>NC_064575.1:23655700-24905700 GCF_937001465.1 Orcinus orca
ACTTTGCTATGCACCTGAAACAAATATCAACTATACTTCAATTTAAAAAATTTAAAACAAAACAAAACAAAAAGTAACCATTCTGGGATTGATTGGCTGGAATGTTAGTCTGCTCCTGGTGAGGAAGGAGAAGGAAGGATTATAATCACATTGAGGAATTTGTTTTATTCATTTCCAGAAAACAAGAAATGGAAAGAGTACATTGGGTCAACTTGTCTAGTACTTTTCTCAGCTTCTAATACTTGAAACTGACCTCAAAAGCCTTGTATTATTTTGGCCTGTGGGTTGTCCCAGCTCCTTTCATTTGTCACTCAACAGTGAGCTGTGTCTTCGAATTGGCAGGTGTTCATAATCTCATTATTATGACTGGATGCCCTGTGATGACAGGGTATAAAGGGATCCTCAGAAGTCAAAGATGACATTCATGTGGGTCTAGCGTTTCCGTGCTATAGAGCACTGATGATGGTCCTTCACCTTAAAGATTGTGTTTTAGGATTTCAATACATTTGCATGTATTGAAATCACATGCAAAAATCGTAGTATTTACTTTTTACATTTTATCCTTTGTTTAGCTTTTATAGTATTGACTTGAGGAATCTTTTTTTTGTTCCCAAAATATCTATGAATTTTATCATTTAGAAATAATCTTACCTAGAGACTTGATTGTGGTATAACCTCTCAATTTGTTTTAAGTCCTTGCATAGGTAACTAGAGGGTGTTGTGCTAAGTGAAATAAGTCAGATTGAGAAAGACAAACACTGTATGATGTCACTTATATGTGGAATCTAAAACACACAACAAATGAACAAGCATAAAAAAACAGAACTAAAGACACAGAACAAAGAGGTGGTTGCCAGAGCGGAGGGGGGTGAGGGAAGATTTCGAGGTACAAACTTCCAGTTGCAGAATAAAGGAGCCATGGGTATGAAATGTACAGTGTGGGCAATGTCGTCAATAACTGTGCAGTATCTCTGTATGGTGACAGACCATACACTTACCATGGTGATCATTTTGAGATATATAGAAATGCTAAATCGCTATGCTGTGTAACAGGAACAAATATAGTGTTGTGGGTCAATAATACTTCAAAAACAAATGAATAAACAAACAAACTCATAGAAAAACAGATCAGATTTGTGGTTACCAGAGGCGGGGGAGGGGGGATTGGATGAAGGCAGTCAAAAGGTACAAACTTCCAGGTATAAGATAAATGTGTACTAGGGATGTCACGTACAACCTGATAAAGGTAATTAGCACTGTGGCATATTGTAAGTGAAAGTTGTTAAGAGAGTATATCCTAAGAGTTCTCATCACAAAGAAAAAGAGTTTTTCTATTTCTTTAATTTGGTATCTATATGAGATGATGGAAGATCACTAAACTTTTGTGACTGTCATTTCATGATGCATGTAAGTCAAATCTCTATGCTGTACACCTGAAACTTATTCAGTGCTGTATGCCAATTCTATCCCAATAAAACAGAGGAAAAAATAAATTAAAGTATTCTGATACCACTTCAAAAATAAAAATAAAAACAGTGAGCCACAAACATTTCCTACTGGATAAAGACAAAGTCTCTTGGTTGTGGTGGGATCCTGCTGAATTTGAAACGTCTATTTTCTTCCAAGGACCCATGTGTCAGAAAACTGGACTATTTCCTAAATGCGCTCCCACTTTCTTGCTTCTGGGCCTTTTTCTGCTTGTTTGTCCTCAGAAGTGCTACTAGTTTCTTAAGGCACAGCTTCAGTGCTACCATTTGCATTAGAGCCAGCAGACGTTGAGGGTCCTCTGTGTGCAGGGAAGCACCCATGGAGGCCTGGCCCTGGGGTGGACAATACAGATAAGGCTCAGTTTCTTCCCTGAGCAGCTCTGTAGGTGATGGGGACCACGTGGCCAGTGCTGCAAGGGAGGCTGCGAATGCGCTTCAGGAAGAGAGAGAGGAGAAGATCAGTTCATACCGGGGATGCCACTGTGGTTTCGCTGACATGATACTTAAGTTGGTTTTTCAAGGGTTTGAAGGGCTTGGTTGACCAGCTGCAGTTAGTGGAAGGATCTTCCAGGTCTGGACAAAGGCTGTTGGTATTTTCTAACCATGGCATGTGGGAGAATGACTAACAGTCTGTGTCTAGAGGGTCGGGTGTGTGGAAGAGGCTGGAGGCCAACCACGTCTGGATTCGGAAGAACTCTCATTGTTATGCTCAGGAATTGGGGATGGAAACCATGGAAGAATGCCGTGCAGGGGGTGATTGGATAGATGATGACTGTTAATCAAAACCGGGAACATAGGGACTTCCCTGGCGGTCCAGTGGTTAAGACTCAGCACTTTCCCTGCCATGGACCCAGATTCGATCCCTGGTCGAAGAGCTAAGATCCTGCAAGCTGCGCAGTGTGGCCGGAAAAAAAAAAAAAAAAGGTGTCCAGGGAGGGAGATGGGAGAGAATTACGTGGGTGGGTCTTGTACATATTGAGTTTAGGGTGCATCAGAGACTTCTCCTTGGTGGTTTCTGATAAGATTTGGGGAGCTCAGAGGGGCCAAGAATGGGGGTGAGTGAGTAAAAGGTTAACAAAGCATGTTCTTCTTTATGAAAAAAATGACCTTGGGTTACCTTTCTAGCTGTTTGCCGGGAAATCTGACAGAAGTGAATGCTAGCTGTGTTACCAGGCAACACCGCTTCTGGTAAGAATGACCCATGGTTGGTGAGCTGCATATAGACTGGGAAGTCTGCGAACGAATATAACTGCCTGGTGAGAGGGCACAGCTCTGGGCTTCTCCTCACTGGGACCGGGAAGCTGTGGCCCTAGGACTGTTACAATGGAAATGGTTCCTTATGCCTATGGGGCTTCTGCACCCACCTGCATGTTCTTAGGCTCTCATCTCTGACCTGTGAAGTACACCCTTAAAACCAGCCCCTGGTCAGCTGGGAGCATCCCTACCAGTACGCTACTTCCCGCGCGGGGACCCCTACTGAAGCCAGCACCAGGTGAGGCTTCCTGGGTTCTGTTTTAAGTTCCCTTAGCTGAGCCTAAGGCTACAAAGAATGGACACTGCAGGAAGCAAAGACTGGATTTATTTATACGTGACATGCAAAAAACTTGATCTCTTCTTTTTGCCCCTAAAAGAATATTCTGCCTTTGTGTGAGGAACATTTTCCTCCACTGAACCCCAACAGTGACCCGGGTATATGTCCTTAGCATCTAGCACAGTCAGTGCTGGTCTCATGGCAGTTGCTCGGTCAATAATTGTCGCATAACTGACATCAATACTTGCTAATCATTGTCATCTTCCTCCTCTACATAGTTCGCACTTACTGAGCACATACCTGCCAGGAGCTGTGCTTGGGCTTCATGCAGATTATCTAACTGGATCCTCATAGCAGCCCTATAAGGTAATTACTAAAAATATCCCCATTTTACAGATGAGAAAACTAAGTTGGTCAACCAGGATTCAAAACCCGAAGTCTGACTCCAGAGCCCAGCTTCTTTTTTTTTTTTAATTCATTAAAAAAAAATTCAGGTGTACTTGATTTACGATGTTGTGTTAGTTTCTGGTGTACAGCAAGGTGATTTAGTTACATACGTGTAGATATATATGTATACATAAATATTCTTTTTCAGATTCTTTTCCATTATAGGTTATTACAAGATATTGAATATAGTTCCCTGTGCTATACAATAGGTCCTTGTTGGTTATCTATTTTATATATACTAGTGTGTATCTGATAATCCCAAACTCCTAATTTGTCCTCTCCCTTCCTCCTTTAGTAACCATGTTTGTTTTCTATGTCTGTGAGTCTGTTTCTGTTTTGTAAATAAGTTCATTTGCATCATTTTTTTTTTTAGATTCCACATATAAGTGATATCATATATTTGTCTTTCTCTGTCTGACTTACTTCACTTAGTATGATAATCTCTAGGTCCAACCACATTTCTGCAAATGGCATTATTTCATTTTTTTTTATGGTAGATCCCACCTTCTTCATCACTCCACCATTCTGCTTCTTGCTGCCATCACCTCAGTGATATTTCAGTGAAATATACTTTAGGCATTTATCTGCTTGGGCCATAAAAAGGACAAAACCACATCTTGTGTATGTCTAGAAGTAAAGTAAAGCCAATTATTCTTCAAATGTTTCATATGTACAGTGGATTTAGGACTGATGTAGTGAAAAGGTCTAGTTCTCATTTACAAAACTGCTAAGTGGGAAATCACTTAAAATCCTGTGTAGGGCTTTAAAAACACACACAAAGCAAAAAACCACAAATAATCCAATTTTAAAATGGGCAGAGGACCTGAATAGACATTTTTCAAAAGAAGATATACAAATGGCTAATAGACATTTTTCAAAAGAAGATACACAAATGGCTAATAGACATTTTTCAAAAGAAGATATACAAATGGCTAATAGACATTTTTCGAAAGAAGATATACAAATGGCTAATAGACATTTTTCAAAAGAAGATATACAAATGGCTAACAGGTATATGAAAAGGTGCTCAATGTCACTAATCATCAAGGAAATGTAAGTCAAAACCATAATGAGACATTACCTCACACCTCAAAAAATGAAAAATAGAACTACCATATGATTCAGCAATCCCACTTCTGAGTATGTATCGGAAGTAAATGAAATCTGTATCTCGGAGAGATATCTGCAATCCCAGGTTCATTGCAGCTTTATTCATGACAGCCAAGATACGAAAAGAACTTAAAAGGGTCCATGGATGGATGAATGGATAAAGGTGTGGTAAGTATATACAAGGGGATATTGTTTAGCCGCAAGAAAGAAGGAAATTCTGCCATTTGTGACAACCTGGATGAAGCTGGAGGACAGTCCGCTAAGTGAATAAGCCAGACAAAGACAAATACCGTATGATCTCAGTTAAAAGAAGAAGGCAGAAAAGGAAGAAGAGGAGGAAGGAGAAGGACAAGGGGGAGAAGAAATTTGCTAAGGGAGTAGATCTTAAGCCTTCTCACCACACACACACACGCACACACGCACACACGCGCGCGCGCACGCACGTGCGACAAAAATACACAAGAATAAACAAAATGTTGTATCCAAAGTTAGAAATTAATGACTAACTTTTATATTTCAGAGAACAGCTCAGGATTGAGGACTTTTCAGTTTCACCTTATCTTCCACGTGCTAGTTTGGTTTTATTATATACTGGTGGAAATCTCAGATGATTTTATTCTAAACTTTAATTATGCCTTGAAGAATTTTACAAGCGCTGTTATGGGCTTGACTGCAGTAGAGCATTCTGCATACTAATACTGCATTTTATCAAGCACAGGAAACTGGAAAGATTTTAATCTGTCCAATTTTTATTAGTAATGCTTGAAAATGCCAGAAAAACTCGAGTTCTCTTTCCTTTTTTGTAACCGGCTCTCTCCCACCTCTTCTGTCTCGCCTCTTTCACCCTCCTCTAGTGTACTTGGGAAAGACAGTTTGATCTCGCTTCTGTCCTGGCCAGGCCCATGTGAAGGCTCTGCCATGTTCTTTGGCTGCTCTGCTCCTGGCTCTGTGCCACCCCCCACTCCCCCAGCTCTTGTACGAGGCTGCTGGGGAGAGGCGACAGGAAGTCCGAGCTTCTCTGCACATTCCTCTCCTTAAATCTCTGTGGTACTGTGACTACAAGGCTGTGTGCTTAGGTGGGGCGTCCAAGTGGGACACTTTTGAGAGTGAAGCAGGGCCTCTTACCAGTTACACCAGGGCATCACACAAAGTGGCAGTCCCAGGCCAGCTGAGATGAATGGTTACCTTAGTATAGGAGGCATTTCCTGAAGGTTTGTGGACAACAGGAGGGAAACACAGGGCAAGCAACAACTTAAACTCGACTCTCACTCACTCATGGGCTTCCTGAAAATCCTTTAGCATCCCTACCCTGGGAGCTTTCTGGTTTCCTCAGGTCATACACTGCTGTTCATGGCTCAAGTTTGGGGAAGGGGAGGGATTGATGTGAAGGGGCCTCTTTTCTGCCATGTCCAATAGGGTGGCCATTAGCCACATGTGGAAATTTAAATTTAAACTAAATAAAAAAAAATTCAGTTCCCTGGTAATATCATCACATTTCAAGTTCTCAGTGGCTACATGTGGCTAGTGGCCACCATGTTGGATGGCAGAGATATAGAACATTTTCTTTGTTTTTTAGATGTAGAACATTTTTCATCATCTCAGAAAGTTCTGTTGGACAGCACTGTTCTCTCCTCATATCTCCCTACTTCCATTCCTAGTCCCAGGTCTCCACTCACTTACACACACACACACACACACACACACACACACACAGCTCAACTGTGCAGATTCCATTCGTTTATTATGTAGAAAACTTGGCCATTCAGGCTTGCCCAAAGGGCCTCTTTTCTTTCTACTAAAAAGAACTATCAATGCACTCTGAGGTGTTTTTCTCAAAACCAAAGACCTACCTACCTAGAGATGAATGACCCCTCTCTCCCAGAGGGCAGAAATATCTACAGTCGGTTCTGGTTTCTCTAAAGTTATGACACTGATTTTCGAATGTGGCGTTTGGAAGCAATTTTATTACTTTATCATTGTATGGTGAATAGAGACGTAGAAGAAGTTCTAAAAGTCAGATCCTTTGTTTATTTAGCTATAAAAAGCAAAGAAAAGAAAATGAAAAAAGAAATACAGCTCAGGCTTCGGCACAACATCAACTTTTAAATAGAAAATATTTGACTTGTACAGGGGAAGCGTCTGTACTGTGTTAAATAATCTTGCCAGATGGCCATCCAAACAAATGAAGTGAAGCAAAACAGGCCAGAATTATAGTTTCATTGCAGTCAAAAATAACTTTCCTATTATTAAAATAAGTAATTTCGTGTTAAGGTACCGTGGTTTACGTAAAAATTTGGGGTCATGAGATATGCTAGAAAATATAGTGCAGAAGATGGCAAACATTTGCCTGAGAAAAGAGGCTATTCCTTTCCTCTAGGCAATGCCAAGGGTGTATGCTGATAATGCAGTTTTTCCAAATGATTTTCAGATTGTAAAAGTTCTAGGCTTTAAGCTTCTGTTCAGAAACATCTGTTGCTTGAGTTTTCTCAGGAAACCATCTTCCTTCCATTTCTATCCCCTCAAAAAAACTTAGAGGGGAGAAGCTGCTCTTCATGTTTTCTTTTTTTGTAACCCATTTTTTCGAGGGAAGATCAGACTCCATGTGACTGAAGTAGCCTTGCAGTTTTATTCTAGTTATTCATTTAATAAACTTTCAAGTGCATTTTGATGTCTCTTCCTCCCAAGTTTCTTTGGAATTTACACGTCCATTTCTGCTTTCGGTAGAGTAGGTAGACAGAAGTTATGACATTATGTCCACAAGGCAAGACATGTGCCCAATTCACCACTAGAAATTTTGATCAACCACCAGCTGAGTGTCATAAGTTAAGGTGCTGATTTGGGAAAATAACATATAAGAACGGATGATCGGATATTGACTAGAGACAAACACTTCAGGTATTTAAGACTTAATTCATGTTTCCCACCTGGATCTCCTGCATCCTTCCTTTGCATTCATTCATTCATTCATGACCCATTGTATGCTACCTACCAGAGAAGTACCAAGTAAGGTCAGCATAGTTGCTGCCTCCACAGAGCTCTTAGGCAGTGACTAAGAGAGACCTAACCTCTGGCATGAGCGGAAGGCTTCCCTGAGGAGATGGTGAGGAATTAGCCAGATGAAAGGGTGTGGGTGGAGGTGAGGGCAGGGAAAAGGACAGTAAGCCTAAGGGAAGCTCTCTAGGCAGAGAGAAGAACAAGGGCAAAGGCGCTGGGATGGGAGACAGGATGTGTGTGTAAGGGGCTGGAGGGCCAGCAGGTAGGCGGGGTGCCTTTGAATACGGCTGAAGTGGGCAGGGACTCACATGCGCCAGCCCAGGCAAGATCTGGAGTTGTATCGTGAGGGCAAAGGAAATTTGCCAAAGTGCACAAAGGAGGAGTTACACGATCAGATTTGTGTTTTTAAGATCTCAGATCTTTGGCACTTTGTGCCAAAGTGCACAAAGGAGGAGTTACAAGATCAGATTTGTGTTTTTAAGATCTCCTCCTTATGCGAGGAGAATGCATTGAAAGGATGTAAAAGTGGCCGAGGGAGATCTGAGCAAGTACAGGTGATAGAGGATGGGGGCTTCCACCTGGGTGAGAACAGTGGAAACAGAATTGAGTATATTTATGAGATATTTATGAGGTAAAATCCAATGGACTTGGGAACAGATTTGCCACAAGGAGTAAAGGAGAGGGTGGTGTCAAAGATGACACTGGGCTGGGAGAAGCATATGACAGTATAAGGTAGAGTCTAACTGGGGGAGGGGAAGAGGAAGAGTTCCAAAGAGGCAGAAAGGAGAGTGAGAAACAAAGCTCTGGTGCAGTCTCACCAGAAGTCCTATAGGAGTGGGAGGTGTGAGCAACACCAAATACATTTAGGGAGATTTCAAAGTAGAGTGGGCCTGTGTCCTGCTCTCTAGAGGATGCTGCAGACAGACAGCAGCCATCATGGCACCAGAGAGGCTATGTAAGGGAGGTAGTGTGGCATGCCAAGGCCTGGGCTAGCTTAAGACAGCCCTCCAGTCTCCCAGGACCCCAGGAGAGAGGGAGAGGGGTTGTAACAAGGCCAGGAGGCTGGAAGGGTCCTGGAGGGAGTGACATGGGGAACTGTCAGTAGATGAACCGTGGACTGTGTCAACTAGAGTCCACAGCAGAGTCATGATGGGATGATGAGTCAGGAGTGGATGATGGTCAAAAAGAATGAAATCATGCCACTTGCAGCTACATGGATGGACCTAGAGATCATCATACTAAGTGAAGTAAGTCAGAAAGAGAAAGACAAATGCCATATGATATCACTTCTATATGGAATCTAAAATATGATACACATCAAAGTATCTACAAAACAAAAACAGACTCGCAGACATAGAGAACAGACTTGTGGTTGCCAGGGAGGAAGGGAGGTGGGGGAGGGAAGGACTGGGAGGTTGGGATTAGCAGAGGCAAACTATTGTATATAGGATGGGTAAATAACAAGGTCCTACTGTATAGCACAGAGAACTATATTCAATATCCTGTGACAAACCATGATGGGAAAGAATATGAAAAAGAATATATGTATTAAAAAAAAAAACAGAGCGGATGATGGGATGGTAGAGACAGGAGTCCAAAGACCAGACGGAATTAGCAGAAAACAGCACATGACTTTCCAGGACCAGAAACTGTCCACCTCACCATCTTCATGCCTGATCATGTGCAAATGTCCAAAGAGAAAGGAGGCAGGGATAACTTGGGTTAACTGAGTTTAATCAGGAACAGAAGAGCCTTGAGAAGATCCATGATTTTATAACAATTCTGTAGCTAATGATAATCAGATCTGGAGAATGGATGGGTTAATTATAAATGAGATTGGGATAATTAGCCAGCTATTTGGGAAGAAAAAAATACATTTTAACCTTTACCTATACCCAAATAATTCTAGATAGCAAGGGAAAAAATAGCACAAATAAAACCTGAAAGAAAATATAAGGGAGTATTTCCTGATACTTGAACGTGAGGGGCCCATCTAAGCTATAAGCAAGAGGTAAAATTTTAAAGAAAAACATTGACAGACTTAATGATATAAAGATTTAAAATTTGCAAGCAAAAATGTCTGAATTGAAAATGCACAGAAGTTTGATATTACTCAGCCATAAAAAAGAATGAAATACCGCCATTTTCAGCAATGTGGGTGGACCTAGAGAACATTATGCTTAGTGAAATAAGTCAAAGAAAGACAAATACTATATATCACTTACATGTGGAATCTAAAAAATACTACTACTCAATGTAAATGCAAAACAGAAACAGATACACAGACATAGAAAACAAACATGGTTACTGAAGGGAGGAAAGAAGGGGGAGGGACAAATTAGGGGTATGGGATTAACAGATACAAACTACTGTATATAAAATAGATAAGCAAAAAGGATATACTGTATGGCACAGAGAATTATACCCATTATCTTGTAATAACCTATAACAGAATATAATCTGCAAAAATACTGAATCCCTATGCACTACATTTGAAATTAACACAATATTGTAAAACAACTATAAATCAATCAAAAATGCACATAAATGGAGAAAACTATTATAGCAAATAAGACAGAAGTTTACAGCCTAACAATCTAAAGAATGCCACTACATAAGGAAAGGGTAAGATTTCAAATGATAAATAAGGAAAGGACATGAACTAACATGTTGTAAATAGAAAATGTAAAGGGTTGACTTAGAAAAAATGTTTAATATCATCAGCTGGTATTCAAGAAATATAATTTATTTTTTTAGTTTAATTTTATTTTTATTATTTTTTAATTTTTTTTAATTTTATTTTTTTAATTGAAAAAAAATTTTTTTGGGCCTCGCCGTGGGGCATGCAGGATCTTACTTCCCCGACCAGGGATCAAACCCGCGCCCTTTCAGTAGAAGTGCGGAGTCTTAACCACTGGACCCTCAGGGAAGTCCAAGAAATATAACTTAAAACAACAATGACATGCCTTTTAATATCTGTTAACTTAGGAAAGATTTAAATAATGATAATACTCATTTCAGTTGAGCATACAGGAAAACATTCATTTTGCTGATGGGAGAGAAAATTGAGCCAGATCATTTGGAGAGCAATTTGACAATCTGGATTAAGGGTTTCAAAGAGTTTAAAATTGGAAATAACTTATGTTTTCCAAATAGGGGACTATTTTAGGAAACCAGTATATATCTACATGCTGTACTATTACCCAGCCATTAAAATACAGGCATTTGAAAATATTTAATGACATGGGAAAATGCATATGCTATAATGTTAAGCGGTTAAGAGCAACATGTTAAATTATATATACAGTGTGATCACAACTATGCAAATAAATATGCATGGAAATAGTTTGAAAAAAATGCAGCAATCTACCCATGCTTATTTTTCTTTTTTTTGTTTTTGGCGGGTACGCGGGCCTCTCACTGTTGTGGCCTCTCCCGTTACGGAGCACAGGCTCTGGACGCGCAGGCTCAGCGGCCATGGCTCACGGGCCCAGCCGCTCCGCGGCATGTGGGATCTTCCCGGACCGGGGCACGAACCCGCGTCCCTTGCATCGGCAGGCAGACTCTCAACCACTGTGCCACCAGGGAAGCCCTGAACCTCCCACTTTTTTATTAGAGACCCTCCCACCTGACCCCTGACACCACTCCTCCCCCAAGCCTAGCTGATTGGAGCAGGGGAAGATATCTCGCCCAAGCCTGGCCAATGATTCCTGAATTCGGGACTGGTGCTCCAAGAATCTAGCCCACTCGACCACATGTGCTGCAAGTTCAATGTGGGCCTCTCGTGGCCATTTTTCACCATGTGCTAGAGAAGCAAAGAAGGCAGCTATGTAGAGAGAGAAGAAAAGAGACCTACAGAGAAGAGAGGAATCCTGATTCTGCCACCCCAAGGAGGCTGGGTGAGGGGACGGGCCTGACAAGGTGGGGAGTGTGGCTTTCTTGTTTCCCAATGGCTTTCTTGATCTTGATTCTAGGACTCCACGAGGTCTGGCAACACTGTCTGACCTTGGATCCTATGAGAGACCTTGTCTCAATAAATCCTCCACTTGTGTTTGCTTAATATAGTTCGAATGGGATTATTACTTGCTTCCAGCCATGTGAGACACATGTGTGCAGCTGCTCCCCGAGCCCTTTTGCAAAATCTGACTTGACATGTTTTCCTGTGATGATCTGGGCATTATCATGAAATCAACTAGAATAAGGAACATACTGAGAGCCAGAAGTGGCAGTGAAGATGGTATTAAAAGAGATGGCAAGGGATCCACTAGCCAGCTGGTTGGCTGAAGGTTTTGGTCAGGGGTCCAAGGCTAGTTTGCAGGTTTAACTTGGAGCCGAGGACTCTTGGTTGTTTTCAGGTTACCCAGGGCTCACCGTGCTTTGGGGGGGTTGATTCATAGCCATCTCGTGAGAGATCCCTGGATCATTCAGTAGGGCAGCGTCTTGGTGCCCAGGAAGAGAGAAGTATGTGTTACTCAGAACTTTACATCGCAACTGAGCCCTGTGCAGAGACCCCCTCGGAGCAGAGGCACTGACCTGTGCTGGGCACTTTGCCAGTCCCTGTGCCTCCTGCAGCATCATGCCGGGCCTTGTCTCTCTTGCTTCTGATACCGTTGCTGCCTCAGCCTGGGCTGGTCTTTGTTTGCCCGGCAGCACTTGCATATAATTCAGAAAAAATGGAATCAAGTTAAATGAGTTAGAAGTGGCTGCTTTTGGGAGCGTGATGAAGGGGTGGAAAGGGGCAGAGCAGCAGGGCTTGCTTTCAATACAAGCAGTTTACTGCCCTGATTTTTTTTTTTTTTTACTGTGTACATATATTACCTGGATACAAGCAATCACTATCATACCCAGATCCCAATCATAAAAATAATGTTTATTTTTTAGCGCCAGCCTAGATTCTCTCTCCTGTGTTATTGACTCAAATCCTATTGGCCTTGTTCCGTTTACTCTGCATGATTTTAATGGCACAGACCTATGCTGCAATTTATTTCGTTTAGAAGCATTCATTTTTTTTCATTACCCGTTTATTGAATTCTTGCTATGTGCAAGGAACTTCTACATAAAAATAGTGTATGTTAACTGGACACTTTGTCCTATATGAGCTAATTACTAGGTAATCAAGAGTCATTTGGAGTTGGTGATTTTGAGAATGTACATCTTCTAAAGAAACTTTAAAAATGCCACTTAAGACCAAATAAGTGTCTATGCCAGGCTTCAGAATGTTCACTTCCTTCTTGCCTCTTTGCTTTGTTCAGGCAATGGTAGATGGAAAGCAGAGAGTGTATCTACAGCCTGAAGAAATGATCCATCTGAACAGTTTTTCATTCATTCACTTAAAAATTTACTGAGCAGGGCTTCCCTGGTGGCGCAGTGGCTAAGAATCTGCCTGCCAATGAAGGGGACACGGGTTCAAGCCCTGGTCCGGGAGGATCCCACATGCCGCGGAGCAACTAAGCCCATGTGCCACAACTACTGAGCCTGTGCTCTAGAGCCCACGAGCCACAACTACTAGGCCACGTGCCACAACTACTGAAGTCCACGTGCCTATAGCCCGTGCTCCGCAACAAGAGAAGCCACCGCAATGAGAAGCCCGCGCACCGCAATGATGAATAGCCCCAGCTCGCTGCAACTAGAGAAAGCCTGTGCACAGCAACGAAGACCCAACGCAGCCAAAAAAATAAATCAATAAGTAAGTAAATTTATTTTTAAAAAGTTATTGAGCACATACTACATGCCGGTGTAAGAAGTGTAAGATCTTGGAGGGTATTTTTTTGCAGGGAAGGTAGCTTTCATTTTTTTACATTAAAAGAATCCATTACTGGAACTTCCCTGGCGGTCCAGTGGTTAAGACTCTGTGCTTCCACTGGAGGGGGCACGGGTTTGATCCGTGGTCGGGGGACTAACATCCCGCATGCTGCGAGGTGTGGCCAAAAAAAAAAAAAAAAAAAAAAAAATCCATTATAGGGCTTCCCTCGTGGCGCAGTGGTTGAGAGTCCGCCTGCCGATACAGGGGACACGGGTTCGTGCCCCGGTCCGGGAAGATCCCACGTGCCGCGGAGCGGCTGGGCCCGTGAGCCGTGGCCGCTGAGCCTGTGCGTCCGGAGCCTGTGCTCCACAATGGGAGAGGCCACAACAGTGAGAGGCCCACGTACCGCAAAAAGAAAAAAAAAAATCCATTACTTCATTAGATGTTTGCTGCAGCGTCTCTTCAGATAGCAGGCATTTGGTCAAAACTTGTTTTGCCAATATGACTGATACACAACTTTGCAGGACAACATCACCAGTCCAGATTCCCAATATCTTCTTCTGCTCCCTACCCCTAAGGGCCATGCAGCTTCCTGGGTGACTCTCCGAGGAGCTGAACTTCCTGGGACCTTGGCAGGAAGGCCTGGAAGAAGCTGGAATGTGCAGTTTGAACACCATTCATAGAGGTTGTTACGTCCATCCTCCTTCCTGGCAAACATGTGGGCACTAAAAGTCAACTGTCTAGCAATCATCTTCAAGAACCCTCAGGCCTGAGGATGACCTGATGACCTGCTTTGTGGGGAAGGATGAGGCATCTGATGTGGTCGCAGGCTTGGCAGACGTGCCGGGGGAAGAACAGGGAGAAAGAACTCTTACTGATGGATATGAATACAGGGCCGTGCTTTCCCTGCTTGTGGGGAGAAACCGGCCAAAGAAGTGACAAGAATGGACAGCGGCAAAGAGGCAGGAGGACAGGATGGAGAGGGAAGGCGGCCTGGGGTGAAGAGCAGCCCTCACCTGGTTCAAAGGTGGAGGAAACCAACAAGCAACGGGAACAGAGAGGAGAGCTGCCTTTCATCACGCACAGCAGACCCACAGACGATAGCCCCTCGAAACACAGAACGTCTACTGGACGGTGTCCTGGGGGATGTCCACTTCCATCCTAAGCTCTGTGGCCTTGGCCTAAGCTCTGCATAAAATGGGGATAGTGGTTTCCCCACACAGAGCTGCTGTGAGAGTAAATGATATGATCACATGGAAGCATCCAGCACATCGCCTGGCACTGTGCTGTAGGAGCAAAGCAAGTCCTATCTCCCATCCCACTGCATCTCAGGAAAGGTCAAAGGGCTCAGGGGCCCTGTGCCGAATACAAGGGAATCACAGATGTTCAATGACAGGGAGATGGGCTGGGGCTGGGGTTGGCGTGGAAGAAAGCAGCGGGTGTCCAACTGCACAATCTTCTAGTTCTTGAATAGGCTGGGCTGTGAAACTGTCTCCACTGCCCAGTCTATTAATTGATGAAATAATGGTGTAACCAAGAAATCATTCAGATGTGGTACGTAAGCTATTTACTAAGGCCGGACATTTTTATCTTAAAGAATCTGCTTAAGAAATTGAAAAAATTCTGAAGGCGCTCATGAGTTTGAAAGCACTCATCCTGGACATCTGAGAATTCCAGTATTTGAGTATTTTGGCTTCCATTTGGGGAATTCTTCTCTGTGAGTGACGACATGTTATTTCAAGTAATTCTCACAATAGCCGCATGAGGTAGGAACTTCTTGGAAGCAGGCAGTAGACCATGACTCATAGCTCTCCTAACCCCAGCTAAGGCAGATTGGACTAGGATACTGTCCAAGCCCGACTAATTAGTTTTCATCTCTTGTATTATCATTCCTAATATAAAAATAAGACTTAAAAAAGGTTAAATCAAATGTCCAGTTATCTATCTTGCAAGAGGCAAAACTCGGATTTGTGTCCAAGACTGTTGAACTCCAAAGCCTGCTGCCTTGCTGCACAAATACATATGCTTGGTCTTTGCAGGTGAATAGGTCAAGTTCTAGTGGACATGGCCTTGGCCTAGAGGAGGGTCTCCAGGCTGGCTTGGCATCAGAATAGACATTGCCTTTCCTCTGTTTGCCAGCTTGTGTTTACATGACCCAGGCAACAAGACCAGCGGCGTTGCATGAGCAGCTAATGCATCTGGGCAGTCATTGCCAAGGGAATGGGTTTGAGTTGTAATTATCAGGGCTGAACCCTAGACCGGGGGTCTCCAATCCCTGGGCCTTGGACCGGTACCGGTCTGCGGCCTGTTAGGAACCGGGCTGCACAGAAGGAGGTGAGTGGCGGGGTCCAGCAAAGCTTCATCTGCCGCTCCCCATCGCTCGCATTACCTCCTGAACCAACCCCCTCCCTCCGCAACCCTGTCTGTGGAAAAATTGTCTTCCACGAAACCGGTTCCTGGTGCCAAAAAGGTTGGGGACCACTGCTCTAGATGAGAGATGTACCTACAAGATGTTTCTAAAAACAGACTGCATGGCGAGCAGCTGACATGGGGAAGATATCCCTTTGGTTTTAAATTATTTTTACAACTGTAGGTAAAGCCTCAAACCCTCTAACCCCTGTGAACTTTTCTTGGATAACAGTTAGTTATCCTTTACTCAAATAAACAGCCCCCAAGTAGAAGCAGATACACAAAAACTTTTATTAAGTGGAAGTTAGACTTCATGGTAATTAACCAGTTACAAGTGCATTTAAATGCATGTGTGTGGACACCGTAGAAGTCAGAATGGTCTTCCTGAAAGTCCAGTGTTCTGGCTCGGCACGTGCCAGTGCAACCCAAGGTAGAACCATACACGCAGGAAATACAGGGCAACGATGACGTCAGACTAGATTGCAACACCATATTCATTGTTACAGCTAAGCATTACAGAACATGAAAGTCCAAAGACCAGAAGACTATTACTAAAGTGATTCTTACTACAGACCTTTACCTCTACTTAAATGCTTCCATAGGACCGACGTAGCAAATCCTCAACTCTGGGGGGACAGCACCATTTCTATATTTTATGCTTAAATGGGCCACAGAAACTGTAAACATTCAGTGGTCCTCGTGATGCCCACTGCAGGTAGATGCCAGCTGTCCCCTTGGGAAAGTGCAGTTTAGTTTAACTGGTGTCAACATTTTATATTGTCAATCTTCCATCTGAACTTTTTCTTCTCTTTCAATTAGCACCAGTTTATTTGAAATAGTTTTCCTGGTGTTAAATATTTAGGAAACATTTTTTTGTTTAACCAACACACAAAGTCCCAAACAATGGAAAGCAAAAAACATTCAAAAAGTTGTTTTAGAGAACAGCATTTAGAAAAACAACATCATTTAAACATTCGACAAATCTATGTACAAGGTGCCCAGAGCTGGCAAGGAGCATGGCTAAGAACAGTCACATGAAAGGTTTATTAACCTGAACCTCGTCAGGCTGTATTTACAGTCGGATAGGTATTCAGAAACGTAGTATCAGAACATCTGAATTTGGCTAAAAATCATATAAAAAGACACATCCCCACCCCCAATAACTTCTAAATAGGTAGCGAACATATCCAGTATAACCACAAGTACCAGGTGTAGAAGTGTGTTTTTCCATATTTTACATACAAACAGCTGAGAAAATATCTCAGTGGACACAGAAGAGATCCGGAATGGCAGGGAAATGGAGTTCTTTATTTCAACATTGCCAGATGAAGGAAGGAATTTTTTTCATGCTGAGTAATGTAGGAAAGTACTGATTAAGGAGCAAAGATAAATTATTAGCGAAAAAGTTTTCATGGAAATACAAAATCTAAAAGAGGGCTGAAGAAATGTGTGTATGTTTTATATGGACTTTCCAAAAAATACAAGTAATGATCTCCAAATAATTTTCAAAAAAAGACCAATGATTTTGCTTTGCTGGACAATATTTTGATGTTTTGTTCTTCAAAACTATATAATCCAAACCCTTTGGAGAATAGTTTTTTCCCTTAGATTGCGACTTAAAACACAATAGACACAACCTATGCTATATTCATCCAAGGCAATACTCATTAACTTCATGTAGTTTTGTTTGCTTGTTAATCCAGTGTTACTAGAACAGTCACCTCTAAAAGAACTGGGCCCATTTTTGTAACAGCCCACATTTCCCATTTCTGCTGAAGAAGTAAAGTATAAACCGTTTCTCCTTTATTCACCTTCATGGCTGAATTTGTTTAGAGCCTGAAATTTCAATGCACTGTCTTTAAAAACATCAGTTAGAACTATATAGATGGAAGTCCTACAACCCCATAATGATATGCATTCAAGTGTGTTTTGAACAATTTTCAGTTGTGGTAAGTCTCTATGAAAAAAACTGACTTGGATTGGATACAAAATAACATTACTCTTTGAAAATGCATAGTTTGTAACTTTTTACATTCATTCACTAATATTAAAGTCTTTTGTTAAGCCAGTACTTACCTCCAAATGGTGGTAAGATTGCATTTTGAAAGATGTCTAAAAATTGGAGAGCATTGTCTCATTGCTTTTGAATTAGTGCCCGATTCCGAGTTAATGCCGGTCATGTTAACACCCGCATCGTACAGGAAGGGCTGCTGCTTCTGTCTGTCTCTTTTTTGTTTAGCAGGCACTAAAAAGCAACGCTTTCTACTCTCAGCAATTTCCGTTAAATACCCCATTTTAGCTATTTTATAATTTCATTTTAATAGGTTAGATTTGGTGTAGAAGACAATTTGAAAGATGGCTTAATTCTTAAAAGTAGAATGTTTTTAAACCCTATCATGGATGAAGGGCAACAGAGGTTTTGTATTGACTGTGGTTCTCTCACTCCCCGGCTCCCTCGTTTGAAAAAGATGACCGCTGGCCACTCAGCTGTTGTATTTGATGATAGTCACAAACCCTTTGGGACCTAGCGATTTTTTCTTATCCTGAGTTCTTCCTCTAAGTATATAGATTTTGATATATGAAACACTTTGGAAACTACACTAGTGTCTGGTTATTCCAGAGAGCTTATGTTTCAATGGCTGACTATCGCCCAACCATTCATTATAAAAATAGGAATTTAAGGTCATGTTGTAGGAAAATACTGATTAATGGCATTTTTAAAAAACGTGTATGATCCGCACGCCTGGGTTATTTTACACCCAGGACATTTTCAGTTATTGAAGTCACAGAATTAGTATATTTGGGGGGGGTGTTGAGTTCTTCCCTAAAAATCTAAATCTTTTCTAAAGCTTTCTACCAGTGATCACAGAGGTTCCCCCAAACAGTCGGGATACTTTGGAAGAAGAAGCTTTGCTATCATCACAGGGCTTGGTCAATTCACAGTCATTGCTTTCCAATTAGCAGAGTGTAGGGGAAAAGGCATAAGCAAAGCAAGCATTTGTAATCTGCAAAGTGATGCACCTTTTTCTTTTGGCCGCACTGCACGGCACACAGGATCTTAGTTCTCCAACTGGGGACCAGGGATCGAACACATGTCTCATTGGACGAGCAGAGTCTTAACCACTGGACCGCCAGGGAAGTACACCCCGTGATGCATCCGTTTTTTTGTTTTTTTTTTTTTAATTTCCCTTGGGTGGGAGTAGTTTATGGATTATGCTACACTGTATATCCCTGAGGGGTAATCCCATCTCTGGAGCCACTGGCCCCCAAAGCTCTGCCTCTTTCCTTTGTGTCTTGGCCATCTGTGCCCAAAACACGGGAAGGGGGCTCCACCAGGGTGAGAGACACGTGCTTCACAACACGAGCAGGTTGGATGAGTTTTCTCTTTGCATAAATATAAACGTAAAACAATTATACCCTGCAGGAGCCACTACCTTTTCACATAATAAAGGTCAATTCCATTTTCATGCTCTGTAATCCTGGGCAGAGGTCAGGGCCTAGAGCCATGAATGTGAAGCTCTCTTCCTCTGCCCTGATCACTCCATTGGCTTTGCTCTGGAGGGGACTGGTGGGGTGGGGGACTTGGGAGGGGGGCTTTGAGTCAAAGTGAAAGGATTAGGTATCTGCCTTGTCATTCTTTATCAGTTAGTCTGACCAAATCTTTTGTGATGAGTGTGGCAGGTTGCCTGCTGACCGACCTGCTCTCTGAATGATCACCCAAAACTGTTCAGACAAATGGAAGCATTTCCTGGAAGGAAGGGAGTAGCCTCATAGGCTACGCCTAACATACCCGTCCCGGTAATATTTATTCCCTTGGACCTTAATGAAGAGTGAGAAATCGGGAACACAGAAGCGAAAATGTTTCATCCAGCGCTTCTGGAAGCAAACATACATAACAGCATGGCCTCTGGCTTGGGTGGATAAAAGCAAAGAGGAGAGGGTAACATTTTACTAGCGAATTCGAGGTGGATGCCAAGATGGGAAAACAAGACTAGTAACTAGAACGGGAACTGTCCTTTCTCTCCCTTAACGCTCAATTTCTTCTTCTGAATGCTGGTTTCTCCTCTTAATCGGAGACGTAAAGAGAATTCAGAAGAACATAAATGAGCCACTTTTTAATTTTTTAATAAAATTATGTTCTTTCATGATAGTGCCCTTGCCTTTTTCAGGAGTTGTTACTTGCTCCCCTGGCTAATTTTTCTGAATTAAAAATTGAGAGAATTGCCCCTAGTAAGTATGTAAATGTAACGGTTAATCAGACTTGAGAATTAATTTTTTAACACTTTCATAATATAAGTAAAGGGGATCTTTCCTTTGGAAGCTCGCAGTTAATAATTATGTGGACGGTGCTCAATAGGAAAGAATATTTTTAAGAAACAAGGACTACAGTTTAAGTGTTGAATTCATCATCTCCACCTTCTTTCAAAAATCTATAGTTTGTTTTTTTTTTGAGTGGTAGCTTCTTTCTTCTTCCCTAGACCTCGGGTCCTTTGAAGTCCTGCCGCTGTCATGGCATTGGTGCTTACCACTGCAAAACGGGCTTCTTTTCCAGCCGAGGAGGAAAGCTCACTGCTCCTTCCTCTAGTACTGTATTGCTTCCAAAACGTAATAAAAGTATCTTTTATCAAAAAGCCTGTTAATGAAGCAGGTGATGGGCCAAAAAGGTTTAGGCCCCATGACTAAACTTGGGAGGGACTTTACCCTAAACTCAGGATGTGACACCTGGGAGCTGATGGGAGAAGGGGAAGATGAAATCCGTTCATGGACTGGTCAACCTTTTAATCACTCACAACGACAGAAATCTCAGGCACTGCCCATGTTGTTGAAACTGTATCCATATTTAAACTTGACCTAACCATATTACCGGGTGTTTCCAACATTGAGCTGACAGTAGTTTGCAATGTGATCATTACAAATTGTAAATCTGAGCTGTTTTCAAATTTGGGGGCATCAGTGTAAGTTTACATGGATAACAAATGTCGAATGCTAGTGGCAAAATAACTTTTTTCCAAGGAGTCAAAAGTTTTACTCAGAACATGGCACCAGCTAATCAACTCGTATAATTAATTACTTAGATAGTTGGAATTTAGGGAATAGGGGTCTGGTAGGTACGCTGAAGGGATAAATTCGGGGGTGATTGAGTGTGCATTTGACAATGCGAAGGAGTGGGCTTTATTTCTATGCTGAAGTACCTGGATTGTAAGGATGGGTGAAGAACATGGGTCCCTGGGTCTTCTCAGGTCTAGAATCATTCTGGAAGACTGAGGTCTGAGCGAGCTCTTTCACACGCCCTTTCCCTCCTCCCTCCAGGCAGTAATGGGGCCGAGTCACAGGTTGAAGACCACTTGAACCAGGTTGGCCTTGGAGGTGGTGATGGTAATCTTAAATATTCTTATTTTACACTGGGTTCTAGGGAAGGTCAAATGAAGTCATGTATCTGAAAGAGACATACTGTCTTTTATATGTGAAAGGGTTAGTGATTATCCCAACACCGTCAGGACTCTGGTGTAAGACACAGTCTAAAATAACTTAGTTCATCCAAATGAAGGAAGCAACGTCTAATTTTTTTCCATGACACATTTATTCCCATTTTGTCTTTGCCCTCAGGGAAAGGTGTTAAGATTTTCTACGTGGAAAAACTCCATTTCGAGGTTACTGGACACTCTAAAATACCTAAGTACCTACCAGTTCTGAAGCAAGGATTTTGCCACGTCAGAGGTGAAACAAAGGAACTTTTATCCTGGGATGCAAACTCACGAGGCAGGATGGAGTGGGAGAGGGTGTGGAAGGGTTGGCGACGGGCTTTGGCACAAGGAGGCAATGTGCGCTATCTTAAACTGCAGGGGCTCCTGGCTGCCTTCTCCAAAGGCACAAGGCTGTTCTTTGCCAGCCCTCATCACAGTGGTCACGGCAGTGAAAACAGTAAGCAAGTTAGGATTACAGTCATTCCATGCTTTGGGGCCTGGCCTGGGCACGCCAGGAGGCAGAGTGACAGCTGAATAATGTTTCCGTATATTTTGATCAGAGGCAAGGCTAGTTTAAGGATATTGTATTTTTATCTTCAAGTCTTCCATGAGAATGATTTCTGGGGAGAACTGGCCTCTTTCCCTTCTTTGATTTTAGTTGCCCAGATGGTACCCATGGGTGAGTTTGTAGGGCTGATGGAAGAACTTGGCCTGATGGCTCTGGAAGGTGAAATCTGCTTTTCCCAACAGTTGAAACTGGTGGCCAAAGGCTGCATCTGCCCACATACACGTTCTCTTTGGTCTGCACACGGTTGGCCAAGAATTTGAGTTTAGCTTAAGTGTCAGGTAACATTATATTTCCAAGTCAGAAGATCTAGCAGCCCCAGGCCTGATTTCTGCATGGTTCTGATTGTCTAGAGCTGGGATGCCCCTTTAGAGGGGGTGTGTGTCCTCTGGTTCACCATGATCTCCGTCATTCTTTAGGGTCCTTCTTCTGCCTGATCTGAATCGCTCATTTACAGAATCTGCCTGTTCTTTCCAAGGCGTCTGCTTAGAAAGGATTAGGAAGCTTCTATTTAAATAGGAAGCAAGACTCATTTGGTTCAAAACCATGCAGCAATAAACACTTCTTGGGAACTTTTAATGCCAACATTAGAGATATTCCAAGAGAATGAAGATAGAGATTTGGGCTGCTTCATCTCAAAGATGAGGCTGTATACATCTTCCCCTAACTCCGTGCATTTCTAGTCCTCATGTGTGCAGATTCTAAAGCCTATTAGAAAGCAAAGTCAGAGTGACCCTCTGACCACCTTATAGGGGCTGCCCAACGGGGGGACGACCATTCTATCCCAGCTTTTCTTCTGATGCTATCTGCATACTTGACTAATTAGTCTAGCTTTTGAATTACCAAAATCTTAGAAAGAAAAGATGCTTTCTTGCTTTAACAGTGAGTGGGCTAAAAAAAACTGTAGAGCATTATGAAATGGTTCTGGCAAAGCTCAAAATTATTTGTATGGTTAATCAACTCTCCACGGCTGCCTTTCTTGTTTCCTGACTCCTGGGAATACAGTGACTTTCTGATCTCAGACTTGCCTGTCTGAGTTCTTCATGTGAAAACTCAAGCACTTGTTCTGGTAAAGGGATTTCAAGTTATTTAGTCAGTGCTGAGGACAAAATTAGTTTAAACATCGCTGATCACCTAAGAATTCTATCTTTGGGCTTTACACACCATGATTTTAGAAATTTCCATCAAATGATACTTGCCGGTTAAAAGCAGCCTTGTGGTTCTGGTTAGGTTGAGGCATAAGTTTGTCCTTGTGACCGGAATCTATCATTTTACACTAAAGAATTTACAAGTACATTTCTCCCATTGCCTATAAGCATATCTATTAACATTTTAAATATTTAAGATACATAAGATGATTCTTAAAGGTTTTTTTTCCCCCCTAAGTACTTTGAAAACACACTGGTAAAGATAAAAGGAGTAGCTGTTGCCATCTTGATTCTCTTGTAATAATCTTCCAACTGATCTGCATTTCTACCCTTGCTGCAGAGGGTTAATTGAAAAGATATGCATCAGAACACTTGCTTAAAAGAGGCATAGCCCTTTGTTTGGAGAGCAGGAATTGCTTATAATATTAACACTTCCTGTCTGGTAAATTACTGTATTTTAAAAAATAAGCTACAATGTATAAAACCAAGGTCATTTCCCACAAAATGTTCATGTTCTTTGTGATTACAAAACACTGCATCTTGTAAAATATTTCCAGTTCTGTTAACTTGAGAAGTACTAATGCTTATTTATAAAAGTGTCACATCTCTCAGAATTGTAGAAGCCTATGCAGTATATTTCTTGTCTTATTTGGAACATTACGTTATAATTATTATGGTATTTAAGATTACATTTTGACATAACACATTACCATTGTGATTCTCAGACTCACAAGAAAAGTTATAAAACATGAGATTGTCTTTAAAAAAAAAAAAAGGAACTATTTACAAAAACAGGACCAAAAGTAAAATTCCCATTTTGATTTCTGGTCCTATGATAGATACACCTTTTAAAGCATGTATATCATTGATTGGATCTGGACTTTTTCAAAGTCAGTCAAAATAAGCAAACCAGTCGGTTTTAAATGCATTTTACACTTTCTTGCTCTAGTGGTGTGCATGACTTAGTGATACAATTGGTGCCTAAAAGTGCTAAGCTCGTTTTTATGTACTGACTTCCGGTTTGACTAGTTACAATGCAAAAGACACAAGGAAGCAGTTCCACTCTGGAGGAATTCCCACAGGTATGGGGAACAGGGAAAGCGTGTATGCTGCTGGTTGGGTTATTTTCTTAGAGAAATGAAATTTCCAGTTGACCCGTGTGCCCAGCGCTTTCTCCAAAATGATTCACATCCTCATCCATATTCATGAATTGTGCTCTGTTTCTACTCATTTGTATGCACAAATTCTTCCCTGCGTTCGTACAGGTCAGAGCTACAGTTGATGTGGTTGACAGAAATTCTACAGGGTCATGAGAAAAAGCAGCACCTTGTCCACAAAAGTCCACGGAAGTTTGCTCCTTAACCTGCTGTTAAAGTAAAATGCACGTCCTTCACGTCCCTCACCTATAGAATTCTGTGTACAGCTAATAACCGGTCATCCAACCGGCTGATTATAAAAGGGAACACCAAGGTGTCATATTCATAATGACATTCACAAACAGCCTTGACATGAGTCTGTAAAAACCCACCAGGGACTGTGCTGTGGTTCAGATGTCAGCCTTAGAACGCAGGTCTAAGAAACAAAGAAACTGTTCTGTTTCAAAGAGCATTCCTCCACACCTCAAAAAGTCGGTACTGTCCAGTTCATGGCAATTTGCCTTGAAATGGTATCACGTTCATTAAAAGACAAACAAACAAACAAAAACTGTTCTGACTAGAAAAGATGCTGGAGATCATAAAAACCTTTCTAGTCTTAGGATCCTCCAGATCTATTTTTCACATACCCTTTAGTTTTCCCTGAGGAAAAGAATATTTTTTACAGTATTTTGCTACTATTCTCAAGGTATTCTCTCCCATATGTACAGGTTCTGTCACTTTTCTCTAACCATTCACAAGTGAATGCTGCGCTTTCCTTTTCTGTTGAAGTCGGACGAAGGCGGAAATGGGTTTTAGCAGTGCTGGCTAATTCAGAACCCAGGGCTGCTTTCAAGTGTGGCTTAGTGTGACACCGGCGACAGTGGACTTCAACTTAAGTGATCTTGAAATTTGATAGAGGGCATGTCAGTTTCAGAAATCTTTTGCAACATACACGTAACTATTTTTTTAAAAGTTTTGTTGGAAAGCCCAAGAACTGTAACACACATCATATTGAAAGTTTTCATCTGCGACACAGTTATGCCTGGACAAAGAATCGTCTCATAAAGGGCACCCACCCTGTTGGTGCACGGAGCTGCTGACAGGCATGCACATTCTTGCCCACTGCCCTCTTCCTGACACTGGCTTTTGCCAAACAAGGGAGGAAATTTCCCAGCAAGTGAGGAGGAGAGCAGTCTGTGCCCACCCGAGATGCGCACAGCAGTCCTGCATCCCTGGCCTGAGTGCTTCCCGCAAAGGAGCTCTCTCCTTGCTTCAATCATCTGCTCCCAGAGCGGGAACCTGGCAGCTCCCTCGGAGGTGCCCAGGGACAGTCACCACCAGCTGATCGGCTCTAGGATGGGGAGCCCGAGCCAGGTGTCCACAGCCCTCCTGTGTCTCCTCTGTGGCTCCCCACCCACTTGCTACCCGGGTGTTTCCTCCAGGTTGTCACACTGCCTCCCATAAATTGGTTGCACGTTCTCTGGGAAGAACTAAGGCTTAAAATGACTGTTCTCTGCTGTGTGGCTATCTGGAGAAGCCTGTCCATCACCAGGAAATGCCTTCTTTGGAGAGAGATGAGAAACAGGAAAGGGTAACGGGGAGAGAAAAGTCAAAGGCTACCACATGCCTTCTTCAGAAAGACTCTGGGGCCAGAAGCCACTGCATTGCCGTTCCTTTTGACAGGTGCCCGTGATGGGTGAGGCTTCGGTTAAGCAGCCACATGCCCTGGGGCTTCCCTTCCCACCCATACTCCCCTCCCCCTGCCAAATGAACACAGAAAAGAACGTGGTACCACAGAGAAGGCATAAAACAGGGACTTCCCTGGTGGTCCAGTGGTTAAGACTTTGCCTTCCAATGCAGGGGGTGTGGCTTCAATCCCTGGTTGGGGAGCTAAAATCCCACATGCCTTGGGGCCAAAAAACCAAAACATAAAACAGAAGCAATACTGTAACAAATTAAATAAAGACTTTAAAAATGGGCCACATCAGAAAATCTTTAAAAAAAAAAAGAGGAGGCATAAAACAAATCTTGGACTTAACTTTGCACTTCATTTAGTTCCAAAACGTAACAAAATAGCTCTACATTTTTTTTTAATTTTAGCATTTATAATCAGTGCTTTATATTGCAATTTGTAGCTTTCTGGGTGGCTTAAAAGAAGTTTCATCCCTTTTCTTCAAGGCCAGGCAGGTGAAGCCTGGTAGTTCCTTAGTCATTACATGCCTTGGTACAGGGAATCAGTGTCTGTGTGCAGAAAGTACTGAGGGTCTGTGCCCACCTCAGAGCTAGAGAAGAGGACACAGAGAGCCCCGGGCTGGCCAGCAGAAAGGAGCCCCGCGTGAGTGTGAGATGCAGAGAGTGTGTGTGAAGAAGGCTTTAGAAAGGAGAAGAAATCCCAAGGAAGCTGCATCCAGTTCTACCCTTTGCTTGTATCGGTGCATTGGCTAATACCCAGGCAACCAGGCCAGAGCCTAGCACTAGTCATGGGCTGTACCTCTGGGGTCAGAGCCACAGAGCCTCACTCTAGGACTGCTCCACAGCCTCCATCTCTCCCTCCTTGTGTCCCAAAGTTCTGGGAGTAGGGGATGGATTGAGCCCCTCATCACTTTAATCTCTTTTGATTAGTGACTTAATCCAAGGATCAAGGGCCATGGAACTTTGCTGAAGAGAAAACCCTCTGCTCCACTACTGCACCCCAACCATCACTGAAGTCCATGGTGAGCCTGCTGAAATGGCTGACCAGCCTTGGACTCACCGTGGCCACTGGGCAATCCAGCCACAGTGCAGGGCCATCTGGACCAGGCCAGAGCATCACCTCCCAGCAGAGATGCTTGTGGGTGAAGCTACAAGACACCAGGGAGGAGAAAAGACAGGCTGGGGTAGAGGATGCAAATACGTTTCTGCACTTAAAAAACCCTTTCCTGGCTGACTTTTAGTGCTCAAACATACATTATAGCTGGTGCTGTATTGATTGGTAATCACGATGTGATATTAAATGAAGCTCTTTCTCTGCTCTTAAAATAAGCGTTTTTAAAGAAAAAAATAAATGAAGGAGGGAAACAGGATCTCTTTCAAGGAATAATGCTTCAAATGTCACGTGAGAGTTTAAAAAATAAAATCGCCAAAATATACGAATGCACAGATTGCAGATGTTACACTGCAGAACCTCCTTCTTTTTCCCTTGCTTATTAAAAAAAAAGAGGACAGCTCTTATGACTAGATGACTTCTACTCTTTCAAAAAAAAGCATATGTACAATCTCTAAATATATTAAACTTTGCTCTGTGCAATTTCATTTAACATTCCTATGGCTAATCCTAGGCCCCCGTCCCGACACAGTGCATCCTATAAGGTGCTCTTACTTCTTTGCATAGGTATAGGAGGAATAACTTTAGCAGGGCAATCAAGAGTAGGGTAGACAGAGAATGAGCTTATTCATAGGGCTTGACAACTACTCCCCTGTCCCCGCACCACTACCACCAAGACAGACAAACAAACAAATACCACGCTAGAAAGTCTAATAAATGGAACACAGTGCAAGCCCTGGTCCTATTAAATTGAGAGATTCCTATACCAACACGCATTTTCCTTTTGGTGTTCTGTATCTTCCCTTCTGAGCAAATTCTTAATGAATAGCTCCAATATTTTGATAAGAAAAATAAAGGTTTGGACCTTCCTTTTCCCCATATAATCTTTATATTGTTCATTAACCCATCTCCCAGACATGCTAAAGCATAAAACCTATAAAAGTGCACTCAGAATGGATGCTGACCTCACATAACTTTCTGAACACATAGGTACGTGGAGGCTGTGCTCTGCTGTGTGAATAAAGCACGCCCGCCGGGATGGTCTGGAGTTCTCTACCTTTTCTGAAAACAGTCAGTGGTGGCGTTTTGAGGGAAGGAAGGCCTGATGAGCCACTGACCTGGCAACAACTGTCAGATAAGCAGCGATGAAGAGATCCGAGCTATGGCTGGCGTCGCATCCCTGGAGGAAGCTTTGAGGCTTACCCAGATGGCAATGCGTGCCAGGTCTTGAGTGCATTGTGGCCGGGAGAGAGTGGGCCAGGCCACCCCTCAGGGAAGGCTTCCGAGGAAGACTCCCAGACGTTTCCCAACAGTGACAGCGGGATGTCCTGAACTCAGCTGGGGCTGAAGTCTGCTGGTGATGTCCATTGTCAGTCTCTTTTCAAGCTTATGCCCTCCTGGGCCCTTCAAGCTAACGGCTCTACCGTGGTTCCGTTTGGGGCCATTCTTTAAAACAAAACAAACAAACAAAAAAGACATAGAAAAGATACCCAGAGTGCTGCCGTTTCCTGGCAACACATCGTGATGTGTACTGCTCCCAGAAGTCCGATGGAGAACAGGCAAAAGACTATTCACAATGAAAACAGGTATCGCTCTTTGTACAAATGCTACTGAATAACATGTAGCTTTTTTTTAAGTGTCAAAAAAAAAACCCAAAAAACCTCAGAAACAGCATTATCCAGAAAGGTTATCAAAATAGGCCTCCTTTCCAGGAAAAATGGGCTTGGTTGGTTCGACTGCTACAGAAGTCCATAGTTTTCAGAGCTAGACATACAGCAAAAAAAAAAAAAAGTTGATTTTTTAAGGAAAAAAGTAGTTACAGCTGCTCTCGGCTGGGTTCTCAGCAAGAACAGTGAGGGTGGTGACCTTTTTTTGTTTTTTGCTGTGATTTCACCAAGGTTCCCGGAAGTGCTTTCCCTGGGTTTCAAGTGTGTTTTATGCAGAAGGAAAAGCGCTTTCCAACACCCTCAGCACAAGTCAAGGGCAGGAGTGTCTGGGCGACGATCAGGGGCCTGTGCATTAGTCAATGAACCGCTGGCAGGCCTTCTTCCAGCGGCAGGCCGTGCACCACATGTCACGGTTCTCCATGCCGTACACCTTCCGGCACTTCTTGCCCTCTCCCCGGGGCTTCCTGTAAGACAGGCCAGGAAACAGTATTCAGTGTGAGGGATTCAATGGGCTTTCTTTGCGGGGCTCAAAATCTCTGGAAAAATCTAGAAAAAGTTAGGAAACATAGTAGGGGGTCTCTCTAGGTTCAGCCGTTAACCTGTGTGGGATGTTTTCACAGCCACTACACCGAACTGTTAAAATTTGCTACTTATAGTACTTCCAGTATTCTTCAGCTTCTATTTGTCCATTTGTAGACATGTCCATTTGGGCATCTTCATAACACTGAATTAAATAAGTAAATATAAGAAATACCAGTAGAGAGCATAATTCTTTCAAGTTTTTAAATATGTACTTTCAAATGCTCTCTTGCTTCTCAAATTTCTAGTCTTCTGGTTAAGGGAATCCTGGCGAGGACCTCCTTGATCTGGATTAAAAACTCGTATTTTGTACTTCATTTCATACAGACGTTAATGCAACACAGCTTTAAAGAGACCCTGTAATCAGCATTACCTATTCTGCAAGAAAATTTACTGTAAACTGTGACCCCAGAAAAATAACAAATCTTTATCAAGAGTTAATAGATGGGGAAAACCATGGGAACAAAAGAAAGGGTGTTTCATCCATTTCAGGGGAATTTTATGAAGATTGTATCTCTGGTTTCTCTTTTCCTCGCTGTTCTGTTTTTCAGTTAATTCCCTGGAGAGGAGGCGTTGTGGGGTTTCAAGCAGTCATACCTTAGGCTGACCGTCCCTCTGGGTGGGGAGGACAAGACGGTGTGAGTGTGCTGTCTCTGCTCTCCTGTGCCCACTGGGTGACTGTGGGTTGGTGACACCTAGTAAGCATGTGGAAAACAAAGTTAACAGGGCAGGCTCTCCTCACCATGCATTTCGTTAGCCTTTGCCACGTGGGCAGGGGTACCCAACCATCAGACACGGAGAGGCTGTGCTTCCTTCACAGAGACCACATGTTAAAATGGATGGGGTGATGCTCATGGTGGAATTTAAAGGCATCCCCCAACAGAAAAGACCCAGCAACAATGAATACTTTACAAATCTTCATGACTTCACAACATCTCTGCATTCCCAGTTGCCCATTTTCACTTGAATATTTTAAACCTTAAAGCATATTCCTATTCCAAGCCTCATCTGTTTCTCTTTTAAAGAAGAAAAGAAGTTAAGAGAGTTCTCTGAGATTATACAGCTAGTCAGTGGCAACACACAATGTGGATCTCCGCCTTCTGTTTATTCAGTTAGATCATTCACAGCCAGTAAATAAATGGCTTCTTGCATAAGACGTCCATATAGCAAACTCTGGGGTCTGAACAGGGATAATGGCAAGAAGCAAAGATCCCGAGCAAATCAAGAATGAATGTCAACCTTGTAGTACTTACTGAGCATCCACTATGTGCCAGGGTCACTGACAACAGCTTTACTTTTACATCTACTCCACCTGATAAGTACTCACTGTTCCTATTTTATAGATGAGGAAACCAAGCACAGGGAGGTTAAATAACTTGCCCCAGGTCATGGAACTTGCAATGGCCAGGGCTGCAGTGAGCTCTCCCTGATGCCAGAGCATGTGTTTAACCCCCTTATGCCCCACCTCTCAGTCATAATGATGGGAGGGTCCCCTTTGTTCTCCATTCCTCTTGCATTTCTCACTTATTCTCTTTGTATCACGTGCTCACCTAGCACTAAATATCTTCCCAGCAAATGGGATTCTCAAAAGCTACACAAAACTAATTTTATAACAAAAGATAAATGATGTTTCAAGTAAATATACAATATTGCCATATACAAAAGAGCAAACATCTAATAAATTGATAAACTTAATCACTTAGAAGCCAACATGACCACAGAAATACCAGTACCAACCAACAGTCATGGGAACATTCCATAGAATTGATTTTCTCTAGTACAGGGACCAGTATTTTCTATTTTCTTTCAATGTAAAGGAATGTACATAAGTGTTATTTTCCTAGTCATTAATTAAAAAAAAATTAAACACGTAAGAAAAAAATAAACCTAACATTTTAAACCATTATTGCCATGAGTCTCATTTATTCTGTACCATTGGTCTTTACTTTTTGCTAAAGTTAGGTGGATTGAGGGCCAGCAGAGGTGAGTGACATACATAATTTTTTAAAAACCAAAGCTTTGGAGTTCAGTGTCTGCATTTGATGTGGGTTCTTCCAGAAGCAGAATCCCCACCTCCCACTCCCATCCCCCATCCCATCGGGACCAGGATGCATATTAGCACAGTAGAGGGAGTGAACGCTTCAGAGTTTACTACCACTGTAGATGATCTAGAATATGCTCATAGGACTTGTTTTTAAGTGCTCAGGACAATGAAAAAAATTTTTGTTTTAAAAATTATTGTAGAACTTGTAGATTCCCAAGAGTACCTCTTTATTCAGTCAGAGAACTGGAAATGTTTAGGTGACACGACAGTGACACTGTTTCCATCAGCCAGGGATAATGTGGAAGGTTCTAAGTTTTGCAGAATTGCCATACGTCAATTTTGTGTGGGGTGATATGAGATTATAAAATGCTCTTCATTCAACAAATATTTATTAAATACTTACTATGCCCCAGGCACTGTTCTAGATTGTGGGGATACAGCACTGAACAAGACAAAGTCTCTGCCCTCATGGAGTGTACATTCTAGTGGGGAGATAGACAATAACTACAAAAACAAGTAAGGGCATTTTAGTGATAAGTGCCTGAAGAAAATAAAATAGGCTACCAGGCCAAGCGTGATGGAAGGAGAGGACATATTTGTTCAGGGTGGTGAGGGAAGGCTTCTTGGGGAGGTTACCTTTGATCTACAGAGCACTCCAGGGAAAGGGGGCGGGCAAGGGCCAAGGCCTCCCAGGTGCAGAGTGCCAGTGGGGCCGGGAGACAATGCGTGGGAGGCAGGAGGAAGGCGGGAGGACGGGAGGTGGTGGGTTCAGGTCATGTCTTGGAGCTGTGATGAGGAATTTGAAGGTGATTCTAAGTGCAAAGGAAGCCAGTGGAGCGTTTTAAGAAAGTGAGACATCTGGTTAACGCTTTACAAAGATCGTTCCGGCTCCTTGGAGAATGGGTTAGCAAGAGCCTGGACAGGAACCCCGAGGACCGCTTAAGAGCCTTTTGCACTGTTTCAGGAGAAAAACATACTGGTGATTTAGATGAGAATGTGGTAGTGGTGGGGATAAGGGGCTGGATTCGTATCCTGTAGAGGCAGAGTCCGGGACTTGCTGATAGATGGGATATAGGACAGAAAATAAGAGGACAAATCTTTCGATGAATCAAGGATGCCTCCTAGGTCCTGGCCTGAGAGGCTGGAGGGATGAGGGTGCCACTTAACTGAAATTAGAAAACTGGTGACCTCATAGGTTTAGGGGAGGAATGAGGGGCAGGTTTGGACCCACTGCAGGAAGAACCCTTCTCTACCTTATTTCTGCTAACGGCTTTCTTAAGTCTGGAGTTGAGGGCACACGTGTTTCGTGTCTAGTCCTGTCTGATGGCAGCCCCTCCCGTTCTACAACAGACCTGGGTTTCTACAGGCTGCAGCATAGTGGAAGCCAGGACCCTGTTCACACACCAGCGTGCGGCTTAGTTCTGTGGGAGGATCAATATCCTCTGGCTATTGATCGGGAGCTTTCCTGGAGATTTTTTTTTTTTTGCGGTAGGCGGGCCTCTCACTGCTGTGGCCTCTCCCGTCGCGGAGCACAGGCTCCGGACGCGCAGGCTCAGCGGCCATGGCTCACGGGCCCAGCCGCTCCGCGGCAGGTGGCATCTTCCCGGAGCGGGGCACGAACCCACATCCCCTGCATCGGCAGGCGGACCCTCAACCACTGCGCCACCAGGGAAGCCCTCACTTCCACTTTATAGATGAGGAAATGGAGAAATTAAGGAAGTTGCTGAGGCCACGCAAAAAGTAAATGGCGGACCCGGGATTTGAATATGGGCTGTCTGACACCAGACGACCTTGGAACTTGGTTCTGAATGGTGTCAAAGCCCCGCTTTTTCTCTCTTCCATCCTGCCTCGTAACTGATGGCAGTATTGTGTGCCCTGGAATAAAGCCCTGGAAAACATGACTCGGCTCTTTCTCCCACTGGCCTCCACATTCCAGAGTTATTTGTTTTACATCTTAACCATTTTTAAGTTCTATTTGGGGACATGTTTTATAAAGCATATAATACACTTAGAGAGAGTGCTGTATGGTATTATTTCTAAATAACTAAAATGCGCTATATGCCTGTAATTTGTCTCCTGATTAGGTGTGACCTCAGAAGAGTTTAAAGAATTCTAAATCCTAGTCTGCAAAAATCGTGGCTAATTTTTCCCATATGTTGAGTATATTTGTGTTATATGAGTCAACCCCAGATAGGGAGAATCCACTTTCTCTGCCCCCGGTTTTACGGTAATGAGACATGTCACAGATAACAACACTAGGAAGTACAACATAATGTCAGCCAGTGCCAGGCACTGTGTTCAACAATACAACGATACAAGGTGGTTGTCGTAGAGCTGAGTCGAGGGCATTGCTTGAAAGAGGTCCTGTGACCGGCTAGAGGTCACGGCTTGTAAATCCCAGTCAGGACTTGCCTCACACCAGAGCAGTAATACAGAGGTTGTGTCCTTCTGTAACTATGTTGGAGAAATTTCTTTTCTTTGTGATTTTCTATCTCCCAAATGGGAAAAAAAAAGAAAAAGAGCCCCTTGTCTTGGTTTTAATCTCTTCTAACATAATATTCTGAACCCTCCATCAAAGTGTTAATAAAAAACAAACCAGCTAAAGAGCTAACAATTAAGCACTACTATTTCAGGTCTGGAGACTGTCTTTCTGGCCTGAAGCCTCTTGGAATGGCCTTTGGATAGCAGGTTGATTAGCTCCTATTTGCTTGCATGGGGCCTATTATGGACTGGATTTTGTGTCCGCTCCACCCCCCTTCACATGTTGAAGCCCTAATTCTCAGTGTGGTTGTATTTGGAGATGGGGTCTCTAAGGAAGTAATTAAAGACAAATGAGGTCCAAAGGGTGGGACCCTGATCCAATAGGATTAGTGCCCTTAGAAGAAGAGACACCAAAGGGCTCTCTCTCTGTCTCCCTACCCCCCCAAAAGAAAAGGCCATGTGAGGACATATCAAAAAGTTGGCCCCTGACAAGGCAACAGGAGAGCCCTCACCAAGAACTGAATCAGCTAGCACACTGATCTGAGACTTCTGGCCTCCAGAATTGTGAGAAAATAAATGTGGGATGCTTAAGCCACCCAGTCTATTATGGCAGACTAACACACAAGGGCCAAGAGCTCTCAGCTTTCTGCCATGAAAAGACAGGGAAAGAAATGGAGATAATTAGGGGTCATTGGGGGAAAACAGGTCAAAGAAAGCAGTAATTAACCATGGTCTTCTCCCTACCCCTATGTCCATAGCCTTGGGCTAGAAAAGACTGAAACGTTCCATTGGTGAATATGCAGATCGACCTTCTGGGCTATACACCTCCGGGAAGAGGTCTTACCCGGGGAACTTATTAAAGCCTCAAATTCAGGAAGTCCAGTGTAGGCAAATGAATAAATAAAATTCTTCAAACCTTGGGATTTCGCAGAAGGAGATTATTTCTACTTTCTAGGAAGCATACAAAAGCATCCCCTCTTCAATACCAGGTCTCAAAGACATGGGAGAAAAGGAAACCTTAAATGGGGTTGACAACCTCAGAGTACTTGCTTTGGAGTACAACAAGAAATGTGTTCTTTAATGAGGATTTAATAAAATGGCAACTGCTCTGTTCTTCAGTTGGGATAAAGTTGAAGCCACCACGGATACTAGTACCTTATCATTTAAAACTTTTAGAGGTTCTGTCTGAAAATCCTATTACACGAATTTAGGAGGTGGGGATTCACATGTTCTCAGAGTCAGCCTGGCTCCCTGTCTTCTAGAGGCGGGACTAGCACCCCTGGAGAATTCAGGGATGGTTGCTGGCACCCAGCCAGTGGACATGTGACAGTCCTATGCCTGGGTGGTGTGGAGTTGTGAGATCCAGCCCCCTGTAGAAGGGGGCGGACAGCAAACAGCCAGTTTTTTTTTTCTTTTAAAAAAAGCATTGATAGAGAGTAGGGCAACATGAAGAACATTTTTAGTAGTAAGCCTCTTTGTCTTCTTTCTAGAATTAAACAAAAGCCTTCGAAAATGGCAGCTCCCTCCATCCCCTTACCTTTATTTTTAGATAGCGATGGCAAGCTTAACTGCTGAAACAGTCTAAAACCAGATAGATTGGGAATTCTCTGGCGAAAGGATAAATTAGAAGCTCACATAGGATTTTAGTGGGATACCTAGTTAACTCAGTTACTCTATGTACTTTCTGTCAAAGCTCTAGTCCAGAACATCCCTGGTAACCAATCGATAGCAAAATGAGGGACTCTGTCCACAGTGTCCACAGAGAGAAGAGTTTTAAAATTTCACTGTTAAAAAAACCAACAAGAGGAGGTATCCTGGCTGGTATCCTACCGTGTAAGACATTTAGGAACTTTGGAGGACATGGAACTAGTGAAATGTCAGAGAGAGAAAAACAAACATCGTATATTAACGCATATATGTGGAATCTAGAAAAATGGTAGAGATGAACCGGTTTACAAGGCAGAAATAGAGACACAGATGTAGAGAACAAATGTATGGACACCAAGGGGGGAAAGCGGGGGTGGTGGTGGGATGAACTGGGAGATTGGGATTGACTTGTATACACTAATATGTATAAAACAGATAAGTAATGAGAACCTGCTCTATAGCACAGGGAACTCCACTTCACTGTACAGTAGAAACTAATACAACATTGTAAAGCAACTATACCCCAGTTTAAAAAAAACACAACCACACGGCGTGATGTCACACTATACTTCAGAAGGAGATGATTTAATTAATAGAACAAAGGGGAAAATACTCCATTTGGGCTGGTCATAGAGGTAGTTTGAAAGAAAGTCTGAACTGGGCTGTTCTGTCTACACACTATACTTGTTTTTACACCAGATGAGTTTTAGGGGGATGCTCTTGAAAATTCTGCTCAAATCAAAGAAGGGAAGGAACGGAATTCAGAATAGCAGGTCTCTGTCATTCTGTGATTGTAGCTGCCTTGCTGGCTTAGAAGGGTTGTCTCAAATGTCATGTCCAGAGCCACTCTGGGTCTTTTTATGTCTATCCAAAAAAAAAAAAAAAGTCGCCAAAAGGGCTGACTGTTTACCTCTGACACCCACCTTAGGGGATCATTGTTCCTGCCAGAAACAAAACTAATACCTACATGTCTAAGCTAGTCTTTTTAAATGTTGACTAACAGGGCATTCATCGTATTCTTGCTTTTTGAGAACAACCAGCACTTCCACTCTTTGTGAAGGAGGCACCTTTCATAATTATTCCAGATCCATGATCCTGTTTAAAAATCCTATTCTAGGAGTAGTTTCTGGAAGCCACAAATTCTCGAATTGCTGCCAGCAGGATGTTTTTTATTGTTGACTATTCCTCTAGGGAATTTAATAAATATTCATTGACAGAGCACAGCGTAATTGACTGAGCCACTTTCATTTTTATCAGCTCCACCGGAGGCCTTGGTATTTGCTGGAAACCTCTGGGAGTTGCCAGTGGTTGCAATAAGCAGCTTTTGTGAGGTCCATAGGGAGAGGGGTGGAGAGGAGAAAATAAGGTTAATGTCTATCATCATAAGCCACTTTCCTGAACCTTATCAGGAGTTATAAACCCCCTTGAGCATCAGCGGTATGGGGGTCTATGGATATTCTGTGATAAGCTATAAAAGACCCAATATCTTTTGAAATGAATAGTTAAGAATCAAGCACATTCATGCTGAGTTTTCAGACAGTAATCATTTACCATATCAAATCAATTCTTATATACTACTTAAACCCGATGGCATATTTCAGCACTCATTTATTTGCAAATTACCCCTCAGCATGGGCTATTCAGGCTTTGGAAGAAAAAAAGTGATTTCAATTTCTACTATTTGAACTTGCAAAATGACATACCCACAAACAATAATTTCAAAGTCAAATCTTATAAAGTTACTCATAATGATAAATGCCATTTACGTATAGGATCTCTTTCTTTTATGTTCAGGGTCTGAGTTCAGCTATTAATTTTATAAAGCCTTTTGGAAACATACAAATACGCCACCCACACAAAATATCTTGATATATTTCCAACAAGTTGTTTATCAACAGATGAAACTGTCTTTTAGTTTCTAAAATTCCAGTCAAAACACCTTTTTACAAAGAAGTTAGGCCTGTCTGGACCACGAGACACCTCGCTGAGTTTACAAATATCATTTAAAAAAAAAAAAAAGCATTCTTCTGGCATTCCAATTTTCATCTTTTTCTTGCATGTTTCTACAATTTGTTCTCTAAATATACGTTTGGCTTTGACCAGATTTCTGGCTTTTTGCTTTTCTACTTACTGGAATGCCTGTGAAGGTAACTGGAGGAGACTGCCAAGAAATGCTGAAGCTGCTGCCATTGGGGGTGAACTTGGCCGATCCTGGAATGTTCACAGGGGGCGTGGCCTGTCAAATAGAAAACAGAGGAAGTTGTTATGAAAGAACATTTCACCTCAGAGTCTTAAGCTGTCATTTCCAAAGTAGGGCCTCAGAACTAATCTCAGCTATATTAATGACTAAATTATAATAGGAGGAAATTAAACACAGTCAAAGAGAGTAGCTAGAGATAAACTTTTTATCTATCTAAGCAACTGAAGGTATAAAAGGAGAAAGTTTTTGACTACTGATTTCTGAAAAGAAATTTGCTTATACATACATATACCTGTTTTAGGACATCTGTGGTATACAATTCCTCACTATCAAGTTGGGGAGTCACTTTTTTATGCAGTGATGGTAGGTTGTAAATTACAACACTTTGGGAGGGTAATTTGGCAATACATATAAAAATTCTTAGCGTTCTGTATGTTAGCTATTCCACTTCTAGAATTTATCCTCAGGAAATGGATATAAGGATGTTCATTGCAGAACTATGTATTATATTTAACAAAACTGGAAACACATGTCCAATAATAGGGAAAAGGGTAGATATATCATGATATAGCCACGGAGCCATTAAAAATGATGTTGTTGAAGAATACTCATTGGCGTGGGAAAATGTTCATGGGATATTAAGTGGAAAAAACAAAGCACAGTGAAAACAGTACTACAATAGATTCCATTTTTTTTAAAAAAATGAGTATACATACACACATAGAATACTTTTGAAGGACATACCAAAAATATGAACCAAGGGGCTTTCTTGTTGTTGGGACTAAGGATGGATTTTCTTTCTTTGCGTATGTTTCTAATATTTTTATGCTGAGCATTTATAATATCTGTAAACAGAAAAATCCCAATATTGTGAATATATGGTTTGGGAAGGAACTTCTAGACCCCTTAGTGTGTGTTCCAACTCTCATTATATAGATAAGCAAAATAATTTAATTAAGTTGGTTCAAGCCCACGATTTCGGACCTAAATGCAACACTGACAAACAAGAACAAAGGAATGAATAATTCTTTTGACCGCCGTTAAGAAGAGTCAGGAATGAAAGTTATTGCATCAACTAATTTAATAAGTAGCTCTATTCCATTGCTCTTGAGTTGAAGTCTACTAAATAAATGGCTGAATTCTTCCTCTACAGCTTTAGTTTTTCTACTTTTATACATACAGCTGCTAGTGACAGTGGTTTTGTAACTGGCACCACTGGAAAATATTTTGGCAATACATAGCTGTTCATGTTATATCCTAAGATTCAATAATTACTCTTCTGGAAATCTAAAGAAAAAATAAAGCTACTGGCACAGAGGTATCCTCTGTAGATTTACTAATGATAATTAAAAAGCTGGATAGACTAAAAAGTAGATCCCTAACAAAAGAATGATTGAAACCATTTAATGTTTTTATTTAATTGAATTCGGTTATATATTCAGTTCTATGGAAAGTGTTTATAAAACAAGGGTGGGAGAACACAATTACAAATATGTACAGGAGATTTTTCTTCTAAAAAGTTACATAAGGTGGTTGATAATTATGGGAAAAGTTTTTTAAAAATCTGAGTGTATTGAAATCTTACTAAATCAACACTTAAAAGAGTTCATAATTGCTGGGGGAAAAGGAGCTTTAGCCGTGTCCTGTATTTGCAGGATTTGTCTCTAAGGTCTTATGAGACTTTGGAGTGAAGGAGAATCCCCTAGAAGGTCTGTTAAACACAGACTGCTCAGCCCCACCCCTCCTTCTGGTCCCACAGGTCTGGGGCAAACCCAAGAAATATACATTTCTAACAAGTTTCCAGGTGATGCTGACACTGTTGATTTGGGGAACACTGACAACCAGAGCTCCAGTCTGAGAGAGTGAGTTACCAATTCAGAAGGGAGTGCACTAAGTCCCAGACTGGGGTGCAGGACGAAAGTGGCATTGTGTCAGCACTTTTCAATGCTCATCTTTTCACTTATTTTATTTTTTTATTTAACAGGCACTTATATCATGTGCCAGGCTCCCTTCTGAGAGTTTTACAGTATTAAGGATTTTAATTCTCATAACAGCGTCTCAGGGATCAGATCTTCAATCAGTACTGCAAAGTCCAAGGACCTACAGGGTTTCATCTGTGCGAGATTCTGGCTTTAAAAGGAGAAAAAGAGTCAGAATGCTACTGCTTTTGGTCAGGAGTCAAGTGATTACTCTCACGGTCCCTTGCCAGTCACCTGGTAAGCGTGGTCGGTGTGCACGAGGTAGAGGGTGGTGGGAGCAGAGCGGCTCAAGGGTGTCATCAATTTTGTCTCAGTTTTGGCACAAGGAGTTTCTGTTCTGCTGGAATCTGGGATGGGGAAAGTAGGAGGCGAAGCCAGGGACTGGGAGGGCGAAACCGGGGCCAGGCTGCTCAGTCCGTCTGCCACCGAGTCTGTGTTGAGCTTGATCTCAGTGTAGTAAAAGTCTTCTTCTCCATCACTGTAGTCAGACTCCCCAACACGCCTAATGCAAAAGAGAGCAAAACAATCCTACTCACCCAAGCCATTTTCTTGCCTTGAAATCTGGCACATCACATGCTGGTCCTTCTGTCTGGAATGCTTTTCCTCTGTTCTGTCTGCCTGGCAAACTCTTACCTATCCTGCAACACTCAACTGTCCACTTCCAGGGAAGCCTTCCTTAACTTCCTAAAGCAATTTATTCAATTAACCAACCAATCAATCAATTATTCAACAACAATTCACTGAGAGTCTACTATGTCCTGGCTCTTTTTTTAGAGTCCCACTATTACAGTGAACAAAACATAAATAGACTCTGCCCTGATGGAACATACAGTCTAGGGGGAGAGGCAGACAAGAAACCCATAATGGAACACATCAAAAAGAACAAAATACGTAGGAATAAACCTACCTAAAGAGGTAAAAGACCTGTACTCAAAAAACTGTATGACACTGATGACAGAAATTGAAGACAACACAAACAGATGGAAAAATATACCGTGTTCTTGGATTGGAAGAATTAATATTGTTAAAATGACCACACTCTCCAAGGCCATCTACAGATTCAATGTAATCCCTGTCAAAATACCAATGGTATTTTTCACCGAACTAGAACAGATAATTTTAAAATTTGTATGAAAACACAGAAGATTCCAAATAGCTAAAACAATCTTCAGAAAGAACAGAGCTGGAAGAATCATGCTCCCTGACTTCAGTATAAAGCTATAGTAATCAAAATAGTATGGCACTGGCACAAAAGCAGACACATAGATCAATGGCAAAGAATAGAGAGCCCAGAAATAGACTCACACACTTGTGGTCAATTAACCTGCGACAAAGGAGGCAAGAATATACAATGGAGAAAGGGCAGTCTCTTCCATAAGTGGTGCTGGGAAAACTGGACAGCAACATGTAAAAGAATGAAATAAGAACACTCCCTAATACCATACACAAAAATAAACTAAAAATGGATTAAAGACCTAAATGTAAGACATGACACCATAAAACTGCTAGAGGAAAACATAGGCAGAACATTCTTTGACATAAATTGTAGCAATAAGTTTTGGATCTGTCTCCAAGCAAAGGAAATATAAGTAAAAAATAAAGAAATGGGACCTAATTAAACTTGAAAACTTTTGCATAGCAAAGGAATCCACTGACAAAACAAAAAGACAACCTATTGAATCGGAGAAAATATTTGCAAGTGCTATGACCGATAAGGGGTTACTATCCAAAATATATAAATAGCTCATTAACTCAACATTAAAAAAAAAAACAACCCTATTAAAAAGTGGGCAGAAGATCTGAATAGACGTTTTTCCAAAGAGGACATGAAGATGGCCAACAGGCACATGAAAAGATGCTCAACATCACTAATCATCAGGGAAATGCAAATCAAAACCACAATGAGGTATCACCTTAAACCTGTCAGAATGACTATCATCAAAAAGAACAAAAATAACAAATGTTGGCGAGAATATGGAGAAAAGGGAACACTTGTACACTGTTGGTGGGAATGTAAATTGGTGTAGTCACTGTGGAAAACAGTATGGAGGTTTCTCAAAAAACTAAAAATAGAACTACCATATGACCCAGCAATTCCACTCCTGGGTATATATCTAAAAAAAACAAAACAAAACAGTAATTCAAAAAGATACATGCACCCCAATGTTCATAGCAGTACTATGTACAATTGCCAAGATATGGAAGAAACCTAAGTGTCCATCAACAGATGAAGGATATAGAAGATGTGAGATACACACACACACATACACACACACACACACACACACACACACACACACACAATGGAATACTACTCAGGCATTAAGAAAGAATGAAGTTTTTGCCATTTGTAACAACATGAATGGACTTGGAGGGTATTACGCTAAGTGAAATAAGTCAGATTGAGAAAGACAAATACTGTGTGACGTCACTTATATATGGAATCTAAAACACACAACAAACTAGTGAATATAACAGAAAAGAAGCAGACTCACAGATATAGAGAACAAACCAGTAGTTATCAGTGGGGAGAGGGGAGGGAGGAGGGGCAGTATACGGGTAGAGGATTAAGAGGTACAAACTATTATGTATAAAATAAGCTACAAGGATATATTACTGTACAATACAGGGAATATAGCCAATATTTTGTAACAACTATAAATGGAGTATAACCTTAAAATATTGTGAATTACCAGAATGTACATCTGTAACTTATAAAATATTGTACATCGACTATAACTCATAAAAAAAGTAAACCCATAAGGAAATAGACATTTAATACATCAGGTAGTGATACATCCCAGAAAGAAAAATTAAGCAGCATTAAGAGTGTCCTTAATCAGCTTAAATGACGGGGGCATCATTTTAAATAGTGTGTTCAGAGGAAGACTCTCCGAGGAGGTAATATTTGAGCAGACGTCTATATGAGGTGAGGGAGAAACCCATGTGGGAACCACGTGGGAAGAATGCAGAGTCCTGGGGTGGGCCGTCCTGGCACTTTCCAAGAAGGGCAGAGAGGCAGGCGGCTGGTGCTCGGGGCACCAGGCAGAGAGTAAGGAGAGAAGCGTGGCAAGGAAGGCAGAGGCAAGATCGCACAGGGCTGTGTAGCCCTGGGGAAAGACGGGATTTTGTCCTGAATGTGATGGAAGCTTCCGGGGATTTTGAGGACTCTGAGTTACTTTTTATTTATTTTTTATTTTTTAAAATTGACGTATAGTTAATTCACAATGTTGTGTTAGTTTCAGGTGTACAGCAAAGTAATTATATATATATTTTATTATATATATATATATATAAAGCATATATATATTCTTTTTCAGACTCTTTTCCATTATACGTTATTACAAGATATTGAGCATAGTTCCCTGTGCTATACAGTAAGTCCTTGTTGTTTATCTGTTTTATATACAGTACTGTGTATTTGTTAATCCTAAGCTCCTAATTTATCTCTCCGCAGTTCACCCCCTCTCATGCTATGCCCTGTGGTAGCCATAAGTTTGTTTTCTAATGCCATCTAATGCCATTTGTAGCAACATGGATGGACCTACAGCTTTTCATATTAAGTGAAGTAAGATAGACAAAGACAAATATCATATGCTACCACTTATATATGGAATCTAAAAAAATGATACCAATGAACTTATTTACAAAACAGAAATAGACTCATAAGTTACTTTTTTTTTTTTTTTTTTTTTTGCGGTATGCGGGCCTCTCACTGTTGTGGCCTCTCCCGTTGCGGAGCACAGGCTCCGGACGCGCAGGCTCAGCGGCCATGGCTCACGGGCCCAGCCGCTCCGCGGCATGTGGGATCTTCCTGGACCGGGGCACGAACCCGTGTCCCCTGCATCGGCAGGCGGACTCTCAACCACTGCGCCACCAGGGAAGCCCTCATAAGTTACTTTTTAAAAGGATCACTCTGGCAATTGTCTGGAGAGAGAATAGAGGAGAGGAGGGCAAGAGGGGTGGGAGGCCAGCGAGCAGACTGTGGAGCAGTTGACAGTGGCCGGGCGAGAGGTGGGAGGTGGAAGTGACCTGAGCTCTCAAATCGGGGAAGTATTTTGCACGTTAGGTGTTAGGATTTAATTCCGAACTGTTAGATCCTCTGAGCTCCCTGTGAGGTTCGTTCAGTTTATTTAATTCACTTTATGTAATGACTTGGTACATTTCTGCAATTTTTTTTTAAACCCCTGTCGCCTCCCTAAGACTGATTCTCTAGGGCTATGTCTTGTTCATCTTTGTGTCACACTACACATATATCAGCGCATCTGGCCTACAGTAGGTGCCTATTAAATGTTGAATGAATGAACGAAGGAAGCTGATGTTATAGCACAGTGATTCCCAGCATGAATTCTGGAGTCGGATCTCCTGGGTTCAAATCCTGACAGCTTCTAGCTGTGTGTGTGATTTTGGCAGCCTGCACCCTTATATAAAATGACATACCGGTCCGGGAGGATCCCACATGCCGCAGAGCGGCTGGACCCGTGAGCCATGGCCGCTGAGCCTGCGCGTCCGGAGCCTGTGCTCCGCAACGGGAGAGGCCGCAATAGTGAGAGGCCCGCGTACAGCAAACAAACAAACAAACAAACAACAACAAAAAAAATGACATAGCACAGCTGGCCCACCATATCTGTGGGTTCCACAGCTGCAGGTATGGAGGCCTACTGCATACGTGCTTAGAAGTGTACCGCACACATAATAAGCACTGAGTGCGTATTAAATAAAAATAAGGCTGATGTTAAAAGGCCTCAATGTTGTGACTTCCCTGGTGGTGCAGTGGTTAAGAATCCGCCTGCCAACGCAGGGGACGCAGGTTCAGTCCCTGGTCCAGGAAGATCCCACATGCCGTGGAGCAACTAAGCCCGTGCGCCACAACTACTGAGCCTGCGTGCCACAGCTACTGGAGCCCGCGTGCCTAGAGCCCGTGCTCTGTAACAAGAGAAGCCACCGCAATGAGAAGCCTGCGCACCGCAATGAAGAGTAGCCCCCGCTCGCTGCAACTAGAGAAAGACCACAGGCAGCAACGAAGACCCAAGGCAGCCAAACATTAATAAATAAATTTATATGTATAAAAAAAAGCCTCAATGTTTACTATCACCAGGAAAAATATCTTCTAGTACTTCCGCAGTTTTTCTCCCTGAGACATGGAAAATTGTACTTTTCCACAGAAAGCTTTGCATAAAATAACTGTCGAGTAAATAATAACATTCATTGGATTTATGAATTTCTAGGGAAATGGTGCACATCTGGCCACTTGGTTTTATGGGATAGCCTCTGCACATCTCCCTTCCCTGCGGCATCCCCAAATTTCATGACCACATCCAGCAGGCGCAGGACACTGACTCGGAATAAACTTTTTTCCCACTTACAATCCCTGTATAGAACTTAAAACACAAATCTCCCCTTCTCCTCGGCCTTTCGGTTTAGCCACATCGGGGGCTTCTCCCAGCCTCGTTCCGTTTCCCCTGAGGTCTCAGGAGGAGGCGTCTAGGGAGGTGTCTGCACTGTACCAGGTCAGGCTGGGCTTGGCTTTCCTACAAGCAGAGCACGGAAGACCCCAGAGAGTGGGCTGAAGAATGTGCGCCTGTTCTATTCCTGTCCCCACTTCCTCTCCAGTAAAGGGCAGGCCGAGTTGCTACTGGCTGCCTGAGTGCCACTAATAGACACACAGGCCTGGGGGAAACTGTGTGTCCTACACGGGGATAAATCAGGCTCAGCCCCTGGTGTATAAGAATGGAGTGAGACTTAAGAGAAAAACAGTGTACTTTTTATACTGACATGGTGTGCACTGCAGCTACATCAGATGCAAGACACATATTTGGGGGTTCTGGAATGCCCCCTTCTTCCCCTAGGTCCCACAGCCAACACTCATTAAAAATGCCCCATCCTCCTACAGTCACATCATGGAGGACATGGGTTAAGGCAAAGGCGGTCCCCTTCCGAACCCTACCCAGGTCCATGAGAGCTTCATACACAGACAGAGCAGCCTTGGAGTCCTGCTAACGCAGGCCCATTCCTGGGCGATGGCTGGCAGGGATGTGAATCCTAATTCACCAAGGCGATGTGAAGCACACAGGGTAAAAAGGGAATCCCAGGGCAGTGAATACAGCAGCTGCACGCTGAATTTCACCCACCACGAGAGCACCCCAGAAGCTCAAAGGAAAATCCTGTGATGCCGTTTACAGTCTATAAATACATATATGTGGCATGTGTTTCTGTGTAGTGCTGAATAGGATTCGAATCGTTGGGCAGAGAGACCTTAAAACAAACACCCCAAGTCCTGATTATAGCTTCCAGATTATAGCTAAACCTTTAAAGAACTCTGAGCTATTTACTCTGTGAGCTGTGCTGACAGTGAGGTTTGAGGGGAGAAGCTGCAGGATCTCCTTCTCCGAAGCCTTTAGGAATAGGAGGGCATTCTGCCCCGCAGTGTTTCAGTGTGGTGTTTCCTGGAGGATGAAGTGGACCCTCAGGCTAGCGGAGCAGACTCCCTGCTTTGCTGGGCCACACCCACGGCGCTTGGTGACGTTCCACGTGCTGTGCCCTGGAAGGGTCTGGCTGTGTCTCCAGCATCCCAAGCCTACAGGTTAGGGAGATAGATCTCTGCTTCTCTCCAGTCACTGAAGGGGCCGAGCCACACCAATCAGCAAAATCACCTTAGAACCAGTTCTTGTTTTCTTTTTCTACCACTTTTTTTTTTTTTTTTTTTTTGCGGTACGCGGGCCTCTCACTGTTGTGGCGTCTCCCGCTGCGGAACACAGGCTCCGGGCGCGCAGGCTCAGCGGCCATGGCTCATGGGCCCAGCCGCTCCGCGGCATGTGGGATCTTCGCAGACCGGGGCACGAACCCGCGTCCCCTGCATCGGCAGGCGGACGCTCAACCACTGCGCCACCAGGGAAGCCCTCTACCACTTTTTTTAATGGATGATGCATTCCCTAAATTTATCCCTTGCTGGGCAAAGCGACTGTAGTGTTGATTTCTCAACACTCATCTTTTTGAAAGGGCTCCTCTGTGTCCAAGCATTTTGGGGGCTGGTCATGTATCTGGATTTGCCTTATGCACACTGGTTATGACTTACAGCTTCTCAAGGTCTCTTCTCAGTCCCAGATTCCTGGACAAGAAAAACCCAGAGACTAGAGCACAAGGCAACTGAACTACCATTGCCCCTCTGGAGTGGCCCCCTAATCCCTGTTGCTAGAAACTTAGTTTCATCTTTCCTTAGAATGGTTTCTATATAACACAAGGAAATGTCAGTTGTACAAATAAAGGACTTATCTGGGCAACAGAAAATGATAGAGGAGGTCATCAGGCATCATAAGAATAGCAACAGCAGCACTGATTGTCACTGTGGTTCTCAAACCCTTTTCAGGTTATATCTGCCTTTGAGGCTCAAAGTCACGAATACACTCCACTGGGAAAAAAGTGCACATCTAACTTTACAGACAATTTCAGGGGGTTCAAGGACCCCTTACCCTACCCTACCCTACCCTACCCTACCCTACCCTACCCTAGTGGTCCATCTTTTACAAATTATTCTAACATACATTTTAGTTTTGACCCTCACACATGCCGCTGCAGGGCTGATATAATTAGCCTCATTTTCAGAAGGACCTGAGCCTCCAAGCAGTGATGTGTTTAATATCACTCAGTGCAGCGGTCCCCAACCTTTTTGGCACCAGGGACCAAAGTTTCTGGAAGACAATTTTTCCACAGAGCGGGTGGTGGAGGAGGATGGTCCAGGCAGTAATGCGAGCGATGGGGAGCGGCTGTAAATGCAGGTGAAGCTTTGCTCACTTGCCCGCCGCTCACCTCCTGCTGTGCGGCCTGGTTCCTAACAGGCCACGGACGGGTACCGATCCTCAGTCCTGGGATTGGGGACCCCTGACTTAGTGAGTATATTAGGGAGGCTTTACAAATGTGAGTCACCTTCTTTCCACTTGCCATACTGGCCTATGTTATCTGCAGTGGGCATCTCCATGGTGATTAGGAAGACCCAGCTGGCTTAGTCCCTAGTCCTGTGTTCAGAATTTTTAAGGCACAGTGTGGTGTGTAATTCTGAGTGCAAGTGACCTGGATCGAACTGACGGAGACACGCCAAGCTCTGAAGGGAGGGCTGCCTTACCCAAGATGAATGGTCCGGATGTGCTTCTGCATACCCACTGCAGTGCTCAGAACCTTCCCACAGTTTTTCCAGAGGCATTTGAACATCACCTTCATGGAGTTCTATACATGGGAGAGAAAGTTACATTAAAATGAAAACTAACCCAACAATTTTAATTTTTTCCTTCATTAGAAAAGTAGCGGCATCCCATTCTCTTGACTAAAACTCAGCACACCATTCTAGGAAACCCCCTGGCTGGGGAGGATCTTGGTGACCTCAGAGATTTTCTTGCATCCTTCATGAATACTGAGCCCTGCTGGAACGTTTAGTTCACTTTCATTGAGGTGGTCACAGTGTCATTTAGGCATCAATGACAGTGTCTAACGTTCACTGAGCACTTACCACGTGCCAGGTGCTAGTCTAAGAATTTATCTCACTTAATCCTAAAAGATGGATGCTATTATTATCACCATTTTACAGATTCATGGAAAGCTTTCAGGAAAACTTGCCCTGGCTATGAGCCAGCTTCCAGCAAAGCTGGGATATGAAGTTTGGGAGTCTGGTTCCAGGAACCACTCTCTCCACCAGGATACGGTTCCATCTTCTCTTACAAGGATCTCAGAAGTTTTCCAAAACAGTCCAGCACAGGGATTGAGAGCACCGATTCTGGACTGCCTTTCTCAAGTCCTGGTTTCCTTATTTATCAAGTAGGAACAATAGTACCCGTCTCATAAGGTTATTATGAGGATTAAATGAGGTCATGAAAGTGAATCATTTAGCGCAATACTGACGGGAGTAATTATTCAACCAATGGCAGCTATTATGGTCTTATTATGATTATACTTCCCGGAGTGAATTTGACAGGGAGTGAGTTTTCTCCAGGGAGGGTGCTTGTCGTTGGACTGCTGTCTCTTTGCTACTTGTTTCCATGGGCACGGTGACAATCACTTCCATGTACTCACCAAGCCCCATCCCGTTTTTGCCTGGGAACAGACTAGACTTCACTTCCCAGCCTCCCTTGCAGTTAGGTGGGGTCAGGGCCAGGGGAACATGGGCAGAAGTGACACACATTCCTTCTAAGCCTCGTCCCTAAACTACTTCTCAATGTCACCCAAGCCCCCTCTGCTGACTAGAGGTAGGGGATACCCAAGGACTTAGGGGACAGTAGAACCACTAGATCAGAGATTTTTAAATTTTCAATATTTTTAAAATTGAAGTATAGTTGATTTACAATGTTGTGTTTATTTCTGCTGTATAACAAAGTGATTCAGTTTTATACACACACACACACACACACATTCTTTTTCTAAATATTCTTTTCCATTATGGTTTATCATAGGATATTGAATATAGTTCCCTGTGCTATATAGTCAGACCTTGTTGTTTAGATCAGGGATTTTTAATCTTTTGTTTGCCATGAACCCTTCTGGCAGTCTGTTAAATTCCATGGCCCCCTTCTTGAATAATGTTTTTTAATGTTTAAAATAAAATACATAGGATTACGAAAAACTGCAAGAGTACTGAAACAGCTATCAAAATATTTAAAAATTTTGTGAAATGGTAATATATGTACTCTTTAACCCATTAAATAACAAGATCTTTAAGTGAGTCTAGTAACTACCATAATTTCAAAGTAGTGTTAAGCATAAATGATATTTCATGATATCTGCTAAAATTGAAAGGTGATATGAAAATATCCATGATTTCTATTGATACTAAAGTCACAGGTGGCATTAACTTTATTGTGGTTTGATGTCTTCGATCATAATTGCAGGAAATGCTATATTATAGTTAAAAGATTCATGACAATAAAGATATACTTCTTCTCCCATCCAAGTTCACAGACTCCCTGAATTCTGTCCACCCCCTTTCCGGGACCTGTGGACTCCAGGTTAAGAACCTCTGTACCAGGAGGAAGGAGCCTGGGTCCCTGGAGGATTGTGTGGGGCAGAGACACCCCTTCACCACCCCCGCTGACCTGACTGGATTGTGACATGAGAAATCCTTTACGGCGTTAAGCCACTGACGTTTGGGAATGGGTTATTTCAACCGTAAGCCTACCCTGACCAATCAACATAGTAGTCATGACACCTTCCTTGAACTGACGACGGAACTGATGTAGCTTTGTTTACAAGTCTAGTAGGATTTCTGCCCTCAAGCCCTGTTCTAGAAAGCAATCATTTACACATTTCGAGGATGATTCATCAGCTATTATGATGGGATTAATATCCTGATCCAGCCAGCCACCCACCCGCACCCAAGTCTCTTTCTCTAGGTTTCTCAGTTGAAACAAGGTACCTGGCAACTTCCCGGAGCGAGGATACCCTGTGTGTTGGGAATGGTCACTTACAGCGTGGCAAGTGCAGGACAGAGCGTGGTGGCACATGGCCACAGTCTGCTGGGAAAGATTAGTGACAGCAGAAGGAGCCCACGCCTCCTGTGGGCTTCATGAGCCCAGTGGCCTAGGGGTCCCAGGGGCTCTGGCCAGGTGGCCGGCGTTCCTGACACAGCAACCTAGCCATTCCCACTGTAGCTCCCGGGCATCTCAGACAGCCTGCCTGTGCTCCCCGCTGCAATGGGCAGTACTGAGCCCTAGGAGCTGCAGCAGCGAAGAGAGGGAGCAGAAGGTGAGAGAGGGATGTGAGGGGAGCTGAGAAGCAGAGACAGAATTAGGAGACTTTAAAGTACATGATCCTGATGCGTCGGTGTTTATTCTAAGGAGACAGTTCACAGATTTCAGGCTCCCTGATCTCCTTGAGCCACTGATCCAAACGCCTGAGATGTAAGATAAACCAAAGGGGGAGAGTTTAAATCTTGCCCTGCCCCCCACCCCAACCCCAAGGTTCACAAAAAAGAATTCTGCTTGGTGTTTTTTATTCAAAGCATATGACAACTTAACAGTATGAATGAACAAATCCTCACCCTAGGAATGCTTTCTGCCCGTTTTTCAAACAATGAAGCTATACTATTAAAAATTATCTTCCACTTAAGGGAATTAATGACTCGAACCAAAATTACAGGTATCTGAGAGTCTAAATATCCATCTGGAAGTGAATTCATGATAAATGAAAACACTTTCTGATTCATTCCAAGCCTTTTTGCTGATGGTAGTCCTTTATTCATTAAACCAGGTAGCTATTTAGCAAGGAATATTCCAGTGGCTGGTGACAGAAAGAAATCTAAGAAGCTGTGCTCCAGGAACTTAGATCCTAGTGGGAGAGACAGAGAAATGATAGTAAATGACGATGGTTTCAGGTATGGTAAGGTCACTGGAAATGGGGGTGGGCTGCGTTAGGTCAGACAAAGCCTCTAGACAAAGCCTCTAGGTCAGACAAAGCCCCCACTGGAAATGGGGGTGGCCTGCGTTAGGTCAGACAAAGCCTCTATTTAGCAAGGAATATTCCAGTGGCTGGTGACAGAAAGAAATCCAAGAAGCTGTGCTCCAGGAACTTAGATCCTAGTGGGAGAGACAGAGAAATGATAGTAAATGACGATGGTTTCAGGTATGGTAAGGTCACTGGAAATGGGGGTGGGCTGCGTTAGGTCAGACAAAGCCTCTAGAAAGTGACTTCTGAGCTGGGACCTGAAGGTTGGAGAAGAAGCAAGTCATGCTATGAACTAGAGTTTTCCAGGCAGAGGGAAGAGTTAATGCAAAGGTGTGAAGATGGGGCAGAGCTTGACATATTGTAGGGCTAGAAAGGACAGTGAATTTAGAGGGAAAGGAGAGAGGCTGTGACCTGTTTGAAATAATGTGGAGAGGCAAGGAGGGCCAGATCATGCAGGGTCTTGCAGGAGAAGGTAAGGAATTTGGATTTTATTCTAAAATAAAGAAGCTACTGAAGGCGTTTAAGGAGGGGAACGACATTATATGATTTAGGCTTTAAGAAAACATCACTCTCTTCTGGGGAGAGAACAATAAGGTCACCAGTGTGATGCTCCCACAGGTCAGAGAAGAGGGCGGCTGGAAGGAGGTTTAGGCAGTGAGAATGGAGAAAAGTAGACACAGTCAAGATCCATTCTGGTGCTCTGTAATGGCCTATACGGGAAAAGAATCTAAAAAAGAGTGGATATATGTATATGTATAACTGATTCACCTTGCCGTACACCTGAAACTAACACAACATTGTAAATCAACTCTACTCCAATAAAAATAAAAAAAAAAAAGATCAATTTTTGAGGCAGATCACACAGTACTTGCTGTTGGGCTGAGCATGAGGAATGTTAAAAGGGGTGGTGTTAAGGATGACTTCTACAGCTTTGTGAGTCGTGGTTCTGTTTGGGATATGCTAATTTTGAGATACCTGTTATTGATCAAGAGGAGCTGGCAAGTAGGACCGTGGATCTATGAGCCTGGAACTGAGGGGAAGTCAGGGCGAGAGATGTACATTTGGAGTCAGGAGCTGAAGGATTTCTTAAAACAGACCTGGATGAGATCATCTAGGGAAAAAAAATGCAGCTAGAGATGATGAGAAGGCCCAGGATCCAATATTTCATGTAGGAGATGAAAGGGCAGCCAGAGAGAGAGAGAGGGTGGGGAAAGTGGTAGGAATCCAGACAGTGTAGTATTACCAGCACAAATAGAAGAAAGTGGTTTAAGAAGGGATATGTGACTTATCCAGTATCACTTGATGATTCCTACCAATTAGTCAGTTAGATAAAGTCTTTGGAAATTAATATAATAGTATTACACAACATATAGAACCAAATTCATTCTACACCTTAGGAATTTTGTAAAGGGTCACACTGCTGATCATTTTAGGAACTGACAATCACAGTGGTATTTTTGTGCCATAACAAGTATTATGTGTAACATTCTGTTCCTAGTCTTTGCAATAATACGTCAAGCATTTGCTTCTTGAATTGATTACTAAAGCTCGGTACTGATTATAGAAAAATAAATGTCATTGGTATAACTCCTTTCCTTAGTTAGGAGGAAATAGCTGGTATAGAGGTATTGAATTCCCAAAATACGATGAAGCTGGGCCAATATCCTCTCTAAATCCCTTGGAATTTGGAGACCTACCAATTGCAAGTGTTTGTGTGTCATCTCCTCAATTACGCCCATACTTTTTTGGGCCCCTGCTAAGGGCTCCAAAGAAATCTGTTGCCCAAAGAAAAGTAGGTAATGGAAATGAAGAAAAATGATCAACTTTGCTTCCTCCCTGCTTTTCTCCTTTGCCCGTGGGGTACCACACCATCCCTTCTGATTCCTTCTAGCCCTCTCTACACCTTTACAAAGAGACTCTTCATTAAACTCTTCTCAATCACCCCACTTGAGAACACCACCAGCTTCCCCCAGGACCTTGATTGAAATGGGGAAAAAGTAGGTTATAAAAGAATATAAACAACATTATATATTTGGGAGGGTATGTAATACAAATAATTACGTGGTAGAAATTGCATGGTAGAAATATTGGGGAAGGGTATCTTATTTTGACATTAATTTGCAAACATAAAAATGACCCTATTTTAAATTTAAAATGAAAGTCACCCTGTAACACTTGCTTGATTCATTTTTGGAGAATGAAAGTATACTAGCATGAGCACCTTGACTTTAATGAAATCAAGCGACTTCTCTCTACCTAGGTGAAGAATGTTCTGGGTGGAAACAGAGGCCCCTTAAACGGTGCTTAAGTACTTTTCAAAGTCCCCTGATTACATCCAATGGAGACAAAGCCTTTGTCTACAGACTACTCACTGTTATGCTAAAGGAAAGCCAGCCACGGGAGGAGGAGAACAGGGAGAAAATAGCTAAATAAACACCCAGACTGCCACATGGATCCAAGCTTGCCCAAAGAGCCAAACCAAGCAAAGCTGCCGGGGGAGCTGCAGCCTCCAAGTCTGAACGTGCCCCTCTGTGCTTCAGTCCTGGCTTCTCCTCTCAGCTCGAACAGACGTTCACAAAGCTGGGATGTCCGAGGGAGAGAGGGGTCACTGTCGGTTGGGAAGCACAGCGTGCTAGGGTCCTCCACACATCTGCCTGATTAAGCTGAAGTTCCTGGCAGTTGACAAGCAGACTCACGGAATCTCACACATGCCCAATGTGATATTCACAGCATCACCCAGGAAAGCTCTTTAGAACCACCCAACTTTGGCCTCGTGGGCTACGACGGTTGGAAAGAACTTCCTGGGGACTCATCACTTTTGCAGCAGCTTCCAGAATGTCTCTCATACCGACTGCTTTGGGGCTCTAGGTTTCCTTCTTTGGCCAAGAAAGATCTTTGACCAAGGCTTCCTTCTTCATCTTCTCTCTGCTTCCCTTTCCATGGCAAACATCCATGCTGGTTTTGAATTATTTCGTACTCAGGGTACGTGGAGTAGTTTCTATTTTCCTGATAGAACCCAGACTGGTACACAGGACTGACAAGATGACTGCTGAAGGTCACCTTCAGTTCCAAGAGTGCAAACACAGCTGGATTTTGGAGTGCTATATGACACGTCCAGGGATAAGTTCAATTATAGCTATATTCCAGGAGGTACATAAGCATGGCTTTGAGCATCACATGACCAGTTTACCAGACAGCTGCCTGGAGTTGACGTCAAGTTGCCTTTTCTAAGGCAACTGAGAAGATCCTGATGTGTTTTTTTTTTTTTTTTCTGTACGCGGGCCTCTCACTGTTGTGGCCTCTCCCGTTGTGGAGCACAGGCTCCGGACGCACAGGCTCAGCGGCCATGGCTCACGGGCCCAGCCGCTCCACGGCATGTGGGATCTTCCCGGACCGGGGCACGAACCCGTGTCCCCTGCATCGGCAGGCGGACTCTCAACCACTGCGCCACCAAGGAAGCCCCTGATGTATGTTTTATTTGGCAATTGGTGTGTGTGTGTGTGTGTGTGTGTGTGTGTGTGTGTGTGTGTGTGTGTTGGGATGGGCGAGGGGTGGACACTCATGCATCCAGGCTTCCCAGAGAGAAGAGGGTCCAATTATTCTGCACAGGTGAGTGGGCTGCCTCACACATGCTTCCTCAGCCTGACTTATGGGAAGCCACGCCCCTGGCAGAGGCTGCAACGGCTCTTTCAGAACCAACACGTCTACTCAGACCTTCAGCAGGTTCCAAAGGCTGATAAATGCTGTCCTAAAAAAATCAGTAACTGTTAGAAGTTGTAGGGATTCCAATTCTTTTCTTTACTGGGAGAGCAGCCTTATACATGTCACCTCACCACCTTGGGACTTTCTTTCTTCATTCGTAAAACAAGAGGACTGAACAAGATTAGTGATTTTGGATCTGCGAGATGTGTGGGTAAATTCCAATGTGTACCAAGCAGGGATCAAACATCTCTCAGCTGTATGTGCCATTTATAGATTCTGTGGTAATAAAATTTAAAAATAACAAAAAGAGTTTTGTAAATGGAATAATAACAGAATGTATCCCCTTGTATCTGGCTTCTATATCTTAGCTTAATTTTTTTTGAGATTCACCCACTGCTCCTTATGTCAGTCATTAGTTGCCTTTTATTGTGGTGTAGTATTCCATTTTATAACATACCACAGGTTTCCAGTTTGGGGTGGCAATGAATAAAACTGCTATGAAATTTGTCTACACGTGTTTTTGTGGACATCCTTTCTTATCTCTTAGGTAAATATCTAAGAGTGGAATTACTGGGTCATATGGTGAATATATATTTACCTTTTTAAAAATTTTTTTAATTTTTATTTATTTATTTTTATATTGCTTTACAAAGTGGTTGTACCATTTTACATTCTCAAGAGCAATGAATGAGAGTTCCTGTTGCCAACATCTGGTATTCTGTACACCAAAAAGTGCACACCGTATGATTCCATTTTCAACAGGCAAAATTAATCTCTAGTGACAGAAGTCAGGGCAGTGGCTGCCTGTCTGGGGTGGGGGGTGGCATCTGACTGCAGAGGACACAAGGATTGCTGGCCTGGATCACAGTGGTGGTTACTCAGGTGGAGACATTAGTCAAAACTCACTGAACTATATACATTTAAAGCGAGTTCATTTTATCACGTGGAAATGATACCTAAATATAGAGTAGATTTAAAACGATTTCTAAAACCACATCAAAAGTATTCCTGAATTAATAGAAATCCCTAGTCATTATATATTTTCTCGATCAGTGATTTCTAAAAGTGCATCTCACCTTTGGGGACATCTGTACATTTCCAGACATGATCAAACGGTCCTGTAACTTGGAAAGGTTGAGCCTGGGCTCGATGATTTCTGAAGTCCTTCGAGCTCCTGGACCACACACTGCCCGGCAGACTATTCTAAGATGCTGTCATTAAATTGCCTAGATCTCTCTTCTTTACCCTGATCCTCCCTGAGGTTAATCAGCTCCCGGGCTCTGGCTGGCAATGCTGTGTCATCACCGTGAAACCCCGTACAGTGGGACCCTGAGCTGCTTTTCTTAGCACCACCCTCCCCAGCAGTTCTAACAGACGGGTCTATTTCTGGAGCAGCAGTTCTTCTCACAGAAGGCACCTCTCTGCTCAAAATTAGTGGGTTAGGAATTAAGTCCATGCAGACTGGCAACAGGTGTATTCGTGAGGGCCTTGAGGGTCTGTTTTCTTTCCGGAGCAGTCATTCACAATTTAAAGTGATTCGCTGCTCTCTGATTCTGAAAGACGGAACACGTAGATGGAGCAAATGATTAATTCTACTGTTTACTGTTTACTACTGTACAACTATGACCGAAGCAGCTTATGTGAACTGAGCTGTTTTTTCTCTGACTCGAGATTCTCTCCAGTCCACAGGTAAAGTGGTTCATGGTCAAGACACCAGTGAAATAAATGAAAATGACAAAGGCTGGAATTTTGTGATTGCTTTTGATTTGTGCTGATGTTCTGAAATGCAGGGTCCTGAGTCAGATTTCCTCACAGGGCCCTGATTTCTGCCACTGTCATTGCTTCCTTCACCCCTCACCTGACGTAGTCTGGCCCCTTCCATTAACCCTAAATAAGCCCAAGGTGGCTGAGATGGCCGAAGGGCTGCAGCGGCCCTGACCTGGTCAGGATGGAGGACGGAGGCAGGCAGCCTTCTCTCTCCACACCCACAGTTCTCAAATTCCATTCGGTCTGTTGTCAAACGGGTAAAAAGGAAAGCAAAATATTAGCAGCCGGCATTTACTGCTCACACAGTCCTCACAACAACATGATCAATATGGTGCTATCATTCTCCATATTGTACAGATGAGGAAACTGAGGCTTAGAGAGGTCAAGGGATTTGCTAAGGTCACACGAGTACGGCAGCTGGGGTGCTAATTCCAGAGCCCGAACTGTTTTATCCTGTTTAGCAATGGACAAATCCAAAATCTGACTGAATTAGGAATCTGACATGGAAAGAAGCACGTTAGTAATTAGCTATCAGCCCCTCTTGATTTTTCCAGAGGTCGTCAGGAATTGATGGTTAACTCTTGGCCTTCCAGAGAATTGTTTCCTCCCAGACGCCTGGAGAGGCTGTATTTAGGGCCATTGCACCACCTTGTGGTCATGATGGGAACTGCACCTTCCCCGTAGTCCCAGAATCCTGGCTCATACTACCAGGCTTTTCTCCGAGCAGCCTCGAAGTACTGTCAGTCTGAAATTCCAGAGGAAAAATTCTTCTAGAACGGGGCTTGACGCAGCTGACTGGCTGATCTCCAGAGCCGGGAGAAAGAAGCCTTTCATTTCCCCTCCTCGCACCCCACGCACCTTGGCTGAAGGGCCTGTTAAGAGCGATGGGCGCTTCCTGCGGGAAGTCGCGCCCCCACCAGACAGCCTGGAGTGCCTCTCTCTGTCTTCAATTTCTTTGCGAACCCTTTGCACCCCGCTCCCGCCCTGCCATGTAATGTTGGCTGTAGCTGGGTCTGTTTTCTTTCCATGTTGTTTTCTTCTGGGCGGCAGAGGGAAATGTGGATTCCTTCAATTAATTTGCCTCCAGAGTCATCATTGCTCTTTCAGCGAAACTGATCTTATTTCTAACACATTTAAGATACAGGATTTGGGGCAAATCACATAACCTCAGCGAGACTCTTCTGCACAATAGGGATATGACTAGGCCAAGGATTTTTGTGATGATTAAATGACATGCTGCGCTTAAAAGCATTTTGTAAACTGTAACAAAATATGCAAATGTAGTTATTGTCAGCAATTGTTGCTTGCTTACTACTGAGAGTAGGAGATAACGCCTTGTCTAGGCAACGGGTCTCTCTTCCTCTTTACACAAGTGGAACACGGATCACGTAAGAGGTGACAGTGAGGAAAAGCGATAAGGAGTTTCTATAATGTGGAGGAAGATGAGGGTCATTGCTTCATAATCAGTATAGGGTATGCCTCCTCCCCCTTTGTTCTGGGGTCCTAAAATGTCCATTACAAAGTTGTTACATTCCTTCCAGTACATGGGGTTTTAGGGCTTGTAAGCCCTTTCTACTTATGGTTGGTCACACTTAATCTTCGTGATTGTCTTGAGAGAGGTTTGATAATGCCTGTTTGCCTGTTTGACAGATTAAGAAGCTGATGATGAGAGGGATGAAGTGTTTTCCTTAAGTTCTCAGGGTAGCAAAGTTGAGTTGAGAATGTGGATCTTTGGATTTCCGATCAGGGCTCCTTCATTTACCACTTATATGTTCCCTCTTTTTTTTTTTTTTTTTTTTGCAGTACGCGGGCCTCTCACTGTTGTGGCCTCTCCCGTTGCGGAGCACAGGCTCCGGACGCGCAGGCTCAGCGGCCATGGCTCACGGGCCCAGCCGCTCCGCGGCATGTGGGATCTTCCCGGACGGGGGCACGAACCCGCGTCCCCTGCATCGGCAGGCGGACTCTCAACCACTGCGCCACCAGGGAAGCCCTAGGTTCCCTCTTTATAATAAGGAACAGGGGCTTCCAAACTTTTTTGACCAGGAGCCACAGTAAGAGATACATTTTGTACAGTAGACATGTAAGTGTACAACTGAACCAAAGCGTCAAGAAACAGTACTTATCCTGATTATGTACATTGCACCCTATTCTGTCCTATTCATTAAAGATGTGCTGTTCACGGCTCATTAAACCGATTCACAACCCACTAGTGGATTGAGACCTGCAATTTGGAAAATACTGATCTAGAAGGTTCTCAAACAATCCCCACAGGATACGTGACCATCACAACTGCCCATGGTCTCAAATGGATATTATGAATCTGAGGGAATGAAGAGGAAAATAAAATGAATTCAGAAAGTTTCACCAACTAGAACATATTGCCTAATGGATTACACAATTAACTCTCAGAAATCTTGTGAAATATAATTTTTAAAACTCTAAAATAGCTGCATTACAGTTACTGTGTTTCTACCACATCGTGAGCACAGCATTTATCACTCATAATTATTATTGCCTCTTTACACATTAGTGTCCGCCCACCCAACTTTCAACCTTGAAGGAAGGGGCTACGCCTTAATCTCAGGGCATTGAGCACTGTGCTTGCTGGGTGCTCAATAAATATTGGTTCACTTAATACATTAAAAAAAATGAATTGCAACCATCCTACTTTCCTGTTACGCTCACTATTCAAAGTACCATTAAGTTCAAAGGGCAACGACTAAAGCGGCAGGGGGGCGGGTGTGATGAATTGGGCGATTGGGATTGACATGTATACACTGCTGTGTATAAAACTGATGACTAATAAGAACCTGCTGTATATATATATATATAAAAGGAAACGGCTTGGTCTATGTAAAATCCTCTCGTTAAAAATTAGAGACTATTAGCTTCATCCTGTTGGTATTACGGGGTGGGGGTGGGGGGCAGAAATCCAGAGGGAGAAGTCGTAAAGAAAGAAGGAGGAACTTGGTTTTCACTCGTTCATGTATCCCTGCTATCCCGACTCCTGCAGAGTGGGTCTGTGCCTTTCAAATAAATGCCACTAGGTAATGATTTTTTTTTTTTGTCTTTTCCCTTGGTGACTTGACTATCCCCTAATTGAGTTGAAGCCTACAGACCTTAAATACGAGTCTGACTAATGCAACCTAATTGCGGTGCAAGAGTATGAATGTTGGCTCGTGGCTAGAGTAGAAAGGAAAGGCTGTGATGGGCCTTCAGCAGCGCATCTTCCAAGCATTGGGGGTTCCCTGTGCTGTGAGTCCTTGCCACAAGGCTGGGCCACGCTTGCTGAGAGCCAAGGCCACACACTCTGAAGGCCCCAGAGAGAAAGTCTGTGCAGCCTGAAGCAACACAACAAGACTCCAGGTCCACGCAGCCGTCTCGCCTATGGGTTCCCACTGATAAAAGTGCTAGCCTCTCTCCCCGTCTAGTCAAGCGAAGACGCAGTGTCTGTGGGGACCCACGGGATGCCGGAACAACTCCAGGCCCCCTGCCCAATGGACTGGAGTGTAAAACAGCAACTCTTCATGCCACTGCCTCCGGGAAGGATAGCAGACTACATTAATGCCCTGTTCTCTGGGCAGAGAGAGTGCGTACACCACCTCCCCTGCTACACATGCTGCGTGATGCTAAGAGAGACGCAGGGAGGGACGGTGTTGGATCAGTGCCATCTCTTTGTTTTTCTCTTTGAAATGAACTGGGGGAAAAAAAGGTTGCACTGCAGTCCTCGGGGTTTTCTTTGGATTTTTGTTTGTGAATAGTCATTAATAATGAAGCTGCCAATTGCAAATTAAAAGAGTAATAGATAATAACAGTTTCATATTTACACGGAGATTTAAAAAATATTGTTAAAATGTTTTCTAGGTAGAGCAGTAGAACTTCTTTATTCAATGAAACAGAAATGCTTTTTAAAATTGTGAGTGAACATAATGATTTAAATGTATGTGAAGAGAATGAAAAGAATATGAGTTTTCGCTTAAGGCAGACCTGGTTTGAATGGCGGCTCTGGCCCTTCCTAACCTGCAGGACAGGAGAGACTTAAACATATAATCTCCCTGGTCCTCAATCTCCTCCTCTCAAGACAGGAAAATAATACTTACCGTACAGGACTGCTGTGAGGATGAAATAAAAGTGTAATCAGTTAATTTATTAAATCAATTAATTAGACCTCCTTTTTCACTTCTAATTTAATAAATGTATAATTTGGGGTATATTACTTATATACTACCTACGTTTATATGTTAGCTTTCATGTATATTTCACACCTGGTTTTATAAAAATAAGATGCAAAATATTCTTTCCAACAACGCTTCAGGGCTCAGTGAAGCGGAAAAGAGAAAAACATATTAATTTTATTTTACAGATGAAGAAGTTAAGTGCCAGGAAGAGAGTGAGTTAATTACCAAACCAAGCCTGAAGTCCAATTTTCTGACTTCCAAATACTGGTAAGTCCCAGGTTATCTGATGTTAACTCTTAACCAGTGCAGCAACTTACAACCAGGGGAGAGCATGGGGATGGGATGGGGGGAATGCGTCCTTGGAAGAAACATATTAATATTTTAGTCGTTTCTACCTGTCTTTAGCCACGACCCTTAATTTATTTTGAAACTTCAAGAACATTAGAGGGGAAGAGAGGAAGGGGCGTGGGTTGGAGAAGTACCAAAATCGCCACCCCAGGATCAAACCCGCCCTTAGCGGGCGGAGGGAAAGCACCGTCCCGCAACTGAAACCCGAAACCAACCTTTCGTTTCCTGGGAATGGGCTCGTCAAAGAGAAGGTTGCTGGCCTCCGCCTCGTCGATGCCATCGTCCGGGGGCGCGGGGCTGCGGAAGGGCTTGAAGCTGTCGGCGGACAGCGGCGGCGACGGCGTGGACGGGTTGGACTGGTCGCTGGGGGCGCTCCAGCTCCAGTAGCCGCTGCTGCTCGTGCTGGAAGGCACGCCGCCTCCCTCCTTCCACGATCCGCTCAGGCCCTCTGTCCGTTCACACAAGCACAGCGTCAGTACCCAGTCCCGGACCCCGGGGAGCCCAGGCATGGGTAAGAGGGGAAACGGGGGCCCGGATTCCATGACGGTGAAGGCACCTGCAGCCCACTTGGCAATTTGCAACAGCTGTGCATGTATGTTTTACTCTATTTATACTTCCAAAAAAAAAAAACCCATTATAATTTATAAACATTTATTTTAGCCACACGATAACAGGTTTCTCTAAGAGTTTTCTGATGGGTGTTGCTTTGTGCAACACTAGTTCTTTCGGATGAGAGTGGAGATTACATAAAAACGAGGGGAAAAAAAGATGTTCTGGTTCCGTAAGTTTGGGAAGACCGGCGTTTATGGACTGTATCCCTAAGGGAGAAGTCATTTGCGGTATTTCCCCACACGCCACACCTCCACATTTTAACACTTTAAAAGGAATTTCTTACAGGACTGTGATTCTTGGAATACATTTTTAGAAAGAGTTAGTCTAAGATTTAAGAACCTAAGAGAACGAATTTCTGATTAGTTACCTAAAGCCATTTACCATCCTGCTTTTTCTAAGAAATAATCGTGCCTTACATTTGGTGTGTGTTTTACATCTTACAAAGCTTATTCACACAATCTCCTGCATTCTCACAATATCTTTCAGGGTAAGGATTATCATGCCCCTTTTACAGACAAGGACCCTGAGTCACCAGGAATTGAAGTGATTTGCCATTTCACCATGATTAGTATATAACTTGGACGGGCCAGGGCCCCAAACCCTGGTATACCAGTTGGCCTTCTTTCTCCTTCAGGGCATGCAGGCCCTGTGTTGTGAGCATCCTCCCTTCTCTCTGGCAAAGCTGATATCGTAAAAGAAGTTATTGGTAATAATTACTGATAAGACTGGTGTTGAATTTTACCTTTCCACTTGTGGGGGAAAACATGATGAAATGCTTGCTAATATAGAGAGATCTTTGCTCAGTTTAATGTCTTCAGGGGGCTATTTTAATCACAGAAGATGTGCTTTACTTTTCAAAATGCCCAATCTTAATTAGCATTTGTATAAATTTGACTTTCTTTTTGGATAATTTCTTCTCCATATTAATGCACATTTTGAATATATTAAACTATATTTTAACTCCAAGGAGGAAAAAAATCCCAAAATGACTCATTAAAAAAATGCTGTTAACATCTGTGTAATTAGTAATGAAGAGAAGACAAATAGCAGACTAGCATTCATGGAAAAATTTCTCAACTACCTTCACCTAATTATAGGCTTCCAGAATATTCCACAACTTATATCAAGCAAAAATTTCAGTTAGATGAATGAAGTTTTAAGTTGAATAGCAGAAGTAAGTTGACCATCTCCTTAAAGCCAGGCTCTAACAGGATTACATGGTCATTTATGCAGGCTCACACCTTGACAGCAGCAACAAAACCAAATCAGCATCTCAGTCCCTGTAGTCTACACAGAGACTGATATACTCCCTGGACCCAAGTTGCCTCTGATAAATAAGAAAGCCCCATTCAATACAACATGAATTCAAGAGGAGCCCAGTGTAAGGCCTTAGGTAATACTACCTGGTGTGACCAACTCACGTGGCAGGCCCAGGAGGCTTACAAATATATCACAGCATGCACTTGTAAATAAAACAAGTTCATAGTGCAAGATCTGTAATCATGTCAAGTATGAGGAACTGAAGTTATTTTGAGAACCAACAATTGTTACAGTGTGGTTACACTGCTTCATGCCAATGCCAAAAGTTAATTTGTTTGTTTACCCGTGAATGACATTTCCTTTAGAAACACTATTTAGGGACCTCCCTGGTGGTCCAGGGCTTAAGAACCTGCCTTCCAATGCAAGGGACTCGGATTCAATCCCTGGGTGGGGAACTAAGATCCCACGTGCCATGGGGCAACTAGCCCGCATGCTGCAACTACTGATCCCACGCGCTCTGAAGCCCGCGCACCACAACTAGAGAGCCCACGTGCCACAACTACTGCGCCCATGCGCTGCAACGAAATATCCCGCGTGCCGAACTGAAGATCCCAAGTGCCACAACTAAGACCCGATGCAGCCAAATAAATATTTAAAAAACAAACACTATTTAATCAGAAGGACAATGGAATCTAGAAATATATTTTTCAGAAAATTCTTCAGAAAAAAGTCAGAACCAATTCATAATATTTTTCAGGGAGCGGTGTCTCCTTATCTTAAAGATGTGTTTGCTAAAAATGCAGACAGGCATTTTGCTGAATCTCACCCTCTTTGCCGACCCACATCCTAACAAAATGATCCTTTTCCAGCACAGTAAAGGATCACAACAGTTTCCAAAAATTCACTGATATACAATCATTCTGGAGATAATTTTTATTTCTAAAAAAAAAAAAGCCTTCATTATCATAAATTGCTTCCCCTTTTTAAGAATTTCCTCCCCTTTGCAGAATAAATGAGAGATATCAGAAATCTGGGATTACTATTTGGATAGTTATTTTTTAAGTCATAAGGAACACTTTCTTTATAACTATACTAAGAAAAGTTTGTATTGAAGAAGCAAAAGGTTTATTTTGATTCTAACATTTCAATACAAAGAAATATTAAAAATGTTCTCAAATTAAAAATATTCAATGGTAAAAAGAACGATTACATCAAAATTACTGTTTTCCCCTGAGGATTCTGTGAAATTCTGTAATTCCTTTTTCCTAGAATAGGTTTTGGGGATGACTTCACTTTTGCTTTTCCTATCATCTTTCTGTAGCAGCTCTGCCACGCTGAGAGGGATATCAGGAGAAATCATGCTCATCTCAAGAGCACGGTGTCTACTCTGTGTGAGGAGGTGACATCACCCCAGCTTGAGGTGAATAATGACGGTGGGCCCTCCTGATTTCTGGTATTCATCTGAATTCCCAGTATCTTGACCATTCTTCCCACTTACAAATGGATTGGAGTAAGTTTTGGTGAGGATTCAGTGGACGTTCCACAAATTTATTTTAACACCTCCTGCTTACAACCAGATTATGGGTGAACCCTAGCTCTAGCTCATCATTGACTAGGCTGGCTTTTGAGAGAAGGTCTTCCCTGACGGTTAAGTTCCCTCCAGTGGTCTCAGTACATTACATTCACTGGAGTGCAATATGGCTTCTGCCATGGGCCATCCACTGTGAATGCTCTTGCCAAAGCCACAAAATTCTTTGTGAGGCAGAACTGAGTCCTTCTCATGCTTGACCTTCTGAAGCATCAGAGGTTGCTCCCTGAAACAAGCTTTTCCCTTGACTTTCAGGAAGTCACACTCTCCTAATCTCTGCTTCTCCAGTTACCCCTCCCTCCACCTCTCCCTGGGTTCTTTTCCTTCCATGATGAGAAGGCTCACGACTTCCCTCTTAGCCACCTTCTCTTCGCCCTCCACTTCTCTACAACCCTCTCAGGGTCATTTCATCTGTGCTCATGGCTTCAAAATGTTGCCTTCCAATTCCACATCAGCCCAGACCTCTCTCCCAGGCTGCGCCCAGATCCCCATCAGATGCTGCCTCTTGAATGAATGATCCTCAGGTACTCCGCACTAAACGTGTTTCAAGCTGGACCTATCATCTTCTTCAGCAACCCCACTTCTTGCTCCAAACATTCACTAATAGGTGTCTTCTTCTGCCTTTGTTCCCCATCTCAGGGAATGGGCTTCCTTGCGGAAGCACAGCAACTTCACAGAAGTCACCCTTATCACTCCCCCTCCTTCATCGTCTCTGTCCATCACCAACTCCTGTTGATTCTGCCTTTTTCACATTTCTCAGTTATGCCCTGTATGTATCCACACTGTGACCACCAAGATTCAGGACACCCACATGTGATTTTCTTGTTTATTTTTTGTTTTGCCCTGTAAATCCAGTTATAACTTTCTAGTGCCTAAATCATTTAATAGCTCTCCTATAGCCTCAGATTAATGTCCAAACTCATAACCAGGCATACATGGCCCCCTGATTTCCTGCCAGGCTCTCCAACTTCATCTCCTACTGCCCTCCTGATTCATCATATTGAATTATGCAAGTCAATATTATATCATGACTAAGGAGATCTGGAATCAGGAAGATAGAATAGAATTTCAGCTCTGCTCTTTACAAGTTAATTAATCCCCAAGTGCCTCAGTTCACTCATCTGTAAAACAGTGATAACATCTCATAGAACTGTTGTGAGAATTACATGAGATAAAGCAAACTTAGTACTTGGCACATAGTAAGTGCTCAATAAATGCTAGCCATTAATACAGCTGTGATCATCTTTCCCGCCCCCCCCCCCCCGCAAAGAGACTGTACACTACCTGGGAGTATGGACACTGTTTCAGTGATGTATTCAAACCATCTATTATGGTACCTAATAAATATATACTGAATGAAAGAACAGATTAAGAAGCCTAGGATAATGCTTTTTCAAAATATTTAATCTTCAGAGCTCTTTGGTCCAACTCCCTCTCCAACCAAACAGAAAAAAAAAGCTGGGGAAGTAACTTCATTAGACCAGTCTCCATTTACCTGGGGGAAAAAGGAACACAGGTTCTCAAAGACGTGTTCTGGAAAGGTGATGGGGATCAATAAATGTGTAGTGAAAGGATGGATGCATGAATGAGATGCAGTGGGGTCTTTGGGATGACGGAGAGGAGGCTGATAGCTCTGGGGTCCACTTCTTCCGCATTTCTCCTCACTTCCTACTGACGGGTGAGCGTTAATTGTTCACTGCATGTGGCAGGAATGAGACCCCTCAAAGAGAAGCTCTGCTCTCGAGGTCAGAGGGTCCTCCCTGTGCCCCATACCCCAGCCTCACCATTCTGCCGCACAGGAGGGCTCCGAACCAAAGGGCTGGTGGACAAGCTGGTTAGTACCATCGCTGCTGTCACCTTGTCCATGTCCAGTTCCTCTGAGGATTTCCTGGAAAACAGGGAGGGGCATTGTTAACTGTGCTTATTCTGCACCTACCACGCCAAGGACCACAGGCTACCATACACATTTACTCCTTTAGCTTGTCCCAATGAAAACCCAGTGTTTTGTTAGTTTTATTGTACAGGTAAGGAAGCCGAACTCCATAAGTCAAAATCATGTAGTATCAGGGGACTTCCATGGCGGTCCCGTGGTTAAGACTCTGCGCTTCCACCGCAAGGGGCGCAGGCGCAATCCCTGGTCAGGGAACTAAGATCCCACATGCTGCGCGGTGTGGCAAAAAAAAAATTAAATTAAATAAAAAAAAATCTGATTTATTAAAAAAATCCTACAGTATTAGGAAGTGATGGTTTCATTCACTGGTCATTCATCTAACAGGTGTTTACTGAGAGTACAGTACTGGGCTAGGCACTTCTAGGCATAGGTGATGCATGGTAAACCACACACAAGGCTGGTGGGAAGAGACACAGTGATCAGTAAACAACCAACAAGGAACAGAATAATTTCTGATAGTGACAAGTGCTACGTAGGGCACAGACATTTTGACATGACGACGGCTGTGGGCAGCTGCACTTATTGGGGTCAGGAAAGGTTCTCCGAGAAGGTGATGTCTGAGGTGAAGTGTGAAGGGAGGAGGGGAAGGGGATATGGACCCCAAGCAGCAGAGACAGCTGTGTGAAGGCGAGGCAGCAGGAATCAGCACCGGATATCTCAAGAGAGACCCACTGGTGTGAGAAGGAGAGAGTGGTGCCAAGCTGGTCTTGTGGGGTCGTGTGGCCATGGCAGGTGTTTCGATTTTATTCCAGGTGCAACAGGAAGTCCCTAGAAGGCTTGAATCAGGTCTAGTGACATAAAATGATTAATATTTTTAAGTTCATGACCCAAGCTGCTACACGGAGAGCAGATTTTAGGGAAGGCAGAATAGAAGCAGGGAGGCCAGTTAGGACATGATTGCTAGGAGTCCAGACAAGAGGAAACAGTGGCAGGGACTAGGTTGGGGGCAGTAGCAGGTGGTCTGGCAGGACCGGCTGCTGTACTTGGCGTGCGGGGTGAGAAGAAGGGCAGGCACCCAGGTCTTTGGCTTGAGCATTAACTAGAGCCATTTACTGAGATGGAGAGAGTGGAGGAAAACGCAGTTAGGGGTGTATAAACTCCAGTGCTCTGCTTCACAACACTCTACTAAAGAAAGGCTAGGTCAGGGGGTAGTTACCGTGTGGTTAAAGTGAAGAGCCACTGAGAAGAAGGGGTTACTCTGGTTCATTAATCTTGGCCAGTTAACCCCGAATAAAGGCTCATCAGATAATGATCACAGTGAACTGAAGCCAGCTGAAGTTGATTTCAGTAAAGAAATTAATATCGAGAGGCAAAAATGTATGCGGTACCTTGACATCAGATAAATTGTACCATTTCCTGAGAGATGAACATTTCGAATAAGGGAACAGTTGAAGAAGCCCCAGAGGATTAATGAGGCATATCGACAAAGGAATTGACACTTTGACAAATGTGGCTTTCATTCACAGGTGTGCTGTACAATTTGTAAAAGCGATGAACCCTCAGAGAAACTTTATGGCATTGCTTCCCAACAACAATGGGAAAAGAGATTCCTGAATCGGAGAAAAATCTAATGGTTCCCAGGTTAGGTGGGTTGGATTAATTTCAACATGAAGTTACAAGAGTGATTACAGTTTGGCTCTCTGATGTTCACCAAGGTGCTGAATTACTAAGCAAAGCATACTCTTTCAATCTAAGGCACCGAAGATGGGAATCTTTGAAATTTTCTTCTGGAGTTCTTCTCAAAGTAACTTATGCTCTCTCTTGGCCAACGGATCCATCAAAAGACAAATTACTTGTTTCAGAGAAAAATACTTCTAGAAAGCGAGCTTGGGAGCACACAATGAAATTTATCGCACAGACGTTTTCAAGACAGTTGCATACACTTAGGGAAGAAACTAGTCACTCATTTGGCATACCATGAAAGGATGTTACAGTATCCACAATTTATAAGATCCTTGTACTTGGGAGTAAAAGTGATGCCATTTCCCCCCTGCCCCCAGAAATGAGGGCTCCTGAAACAGCCAGGGAAAGAACTTAAAGCACCTTAAGGTAACTTGGAGTGTTTTATGGCTCAACCTTCCCATGTAGTCATGGTCACAGGGGGACTGAGTTACTTGGGGGCCTTGAAGGAGAAAGGCTTGCTACAGAGACTGTTCTGTAGATGGTGGGGCTCCTCTGACCGGCCACCGGCCCAGAGCCCAGCTGTCAGGATCACTCCAGGCTGGCGGGGGGCGCACCTGAACAGGCTGTGCTGCCATCTCTTCAAAGACTGAAGTACAGGAGCTGCTGACTTCTCTTTCCCACTGTCGGTCTTCTCCTTCTCTTTTGTTAACAAAAGGTGTAAGAACCTGGGAAAGAGGCCCATGAGCCTGGCACAGGGAAATGGCATGACTCTGTAGGGAGAAGGTCCCCTTGCCACCTGCCCCGATCCCTAATGGGACCTGCTGTGCAGTCATGGTTTTCCTCTCTTGGTTTCAGGGACCTTCATTTTTCCTTCCTCAATCTGCTCTGTAGCTTTTTTGATTTTTCCCATCTAACATGCACATTTTGTTTTAGACTCACTGATAATTAACTTAAAAGCTGATTTGTGTGTTCTTTAAATATGGATATCAATAGAGCACATAGCATTACAAAATATGCATTTTTATTTCGCATTTCCAAAAGCTGACGTTTCAAAATAATTATTGCCTGTCATAGAGCGTATTTCTGATGAAGAGTAGAAAGGGGAGGGCTTCCCTGGTGGCGCAGTGGTTGAGAGTCCGCCTGCCGATGCGGGGGACACGGGTTCGTGCCCCGGTCTGGGAAGATCCCACATGCCGTGGAGTGGCTGGGTTTGTGAGCCATGGCCACTGGGCCTGCGCGTCCGGAGCCCGTGCTCCGCAACGGGAGAGGCCGCAACAGTGAGAGGCCCGCGTACAGCAAAAAAAAAAGAGTAGAAAGGGGAATAAACATTAGTATAATCAGAGTGTTTCTGAATTTGGATTACCTTTAAGTTTCCCATTGGCATTGGAGTTTATTAACAAAAACAACAAATCAAAGGAATACATTGCTAATGATTCAATTAACTTGTATTTCTCAGGAAGTATTTTTATCCTGCTACATGAAACATTACCGGATGATATGGCCTTGTGCTGAGCTGTGTTTTTGTTTTTATGTTTAATTTCTTTTGGTACAGTACTATCTAATTACTGATTCATTGGTGCTGTAAATTCAAATCCTTATAATTAAACACAAATAGATGATATACAAAGTAGAATTTGTTACACTTTGAGAGAATCGCTACAAAGGCCTTCCGGTAGATTCAGAGTTGTTGAGGCTGGAAAAAAAAAACACTGGAGGTGATACTACATATTCTCTCCTAATTTGAAACTGAATCTACTGTTGAAAACCTTACTAATCACGTGTTTACAAAAGGTTGAGACCTTTTTCAATTAATCTTTTCTCTCAGACTTAGTTGAGTAATATGGGACTTAATAACATTTAGAATTTTTTTTTTAAAATAGTAATATTCATTGCTACTCTATATGTGATTTGCCCCTCAGGCTGACCTGGCTTCGATGGATGAATAGGATTTCAAGAAGGGAGAATCACATTTCAGGCAAGGAATTAGGCAAGTCCTTGCCTTGTAATCCACTTAGGAGTCCTGTGTGAAGGATGGGAGATGAGAACACAGAGCCTGGGCCAGTTCGTGGGGCCTCATGTGCCAGGCTAAGTGGCTTGTCATATTGTTGTAAGCAGAGGGAAGCCATTGAACCTTCATGAAACTGGCAGAGAGATAGATGATCAATCTGTATTTTAGAGAAGGGTCAAAATGGAAAATGTAATGGAAAAGGAAGAAGCTAAAGGTAGGCTGTTTAGCTGTTTTTAGTTAAACCGTAATTCAAACCCAAAGTAATAGACTAAGAGACATCTGTTGCTCAATGAACAGATAGCATTTAGTCTTTGAGGACAGACTCCCTACATATCTGCTAAAGAGGTGTCCTGGGCCTCTCTGGAAGAGGCAGTAATGGTAATGGTGAAGAGCACAGACTTTGGAATGAGTCAGATCATGTGGCTTCAAATCCACTCTGCCTTTACTAGCTGTGTGACCTTGGGTAAATTACTTAACATCTCAGAGTCTCTGTTTCTTTATTAGAAAGAGGAAGATAAAAATAGATCTGTTGAGAAGGTTAAATGAGAAAACGTATGCAAGCACAAGCACACAGCCTCACTACAGTAAGGGTTCCGTGGACGTTAGCTATTATTAACCTTCAAGTTCATGAACACGCCCATAGCACATAACCCCACAGCAAAGAGGAAAGTGTTAGGTTACTTCACTTGCTCTTCCTATTCAGCACCAACACTAGCAGTTATTACTTTTCTTTTCTTTTTTTTTTTTGCGGTACGTGGGCCTCTCACTGTTGTGGCCTCTCCCGTTGCGGAGCACAGGCTCCAGACGCGCAGGCTCAGCGGCCATGGCTCACGGCCCCAGCCGCTCCGCGGCATGTGGGATCTTCCCGGACCGGGCCACGAACCCATGTCCCCTGCATCGGCAGGCAGACTCTCAACCACTGCGCCACCAGGGAAGCCCTACTTTTCTTTTTTTGCGGGGGTAGGGTAGGGTGGCTTGTGCTGGTGGTGTTATTTTTCATAAAGACACAAACTTCACAAGAGTAAGAGGTGGTAACACTGGCGCGGGGAAGAGCAGCTGCTGGGTCCCTCGCTAGAGCTTCACATTGGAGCCTTGGCGAGGATACAGCTCATGACATCATGGCTCTTGAGGACGGTCCACAAGTTGCCAAAGCCTTGAGTGCCCGTTTGGATTTAATTTTGAAAAACTTTCTGCTTTCAACCCTCACTCCTGCAGTAGTAGCTGTGTGCTCAGAGCTCCTTTAGTTCCTGGAAATACAGTCTCAAGAAAATTCGGCAGAGTCTGTGCCCTCCGGAGCTCTAGTCTGTTGAAGAACCAGACTTTCATCGGATACACACAAATAAATGTAAACTTACAGACGTGACAAATGCCAGGAAGGAGTGGATGGATTCGGTGCTCCTGGCTAAGGGGAGAACTCCCGGCTCAGGGGGGCTCGAAGGGGCATTGGTGTTGCCTCGCTGAGGCCGTGGACGAGCCCGGGGCTGGGCAGTGCGAGAGTGCAGGCCAGGCTGCCGTCAAAGGAATGACAAGGCCTAGCGGGGTGGCCCTTGCGCAGGTAGGGCCTGTGAAGTTGTGTAAGGCCCTTATCTTAAAGGCCCTGGGAAGCACTGAATTGTTTCAAGTGGGGTGGGGTTGGGAGAGGTCAGGTCAGCTTGGGGTGATGCTATCAGATGTGCTTTTCAAAAAGCTCACTCTGGTTGCCATGTGGAAAATGAGTTTCTGGGGTTTGACAACCGATCTTTTATCGGAAGAATTGATTGCCTGGTGACTGTGGCAGCAGGTTGCAGAAGGACATCACTTGTGACATAAAGAGGCAGTTGCGGGGGTGTGCAGCAGCAGGGGACACGGCCCCGGGCCCGGGGTCTCCCGCATGGGTGGGCGCTGCCGGTATGGCCCCGAGCGCTCGGCCGTGGCCTGCGCCGAGAAGCCCGGCTATTGTTCACGCCACAAGAAGCATTTTTCTTCTTTTGATAACACTTCATGCCTGAATGCCATCTGCTTGCAGGGTGCATACAAATACGGTCTCCCCTGGTTAACCCACCAGCTAAGAGAGAAGTGTTTTACACCCAAGAGAGCCATAAAAGACATTTAACTGCAATTAAAGCGTGGTAGTAATAAACGGATATAAAAATGAAGAATACATTTCTTAGATTAGCACCGATCCAGCTCCTTAGCAACTACCGAAATCTGCTGTCTAGACCGAGTTCAATTACTTTTAAAACTTGTGGTAACCTTCAAACAAGGAATAAAGTCTGAAAATAAAGTCTCTTTCCCTAGAAAGGCCACAGTGACATCCCCAATCTTGGAATTCTGGGAAAGCTTTTCCTGAGAGTTTGGAAAACTGGATTCAGTAACTGTTAAACGTGATTAAGTACAAAAACTTCATTTTCTTTCTAAAGGGATCTTGTAGCAAAAGTGGTCAGTGTTACCTCCTCCAATTTCATTTCAGCTGTTGTTTCCTTTAAGACTATAGGGAAGATTAGAGAAGCTGCCTCCAGTGCACTAAAGTGTCCAGTGGCCTTGATTAAACAAGACGGAAAAATGAGAACAAACACATCATAATAGGTAAGGCAACACAGGCCAGTACTTCTGAGACGACCTGTGGGGAAGGATCATTTTTAAGAAATTTCTAATCTGTCATGGATCAATACTTTCGTAAAATACAAGGGAAAAAATGGGCTGTGGAAGATGTGGCCACGTTAAATTTCTATGTACATTTCTAAACTGCTGCTTCCTCTCGATTTCCGTACCCAGCTCACTGCGGGCTGGTAACGGAGTGCAGACCGGCACTGGTCCATGGACTGCACGTTGAGTATGTGGAACTAGGCAATTGCTTTGATGTCCATCTCACTTTGCCTGAAAAGACGGCATCCAGTCCTGTCCCTCTGTCCCCCACTTGCCGCTCTGCTCCTCTTGGGCCCCTCCCACCACCGACTTCTCTCTCTCGGCCGTTGTCACTCTGCACCCTGGGCCCCGCATCCCATTGTCGATGATCCCTCACCCTCTCCCCTGTACTGGACGTGGGTTCTCCTCTGAAGTTACTCCTCTCTTCCGTTGGGGTTACTTCTCCTGTCACCCCCCCACTGATGTCAGGAGAGGATGCTGGCTTTTGACCTGCCCCCAGGAGACCATCCCTCTTCACCCTCATGCAAAAACTCCTGGGTTTCTGAGGCTCGGCTGTGCAGTTCTCTCTCCCTCTTCCTATTTTAGCCATCACCAGCCTTTCCATCGGCACCTCTCTTGCCTAACAGTCATTGAATATTTTGGCACATAAATTATAGCCATTATTTTTACCTTGCCTGGAATTACAATCCTAGGAGATCTACTGAAAGCACCCACTATCCTAATTTCTGGCCCCTTAGCCCCCAAAACATGCAGCAGAGTGCTGGCTGAACTTGAGGGAAAGACACTGCAGTCAGAGAGACTGAGGTTTAATCCCCAGAAACTCCATTTACTAGCTGAGTGATTTTAGGCAAATCTCGTAGCTTTGTGTAGCTTCATTCCTCATGTATAAGATGGGAATGATAATAATACTGACCTCACAGGGTTTTGGAAGAATTAAATAACTTATGTAAAATACCTGACATATACTAAACACTCAGTGAATAATAATTATTATTATTATCCTTTATCCAAACTCTTATTTCAGTGAACTTTTCTCAGGTTAAAAACCTGAATTATACCTACTGAAGTATTTATAGGTGAAATAACACGGAAACTAGGATTTGCTTTAATATACTACAGCCTCCCTCTCCCCCATCCCCAAAAGTGATATAAGATGGGCAAAATGTTAGTACTTGTTGAGGCTATGAGATGGGTATTGAGGGATTCATTAGACCATTCGCTCTACTTCTATGCATATTTGAAACTTCCACAATACAAATCAAAAACAAGAACACAAACCTGGATTTGGGCCACGATTTGTTATTTCTCTCCCCCAGCCTCACACCCCCCTGCTCTCTAGCTCACACTGCCTTACTGCCACCGCACCTGCTCTTCTGCCCCCAGAGACAGCCGATCTCTTGCTTCTTCCGATTTCCCCCAGGTCACCAGCTTGCCGCTGTCTGCCCCTTCCCTACAGTTGGGTTCACTAGTTGATGCCCTGGACGCGTCTTTCATCAGCATCCTTGAATCCCTGGACTTTCTAGCCTTTTGCTTCACTGGCCCAGAAGAACCAAACCCTGGTGGGATCCTCCCTGGCTGCTTTTTACTCCCTCGCTGGGGCAGCCAAGTGCTGATGGAAACCACCAGAGACCCTGCTGAGTGGGTCCAGCCTCAGCATAGATCCCACCTGTGCTTCTCCTCAACAGGCCCTTCATCTGTCCTTGGTCAGCACACGCTCCATCTACACCCAGGATTATCCTCTCTCTTTACCTCTCTCTTCAAGGTTCAACTCCTGCAAACCCATATAGCAGATACTCTTTTCTCTGCCAATACTACACGGTTTAAAAAGTTTTTAAAAAATTTTATATAATTTTTAAAGGTTACACTCCATTTACAGTTATTACAAAATATTGTCTATATTCCCCATGCTCTATAATACATCCTTGAGCCTAACTTTTTTTTTTTTTTTTTTTTTTTTGCGGTACACGGGCCTCTCACTGCTGTGGCCTCTCCCGTTGCGGAGCACAGGCTCCGGACACACAGGTTCAGTGGCCATGGCTCACGGGCCCAGCCGCTCCGTGGCATGTGGGATCTTCCTGGACCGGGGCACGAACCCGCATCCCCTGCATCTCAACCACTGCGCCACCAGGGAAGCCCCTTGAGCCTATCTTACACCCAACAGTTTGTACCTCCCACTCCTCCACCTGTATATTGCCCCTTCCCCCTCCCCACTGGTAATCACTAGTTTGCTCTCCATATCTGAGTCTGCTCTTTTTTTTCAGTTATATTCACTCGTTTGTTGTATATTTTGGATTCTACATATAAATGATATCGTGCAGTATTTGTCTTTCTCTGTCTGATTTACTTCACTTAGCATAATGCCCTCCAAGCCCATCCATGTTGCTGCGAATGGCAAAGTCTCATTCTTTTTTATGGCTGAGTACATTCCGTCGTATCTGTGCACCACATCTTCTCTATCCATTCATCTCCTGATGGTCCGTTAGGTTGCTCCCATATCTCGGCTATTGTAAATAATGCTGCCATGAACACTGGGCTTCATGTATCTTTTTGAATTACTGTTTTTAGTAAGCAGCAGATACTCTAACCTCCTACATTTTAGAGCAAATTGAGGCCTACAGGCAGGACCTCTCTCACACTTTGGCTCTTCACCTCCTTTCCTCGGCCTCACAGGTGGTTCAAGTGTTGCATTTCCTGCTTGAAGCCATGCCTCCACCTGTACCAACTTCATCCCCCTCTTCATCCTGCCCCTTCTCCTGTGCCCACTTTGCTTTTTCTCAGTCCCCTAACATGCTTAAGTGTTTCTTCCCACCTGCACTCAGGGACACTGAACAGGAATGGACAGGGGTAGAACAGGAGTGAGGGCAGTGGTTGGAGAACACAAGAGACTCTCAAGGAGAGACAGACTCACAGCATCAAAGGAGGTGGACACCAAGCCCATCAGGACCAGTGGGTCCCCTGGAACTAGCAGCCGGGAAGTAGCAGAAACTTTAGCAGGAAAGGAAGTGGCATTGCTGTGGGTTGAGGAGTGAATGGTTACTAGGAGGTGAGAAATTGGAGGCAGGGATCGTAATCGACTTTTTAAAGAAGCTTGGCCATGATGGAAAGAAGACTGCATTTCCTGGAGGAAGTTAGACGGTCTTTGTTTTTTCTTCAAATGAATGGGACTCTAGTACATTGAGATGCTGACAGGAAAGAGCCAGTGGCATGGAGAGGTTTAAGATCCAGGAGAGGATGGACAATAAGCGGACAAGGTCTTTACTGAGGCTGCCCAGAGCGGGGTCCTGGGCTCAGGTGGAATTCACTTTACACAGAAGGAGGGGCATCAGTCCCCTATAACTGGAACGACGAGAACAGAGGTGGCCTGGGCGTAGGCACATGAGTAGGCATGGGGCTCGGGCACTTGACGATGTCTCTTTTTGGAGGTTTCTGCTTTAATTCCTTCCTCAGAAGCAGACACGTTTCTCCGTGGGGAGTGGGGGAGGGGACCCCGGAGGGCGGAAGGTTTGACATCGCTGTTAGGGGTAACGGGAGAGAAAACTGAACGGGACACCCAAAGACAGGCAGCAGGGAAGGCTCTGCTGAGGTTGGAAACCTTGATCCTCTCATGATGGTGACTGGAGGCGGGATGCGGGGCTGAGAGCTGGAGCTGGGATGCGTGGGAGCAGCCGCTGGCTTTTCCTGGGGGGACAATGAAGAGGTGTGGGAGGTTTTGGTAAAACTGCATTTGGAGAGTGTGTCGTGGATCTTGGCTGGCTTAGGAAATGAGTGAAGGCTGGAGGGGACCAAAAGATGGGAGAGCAAATGGAAAGAAACCAGAGATCTTATTGAGGTCTGAACACAAGTGTGGTGGGAGCAAAAGAGAGAAAGAGCTGGAAGAGCAGGAGGTTCTGAGCAGGAAGGGAATCCCAGAGATGGAATTCCAGAGACAGAGAAATCCTGGGAGACGGCAGGGCCAAGGCTCAGCCGCAGGAGGAGAAGGCAGAGGCGGGGGAGGGGTGGAGGTCACTGCATCGTGCATGGTGAGGCCACGTATGTAACGGTCGCTCATGTCATCCAGGAGAGGAAAGCTGTGAGCAGGTGGCTCAAGCTTTTAATAAAGGGTGAATGACCAGGATGTCTGGAGAGTCAAGGAAGGGGATAGGTGGAGGGGCAGCAGGAGGTTTACAAGAGAGTTCAGGAGGTAACAGCTTGCGGACAGCAGTGGTGATGTGGAGACATACGCTCCTGGGAGGTTCCCACAGCCTTCAGGATAAGATTCAAAGCCCTGTACAGGAAGCACGTGGCCCTCTCTAGCGGAGTCTCCCCATCTTGCCCCCATTTCAGCACAGGTGCCCTGCAGCGCAGCTCCCCACTCGTAGCAGTTCTCCACAAGAAGACGCACCTTCCTCTCCGTACCTGTGCACAAGCTACGCCCTCTGCTTTTGGATCAAGCTTCCTCCCCTTTCCACCTGGCCTGTTTCTCCTCACTCTGCCGTCAGCAGCTCCGTCCCACTCCCGGGGAGCCTGCTGATACCCACCCAGCCATGCCAGGTGCCCCGCTGTGTCGTCTGAGTTGCTTGTGCTCGCTCCTCCCCCGTGCATCACGACTCAGTCTGGCATCTGTTTCCAACATCTAGCATGAAACCTTGCTTAAAGTAAATTCTTTTTTTTTTTTTTTCCAGTACGCGGGCCTCTCACTGTTGCGGCCTCTCCCGTTGCGGAGCACAGACTCTGGATGCGCAGGCTCAGCAGCCATGGCTCACGGGCCCAGCCGCTCCATGTCATGTGGGATCTTCCCGGACCGGGGCACGAACCCGTGTCCCCTGCATCGGCAGGCGAACTCTCAACCACTGCACCACCAGGGAAGCCCTAAAGTAAATTCTTGAAGGGTTTTGGGACAAACTGGCGTTAAGTAGTGGCGGTCGGCAGTGGCTAAGGGTTGGCAGGGGGCAGCACAGAAAGCAGATCTGAAGAATTTCTGCAGATTTCTTCTGCCCGCTCTCCCTCAGCTCATTAGACCTGGTAATGCATTCAGTTCCTCGTATGGAAAACAATTTCTCAAAAATTCAGCTATTAAATAAATCATTCACATGAATTTTCTTTTTTTTTTTTTTACTGGTCCTAACAAGATGTTGGCCTATCTCTGCAGAACTGATGTGGTTCCAGTGTCTGGGCTCATTCTCCTGTATTCACCAAGGCTCGCAGACCCATCTGTGAACTCTGGAATGGCAGCAATAACATTATTAAATAATAAGTTCCAAATCCCCTGAAAACAATTCTGTGGGATTAGCTGGACTTCTGGATGTGAGTAAGCTGCGGAGTGTAGCTCTGTGAAGCGTCGTGAACATCCCTGGATGGCCTTCTTTCTGTGTAGGTTTGGCGCTTTTGATCGCAGCCAACATGTTCTCCCGGGAGCCACGAGTCTGGTCTTAAATCCACGCAGTTTTCTCCGCACACAAAGCCTTCTGTGAACATGGAAGTGCCCTTCTGGGCTGGCCCTTTAGGCAGCAGATGATAGAAGACCAGAGGGCACACATCAAATCCCCTCTTGTAACCTGTGTGTATGTGTGTGTGTGTGTGACTATGTGGGCTTACGTCCTGTGTGGGTCTGTGCGTGAGTGTCTCTCTGTGTGTCTGTGAGTATCTGTGAACCTGTGTGTGTATGTGTGTGTGTATCTTCGTGTCTGTGTGGGTTGATGTCCTGTGTGGTTCTGTGTGTGTGTGCTGATGTCCTATGTGGGTCTGTGTGTGAATGTCTCTCTGTGTGTCTGTGAATGTGTGAGGGTATGTGTGTCCTGTGTGTGTATCTTCGTGTCTGTGTGGGCTGATGTCCTGTGTGGGTCTGTGTGTGTCTGTATCTGTGAATCTGTGTGTGTGTGTGTATATCTTCGTGTCTGTGTCTGTGTGGGTTGATGTCCTATGTGGGTCTGTGTGTGAATGTCTCTGCGTGTCTGCAAATGTGTAAGTGTATTTGTGTATATCTTCATGTCTCTGTGTGAATACCTCTGTGTGTCTGTGAGTGTGTGAGTGTGTATGTGTCCTGTGTGTGTGTTTATCTCCGTGTCTGTGTCTGCCTGGGTTGATGTCCTGTGTGGGTCAGTGTGTGTCTTTCTGTGTGTCTGTGAGAGTGTGTGTGTGTGTGTGTGTGTGTGTGTGTGTGTAGCTTTGTGTCTGGGTCTGTGTGTGAGTGTCTACATGTGGACTTATGTGCACTCTGTGCACAGAGGAGGAGATGTAGGGAGCTGCAGATGACCATGGCCCCAGACCCTGTCTCCTGCCCGGGGCCTGCCGGTCTCCTTCTTCCTGGCCTCCGGAATGGCAAGGTCCTTGCTGACCCTTTACATCCCATGAAGCACCTGCCTGCTACTCAGCAATGGCCAAAGCAAGGTAGTCAGACTGTCTGGAAAGGGCTCATGGATGTTTCAGCCAGCTTCTGGTTGGGCTGCTGTGGGCCGTCAGCTGGTCAGTCCCTGAGCCCTGGGGAGCAACTCGTCGGGCGGGGCCTGCCCTGTGTGCAGAGGCAGTGGGGCCCAGGCTAATGGAGTTGAAGGCCCGAGTCATTCGGGCCATCTGCAGGTTAACAGGCTGCAGGTCAAACGTCACAGCTGCCCTCAAGAAGAAAACTGTAATCACAATTGCATCTCTCACTCTTACTTTTATGTCCAAGTCGGGTCATTCCAGACTTTCTGGTGGGCTTAATTATATTATCGCTCTGAGGCCTGAAATCCATTTAGGTCTCAATAATGTAAAGAACTTCTAGCTATCTTTATGGTGATGAAAGTTATTTCACAAGGGCAGTTGGGAGAAAACAAATCTAGCCTTTTCTGCTTTGCCAGTTAAGGGGAAAAGAGGTGATTTTTTTCTCCAGATTTTTTTTAAAAAAATAAGGTTAAAAAAGACTTCTTATTTCTGTTACTTCTCCTCTTTCATTATGGAGACATTATTATGGTGACATTACTATGGTGACATTTTTATGTTGGCAACAGGCCTAAATGTGGGCTAGGAGTGACCGCTGTTGCCATCTTACCTGTTTTTCCAAAGACAGAGGTTCATATTGTTCCCAACCGAGCCGCCCCAGCAGGCTTCCTGGGAGTGAGAGAGGGAGCCCCCTCGTGGGGAGAAAGCAGCTCTGGAGCCATCACTGCCCACGTACTGCAGGCGCTGGGGTACGTGCCCTGCCCTCCAGGGGCGGCGGCTCAAGCTAGGCAGAGGAGAGCTGTTAGCAAGTCAATGGGCTAATCTGCTCCCCTGCTCTAGGCTAAGGGGGAATTCAGGGCTTGTTGTTATATTTTAAATTTTTGGTTGATTTCACGTTTAGCCTGTGTGGGACCTGCTTGCAGACTTCGGCTACACCTTTGGCAGGACTGGTGCCTCCACTGTCTTATGCTATAAAGAGGGGACCAACTGGTATGGGTGTAACTGAATTAACTCCTTTTTAAGCTGCTCAAGTTCCAGATTCGGCTTTAAAAAAGAAAACATGTAATCAATACTTTTTTTTTTGTTTGTTTTGCGGTACGCGGGCCTCTCACTGTTGTGGCCTCTCCCGTTGCGGAGCACAGGCTCCGGCCGCTCCGCGGCATGTGGGATCTTCCCGGACCGCGGCACGAACCCGTGTCCCCTGCATCGGCAGGCGGACCCTCAACCACTGCGCCACCAGGGAAGCCCTAATCAATACTTTTTTAAAAAACTGCATCTTCTTTCTAATAATAGCTACTATTTATTGAGCATTCCCAACGCCAGATGCTGTATGTACATTATTTTAAGTTTTCACTTAAATTTATTGATGTTACTGCCCCATTTTACAAATGTGGAGACTTTGGTAATTTCCTAAGAGCACTTGGCCATTCTGCTAGCCCTACCTTATTCCAGTGACCCAGTGGGGTCTTCACACCCCACACTAATGCCATTTTCATGGTCTTCTTTATAACCTTGTTTTAAATTCAAGACATGCTTGTCATCTTCTATAATTGAAATATATTTGTGAAGTTAATGCAGTATGTTTTAGAATATACATTTTTTTTCTGTATTACACTTAAAATTATCTTGGGCTTCCCTGGTGGCGCAGTGGTTGAGAGTCCGCCTGCCGATGCAGGGGACGTGGGTTCGTGACCCGGTCCGGGAGGATCCCACATGCCGCGGAGCGGCTGGGCCCGTGAGCCATGGCCGCTGAGCCTGCGTGTCCGGAGCCTGTGCTCCACAATGGGAGACGCCACGACAGTGAGAGGCCCGCGTACCGCAAAAAAAAAAAAAAAAAAAAAATTAAGATAATCCTTGAAAAGGATTTCTTTTATATACATGGGTGATTCCACATTAATGAGAACATAGAAAATAAAAGTTGAAGTCGACAAAAATAGATTGAATTTAAGCTTTTTACTCCTATTAAAAAAAGTGTTTTGCTTTCAAAAAGATTCTCTATGGATTTTCTTTAAATAGAATTCTTACAATATTCTTAAAATGTTTTGAATGATTAAATTTCAATTCAACTCATCTACCCAAATTGTAACCCCTACCCAAATAAATACCTGTTTTATACTGTTAGGTTAAACCATATGAAATTGCTGATATTCACTCTTTTTTTAATCTACAAAAGTGGTAGTTTCATATGGTTCAATCTGATATTTGCTCTTATTAAACATTTATCTTTAGTTTCAAGGCTAGAAACTAGCCTTTTAAATTGATTGTTTCAGATCAATGAACCAGACAGTGGTTCTCTTTCCTGAGTTATGTACTGTGGGTAATTTTATTTCTGGAGTTGGCTTTTATTGAAGATAATCTCCTGTTAATATAATTCAAACAAGCTTCAATTCAATGTCTACTATGTGCAAAGTACTGCTTTAGGCAGAATTCCTTGCCCCATACCTTGTCAATGTTCTACATGAGACACTTGGAATGTTGAGATTCTGGGAGATGAGTGGAAGCACCTACACCGCCCTCCAGAGGATCCTCATTCTCACACACACACACACACACACACACACACACACACACACACCCCAACATCAGTGGCTCTGTTTCCTGTGTTCTCTCGTTTATATTTTAACCATCTTAAGGTTATATGTTTCTGTCAATTCATACAGCTATTATTTGGTGACAGATCAATTCAAACTGTCAGTTAGGTATCTTGTCCCTAGAAAATGGTAACTCTATCATTCTTAAAGTGTTTATAACAGTACAATCTAAGCACTATGAAATCAAACCTATTTATTGAACACCCAAAGGCTGAACAACTGCACATTTAGCTGTGTCTACTCTGTGTACAAGGAACATGACTTCCCCAAAGGAATAAGCAGGAGAAACTGATACAGTCAGGAACACAATGCAAAGGTTACTGCTGGACATAACAGCAGATCAGTAACATGGCTGGATGGCTACTGGCCAGGGCATATCCAGTTTCCTGTAATAAGAGGTGGATGAATACAGGTTAGTAATGCCAAACAAGGCTTAGGCTAAAGCCAAGAGAAGTCTACAGTGCAGGGGAAGCAAAGCATTGTAGCTACTCTTTCACATTTCTTCTGAAAACAATATAAATGGCTTATAAGCCTAGGATGCTGGAATTAATATTTAATGTAAAGAGCATTACTGAAAACAATTGTATAGCTATCAGGTATAAATAATAATTTCCACCTCTGCTGGTAATTTTTCACTCGTTTAAATTGTCATACGAGCACAGCAGCAGTTTATAGGTGCACTTACTGTAATAGCATGTTGATTAAACTACGGTGGAATTACCCATTCAATATATCTTTCAATTCTGTGCTATTATGAAGTTCTAAATATTTCACATACAAATAGGCCCCTATTAGTCAACAGCTCAGTGGTTACCTATCTGTCTTTTTTCCTTTTTTTTGAATCATTAGGAAGGCTTATACATTTGCTTTTCTACATACTTGAAATGAACCAATAATCTTATGATAAGGAATTAACATGCATACGGACTAAGAATCTGGGTTTATTTGAAATCTGATGAGAAAATGAGCCAATTAAAATGATTATAAAATTGTAGAGAAAAACCCTTTCAGTATGACACGTCACTTACTTCATGGACATTTCTTTTCTCACTTGGTATGCTATTTCTATGAAGGTTCAACCAGCACAGACAGAAATAAGCACCCGCTTTCATTCGTAGGCAGGTAAATCTTCTAGAAGTTCAGAGAGGTAGTAATAGCTGCTCTGTCAGTCTGAGTCCTCCCAGAAGCGGTCACCGAGACAAGAGCAGTTCTGTAAGTGACTTACTAGGGAAGATGCCTATGAAGGGAGAGGGGGTGGGAGCTCGAGAAGGCAGGGGAGCCTGCAGGCCACCCGCCAGGTCTGACACCTGTCAGGAAGGAGTGAGGACAGAAGGACTGGCTGGGAAGTACTTTGGAGCAGTTCTAAGAAAGTCTCAGCTCAGGCTGATGGCACCCTGAGCAGAGGTTGCCCGGTAGAGAAGCCCCGTGTCGGGCAGAATGACCCAGTTCTAGGAGCCCTGCTGTGCCGGGTCCTTGGAGACGAGCAGCCCAGGGGGAGGCATGATCTTACCAGGTGCGGCGGATTCAAAACAGTGGCAGCAAGAGGCTGGCCGGCAACTGTGTTCCCTGCAGCTGCAGCTTCATTTTGAAAGAAGATCTGAGTGGTGTATTTCCATGCCCTCCACAAGTACTATTTCTTTTTGGTGATTATGCAATTTAACACAGGGATCTTGTTGCTTTCAGACAAAGCTCGAAAATCCCCAGGCTGGACACCTTCCCTGAGATACATTCCTTGAGGACCAGCTGTCTACCTATGTGTTTTTCCTGACCTGGCATGGGTTATACTTGCTGTCATGGTACAGAGGAAAAAGACATTCAAGTTAAATAAAGGATGTGGGAGGATTTCCTGTCTCCAGAACTGTCCAAAGACCACTCTGATATTTGCCCAAAAGTTACCTTTATTATAACTCCTTTGGATTGTGGCCCTACAGGGTCAAACCCAGGGTATAACCTACCTCCTTAAATAAATCATAATATTTAACATTTATGTAGCAGTTGCTATATGCCAGCCACTGCTCTAGGTTTTACTTTCATGAACTCCATTAATCCTCATAATAAGTCTATGAGGTCAATACTATTATTACCCCCATTTTTAGGGATGAGGAAACTGAGGCACAGAGAGGAAAGGCAAAGTAAGCGGTGGACACTGCATTCCCATCTAGGCAGTTGGACACCATCGTCTGTGTTTCCGACTGAATGTTTGTGTCCTCCCCAAATTCTTATGTTGAAGGCCTAACCCTCGATGTGATGGTATGAGGAGGCACAGCGTTTGGGAGGTAATTAGGTTTAGAAGAGGTTATGATGGTGAAGCCCCATGATGGGATTAGCGTCCTTATAATAAGAGAAAGAGACACAAGAGCAAGAAGGCAGCCATCTGCAACCCAGGAAGAGGACCCTCACCAAGAACTGAATCAGTTGGCCTCTGCAGCTTGGATTTCCCAGCCTCCAGAACCGTGAGAAGTAAATGTCTGTTGTTTAAGCCACCCAGTCTCTGGTATTTTGTTAAAGCAGCCTGCAAAGGGGTTTCTGGACCCAACTCCAATGTGTAAAGGTGGTGGCTTCCCCACACCAGCAGGCAATTCTCAGGTGCCAGCAGGGTGTCTGAGAATTCAACTCAATTCTGACACTATCTACCTGGGCTAGAATCAGCATCCACAGGTAAAGGGCTCAGTCCCACAAGACCCCTCCAACTCAGGATGCCCACTGCAAGTCCAGGTAGTTACTGACTAACCAGGTGTTTCTGACTAACCGGCTACAAAATGGAGGCTCCCATGACCCCCTCCTCGGATTTGATTAATTTGCTAGAACAGCTCACAGAACCCAGGAAAACCCTTTCACTCACTAGATTACTGATTTATTCTACAAAGATATTAGAGGATCTGAATCAGCAGATGAAGAGACACATAGGGCAAGGCATGGGGAAAGGGCACAGAGCTTCCATGCCCTCTCCAGGTGCGACACTTTCCCCAGTTTCCACGTGTTCACCAACCTGGAAGCTCTCTGAACCTCCATTCTTCTGGGTTTTTATAGTGGCTTCATTACATAAGCACAAATGATTAAATTTTGACCCTTGGCGATTAGTTCAACCTCCAGGCCCTCTCCCCTCCCTAAGGACAGGGTGAGACTGAAAGTTTCAACTCTCTAATCACATAATTGGTTCTCCTGGAAGCCAGCCCCCATCCTTTGCTAGGATCCAAAAGTCATCTCTCCTGAAGCATTTTCAGGAAGTGAGGATGAGAGCCCAAATATTATTCCATTGCTCTTACTGCTCAGGAAATTCCAAGGGTTCTGGGCATTGTGAGTCAGGAACAGTAGGTGAAGACCAAATATATGTGAGAAACATATATATTTGGTCATCTGAATGACCAAATATGTATATTTCTTATAAATTACAATATTGCACAGCCTGAGCTAAGACAGTGTTTTTACCCAGTATGCTAGGGAAAGGGTTGGCAAAACCTCAAGTGGATAGGGTGCCAGACATGTGAGTGCAGTGTGCCACAATTTGGAGACCAGTGACACACTCACTGTACAAGCTGGGCCAGCTTGGCAGCAGGGAGGGAAAGGGCTCACCTTGATGAGCTCGGGGTGCATGGCAGCACTGCAGGGCAGGCACCTGGAATCTCAGGCCAGGGCAAACACAACTCTTCCTAGTACCATCCAGTGGTGGTTCCCAGTGTACTTCTGTCCACAATCTGAATTGCCTCGAGAGCTGTGCATGTTCTAGCCTGCTAGTGACGGACGTCAGAGACTATAAGCAACTGGGAAGATGGAAACTGACAATAGTCCTGATGACAGTGACAGTTTTGATAGTAGCAGCAGTGGCAACAGAAGAGAATAGTGGCAAACAGCCACAGTCTCGTGGATAGTGGGACTAAATGAGAATAGAGAAATCCACTGTGAATGGCAGGTCAGGTGTACACTCTGCATCAGGAAAGAAAAAGGGATATATACATGTGCACAAGATTTTGTATATTATTTCAGTGAATCGATGGATTCCTTGAAATTGATCCACAGCCTCCAGCAGGTTAAAAACTCACTGTTTAAAGAAACTTAAGAGAGAACCTATGGAGCTCAAGATATATAACCTGTCTTTAACTGGCCCTGTGCTAAAGGGCAGAATACTAGTATAACTGTTTTGTAAGAAGGAGTCCTGGGGGTTGTGGAAACCACCGACTACTGAGGGTCAGCTTTTTTATCTTTTATGCTGGTGAAAGTAAAAGAGGACGGCCACAGAACACTAAGCAAATGACATGACTTCTGCAAAAGCAAATTATGCCTGATGCACCTGTTATAAATCCTTGAGGAGATGAATATGCACATGGGTAGAGGGGAGGCGGTGAAGGTAATAGTTCACAGCCCTCCATCTTCCCTACTGATGTTTAGCGATAGTATCTAGTGGGTTAGACCACACACGGCTTCCAAACCACTTCAAGTTGGCGGCAGTAAAGATGCTGAAGGTAACCCCCCCTTCAGTCTTTAAAAATGCCTTTAGGGCTTCCCTGGTGGCGCAGTGGTTGAGAGTCCGCCTGCCGATGCAGGGGACACGGGTTCGTGCCCCGGTCCGGGAAGATCCCACATGCCGCGGAGTGGCTGGGCCCGTGAGCCATGGCCACTGAGCGTGCGCGTCCGGAGCCTGTGCTCCTCAACGGGAGAGGCCAAAACAGTGAGAGGCCCGCGTACCACAAAAAAAAAAAAAAAAAATGCCTTCAGTACAATTCCACCTCACGGACTATTTTTAAAAAGTGGAGTTATCAGGGGATTGAGGAAGCCTTGTCATGAACAGAGAACCAGCTTACAGACAGGAAACAAGGTGGAAACGAATGGGTACCTCTCTGCGTGGAGACATGTTAACAACCACATTCCTGCGAAGCTGCTGCTTAGACCATTTTATAAATGATCTGGATGAGGGCACCGAAAAATGTTTGGATTTGCTGATGATCCTGACTTCTAGTTGATAAGGATGGATTTCAGAAGATATTTTAAGATTATGTTAAATAGACAAAAACATGGGTACATGTGAATGTGAGAAACTGCAAGGTAATAAATGCATTTAGAAAAAAAAAGTATCACAAACTTCCAGGCATATGAGATCTGAGCGATCAGTTACAACCCACAAGAGTTTCCTGGGATTAAATGATAGAATCTATTCAAAGGAAAATTATCTCGGGGTCAGCCAGTCCGACGTGTCATCTGAAGCCGCAGCCACCTTCCATAGCATCCTGATCGCATGAACTCTGACCCCTTGCTCTCACGGTGAGGATCTCCTCATGCCCAGAGGGAGCCCCTTCTTCATTCAGACAATTCAATGTTTCAAAAGTTCTCCTTCGTGTTGAGGCAACACCAGCCTTTTCCTTAGGTAGCTCAGTGTTCCAGCATAACGGAGCGCAATTCTGATTCCTCTCCCACAGAAATGTCACCCAAATTTGAAGAACTAGCATGTGTCCGCTGTTTTTTTCTTTTTTAAACAGGTTAAACATCCGGTATGTCTTCAATGTTTTGCTCGGAACAAGTCTAAATGTCCTAATTATTGAAGCTGCTTTTCCATTGGTGAGATAGTTTTACTTTGCTTCTGTCCTATGCCCAGGACTGGATTCAGTATTTCAGGCAGGATGTGACAAGTGCTCTATGAAGGGGACCTTGTTCCGGGGGACTCCCTTTTGTATAACAGCTTTATTAAGATATAATTTATATGCCACAAAACTCATGCTTTTAAAGTGTAAAATTCAGTATTTTTTGTGGGTTTTAGTATGTCTACAGAGTTATGCAGCCATTACCACTTCCAGAACATTTGCATCACCTCCCAGAGAAGCCCCATACCCATTAGCAGTCACAACTTATTCCCCACACTCTGGCAACCACTAATCTTTTCTGTATAGATTTGTCTCTTCTGGACGTTTCACATAAATGGGCTCATATAACATGTGATCTTTCGTGACGGCCTTTTTTCACTTAGCAGACTAATATTTTCAAGCTTCATCCATGTTACAACCTGTATCAGAACTTTGTTGCTCTTTATTGCTGAATAATATTCCATTGTATGGATATATCAGGTTTTATTTATCCATTCATCAGCTGATAGACTTTTGTGCTGTTTCTAATTTTTGACTATAATGAATAATATTTTTATGAATATTCCTATCCAAGTGTTTGTGTGGCCATATGTTTTCAATTCTCTTTGGTATGTACTTAGGAGTGAAACTGCTGGGTCGTATGGTAACTCCATGTTTAACCTTCTGACAAATGGAAATGACAATGTTTTCCACACCGGCTGGACCATTTTATAATTCTACCATCAATGTATGAAAGTTCCAATTCCTCCATACCCTCCCCAACACTTGTTATTATCTTTATTTATTTATTTATTTATTTATACCGGGACGCGGGCCTCTCACTGTTGTGGCCTCTCCCGTTGTGGAGCACAGGTTCCGGATGCGCAGGCTCAGCGGCCGTGGCCCACGGGCCCAGCCGCTCCGCTGCATGTGGGATCTTCCTGGACCGGGGCACGAACCCGTGTCCCCTGCATCAGCAGGCGGACTCTCAACCACTGCGCCACCAGGGAAGCCCGATATTTTTGATAATAGCCATCATAGTGGGTGTGAAACCACTTTTGATTTGCCTTGATTAGTCCCTAGTGACTAATGATGTCGAACATCTTTATGTGTGCTCATTTTCCATTTGTATACCTTCCTTGGAAAATGTCTATTTAAGTCTTTTACCCTTTTTAATTGGGTTGTATTTTTATTATTGAGTTGTAAGAGCTTTTATAAATTCTCAATATTAGACCAGGATCAGATATATGATTTGCAAATATTTGCTCCCATTCTGTGGGCTGTCTTTTCACTTTCTTGATAGTGTCTTCTGCAGCACTAAAGTTTTTAACTTTGATGAAGCACAATGCATCTAATTTCCTTTTGTCACGTGTGTTTCTGGTGTCACACCTAAGAAACCATTGCCTAACTCAAGGTCATGAACTTTACTCCTATGCTTTCTTCTAAGAGTTTCATAGTTTGACCTCTTACATTTGGTCTTTAACCATTTTGAGTTAATTTTTTTATATGGTTGAGGTATTGGTCTAACTTTATTCTTCTGCATGTAGATAGTCTGTCTCAGCACCGTTTGTTGAAAAGACGATTCTTGAATTACCTTGGCCCCCTTGTGGAAAATCAATTGACTGCAGTGGGGGACTCATTTTCTAGTAACGATATTGGACATTTGCTTTTCATGCTGTTGACTCATACTGAGTTTATTGTCAACTAATTCCTGTAAGTGTTTCATAGGTACTGCTGTTAAGCCAGGCTTCCCCCATGCTGCCCTTGTGCAGATGGAAATTGGGGCCCAGATGAGAGACTTCATCTTTATTGCTCTTAAATGTCACCTTTTCATTTCAGCTGGTCATTCCACTAAGTTGAGAGCATTGCGATGTGGAGTCTGATGTCCCTCCCAGGTTTGTATCCTCTATATCATCAGTTATTCAGCTCAGTCATGGAATATTTAATAAAGTTCTTATCAGGCAACTGGTCTAGGTTGGTGAAGAAGACAAGGTACCTGCCCTCATGGAGGAGGCATAGAGAAGACAGATAACACAGAAGTAAACTAACAAGATAATTTCAAATAGTGAGCTTCTTCCGTAAGGGGTCATTTAGGGGAATCTCTTTAATTTACAATTGCTTTTGGTTGCAATTATGTCTCTGCTATCATCTTAGGAGCCAGTCATGTCTAAATGCCATTGCTTAAGATTCATTTCAGAGAGTGGTGCACTTTGAGAAGGCCCTCCTTGTATCTGATGCGGATATGAAGGAGAATATCCTCTCTGGTATCACTCAGAAGGGCACATGGCAGGGATGGCTGGTCCACGAGCCTCACTCAGCAGAGTCTTGTTTCAGATTCTAGAAGAATACACTGCAATCCTAAAATGACTCCTTCAAATCATCATATTAGAGAGGGCCTGATAACACTGCTGCCACTTTTTCCTGGATAAATAATACTAGCCGACTGGAGCTTTGGTCCAAATTTTTTCACAGGCAACCACAACACTACAAGCATATTCTTCCTCTCTGTTGAAAATACCACTTTGCGGGAAGTTTGTAGAGTCAACAGAGAATAATATTCGACTTAGGAGGAAGTCCGACTGAAGCTAATACAAATGAGTTATACCGAGGGAAAACCTACTCCTAACCTCTCTCACGTCTGGGATGAAAGTCTATCAATACTGAAGAATAACAGCCTTGTCCCTAGAGCTGAAAATAATACCTGATGCATTCAACAAATATTTGTTGAACAAGCGAGGGAATCAAGGAAAATTTCTGCACGGTTCAAAACTTTGGCCTCTTCTGTAGGTTCTCGTTCATGAGACTTCTTTTTTAAATTAATTTTTGTTGGAGTATAGTTGATTTACAATGTTGTGTTAGTTTCTGCTGTATAGCAAAGTAATCAGTTATACATATACATATATCCACTCTTTTTTAGATTCTTCTCCCATATAGGTCATTACAGAGTATTGAGTAGAGTTCCCTATGCTATACAGTAGGTTCTTATTAGTTATCTATCTTATAGGCAGTAGTGTGTATATGTGAAACCCAATTACCCCACCCCGTTCCCCCTTGGTAACCATAAGTTTGTCTTCTACATCTATGACTCTATTTTTGTTTTGTAAATAAGTTCATGTGTACCATTTTTTTAGATTCCACATATAAGTGATACATGTGATGTTTGTCTTTCTCTGTCTGACTTACTTCACTCAGTATGACAATCTCTACATCCATCCATGTCACTGAAAATGGCATTATTTCATTCTTTTTTACGGCTGAGTAGTATTCCACTGTATATTATGTATCACCTCTTCTTTATCCATTCATCTGTTCATGGACATTTAGGTTGCTTCCATGTCCTGGCTATTGTAAATAGTGCTGCAATGAACATTGGGGTACATGTATCTTTTCAAATTATGGTTTTCTCTGGATATATGCCCAGGAGTGGGATTGCTGGATCATATGGTAGCTCTGTGTTTAGTTTTTCAGGAAACCTCCATACTGTTCTCCATAGTGGCTGTACTAATTTACATTCCCACCAACAGTGTAGGAGGGTTCCCATGAGACTTTTTTTTTTTTTTTTTTTTTTTTTTTGCCGTACGCAGGCCTCTCACTGTTGTGGCCTCTCCTGTTGCGGAGCACGGGCTCCGGACGCGCAGGCTCAGCGGCCATGGCTCACGGGCCCAGCCGCTCTGTGGCATGTGGGATCTTCCCGGACCGGGGCACGAATCCGTGTCCCCTGCATCGGCAGGTGGACTCTCAACCACTGCGCCACCAGGGAAGCCCCCCATGAGACTTTTTAAAAGTTCATCTGAGTATCAAGCTTTCTGTTTTTTTTTTTTTTTTTCAATTTTGTTTTTAAATTCCTTCTTGATTAATGGACCATTGACTACTCCCAAGGCTCTAAGAGGGTATTAGTGACTGTCTGGGAGCTTTTGGTACCTTTAGACAATCTCTTTCCGTGAGATTACTGGATGCTATTAATGGTCTCCTCTGGGTACCTTTGATCTTTTTCTTCCTGGCTTCACATATTTACATCAGCAGTTTTCTGCAAGAAAAGAGGGCTCCAGAACTGAGTTTCTCTTATCAACCACTGGTTTCCATTTGATTGATGTCATCTCATAAAGCGCAATTGTGAATAACATACCGGTCCCACTATAGGTCACATAAAGTGGATGGCAATAGGAGGCTGATAGAGCCACGACTGTGATATTTCAGTAAGTATATATTTTGTTTAACAGAAAATCTCTCTATTGCCACTGATCTTTCTTCTCTGCCATTTTGCCTCCATGCACACAAGGAGAAGTCAGATTTAATATTCATCAATTCAACGGATTCCATGGAAACAATAGTGATTTCTAAGATGAAAAAGAATTATGGATGCATGCTGATCATACTTCTTGGCTGCAAAAACCAAAATTCTGACTCATCAAATTAAATCACTCATTAAAATACAGGCCAGAAACGCATACCCTGCATTCAGGTACTGATGTCTATCAGGGCAGGGAATGAGATAATATCACGAAAGAAGAATTCACTCCCCTGCTCTCATGGGCAGCAGTACAGGATGCATTTCTAGGATCACTATTAATTTATTAAGCCCACACAAGATGTGAATTAAATTTGACCTTGTCCTTTGTTTTCCATGAGACTGTCTGAGATGCACGTTTTTGTGCTCCCCTAAGACAGGGGCACTGAGACCCCATAGGAGGGCTCTGTGGGCTTCAGAACAGGTTCCTGTGGGCACAGTATTTTGGGGACAATATCCCCAGGCAACAGCTCATTTATGGCAGTGATTTTGCTCTTTGGATTAAAGTGGCACACTCCTAGGCCCTCGGTACTGTGGCTTCAGACTTCTGTTTTGGGGGGATGCGGGGTTACAGGGGAGCATAAGGCCCAAGGGAGGGGGTGAGGCCAGAGGTTCATCCATGCCCACCTTTCAGAGTCTTGCTTATAAAACTGATCTAATCCTGTATTCCCCTTACCTTCATGCACATTAGGTTCCTTTGTCTAGATGCCCAGCTCCATCCCAGACTAATGAAATCAGAATCTCTAGGGTGGGCCTTGGGGCACTGACACTTTTAAAACTTCCCAGGAGACTAATGTGTGGCTTAGGTTAAGAACTACTGAGTCTGATTCAGGGGTTAACAGATGAGGAAATCCTCATGACAAGGGGCTGGGGACTTCTACCAACTCCTTGCAGAGGGACTCTCTTGATATCATTTAATTTCTTTCCTCTTTCATTATAAACAGGAATAGGAGCATTAAACCAAGTCACGTGACACACTGGTATTATGGGAGTTTAATTGCAAAGGCCTTGTTGGTGCTTATAGGTCAAAAAACTTTAGGATTCTCTCCGATACTTAACAGGATCCATATCCTTCTGCCCAGCCTGCTTTCTAAAAAAATACTTCTTTCCCTTGATAGGGTCAAAGGAAATCAGATAAATTAAAAAGAAAGCAGTGACTCACAGAAGACATCTTAGTTCATCTGAGACCCTCTACCCTTGGATCACCCAAAGACGTCTTCCCTTAGCCTTCTGACCTCTGGAGCCAAAGTATTCAAGAAGACATTGACCATCCTTAAACACTACAGCTGATACCGACTGCTCTCAGGAAACTTACTATGTCAGGACCTGATTCACAGGAGGAGTTTTGGGACAGATGTCTCATTGCATGTCCAGAAAACTTCAACTAATCCATTTTGAGTCATTTAATCTGTTTTTGCTCATAACTTAGCAATTTCAAGCAAAAGAGCTACATTTTTGGCACTGGTCTCTGTTCTGTATCCTTAAGACTGCACGTCTGTTCCTAAAATCTGAAAACAAGAAAGAACTCAAGAGTCTATTCAAACTGGGATTACAATATTCATCAGTTTTATCTACTGAGGGAGCTTTCTATTAAATTCTACATGGTAGGCCTGTGCTGTCAGGAGCAATACCTAAGTGCCAGATCAGCGAGATTTATTACTTGCTGTTATTCACTGTCAGCTTCTTCTGATGGTTTGGTTTATCTGCCTCAGGGAAAACTAAGAAAGGCCAATTAAAACACTGCTTAAACTTTATCACACATCCATTTTTAAGTTGCAAAGGCATTCCATACTCTTTAAATAACTCCAGCAGTTAAAGACTCTCTGAATACTTTTAGCTAATGTGAAAGCCTCCTTGGCAGGGAAAGGTTTAAGCAGAAAAAAATACATGTGCAATGTCTTAAGTCCAACGACAGTCCACCCATCATTCCATAATTCCTGCCTTAACAGCAGGGCTATTACTTAGCGCTGTGAGATTCAAATATCCTGTTGCACATTATAGAACTGTCTCCTTCTTTCTCATGTATTTATAGGACTGAACTTGCATACGTTTAAGAGTGCATTATGTGCATTTTTCTAGTATAATGCTTCAGAGCATACACAAAGATGCACGTGGTAGGGACCAATGAACAACAAATTCTCAAATGAACTTGGGTTTTGGAATGTTTACAAATGGCTAAACTGTGCCTGCCTTGTCTTTGTTCCCACCTTCCAATGATCCCTTGCTCTAGCCACCCCCAAAAGATTTTGCATTTGCTTATTAAAGTCAGTGTTAACCTATGATGTTCTCCATGGAGTCCACTCTACCTGGAGTGCACAAACCCCCAGCTTGGCTTATCTAGATCCTACCCACTCTGTAAGGTTATCTCAAATTCCAGGTTCCTCAGAAAGTGACAACTGATTCCCCAGTTAGAATTAATTACTCTCTATATTATGCCCCCTGACACTTTGAACTTAATTTATATTATTGTGATAGTTTGCAACATTCTTCCCAGTCCCTCGCTTTTCCCTGTGTCCATGCCCTTTTTGAGTTGACCCTGTTTTCCTTACTCTAGAGGTCGAGCATTCTTCCTCACCCCATTGTTTTGGGTGTGTCGGTTCTGAACCTAGGCTTCAAGGGCCATTGCACGTTTCCATTCACCTCTGTGGCACTTCTGTCATCGCTGTGAGAAGAACACGCTCTGGCTAACTTGCTGGTCCAAAGAGGATGAGAGTCATGTGAAACAAACCTGAACTCAACCTGCACACTGACGCCCAGCCCTACCAAATCCAGTCTAGACAAACGGACCCCCAGCCAACTTACATACGAATGAGTGAGGCTATACAACTGTTGTTTCAAGCCACTGACTCTGGGGTGTTTTGCTCTTTGGTATTGCTGTGCCAGCAGCTAGCTGATACAGCTTTTGTATTTTAGCTTTTCATGTACACAGGTCTGTTCCTTCCGGTAGGCAGGAACCACACGCTTCATCTTTGTATTCTTTAGCGACTCAGATTCTTGCACCCAGTGGGCATTCTATACATTGTTGTCGGTTTCAATTAGATAACAAACAATTTATTAAGGTTTAAAATCAACAGAGGGAGCTACTGGTTAGTGATGTCTTGATTATCATCAAAGACTACCTAGTGTGCCCCGCATGGCGGTACCAAAACAATTTGACAAGCTTCCATGGAACGCTTCCAGGAAAGATCAAAGTAACAATAACTACTGATTAGTACACAAATAACTCTTAGTTGCTAGGCCAATAATGGCAGGGTTACTCTTTTCACAGTGTGACATAGGTCAATTATCACAAAGCTTTAAGGAGCTGGGACAAAGGAGCCACGACTTGTCTTATAAATTGCAGATTTGGGGGTCTCTGACATGTGCTCAAAAGGGTTTCTAGCTTCCACAGATCTTTTTTGGTGGGCATTTTCTTCCTTTTCACCAAGGATTTTGGCTAGTTCATGGCTGTTTAACTCAAAAGAGGTCTGTTTACCACTTTGTTTTTAGGAAATGTGTTAGGTGCTGAGGGCTGGGAGAAAGCAGGTCACCGTTGCAGCTGACAGAAGTAGGTTACTGAGTACTTGAGCAATGAGCCGACTCCAGACTGAGAACTGGGTCTGCCTTCCAGCGCAGACTGGCTTCCATAGAACCAACTGACTCAGGAAATCTCTTAGCTTACTTGACATGGAGGAAACCAGTACTGATGGGATGCAGTCATTGGTCTAGTATTCTATACACACCGTCTCATTTCATCCTTACCCTAATACCATGGGAAAAGGGAAGAGCTTTATTTTTTTAATTTTTTTTTCGATTTTTTTGTTTTGATGTGGACCATTTTTAAAGTCTTTACTGAATTTGTTACAATACTGCTTCTGTTTTATGTTTTGGTTTTTTGGCCATGAGGCATATGGGATCTTAGCTCGCAGACCAGGGATGGAACCCGCATCCCCTGCATTGGAAGGTGAAGTCTTAACCAATGGCCCGCCAGGGAAGCCCCAGGAAGAGCTTTAAAGATGCTAATTTATCCAAGGATGAATGAGTATTAAACGGTAAAGCTTGGGTTTGAATTCAAGTCTGTCTGTCTGCCTCTAAAACCCATGCTTTTCCCAGGACACCACTGCCTCCCATTGTGATCCCTGGTGCCTTCTTCTATCACCAGATGTGACTCCTTGGATAGCAGCCTCAGCCCAGGTTGTCTCTGAGGTTTTCAAGCCCCCTACAAGGAGTTGTATATTTCTGTGCTCCACCTCCACTGGAAATCAGCCCTTAAGTCTTTCAGACCCAGTCACCAAGCCACTTTGTCTTTCCTTCCTTTTTCCTACCAGTTCTCAAAGTTTCACGGCCAAGATCATGCAGGTTATGAGAGAACTTCCTTTTTATACATGTTTGTACATAGGAAATGCTAAAGTACGAGGTGCATTTTCAAGACTAGTTAATAGTCTCTGTGCTGTGGCCACAGGAACTTTCTATATAAATTTCTTCCTGCATTAGTTCAGAATGTTCCACTTCAGTAACTCAGCATGGAGGAGGCTAAGTGTCTGCGTGAGGAAAGGAGTCATTCTCCTGCTGTCTGTGGCCTTTTCCTTTCAGCCACACGTAGCAGCGGCAGTAAGAGCTGCCAAAGCCATGAGGGAGGAGGGGAACCTGCAGAAAGCTCTTCTCATTCCCCTCAATGGCAAAGTAGGAAATAGAAGGACAGTTTCCGTCAGCCCTATGTTCTCATCCAGAAGGGAAAACTTAAAAGCTGGGACCAAAATCCTGCAACCAGCCATTCAAAGGTTAATCAGCCACTGCCCTTTGGTTAGTCTCATCAATCTCTGTCAACCAACTAGTCAACAAGGGAGTTAGTGAACTCATCAGTCAGTCAACCAGGCAGTCAGATGCTACTGGGCCAGGCAGGGGTCAGGCATTTACAACACAAAGGCTGATATTCGATGCCTCATCTTCTAGGCCCTGCCAGGGCACCTTTCGCAAAGTATGCCCACTACCCATCTTGTATCAGTTTTCATGTATTTGATTGTGGCTCAGTGGCTCACACCTTCTTGACTATAAGCTCTGTGAAGGACAAAGCACTTTCTTTTTTGTTCCTTGCTCTATATCCAGAACCTAACAGAGTCTGGCCTGTAGGTAATGCTTGAATAGAGAGTTGCAAATTAAGTGTTAAATTTTGCAGAAACTAAATTTACTTGGAATGATGTAACTTTAAGGAAATAGAAAGAGGAGGAAGCTTGAGCTTCCTTAATATAAAAAGGAAGGAAATATGCAGATGTTACAGTCTGAATATCTTAGTCTAAATGAAAGCAGGGAATTAGGGAAGGCATGGAAGGTGGAGTAGAAGAGGAAAGAAGTGGTCTCAGATGCTTTGTATTAGAAGTTGCACTGGGGTTTGTCTGTTTAATTAAAATATATTGATATTTACAGTGTCAACCATACTCTGTGATGTGCCTAAAGGTACCCTGAGAATAGTTTTTCGAAAGGCACACTAAAATGAGAGGAATAGATATCACTCTGGGCAAAAATTAGGAGAACTTGTTCAGAGTTGCAGAAAATACTTTAATATCCATTTTCACCATGTATACAATGATTTATTATGCTGTTGTAACCAAACTGACTAAGCAGTTTTGGGACACTAAGAGATGCCCTGCATCATTCCTGACTTGCAGTTTCTAAAATAATAACCATAGGTTATTATTTAACATTTATGGTCCAGTGGAGAACCACTTAACATGCTTGCTCGATCAGTTAATCAAGAAAGCTTATTAAAGGGAAAAATCGGGCTTCCCTGGTGGCGCAGTGGTTGAGAGTCTGCCTGCTGATGCAGGGGACACGGGTTCGTGCCCCGGTCCGGGAAGATCCCACATGCCGCGGAGCGGCTGGGCCTGTGAGCCATGGCCGCTGAGCCTGCACGTCCGGAGCCTGTGCTCCGCAACGGGAGAGGCCACAACAGTGAGAGGCCCGCGTACCGCCAAAAAAAACCCAAAACAAAACAAGAAACAAAAAAAAAAGGGGGGAAAATCACAAAAGTGCTATATATGGACCTTATACATTTTATTTTTAATTCAAAATCAAGATCTCTGCGCTGAGGCTTGCTGATTAAGAACGTAGACTCTTAAGAGCAAGACTGCCTGGTTGTATCACTATTAGCTGTGAGATCTTGAGCAAGTGACTTTCTCTCCATCTCAGTTTCCTACCTGTAAAATGGGACTGAAAAGCTATCTACCTCATGGGTTTGTTGTGAGGATTACATAATGAACACAAACAAATTAACTAGGACAGTTCCTGGCACATGGTAACCTCGTAATAAGTGTTAATTATTGTTGCATAAATCATGCATTGTATAGAATATGTTGTTGTGATTTAAAGGGAAACAAGAATGTAAAGACATTTACCAAGCAAGAGAAGCGCCTAATTTAAAGATTTTTCCAGTCTTCTATAACGTTTCGTAGCACCTAGTTTGTCATCAATTTTTAAAGCAACTTGCCTTTTTCAAAGCAATCAACTTCGTTTTTATAGAAGTGATTTGTTACTACAATCCTTAACTTGTATGTACATCTTCTACAGCTGGTCTGAGAATATATTTGCTATTGGGAAGGGTGAGTTCTTTTTGTCTGTACCCCAAAGCACCTTCTCTCACTTTATGAAAAAAGGCAACTTTTCATCTGTTTTCAGTGTGGTAAGACCTCCTAGGTGGCGACTCGAGTCAATTAGAAAAATTAGTGTCGGTGTCAGAAAAAGTGAATGACTGCGTATTGGATTTAAAAAGTTCTTTTACAATTCAAGTGGTTTCCAGTTCTTTGGTTTCAAGAGAACTGAAGGAGAACCTAATCAAGTTAGATCATTAAAAATAGTTTTTGATGATACAGTGCTGTGATATTTGCCACTTATCTCACTTGAAAGCAATTCAATTCATTGAGTGACACTGATATAATGAAACCCTTTTTCTTCCCATCTACCTGTGTGTACAAGCGTTTTTTCAGTGTTCACATTAAAAATGAAAAATGGGACTAAAGATGATGCTGAATAGTGTCTCATTCTAGTAATATGTAATATTTAAAAGCAGATAAATAATTTTAAAAAAAATCCTGTATCTCATTAGAGATAGAGTTTTTTTTTTTTTTTTTTTTTTTTGCGGTACGCGGGCCTCTCACTGCTGTGGCCTCTCCCGTTGCGGAGCACAGGCTCCGGACGCCCAGGCTCAGCGGCCATGGCTCATGGGCCCAGCCGCTCCGCGGCATGCGGGATCTTCCTGGACCGGGGCACGAACCTGTGTCCCCTGCATCGGCAGGCGGACTCTCAATCACTGCGCCACCAGGGAAGCCCTAGAGATAGAGTTTTAATAAAACTTTTTTTATATTCACTTGCTTATCAAAATTTTAGTGTGTTGTGTTGGTCAAGTGTGCACTACTAATAATTTTAAGTATAGCTTATACCAGACAAAATGTTAAGTACTCAGAATCATACAGTCACACGAAATGTAAACTATTTCAATTTCAATTTATAAATATATATATATATATATATTTTGCAGAGAATTATGGTAGGATGATCAATAAAAACCTTTAAAGCATAAATATATTACATTAGGATAAAGTTCTGTGGAGAAGGTGGAATGGAAACTGAGTTAAAAAGAAAAGGAACAAGTAGACTTTCTGCCAGTTAAAAAGTTTATTCGTGTATTGTGAAAAATGGATGATGGTGGAATCAAATCTCTATGGTATTTAGATTTTATTGGATATTTTAAAAGTCATGCTACCATTTTTTAATCAAAATATCCATATTATTATTTAAATTCTAATGAAATGAAATTAAATTCCTACTTAAATCTATTATGCACAATTTAAGACGTCACCTTTAAAATGTGTGAGGGGTGCACAGTTTTCAACATTCTCTAGACTTTGCTCAGAATTCATGAGCAAGAACTTTTGTAGACGATCATCCCGAGAGTAGCCTGTCAGCTTTGAGTTTTCAGTATCAGAACGAAAAACACTGGTTAATCCAGGGAGTCACTTCAAAGACATTCTACAGTTCTAAAGTTTCAAAAGACCTTTATCATCATTACTTAGTTATTAATGAGGGAAATGCTATTTGGTGGTGACTCACACCCTGATTCTTATCAGCTTTTACACTTCCAAAGCCATTACAAGCCTTTAGGTGGAACTGTATTATATTTTGCATGTACATAAAAATAGGGCTGCTTTGAAGATTCATAGAAGGGATTGCTTTTAAATAATATTTTATCGTCATCAATAATTATCTTATGATTTTGGAATTTTCATTTTTTTCTCTCCCGTGCTATTCAAAGTACTTTGTAGACTGTATTCAATCCGTCTTTAACAAAGCCTGATGAAATATGTAGGAGGTAGTCAGAAAGGGGTTAAGTGATCTTTCCATAGGAAGTCAAAGATGGTGTCAACAGTAAATCGAATAAAACCAATGACTCTTCCTATTTATAAAAACATTCTGGATATAGAATAGCAAGGCCATATTAATGACTTGCTATTCCCTTTCCAAGCTGATGTTAGGTTTGGGCTCATTCAACCATATGCAAATACATAAATAAATAAATAAATAAATAAATAAATAAATAAATAAATAAATAAATATATATATACACACACACACACACATACGTGTGTGTGTGTGTGTGTGTACATGACAAATACATATCTGCAAAATGGCATTCCCCAGGCCCCCTTCTAATTTAATTTTATATACTCTCTCTGGCTGGCTTCATCCATCATCATGGCTTTAACTCTCAATAGTCACTGATGATTTCCCCCAATATCCCCTGTCCAGATGTTCTAAAGCTGTACTCCTGTTGTGCCCTAATGGAACCTTTGTCCAGTCAGTTGTAGAAGCCAGAAATGTGGGAGCTGTCCAGGCCTTGTCCCCCTTCTTGACCCCTTAGACCCAACTGATCCAACCTTTTGTTGATTTTACTTTAGAAATAACCCTAAAATCTGTCTCCCATTTTGATATTTCACCACCACCGCCTAATACTGGCCCTTGTCCATCCTCCCAAAACAATAGCCACTTAGCTGGTCTCCCTGGTCTCCATGCCATTTAACCTATTGTCCCCAATGCCATCCAAGCAACCTCTTCAGAAGTTAAATGGAATCGTGCCACTCTAGATCTGAAAATTTTCCAGTGTCTCTCCAATGTTTATAATTTGAATTCACATTTCTAAGCATGTTTTATAAAGCCCTTCATCATCTGCCCATCGTCTGCTTTTACAGTGACACTTCCCAGCTTTTAGCCCTGGGTCATTCCAATCCCCTTTCTTTTCCCTGAGTACACCATGCTTGCCTTCATTCATTCCTTCAACTATTTATCAAGTGCTTCCTCTGTGCCCATCACAAGTCAATGCATGGGGACATATCAGTGCAGACATGACCAAGTCCCTGTCCTTACAGAGGCTCTATTCTGGGCTTTTTTAGTCCATTCCTTTGCATTTGTCCAGTTTTCTTCCTGAAGTGCTCATTTCCCACCCCTCACCTGTCTAGCAAACTCCTACTTTACTTTAGGACTCAGCTATTCATGAGAAGTCTTGGAAGGTTACCTGGAAACTCTCACTCACATCTAGCCATTGGATAGTCCTTCTTCAGGAAACGAACTCCAGGAGAACATGGGCTTTCCTTGTGTTGGCTGCACGCTCAATGCCTAGAACAGTGCCTGACATATATTGGGTTTTTAATAAATATCTATCAAATACATCATATCTACCAAAATACCTATCTAGTTATGTGTTTCTACCTTGAGACCATGAACTGTGAGTTCCTAATGGTCAGAACTTATCTAATTTGCCTCTTTACGTCCACTGCTTATCACAGTGCCTGGTACATCGTTAGGAATCAATAATGGTGAATATAGGCCATACAGATTTACATGAAGAAAACAAAACAAAACAAAAAAAACCCAAAAGCACTGGGAAAAATGCTGTGAGGGGTTAATGTTATCCAACCTCTGGAGCGGGAAGGGGGAGTGGGGTGTAAATTCTAAATCCCAGAACTCTAGGATTAAGACACGGTGTTTGTGTTATAAAGTGGTAAGGAGACACACATACATACAACTAGTTAAAAAATACTGGGGTGCTTCTATATGTAATTAGAGGTTCCAGCAAAATGCTGTGGTAGCAGGGTGGCACTCAGGAAGGCTACTTGGAAGAAAAGCCAGCCCTTGAAAAGTTTCCTTAGGTTAGCATCACCAGACAAAACCCGGGACTCTGTCAGTTAAATCTGAATTTCAGATAAACAGCAAATAACATTTTTGTATTAGTATGTCCCATGCAATACTGGGGATATACTTGCACTAAAAATGTATTCATTGTTTAGCTGAGATTCAAAATTAACTGGGCCTCCTGTATTTTTATTTACTACATTTGGCAACTCTGCCTCAGGTATGTGGAATAGCTTGAGAAGAGAGCAGGGATGGAAAAGCACAAAGAGAAAGGCCAGTTGTCCAACACAGCTGGAGTCTTAGCTATATGGGGGATGGGGGAAAGCGGAAGTTATGCGGCATACTGCTAGGGAAGGAATGAGGCCAGATCACAGAGGCTTTGAGTGACCTTGACTTGTCAAAGAACATGATGTCATCCTGGGAACTTATGTTCAGCAGTGAGAGACTCTATCCTTTATGAAAAATAGAGCACACACATAAATTTTTGTGGACATAACTCATGCCTCCCTGGAGATGTACTGTAACACTGATTATATGAATTTTAAACACATCAGGAGTCATACAGAGCTTCCCCTTAAATGGAAAAAGATGTATTTTCTGAAAGTTAAATTAAATGTTTACATTTAACCAAGAACAGCTATTGGCAATCTGAACGTTAAAATACCTTCCAAATAAATTTCTACTGTATAGTGATTCACAGACATTAAATTAAGATGAAACAAGCTAGTATCTGCAGCAAAAAGAATAAATTATGATCTTGTTTATACACTAAGTGTTGGTTTAAGTAAGATTTTAAAGTCATATGTTTAGATAACGAGCACATTAAAATACTGGCCGTCTGAATCACAGATATAAAATTAACGACTAAAAAATTAACACATATTCATTATTTATTTAGTCATTCTAACCAACACAGAGCCTCTTACTTTAAGACAAATCATTCAGATTAACAATTAACAAAAACAAATTAGTAATCTGTTTTGGTCCTACTGCATGAATATCAATATCTGTGTTTATTAATGTTTGAAATATAGCTCTGAAAAAGCCAAGAATTCACATATTTAGAAACGCATTGAGGAACATTTTCTGTGATTTTTTTTAAGGTAGAAGAAAACACTTTTGAATAATTGTGGAAATTTGAATATGGACCGGACATTAGATGATAATAAGGAATTATTTTACGTTGTAGGGTTAAATTAAAAATAAAATCCTTTTCTGTTAGAAGCGCACACTCAAGTATTACAGGTACAATGATATAATATCTGGGATTTGCCCTTAAAATACTCCACTTGAAAAGAAAGCGTGTGGGACTTCCCTGGTGGCGCAGTGGTTAAGAATCCGCCTGCCAATGCATGGGACACAGGTTCGATCCCTGGTCCCGGAAGATCCCACATGCCGCAGAGCAACTGCGCCCGTGCGCCACAACTACTGAGCCTGCGCTCTAGAGCCCGTAAGCCACAACTACTGAGCCTGCGTGCCACAACTACTGAAGCCCGTGAGCCTAGAGCCTGTGCTCTGCAACAAGAGAAACCACCGCAATGAGAAGCCTGCGAACTACAGCGAAGAGTAGCCCCCTCTCTCTGCACTAGAGAAAGCCCGCGTGCAGCAACGAAGACCCAATGCCAAAAATAAATAAATAAATAAATTTAAAAAAATGTTTTTTTAAAAAAAGAAAGGGTGGGGAGTAGATGAAACAAAGCTGCCAAAATGTTGATGATTTTTGAACTGGGGTGATGGGTATGTGAGGGGTTGAGTATGTGATTCGATTTCAGTGTATGTTTGAAAATTTCTATAATAAAAGGTAAAAAAACAGGTCTTTTTCATGAATGAATAATTTCCTTGGAAGTATATCTTATAATACATTTACATCCACCTTCCAATTTATATTTTAAATATATATATTTGTACATATATATATACTCTTGCAGTGACTAGTTAATAGAGCAGTTGAGCATGTTTATCTTATTAATGATCACTCACAATTTACTGAGTACATTCCATGGACCAGGCACTGTGCTTAGGGATTACCATGCAATATTCAGTTAATATCTGCAGCAGTCTTTTGATCTAGTCTTCACTATTATCCCCATTTTGCAGGTGGAAAACTGAGGCTTGCAGAGGTGACAGTTCTCACTGTCCTAAAGATAGTGCATGTGTCTGTATTGAGATCCAGGCTCAGGCTGCCTGACTCTGAAGTCTGTGTGTTTAACCCTTCCCTATACTGCCAGGCAGATTAGCAGGAGTATAAATATACTCACAATACATATAATAATGAAAAGAAGGGGAAATGGCTCACATGTTTCACCCTTGCCACAGCTATGGCTCAGGGCCAGACTTGTGATCCTCTCAGATCCAGCCTGGGTTCAGCCACAGATCAAGCTGTTGTGTGAAGCAGAAAAGCGGAAAGATGCTGCTCTAGACAAAGACGAGCAAAGACAACCAACACAAGTCTCTTCTCATTGACAACTGTTCTGCAGTTGTGTGTGTGTTCTTTCTAAAGTAATACAAAATGACGAAAATGCAGTGTGCCTTTTTTGTGCCTTCTGATGCCTGAGTATATTTTGCAGGACTTCACCTTCCGTTTTAAATCATTCATCACGCAGTGCCTCTTGTGTGGCGCAGGCGGCAGTGGGTGGGTGGGGCGGGCAGCAGGGAGAGGCGAGTTGGAGGACGCACATCCCGCAAGTGAGGAACCCGCACAGCTGCAGCCCCGTGAGACCCCGCCCCATGAGCTCATCCCCTGGCAGTGCAAATTAGGATGACGTAATGCTTCTGGAGAGCTCCTTCAGCCCACCACAGTGGGAGCGCTCTTGCTTTTCCTGAGCTCAGGAAAAATTAGCATCGGTATTTCTAGCTGTTCCTGAGGAAATGGCATTTTATTCAAAGGTGTCGTGGGAAACAGAACACACTGCCTGCGTTAGGATCAGCTTCTGTGCCAAAGGAAAACACAGCTTATCAGTAAATAAGTCACTGATTACTGCCCTTATCAGACTAGGAAGGTAAGCGGCTTTCTTCAAAAACAGGGTCCAATTAAAATGGCAAGAGATAGTCTCGGCATTTCTTTAAAGTTATTTTAGCCGGAGAGTATAAAAAGAATAACCATAGCAATAATATTAAATAATAGTAATAATCATTATCATTTATTTAGCTCACTGTATACTAGGAACCGTACTAAATGTTTTATATATGTTATTTAATTTAGTCCCTGTTACAACCTTACAAAGTAGGCATATCCCCCATTCCCTCCCCCCCGTCACATACACACATATATACACTTTAAACATGAGCAAACGGAGGCCTGGAGAGGTAGGTAATTTGCCAAGGTCAGACAGCAGCAATTGGCAAAGCCCAGGGATTCCAGTCCAAAGCCCATATTGTTAATCACTATGCTACCTTGCTCTGTAGGCCCCAGGACAGGTCCGTGTAATAACAACTCAATAAAATAGAGAAGAGAGGATTGTTTCTCCCAAGAAATCACAGGCCAAAGCTGAGGTATCTGCCATGCTTGGCATTTCTCACCTCATTAGACACCCCATCTTGTAAAGGGGAACGGCGGGGAGAGGAGTATTTATTAAGAACCTACTGTGAAATAGTAGGAAAAATATATATTCATCTCTGCCCCTGGCTCCTAGCACAGAGCTCCTAAATCCCTTGGAATTTTCTGGGTGATAGGAGTGTCTTTTGCTCTAATGGGGTAACTCCTGGTGGGCTCCTGGGTGGGCTCCGGTCACCAGAAAGACCGAGCGATGATTAGGGGCTTGAAAATTTCAGCCCTACCCCCCAGTGTCCAGAGAGGGGACGGGCTGGAAACGGAGTTAATAATTGATCATGCCTATGTGAAAATAAAAATAAAAATCCCCCAAAGTTCAGAGAGCTTCCAGGTTCATGAACACATGGAGATGCTCCTCACACCTCCCCACACACCTTGCCCTGTGCATCCCTTCCATCCGTATCCTTTATCTGATCCTTTTATTTATTTATTTTTAGCTACATTCTTTTTAAAATTACTCTTTTCCATTATGGTTTATCACAGGATACTGACCATAGTTCTCTGTGCCATACAGTAGGACCTTGCTGCTTATCCATTTCATATGTAAAAGCCTGCCTCTGCTGACCTCGACCTCCCACTCCATCCCTCCTCCAACCCCCTCCCCTGGTCCTTTTATAATAAACCGGTAAACAGTAGGTAAACTGTTTTCCCCAAGGACTGTGAACTGCTCTAGCAAATTAAAGGAACCTGAGGGAAGGGCTTGTGGGAACCTTTGATTTGTAGCTGACTGCTTAGAAGTACAGGTAAAACCTAGACTTGTGATTGGTGCTGGAAGTAGGGGGGCGATCTTGGGTGACTGAGCCCCTTGCCTCACTTCAGATGCCAGTGGAGGAGAAGGAAGAGTAGACAGAGAAGGTGGGATGAAAACTACTAAAAGGAGAGGAAATGCGATGTGGCATAATGGTTATGTGTAGGGTTTGAGGGTCTGGAGGATTTAGGTTTGGGTACAAGCTCTACTACAAAAGTTCGGTGGCCTCGTGCAATAGACTCAAAGGCTTTGAGCCTCAGTTTTCTTATCTGTAAAATGGGGATGATAATACACTCCTCATTGTGTCATTGTGAAGATCAAAAAAGATAAAGCACAGTTCTGAACCTAGTGCCTGGTGTGCTCAGTAAACAGCAGGGCAGGATGACTAAGGGTAGAAACCTAGAATCCCCTTCTTGGTGCTGGAAACCTGGCGTCCTCTTGGTTCGCAGAGAATAACCATGTTTCACTGGATTAAGTGGGAACCGATCACTTTTCTGTGAATCTGGGGGAAGATTTTTTCCACCAGAAACACTTTCACTCCCAGCCCACTCTCTTCCAAGCATTTTAGTTCCAACACTGGTTGCAGTGTGGAAGCATCACCCAGTTGGCAGGTAACTGAGCACTTCAGTTCAGCTGTAGAGCTGATCACTGATCAGAAGCGCAATCATGGCTCTGGGGGATTCCAACGGAATACAGAATCTATACACTATGTGTGAGATTTCATTAAATCTGGGCTGATTAGGTATAATGAAATCTCACGCATGGAGAATAGATTTTGATTACTATGGGAACCCACCCAGAGCCAGGATCAAATTTCTGATCAGCCCTATAGCACAGAATCACCTGGAGGGCGACTTCTTATCTGTGCCTAAGATATCTGTCTATAAAATTACATGACCACTTCTAACACCTATTAAACTAATTAGGCAGCTTGATTTTTAACAGCACCAAAATCTGTGCCACAGGGTGCCAGAAACAGAACATTCCTGGGGAGATGCACTAAGAAAGGAACTTTAAACTTCAGTCACATGGCGAGGAAGTAGACTTAAAAAATGTAATTCCTATGAAAGCATTTCTTCTCTTACACTTAAAAGGAGAAGTACACACCCTTCCAGAAAATATTGTTTGTACACTTCATGATATCTGAAATCATGCTGTATTGGTTTGGCAGTCCTTCATAACAGTTGTGGATTTAGCTATTTGTGGTCTCAGATGATAAAGCATAATAATTACCAACAGTAAAAAATGTACTTTAATTTCTAATTACAAAGGTTAGATTTATTTTCTCCAACTGTGGGAGCATCTCCTTCCCCACTATTTTAAACTGGATGTTTACAAACAACATTACTTCTGAACTTTGTCCTGGTACAGTAAAGCTGGTGGTCTATACTAGGATGAAGTCATTCTTTGTAATGAAATTGAAAACCGTCAAACAACATGAGTTGAATTTGTTACAAATTGGGAAATGAAAGGTGTAATATGGATGCCTCATATGCCCAAGTTTTTTATTAAACTTTGAAGAAACAAATAGAATCATATAGTTTGATAACGGAAACTGACTTCTTAAGACACTTATTTTAAATGCTCTTATATTTAGAGAAAATCAAGTTCATCTGAGGATTTTTTTTTTTGAACGAAAGAGAGGCCAGTCTAGGAGATAATGGGCTAAATCCAATCTGTTTTAAGGTAGTTGCTTCCTTACGACAGTCACCAAATTACTCGTTAAGCTGGAATAGCCATCCCTACCTGTCATGAACAAGAACCAGATGCCATCTCAAAATGGACAGCATCCTCTAAATGGACACTCCGTACCAATCTCCCCAACATTTCGGGGGCTTGATGTTAATCAATTTCTATTGTTAAATTCTTGCCATCACTTAAAATAATTGCCATTTGAAAACAACTAGTAGAAGCAAGAGTAGCAGTGTTTCTAAACAAAAGAGTCAGGTATATATCAAGTTAACTGTTGTTGATACAGCATGGCCAAGGAATGGTGTCTGTGGTTATTCAGATACTCAGTTACCAATGTTATACATACGGTCAATTTCTAACCAATTGGATTACATGATGATGTATTGAACCTCCCAAATATAATAAATACATCATAATGTTAAAAGAAAGATTCTGATGGGATTTCAATACTTCAAAATCATTTTCATAAATTTCAACTGTCACCGCTTTCTACATGTATGAAAGTACCAGTTAGTAATAGTTGAATGCTAGATAGCTAGATAACATCAAGTTAATGAGAGTTTTATTCTTTGTCATAATGTACATTTTCCCTTTATATAGTGCTTCAGGCTGATCCAAAGGCTAATAACCAAGGACTAGGAACAATTAAGAATGAAATACAAACAATACCAAACCCTCACATCATATTAAGGCAGGACTCTTCCAAAATTATAAAAATGAACAACGCATTCAAACCAGCAATAATGTTTTCAAATAGAGGCTAAAAATTTTAAGCAAAGACCAATTATATGTGCATATAGTGTGGGAGAGACAATGGTTTTGCACTTTTATCCTGCTTGGAATTCATAGGGTTTCTTGAATTTATACCTTCATATCTTTCATTAGTTTTGGGAGATTCACAGTTGTTATCTCTTCAAATACTGCTTCCGCCTTAGTCTCTCTCCTCTCCTCTGAAAATCCAATTACATGTCATATCCATACCCCCTCTTCTGGATTTTCTATCCTTTTGTTTCTTTGTATTCTAGTCTGTTCACTAATTCCCTTTCCCTGTTTACTAATTCTTCTGCTGTGTCTACTCACAGTAGCCAGTTAACAAGTGGGCCCTCCAACCCCCAAAACTCTCACCATCTAGTATTTACACCCGTGGGTAGCTTCCTCTTACGTTAGATCAGTGCTGATCTATATGACCAGATAGGTATGATAGAATATCATAGGGTATATCAGAAGTGGTGGTGTGAGACTTTTGAGGCTAGGTCATCAAAAGCATTCCATCTTCTGCCTCATGCTATTGGATTTCTAGTTCTGAGGAAAACCAGCCACCATGTCATGAGGACACTCGAGTAGTTCCTTGGAGAAGCTCACATTGAAAGGAACCAACTTCCGATCCATATAAGTGAACCCCCTCAAGATGGCTCCAGCCCCAGTTATGTCTTTAGATAACTGTCCCCCAGCCAATAACTGATGGAAACCTCATAAGAGAATTCCTGAATTTCTGACTCACAGAAACTATGAGAAAGATTAGGTGATTATTGCTGCTTTAAGTTACTAAGTCTTGTGATGATTTGTTACATAGCAATAAATAGCTAATCCACCCATCAATCAAGTTTTAAAATACAGTTCTTGAATTTTTCAGTTGGTTCATTTTGTATCGTTTCTAGTTCTCTTCACAAATTTCCAGTCTTTTTAAAAATCTCACAGAACATGTTAAGAGTATTTTTTAAAAGTCTGTGTGTGCTAAATTTATTATGTGGAGCCCCATGTTTCCACTACCTTCTATTTTTATTGTTTTTTTCATCCGTCCTGTTTTATCTCCTCATGAGCCTGACTATTATTAAAATAGTGGACATGGTATGTGAACATTTGTAGAAATAATTTGAGACCTTGATGACATTCTCTTCCTTGAGAGAGACTTGACTTTGCTATCAGCAGGTTTAGAAACTAGCAACCTGAGATCAGCTTGATTCAATTTCAAGGATTAAAACTGACTTGAAGTTGAGCTTTAGGCTCTGAGAGGACAGTCTACTTACAGTTCATTCTTACTCCTAGTGGGTAGCTATGCAGTGTCTCAATCCAAAGCCTGGGGTATTTACCAGACTCACCCCAGCTTTGGAGGGTTCTAGACTCCAGTTTTATTCCTCTATTTCATAGGGCTGTCAGGAGCCCTGTTCAGTTTCTCAGCCTTTCAGGTATGTTTTCTGGGGTCAGCAGACATCTGAGTGAAAAAGTGGCCCCTTATGGCAGGCTCACCTCTCTAGATTTTCTTATTTTCTATGTCTTTCCCATAATTCTGCCTTGTTAGATCTCTGATGTCTCCAAGCAATTCCAAGCAAGTGTATTTTGTCCAGCTTTTATTGTTCTCAGTAGGAGGACTGGCCTAAATTTTGACCCTTACGAGAAGTGGAAGTTCTCGCATTGTTTTATTAGCTAATCTAGAATACAGTTACATCAGAAAACAAAAACAAAAGATGTACTTTGTTTTGCTAAGGGTCTAATAGCATTACTTCTTCAAACCACTTTCATAATACAGGAACTAGTATTCTTTAAATAAAGTTGTAAACAGCTGCCAATCCACTCATTTATGACAAGTCAGCTGGTCAGAACAGAATATGCAAAAAACCCTATTGATAGAAATAAACCGTTTCTAGAGAATGTTAAGCAAATTCCTCCAAGGCCAAATCACTAGACAGGGAGGCCATTGCTCCACACATTTAGCCTTCAGAAAAGGGCATAGGCTCTAGTTCTGTGGAGAACCTAGTAGCCATGTTGTGAGGACACTCAATCAGCACTATGGAGAGGCCTACAGGCCACTGAGAATATTCCCCACTGTTTTCTGGATCATTTGATACTATCATTACATCAGAAAGCCTAACTAAAAGTTACTGAGCAAAAGAAATGTTTCAAACACATAAGGAAATCTTATTTTTATAGTAATATAGTAATATAAAATAATATAAAAATAGTAATATGACTATTAATAACAATATACACTTCTTGTAAGGGACAAAATTTAGACCAACCCTCCCACTTAGAGTACTAGATGTCTAGTATAAGATCAAACAAGATAAACTAGAACTTAAAATGTCAGGTACTTTTGATTAGGAATGGAGGAAACAAATTCCTACATGTAACAATGTCATTTTAAAAGGAATATTTTAGGTATGTATCACAGTCGAAACCTTTTTTTCTGCTGAAATATAGTTTATCTAAAAGAGAAAGATGGACATTTACTGAAAATGTCTTTGGAAGTTTTTCCATGTATTCCAACTGAATTACAGGATTTTACAAGAATTACAGGACTACAGAATCACACTCCTGATTTATAGATTTGTGACTCAAATGTTCAAAGTAGGTTATTTGGCTTTTCTTTGTTTTGTTTTAACTTTTTATTTTATATTGTAGTGCAGTTGATTAACAATGTTGTGTTAGTTTCAGGTGTACAACAAAGTGATTCAGTTATACATATACATGTATCTATTCTTTTTCAAATTCTTTTCCCATTTAGGTTGTTACGTAATATTGAGTAGAGTTCCCTGTGCTATACAGTAGGTCCTTGTTGGTTCTCCATTTTAAATATAGCAGTGTGTACATGTCAATTCCAAACTCCCTATCACTTCTCCCCACCCTTCCCCCCACCCCCGCCCCTGGTAACCATAAGTTCATTCTCTAAATCTGTGAGTCTGTTTCTGTTTTGTAAATAAATTCATTTGAATCATTTCTTTTTATCAATAGATTCCGCATATAAGCAATATCATACTATATTTCTCTTTCTCTGTCTGACTTACTTCACTCAGTATGACAATCTCTAGGTCCATCCATGTTGCTGCAAATGGCATTATTTCATTCTTTTTAATGGCTGAGTAATAGAATAGAAATATAGATCAATGGAATAGGATATAAAGCCCAGAAATAAACCCATGCACCTATGGTCAATTAATCTATGACAAAGGAGGCAAGACTATACAATAGTGGAAAGACAGTCTCTTCAATAAATAGTGCTGGGAAAACTGGACAGCTATATGTAAAAAAATGACATTAGAAAATTCTTTAACACCATACACAAAAATAAGCTCAAGATAGATTAAAGACCTAAATGTGAGACCGGACACTATAAAACTCTTAGAGGAAAACATAGGCAGAAAGAACACTTTCTGTCATAAATCGCAGCAATATCGTTTTCAATCCATCTCCCAGAGTAATGGAAATAAAAACAAATATAAACAAAAGGGACCTAATTAAACTCAAAAGCTTTTGCACAGCAAAGGAAACCATAAACAAAATGAAAAGACAACCCACAGAATGGGAGAAAATATTTGCAAATGATGTGACCGACAGGGATTAGTCTCCAAAAATTTACAAACAGCTCATGTGGTTTAGTATCATCAAAACAAACAACCAATCAAAAAATGGGCAGAAGACCTAAATAGATATTTCTCCAAAGAAGACATACAGATGGCCAAGAAGCACATGAAAAGATGCTCAACATCGCTAATTCTTAGAGAAATGCAAATCAAAACTATAATGAGATATCACCTCACACCAGTCAAAATGGCTATCATCAAAAAATCTGCCAACAATAAATGCTGGAGAGGGTGTGGAGAAAAGGGAACCCTCTTGCAGTGTTGGTGGGAATGTAAATTGGTACAGCCACTATGGAGAACAGTATGGAGGTTCTTTAAAAAACTAAAAATGGAGCTACCATACGATCCTGTAATCCCACTCGTGGGCATATATCCAGAGAAAAACATGCTCCAAAAGGATACATGCACCCCAATGTTCATTGCAGCACTGTTTACAATAGCCAAGACATCAGGGACTTCCCTGATGGTCCAGTGGTTAAGACTCCACACTTCCAATACAAGGGGCTGGGTTCGATCCCTGGTTGATCATCAGGGAACTAAGATCCCATATGCTGTGCAGCACGGCCAAAAAACAAACAACCCCCCCCCAAAAAAACTTACAGTAGCCAAGACATGGAAGCAACCATGTTGCTTCCATGGATATGGATAAAGAATGGAATGGATAATGAAGATGTGGTACAAAGTAAATTATTTGTTGATTATATTTTTATCTCCATCACTATCTATTGATGGCTATTGGCCACATGAAGCTGGTCCTCAGAGTAAAACATACCCACTAAAGGGAGACTATTTATCTAATTAATCAGCAAGTCAAGTTTCTTGATTCATCTCTACCATGTCTGAGATTTGTCTCTCTCTCTCTAATTTTCTACTCTTTCCAAATCATCCAGCATATTGATTACTCCGCTTACCCTCTTCTCTGTACACATCCCCCCAATTTCAATCTGTTCAAGAATCTTCAGTGACTTCGGGGTACTCAGCCTGGTCTTCAAGGCTTCAACATCATATGATCTTGGTCTCCTTATTCCTTACTCCTTTTCAACTAAACTTGCACTTTATATAAGTCAGTCATTTCACTACTCCCCACGTGATGCTTATTTTTGCTTTTGTGATTCTCTTCCAGCCTAGATGCTCTCCTTTCTCCTTATTTATTCCAACTATACCATGATCTGGTCATCAAATACCAAGGACCTAGCACTCTTACTTATTAGAACCAAATACTGCCTTCTCCTACTTACCTTCTCTATCAAATTTGATCCATGCTTGTAATCCTTTTCTTTGAAATTATATTTTATTCATGGTTTAAAATGCAAAAACTTGAAGTGCATTACATACCAACTTTCATTTTGTCAATGGTGTTGCAAACCTGCTGAGTCAGGGGCAGAATCTTCATAATCTTCTAAAGCGCCACCCACAAAATCTACATTCAACAAAATGCCTTTTAAATATATGCAACTTAGTGTCCAAATCTGAGTAACAGACTTTCATTGGACCATAATGAGCCTGCTTAGCCCAGGAATTACCATATGATTCACTCCTTTGCCAATGAGCTACCCAGATGACAAGATAGAAAGGTAAAAACTCATTTTGGTAGAGACCTGACTCCTGGTGGATTATTTCTTTCCCTGGGTTATGCAAGGGGATGAAATGACAAACTCTTCTATGTTAATTATAGATTCCCTATTTCGTGGCTCCGTATTTTCAGTATGAAATATGCAGACCTTTTTTTTTTATCAACTAAAAGATATTTAAACAAATTCGTAATTAATTTTTTCCTAGATGCCTTAAGCAGATAATTCATATTCAGCAAATGTTTCTTTGGTACTTATGCTTGACAGAGAGAAAGAAAATATAAACAGGAAAGAAGGAATTCCAGTTCAGCACATTAACCAAGGAAAACATTAACTGTCCTTTGGAATACAATCCACAAATAGTCCATTTTGCTGCTGCAAGGTCAACAGAATTATCCTGTGGTCTCTCTGCCTAGTTGATAAACTCCTCTAGTTAAAGATTGCTTCATTCCTTTCAAAGGAGGCTGGCTATAAGATCACATGTTATTTCAGTGGACAGTTTTTAAACTGTTTTTTTTTTTTTTTTTTTTTTTTGCAACACATTTTCCTCAGTGTGTAAAGCCTATTTTGATGAATTAGCAAGAAATACAACTTTATGCTCTTAAGTTCAGAGGTCATAGAATTTTAGCAGTCCTTAGTTAAATGTTACTGTTTCTATAGCAGTGGCCCTTTACCCTCCCTGTCCATGAAAACTGCTACAGTAATTTTCAAAATATATTGATGTTTGAGCCCATCCAGAATTTTTCATTTAATTAATCTGGCCTAAGGCTTTGGGCCCTATGGCTTTTTTTAGTTTTGTTTTTGTTTTTTTTCTGTTTGTTTTGTTTTGTTTTTTGATTTTAATGTGCAGTTATGGTTAAGGATCACTGTTCCAAGTGGAGAGAAAATGGGAAGACTAGAATAACAGGGGAAGAAAAATAAGTTTCTTAACAATAAGAATAAAAACTATAATTTATTCAGTACTTATACATGTATACCAGGCAGCATGTTAACCATGTTTCATACTATATCAATTACCTATTGCTGCATAACAGATGACCCTAAAGCTTAATGGCTTAAACAACAAGCATTTGTGTCTCACAGTTTCTGTGGTCAGAAATTTGGGAGTCACCTAGCTTGGTGTTCTGGTTCAAGGCTTCTCTTGAGGTTGTAGGCAAGATATCAGCCATGACTGCAGTCATCTGAAGGCCTGATTGGGGCTGGACAGCCCTTTTATAGAAAGGCTCAGTGGCAACGGGGTTGGCAGGAAAATGTAATGACTGCTGGCAGGAGGGCTCAGTTCCTTATCAGGTGAGCCTCTTCACAGAGCTGCTTGAGTGACTCCACAACATGGCAGCTGGCTTTCTCCAAAGCAAGTGATCCCAGAGACAGCAAGGAGGAAGTCACTTGCCTTTTATGACGTAGTCTTGGAAATTATGTATCATCAATTATGCCACATTTTATTCGCTAGAAGTCTCACTAAATACAGTCCACCCAAGGGGAAGGCAGTCAAACTCGGAGGTATCCAAGAATTTGTGGATATATATATATGTATATATACGTTTAAAACAAACACAAATTTGTTAATTACAATAATTCTGGAAGTCAGAAGTTCAAAAACGCATCATCAGGGCTGCATTCCTCCTGGAGATGCTAGGGGAGAACACGGTTCCTTTCCTTTTCCCGCTTCTACGGGCAGCCTACATTCCTTGGCTTGTGGCTCTTTCCTCCATCTTCAAAGCCAGCAGCCAGTGTAGCATCTTCCAGTCTCTCTCCCTACTTCCACTGTCACATCGGCTTCTGATTGACCCTCCTGCATCCCTCTTATAAGGACCTTTATGACTACATTGGGCCCACCCAGATATTTCAGGATAATCTCACAACTCAATATCTTTAAATCAGCACATCTGTAAAGTCCCATTTTCAATGTAAGGTAACATATTCACATGTTTCAAGGATTAGGGCATGGACATTTTGGGGGGACCATTATTCTGTCTGCCACACTAGCTAAGCTGCTGGATAGAGATACCTCCTGAAACCCATTCCAGCTGAGTCTAAACATGCCAAAATATGTTAAAGTTTTGTTTTATTATACAAATAATAGTGAATATGTAACTGTAGTCTCATTGTAAAATATGCAAATATTATGATAAAACTAAGTCTTACTTCACCATCACATTTAATTTCCAGGCCCTTCCCTCCAGGTGACCATTATTATCAATGAGCACCATGTATGATATGAGGTCTTTCTATATATTTGCATAAAATAAACGGACGTATGTTTTTTAAAATTAACTTTTTATTTGGAACAATTTTCCAAATAGATGTATGGAAAAGTTGAAAAAACAATACAGAGATTTCCCGTACACCCCTAGTTTCACTTACCCTTAATGTTATCATCTCACAGTACTCTGATATGTTTGTCAAAGTTAAGAAACCAACATTAGTACATTACTACTAACTAAACTCCAGACTTTATTTGGATTTCCCGACTTTTTTCATGAATGTCTTTTTTCTCTTCCAAGATCTATCCAGGATACCACATTGCATTTAGTTGCCATGTTTCCTCTGACCTGTGATGGTTTCTCAATTTTTCCAAGTTTTTCAACACCTTGACTGGTTTTAAGAGGTACTGGTCATTTATTTTGTAAAATGTCCCTCAATTTAGGTTCGTCTGATGTATTTTCTCATGATTAGACTGTGGTTATGCGTTTTTGGAGGGATCACCACAGAGGTAAAGTGCTTTTCTCATCACACCCCTTCAGAAGGGAGATAAAATCAACATGACGTCTCTCTCATCATGTCAGCCTTGATCATTTGGTTAAAGGGGTATCTACCAGGCTTCTCCACTGTAAATTTAGTATTTTTCCTTTTCCATGCTCTCTCCTTTGGAAGTGAATCACTACGTCTAGCCCATACTCAAAATGAGGGGAGTTAACATCTACCTCCTGGAGGAGGGGTATCTACCTAAATTATTTGGGATTCTTTGTAGAGAACATTTGGGTGGACATATTTTAAAGGTGTGCACATAAAGGTGTGCAAAGCTAGTAAGACCTGGCATTTAACATGAGGTTGGTTTGATCAGAGTCTACGTTCTTTTACTGAGCCCCTTAACCTTTGCACTACTAAGAACTTGTTTTTAGTACCATTCAAACATATTTTTAATATTCTACAAAATTCCCAATAACTTGTTAGAAAGGGCAATACGGGGCTTGCTTGCTTATATCTTGTGGCATATTGTTTCCCTGATGTATGTCTGACTTTGTCAATCAGACTTTGAAAGCAGGGACATAGTTTTATATACTTTGTCTCCCCTGAGCACCTAATACACAGGTACTCAGGAAATACTTCCTGCCTGAAAAGAAAGTGACTCCTTTTCCTCACTGTTTCCCACACTGTCTTGAGTGGCTACCAGGAGACACCAAAACTCACAGTGGTTGATCCCTTCATGCCCAGACCCAGGGCTAAGAGCCGAGATACGACAGGTTCACACCAGAAGGACTGAATAGAACCTGGGGATTAGGCTAGAACTGTAGGAAAAGCCACAAATGTTAAAGTTTTCCCTCTTTCTGTTGCTACTTTAATGAGCAATTATGATGAGAGCAGATACCAATTTGGGTTATTTAACGAATGCTCAGCCCAGAGATCCACTCAGGCTATGAGTATAATTTTGGGGTTTCTATAGTAGGGCATTGTTTTCATCCCACCAAGGATTAGGAATCATGTTTCTGGGTCATACATAATAAGTCATTTTCTCCAAATCTTGGGTATTTGGGAGTCTAGATTCCAGGAAACCATTAGTCTTTCTGTCAACCTTTCTTACATGGCAGGTATCCAGATGGCTCAGGTGGGTGGGTGTCCCATACTTCGGTTTAATTGGAACACCCTGTCTCCCTGGGATGCAGAAGCGAACCTTTCCTCTGGAGAGGAAGGCAGCAAAGCTCCAATCTTCTCTCCCCATCCTTCCTGACCTTGTCCTGTTTGCTGTGTAGATGGACAAACGGAAGTAGTCCAAAGGAAGGGGCCAGCTGCAGATACGGTTAACGTGCTAACAAACTTAGGGAAGTTCATCAGATCAGTTACACTGCAAAATGTTTTCCTTCTCTTCAGCCTTTTAGCAGGAAAGTATGTTCAGAAGCCACGTCTGGTTTCTCTCTCTCTCCTGGAGCAGGAGAAAAGGAGGGGGAGGTTACTTCCTCGCCTACGTCTATAGTTGAGACTCTCAGGTCTACATCCTTACAGACTCCAGAGAAAGAGAAAAAGCCTCTCCACCAAACAATGTGGGGTGTAAGGACTGAGGAGAATTTATAAATATGCTTAAGGATGTGTTTCTATGATGTTAGTGGGTAAATGTCCTTCCATGTCCCACTAAGTAAATACAAACTAAAACGTGGTCTGGAAAGAGAGAAGCATGAGCCCAGGGATGTTCAGAAAAGCTGGTAGGTTTCAGAGCTGACCTAGCAGTTCGCTCAGCTGTGCTGTGCCATTCTGCACCCTCTCCGTTCTAGCGGATATCTGAGGGCTCCTGGTACCTCAATCAGCCCGGAGTCTCCTCTCCAGCCCATCGTTGTCAGCACAGTGAGCTGGGGAGGGCCCAGCATACTGAGGTTCCAACCTTGACCCTGTCACCTACTACCCAGGTGACCTTAGCCAGGTGAATCAATCTCTCTGAATCTCAGTTTCCTCGTGTGTAACACAGAGATATCGGTGCCTAACTGCATAGGGTCACATGAGAGTAAATGAGATAACTAATTAATGCAACACATGCTTATTAGCACAGTGGATGGTTCAGTATGTGATGGCTTGTATAATTATCAAAACGTCCCTTTCTAATGATCTTAAGACTTCAGGATAGTGAAATGTGGAAAATTAAGGAAAAAAGTTAGGAATGTTCAGGACAAAACCAAGTGAGTGGCTTCCAGGCAGCAGGATAGGGAGATCTTTCTAGACTTGAAATGAGGCTAGCCTAAACTGAGGTGTGTTGTAAGTATAAAATAAATGCCGGATTTTGAAGACTCATTTTGAAAAAAAAAAAAATCTAAAACATCCCATTAATAATTTAAAAATATTGATTACATGTTGAAATGATAATGTTTTGGACATGTTGGGTTAGATAAAATAGAATTTATTAAAGTTAATTTCACTTGTTTCTTTTCACTTTTTAAAATGTGGCTACCAGAAAACTTAAAATTACATATGTGTCTTGCAATATATATTTTTGGACTGAGCCATTCTAGAACACTGAAATAGCATTGAGAGAAATACTTCAATGAATTATACCCTCGGCCATGTAAGAGTTAACGCATCTCCCTAAGATACTGCTTGAAAGTAACTCAATTACAAGGGAGCATGAAGCCAAATATGCACAAACTGCTTATCAAATCATTAAATATAGTCTCCCCTGTTGCAGTGCGTAATCACTTATGAGAGCAAAGAGCTTAGGGACTTTCAAATCACGGAAAATTTCAAATATCCATTCAAGAAATGTTCTTGTCATCCCTGCTATATTTGTCTTGATCTAATCTGGCTGCAATTTAATGCATGACATTTTTATCAAAATCCACAAATGCACTCAACTGACACAAATACACTTATTTATGCACAGAGCCAGGGAAAGGGTCATCTTTGCTTAAAATAATGTGCTTAACTAAGGGACTGTCCCTTTTACTGTTGGGGAGGCTAGAGGTAATGCGTAGACATACATGAACTAACCAATATTAAATATTCACATAGCTAATTACATGGTTTATCTGAACTAGAGGATAAACAGATGCATCTCCATTTTTGACGGACCCTCAAAACTCAGCAGCTCCTAAACTTTTAACTTATTCCCTTGTGGTAGTAAATTGCTATAAAAAGTAATCAAAACAATACAAAACAAACAGACAAAGAGAAACAGCCCCTGTATGCATTGACAAACTCTCTTTTGACGAAATCTATGGTCAATCATTTAAGAAAAACATTTACATTTGGAATGGTTAACTTTTAAAAGGTGTAACTAAGTTTAGAATAAAAATTGTGGGTTTTTTTTTTTTTAAAGGAGACCCATCTCTTCCATTCCTATCAATCACAGCATGTAGTATTCTGTTTCTGATTTTTCCATAATATAATTTAAGTATAGGTATCACCATCTCAACGTACTTAATATAAAAAATTTAAAGTTCCCAAATTAATAATTAAGGAACTAAATAATTTTACTTCTTTTGAGCCCCTGTGGAATTTTAAAGCAGTGTTAACATTATATTTCTGATGGCATCCCTTACTTCTTCAATGTTATTATCTACTGTATTAAATTTCAAAGACAATCAAGATAAAAAGAGAAATTTCAATTCAAAGAATCCCCTGAGCACAGAGGGAAATTCCTTAGTTACGGTTGATAGGGCTGTGGCAATTATGCAGCTAAGTTCCAGCACCAGAAAACTGTTCTAAAGAGCAGTCTAACTACAGATGGGCGTAAAATCTTCCAGGACACATAACACTATGTGTTGATAATGTCCAGTATCTTAATATGTCGACCACCCATGGCAGCCAAAGTTTATTTAAATGAGGGAGATACCTTAAACTTATAATATTAGTACACAGAATACTCTAAAAAATGTACATGCGGGCTTCCCTGGTGGCGCAGTGGTTGAGAGTCCGCCTGCCGATGCAGGGGACACGGGTTCGTGCCCCGGTCCGGGAAGATCCCACATGCCGCGGAGCGGCTGGGCCCGTGAGCCATGGCCGCTGAGCCTGTGCGTCCGGAGCCTGTGCACTGCAACGGGAGAGGCCACAACAGTGAGAGGCCCGCGTACCGCAAAAAAAAAAAATCCTTTAGGCGGATCAAGAACTCCTCCTGGGTGGGCAAGTGAGTTGAGGCTAGGAGTTCAGAGCGCTCTTTCCCGCTCAACCAAGGTATGGCCCCGTATTCCTCCCCAACACACCCCTCAGGCAGCTGTGACACTCATCAGGGTTGGCACAGGAAATGATCCCTTGGGGTCACTTAGATCCACCCAGTCTACTCCTAGAAGAGGCAACGAGTGCTGAGTGGTGTCGAATTGGGGGCCAGCTATTATTCCTCACTCTCACTGACTTGGGGTGGGGGGTCTCCTCATATTCTCAGGCAGCATTCAGTAAACATCTGTCCAATAGAAAAACAACACAAGCTGCGTACGTCATTTTGAATTTTCTAGCAGTCACATTATAAAAAAAAGGTAAAGGAGGAATTAACTTTAATAATGTATTTTATTTAGCATAACATATGTAAAATATTGTCATTTCAACATGTAATTAAGATAAAAATTACCGAGATATTTTTCATCCTTTTTCCCTTACAAAGTTTTCAGAACCCACTGTGTGAGCACATCTCAGTTCTGACCAGCTACGTCTCAAAACTCAACAGCCACTGAGGCCCATGGCAACTGTACTGGAGAGCTCAGCTCTAAGGAGTTTAGTGAAATCTCTCAGGACATCTTGTTCAAAGATAAATCTTTGTATAAACATTAATTTAGGAAAAATAAAGTGTTTACAAAATAATAGCTCTAATAAATTCCGTGTGGAAAACTATTTTTTGCAACATTGATTACTAACTTTATTTGGACAAAAGAATGCTATTGTGAAACCTGTGCGCCTTTTCAGCCACTAAAATCTTAATATCTGGACACATTTGAGAAGTGGCAAGGCTGAGGACGTTTTTTAAACTTTCAGCTGGCAAGCACAATAATGATCACACTGCCAAGTGAAGTGGGCAGCACGATGCTTCTCAGCGCTGGGGCATTCTGCCCTGACCAAAGGATGATTCCGTCAGCCTGCCCACTGCTTCTTTCTGGATCTTTGTTTACAGTGGCAAGACAAGAGCCCCAGAAAGTGGCACAGAAATAGACTGCATCCTGGTTTCCAACCTGTGGGCCCTGATGTGTTTAGAGTCTGCCTGGACACTAACTATTGTCCCTTGACTGTATAATGTTTAATTTTCAGTCAGAACGATTTACTGACTGCTAATTATGAGGTGAGCACTGTTTCAGGGGCTGCACATTGTGTCCCACGTATTTGTACTATTTCCCAAATATAGGTGGAAGATATTATAATGAGTAAGATAAAAGTTAATGTAAAAGTATTAATGAATTACTAGCAGTTATCTCTCCCTTGCATTTCCTGCAATTGATGGAATCTAAAAGTATGTGTGAGGATTTGTGAAATTGCCTGATGCTAAAGTGTGGCCTTGTGGTATCACAAACGACTATTTACCGAGTTGGTCAGCATCAGATCACAGTTTCGCTCTCCTTCAAGTGGTACAGCTCATTGTCAGCCAGGGTTCTCCTGAGATGGGAACCTCCCACTGCTTCTTTGTTATTGAGTTCATGTTTCTGGTTAAGAAACACTGGTTTAGGACCAACAGCATGCTGAGATTAACTGCTCAATGCTAATACATTCAACATAGATGATTGCATTATATAACATGTACCTGCTACTTCGCAGTATTTCCTTAGGCATAATAAGCTTTTACCAAAACCGAAATCAACGTTAATCTGCAAGCTGTCATTTTATGAACGTTGATTTTAAAAACCAAGTCCACGTTAATCTGCAAAGCTGTCATTTTATGTCCACTGCCAAGAGAAAAATGAAAAAAGCAATGTGAGATAAAGTAAACCTTTAATAAGAAACTGGACCCAAACAGTTATCAAACCAGTTTTCTCCATTCCCTCCGGGCAATCTGATTTATAAACTGAGGTTCTAAATTATATTTTATTTAATTGCTGAGGGCAAGAGCTCGGGAGGTGTTTTTGAGCTAAGCTCTTTATTGTACTGACCTGCTCTGCTTTAGGGGAAAACTGGAAAACAATCTTTTAAAGTTGGCACTTTCAAGCTGGTCTACTAATCCTGCTAGCTCTATTTCCTTTCAACTGCATCAAGAGTAAATAGGTAGGAAGGATAAAAAGCCACCCTGGAGAACAAGAGAAAAATAGTCAAGTTTCACAGGTGGCTGGTAGACAGTAGCCAGCAACACCCTCCTGTATTGCCAAGCAAACACAGGCAAAGCAACATTTTTTCTACCTCTTATAAACAATCTGTGTTTAAACAAGGCATCCACAATACCTTCTCCCCAGTCTCTAAAAGCTGGCCATTGTTACGTGTTTAATTACTTGTCTCAATCCTGAAGAGTAAAGAAGCCAGCTAGGTGGTGATTGTTTGATCTACACCCCTTGGCTGGAGATGCGAGTGCAAAGCAAACCTGTTCAGGCTCACGTTTCTGTCCTCTGCAGTCAGAAGGAGAGCCCGCGTCTGGAGAGCAGCGCAACTAAAGCAGCCCCTTCCCACTGGAGGGTAGTGAGGAATACTCAGCACACACCAGTTGCATTCATGAGGAAACAATCTTCCTGCCCACCCAGCACTATATTTAGAGCCATCTCTTGGCATGCAAACTTATATTTCTGGGCTTTCTGCCACTCAGACAGGAAAAAAAAAAGGGGGAGACAAGAAAAACTGGTTTGGTTCCAGCGCTGAACCCAAACAACAAACGTTAAATGTGCCCTTCCCCACTGATGCATTTCTGTGTCAAACATCACTCCTTCTTCAAAAGCAGTGAGTACTGGATGTGGCACTGAAGAATGCTTTTTTTCTCGTAATTCTAATCGGTAAAATGTGTCCTACACTCTAAAGGAAGCAGTGAAGCAAATTTCTATAAAAAGGACAGAATGTTTTGAAATTTTTTAAGTAATATCATCCAGGCTGGCATTGTCGACTTCCCCAAAGATGTGTTAGCCCCTGCACAAAGTTACATGCCAAAGCTAGCTGCAGAGCTGATGGGAAAAGAACATGCAGTGCTAACTTGCCAGGCCTCTCCAGACCTCAAATGCAGACCCAGCGAGAAACACTCCCTAGTATTCTGCTGTTTTGCCACAGGAACATCTGGCATTTGGGACCATCCGGGTTCTTTACCAGGAAGAGAAGCGACATGGGCAGAGGCCTTGATACACACCGCCTGAGCTAGTAGCTGCAAGTCCTACCCACGCCCATTCCAAACCGTGGAATGCCAGGCCGTATGAGAAATGAGCAAAGCAAACAGCTCTCTCCAACCTAAAGGCCCTTCCCGACTTTTTTCTTCCAGTGTATTTTTTCTTACAATCGTATTTACTGAGTTAATTTCAACAATTCCTTTTGCTCAATATCCTGCCATGGCACTCGCTGCCTAGAAATGTAGTAGCAGGACAGCCAAGCTCGTCCATAAACACAGCGTCAAGCAGCACAGCCGTTCAGTGGTTTGAGGGAGTATTTCCTCCACGTTGGCGTGCGCCATCACCTCTAATGACTTCAACAAATATACTAAAGGAAAGAAGATCTGCAGCTCTGCGGCCATTCTCCCACCCTAAAATTAATATTATGACAAAAAACTAAAATAAGTATTAAATTAAAAAAAACTCTCCCCCCAATTTCTTAAAAATACTAAATGATATGGATGCAAGATAGGCTCACTGGATGTGAAGTGTGAACACATCTGAAAGTTATAGCTTTATATAAAACCTCTTCTAGTTTGGGATTTCATAAGTGGACAAATGCAAAGGAAACTGACTAGCTGTCAAACAAAAAGACACTCTCAGTGTCTGGGTCTTTGGGACTGTTCACAAGGCCTCCTTCCTCCAGGCCCAGGGTGGAATTCAAGCCCTGCCCCCCTGAAGCTGGGCACGGCACATGATTTGCTTGGGTCAGAGGAATGTGAGTGGCAGCGACACATGTCACCTTTCTAATACCGGTGCTCAGGCCTCTGTGCTCTCTTCCTCGCTACATTTACCTGAGTCCTAGACGGACATGAAGCATGTAAGCCAGAAATAAACCTTTGTTGGAATCCAACGAGATTTGGGGGTTGCTTGTTACCACAGCAAACCAAGCCTAACTGATCAATATAGTAAATGAGGAAACGATTAATAATAAGTAGCAGAAGATAATTGTGTCACAGGTCCTGGTACCAAGAAGGCACCCAAGTCCATCCTTACAAGGGCCCCCAAGCCACCACAGCTTAATATTCATAGCTAGTCAACTTCTATGATATCTCCTAGCAGCTCTATCGAAACTCAAAGCAGGGCTTCCCTGGTGGCGCAGTGGTTGAGAGTCTGCCTGCCGATGCAGGGGACGCGGGTTCGTGTCCTGGTCCGGGAAGATCCCACATGCCGCAGAGCGGCTGGGCCCGTGAGCCATGGCCGCTGAGCCTGCGCTCCGCAATGGGAGAGGCCACAACAGTGAGAGGCCCGCGTACCGCAAAAAAAAAAAAAAGAAAAAAAAAAAACTCAAAGCAAATAAAACACTTAAGAAAAAACAAAACAGAAAGGGTCCAGCTAAGGAAAACAGACATGAATGCTGAGAAACAAAGTGATTCCTAGAATCTCTAAATCCAATGTTCTCAACACTGAGTGCTCATCTGGGCCCAGCTCTAAAGATTCAGATTTACTTGGTTCCAGTTAGAATTCAGGCATCTGTACTTCTTCCCAGTCTCCCCCTGTGGTCTCCCGGCTTGAGAACCATGGCTTCACATTTCTGGGCTCTGGTTATTTTCAGTCCTGGGACATTAAATATTCCAGGAAAGAAGGAAATACACCAACAACAGTGCCGTTAACTAGCATGTTCATGTTACATGAAATGAGTGTCCTTAGGTACTGGGGTTGTCACTTTTCCCCTAGTCCAGCAGCAGAACACATTCCCAATCCATGGTTCATTGGTCATCTCATCCTGTTAGTATTCCATCCCTGGAGTAACCAGAAGCAGTAGTTCTAATTCCTATAAAACTATAGTATGTGACTGTTTAACAGTCAGGGAGTCAGGGGTCCCACTCTGAGCACAAGGTCAGTATAGATTCAGGGTCGGGGTGGAAAGTCAACTGGGCTAAGGGACACTATAGATATATGGGGTGTGTTAGCAAGAGTATCATTGGAGTCCCTCAAAGAACATCAGAAACCCAAGTCTTTTGGATACCAGGAGAGAATATTCAAGGGCACCATACAATCTCTCTCCCCCTAAGAACATCCGAAGTCTCTTTGTACCCAGATATATGAATGCATGTGTTTCCACTGTGATGATGATATGTTATTTACCATTCACTCACTGCTTACTATGCACCAGGAATAATATTAGGTGTTTTAAAGATACGGTTTCCTTTTATCCTCACATCAACCCCATGAGGAGGTATTATTATCATTTCCATTTTAGAGACTAGGCGATTCAGACTACAAGTTTAAGTGACCTGCCCACCATCACATGGCTATGAACATCACTGAAGAACAAGGAGAACAGAGGTGTTCACAATCTGCCCCATCACCTGGAGTAAAGCTGAGGGACAGGTGGTTTGCAACAATTCTCTATTGCTCTTCCCATCGTCACAATACCTATTTCCCAGGAACTTGCTTTAATCGAAAGAACATGCCTTAATGGTAGACCATAACGCAGAATTTTGACAAATACATATTGACGAATCCTTTCTGTTCAAATTCAAATGGATTTATTTTAAATTGAAGTTTTGATAGAGTTTGGCATCATTATACATTATTCACTCCTCTGCTTAAGGTTAAACAGTATTCAATCAATTATCCAGTGAAGATTTTAGAACCTTCTGAGTGCTAGTTACTGCAGATAGAATGGGAGCAGGAGAGACACAATCACACCCCCCTCTGAGCTTAGAGTCCAGCTAGACACACAGGCAATTAAATAGCAAGAATCGTGTGCTTAGGGGTATGATGGGACAAGTATTATGAAGTCTTTCAAGGTGTCCATGGAGACAAAGAATGGTCAGCTGTCCTTCCATACACTTGAAGTGCATTGGGCTTTGTTTCTTATAACTGCAGTCAATTTAACATACACTCTCTCTGTCCAGGCTTTGTCCTTCTCTGGTGCTGTCTTATAGCTCTACCTTCAGAGCAACTGGTATCAATATCATGTTGCTTCAAACAGCTCTTCATTGTCATTTGAAGCATTGCTGGCTTTGGGCATAAAGGCCTTCCTGTGGTTTACTGTGGAGCAACTGCTCAGCTAGTCATCAAATTATCAGCTATCACAGGAGCAGGCAAGCAGAGCAGAGCTGCATTAAAAGCTGGCTTTCAACTTGTTGAGTTACTAAGCATAATTTGGGCCTTTATTCTACCTTTGTTCAAGACATGAAATGTGGGAAGCACACTTCCCACCAAAAGCCCTTTGTCAAGTGTCACACTTAAGCTTTTTGGTCAGAATCACAGGTCTGATACAGACATTTTGCTGATACCTCACTCCTTATTTGCAAAAATCAACACTGGCTCTGTAGATATGTTCTGCAACTTGATTTCAGATATTAAAAAAGAAAACAACACACAATGATTTGTTTTAGGATTTGCAAGATGACCATAATTGCTAAGGATAATAGCTAATACTTATTAGGCTCTTACTATATGAAAGGTACCATTTGCTAGGTGTTTGATGCATGCCATCTCATTTAAACTTTATAAAAACCACATCAGGTCAGCACCAGCACAATACATCAATTCTAAAGCACACATGTTTTTCCATATTCTAATGTGTTTGCAAACAGGGTACATCTTATAATCAATCAAGTTATATCACAGTTTAAGACGCATGGACATAGAGAAAAGACTTGCGGTTGCCAAGGGGGAGGAGGGTAGGGGAGGAATGGATTGGGAGTTTGGGGTTAGCAGATACAAACTATTATATATAGAATGGACAAACAACAAGGTCCTACTGTATAGCACAGGGAACTATATTCAATATCCTGTGATAAACCATAATGGAAAAGAATATGAAAAAGAATGTATATATATGTATAACTGAATCACTTTGCTGTACAGCAGAAATGAACACAGCATTAAAAATCAACTATACTTCAATTTAAAGACAGTTATATCATAGCTTAATTGGTAGCAATTTTTCTTTATGAATTACACATAAAATGATGCTATATTCTAAAATCCATGGTGCCTCAGATGAAAAAAATATGGTATGATTAGCCCCATTTCACAGATGAAGAAACTGAGGCTTGGAGAATTTGAGTATCTGGCCCAAGGTCACACAGCAAGTAAATGGCAGAGCAAGGATGTGATCCCAGCTTTTTCTGGCTCCAAAGTTCGTGCTCTGAACTGGTACACTATACTGCTTCCCACCACATGGAAATACAGGCTTAATAAACATTTATTCTTTCAGCACTTAGCATCCACTATGAGTTAGCCACCAAGCTGGGAATGCTGGGGGTACAGAGATGAGTAAGACAGCTTTTCATAGGACTAACTAGGGACTGTGGGTATCTGAGCCGTTAACTAGAATGTTTAGCTTAGTACCTTTTTGATGGACTCTAGAGTAATAGCAGATCTAAGCCTGGACTTCCTTTACAGGGCTATTTTTTTTCCACTAAGCACTGTTTTTTTACTAGCTAAATATCTCACTCCTAGCCTTACACTGGGTGAGTACTATTTTTTTTTAAGATGTTGAGGGTAGGAGTTTATTAATTTATTTTATTTATTTTTGCTGTGTTGGGTCTTCGTTTCTGCGTGAGGGCTTTCTCTAGTTGTGGCAAGCGGGGGCCACTCTTCATCGTGGTGCGCGGGCCTCTCACTGTCGCGGCCTTTCTTGTTGCAGAGCACAGGCTCCAGACGCGCAGGCTCAGCAGTTGTGGCTCTCGGGCCTAGTTGCTCCGTGGCATGTGGGATCCTCCCAGACCAGGGCTCAAACCCGTGTCCCCTGCATTAGCAGGCAGATTCTCAACCACTGCGCCACCAGGGAAGCCCTGGGTGAGTACTATTTAAATCAACATTTTGGTGGGACAGACAGATGCCAATGGTCTTCCCCTCCTACTATTCACACCCTGTGTAATACCCTCCCCATGAGTGTGGGTAGAACCTGTGATTTACTTGTAACCAACAGAATATGGCAAGAGTGATGGACTGTCACCTTAGTGATTAGCCTATTTAAGATTGTGAATTCCATCTCTTCAGCAGACTCTCCGTTTTACTGCCTTCAGTGAAGCAAGCTGCCATACTGGGGAGGCGCACATGGCAAGAAACTGAGAGCTGCCTCTGGACAACAGCCAGCTAGGAACTGAGGTCCACAATCCAGCAACCTTAAAGGAAGTGAATTCTGACGATAACCACCTAGATGAGCTTGAGAGAGGATCCCTCCCTAATTGAGCTTCCAGATGAGACCTTAGCCTTGGCCAACACCTTAAATGCAACCTCACGAGAGAGTCCCCAAGCAGGTGGCCCAGCTAAGCTGTGCCCAGATTTCTGACCCACAGAAACTATGAGATAAAAAATGTGTGTTATTTTACACTGCCAAGTCTGTGGTAATTTGTTCTGCCGTAATAAATAACTAATACACTTGGTGAAAAGGTAAATTTCTTTGTGTCGTGGAACTTTACGATGTTCTCAAATAGTTGATACCAAAATATTCCAATTGTGATTTTAATGTCTTGGTTACATCTGAAAAATAACAGCTACCACTTACTTATTGAGCACCCACTACCACTTACTGAGCACCCACTACCACTTATTGAGCACCCACTGGTAAATTCTAGCATGGTATTAGTGAATCAAGGGCCACATTTACCAAGCAACAGTTCATTAGTATAGTTACTGCATATACAAGAAATATTAAATATTCATTTCATTTGACAATTTTTCAAAAAGGTTAGTGGACTTTATCATTTTATTGTCTAACTACTCCCCTTCTCTTGGTAAACGTAACCTTTCCTCCTAGAAAATGCTACTTCCGCTAACTCCAGTCACGTTGTTCTAGTGGGTCTTTATCTTATCTAACTCATTTCACCGATCACAGTGACTGATCCAAGGTTGGGCACCTCATCAACCAAGGATGGGCTAACAAGAATCTTTCTCCAAGATCTTGTTTTCATGTGAGGCAAGAGAGAGTAACGGAGAGTCCTTCTTGAGTTCTAAAGCTGTGAGAGACCAGCTTGAATGCTCAATGGCCATGCTCCCTGCAATTTGCAGGAAAACATTCTATAGGAGGAGAGAACAGCCTGATACTCAGAAGCAGAGACAGGCAGGGAGAGCCTGGTTCCTTCCAGTCCTTGCTGATGGAGTTCCCGAAGTCCAGCTGCACCCTTGCCCTTTCTCCAGGTCACAGAAACCTAACTGTAAACTCACTCTAAGATCCTAGCAAGGATCCACTGAGATTCAGTCACCTCCACTGAAAAAGACTTAGGTAATACATGGATGAAGATTTTTCACTATTTCAGACTGTCCTTTCCTGATCTATGTTATTGATGTTTTGAAATATCTGGGCTCCTCATATTTGTCTAAAAATAATTGTTCTATTACTAAATTACACCACACCCAGCTGATTGCTGTACCACAGAATGTTAAAGTGAGAGAGACATTAGGGGTTATACGGTCTGATTTCCATTTATAAAGGAGGAAACGGCACCTCCTTTATAGTGAAGCTACTTTCCAAGATAAAAGTTAGTTCATGCCAGAATTTCCTAAAACTTGACCTTCTGTACCCATTCCAGTGAGTGATGTCTATCATATAGCATTACTTTGAAGATTTTATAGAGGCTTAATTTAAAGAATTTGACTTTTGTTATAAAGCTCCCTCACAAATCTGTCACCTTTCAAAGACTTGTAATTAACTTGGTTAATTAATAAATAACATAAAACTTAAGAACAGTTTATTTGATTTCACCCATAAAAGTACTCATTCCTGATTCTAACCACATGAAAAACACATGGTCACCAGTTTTCAAATTAATTAAATATAAGGGACTCTGTGTTTACTAACCTATACTCTGGTTTACTTTAACCATTTCACTTCTAGACTGTGTAATATTTGCTACACAAATAATAAGAATAATTACATTTATTTAATAATCAATAATGCTGTTTCATTTTCTAATCATGTATGATTTTAAATCATAAGATACTACATACTAAAGGAAATATGAAAATACAGAAAGGCAGAAAGAAAACAATGACTCATGTCTTAGGTCTGAAGTTGATATAAGCAATGACCTTGAATTATGTAATTCTTAGGCTAGTTTTTATACACTTTTTAATACTGAGCAGTTAAAATCCAATCTCCCAAAGAAACAGACCTTAATATGTTAATCAACACCCTGGGTGTTCTCTCATAACCGTGTTTACAAAGAAATTCTCCCACTTCCCTCTACTCAGCTGTTTTGCTGCTTTCAAAATTGCCCTCTCAAGCCAGTGTCAGTAAATCACACTTGCTATGGGTTCCTTTGCTTGCAGCACAAATTTTAAGCACAATTTTTAGTATCCAGGTCTGTTAATCACCTTGAGTTTCAGAAGATACTAAACTGCCTTCTCTGAGGTTTTCTTGGACAGTTTAGCTGACTTGAAGTCTCTATAACAACCCCAATGTACAGATACCTTTGGAATAGATAAACCATGCCAAAGCAAGCAGAGATTGTGGCCCAAGGGCATGTGTGATGCAACACAAGCTTTGAGTGTAGATTAGGTAGCAGCTGCAGGACAGAGTGAAGAGAAAATACTGTTTCTGAAACACTTTTCAGAAACATTCAACAAGACTGAAAACAAGCAGAAGGTAAGTGCAATTACTCAGATGTTAGAAGTAAGGCTTTAATACTGAGAAACAAACCCACAGTACAAAGCCGACAGGAGATTTCTCCTCTTTAGACTCCTTAAAAACAGAAAGCTTTATATTGTATGTCCTTTCAAGTACATCACCCATAAGTAATCACCCCCAAGAAGAAATCAAAAGGCTAAGCAGGAAAAATTAGCCTGCTTCCACCGTAGCTGGACTAGTGTAAATCGCTGTAATTCACACCTTTCTCAGCTCTCCACTCAAACATCCTATCCATCATGAAAAGGTCTGTATTCACCAACAATAAGCCATGTTCTTTTCTATTTTTATTTGCTAGGTGGAGATCATAGGTTTACTTTGAGCCAACTACTTACTAATTCTCATTGGATCTCTTAAACCAACGTAATATCCTTGTGGAAGAGACTAGACAATAACCTGACACCCAGTTTTCTCTGTAATTTGAACTGGATGACACAAGGTTGACATCAGAAAATAAGGGCACTTGGCATCACACACTATCCAACTCGGTTCCACCCAGTTCATACTGGCTCATGAAGGGCGATCATTAACACCTCTTCCTGACTTCGTGTTTAGAGATTGTGAGTTGGTTGAAAATGGCCAAGTAGGAGTATTTACACCAGAGAAATCAGCAAATGATGCAAATCAGGGCTTTCTTTTTCTTCTGGAGTGCTAATTATTAAACATTTACCAACAAAACTCTGCTTTCATCCATTCATCCATCCATCTAACAAGTTTTTATTGAAGTCTAATGTGTGCAAGCTAGATCTTGTGATAAACTTTGAGGGTACAAAGACAACCTACAGTCTGTGCCATAAAACAGCTTATAGCTTAGTTTACTAAAATGTATGGACCAGTTAAAATTCTAGTCTATCCCAGCTGAGTTAGATGGTCCTTGATGGTGTCAGAATCTTGACAGATTCTAAAAAACTCTATTAGACAATGAAATGGAATCTAAAAAAATATGCCCTTTTTTTTGAAAGTATAAAGACTAATTGTTGAAATATTTGATTTGGTGATTTAACAATAGCGTGGCACACTCACTCAGCTATTTTTTAAATTAAACTTTTATTTGGAGATAACCGTAGAGTCACATGAAGTTGTAAGAGAGAATACAGAGAGACTCCATGTATCCTTTATCCACTGCCCTTTACTACTTTATCATACTTTGCAAAACTATAGCACAATATCACTGTCAGGATGTTGACACTGATACAATCAAGAAACAGAACATTTCCATCACTTCAAGTCCCTCGTGTTGACCTATTACAGCCACACCCCCTCACCTCCCACCCTGACCCTCTCCTTAACCCCCGGCAACTACTACGTAGTCTGTTTTTCATTTCTGTAGTATTGTCATCTCAAAAATGTTAAATAAATGGAACTGTACAGTGTGTAACATTTGGGAATTGGCTTTTTTTTTCACCCAGCATAATTCACTGGCAAGTCCTTTTTATTGCTGAGTAGTATTCCATGGTATGGATGTTCCACAGCTTAGTTAATCATTCATCTACTGAAGGCTATTTGGCTGCTTCCAGTTTTTGGCTATTATGAATAAAACCGCTATAAAACATTCATGTATAGCTTTTTGGGTCAATATAAGTCTTCATATCTCTGGGATGAATGCCTCTTAGTACAATTGCTGGGTCACATGGTAGCTGCATGTTTAGTTTTTTTTTTGTTTGTTTGTTTAAATATTTATTTTTATTTATTTGGTTGAGCCGGGTCTTAGTTGCTGCAGGTGGGCTCCTTAGTTATGGCTTGCAGGCTCCTTAGTTGTGGCATGAGAACTCTTAGTTGCAGCATGCATGTGGGATCTAGTTCCCTGACCAGGGAACGAACCTGGGCCCCTGCACTGGGAGCACAGAATCTTATCCACTGCACCACCAGGGAAGTCCCGTATGTTTAGTTTTTTAAGAAATTGTTTTACAGAGTGGCTGCAACATTTTACATTTCCATCTGCAAATATATGAATGATCCAGTTTCTCTGCATCTTCTCCAGCATTCAGTGTTGTCACTATTTTTTATTTTAGCCATTCTGATAGACATAGTAATATCTTATTGCAGTCTTGATTTGCATTTCCCTGATGGCTAATGATTTTGAGTATCTTTCCATGTGTTTATTTGACTATCTGTATATCCTCAATGAAAGGAGGTCTGTTCATGTCTTTTGCCCATGTTTTACTCTGATCACTTGGTTTTTTTCTACTGTTGAGTGCTGAAAATTTTTATATATTTTAGATATTAGCCTTTTGTTGGGTATGTGGTTTGCACATATTTTCTCCCACTCTTTAGCTTGCCTTTATATCCTCTTAACAGAGTCCTTTGCAAATAAAAGTTTTTAATTTTAATAAAGTCTAATTTACAATTTTTCTTTTATTAATTGTACTTTTGGGCCAAATCTGAGACCTCTTTGCCTAGCCCTACATTGCAAAGTTTTTCCCCTATTTTTTTCTAGTTGTATATTTTACATTTAAATTCATGAGACATTTTAAGTTAATTTTTATATGAGACTTAGGCTAAGGTCCTTTTTTTTTTTCCTTTGGATGACCAATTGCTCCACCACTGTTTGTTGAAAATGTTATCTTTTCCTACATTGAATTGCTTTTACACCTTTTTCAAAAATCAGGCATTTTTGTGTATGTCTATTTCTAGGTTCTCTATTCTGTTCTATTGATCTATGTGACCATCTCTCTGCAAATAGACACATCTGGATTACTATATGACTTGAAATTTATTCTTCTACTTGATCCTTTTTTTTTTCCAAAATTGTTTTAGCTATTCTAGTTCCTTTGCCTTTCCATTTAATTTTAGAATACTATTATGTACAACTACAAAATATCTTGTTGGGATTTTGACAGTAATGTTAAACCTGTATCTCAATTTGGGAGAATTGATCTCTTCATTTATTCAGATATTCTTTGATTTATTTCATTAGTTTTGTAGTTTTTAGGACATAAGTTCTATGCATGTTTTGTTAGATTTCCACCTAAGTATACATGTTCTGCTTTGAGCAATTGTAAGTGATACTGTATTTTTAATTTCAGTGTCCATTGCTAGCATACAGAAATACAATTGTATGTTTATCTTGTATCCTGTGACTGAACTTAACTCACCTGTTAGTTCTAGGAGGGTTTGTGTGTGTGTGTAGATTCCTTGGAATGTACTACATAGGCAATTACGTCATCTGCAAATAAGGCCAGTTCTTTTCCTTTCCAACATGTATGTCTTTAGTTCATTTTCTTGCCATATTGCATTGGCTAGAACTTCCAGCAGTATGTGGAATAAGAGTGTTGAGAACAGACATCCTTGTCTTGTTTCCAATTTTACAGGGAAAGCAGTTTCTCACCATTATATATAATATTAGTTGCTATTTATCAGGTTTGGGAAGGTGCCTCTATTCCTATTTTTCTTAAGAGTTTTTTCATGAATGAGTGCTGAATTTTGTCAAATGCTTTTTCTGCATTGATATGATATGATTTTTCTTCTTTAGACTGTCAATGTGGTAGATTGCAGTGACTGATTTTCAAACATTGAATCATCCTTGCATCCCTAAAATAAATGCCATTTAGCCATAATGTAAAACTTGTTTTATATATTGCTGAATTCTATTTGCTAATATTGTGCTAAGGACTTTCAATTTTATATTCATGAGAGATATTGCTTGGTAGTTTTCTTTTTTTGTACTGTCTTTGTCTGGTTTTGGTATCTGGGTAATATTAACTTCAAGAGCAGAAAAGCCTATTGTATTTACACATATTTTTGCTCACCATGTGCTTTCTTCTTTCCTGATGTTTCAAGATTCCTTCATTTATTGTTTAGAGAACTTCTTTTAGCCATTATTTTAGGGTAGATCTGCTCACAGCATATTCTCTTAGTTTTCTTCCACTTAAGAATGCCTTGATTTTCAGTTCATTACTGAAGGGTATTTTTGCTAAGTATAAATGCTGGGTTGATAGCTCTTTTCTTTCAAGAGATGGAATATATTGTCATTTTTTTCTTACTGGTTTCTGCTGAGAAACCTACTGTCACTCAGGTTGTTTTTCCCCTATAGGTAAGGAATTCCTTTTCTCTGGCTACTTCCAAGATTTGTCTCAGACAAAGAAAACTTTCAGATGTGTAATTATGGTATATATTGATGTGACAGTTAATTGTATCTGTCAACTTGGCTAGGCCACATTACCCAGACAGTTGGTCAAATATTATTCTAGATGTTTCTGTGAAGATATTTTTCTAGATGAGATTAATATTTAAATCAGTAGACTTTGAGTAAAGCACATGAGCCTCCATAATCCTCCATAATCCTGATTGGATGGGTAGACCTTATCCAATCAGTTGAAGGCCTTAATAGAAAAAGGACTGACCTCCCCTGAGGCAGAGGAAATTCTGCCAGCAGACTGCCTTCAGACTTGAACTACAACATCCACTCTTCCCTAGGTCTACAGCCTACTGGCCTACTGTGCCAATTTTGGACCTGTCAGCCTCCACAGTCATGTGAGCTAATTCCTTAAAATAAATCTCTCTGAGAGACAGAACCAACAGGATGTGTGTGTACGGGTGTATGTGTATATGTATTCTCTCTATGTGTGTGTATTATATATACATATATATTTGTATGTGTATATATGTGTGTATTACATATATAATACACACATATACATACATGCATATAGGTTACACATATATATTTGTGTTATATATACTTGTATATATAACATACATATATGTAAAAAAATATATAAATGCACACACATTCTATTAGTTCTGTAGCTCTGAGAAAGAGAGAGAGAGAGAGAGATTTATTTTAAGGAATTGGCTTACATTATTGTGGACATTGTCAAGTCCAAAATCTGTAAGGTAGACAGAACCAATAGGATGTGTGTGTGTGTGTGTGTGTGTGTGTGTGTGTGTGTGTGTGAGAGAGAGAGAGAGAGAGAGAGAGAGAGAGAGAGAGAGAGAAGCGGAGAGAGGGAGGGAGGGAGAGAGAACCTTAACTAATACATTTGGCATGGATTTTTTTAGACTTATTCTATTTGAGGTTCGGTGAGTATCTTAAAGCTGTAGGGCTAAGTCTCTTGCCAATAATGGTTTTTAGCCATTATTCAGCCTCTCTCTCTTCTCTCCTTCCAGTGATCTGATGACACAAGTGCTAGATCTTTTCCTATAGGACCATAGGTCTCTGAGGCTCTGTTCATTTCTTTTTAGCCTATTTCCTCTCTGTTGTTCAGGCTCAGTAATTTCTATTGTTCTACCTTCCAGTTCACTAATTCTTTCCTCTGACCCCTCCAGTCTGCTCTTCTGTCCATACACTGAGCTTTTTATTTAGGTTATTGTATTTTTCAGCTCTGAAATTTCCACTTGGTTCTTTTTTATATCTTCTATGTCTTTGCTGAGGCTTTCTATTTTTCTTTTGTTTCAAGCATGTTCATAATTTTTCACTGAATCATTTTTATCATGACTCCTTTTAAATCTTTGTCAGATAATCCTAACATCTCTGTTGCCTTGGTGTTAGCCTCTACTGATTGCCTTTTTCATTCAGTTTGAGATCTTGTTTTTTTTGTAGTATGCGTGACTTTCAATTGAAACCTGGACATTTTTGTATTGTGTGATGAAACTCTGGATGTCATTTAACCCTCCTGTTTTAACTGGCTTTCCTTGGCATGCCTCTGGCGAGGGAAGTGGGGAGGTCCTGTCTGGTTACTGCAAAGTGGAGGCAGAAGTCAAGGTCCCCCAAAGGGCCTGTTGACATCTGAGGTGGAGGCTCCTGCTGGTTGGGGGTGGGAGTTTCAGTTCTCCACTTGGGCTCCACTGCAGGGGGTCATTACTGCCCAGTGGGATGAAAATCTAGGCCCCCTACCTGGTCTTCTCTGGAACACCCTGGTGGGGCCCTCATAGCTTCACGAGGGTGGAGGTCTAGACTCCCCACTGTCCTTGTGTTGGTGTGGGTGGGGCTGGGCCCATAGTTTTTTCTGTGGTGTTCGGCTGAAGTAGAATGGTTATTGTCTAAAAGTTTTCTGTCTTCCTAGGTTGTCCCTTTCCTGTCTTTGGGCTAAGAGAGAGCAGGCTTTTTTGTTGTTTGCTAGAGCTTTTTTTGTCTGTGCCGTTGGCATCTCCTGTTTGCCAGCTTCTTCAGCAGCAAGTCTGGGGTATATGAAGCAAAAAGAAAACCCAGGGAATTCACCCCCATTATTCCTCTGGTCCTGAGGTCTCTAGCCAGTCTGCCTTGTCTCCATTGTTCACCTTTATGTTAGTTTTATATAAAATGTCCAGAAGTTTTAGTTGTTCTTAGGAGAAGGAATAGGCAAAAGTATATTTACCCCATCTTCTGGAAAGCTGGACTCCCACTCAGCTATTTTTTTTTTTTAACTACTTTGTCACCTTAGGAATAAAAAACAAAAAACAAAACCCCCCAAAAAATAAAAACAAAAAAACCCACCACTGTATCCCAACAAATCAGTTGATATTCTTGCCATAATTATGAAGCATCAAATAGTTTGCTTATAAAAACATGATTTTTCTTAGATTAACTGCAAAGAATTTACTGACAATATCTGTAGAGAAGATTTTGGGTTTTGTGATCTTTGCTTCATTCTCTATTTACATGACATAGAATAGTTTTTAAATTAGAATATAAACTTCTCTACCTACAGTTAGATAAAAGCATGGATGCTAATGATTTGGGTGTTCTATCAGTCTGCCTTTCTAAATGTATAGTAGTGGCACCTGAGAAGCCACAAAAAGAGCTTGAAGGCAAAATCAATCATAAAGTTGTTTTCAACAAGTTATTTTTCAGTTTACAGAGTAGCTTGGTACAGACTATACTCAGCTGTATAGGTAGACCTGGGTAGTCTGTACACAGATGGGGCCAAATCTATGGTAGGCAAAAATGTTAGACTAGTAACCCTTATTTAGTGGAATATTCCAAATATATCATTCTCTGGGAATATCTTCCCTCAGTCTGCTTGTTGATTTACTCAGAGTGTGGTAAAAATGATAGGGTGGAAAGATGAGAAAATTATACAGCAAGAGCGACAGTAAAATATAGTCGTTTGAACACTTATCTTTCTGGACAATTCTAGCGTGAAATGGCAAGTGATAAAAATTTGCTCTAATATATAGATAAATGACTTACGTGGGAGATTTCATTGAATTATTTTTCTTCCTTGATTGGGGAAAAAAGATATACCTTTAGGGTAAAAACTTTGGTAAGCTGAATGAAGATTTATCTTAATGATAAAGAGCAGTTCATAAAAATATCATTTGTATTATACATGTAATTTTTCAACATTTTAAAACTTCACATTTCAAAATAATTTTTTCATGCAATCTGTATAATCATTATTTTTAATAGCTGCACAATATTCCTTTGGGCAGCGTATCATAATTCATTAAATAGTCCATTATTGCTAAACATTTAACTCACTTGCAACATTTCACTTTCATAAATAATAATATGAGTGGCAAGTTTTTGTACATAGTTTTCACCCTACCCACTACTTTGGATTACTTTCTTAAGCTAGAGCCCATGAAATAGTATTACTGAACTGATGGTATGATGGTTCTTATGACTCATAATAAGAACTGCTAAATTATTTCCCAACAGACTTGAATGGCTTTGTAACACCACCAACAATGTTAAGAGAAGAGGAGCTTGTCTGCATCCTTTCCAGCATGTCACTGTTATTGAAAAACAGAAAGTGACTTTAGAGTTGAAATATTAATTGCTTAATTTGCAATGCTTGAGTTGGCAGTTGTTTACTAGTTTTATTTCTTCTGTGTAATATCTGTGGTTGGCCTTTGCCATTCATCTCCTCGGATTTGGGGATTATATTAAATCGATTTGAATGAATTCTTTATAATACTTAAAATATTAACCTGAAAATTGTTTTCCAAATCAGTCTTTAATATTTCTTAATGTAATAAGGTTTTCATTTCTATAAAGTTAAAATTTCTGATTCTTTTCTTTGCGATTTGTTCAGTTTATTCTAGGCTTAGAATGTCATTCACTATAATTCTGCTCTTCTTTTTCTTTTTATATTTATGTATGTTTTAAACTTTCTACCCAATATAATCTAGTTAAGTGTTTGTTTTGAATGGAAGGGCAAAGCTGATGGGGTGTTTTTTGAAAATTGCTAAGAATTTATCTCACTATGATTTCATGAATAATCCTGCCCTTCATTCTTGATTTCTCATGTGAGAAATTCTTAGTTCTGCCAAGTCCTCTGCCTGTCTATTTCGGCCCACTGATCCCTATTTAACCTTGAGCCATTACTGTTTTAACTACTGCAGCAATACAGAACATAGCATGCAGTCACTGACTACTTGTTCAATGAATATAGAATCTGACAGGCCTAGTAGCCCTCATCACTAATGTTTAAGAATTTTCCCTAATATTCTCTCTCATGTGTGTTAGTCTCCACCCTCCCCAACATTTTATTTTGAACAATTTCAAATCTACAGAGAAGTTGAAAGAAGGCTACAATGAACACCTGTATACCCTTTATCTGGATTCAACAATTAATAACATTTTGTCACATTTTATTTTCTCTCTACATATTTGTATACAACAGTACATGTAAATACACTTTTTATTTTTCTGAACTCTTTGAAAGTAACCTGGAGACATCATGACACCTCATCTCTAAATATTTCAGTATATATCTCTTAAGAACAAAGCCATTCTCCTTTATAACCACAATACATTATTATATTCAATACCATTATCCACTACACAGTCAATAGTTAAATTCCCTCAATTCATCCACAGGTAACTTTACAGCTTAAAAAAAATCTGACCAAGAATCATCCATTACATTTAGTTGATGTCATGTCTCTTTAATCTCTTTTAATACAGGTCCTCTGACCATCTTTCTTCTCTTTCTCTCTTTGCCTCACTGTTTTCCCCCTCCCTCCCTTCTCCTCTTCTCTTCTACCTTCTTCTCTCTCTCACTCTTTCTCTCCATCTCTCTCTCTCTCTCTCTTTAACTTTCATGATATGACATTTTTTAAAGGTCCAGGCCAGCTGTTTCACAGAATATTTTAAACTTTGGATTTCTCTGACAATGTCCTCACTTGAGTATTATTTTTAATAAATTTTGGAATTATTCTAAGCTCCAGTCTCATCTCTTCCTCTCTTCATGTGCAATTCTACCTTCAAAATCCTATTGGAATTTGGATCCTACTGTAATTATATAAATAAAATTTTGAAGTAGTCCAGAGAAAACTGCACTGACTCTTAACAACAAATTTATGAAGAATGGGTATTTTTATATAATTTAAAAGTCTTCTTCTACATCTTCTTTTGTAACTCAAAAAATTTTTAAAATTCTTCATATAGATCACATACTTAGTAGTATTATTTTGTAACATTAGTTACATTATTTGGCTACTGAGAATTTTTTAAAGTTATATTTTCTTACTAGTTATGAACTGGAGTCACCCTCTAACTAGAGGGCGACTGCTTTCTTCTTTGTATTTATCTTATTTGCAGGCACTTTACTAAACTCTAGAATTACTTCTATTAATTTCTTATTATTTAAATTTTTCTAGGTATGCAATCAAAATATCTGTTTACAATAATAATAATGTTATCTCTTCTTTCTCATATACATATTATCTATGTGACCAAAATTTTCTAAAACAATATTAAATATGAATATGATAGTGATCGTTCTTCTCTCTTAAAGACACTGAGAAAAGATGCCTCTAAGAGAATTCCAAAAACATTTTGAACAAAAGCAGCCTTTCTGAAAGCCAGGAATTACAATTACTTAATAACCATACCAGTATTTTAATTTACAACTCTCCTTTGATGGAATAAATTCTTGTATTTTTTTGTTTAAACGTTTAATTTTGGATACACTTCATATGTCTATTTTAGCCGCAATCCAGCACATTTTTTTCAAAGAACTTTTAAAATAAAAGTAATGCATGCACTGAGAAAACAAAGTATTTTGTATTACTTTGTGTCTATAATCAGATGTACGTACTTATAGACAATGCCCAGGGTGTAAGTCAAGTTGCTGACAAAACAAGTGTTAGCAGCTGCCTGGCACACGGCCATCTCTACCCCCATCCCTGCTCTACCCCAGCCCTACCTCTCCTGTCAGCACTGCTGCCCCAGAATCCCACACAAGCCACAACACCTCTCTTCCTTACGTCACCATTTTTTCTACCTTAAAAAGATCATATACAAGCCATGTTTTCCCTTCCAACAAACACAAAGCATCAAAGTCATCACAAGAGGCTGTTACTCAGGGCATGAGGGCTTCACACAGGTTCTGCTTCCACGCTTTCCTATGTATCTCACGAAAATCACTCCTCAGCTCACTAAGACAAGTACTGAGAAGACTGCACTATAAGAAATGAAGTGAAATGAGATCTAATAAAGCTTCAGTTCTTTGAAGCTTTATGTCATTGAAAAAAACTAAGTTTCCTGTTGACTCTCACAAATCCCTCCCTACATTCTCACCCTACATGTTCCTCTGGTTAAACTCGTTTTTCTTTCCTTATTAGCATCAAGAGTAGGAAAGTTCAGGACTTCCCTGGTGGTCCAGTGGTTAAGACTTTGTGCTCCCAATGCAGGGGACATGGGTTTGATCCCTGGTCGGGGAACTAAGATCCTGCATGCTGCATGGTACAGCCAAAAAAAAGAGTAGGAAAGTTCATCTTCTTAGCTCTTTGTGCTGTTTTGCTTTCTTTGAATAAGTGGTATTAAACTGGTCCAGCTTTGGGTATCAGAAGGGCTAGGGGACACCACATCATCACCTGCATGACACAGGCCTGGAGGGGAGGAAAATGGACATGGACGAGGGACAAATAGGAGAAGCTGGAGTTTTGGAAAGTCCATGGCAAAAGCAGCGGCTCTGGGAAAGGGGCAACATCACCAGTCACGTACAAACAAGGGGCAGGGCAATGCAAAGGCCAATGGCAGCTCCAGGTAATGCAGTGGAGGGCAGTGGGGCATCCCTGGGAACGGAACATGTGTACAGCTCATTTCCTGAGGTCAGAGTGTTATATGCAGAGTACAGCAGTAACTAGAAAAAAGCATCTAAGGTTGCCTAGAGGAATGAGTGATGAGTGATGGTCAGACAGTGTCTAGAGCTTGGACAGTGGGGATGGGTGGCCTCAGTTGGAATCCTGCATCTGGTTGTGTTAGCTGTTTGATCTTAGCATCTTTCTTAACTTCTCTAGTGCTTTGGTTTCCCATATCCAGAAAATGGTGAAAACAAATCTCATAGAGTTGTAGAGACTAAATGAATCTCATAGAGACACATGTAAAGTGTTTGGAACCATGCTTGGTGTAGAGTAAGTGCTATATGTGTATTAGTTATTATTTCTAAAATCATTATAATAGTTATTCTTTAGGCACAGAGTTTCCAGGTTGAATGAGAAACGCCATATACCAGACCTGGGCACAAACTGTGCAAACGAAGCTACTATTTTAGGGACATTGTCCCTAAAATCTCGACAGCTTTAGTTTTTAACCAACAGACTTTCCAGAGCCCAGTACAAGGAGAGAGTTGGAGAGAAAGCTGAAAATTATCTACTTGTCTATTCTTCCCTGGTTTCTGAGGGGTGAGATTCCTGCCAAGAGGCAAGATCCTCCCTGTGGATAGGTAGGGTGGGGAAAGACTGACAAACAGTATGTTTTTTTCTTTTTTTCTTTTTTTTTTTTTTTGCGGTACACGGGCTTCTCACTGCCGTGGCCTCTCCCCTTGCGGAGCACAGGCTCCGGACGCACAGGCTCAGCGGCCATGGCTCACGGGCCCAGCCACTCCGTGGCACGCGGGATCCTCCCAGACCGGGTCATGAACCCGCGTCCCCTGCATCGGCAGGCGGACCCCCAACCACTGCGCCACCAGGGAAGTCCAATAGTATGTTTTTAAGGATACATTTTATTGCCAATGTATTACATTTTGGCTACATTATGGGTTAAACATGGTTTTGTTTTTTTTTATTATCCTTTGAAGTGACCTTAATAACTTTGCTTCCATGGGAAAAACATACATTGAATTCCATAATAAATGATTCATAAATAAGGACAATCCATTTGTTGGGGAATTTATGTATGTCTGAAAGAAGTTTAATAATATCTAAAAGGGCCTGCAATAGGATTGTTCAGTAAAATTCCAGAGAACTTTCAAAGAGCAAAATCCTGTGAAACCAGAAAGCCCAACACCAGAACCCAGTATCAGCTTAATCAGATCCTTTCTTTATAAACTGCAGTCTCCTATTGGGGCAGATTGACCTTGGCAATCCAACTGTATTGCCAAGTTCTATAATCAGAGCAACTCCTCCAAAATGTGTTCAAAATTTGGTTCTAAGCCACAGCTCTGCCCACATTCCTTTACTACTTCCGACCATGACACCCAGAACTGATGTTTTGAAAAACACATTTTAAATCCTCTTTGTAACCATGGTCATCAACTAGGCTAAAAGTCTTAAAGACCAGCCACCTTCTAAACTCATCCGGCCCCAGGGTTTGCCAGAGCTGGGCACCCCCTGCAGCCACCAGGAGTGTCCTCTACCTGGAACCCCTGTCCTACAGAAGAGCTTGTTAGATCATGAATCATGAAGCAAGTGCAGTATTCGAGGGCCATATTTAGTGGGACTTGCTACAAGGGCACTCTTCCTTATGAGTATCACTACAAGGCTGAAAAGAAATCTATACATTACTAGTAACTGGCAGGTATCATAGGCCCACAGTCCCTTTCCTTTTCCCAGGCACTTGCTCCCATCAAAGAACTTCATAAAAATGAAAGTCTCTACCCTTTGGTTACTTCAGGCTATTTGTTGTTTGGCTACAAACTAGGCTGTATGATAGAGATCACTAAAAAATGAAAACCATATTTAACCACCAACTATCCATTTGTTGAAAAGAAAGAGCATCAAAAAGAACATCGTAACAGAATTTTAAGAATACTCATATCCAGCAAAAGACAGGAAGTTGGTTTATTTATGTTGGTTCTTGCTAAAGACATGTCATACCTAGAGATGGGGTTCCAACAGAAGAACTCAGGTCACTGTTTCTGGTCTCAGGTTTGAATTTTATCAGTTAAACTCTATAAGCATTTATTCAGTACCTACTTAGAGAAGTCCTTGTATTAGCATCAGGAAATAGAGATAAGACAATAATGACAGCTAAATTTTGCATGTTTACTGTATTCCAGGTACTCTACAATGCATTTTCTCATTTAATCCTTACAGTAATCCCAGGAAGGAGTTATTATTATTATCCCCATTTATGATGAAAAAACTATAGCAAGGAGACCTTAAAAAACCTGCCCAAGGATACATGGCGGTAAATGACTGGAGGTCTATCAGGCAGTCTGACTCAGAGCCCTAGTTCTTAACCACTGAGTAAGACTGTCTCTCACAGTCCCTGACCTAAGGAGTTTAATCTAGAGGAGGTTTACATCTAAAGCCATGACAATGCAAGTACAGACACTATGACATAAGGCGGGATAAGCTAAATACTATAAAAGGTGCAGAAGGCTCTGAGATTCACATCCAGTGTGAAGAAGCAGTGACGCTCCCATGGGGAATCAGGACCGCAAATGGACTTTAAAAGATGCTTAGGTCTTAGGTGATGCAAGGGTGGTGATGATGATGGAGGAAGAGCCGGTCTCCCAGTCTTCTAGGAGGAAGGAACAGTGTGGGTGAGTTCAGGAAGAGGGCAGGAGCAGGGAGGGTGACAGCAAATAGCACAGTGTGGCTGGAAGTTAAGGGACACATAGGGAAAAAGAGGGAGAAGGAAATGGAAAATACCGCTAGCAACATGACTGCAGAAAGCTCCTAATTCCAGGCTCAGAAATGTATCTGGAATTTTGCAAACAGTAGGACACCATTATAAACTTTGAAGTCAGGAATTCCTGTTGACAGAATCATAATGGAATCATAATGGAATGGAATGGAATGGAATGGAATGGAATCATAATGGTACTGGAGAAGGTGGGACGGAATCTTCAAGATTTGGAAACTGAATGGTTGTTGGGGGGAGGGGAGGACAATGGCACCTGTACTGGGTTGAATGGTGGCGTCCCCACAAAATACATCCATGTCCTAATCCCTGACCTTATTTGGAAAAAAATGTCTTTGTAGATGCAATTAAGTTGAGGATCTTGAGATGAGATCATCTTGGATTACCTGTGTGGGCCGTATACCCAACAATAAGTGCCCTTATAAGAGCAAGGCAGGGGAAGATTTGAGACAGAGAGAAAAGATGTAGAGAAGAAGAGGAGGCAAGGTGGCCATGAAGGCAGAGATTGGAGTGATGAGGCCACAAGTCAAGGAATGCCAACAGCCACCAGACTCTGTTAGAGGCAAAGGATGGACTCTCCCCTGAGGCCCCCCAGAGGGAACACAGGTCTGCTGGATATTTGGAACTCTGGCCTCTAGAACTGTGAGAGAATATATTTCTGTAGTTTTAAGTCATCCGATTTGTGGTAATTTGTATGGTGGCCCTAGGAAATGAATAAAAGCATTCTTACTATAAGATAGAAAAGTCTGGAAGAGAGCTGATTTTGAGAAGTGCTTAAAAACTGACCAATATGATTTACACAGTTTGTAGAAAAAATATGGCCCATAGGATAAGACAGTAAGTTGGGCAGAAAAAGCAGGGCAGAATCTCTTCCTTCCCCATATCCTAGTTCATTAGCATTAGTTTTGCCTTAGTGTTCGTCTAGCTGTGCAATACATGAGCTTGCTTTAAAGGCACATTCTTGGACCCCGTATCTCCAGATTCTGATCCCTTTGGTCAGGGGTGGGCTCAGGAATACAATTTCAAAAGCATCCCTTGTGAGTCTGACGCAAATGATCCTTTAACATAGAAGTCAGCAAACTTTTTCTATGAAGGGCCAGATAGTAAATATTTTAGCATTTATGGGCCATAACATCTCTGTTGCAAGTACCTGGATCTGCTATTGTGGTTCAAAAGCAGCCACTGACAATATATAACAAATGAGAGGGGCTGCATTCCAATCGAATTTTATTATGCACACTGAAATTTGAATTTCATATAATGTTCACGTGTCATGAAATATTATTCTTTAATTTTTTTTCCCCCTCAACCATTTAACAATCTATGAAAACCGGTGGTGAGCCAGATTTGGTCCACGGGCCATAGTTTGCCAATCGCAGCTTTAACATGCTGTAGTTGGCAAATTGCTGCTTTAAATGTTAGAGCTGAGATTTTTCTAGCCAGTGGCATGTCACGAAGCAGCAGGAGAGAGAGGAGAGGTGAACATCTGATGCACCAGGATCATCCCCAGCATGTTGGCAGCCTATGCTAAAGCAGCAGCCATGATGTGCAATCACACTGAGAAAGGGTGTCACTCATGCGAACATGATCCTCCAGGCGTGCCATGGACTTAAAAATAGACTGAGGGCCATTGTGCTGGAGCAGTGATGGGCAAACCCAGCGCACAGGCTGGAGCCTACATGAGAAAGCTTGGTTTCCAATGGTTTCATTCCACCTTTCTCTCCCATTGAAGAATGTCTTGGAGAATGCAAGGGAGTAGGAGGGATGACAGAGATGGTCCCAAGTTCACTCTAATTTTTAAGTCCTTTATAAATTTCAATTTGTTAAATGCAATTAGCAACAAACGACTTTCAATATATTTCACAAGGTCGAATTGTAACCTGCCACTAAAAATATTAGAGAACTGCTACTTTGTTAGAGAAGGCAGGTTGCCTTCTCCCTTCCTGGGCAATCATCACTGCTGTCTCCTCTCTGTTCCTCTGGCTTTGAGTTAGTCCAGCTGCATAGATTTCTTTGCAAACTTCCTCTATACGGGTTGTAGACAGAAGCAAGTAAACATAACAAAAATCCATGACCGAACGAAGATTCAGTAAGATCTCAACAGGCTGAAACTCCCGGCTCAAAATAATAAGATGAAATTTAACTAGGACCAATGTAATTGTCTGCATTTACATTTAAAGAGATTTGATTATAAAAGCACAAGTTGGAGGAGAGACTTTATGAGCAGCTGTGTGATGCACCAGTTCACAGGATAAAGGCCTCAGGGATGTTTTTAACTACAGTCTCAACAAGAGCTAGTGAGATGGGGCTGCTAAAGTACTTAATATAATTTTTGGCTGCATTAATGCAATTACAATGTCCAGATGAATACAAGAGTCCACTGTACTCTGAAGTAATCAGATGACGTGTAGAGTCCTTTGGCAATGCTGGGCATTAGGTTTTAAAAGGAACATTAAAATAAAATAGTAGGAAAGGTATTTAGTAATAGGAGTGTAAACAAAGGAGGAAGAATAGGGTAAGAGAGAAACTGAAAAATATATTTCATTGAGAATATTTGAAGGGGTTGGAGCTGTCAGCAGTGCTTTTGAGGAAGCACTTGGAAATATTTGGAAACAAAAGAAACATCACATTTTGAAAGTTAAACTACACAATAAAAGCATAATGGGTCAAAGCCATAAATGCATAAAGTCTATCCATTTGGCTCCTGGAAAGCAGATCTGAAGGTACAAGGTAGAACATAATGTGTGCTCCAGCAGAGGTGTGGCTGTCTACCAGGAGGCAGGAGCAAAAGGGAGCCACAGAAGCAGACACTCGTCTTGCCCATCCTGCACTGCACAGGGAGAGAAGGCCTGTCCATCAGAGAAAGATGAGAACATTCTATTATTGGGGTTTGAAGTCATTTCACAATTTAAATCATACAACTTAAGTCTCTTCTTGTCCTTATTCCATGTTCTAGCAACCTGGTTAAGCCGGGGATGATATGACCTTGATTCAGCCTGCCCACCAGGAGAGAATGTAATGCATTGCTTATTTGAAAAATGAATAAACTTTATTTTTTAGAATGGTTTTAGGCTCACAGCAAAACCAAGTGGAAAGCACAGAAAGTTCCCATATACCCTCCACCCCGCATCCTACCACACGGACAACCTCACCCACTACTGGCATCCCCTGTTACAGTGGTACATTTGTTGCAATCGATGAACCTACACTGACACATCATTATCACCCAAAGTCCACGGTTTATATTAGGGTTCACACTTGGTGTTGTACATTCCTCATGGGTTTTCACAACTGCATGATGACCCGTATGCACCCCTGTAGTATCATACAGTACAGATTTGTTCTACAAATCCTCCGTGCTTTGCTTATTCATCCTTCCCTTACTCTTGGAGACCACTGATCTTCTTACTGTCTCCACAGTTTTGCCTTTTCCAGAATGTCCTATAGTCAGAATCACACAGTATGTGTGATTCCTTTCAGAATGGCTTCTTTCACTTAGTAACATGCATTTCAGGTTCCTCCATGTCTTGTCATGGCTTGAGAGCTCATTTCTTTTTAGTGCTGAATAATATTCCATTGTCTGGATGAATCCCAGTTTATTTATCCATTCACCTACTGAACGACATCTTGGTTGCTTCCAAGTTTTGGAAATTATGAATAAAGCTGCTATAAACATCTGTGTTCATGTTTTTGGGTGAACACAAGTTTTTAACTTCTTTGGGTAAATACCAAGGAGTGTGTTTGCTGGATCATATGGTAAGCGTATGTTCAGTTCTGTAAGAAACTGCTAAACTGTCTTTGAAGTGGCTGTATCAGTTTGCATTCCCAGCAATGAACGAGAGTTCCTGTTGCTCCACACCCCGCCAGCATTTGGTGTCGCCAGTGTCCCAGATTTTGGCCATTCTAATAGATGTGTAGTGGTATCTTATTGTTGGTTTAATTTGCAATTTCCCAATGACATATGACGTTGAATATCTTTTCATATGCTTATTTTCCATCTATATATCTTCTTTAGCGAGGGGTCAGCTAAGGTCTTTTGTCCATTTTTAAATCAGGTTGTTTGTTTTCTTACTATTGAGTTTTAAGGGTTCTTTGTATATTTTGGATAAAAGTCCTTTATCAGATGTGCCTTTTGTAAATATTTTCTCCCAGTCTGTGGCTTGTCTTCTCATTCTCTTGTCATTGTCTTTCACAGAGCAGAAGTTTTCAATTTTAACGAGGTCCAGCTTATCAATGATCTCTTTCACGTACTATGCCTTTGATGTTGTTATCTAAAAAGGCTTCACCATACCTAAGATCTTCCAGGTTTTCTCCTAGGAATCTTTTAATATTTTTTTTAAGTAAACTTTACCTTTTAGAACAATTTGAGATTTACAGAAAAATTGAAAAGATAGTACAGAGCTCCTCTAAACCCCCTCATCCAGTTTCCCCTATTACTAACTACTTACATTAGTATTATACTTTTGGAACAATTCATAAACTAGTATCGATACATTATTATTTACTGAAGTCCATAATTCTTATTCAGATTTCCTTAGTTTGTCTAATGTCCTTTCTCTTTTCTGGATCCTATCCAGGATACCAACACTAAATACAGTCTCATCTCCTTAGGCTCCCCTTGGCTGTGATAGTTTCTCAGACTTTCCTTGTTCTTGGTGACCTTGCAGTTTTGAGGCATACAGGTCAAGTACATTATAGAATGTCCTCATCTGGGATTTGTATGATGTTTTTTGCATGATTATACTGGGGTTATTGGTTTGGGGGAAGAAGACCACAGAAGTATAAAATGCCGTTTTCGCCACATCATATCAAGTGTACAATAGCATAACATGACTTATCACTGTTGACGATGACCTTGATAACTTGGCTGAACTGTATTTGTTAGTCTTCTCCACCAATTACCTCTTTTTCCTCCTTTCTATACTATACTCTTTACAAGGAAGCCACCTTCTAAGCAGTTTATACGGAAGGAATGGAAGAGTATATTATGCTCTATGTCCTTGAGGTGGGAGTATTTACATAAATTCTTTGGAATTCTTCTGTCAAGAGATTTGTTTAATTTCTCCCCTGTAATTTATTTATCAAATTGTTTCTATATATATATAGGCTCATGGATATTTATCCAATACTTTGGGTTATCATCTGACTCTGCTTTATTTTGTTGTTTAAATTGTTTCCGCTTTGTTTTCTTCTTCTTTTTTTTGCGGTACGCAGGCCTCTCACTGTTGTGGCCTCTCCTGTTGTGGAGCACAGCCTCCAGACGCGCAGGCTCAGCGGCCATGGCTCATGGGCCCAGCCGCTCTGCAGCACGTGGGATCTTCCCGGACCGGGGCACGAACCCGTGTCCCCTGCATCGGCAGGCGGATTCTCAACCACTGCACCACCAGGGAAGCCCCGCTCTGGATGTTGGAAGTGCGTTCTGTTGCATCTGGGCTCTTCAACGTGTACCTAACAATGTGGTTTTTTGTTTGTTTCTTTTTTACTTCTTACCTTCTTGCATGATGAGAGGCTCCAGGCTCATCTGGTATATTTCTTGCCTCAGTCCTAGCATTGGTCATTTTTCCAATCCTCTGTTCCTTTTAGGAGAGAACAGTATTGAAAACCAAGATCGGCGTGTGGGGTGTGCTTGCTGCTGCAGGAGTGTTGTTGCCTCTAGGCCATCTCAGCTGACAGAAGAAGGAAATATATGTGTGTCTACTCACTCACGTATACAGACATATCTATAAATGTGGCATCTGCATTTAAACCGCCTTCTCATGTGAGCTGCCTAGGTGCTGCGTCACATGCAATTATCTGGTCAATTCTAAAGAGATCCAGCTTCTGTGTCTGCCTTAAGCCTACTGACCTTTACTTGAAAAAATGCCCTGCTACACACTACTCTTCCCTTGCTTCAAACACCCACGGGGATTTTCAGTCTGGAGAAGAAAATATTTAGAAAGATATAATAGTTGCATTCAAATATCTGAGTAAGTGTTGCATAAAAGAGAGATCATGTGGGGTAGCTCCATAGGACAGAACCAGAACCAACCATTAAGCTTTTTATGGAAGACAATTTGAAGTTAACATTAAGAAAAAATATGTACAAATCAGAACGTTATTTTAAAAAGGAATGAGCTGGTCTTGAAAGTCATAAACTCTGTATAAATAGATGTGCTCAGAGGCTGGATCACCACTAGCTTGTCCTGGACGTTATGGTGGAGATTCTGGTACTGGGCATATACTGGACTCACTGAGAGCCATGAGTCTTAAAATAAGAGCTGCTTTTATAAAAATGGTGTTAAATTCTAAGACCAAAATCTAATCCCCAAAGATTGAGATTTATTATCAAGAAATGAATAAATAAAACTCCTGATTATTATTATACAAAAAACCCCCCATATTTTAGTAAGTCTCCTTTAGTTGTTAAATATGGAAGTAAAATATGCTAAAGAACAGAAGAGGCTTGTTTTTATTGAATAAGTGTGACTGAAGTAGAGGTGGATAGTATGTACTTTAATTGCTAAGATTACAGCAAATATTTGAACCATTGCAATAACCTCATGCAGAGAAAAGATTTCAAGCGTTATTTTACATCTGCTGTATGCTGTGTGCTAGTTCATCTGATGAGAAGCTTCTGGGAGAGCATCCAAGGAAATCAGGTAATTCTGAACACCTTTTCCAGAAATGCTGCCAGGTTTTTTTTTTCTCTTTCCCTCTCCTCCTCCTCAAAAATTACGCATATGGGAGCACGTGTAGGTGCAGGCACACACGTACACTTTCACTCTCCTTAAGTAAGTGATAAAGATCTAATCATGTCACCAACACATCACTAGCAACCCAGATGTTCCTATTCAGGAAAAGAATAACACAAACCCTACAACAGGAGATGAAAGAGCTTCCTAAGGTAAGCTTTCAATAAACACGGCCATGGCATCAAATAGAGGGTAACTGTATTTACACAGGTACCTATGTTCTTATGAACTATGCAGGATGAAGTCGTCAGGAATTTAAATGAAAAAAAAAAAAGTACTTCAACTGAGTCAATGAGAATGGCTGACTCATCTAATTTTCCTTCTTTTTAAATTTTTTAACAGCAAGGCAAATTTTTATTGCCTCGTGTTCATCCCTTCCCAGTATATTTTGTGGTGACAAACTCAGTTCCACTCTCCATCTTTCCAATTTCTGGGGTCCAAGGGCCACAATGGAGCTTGCGACTGAAAATGGCCCATGGGTACCACCAGTATGTTGTAAAGAGAGAAGAAAAAAACTATAAAGAAATTTATTTCTTTAAAAAATGATCTTTTATAAAATCTTAACTACAATATATTTCCATCTAAAAATGCCCACTCTGTTGAAAGGAGAGAAACAGTTTCTTTGCCGTATTGTAGCCGTAACGATTCAGCAGGTTCCTATTTTCCCATATTAGCAGGGATTTCAAGAATATTTTCAAATCTCAAAATCAAGACACCAGGCACTATGAATTTATGACACATTTTACTTTTATTAATAAAATTCCATGCATGACGATAATCAGAATTATGTACAAATGCAGTTGACATGATTTTTAAAAAGTTTTGGAACAATTAAAGTATTTGGATACTTCTATAAACATAGAAAAAAGGAAAACCAATAGAGTAAAACTCTACTCAGTTGAACCCAACTCACTTATAATTTATAAAAATCTAGCAAATGCCAGTCTTGAGTTAATAACTCTTTTAAGATGATAAAGTTCATAACTTTTAGCAATAAATTATGATAGAAAAATTAAAATAATCAATGAAATAGAAGACACTGCCAGCTACCAATTCTATAATCAGTCTGCCCTTCTTTCTTACTACCAGGATGTTTGGCTTATTTGAGATGGCAATGTTTTCAGCTAAAAAATTACATTTCTCAGGCTGTGGAAGTGGCCAAGTGACAATTCTGTCCAATGAGATGTAATTGGAAGGCACAGGGTAGCCTTCAGGGAAGGGAAATTCAGGGAAAGTTGTTTAAAAGAGCAAGCTCAACTTTTCACCTTTTGCTCTCTGCCTTTCCTCTTGTCTCTGCCTGGAAAAAAGTTCAATGTTGGAAACTACAGAAAGGATCTTGAGTCTAGGAGGATGATAGCCACCTATGAAGGAAGGTGGAGAGCGACGTCAAGAAGCAAGGGTCTCCTGTGACATCCTGAGCTATTGTATAAACCATGTAGTGGTTCTTTAAGATGTCTTATTACATGAAAGGGGGAAAAAACTAATTTGTTTAAGCCACTCTTAGTGAGATTTCTACTGCATGTTGCCAAACCAATTTTAACTATAAAGCTAATGCCAAGCACCCTCAAGTAATTTAAAAATACCCACTTGAAAGCAGCTAATAGACTAACCACTACCCGACTGTTCTCACAGCAGATCTCCTGAGGACCTCTACTCTGAAATATTGCTGGCTGAGTTTGAATAAATATGTGCTCCTGAAAGTAATGTACTGTTTCCATTAAGAATATTTTAAAAGTAAAATTGTCATTGTTTGAGGGATGATGTGTGCCAAAGCATTACACAGTGAAATGCTGTGTATTTCAAGTAAAATGAAATACTGTTATGTGTGCAGTAATTAGTTTCAGTTATTGAGCTTTTCCTATACAATGACACGATGCTAAACCCAAGAGAAAACATCAGTAAACATACTCCAAAAACACTCATTAGGGAGAAACCAGAATGAGTCTGTGAAAGAAAATGCTGTGTTTCACAGCATTTTTGATGAGCATTTTAAAGTGAAGAGATAATTAAAAACTGGCCTAACTTTGTGGGGAGTTACACTGTGTGTCTATCAACACGTGCTTCTGAGAGGGTCTCAGCGAAACTGCGTCAGGCTCTTGGTGGGACAGGAACTAGCTATTGATTATCACGTCTAATTTTAGTTATCATACTTAGATTGGCGTATCAACAAAGATAGAATATACTGTAAATTTACATGAAGTACTGTAACGAGCTAAATTAAATTGATTGTTAAAGATGGCAAACACCAAGAACACTACAAAGATCATATATAATAACCAAAACCAAGCCCTGGGGTTCAGGTTCAACAATTAATGCTGGACGAATACAATGAAGTGTCCTCCAAGCTTCTGCTGTTCTCCCAAGGTTGTGCTTCTGTTTGATGGGGATAAAGATTATTAGACTCAACAAACGTGGTTGAGAAGAAATAGTCAGAGGAAGGGTAGATATTCACAAATGTGTTATCTGTATGTTAAAATCAACACGTCGATCGACAGATATTTACTGACAAGTAGGCACTTCAGCATCTGGTCGGAGAATAAAGGTAAACGAGGTGGGGAAAAAAATCAGTGGGGCTGCGTGGAGCTGCGTATAAATGCCATAGCACTGCCAGCGTGTTGTATCAGCTGGAAGCTGCTGTTCTCATTCCTGAGCATGCATCAGCGTCACCTGGGGGGGATGTAGAACAAAAACAAAGATGCCTGCATCCCACACAAGAGTTCAGGTTTCAACTGTTCCAGGACCCAGTCCAGGTAAAATATTATTTAAAAAAACACCTCAGGTGATTCTGATGTCAGTTAGGGTTGAGATTCCCTGGGCTGGAGTGTTAGGGGATGGGCCTTGAGCTGGACCTTGGGGATGGGCAGCACAACAGATCAGTGGGGAGAAGGAAGATGAGTATTCTAGAAGGGGAAATAGAAAAGGGATGGAGGAAGGAATGACCAAGGGCAAAAAACAGTGATGAACAGTGGAGAGAGTGTATTAGAAAGTTCTGGGAAATAAAAAATACATATGATACATACATATGTAAGATGGGACCAGTTCATAGTCATTTTTAAAAACAGTGGTAGGGGGCTTCCCTGTTGGTGCAGTGGTTGGGAGTCTGCCTGCTGATGTGGGGGACGTGGGTTCGTGCCCTGGTCCGGGAAGATCCCACATGCCGCGGAGCGGCTGGGCTCGTGAGCCACGGCCGCGGAGCCTGCGCGTCCGGAGCCTGTGCTCCATGACGGAAGAGGCCACAGCAGTGAGAGGCCCGCGTACCGCAAAAAAAAACACAAAAAAACAAAAAAACCACAGTGGTAGGAAATGGAAAATTCTGGGAAAGGAAGTGACCAGGTGACAACAATAGTAGGGCGAGGAGCATAATGGATTAGGGCCAGTGCAGAGATACAGTAGCAGGAAGAGCAGCGTCCCAAGTGGAATGACTTGAGCGGGGGCAAACTAGGCAGAGTGGGTAACCTGGAGAAAAGAACCTTTGGGGGCACGGAACCAAGATCACTGGAGGATGCTGGGGACACAAAAGGAAAAGGGGAAGGAACAAAATGAAAAGAGCCATTGAAGGAGCTGCAGACAACTAAGAAAGAGGAAACCAAAAATCCAGGTTGAGAGAACCCTGTGAAAAGGGAAAAAGAAACTGCACATTGCAAGGACCCTGTCTCAGCGGGGAGGGAGGGTGAATGAAGGAACAGAGCCCACACAGTATTTAAAGATGCTGTATGAGGTTGGGGGTGGGAAGGGAAAAGTGGGTACTCCAGCAAAGAATTACAGGTTGGAGTGGAGCTGGTTTGGTAAATGCATGAGATCTTACAGCTCATGGAGAGTGAAAAACGATTGCTCTGCCCAATATATACAGGTGAAATGGAATCAAGATGAGAGTACGGGATGTAAAAGAATATTTTCCATGTGCAAACTTACTTGCACTTTGGGGTGGAAGGAGATAGATAACAAGGACCTTCTGTTCATGCTCGGCCCTTGTGAGAGAGGAGCATGTATAGGGGTGAAGCGGGAAATTAGTGTGTCATTAGTTAGTGCAATCCCTGTCCCTGGAGATCCTTAAGAAGAAATAAATACAGAATCTTCCCTGAAAAGGGTAAAGAGATTTTCATCTCCAGCCAGAGCAGGTGATAAGTGCGAGATGCAGAGTACAAATTATCTGAGGTGAAGGCCACCCCAGGGGCAGGAAATGATAGGGCGCTTGGTGGCTCACCCATGGGCGTTCTTAGTGGGGAGGTGACCACGAAACCTCAGCCACAGGAGCCCATTACTGTCTTATTAGCAGACTGATTCACAGGCCTACAAGGCTCACTGAACTCCCCTACCCCAAGAGGGACTCCTACCTAAACCTCAAAACACTTCCTTACTCTTTGCAGGGAAAATCTGCTGAGGCTCCCCGACCCCCACCCCGCTGCTGTCTTCTGTATGCAGTTACCTGGGCTGGAAGAATGGTGGCAGCCCTGTCAGCAAGGCAGCAGGGGACAGGCCAGGAAGGGAAGCAGGTTTCGTGGGGAGGAAGGACCAAGGAAGTGATGCACTTAGTTGGAGAGGTTAAGTCTAAGGTATGTCCAGAACATCCAGGCAGGCACAGCTGTAGGTGGTCGGAATAATAGGCGCAGAGCCCAGAAGGGCCAGGCTGGACTTCTGCTTGGGAATCTGCTCTCAATGGGGGCTCCCTGTCCCGTGAGTGGGTGAGCTTACTACAGGCACAGCACATTGTGGGCCCTCAAACATCTGCTGAATGACTGGAGCAGACGAGCCTCGGGGCACCTCTAATGGGGGTGGGGGGCGGGGGAGTAGAAAGAAGAGTTAAAGAAAAGAGACAGAAAGGAGATGGTCAGTGGGTGGGACTTCTGGAAAGTTCAACACCATGAAAGTCAAGGGGAGTAATTCTGGGTAGTCCCATTTTCACTTATTAGATGGATAAAGATTGTCACTAGGGAGAACCGCTCAGGTTTTGGGGGAGTGCAATTGCTGCTGGGGATGTGAGCCTGAACAGCGTTTACAAAGCCATCTGGCAACAGACATCAAAACCTTCCCAACGTATGCACAGCTTTCACTCAGGCATATTTTTTCTTGAGTTTTTCATTTGGAAGTATGAAAGAACATGCACAAGACTTAGCTACAGAATAGTTAACGTGGCTGGGATGCTCTAAGATGAATCCCAATGATCTCCGCCTCCTGGTATTCACACCCTTAAAATACCTTTCTTTCCCTTGAGTGCGGGGCTGCACTAGTGACTTGCTTCTAACAAAGAGAATGCGGCAAAGGGGATGGGATATCACTTCTTTGATTAGGCTACCTAAGACTGTGACTTCTATCTTGCTCTCACTCTCCCCAGCACAGTAAGTGCATGCTATCATTTGAACACGTCCAGGGTAAAGAAGGATTCCTCTTGCTGGCTTTGCTAAAGCAAAGTGGCATGCTGGGAAGACCCATACGGCAAGGAACTGAGAACCACCTCCAGCCCACAGCCAGCTAGGAACTGAGGTCCTCAGTCCAGCAGCCTTTGAGGAAGTGAACTGTGCAACAATCACATGAGCTTAGAAGTGCATGGGTCCTTGGTTGAGCCTTCAGATAAGACTCAGTTCTAATAACACCTTAATTGCAGACTTGTAAGACATCCTGAAGCAGAGGGCTCAGCTAAGCCATGCCCAGATTCTTGACCCACAGAAACTGTGGGTTCCCTTAAACCAATAGGTTTTAGAGTAATGTTTTATGCAGCAATAGATAACTGAGTTAACTACAGTGCTATTTGTAATAAGAAATAAATGGAAATAAACCAAAATGACCAGGTATTGGTTGAATAAAAAAGTATACAAATATGGTATAATTCACCTATTAAAATTATGCTATAGATGAATATAAATACTTACGAAATGTGTCTGCAGTGTATTCATATTTTTTAAAAGTCCAAAATATTCTGTGCCACAAAACCATTATTTGGAATGAATATGTTTTATATATGTGCAAATATAAAGGAGTGAGTAGAATTATACATAGAAAGGTGTTAATAGTAGTTATCATCAAATCATTGCCTTAAGCGTGTTTTGGGTTTTTTGGTTGTCTTTCTTCTGCTTATCTATACTCACAAATTGTTTAAAATGACTGTGGACTGCATGATAATAAAAAGCACAATTAAATGTATGAGTAAGAGGAAAAGAACAATAAATGGGGATCATCAAAAACACAGAATACCATGATAAATTAAGGAGGTTTCACTCATTCTTTTTATTGATTGCCTTCTATGTGCCACGGTGAAAACTGAGAAGAGTTATTTGATTTGATTTGGCCGGAAAGAAACAACTGGTTAACTAAGACAATGTGGCATCATCTCTTAATCAGTGGAAGAAGGGTAAGTGATTAGTTCCTACTGGCTGGATGTACTTGATGGTATATAATATAAACAAAGAAATAGAAGAATTTCAAAGAATGTTACAGAGACATCATAATTGCTACAAATGGATAGGATTACATGGACAACATCTAAAATTGATACATGGTATAAATAATAAGAAAATTGACATCAATTGGACAAAACAGAGGTAACAAAGTTACAAAAATGAGAGGAACCAGGCAGTGCAAATACAAATAGACAAGATGTGTACACACCACAGAGGAAGAGAAATGTGTTGTTGCTAAGGAAATCTTAACACTGTTTTGATATTTTTTTTTTGGGGGGGGGCCTGGCTGATCTCTTTCTTCAGAATACAGGTAATTTTAGGGCAGGAACTTGAGTTCTTCCATTGTATTGGCCTTATTAAAAAATATATCCATACAGTAATCATTCAAAGTTGGATTCTAATGATAATTATGTAAGAAAAGTATTAGATCAAGTTAACTATCAAAGAAAACTGTTGTTCATTTTGTAGCTCAACATTTCAAAAATTTTCCTAGGAAACAGCCCATAAAAAAGACAACCACCCAATATAAAAATACTCTTCAGGGGCTTCCCTGGTGGCGCAGTGGTTAGGAATCCACCTGCCAATGCAGGGGACACAGATTCGAGCCCTGGTCTGGGAAGATCCCACATGCTGCGGAGCAACTGGGCCCATGAGCCACAACTACTGAGCCTGTGCGTCTGGAGCCTGTGCTCCGCAACAAGAGAGCCCGCGACAGTGAGAGGCCCGCGCACCGCGATGAAGAGTGGCCCCCGCTCGCCGCAACTAGAGAAAGCCCTCGCACAGAAACGAAGACCCAACACAGCCAAATAAATAAATAAATAAAATAAATTTATAAAAAACTCTTCAGGAGACAAATCAACTCTTTGGGGCAGCAAGATATCACACTGAAAAAAACTAAAATGTTATTTTTTTTTGCATTAAAAAAATTGAAGTACAGTTGACTTACAATGTTTCAGGTGTACAGCAAACTATGTACAGTTATACATACATATATATATGTGTGTGTGTATCTATATATTCTTTTTTTCAAATTCTTTTCCATTATAGGTTATTACAGATACTGAATATAGATCCCTGTGCTATACAGTAAGTCTTGTTGTTTATCTATTTTATATATAGTGGTGTGTATCTATCTGTTAATCCCAAACTCCTAATTTATCCCTCCCCCTTCTCTCCCCTTTGTCTTCTGTCTGTGAGTCTATTTCCCTTTTGTAAATAAGTTCATTTGTATCATTTTTTTAGATTCCACATATAAGTAATATCATATGATATCTGTCTTTGTCTGACTTACTTCACTTGTAGGATAATCTCTAGGTCCATCTATGTTGCTGCAAATGGAATTATTTCATTCTTTTTTATGGCTGAGTATAAAAAGTAATTTTAATTTCCCAACCTGTCTCCCTTATTCTCGGGGAGAAAGCTATGAACCTGCAACAACAGCTCCTAGACCAAGGAACTCAAACACTAAAACTACCAAGGTCTTTGCAAACAAATGCAGAGTTAATTACAGATTCTGCTTCTGTTTAGACACACACAAAGCTGTGTCTGGGTACAAACCAACAAGTGGATGTGAATAAGTTTTGAATAAGTGAACCATTGATGGTAAACATGTACAATGATGAAACTGTAACTAAGGCTTACGGCTGGAGGAAAATTTTTAGGATTATTTTCCCTGCCTGGTTTCTATGGTCCAATGAGTAGAATTCTAAGGAACTTTTTTCATGCAAGTTTATGAAAACAGGAGTGAGGAACCACGGCATAAATGTATGGCACATGAAGCATCGCATGGGGACAGAACTGCAGAGGGTGAACACAGAACTGAGCAAGTCTGCATTCAAAACCGGGAAATGAGTGACATATCTTACTTCCCGGATGTAGAGAGGATCCAGCTGTCTTTCCCCTAACCCCCAACACACACGGAGAACCTACATGAATAGCAGCCAGAGATAAGCAGCTGGGACAGCCAAGAAGCACCAGCACCAGAAAATATAGACAATGCAAATGAATGACCCTTGGGTTTCTGAATGAAACTTTTTCTTTCTAAAAAATGCTGTTCGCTCTGTTTAAATGGTACAGTATAAAAATGGCACTGTAACTTGTAATTTTGAGATATAAAATGTGAAACAGAAAACAAGGGGTTATAAATCAGCGGGAGACCAATTAAAATACTTAGACTGTCATTCAAAAACATTCCACAGAATGTAATAAAATGAGTGGGTGGTTGGTTCTATTTTAATAACTGAAGGCTGCAGGAAGATTTTATTTCTTCAAACTATCAGCCAAATATATCCAGGACTGACTGGAACATGGAAAGCACAGTTTTACGTTATGTTAAGCTAAAAAATGAAATGTCTCAAAAGACTGCATCTGTGTTCTGATTCACAGCAAGGCTCACCTGACAATAAACTACCCTTTATGCTCAGTATTTTGCACAATTTCATAATCAAATTATATTCAGCTGTTATTCTACCATTTCGTCATAAATATGAAAGCAACCAATGTTCCTCAATGAGGGTGGGCTGGTATTTGGGGCAAGAGAATTCCTCCTTGTGCCGGACTATTTTGCACAACAAAAACTGCCTCCTAGACATTTCCAAATGTTTCCTGAGTGGAATGAGGTTTTGTGGTAGGGATGACAATAATCACCTATCGAAAACAATTGATTCTGACTGTTGTGATATCTGTGTTCTTTAACTGGCATAACCATTTGCTTCTTTGAAAAATGGATCCATATTTAGAAACCAAATAAAACCTGGAAATACTGTTAACATTCCAAATTGTAGGCTTCTAATAATACATATAAAATTTGCAAGGAATAATTATAATAATGCATTATGCTGAAGTATTCAATCATAAAATGTTTTAGAGTTTAATTGGATTTATCTTTTAATTTATAGGCCTGAACCGTAAGGTAAAGGCTGATTTCTCCTGAAACAAGACAGTATTTAATAAGGAATCCTGATGTTTCTTGACTCTCCATGCTGGAAGGGATTTTAAGAGCTCAACTGGTCCAACTGCCTAAGACATCTGTGAAAACAGGTGACAAAGTGGAGGTTCTTATAAGCCAAGGGTATGCAATCGACAAAACGGAAGAATCCAAGTCTCTTGACTTTTAGGGGAGTCCTTTCCTTTAGTTTACAAATTTTGGGATTTCAAGACCTCACCATATTAAGTTGTCCACAGTTTAAAGATGAAAAACACCCTGTCATCTATCATGATGATTTCATAAAAGAAAAGCCATTCTAACACCCAAAAATGTAGCAGCTACACAAAAGACTGCCCATTAGGCTGAAAACTTCATCATGGACCAGTGTGTATAGGCTCCAATATACCACTTGATTATTTTACCAGTTCCTTATTTCTGATCCCCATTGCAGGCATTCAGTCAATGACCACTAAGGTTTATTAGGTCTTCTTTTAAAAATGCTACTGGGATGTAACTATCGGTACGTGACCAAATAAAAATTAAATATCTTACCACTGAAGAAGGCCAAGTCTAGGTATATAAAATTTCATTCTTCCTCAACAGACCAGTTGCCTGCTGTGGGAGTTTCAAGCTTGGGGATCTACCTTGTCATTTAACTAAATTGTCATTGCCTTTGAAGCAGTCATCCCATGCTTTTCCTCAGCACTTTTGGCTTGTGATGTGCAGCTCTGGTGAACGTGGAAAACAAAGTGGAGCTAGGAACTCCCCGCTCTCTGAAAAGACACTGCCCTGCGTTCCTGAGTCTACAACCTGGGACCAACACCAACTCAACAGCAGAGTCTTTAGTGGAATCATGGGGGACCTAGCCTTGATCTAACATCTCCTCTTAGATAACACAGGAAATGTTTCTTGGGAGTAATTTCAGTTAACTAAGAGAAAGAAAGTCCCCGAGAGAAAAGGAATGGACGTTAAAACTAGAGTTTGGAACTAACATAAACACACTACTATATATAAAATAGATAACCAACAAGGGCTTACTGTATAGTACGGAAAACTATACTCAATATTTTGTAATAACCTATAAGGAAAAGGAATCTGAAAAAGAACAGGTATAGGGCTTCCTTGGTGGCGCAGTGGTTGAGAGTCCGCCTGCCGATGCAGGGGACACCGGTTCGTGCCCCGGTCTGGGAAGATCCCACATGCCCTGGAGCGGCTGGGCCCGTGAGCCATGGCCGCTGAGCCTGCGTGTCCGGAGCCTGTGCTCCGCAACGGGAGAGGCCACAACAGTGAGAGGCCCGCGTACCGCAAAAAAAAAAGAACAGGTATATATGTATGTATAACTGAATCACGTTGCTGTATACCTGAAACTAACACTGTAAATCAATTTTAAAAACTTCAATTAAAAAAAACAAAAGAAAACAAAAAAAGCCCTAGATACTCCATCTCTCTCCCTATAGGTTTACAAATTTTTTTCTTTCTCACTGAATTTTTAAAATTTTTTTCACTTGTGTTTAGTGTCCAAAGGTACAGGAATAAGAGAACAAAGATAAGTGTTCTATCCATTGACTTAAACAATCCATTTTCCAAGAGATGGATCATAATTCTAAGTAGAGTAACAGTGGCCTTTTTAATATTACCTAGAATGATCAGATTTACATGAAACTATAGCCTGCCTTTGATTTTCAGCTTTCCTCCTTTACTCTAGGATTCTCGCTGGGCTCCCGTGCATCTGCATGCTGCAATGCATCACACTGGTTGCATTGATCACCCCTTAAGCTGCCACCTGCTATCGCCTCCCACCTTTGATCCTTTGCCATCAACAGTGTAGTCTTCAAACAGCACTGCTGTGTTCTAACTGCAAAAACAAGTGCCCTCCTCAGTGGAAAAATACCACATTCCAGCTTGGTAAAGCAGGTGGTGTGTTTCAGAGGATGGAGCAGAAAGTAGTATCTCTTCCTTTCAAACAAAAAGGAAGACTATTAGCACATCAGCAAATAAAGTCGTGCTCGATGAATTTTAAGTGCTGCCTCACAAATGAAAATGTGGCAAAATCTGAAAAATCAGCTTTTAGAAAGTGTTTCAGTCCATTTTTCAAACCCAACCTCTGAGCTTTTTTTTTTTAAACCGGTTTTCCCATCTTTCAAATAATGTGGAGAGACCAGATGATTTTCAAGATGCGCATACATCTTTTTGCTCTGTGAGATAGAAAACCTGACATTTGTGACAACATCCTGGCATAACACGATGACCATCACACACAGCACTACTCTGGCACATACAGTGCAGATGCCTGACACGTTTTAGAGGTATCATCCAGACGAAATAGCCTATTTCATTTCTAGCCCAGGAAGGCAGAATAAAGGGCTTGTGTTTTCGCTTTCTGTGGATAATTAGAATTTATATAATTAAATTACTCAGAGTCTGGGAAATAAAGAGCAAGCAACAATCATATTTGGACTTTGAAGTTTCAGCTATAGACTCAGAAAAACTTAGTGTTTTTTCATTTCTGTTCTTGAAAGAAGGTTTTTTTCCCCCCATTAAGGTTGGTTTCTCTGAAGCCAAATAGGACACGTGAACTTTCAATAATGTGAAGACAAAACACCATAACCAAGAGTGGGAACTGTCCCTCTGCCACCAACAGATCCCTGCAAATGCAGGGAATTCTGCCAGTTTTGACTGGGGCTAAGAAAGAAGAAGACTGACACCAAGCAGAGTGATGCCCTTCACGGCAAACACTTCTGCCACTGGGTAACTTCCAGATGTGACAACGGTTACCGAGGGCCATGCTGTCATCAGCTTGATGCCATAGACACACAAAGAAATTGTTTTCCATGTTTGCACATAGTTTCACCATACACTGAAGGAATGGCTGAAGCAGAAGTTACATTTTTTTGCCATGGATGCTGGAGCAAATTTGCAAACTGGTGGATTCACATTTGAGATAAAAGGAAGCCAACATTAGACTCAGTCAGCTCAGCGGGGCATGATTCCGAAGGAAATGCAAGCAGCTTTATAATTCCAGCATAAGAGTGCCTCCCTCTATTTACAAGGGTGGTAACAGAAGGAATGATTCAGTACATATAGAAAATGCTGAGTCCGGAAACATCAAAAACATCAATGAAAAGCTGTGGAAACCTGTTCCTTACTGGATGTGTTGCCCCGGCCTCCTACTTGTCCAGAGAGTAGGCAATAACCTTGTCCCTGGGTGGCACATTCAGGTGGGTTCAGTGGCTGCTACTCTTTGCCACTGCTAAGTGGAGTTTGCCATGATGTGATGAATGACCAGGGAGCCCTCATGGCCAAGAGCAATGGATAAAAGCCCACTTAATCAGATTCCTACAGAACACCTGTTCAGTGCAGAAAAGTGTGTTTTTTTAAAAAAATTGAAATATATTAATTGATGTATAATATTATGTTAATTTTAGGTGTAATACTTGATGATTAGACATTTGCATATATTATGAAATGATCACCATGGTAAGTCTAGTAACCATCTATCCCCAAAGTTATTACAATATTATTGACCATATTCCTTATACTGTATAGTACAAACCTGTGACTCATTTATTTTATAACTGGAGGGTTGTGTTTCTTAATCCCCTTTACCTATTTTCCCTACTCTCCTACCCCTCCCTTCTGGCAGCCAGGCATTTGTTCTCTGTATCTATGACTCTGTTTATGTTTTGTTTTGTTTGTTTGTTTAGATACAACATATAAGTGAGATTATGTGGTATTTGTCTTTCTCTGTCTGACATTTCACTTAGTGTAATAACTTCTAGATCCACCCATGTTGTTGCAAAAGGCAAAATTTCATTTTTTGTTATGGCTGACAAAATTCCACTGTGTATATATGCCACATCTTCTTTATCCATTCACCGACTGATGGACACTTAGGTTGCTTCCATATGTTGGCTATTGTAAATAATGCTGCAGTAAACACTGGGGTGCACATATCTTTTCAAATACTGCTCTTGTTTCCTTTGGGTAAAAACCCGTAAGTGGGATTGCTGGATCATACGGTAGCCCTATTTTTAACTTTTTGAGGAATCTCCATACTGTTTTCCATAGTAGCTGCACCAATTTACATTCCCACCAACAGTGCACAAGGGTTCCCTTTTCTCCACATCCTTGCCAACACTTGTCATTTTTTGTTTTTTGATGACAGCCATTCTGACAGGTGTGAGGTACTATCTCATTGTGGTTTTGATTTGCATTTCCCTGATGATTAGTGATGTGCATCTTTTCGTATGCCTGCTGGCCATCTGTATATCTTCTTAAACGTCTTTTCAGGTCCTTTGCCCATTTTTTAATTGGGTTGTTTGGGTTTGTTTGTTTTTTGATGTTGAGTTGTATGAGCTATTTGTATATTTTGGATATTAACCCTTTATCAGTTATGTTGTTTGCAAATATCTTCTCCCATTCAGTAGGTGGATTTTTGTTTTGTTTAGAGTTTGCTTTGCTATGCAAAACATTTTTAGCATTATGTAATCACATTTGTTTATTTTTGCTTTTGTTTCCCTTGCCTGAGGAGACAGATCCAAAAAAATATTACTAAGACCGATGTTAAAGAGCATATTGCCTGTGTTTTCTTCTAGAAGTTTAATGGTTTCACATCTTAGACTTAGCTCTTTAATCCATGTTGAGTTATTTTTTGTACACAGTGTGATAACGTAGTCCAGTTTGATTCTTTTGCATGTAGCTGTACAGTTTTCCCAATACCATTATTGAAAAAGCTGTCTTTTCCCCATTGTATATCCTTACCTCCTTTGTCACGGATTAACTGTCCATAGAGTATGAGTTCTTTTGTGGGTTCTCTGTTCTGTTCCATTGAACTATGTGTCTGTTTTTGTACCAGTACCATACTGTTGTGGGTTTTTTTGTAGTTTAAAAAATTCATTAATTTTTTTATTGATGTATAGTTGATTTACAATGTTGTATTAGTTTCAAGTGTTCAGCAAAGTGATTCAGTTATACATACCTACATACACACACACACACACACACACACACACACACACACACACACATTCTTTTTCAGATTCTTTTCCCGTATAGGTTATTATAAAATATTGAGTATAGCTCCCTGTGCTATACAGTGGGTCCTTGTTGTTTATCTGTTTTATATATAGTAATGTGTATATGTTATTCCCCAAATCCTAATTTATCCATCTTCCCACCTTACCCCTTTGGTAACCATAAGTTTGTTTTCTATATCTGTGAGTCTGTTTCTGTTTTGTAAATAAGCTCATTTGTATCATTTTTTAAGATTCCACATATAAGTGATATCATATGATATTTGCCTTTCTCTGACTTAGTTGTATGATAATCTCTAGGTCCAAACCACGTAGCTGCAAATGGCATTATTTCATTCTTTTTTTTAAGGCTGCGTGGCATTCCATTGTATACATACACCACATCTTCTTTATCCATTCATCTGTCAATGGACATTTAAGTTGTTTCCATGTCTTGGCTATTGTATAAATAGTGCTGGTATGAACATTGGAACTCATGTATCTTTTCGAATTATGGTTTCCTCTGGGAACATGCCCAGGAGTGGAATTGCAGGATCATATGGTAGCTCTATTTTTAGTTTTTTGAGGAACCTCCATACTGTTCTCCATAGTGGTTGTACCAATTTACATTTCCAACAACAGTGTAGGAGGGTTCCCTTTTCCTCACGCTCTCTCCAGCATTTATTATTTGTAGACTTTTTGATGATGGCCATTCTGATTGGTGTGAGATAATACCTCTTGTAGTTTTGATTTGCATTTCTCTGATAATTAGCAATGTTGAGCATCTTTTCATGTGCCTTTTGACCATGTTACCATACGTTTTGATTGGTGTAGCTTTGTAGTATATTTTGATATCAGGGCTCATGATACGACCAGCTTTTTTTTTTTCTCAAGATCACCTTGGGTATTCAGGGTCTTTTGTGTTTCCATGCAAATTTTAGAATTATTTGTTCTAATTCTGTGGAAAATGCCATTAGTATTTTCATAGGGATTGCGCTGAATCTGTAGCTTACCTTGGGGAGTATGGCCATTTTAACAATATTAATTCTTGCAATTCATGAGCAAGGTATATCTTTCCAATGTTTTTGTCGTCTTCAATTTGTTTCATCAATGTCTTTTAGTTTTCCGAGTACAAATCTTTCACCTCTTTGGTTAGATTTATTCCTAGGTATTTTATTCTCTTTGATGCAATTGTAAATGGGATTTTTTTTTTCATTTCTCTCTTTGATAACTCATTAGTTAGTGTACAGAAGCACAACATATTTCTTCAACTTTATTGAATTCATTTATTAGTTCTAATAGTTTTTTTGGTGGTGTTAAGTTTTTCTATATATAGTATCATGTCACCTGCAAACAGTGACAGTTTTACTTCTTCCTTTCCAGTTTGAATTTATTTTATTTCTTTTTCTTCTCTGATTGCTGTGGCTAGAACTTCCAATACAATGTTGAATAAAAGTGGCGAGAGTGGACACTCTTCTCTTGCTTCTGATCTTAGAGGAAATGCTTTCATCTTTTCACCACTGAGTATGATGTTGGCTGTAGGTTTGTCATATGTGGCCTTTACTATGTTGAGGTATGCTCTTCAAGAACTCTCTTATTCCTTAAAATTATACTCTTCCCAAAGTGATCTGAAAGTTACGGAAGATTTTTTTTTTTGAGAATTTTACTTTATTTTGTTTAAATGGCCTACAGAGACAGGGAGAGTTATTAATTGAATGTGAAGATGGATTTGAGACAAAATACTGGTGGCAAATCACAAAAATTCATTTCTTCTTAGGTTTGTAGCAGTTCCTCTACAAATGCAAATGTTAATTTTCACTCTGTGTCATTATCTGCAGATATGTGGAAAATATGATGGCACAGTTTAGTTGTTAGGAACGAATCAAAAGGGAAGCTTATTAGCCCTGAAAATTAAACATGTGAGGAACACAACTCTTAAATATAGCTTTCAATGGGGGTAATGCTTTCTATGAAGGTTACGAGGCACAATACAGGCTAAATGCCATGCTCCCCATGCCCCCAGCCCTCCTTATAAATGTGGTGCAGCTGTCTGGCACTTTTGCCAGTGATAGTTCTGTATGATCATTAACGCTACCTGCTTAGTATTTGTGAAATTACATTGCATGTGCAAAGAACTGAGGTGATATTTTTGAAAACCACATGGTTTATGTATTTACCAACTGTGGTTAGAGAATACAGTTTTTCCAAAAACAGCTCACAATTACCAGTATCTAAGATTCAGTGTTGTGTTTTATTCAGTGGCTTTCGCAGAACTTGGAACAGTCTGGTCACATCCAAGTAACATTAAAGATTAGAGTTATCCTGATGTAATCAATCCCAGGGAACAAAAATGAAAGTTTCTAATGTGATTTGATGAAATCTCACTTTCTGAAGATGAAAGCCACATTTTATTTAATTTTTAGTATGTGGTCACAAATTGGATATAGAAAATAGCAGATGATCTTATGAGATATTCTTCTTACAAAGGGGCAGTGAATTTAGGCAAATCTATCACGTGACTGAACTTGAGGGTTCATTTAGGAAAGGGGAGTTCATGCGCTCCACTGAAGAAGTGAACGTTTGCCAAATCAAGTCAAAACAAATCCTGAGTGGGGGAGAGCCATCAAAATCTTTTCATCAGGGGCTTCCCTGGTGGCGCAGTGGTTGAGAGTCCACCTGCCACTGCAGGGGACACGGGTTTGTGCCCCAGTCCAGGAAGATCCCACATGCTGTGGAGCGGCTAGGCCCGTGAGCCATGACCGCTGAGCCAGAGCGTCCGGAGCCTGTGCTCTGCAATGGGAGAGGCCACAACAGTGAGAGGCCCGCGTACCGCAAAAAAAAAAAAAAAAAAAAAAAAAAAAATCTTTTCATCAGGACTTTCCTCGTGGCGCAGTGGTTAAGAATCCGCCTGCCAATGCAGGCAACACGGGTTTGAGCCCTGGTCTGGGAAGATTCCACATGCTGCGGAGCAACTAAGCCCGTGGGCCACAACTACTGAGCCCGCATGCCACAACTACTGAAGTCCGCATACTTAGAACCCATGCTCCACAACAAGAGAAGCCACCACAATGAGAAGCCTGTGCACTGCAACGAAGAGTAGAAGCCTGAGCGCAGCAACAAAGACCCAATGCAGCCAAAAATAAATAAATAAATAAATAAATTAATAAAAAATCTTTTCATCATTTAGGGATTAAGCTGTACAATTAAAGCTCGCCTCAAGAAAAGCCAATATATATAAATCAAAATGTAGGGAGGTAGTATTTATTTTAAAACAAAATTTCTTAAACTAGCAAGCACTTTTAGTAATGTATTTACATTATGATTATGTTTTGACTATTTAAGTTGGTCTATATACCATTATTCATAAACACATTTATTATGCATATGACTTTTGCTTAAAGCGTGCAGGTCTTTGTTACTACAGTTTTATTGCTAAAGGCAACTTGGATTTAGCATGTCTAAAACCAAACCCCTTCTCTCCACCAATCTATTTTCTTTTGTATTACTTCTGAATTACTTCTTTTTTTTAACAGCATTACCAACCACTTTATCCATCCACATGCCCATGCCAGAAATTCTGGAACCATCCCTAGTACTTACTAAGCTTCCCATCTGCTTTATTCCCCCAAGTTCTGTAGAATCTGCACTTCACACTCTCTTGAACACAGCCCTCTTCTGTGATGCTTCTGTACTAGTTAAAGGTTTCACAATGATCTCTCTCAGATTTCTACATCTGCCTCTTCTTCTTTCTGCCTTTGGTGTCAAAACTGATATACACATCCTCCCTACCTCCTCATCTCCACAGATACCAGAAGACTTTTCTGAAATGTCAGTCTAAGTTATCACTTGAATAGCTCTCCATAACCTAACAGATAAAAATCAAATTCTGAAAGTATTCCAAGTTAAGCCTAACTCTCCAGCCTTATCCCTTTAACACTTCCCCACCCAGAACTCTATTTAGGCCGGGGTGTGGAGCGGGGAAGAACATAGGTTAATATTTAAAAGAAGAATCAATAACAGTTTAAGCTAGGAACAAAGTAAACCCATTGTTCCTAGGAGTCTTTCTAAAAAATGTTTTATCTGTTGCATTTCCTACTTTACAAGTAGCATGTATTCATTAACTGTTTTGTTACTATATAAAAAAACATAAGAAATGCATTAAGTGTGACAACCCACGTCCAAGCCTGAAGTCCTTGACTTGGCCTGTTAAAACTGGTAACAGCTGCTACCGTAAGGAATGTCAGAGTATCTGGTAACAAGTAAAGAGGCCTTTTCAAATTCTGGAAATGAAGCTGCTTTCATATTTTTTAAAAACGAGAACTGTGGCTATATCACTTTAACCTTTCTTTTACTTAGATGAAATTTAAACATCTTCATAGTAATTATAATTGTACAAAAACATCAGTTATTCACAAGTGGGACTGACTTTCCTTTTAGGAGACATCCTGGAATTGCGCTGTAGATTTTTTCCTGACCCACAGATGCTGAAATGTCTCTCACCTTACATGGGATACTCCTTCCTCCCTCCCTAACCCTTAAGAAACACTGCCTTAGAAAGCTACTATTCCACCCTATCAATGTGAGTGAGGCATTTTCTTCACGTGTGTCGTCAGAGCAGAAAAGAAGAGAAAACATCGTCTTAGGGATAAATGATAAGCTGGACTGAAATGTATAATTAACCGATGCTTTACTCTGAACCTGAACCATTCAACAGTCGTCACTAACCATTCTGGCTACCTTATACTGATTAACTGAAATAATGATATTTGGGATATGTTGACTTAAATAATATACAGTACTAAAATTATTTTCACCTGTTTCTTTACCCTGTTATTTTAATTAATTAATTAATTTATGGCTGTGTTGGGTCTTCGTTTCTGTGTGAGGGCTTTCTCTAGTTGTGGCAAGCGGGGGCCACTCTTCATCACAGAGCGCGGGCCTCTCACTATCGCGGCCTCTCTTGTTGCGGAGCACAGGCTCCGGACGCGCAGGCTCAGCGGCCATGGCTCACGAGCCCAGTTGCTCCGCGGCATGTGGGATCTTCCCAGACCGGGGCTCGAACCCGTGTCCCCTGCATTGGCAGGCAGATTCTCAACTACTGCACCACCAGGGAAGCCCTTTACCCTGTTTTTAAAGCAGCTATTGGAAATTTTAAAATTACATATACAGCTCATTAAATTTGTATTGTAAAACGCTGCTCAAACGTGATTCTTTTGAAATAAGTGAATGACAAACATCTTGTTTATTATTTGCCTTACTGTGATAAAAGCAGAATATAGAATTTATACTGGCAGGAGGAGGTGGGGAGTGGAAGGTAGTGGAAATCCAATTATTTCTACTACCTGTTTAAATTTTGAACAGAAGTAGAGAGAAAAAAAGATGTGTAAAATCTAAACATAAACCAATTCTTCAGAGGCAACCAGTGGCGTCGGGAAGGCAGAATAATGGCACTCCTAAGCATTCTGGAATATCCCCATATACCCAACCTGTGCAACAAAGTCAGCGGTCCACTATAGCACAACAGAGCTACTGGTCCACCTGAAGTTTCGGGGGTTAAATTTTCTCCATTTTGCTACCATAAATGATTTAGACGGAAGAGCATTTATTAACTATCCAAAGACTCTCTGAAAGTGATGCCTGCAAATGCCTGAATGTCACACTTTTTAAAAACTGAAGTATAGTTGATATACAATACTGGATTAGTTTCATATGTTCAGCATAGTGATTCTGGTTGTTTGTTTTTGTTTTTTTAGGAGTATACTCCATGATAGATTATTATAAGATATAGGGTATGATTCCCTGTGCTATAGAGTAAATCCTTGTTTTATATCCATTTTATGCATAGTAGTTTGTATCTCTTAATCCTACACCCCTAATTTATCCCCCTCCCCTCTCCCCTTTGGTAACCATAGATTTGTTTTCTATGTCTGTGAGTCTGTTTCTGGTTTGCATATAGATTCATTTGTATTATTTTTTGGATTTCACATATAAATGATATCATACAGTATTTGTCTTTCTCTGTCTGACTTATTTCAGTAAGCATAATATACTCTGGGTTACACTTTCAGTATTTTATTCAATACTACCCAATTGAAGCAGAGAGCATATCCTTTATTAATAGCAAAGTGACATAAATTATTATTTTAAAAATCCATATTAATAACCAAAATTCAAAATGCAATTATAAACAGGTGGTACATTCTAGTTTGGTACTAATGTGTGCTTATAATAAAGGGATATAAAACAAAATGATTGGAAATAGGTGAATTTTAAATGTCGAGGCAAGAACATACAATGGAGAAAGGACAGCCTCTTCAGTAAGTGGTGCAGGGAAAACTGGACAGCTACACGTAAAAGAATGAAATTAGAACACTCCCTAACACCATACACAGAAATAAACTCAAAACGGATTGAAGACCTAAATGTAGGACTGGATACTATAAAACTCTTAGAGGAAAACATAGGAAAGACACTCTTTGACAAACCACGGCAAGATCTTTTTTGACTCACCTCCTAGAGTAATGAAAATAAAAATAAACAAATGGGACCTAATGAAACTTAAAAGCTTTTGCACAGCAAAGGAAACCATGAACAAGACAAAAAGACAACCCTAAGAATGGGAGAAAATATTTGCAAATGAAGCAACGGACAAAGGATTAATCTCCAAACTATACAAACAGCTCATGGAGCTCAATATCAAAAAAACAAACAACCCATTTAAAACATGGGCAGAAGACCTAAATAGACATTTCACCAAAGAAGACATACAGGTGGCCAAGAGGCACATGAAAAGATGCTCAACATCACTAATTATTAGAGAAATGCAAATCAAAACTACAATGAAGTATCACCTTGCACCAGTCAGAATGGCCATCATCAAAAAACCTACAAACAATAAATGCTGGAGAGGGTGTGGAGAAAAGGGAACCCTCTTGCACTGTTGGTGGGAATATAAATGATACAGCCACTATGGAGAACAGTATGGAGGTTCCTTAAAAAACTAAAATAGAATTACCATATGACCCAGCAATACCACTACTGGTCATATACCCAGAGAAAACCATAACTGAAAAAGACACATGCACCCCAGTGTTCATTGCAGCACTATTTACAATAGGCAGGTCATGGAAACAACCTAAATGTCCAACAACAGATGAATGGATAAAGAAGATGTGGCACATATATACAATGGAATATTACTCAACCATAAAAGGAATGAAATTGGGTCATTTGTAGAGATGTGGATGGACCTAGAGTCTGTCACACAGAGTGAAGTAAGCCAGAAAGAGAAAAACAAATATCGTATATTAACGCATATATGTGGAATCTAGAAAAATGGTACAAATGAAACTGTTTGCAGGATAGGAATAGAGACGTAGACATAGAGAATGGACATGAGGACACAGTGGGGGGAAGAGGAGGGTGGGATGAACTGGACATAAATACACTACCATGTGTAAAATAGATAGCTAGTGGGAACCTACTGTATAGTACAGGGAGCTTGGTGCTCTGTGATGATGACTAGATGGGTGGGATGGAGGGGGGAGGGACATCCAAGAGGGAGGGGATATATGTATACATATAGCTGATTCACTTAATTGTACAGTAGAAACTAACACAACATTGTAAAGCAATTATACTCCAATAAAAAAAATAAAGTCAACACAAACAAGTGTGTAAAGTTTTCTCTCAAACACACACACATAAACTAACTGAGCCAAATTTATGTCACAAAACACAAGCTTTCCTAAGTTATCACTAAGAAAATAAAGATAATGTCAGTCAATGCTATAGGTGTCAGTACGGGAAAGAGAACTGCTGGTTTAGAACTGCTGGTTCTCTGACTCACCTTATTAACTTCCTTCATAATTTTTGAATCATTTTTTTTTTAATTGGAGTATAATTGCTTTACAATGTTGTGTTAGTTTCTGCTGTACAACGAATTGAATCAGTTATATGTATACATATATCCCCTCCCTCTTGGATCTCCCTCCCATCCCCCCCAACTTCCTTAATAATTTTGTAGAATATTATGAGAGTAGAGTTGTAGCATATGTGCATTTAAATTATAGAAATTCAACTATAAGCATTTGGCAGGAAGAGAGAACTTTAAAAAAACAACAGGGATTCGACTTTCTATCCATGTTCAGTCTCTCTCAATTCTTAACTCTGGGTCACTTGGTCTCAGACCAAATAAAGGAGTAAGTAACTTGCTCTCTAGCCTGATGCATAGCTGTGTGTAAAACATTGTGAGACAAGATGTTGTTAATGAATGTTCTGTAAGACTGTGGTCTCAAGGCTATAACTCATAACAGACCTCCTGTCTTTCCTTAAAGGTAGGGAGGCGTCCAGGAACAACACCAAGGAGCTTCCTGTAGGGACTTTTCCTGGCCTATGGTTGCAGGAAAAATCTCTTCTCCACTCACCAGACTTCTTTACACAAAGCCAAGTGCCAAGGCTGTTCCCTGAGAATCTGGTCATTTCCCATCTCTCTGAAATGATTTTAAGAAAAGGGACACTGTTAAGGAGGTTCATACCAGTGTTAGGGCTTCGGGGGGCTGCCCCTAAATATGCCACAATGGCATATTGATTATTTTGAATTAAAGTTACTTAAGAATCAGCGATGGAAGGATTGGGAGTTTGGGGTTAGCAGATGCAAACTATTATATATAGAATGGATAAACAACAAGGTCCTACTGTAGAGCACAGGGAACTATATTCAATATCCTGTGATAAACCATAATGGAAAAAAATATGAAAAAGGATATATCCTTATTCATATTTTTTCATATTCTTTTCCATGTATATTTCTGTCTTCCTGAAAGTAGGAAATAAATCTCGCACATGAGAGGTATACTCCTTGCATCTGGAGGTAGAAGGACACCCTTTTTGCCAGAGAGAGGGAATTCGGGGCTTAGAAGCCTATATAAACAAACCTTGTTACTTATTTTATTTACCACCTCAGGCCCAAACTCTGTTTAGATTCTTCACGAATCCAGCACCCCAAACCTAAGCTTCTTTGTCCTATCAATTCCTCTCAAATGTATCGTTTCTTTGTCTAAAAAGTATAAAAGCTCCCTGCTTTGACCACTTCTTAGGTCCCATTTCTATGAGACCTCTGTGCACATGAATTAAAAATTATTTCCTTTTCTCTTGCTAATTTGTCTTGTGGAAATTTTAATATTAGTTCAGTCACAAAAACTCAAGAGAGGTCAAGGGGAAAATTTCCCCTACCTCAACACCAGATACCTATATATTTTTTAAAAAGCTTTAATAATTATTCTCGGCTTTATGGCCCCAAACATCCTTTGGAGAACATGGGCCTTGTCAGTCTCACGGATATTTACAAGTTTTCCCCCTAGTTCACTTCTTCCTTACGTTACGTTATTAATTGTTTGAAAAGACAGGTAAACTAAAGGTGCTCTGATCGTCCACTGCCTGTTGTGAACTCTTGGTCAGCACTGATGGTATGCCGCCTCTCCTCCCTGGTGCTTTCCCCGGGCCCCCCGTATAACTGTCTCCATAAGCAGAGGTGGGGTGTGGGTGGCAGAGCTAAGATCGTGTCTTCGTCTGAGATCTTATTCAGTCCTGGACTGTTTTCAGAGCGAGAGTTATGAGTATTATTTGCTAGAACTTCACTAAGATGCTTAGTTCAGGTGCTGTAACAGGGTATACAAGATTTAAATTGAGGAGACATTAGAGGAGTGAAGCAATCCGAGGGAAATCTTAGACTGAACCTCATCCCCAGAGACCTATGGCTCAAGGCTGCCCCAGATTCTGCCAAGAACTAGAAGTGCATATGATAGTAAGTTGAAGAGACAGCATAAAAATGATCAACTTCATCAGCATCCTACCATGTCTTCTCATTCTTAGCTCAGACTTACAATGGAGAGAACATTAGAAGAGAGACCGTTTCTAATCTAGAACTTCATGGTTCTTGCCTCTAGAAGGTAGAAAAGAAATTAGCAAGCCTCAAATACTTCGGAACATCATGTTACATGGTTTCATACTTCTTTTATTCAAGTTGTACGTCTCTTTTACAGATGCTAATAAATGAATCCATTCTTTTACTAAAAAAAAAAAAAGGCATAAATTCCACCATTCCGTTCAATGAAATTTTGAGTAGGAAGGGGGAGAATAATTGTCTTTTTTTCAATTGGTTTCCAATCTCAAGTCTTTCATAGTGGGTTCTGGACTCACAGGTGATCAAAGACGTTGTAAATAATAATTTTGTTTCTACTTAATCTTGATTTATTTGTTGACTTTAGAATCAAATCCCCAGCAAGAGGTGACTTGATTGTGTTCTGATGGCACAATGTGTTTCATTAAGTCATAATGTCAATTATGTCGGCTCCTAGCAATTTCCTGTTTCCGTCCCTCTATCCACATGATTATACTTGTGCTTTGGGAAGATCATTTTGGCTGCTGTGTAACAAACAGACAGACTGAAGCAAGAAAACAGGAACAACAGTTACTTGCTGACCTGAATTACTAAAAGGATGGGAAGGGATGGAAGTGGATAAAGGTTTCCTGGAGGGGACTTCCCTCGTGGCACAGTGGTTAAGAATCCACCTGCCAATGCAGGGGACACAGGTTCGAGCCCTGGTCTGAGAAGATCCCACATGCCACGGAACAACTAAGCCTGTGCGCCACAACTACTGAGACTGCGTTCTACAGCCCGCGAGCCACAACTACTGAAGCCCGCGTACCTACAGCCTGTGCTCCGCAACAAGAGAAGCCACCGCAATGAGAAGCCCATGCACCGCAACGAAGAGAAGCCCCTGCTCACTGCAACTAGAGAAAACCCGCATGCAGCAACGAAGACACAATACAGCCAAAAAATAAATAAATAAAAAATAAAATTAAAAAAAAAGGTTTCCTGGAAAAGATGGTCTTCATAGCTACTTTGAGGAGATTGCTTTGGTTCTTAACAATTATATAGTATTAGTCTTTCTCCAACATGGGTAGGTACATTTATATTGCCCTCCCAATTTTGTTTTGTTTTGTGGTATGCGGGCCTCTCACTGCTGTGGCCTCTCCCGTTGCGGAGCACAGGCCCCGGACGTGCAGGCCCAGTGGCCATGGCCCACGGGCCCAGCCGCTCTGCGGCATGTGGGATCCTCCCGGACCGGGGCACGAACCCGTGTCCCCTGCATCGGCAGGCGGACTCCCAACCACTGCGCCGCCAGGGAAGCCCCCAATATATTTTTTTAAAAAGAAAATGTTCAATGAGATAAGCTTAGAGACCTTTTAAACTTTTCCGTCTTTTCAGTAGTTTCATATTGGTTACAGAGTTTGTGACCTAAAAAGTTTTTAATACATTTAAACATTAAACATTTGCTCCAGAAACTGCTATGCTTCTGGAGATTCAGAAATAATGATACCAATTTTGCCTTATCTCTCACTAAATTCCAAGTCTGACATAAAAGACTTTTCTATACGTAATATATAGTACATAAAAGACAAAGGAGAAAATGTAGAGAACACCACTGAAAACGGTAGCCCAAATAAGTTCACAATTTTCCATTGTCAACATAAGATATTGCTTGAAGCTCGGGTCATTTCCTAACTTTGAACTCAAAGGTTAATGAGTTTCTCAAGTTCTTTCTAAACGATACCGTTCCCAAAGAGGCATTCTATAAGGAGAAGATGACTTCATTTTACCCAGCAAGGGATATATATGACATCACTATATTTTAAAACCCTGCAAAACAAACAGTGCCGTATGGTTCAATTTTTTTCCAACAGCAAACTAACAATCTGGAGTATTCTAATAAATTGTTGTTAGGAATATTTTTGGCCAAACTTTTCTTTTTCCCTTGTTACAACTGGTTTGCTAACAGATTTCTTTCGCTTTAGAGTTATAATTAGAAGACAGTCTCTACTTTGCGTAATCAAATTGTAATTGCTGTTTGGGTGAAATCCAACCCGTTTAAGCATCAGTACTTCCAAAAAAAACAATGTCTGGCAAAAAGAGGATAACAAATGCCATGCTCTAATGATCCAGGTTATCTAATAATGTTTTCCTAACAGTTGCGTTTTTATTGTTTTTTAGAGTCTGGACAGCAAGTGATATTAGAATTATCAATGTACTTTAAGGCATCACATTTGCAACTGGCAATAAATTAATGTTCTCTGATGAACACTAATGATGGTAATAAGAAACAAAAATTCACTTGGGGTCAGAAACCTCCCAGTCTTAGGTCTGTCGTTTGTTAACTTTGTGCCCCAGTGCCTGAATTTATTTCCAGTGCCCGGAGAATTTCCAAACACATACATCTCTTGCTTTAGAAGCCAAAACGCTCAGTTGCAGGCCCTGGTAGAATGAATGCACATAACTGTGTTTCTAGCTCCCCACCCTCCTGCCCACTTTCTAACCGCCTCCCTAGAAACTCTGTAAGTCTTTCAGAAAACTCCATCCTTTGTTAAATCAGCTAGTCATTTTCTGTTGCTTACAACCAAGAAGCCTCACGTCTACTTCAAAAATGCATCTCAAGTCTGTCCACTTGTCTTCATCTCAGCGGTCACCACTCTATGCGGTCCAGACTCCCATGACATCTGTTCTGCACTTAAGGAGCAGCTTCCCGACTAGTCTCCCTGCACCCACCTTGTCCTTCTCAAACCCAATGTACATGTAACAGTTAATGTGATCAGTGCTAAATACAAAAGGAACATTAATCATTCTTCTCCATAAAATTCTTCTAATTGATCTAAATATATACTTTAAAAATCTTTAACACAATCAATATAGCTCAATATGATTTGCCTCCTGGGTGCCTCTCCAACCTCATCTCTTGCCGCTCTCCCCCATTCTCTGTGCTTCAGCCACACTGGCCTTCTTTCTTACCTTGAGGCTTGCAGGCATACTCTCCCCTACCTGGAATACCTTCCTCTCTAGTCAGTCTGTCTAACACCTCCTCATTCTTTAGGTCTCAGCTAAAATGTACTTGCATTAAAGAGGCCTTTCCTCATGCCTCATTCTAAAATAACTCTTCCTACTTATGGACCTCATAATACCCTGTACATTCCATCTATTAAAATTATTATAATGTATAATTATGTGTTTATATTTGTGTTGTTTAGAATCTCTCTCTCTCCTCAATTCTACCTGGGCAGGAAATATGTCTATTTATTCTACCTTGTATTCCAGTAGCTGGCACATAAAATCCACTTAATTAATAAAGATGTTGAATAAATTTAAAAAATGCACATTACTCAGTGAAAGAAGCCAATCTGAAAAAGCTGCATATTATATTATTCCAACTATAGACATTCTGAAAAAGGCAAAACTATGGAGACAGTAAAAAGATTAGTGGTTTCCAGGAGTTCAGGGTAGGGGAAGGGATCAATAAGCAGGGCACAGAGAATTTTTTAGGGCAGTGAAAATACCCTGGATGGTACTATAATGAGGGATACATGTCCTTATATATTTGTCCAAACCCATTTAATATACAACACTAACATTTAGGGAAGTAAACTTGAGGACAAAAACGATGACAGATGTTGATAACAGGAGGGGTGCTCTGCGTGTGTGGGGACAGAGGGTATATGGGAAATCTCTGTAACTGCGTCTCAATTTTGTTGTGAACCTAGAACTGCTCTGAAAAATAAAGTCTTTTAAAAAATAAGGTATTGAGGAACAAATCTTAAAAAAAAGAAAAAAGAAACAGAATATATAACTTTCTAATCAAGCTAGATCAATAAAACAAAAGGTAGGAAAAAGAAAACATAGTAAAGCATGGTTTAAAAAAGAAAAAAAGAGGGCTTCCCTGGTGGCGCAGTGGTTGAGAGTCCACCTGCCGATGCAGGGGACACGGGTTCGTGCCCCGGTCTGGGAAGATCCCACACGCCGCGGAGCGGCTAGGCCCGTGAGCCATGGCCGCTGAGCCTGTGCGTCCGGAGCCTGTGCTCTGCAACGGGAAAGGCCACAACAGTGAGAGGTCCGCGTACCGCAAAAAAAAAAAAAAAAGAAAGAAAGGACTTCCCTGGTGGCGCAGTGGTTGAGAGTCCGCCTGCCGATGCAGGGGACACGGGTTCGTGCCTCGGTCTGGGAAGATCCCACATGCCGCGGAGCGGCTGGGCCCGTGAGCCATGGCCGCTGAGCCTGTGCGTCCGGAGCCTGTGCTCCGCAACGGGAGAGGCCACAACAGTGAGAGGCCCGCGTATCGGGGGGAAAAAAAAAAATTAAGATGGTGAAAAATTCTAAACATATCAGTAACTATAATGAATACAGTGAGTAAAATATCCTATTTCAAGAATATACTCTATATTTCTATTCTCTGGATTATTTTCTCAATTATAAATAATAAGATGAAAAATGTTTTGTATCTCTTACTTTTTAAAATAAAATCTAATTATAATAATCTAATATTAAAAATATTAAAATATTAAATAATCTAATAATAAAAAATATTAAATCTAACAATCTAATATAAAAAGATTAAATATTAAAAAATAATAATCTAATAAAAATATTAAAAATCTAATATTAAAAAATCTAATATTAAAATATCAACCTAACAAAAATTGGGAGGTGCATATAAAGAAGTGCTTAGGAGTTATATCATTAAATCCTTATAACATAAAAGAAGAAAAGTCTACAATTAACAGTCTAAAATTCTACCTGAAGAAACTAGAAAAAGAGGAGGAATTTACACTCAAAATAAGCAGAAGGAAGGAAATAATAAAAGAAGAAACAATGAAATAGAAAATGGACAAAAAATAGAGAAAATCAATATATGTGAAAGCTGGCTCCTTGACAACAGCCATAACATTGATAAACTGCTAGTTAGACTGGTTAAAAAAAAAAGATGACACACTGACCAATATCAGAAATGGGAGAGGGAACATTACTGTAGATTCTCTGTCTTTTTTAAAAAGGCAATATTATGAACAACTCCATGCTAACAAATTTGACAATTTATATGTAATGGATAAATTCCTTGAAAGACACAAGTTACCAAAACTGATTCAAAAAGAAACATGAAAGCTGAATAGCACTACAGTTGACCCTTGAACAACGAGGGGGTTAACCTGCGTATAATATAGTCGGCCTTCCGTTTTCACGGTTCCTCCACATCTACAGATTTAACCAACTGTGGACCATGTAGTATTACAGTATTTACCATTGAAAAGATCTGTGTATAAGTGGACCCACACAGTTCAAACCTGTGCTGTGCAAGGGTCAACTGTATCTCAATCTTAAAAACTGAATCTGTAATGAAAAACACTCCCATAAAGAAAACTCCAGGTCCAGATGGCTTCACCAGTAGACCTACCCTTTAAGGAAGAAGTAATACCAGTCCTAAAACAAATTCAGAAAACAAGGAGGAGGGAACACTTCCTAACCCATTTTATGAGGCCATCATTAAACTGATATCAAAACCACACAACAATATCCAAGTAAATAAAATGATAGGTCAGTGGATGGAAATGAATGAATCCTTAATAGAATTTTAACAAAAATTGACCCTTTGATATTTAAGGGGGTTTTAGCTCAGGAATCCAAAGCTGACTCAATGGTCGAAGACCAATCAATGTAACTCGACACATTAAAATAATTGTTAAGTATGCTCACGTAGATAGATGCTTTTTTTTTTACAATATTCAACATTTACTGATGATAAAAACTCTCATCAGCTAATTAGAAATGGAAGAGTACTTCCATGCTCTCATAAAGAAAGAAAACAATCCTGCAGCTATCATCATTCTTAACAGTGAAATATACTGAGTGCTTTCCCCTTGAAGAACAAGATAAGGATACCCATTTTTGCCACTTATATTCAGTCTTACGTTGGAGGTGCAAGCCAGTGCAAAAAGACAAAACATAAATGAAAGGTATACATACGGGAGAGGAAGAGTAATGAGTTGTCTTTATTTGCAGGCAGCATGATCATTTATGTAGACCCTCCTAAAAACAAATCTACCAAAAAAGCTAAAAAACCTAATGCCTGAGTTTAGTAAGTTTTCAGTATAGTTGGTCAAAATATAAATTGTATTTCTCTGTATCAGCAATGAATAACTTGAAGTTGACATTTAAAATAATATCATCGGGCTTCCCTGGTGGCGCAGTGGTTGTGGGTCCGCCTGCCGATGCAGGGGACGCAGGTTCGTGCCCCGGTCCGGGAGAGTCCCATATGCCGTGGGGCGGCTAGGCCCGTGGGCCTTGGCCGCTGAGCCTGCGCATCCGGGGCCTGTGCTCTGCGGCGGGAGAGGCCGCATACCAGAAAAAAAAAAAAAAAAATAATAATAATAATATCATTTGGTGGGGGAGTGGCCAAGACGGCAGAGCAGGAAGACCCTGAGTTCACCTCTTGCCACGGGCACACCGAAACGACAACTATTTACAGAGCAACTATTGATGTGAATGACCAGAAGAAAAGCGGAAAAGATCTGCTACAACTAAAGATATAAAGAAGGAACCACAGTGAGATGGGTAAGCAGGGCAAAGATGTGGTACAGTCAAGAGGCCATAACCCCGGGTAGGCAACCCACACATGATAGGATAATTACAACTGCAGAGGTTCTCCCCAAGGCGAAAGGGGTCCAGGCCTCACACTGGCCTCCCCACCCTGGGTTTCCGGTACCAGCAAGACGAGCTCCCAGAACATTTGGCTTTGAAGGCCAGCAGGGCTTACTTTCAGGAGAGCCAGAGGGCTGGAGAAATAGAGACTCCACTCTTAAAGGGCGCACACAAAATCTCACACGTTCTGGGACCCAGAGCAGAAGCAGTAGTTTGAAAGAAATCTGAGTCAGACCTACCTGCTGATCTTGGAGAGACTCCCTGAGAGGCAGGAGGCATCTAGAGCTCAGCGTGGGGACACAGACACTGGTAGCAACCATTTTGAGAGCTCATTCTACCAAAAGGACATTGGGGCTGGCAAGTGTCACTTTGGAATCCTCCCTCGAGCATGTTAGCACCAGGACCTTGCTTGCCTCACCCACCAGCCTGCAGGCATCAGTACTGGGACACCTCAGGCCAAGTAGCTAGCTGGGCAGGGACAGAGCCCCACCCACAAGCAGGCGGGCTTCTTTAAGACCCCCGAACCCACAGCTGCCCCAGGACCCAGCCCTGTCCACCAGAGGGCCCAAGACCTGAAACTAGGCCTAGAATCCCCCAGGGTCCCACAGCCAGCCATCTCCACAGCTGGCCCTGCCCACTGGCAGGCTGATACCAACCCCTGGACTCACAGGGCCCTGGCTCCACACTGGACCCACAACCTGGCTCCACCTACTAATGGGCTGGCACTAGCCCTGGGACCAGCCTCACCCACCAGTGGACAAGGCATCAGCCCCAACACCCTCTGGGCCCTGGCCACACAGAGTAAACTTAAGAAAATAAAAATCATATCAAGAATCTTTTCTGACCACAATGCCATGAGACTAGAAATCAACTACAAGGAAAAAACCGCAAGAACACAAACACATGAAGGCTAAACAATATGCGACTAAACAACCAATGGATCACTAAAGAAATCAAAGAAAATTTAAAAATACCTGGAGGCAAATGAAAATGAAAACATAATGATCCCAAATCTATGCGAAGCAGCAAAAACAGTTCTAAGAGCGAAGTTTACAGTGATACAAGCCCACCTCAGGAACAAGAAAACCTCAAAGAAACAACCTAACCTTACACTTAAAGGAATTAGAAAAACAAACAAAACCCAGTTAGTAGAAGAAAAGAAATGATAAAGATGAGAGCAGAAATAAATGAAATAGAGACAAAAAAACTAAGAGCTGGTTCTTTGAACAGATAAACAAAATTAATAAACCTTTACTCAGATTCATCAAGAAAAAAGGAGACAGGGCCCAAGTCAAAAAAATCAGAAATTAAAAAGGAGAAGTTACAACTGACACCACAGAAGTACAAAAGATCATAAAAGATTACCATGAACAATTATATGCCAATAAAATATTTGCAAATGATATATCCAACAAGGGGTTAATATCCAAAATAAACAAAGAACTCATTGAACTCAGTATCAAAAGTTGCCCAACAACCCTATTAAAAATTGGGCAGAGGAACTGATTACACATTTTTCCAAAGAAGACATACGGACGGCCAACATACATATGAAAGGATGCTCAACATCAGAGATCATCAGGAAAATGCAAATCAAAACCACAATGAGATATCACTTCATACCTGTCAGAACGGCTATTATCAAAAAGGCAAGAAATAACAAGTGTTGGTAAAGATGTGGAGAAAAGGAAACCCTTGTGCAGTGTTGGTGGGAATGTAAACTGTTACAGCCACTATGGAGAACAGTATGGAAATTCCTCAAAAAATTAAAAATAGAACTGCCATAAGATCCAGTAATTCCACTCCTGGGTATTTTTCCGATGAGAAAACAAACACTAATTCAAAAAGATATATGCACCCTGTGTGCATTGCAGCATTGTTTACACTAGCCAGGATATGGAAGCAACATAAGTGCCCATCAATAGATAGATGGATAAAGAAGATATCACACACACACACTGGAATATTACACAGCCATAAAAAAGAATGGAATCTTGCCATTTGTGACAACATGGATGGGCCTAGAGGGTATCATGCTAAGTGAAATAAGTCACAGAGAAAGAAAAATACTGTATGATTTCACTTATATGTAAAATCTAGAAAACAAAACAAATGAACAAATATAACAAAACAGAAATAGCTATAGATACAGAGAAAAAAACAGGTGATTGCCGGAGCTGGGCCGGGGGGGAAGAGGAAAGAAATAGGTAAGGAAGAATAAGAGGTACAAACTTCCAGTTACAAAATAAATGAGTCACAGATATTCAATATGCAGTGTAGGGAATACAGTCAAAAACTATGTAATGTCTTAGTATGGTGACAGATAATAACCAGACTTATCACAGTGATCATTTTGAAATGTACAGAAATATTCAATCACTCTGTCATGTAGTAAGAACTAACATTGTGCTGTAGGTCAATTATACTTCAAAAACAAACTCTCTCATAGAAAAAGAGATCAGATTTGTGGTTACCCAGAGGCAGGTAGTTGGGGAGGGAGAATTAGATGAAGGCAGTCAAAAGGTACAAACTTCCAGGTATAAGATAAATAAGTGCTAGGGATGTAATGTACAACATGATAAATATAATTAACACTGTTGTATGTTATATATGAAAGCTAAGAAAGCAAACCCTAAGAGTTCTCATCCCAAGGAAAGGTAATTTTATATTTATTTAATGTATCTATATGAGATGATGGATGTTCTCTAAACTTATTGTGCTAATCACTAGATTTCTAATCATTTCATGATGTAAGTCAAATCATTATGCTGTACATCTTAACTTATACAGTGCTGTATGTCAATTATATCTTAATAAAACTGGAAGAAAAAAGATTACCAAAAAAAATTAAATATTATTTAGAACAGTATCTAAAAACATAAAGTACATACAAATTAAGTTAACAAAATAATGCAAGATCTAAGCACTGAAAACTACAAATGCTACTGAGAAGAATAAAAGAGCTGGGTGAATGTAAAGACATATTCTGTCTATAAATTGGAAGATTTGATGTTTTTATGATATCAATTCACCCTAAACTGACCTATAGATTCAAATGTAATAACAATTAAAATTCCAATAGGCTTTTTTGAAGGGTAGAAAATGGTAGAATATTCTAAAATCTATATGGAAATCCAGCAAACCTAGAAAGATATGTTTAAAAAAGCAGAACAAGGTTGGCATACTCATACTACCTACTATCAAGACTTACTACAAAAAAAAAAAAAGACTTAGTACAGCAATCAAGAGGGACCTAGAGTCTGTCATACAGAGTGAAGTAAGTCAGAAAGAGAAAAACAAATATCATATGCTAACACATATATATATGGAATCTAAAAAAAAATGGTTCTGATGAACCTAGGGGCAGGACAGGAATAAAGACACAGACACAGAGAATGGGCTTGAGGACATGGGGAGGGGGAAGGGTAAGCTGGGATGAAGTGAGAGAGTAACACTGACATATATACACTACCAAATGTAAAACAGATAGCTAGTGCGAAGCAGCTGCAGAGCACAGGGATATCAGCTCGGTGCTTTGTGACCACCTAGAGGGGTGGGATAAGGAGGGTGGGAGGGAGACACAAGAGGGAGGGGATACGGGGATATATGTATGCCTATAGCTGATTCACTTTGTTGTACGGCAGAAACTAACACAACATTGTAAAGCAATTATACTCCAATAAAGATGTTAAAAAAAAAGAGACTGTAGTACTGGCATAAGGATAGACACACAGATACAGAACAGAGGAGAGTCCAGAGCTAGACACGCACATATATGGTCAGTTGATTTTGAAAAAGATGTCAAGGTAATGCAATGGGGAAAGGATAATCTGTCCAACAACTGTAACAATTGGATATCCATATGGGAAAATAAAAAGAAACCTCAATCCTTACCTATAACCAGGCAGAGTTAAAATGAGTAGAAAATTTCTCCTCCAAAAGTGGCTCTCCTGAGTCCTTTATGTTTTATTTTCTGGTACTTACAGGCTTTACCAACATGCCTAGTTTACCCATCAGGACAGGTCAAACACTGAAATGAGCATTACTTGGACTTTGAAAGAATTTGGTGTTACCAACGGTATTCAGTCAGGCCAATTCACAGAAGTCTCGTGCTACTGCAATAGCTTGGCACACATCCCAAGAACTGAACAATTCCTTCCGACTAGTTCTACGCCCTACATCCCTGGAAAAATCTTTAAATTCCCTACTCTGGATTTCAAATCTTTCTTTCTTTTCCCCAAATTTCCACCACTAAACTGGGCATGTTTCATTGATTATCTGGGCCCAGGCTCATCATCTTTTTCCAATAAGGCTAAAATACGGTCTTGGCTAATGGACCACTGAGCTCTGCCCACAGGAAATCTCTGACTGGCCTTTGTCTTTACTGACCTTGGCCTCCTATTCACTTCTTGGGCCAAACTACAGTATTGGATTTTCATTCTGGCTCAACTCTTCACACCCCCGTCTCTTTGTATTCCTCTCCTTATCCTCTTAAAGCTCATTTTCCTAACTCGCCATAGAGATCACTAAAGCTAGTATTTTCCCTGAAGATTAAAAAATACTTAAGATAACATGTTTATAATTAGTAACTCCTCATTTTCAATTCACAGTCTCTTTCGGAGGGAGCTGTTATCTTTTATAACCAGACATTACTAAATGAATAAGTGATGAAACCTTCAGAGAGAGGGATCAGTCATTTAAAGGCTGCTGTCCCCACTGTTAGCACTGACACGCCTCGTACAGGTCACCTCACGCCCCACCAAATTATTCCTCCTCCATAATCTTTAAAATTGGGAAGAATTTTTTTTCCATCAATGATAGATCTTTAGGTCCAAAGACGAACACTGCTCATTCACATGCTCTCTTACATACTCTTGTGCTCTTCCTATTTAGTTTTCTCCCCTGAAGAACGTGGAATAATTCAAGGGATATTTTGAGGACCTCACCTTATAATGCATTCACCCCTCTGCACCACCCCCCACCTGCCCCCCACCGGAAACAAAAAAAGAAAAAAAACACTGTTTCTTCCTGAAATCAATCAAGCAACATCCCATGGGTAAGTGGACTCTCTTGCGTTAATATAACTCATGTAATTAATATAATGCAGGAGTCCCGGTGGCCTTGCGAGGCAGTCTCAGACACTCCCATCCAGCCTTCCCTCACCCCTCTCCCTCACTGGGCTCAGACCTGCACCTTAGTCTGACTCGCACCTCCTGCCTTCCCTGCCTCCACCCACCCCAGGTGTTTATCCTAATAAAACACTTGCACGTTCAATCCTATCTTGGCATTTGCTTCTCAGATGACCCAGCCTGACACATCTGGATTAATAACTTACTTAAATTTATGTTTTCCTGAAACTAGCAGCTCTTAAGTGGGTCCTCAGAAAATGGGTAAAGAAACGGATTTTGTAATGCAGATCTCAGATACAGAGTTCCTCCTCTGTTCCATTTATCCCCATCTTGAAAAAGATACTAATAAAAGGAAATTAGGCTTTTAAATAGTTGTGTCACACTGACAACTTTCCTAATACTAAGAGATTCTCCATTACATACAAATTCACCCAGTTCTAATGAGAAGAGAGCAAGTTATTTGATATTAACCACTTAGGTGTCTGGCTCTCTGATGGTAAGGTCCTGGAGGGTTAGCATGCTGCCTCATTCACTTTTTTACTGAGTACTGAGTTCACAGCAGGTACTCAATAAATGTCTATTGAATGGAGATGAAATCAGTGATGCTTAATTGCAGTGAGGTACAGTGATTAAAGAGGGGCGTGGTTCTCAGAACTTTCTAGGGATATGAAAAAACATATAAAATATACCCATTGTTTTCATTACACAAACCATAGAAAAAACTTCATATTTCATCTTACAAACCACAGAAAGTGAAGTTCAACAAAAATCCTGTTAGCTACAGTGGCAATAAGCAAAATATAAAGTGAGAAAGATTATAGAGAACTGATTTTAAACCAATGAGGAGCTCTGCACCAGTCATACTCTATTCACCTAAAATCGTTGTCCTGCCCTTCTAAGAGCTGGCCAACACCTAATGTCTGGATTTAGAAGAGTAATAAGTTGCAATAACCATGTGGCTAGATATAGCGATACAGAATATGTATATGGGGTATATATAATACACGTGTGTTATATATGATATACTATATAAGATATAGATATAAACGTTTACTCATACCAATATTCCCGTATACCCGTAGGCTTACTCAAGCCTCATTATTTACGTACTGCCAACAGATATAACTATTTCTTCTAAAAAAAACAAAAAGAAAAATCCTGTATCTTCCTACATGTCAAGTAAAGGAGTAAACAAGTAAACAAAATATTGATCTATTTAGATGATAGTGGAAAGTTTACATTTACAAAATAACTTGATAACAGTAAAAGAAAATAGAACAGAAAGAGTGGAGAGTTAGATGAACTCCACAACTTCTGATTCCTTCATCATCACTTTAAAAAAGAGTAATTTATTTCACCAACTGTTGGCATATTTGTGATAATTAAACTCTTACTACAGCAATGAAAATAAGTGTATTAGTAGAGATCTCAAACAATGAAGCTTTAACTAGTCTTTCCCATAATAGTTTAACACATCTAAGCTATACCTTGTCATTGGGGAATTTTTGCTGCACATTAACTGGGTTTCCAATTAATTTCCCAATATTGTTTAAAGAACTCCATAATAACACTGGCTTGACTTTTAAGTGCGCTCAGTGAATTTGAGAGGGAAGAAAGAATAGTCCACACAACAGACCCAGAAAAGGCAGAAAACATTTTTCTTCTTCCTCTCTTCATTATTTTCCCCAGAAACTACTGCAAGTGGGTAAAAATTAAAGAATAAAGATATACCTAAAACAATCGATGACAAGTTAAAATTATGAATTCCAGGTCTTTCAACATATAAAATGGTCTAATGAAAATTTTATGTAGAGTAAGTTCTACAGAATTGCAAGTTGGCCCTAAACTATGTAATATTGGGAAGTCTAATTCTTGCCCTACAGGCTTAGGAAAAAAATAAAACCATAGCTCTTCACATTTCAAATTACATGTCATTTTACCTATGAGTCAACCAAATAACAGATATGAACTGAGGTGCCTACCAGGTTCAGGGCATGACAAGACATTTCATAATGAACCCCCAGTTAAAGGAACTAATCCTAAAGAATTCAGCATGTACTTTATATGAAAAAATGAGAAAAGCAAATAATTCCAAGTAGTTAAACAGAGGTAATGAATATATGAAAAGTTTCAATTAAAAGTTAAGGAAAATAAAGAGGCCTATAATTTTATAAAGTTTGACAAATTTGGTAGAAGAATAGAAAAATTTGTATTTTCTAGAGAAGATACTTTTGATTTCATATAAAAAGAAATGAAATTCTAATTACAAAAAGTGAATCAGTAGAAAAGGAACATTTATTCCTTTTCCAAAGATACTATTTTCCTAGTTAGCTATCAGAAACCACTCAAACAAACGCAGAACTTCTCAAACAATTGCTTATGAAGTTTCATTATAGATGTTTTTTGGTAACAAAATATATTTCACATATTAAAAATAAGCAAGCTTCCATGCTACAGCATCTCCTTTCTTTTCTTCATTCAACAAATATTTATTGAGCTCTTAATATATAATTCAACATGGTTCTAATACTAGGGCTACACCACTGAACAAGATGGACTAAAATCACGGCCAACATGGAACTTACTTTCTAGGTGAGATAAATGACAGGCAAGAAAATAAGTAAAAGGTCTAGCATGTATATTCTACTACTATTCCACTGTCGTTCTGCCATAATATTGTCCTTTGGTTCAATGGCGCTGGATGTGGTTTAAATAGAATTACAATGCAATAAAAGCCTTTTAATATTTCAGATAAACCCTCTTGGCCCAGTTCTAAGCTAGATCTGTCTTAAAAGGATTACCATGATATAAACCTGGGATCACCAAACTTTTTCTATAATGAGTCACACATAAATATTTTAGGCTTTGCAGGCCATCTATGATCTATATCCCATATTCTACACTTATTTTTCCCTTTAAAAATGTAAAACTATTCTTATCTGGCAGGCCAAACAAAAACAGGCCAGGGGCTGAATCTGCCCTACAGCCATAACTCTCCAACATCTGACCAAAAGATATGAGTATTCTTGCTTTTAAGTGGCTATGCTCAGTCATACATTTCATGTTTCTTTTATTTTTTTATATTTATTCTTTTGCTCTTTGTTGTTCATTTGCCAAAATCTAATAAAACATTCTTTTCTAGAGCCACAGTAGTTCCAACTACTACAGCCTGAGTCAGTTCTGAAGAGCACGGCCACCTGCTCTATTTCACACAAGCAACAGAAAAATGTTCCTGGCAGAAAAACCTTCCTAAGTCTATACTTTAGAGAGATACGGCGGAGACTATACATGCTCTCCACTGACTTCCTGGAGCAGACACATATAAGGTCTAACGGTCCCTTACCTTGCTGGAGGAACGTCAATATTGGAAGAAACAACTTTTCGTTTTTGTTCAAGGAGACAGATGGAGCGAGTGTTTTCTTTTTCATGGTCAAGGGCTCGGTTGACTTTTTTGGTGTCTGCTGTTTTCACATCCTCCTCCATGGCCAAGGGGAACAAGTGTTGATGAGACAGTTTTTTACTAGAGTCACGTTTTAAGTCCTCTGGTTGAAATGTGAAGGCCATTTCCCGCTTAATGCTCCCCACCTGTGAAATGAAATGCAAAAATTCTTAGTCACCCAAAATATCAGCTTTGCATGACTATGTGCAGATGGCCATGACGGGAGACCACAGACTCTGCTGTCCCTGTTCATCTTGAAGATTTTATAGTTTAAATGGGAAAAAAGTCACACAGAAATCAAATAACTGACATTACAAAGTAATGCACAATTGAGGCACCACCTGTCATAATGCAAACAAGAAGCATCGCAAGCACAAGAAAAGCCTTTCAGATGTGCAAAAACTTCGAAGGCTTGAAAGCGTGAGACTTAGAAAAATCTAAAAATTTAAAACATTATTGTTTTCTCTTCTACAACTGAGAAAACTCAATTAAGTAAATAAATTCTTAAATATTTCATGCTGATTATGTTTAATGAAGAGAGCTATATATATAAAATCAAGCCTTATACCTTTGACTAGGATACTGATCTTAACTACACTCTTTATCTAATGAAGAATTGTTTTTTATCCTTTATTTATAGCAGTTAAGATCTTAATGATATCCTTCATTAGTATGACAATTAAAAAGTCATATTAATTTTTCTAATGATTTTTTACTAAATGCAATGGTGATTAAAGTTTAAGACAAATATGAATTTAGACCTCAAGGAATTAAAACTGGTTAAGGAAAATAAAGAGGCCTATAATTTTATAAAGTTTGACAAATTTGGTAGAAGAATAGAAAAATATGTATTTTTCTAGAGAAGATACTTTTGATTTCATATAAAAAGAAATGAAATTCTAATTACAAAAAGTGTATCGGTAGAAAAGGAACATTTCAGATTTTAGGACTGTGATGACTGAAAAAGGAGACTAAAGTTAAAAAAGAAAAAGGATTTTGTAATGTCATTGGTGCTGTAAATGAGGTCTGGAGTGAACTTGTTAAAGTCCTAAGTATACAAAGAAGAACCAGACTATCTGGCAACCCAGAGCCTCACTCATCAGCAGAGTATGTTTCAAAATATGTGCATCTATAAGACATTTCACAGGTCCAGAGACAGTCTCTCCCTTTCATGAAGTCAGTGTACATAGTCAGTAAAGCTTCACTCGCCCACTTAAATAGAGGATATGCTTATTTGTTTCTTTTTAATTTTAGTTAGGAGGAAAAGCACGAAGCATGTGATCAAACAGATTTAGAATAATAGGAGCTAAAGCCATAAACATACAGCATCTTCAGAATAAAATGAGAATATGTGGGCCCAGTAACAGCAGAGACTGGCAAAGTATGGTATTAATGACTAGAAACTCTCAGACTAAAGGAAAACTCTGAAGTATATGTGTGTTGGGAGTCACAGGACCTGCTCACATATGTATTCTTCCCGAGCCCAGGGATGACTTGTGCCTCAGGATTGCCTTGGCTGGAATGTATCTTTCACAAGAACACAGAGCCCTAAACTGAGCTCCCTGCTCTCCTTGGCCTGCACTTGTCAGGAAAAAGAGAGTGTCTTCCATGGTGTTCCTGCCAGACCGAGCCCCAGCTCCACAGGACAATGGTCAGCCACCTGGGTCTACTTGCAACTCATTAAAGAGTTACCATATTTCTTAGAATGCACTAGTTAATGAAGCAAAGTAAGAGTCCAAGAAAAATGAGTGCTTTTAAGAGCTAACTGTTTAAATGACGTCGATACTCAATAGAAAGGAATAAGAAAATATTTCACACTTCTAAAATGCAATAAATTTTCAATAAAAACGTAGTTTGGAAAACTGACTAATGTAATTATAAATTTTTAAAATATCCATCACTAATCACTTTCAGTGCAACTTCTTCTGCCTGGAGGTGGAAGAGAGAGGGAGGCATTTTTTCCACCTCTAGAGCAGCTCATTCCCAGCGATGTTACAACAGGAATATGCCAAACGCCAGGCATGAAAGATGAAAACAAAGGCGTGGTTTTGATGATTATAAATAGTTTCTCCCTAAGTGTCAAGTGTTACAGTAATTAAATATTTAAGTAGTCATTAGTATTAAGTTGTAGCAATAATTGACATCCATACCTCCCTTGGGGTCAACTGGACTGGTTAAATGAATTCAATCCAAAGAGAGGAGGGTTGAGGGAGAACATTACAGAAAGTTTAGCTTTTAGCTCCAAATATTTGGGGAAAAAAGCCAGCATCTAAAGCAAATTAATGCAAAGTAGAATAAACTTCCTATAGAAATGATATTATAATTGTATGTCATGCTCTTAGCTGAGACTTCATAATAAAATAAATTATGGTAATATTCAACAATGTAAGCTATAAATCTTCCATAATACATTCTAAACATAAAATTAATCTCTCAATAATAATCAAGAAATTTTAGCAATGTAATGAATTTCAAAGACTACTTAGCCCAGACTCCTTTTTAAAAGTGGAATTAAAATGAGTTAGAAATGATCAAAGAAGAGAAAAAAGTGTAGAGGTGAGCAAGAGACTTTAGATACTTTGAGTCATAGGTTCCACTGTTTGTAAGGCTGGTGGAAGGAGTGGGTCACAGGTGTAGATGTTCATTATATCACTATGCCTTAAATGTATATGTATATTACATGTTCTCTTTTTTTAATTTATTTTATTTAGTTATTTTTGGCTGCGTTGGGTCTTTGTTGCTGTGCACAGGCTTTCTCTAGTTGCAGTGAGCGGGGGATACCCTTCGTTGTGGTGCGCGGGCTTCTCATTGCGGTGGCTTCTCTTGCTGCGGAGCACGGGCTCTAGGCGCGTGGGCCTCAGCAGTTGCAGCATGTGGGGTCAGTAGTTATGTCACTGGGGCCCTAGAGAGCAGGCTCAGTAGCTGTGGCGCACGGGTGTAGTTGCTCCATGGCATGTGGGATCTTCCCGGACCAGGGAATCGAACCTGTGTCCCCTGCATTGGCAGGCGGATTCTTAACTACTGCGCCACCAGGGAAGTCCCTACAGTTTCTTTTTAATGTTCTTTTATTCATATCAGATATTATATTTAAAAATATTTTTTAAAAGGAGAGTACACGAGAGAAGAGAATGGAGCAAGTATATGAAGTCAAATCTTAAGACATGGGCTCAGAAATGGCCCAGAGAAATAGGGTGGTGGCTGGGTCGGATGCTGGACAAAGGAGAATGCTCTAAGATGGGAGGTAATAGAGCACATTTGAATGCTGAGGCAGGATGGAAAGGAAGGGATGAGTGAGGGTTTGGAGGAGGAGTAAAAGGGGGCAGCCATTGCACCTCCAGCAGATCAGCTGAGGAAAGCAGATAAAGGAAGATATGAGCCCATTTATATGAGATTTCCGGAAAAGGCAAATCCATAAAGACACAAAGCAGACCAGGGATTGCCTGGGGCTGGGGTTGAGAGCAGGAACTGATTGCAAACGGGCACCGGAGAACTTTTTGCCATGATGGAAATGTTCTGGAACTAGACTGTAGTGATTTGTACAGTGCTATGAATTTATCAAAAATCCCTGAACTGTATTCTTACAATGGGATGAATATTATGGTATGTAAATTATACCTCGATAGTACTGTTGATTTAAAAAAAAAAAAAAGGAAAGGAAGAAAGAACCAAACCAGGAGTAACTGGTGTAGAAAGTATATTCCCCAAGAACCACCTAGACCAGAAACTGGGAAACGGTGCCACAAAGAGGCAGCCACGAGGTGCTTGACAACCCAGGCTGCTGCAAGTAGCTGTGCTGTTATACCCTGCGCACAAGAAAGATCAGCTAAAATCCAGTCCCCACTCAAGCCAGGTCCCCAGGCCTCTTCACCCATGGAAAAGGGACATTTTTCTAATTCATCCACCCGGAGAAGAACTTTTTGTACTTCATCTGCCCAGAGAGGGCACTCTTACTTATTTTTTTCCCAACTTGCACAATGCCCTGGTGACAAAAGGAAACCCTTCTGGTGATCTGCAGGGCCTGGACCGAGTTAGCTTCCTTCCTTGAAGCTGATATCAATTAATGATGTGACTCACATGAGCTGATATTTTTGTTAAAAGAAAAGTTGGGGAAATCTGAGAAATCTCTCTGTGAAACAGCTCAAGGGGAGGCAAAGGTTCAACAATAGAAGACAACCAGAGAAAACAAACAAATGCCCCAAATCTAGAAGCCCTAGGTGGCAAATAATGAAGAAAAAACAGCAAAACTCTTAACCAGGAATTTCGAGGAGAAAATACAAGGCAGAGGTTTAGGAATAATCTTAGTCTAGATTTTTTTTAAAGTGTCTCCTGCATGAGGAAGGGTTAATCTGACTGTATCCCACAGTGACAAGACTGTAAATTGGAAGCCAGTAGAATATGATTCTGGTTGTCAAATTTCAAGATGGACATTGACAAATCGGAATAAACACAGCAGGGTGATCAGGATGACAAAGGATCTTATTGGGAGAAATCTGGGCATATTTCATCTAAAAAACAGAAGGTTTAAGGCCCCCATAGCTTCTCTTAAATACGTGTTAGAGCCCTTTTGAAGAGGAATTTGAGTTCCGTGCTCCTCCGGAACCAGGATCAGTGGTGTCCACTCCTGCTTCTGGCTGACCGCATTCTGACCTTATGGTTTACTCTCTCTTCCTCTTTTCTTCTCACTCTTCCACCACACTGTGAATGAGACATTTTGTATCTATAAGAAAGATTTACTACTTTTTACTTGACTGTGATTTCATGGACTCATAATCTGTTACGCAGGTGGAATCTCAGAGACTACCTAGTCTCACATAAACATTTTATTTTGCACTATTCCTATAGAATCTGAATGCACTTTTCATTTTTTCAAATGTTCATTTACTACAAAATATATGCTTGTTGTTAAAATTTCAGTAAAAATGTGTATAAAATAAAATGGGGACAGTTTTCTATTCTTCCCCACCCTCAGGTCTAACCCCTAGAAAGAACAGCTTTTAACAATTTACTGCAAAACTTCAACTTACTTAAAAGGCATTAAATACCTATCTGTGTATATACACTGTCTGGAGTGTCTAAACATGAATGTGCTTATACTGCATGTATTGCTCTGCAATACACAATAAATCATGGGCATCTTTTCATGTTAGTTGTACTATATTTAAAATTTTTGAATACTATAACATTTCACAAGATCATATTTTTTAACCCATCCCTTCCTCACAGACATTGAGGTATTTTTCAATTTTTCATCGTTAAACATAATGCCACAATGAATATCCTTGTTGAATGTATGCATGTACCTTTATACTTGTGCAAGCATTTTTGTAGGAAAACATGGAGGTTCGAATTGCTGACTCAACCAACCAAAATTTTCTTTATGGGGGAACAAACTATGGAACGCCCATACAATGGACTTAACCATGAAGTCACTAAAAAGAAGGGCATCAGAATAAATCCACGATCTATTAAGAGGAACACATTTGCTCATGATCTACGAAGAGAAACAGGTAAGTTGCAGACTAGCATGTTAGGCATGATTTCACTGCTTTTCAAAAACAAAGTAGTTTGCTAAAAAGCTACACACCTTCTGGGCAAGAAGGTTCTTCTACTTTTTTCTTGTATAATTAGATACACGCGTACACACATACAGACACACACACAACTTCCAAGTGGTGAGACTATGGGGGATTTTTTTACTTTTTTAAGGTTTTCAAATTTTAAAAATTAATACAAAGAGAATTTTTTAGAGGTTCACAAAAAGTAGGAGGAATAATCCTCCGTGCTGGTCAACATATGAGGGAACTGGCACTCTCAACACCTGTTGGTAGGGATATACATGTTGAAGGAGGACAGCATGGCAAAAGGCAGCGAATTTAATGGTGCCCTCTGATTTAGCAAGTCTACATCTAAGGGAAAAAAAATTACTTAGAAAAGCACACAAGAATATTTAGCACAGAATTTCTTATAATATTAAAAAAATGCAAATTCCCTAAACATCCATCAATAAATTTGGGGTTAAATATGAACAAATAAAATGTATAGTTAAAAACAAAGATATATTTCTTTATTTATTGAAATGGAAAGACATTTAATACATTAATTGAAAAAAGGAAATCCAAATGAGTTTATGCAATATAATCTCGGGGAGGAGGGATGTATATATATAAAGAGGAAAACAATTCTGAAAGGACATTCCAAAATGTTAAGAATGGTTCTCCTTGGAAGCAGAATTACAGTCCAATTTTGCTTTTTATCCTGTTTGTAATTTTTACAATGTTCGTGTATAGTTTGGTATTTTAAACTTTATAAAGTTATTCTGTTCTAAAAAAATACACATCATTTTTACATAATTAAGTTTCTCAAGAATCTGGCATTTATATAACTAATACCTTTTTCTTCTACTTAGCTTTCAGTTACTAGTATATATGCACATACTAAAGGGGAAAAATGAATTACTTAAAATGATCCATCCAACTGCGCTATTACTTTCCTTGCTTACCAGCACCTCTCAGCTATACTGTATTACAAGTACTACCATTGAATTCCTTCTTCCTACCCAACACAGAAGCCCTTCAATAGCACATCACAGACACACGCTTTATCCAGTGTAATTTCCTGCAAGGGGACAAAGCTTGAGCTAACTGACAAATAAAACTCAAAATTTTTATTCCAATGAACAGCTTTTGTTTTCCTAAATGAAGATAAACAGCCTAACTGTAAATATGATATACTGGGGAAAATTGCAATTTTTTAAACAAGAAGTTAACAGTATCTATTTCAATCCTGAATTTCTCTAAATGGTGTCCTTTGTAAACTGGACTGAAGCTCGTCAGCTTTTCTCAATACAAAAACATCTGGTTTCCATAGGAGGATTCTAACAGCACATCAGAAAACAGAATGGCTTCTAGCATCAGTCCACTTGCTTGATCAATCCTTCCTTCTGTCTACACTCAAGTGCATTCCAGGCTACCTTAATCCCAACACCCTCCCCATGAATATACGGTAATAAGATGCCAAAACGCATGTGTCAACACTCACTCTTGGAAACTGTCCTCACTTACTCATCTCAACCCAATAAGATTTGAGGAATTGGCTCTGGAGATTAACTGGATTTCCAGGAATAATCTGCAAAAAGTCAACCCATTTGCCTTCTGGGGCTTTCTGAATAGTAAGAAAGTAGTATAGAAATTTTGGAAAAGGAAATGAAATTCAGGCCACAGCAAAAACCACTCTCGGAGAGCGAGCCACGGGAGGCAAGTGAATGGTCCATTTGGCCAAGCAACGCTTTAAGACTCTTGCATTCACCAGGCAACCACACAGTCCCAGCTGACAAACTATAAGAGAATTTTCCCTATTTCAGATTGTGTTTCCCCACCTTAGGATTTATTTTTTAAACTTGCTTTCAAAACACATAAATATACATATTTAGTAACAGATGACAATGACACGCCAACTACAGTGTGGAGCACGTAATCAGACTCCCAGAATTTGAAACATGCTACAAAAGAAGCAAAGGTTATGTTAATAATAGGAACAATTGATTTTTAAGTTAATTTAAAATATTACTACTAAGGGTCATGCTCAAAGAAAGACCAGACTCTTGAGTCGACTGACAAAGACTGTGTCCAAAAACAGTCAACAGAACTTTACTCATCACTTCAAATTAAATGCTTCAAATTTCATGCTATGTACACAGAAAAATAAGTTGGATGGCAAATCTATCCAGTCCTAATGAATAGCTGTAGTAGAAACACTTTAAAAATAATTGCTTCCAATTGCTAGCCCCTTGATTATATTATTCCCTTAGCCCTCTGAAAACAATGAAGTGTTTTTTGACTGCTTTACCCTCAAGTTTATTATCTCTCTATACCAAGACAGAGTAACTAGCTGGTGAAAATCATTCTGGTTTGCTGGTGTGATGATGGTGCGAGAAGTAAAACTCAGCACGACAGTGCTGAGACCCTCACTGTGATGGCAGCCACACAGCTACACTACCGCAGCGATCAGTGTTGTTAACGCCGGGTTTACTACAGCATGTTTCACCTCTAATATCTTGACGGTTTAATATTCAACAAAGCATGACTTGGTTTGCCTAATGGCAGATGAGTCAGACACACATTTAGGAAAGTTATTGCAAACGTTTTTGGTGGACGACTACTTGGCTGAAGTTTCAAGCCTTCTATTAACATGATGCAAGTGAGAACAAACTGCGTATTTTAAAAAATCCTTTCTAAAATCCTGAATGGAAATACCTATTTCTATAAAGTTCAATATTAACTTCAAGCCGGGCTAAAGTCACCTGTGTATTTTTTCCAACCAGGTGTAAGGAGAGAGAGGAAATATCAATAGGGATCTACCTCACTGGATTTAACTTTAGTATAGAGAATTTTGAACTTAATACAGTAATTAGGTATTCCATTTATTTTACATAAGTCAGAGTTTAATTCAACCAATCACACCCAGTCATGTGAAAACCCTGTGGCCTTTACCTTCAGAATATATCCAGAATCCAGTCACTTCTTATCACCTCCACAGTTACCATCTTGGTCAAGCCACCATTATCTCTTGCCTGAATGTGTACAATAGTCTCCTCCCTGGATCCCTGTCTCCTTCCTTGCCATGCCTTTCCCACCCCCCAGTTCCTTCTGAATAACAGTAGCCACCTTGTCCCTTACCAACCAGAGTCAGATCATGCCCCTCCCCAGCTCAGCACCCTCCAGTGGCTCCCCATTTGACAAAGAATAAAAGCCAAGGTCCTTGCGGTGGCCTCCAAGGCCCCATTTGGTTTGGCCCCCCCAAATCCTTCTTTTTACCCTCTCCTACTTCCTGCCTCCCCTCTTACCTCTCCCTCGACCCTTGCTGGCCTTGAGCAGGCCAGGCACACCCCTGCCTCAGGCCTTCTCACTGGCTGTCCCATCTCCCAGGACTGTTCTTCCTTCATATCAATACATCCACACTGCTGGCTTCCTCACCCTTTCAGCCTTTGTTCAAACATCTCTTTCTCAGTGAAGCCAACTCTGACCCTCCTATATAAATTGCAGTGCGCATCTCCCACTCTTCATCTCCCATATTTTATTCTACTGTTGTTCTACAGCACTTACAACAAACTGCATAATTTATTATCTATTATGTTTATTGTCCAGGCTGCATTGCCAGAATCTTGCTCTACGAGGGTAGTTTTATTTTGTGTACTGATGTTTCCAGTACCTGGAAGAGTCTCTGAAACAGAGGGTGCCCTCAATAGGCATTTAGGGAGTCAATAAATGAATGCAGTTTTAGGTGATTATATGTGCTATAGGGTAGCACCTACTAATAAAATCGGAGGAGGATGGATGCCAAGTTCCTGGACCTGCAAAGAGTGGGGTCATAGTCAATAGAAATTTCCTAAGCTACCAAGAAGGAAAGAGTGAATTGTGCTATAATTTGGAGAAGAGGTGAGAAGTAATTACAGGATGGCCTATATTACTCCTTTCCTTATCAAGTGTTGAATTTTATTTCATGGAGGATTTTATCTCCAGGAATGCGATCTTTATTGTATAATAAAATCTATAAAGAAAATAGGGTTTGTTTTACTTTTAAATTAAGGGACTCTGAACTTTCCTTCTACAAATATCACCCAGTTAATCCAGGACAAACCTGTAGAGAGATAAGGCAGAATTTCACAACCAAGTCACAGTTATAAAGTTCTATAATTTTCAAAACTCCTGGGGAGTGGAGATTCCTATAAGGGGCAGGACATGGAGCAGTCTGGTCCCCAGGGATGCCCAGAAACACTTCCCACACCTATCTGAGGCTCATAGCAAATCCAGGCCACTTATTCTCCCAATCAATTCTAACATTTATAGTCAAGAATAACAATATAGGGCTTCCCTGGTGGCGCAGTGGTTGAGGGTCCGCCTGCCGATGCAGGGGACACGGGTTCGTGCCCTGGTCCGGGAAGATCCCACATGCCGCGGAGCGGCTGGGCCTGTGAGCCATGGCCGCTGAGCCTGCGCGTCCGGAGCCTGTGCTCCGCAACGGGAGAGGCCACAGCAGTGAGAGGCCCGCAAAAAAAATAAAAATAAAAATAATAACAATATGAAATTCAATGTCATCTTTCATTTCTTCCACATTTGGTTCATAGTAACTATTTCTGATGATAGGGTTTGGGTCCCACCTGAAGTATTTTCTTAGAAGTTTCTTTCTGAAGGAGAACAGATAGCTGTTTTGCTGAGGGGCAGCTAACCTATGGAAGACTTGTCCATACCAATTGCTGTGACTGCCACATAGAGCCCACGATTGCCACTGCCCACCACCACTGCCAGGAGGACCGGGGCCCCTGGGCACAAAACAGGCATCACTGTCTCTGACCTTTCCTCATTGTAATTTCGCCCCAGGCGAATCTCACAGTCTCCTCTCACTGGAACCTTCCTCTGCCCATCACACGAAACAGAGAGCTACTCTGGAGACTGTATACTTCACAGAGCCTCTTCTGTGGCCGCCTACTGGAGCCCATCCCCATCTCCCTGAAGTCTCGTCTCCTCCCCTACTGAGGGTCTCTGAGAAACCTTGTCCCCACCTGGCCTGAATCCTAGGCACAAACATACACAGCAAAAAAGAAGAGATTCTTGGCAATTCAAGCAATGTGTTTGAGTTCATTTTCTTGATGGGTTTATATGGTTGTTTGCCATTGACCTGGGAATCAAATGAGACTTTAAAACATGATTTTTCTGACCAAACCACACATTTCCCAGAAGTGGTAGGAACAGAACTTTTTGGTAAGTTGGAGAATGTACTTCTGATACGTATAAATTAAAGGACAAATCAGTTCTCGAAAAGGACAATGCACAATTTCTCTGGGCACAAACAGGACCAAGAAAATCCTTTCTTTCAAGAACCTAATCTGAGAGACCAGAAACTGATGTCAATTAGTACTGGTGGCTGGGAGTGACAGCATGGGTGACCAGGTCAGGCCACGGGCATGTGAGAAAGTAGAGGAAACCAGGAAAGAGTGAGGAACACTTTGGAGAGAAATAGGAACAGAGGGCAGGAAGGTCCTCAGACAGACCAGGCGTCTGAGAGCTGCCTCATCCCCCCGCCCCCCAAGTCCTCGTCCACCCTGAGCGCACTGGCTGTAGGTCGCCTCTGTGCCTGGACACCTGCATCTCCCTCCTCCTTATCAGAATCTCCGCGCCCCCACCCCCACCCCACCTTTCTCTTTTTGCAAAACCTGAGCTGGTTTCAACTTCTTGCAACAAAAAGAGTTGGACTAACTAACCCAATGCCTTGAATTCCTTTGGCAATAAGAACTATAAATGCAGCTTTTCCAGTTCATTGGTGGTTGCCACAGGCTAACACAACTTCTTTAATTTTCAGAGCAGATTAAGAAGCAGCTTTTAAGTAAAAAAGAATTGTCAGTTGCTAAGTGTTCTTCCTTAAATATACATTTTATTTAAATACAATTTGTCATTCCTTTGCGCAGTAAACAGCAGGTGAAATTAAGAACTCAAGTTGAAAGCTAATGAATTCACATTTTAGCTTGCATGTGGCTCTTAATTCACAGACAGCCAATTACTTCTACTAGCTGCACAGATGACTAAATAAAATCTGCTAATAAATGCAGCTAGAGTGTATTCAAGAAATTAAACAGTACATATTAGAATAAATCTGTAAATCTGCTTATCATAAATTTAATTCTTTAGAATAAAGGTCCAACAGGTGTATGAGAGAGTAGATGGGAACATGAGAGAGAAATACGTCCCACTTCAACACAGTCCTTCATAAGAAGGTAGATGGCTCAACGGAAGAGCTGGGCTAACCCATGACAATGAGCTTTAGGAAGACCTTAAGATAGAAAGGTGTGCTCGTGGGGTTTCAGTCTGGTCACGATCCTTCCTGCCTGCCTTGCTGGCCGTGGACTTCAGGCTTGCTTAGCCAGCTATAATAAATAAGCAAATGTGTGCCTGTATGTGTGTGTGCATGCATGTACGTACAAATGAAAAAATACAACACACATACACACACCCACACATACCTCCTAGCAGTTCTGCTCCTGCTAGAACCCTGACTGATACAATATAAAACTTGTATAAGGTAGTCATGCTTCCCCTAGACCTCTCCTCTAGTGGTCCAGATGCTACTTAGACGCAGAGAACAAGTTTTGCTCAGTTTTGTATCCCAGACACCTGATGTATGCACACTTGGCACATTCAAGGTGCTTGGTAAATGTTTGCTTAACTAATGTAATTAAGTGATGATAAGACAGCAATGGGGCCAGCCTATAGGAGCCGAAAGGAAGATCTGTAAAATCTGGAGACAGAAGTGATTCCATACTCACAATACTCTGAAGTATACAGAGGACAATAACAATAGCAAAAGTAGTAGGAATAATAACAATGGCCACATTTATTAAACCCTTACTAAGTACAAGACACTGCATTAAAATTTCTTCATATACATTATTTCATTCCAGTCCCAAAAAATCCTAAGAGGAAGATCTTATTAACCAAACTTTATAGGTAAGAAAACTATAGATAAGAAAACTAGAACTAAAATTACTACGTAACTGACTCGAGGTCTCATAGGTCTTTGCCCTCATTGCTCTCTCCTCTCTACTGGATACTTCCCATCAGCAATCAAACATTCTCCAATATCCCCTATCTTTAAAAAAAGAACCCACCTTATTTTGACCTCTGATCCTCCTCAACTACTGCACCTCTGCTGTATTCCCTGTTGAAGTCGAGTTATCAGTAGAGATGTGTACATGAGCTGTCTTCACTCCCTGCCTCCTATTTACTCTTCAGCTTATTGTCATTGATTTCTACTTCCTCCAAAACAAAAAGAAAGCATGCTTTTGCTAGAGTCACAGTGAACTATACAGAGTATATCACTAAATGTAATAAATACATGCTTTAAAATTTCCATTCTCTCAGTACTAAACACAACTAGCCTCCCTGAAGCATCATCTTCTCTTGGCTTTATGATAGCAGGACCAGTGCCAATTCTTTTTTTTTTTTTTTTTTTCTGGTACGCAGACCTCTCACGGTTGTGGCCTCTCCCGTTGCGGAGCACAGGCTCCGGATGCGCAGGCTCAGCGGCCATGGCTCACGGGCCCAGCCGCTCCGCAGCATGTGGGATCTTCCCGGACCGGGGCACGAACCTGTGTCCCCTGCATCGGCAGGCGGACGCTCAACCACTGTGCCACCAGGGAAGCCCCAGTGCCAATTCTTATTTGCAGAGCAAGACAACAGACTCTTTAAGAACCCTGGAGAGTCAGGCTGGGATGTTCAACTGCACAGAGCCGGGAGGAAGGTCTGACCACATCCCAAGTCTGAACTAGCAGAAGTACCACACGACAACAGGTACCGAAAGCTACAACTTCCACAACAGATGCTCCTGCAGCGCCAGGAAACTCTGACACTGTGTTTTGCCAGAAGGTCGATTCTGTACATGGCTACCCCTCACTGCCTTATTTGTGCCTAGTCACATGCCTCAGGTGGGTGCATTGCTTTGACAGAACCTAAGTCACACAGAATTCTAGCTGCAAGGTATCTGGGAAGTTCCAGCCACAGCAGCACAGAAAAATAATATACGAAGGGGATACAGAGGTGTTGAACGAGCCAATGTACAGTATTGCCATGCCACCACACGTTTCCGGATTTCTTTCTTTTCTTTGCAGCCGCCTCTATCTGCTACCCCCAACACATATTTTTAATCTATGTACTTTTCTCTATTTTTATTGCCACCATCATTTTTGTTTTGGACTACTACAATAACTTCTGGTCTAATCTACCCACTTCTACTCTTAACTCCTCAGAATGTTATTGAGAGAATAAAATAAGAAAGAAGATTTCATAATTTTAACATACCATTTAAAAATTAATGCTAATAAGCTAGTGTTCTTAATTATAGCTATAAAACTTTTAAAAACATCATTTAATTAGGCAACTACCTATGTGATACAACTTGAAGATGCCATAAAGATACCTGGTTGAGATATACATTCCAATGGCTAAGAATGCCAGAAATATTATCAATAGGGTTAAATCATAGGGTTCACTATATCATTAACCCAGCATCCTTGGTTAAACTATAACTAAACCAGGAAAAGGAGTCTATGTTTGTTGTGAAATCATGTACAACTGAAATCAAATCTCAGTCCTGCCACTTGCTAGGTAGTTGATCTGGGGAAAGTTTATTAACCTGTCTGCACTTCAAGGTCTGGTCCTCACCTATAACACAGGGATGATAGGTTGGTAGAAAGGACCAAAGGGGAATATCTAGTAAAGTGACTGATGCACGGTAAATAGACATCATTTCTCTCTGGCAATACCTTACTGAGAATTAGTTTGTGAGACTAGTTAATATCCAGTGTGCTGGGAAGTGAAAGACAAAGTACTGTAGCAATCTGACACAGGTTTAGTGCATCAGAGGGAACGCAAACATACAAAAACAGGAGGTTCCGGTGGGGGAGATGGGGCTCTGCTCAGAGAGAAGAGTTTGGGTCACCAGGGGCAGCTAGAGGTAGGTAAGGCTTCTGGGAGCCTTGAGTGGGAAACGGGTCATAAGAAAAACAGAAATAGCAAAAAAAAAAAAAAAAAAAACCCAGGAAGAGATAACGAAACCCATCTCTCCCTTAAAAGTTTTGCCTGGAGTGAGCCCAGTGGGGTGCCATCAGTGTCTCTGACCATATGGTCCAAACCATCCCACTTCCTCAACTCTAACCTTACTCAGGAACGCACAGGAAGGGCAGGAAGAAGGAAGAGGAAGTGTTCAGTGATAGCACATCATCCCTTGCTTTGCTCTACATCCCAAACCTTGTTCAACAACAGTAGCAATCTTCTTCACATCAACAGGATCCTGCACGAGTCTCCCTAACAGACACAGAGGGCAAGCCTACAAGCTAGAAAACATGCCAAATAGAGGTTCACTTCTCACCTGCAGACATCTGCTTTCATCTTCAACTCAAGAAATGAGCAAAAAGACAACTCTACTTTGGCTGTTGCTAAAACGTATCTCGTATATTAAAACGTATCTATGGCTGTTTACTGCTGCAAATCATATGGAAGAAAATTTTTTAAAAATATTTAGCCTATGGATTAATTCAATTTATAGTTTTTTTTTTTAAAAAACAGGAGCTTTGTGTTAGTATAAACTTTACTAAGTTAATGAAAGAGGAACGTATATTCTAGAATGGTGGCATCTAATTTACTACTTTCAAAGACAGAATTTGTAGACGGTGGGATTCTGTAAGTAGTTTGACAGGCGTGGTATACTAAAATTCACCTGATAAACACAACCATGTGGCCCTGACATCCCTAGTAGAAGAAATGAAACTTGGCTGGCAGCCAAATACTACTTATCACAGGACCCTACACAGAGCAAATGATTCATATGTCATATGTTTATGAATGTCAAAGAGCACACATTCAGGTTTTTAAAAGTTGAACTCTTTTGTTCATATGTTAGCTATTTATAGGATATTCTGTTAAAGGAAAAAGGTAAAATATGAATAAGCCACAATTTATTTTCTAGCTTCAAAAGGCAAATAAGTTGTTTACAGCCAGAAGCATGTACATTCTTCCAGGAAAACAGCAGACCAGTGATAGACACTATATAAACACCTTCTGTATCTCTGTATAACACACAATTTTAAAGTATATGTTAATACATTAATTCCCAACTAAAACATCTCTTAATTTTCTTATTTAAAGATCATTTTCCTGGAACACTTTCTAAAAGAGGTTGTATAAAAGATTTTAAAGGAGATAAAAATTCGAAAGCTTGAATATTTATTCCAACCCACACATAAATCCATCTCCTTTTTCCTAGTGATAATAAGAAAGAAAGGTATTTTAGTAGACCTTTGAGAAGAGTGTTTGCTTGAAAAGTAGGCATTCATTTAACACATATTTTTACTAGGTACTGTAGGCACAAGAGATAAGAGTGATAAATACATATATCCATACATTAAAAAAGTACAAAGGTCGCTATACTCATGGAGCTTGAGATCAGTGGGAAGGAGGGTCAGAAATAAATGAACCACACAAACATAAATAATATTACAACTGCAACAAATGCTCTGATAGAGAAGTATATGAGCTATGAGCACATGAAAGGTGAAAAATCAGAGAGGTCTGGGAAGACAACTCTGAGAAAGCGTCTTTGTCGGTTTGTGCTGCTATAACAAAAATACCATAGACTGGATGGCTTAAACAACAAACATTTATTCTTCACAGTTCTGGAGGTTGACAAGTCCAAGATCCAGTCCCTGGAAGGTTTGCTACCTGGTGAGGGCTAGCTTCCTGGTTCATAGACAGCTGTGTCCTCTGTGGCAGAGAGAGAGAGCGCCGGACTTTATAAGGACATCATTTCCATCATGGGGCTCTACCCCAAGGCCTCATCCAAATCGAATACCTCCCTAAGGTCCCATCTCCAAACACCATCACATTGGGTATTAGACTTCAACATATGAATTTGGGGCTGGGGGCGGAGGACACAAACACTCAGTCCATAGCAGGAAGTGACGGATGGACTGAGGTCTGATGAGAGGTGGAGCTACCAGGTGATGGGTGGTTGTGTCAGGAAAGCACGGCGAGCTTAAGAACTTGAAAGAGAGTCAGTAAGGCTGGAAACCAGAGTAAAGCATGGTGTGGAGTATGAGATGAGGACACGAGAGAGAGGGGGCTAGACCATGTGTTAGGAGCTTAATTGTGTCCCCCCATGCCCCAAATTCATATGTTGAAATCCTCATTCCTAGTACCTCAGAATGTAGCTGTATTTGGAGACAGGGCCTTTCAAGAGGTAATTAATACAAAATGAGGTCTTATAGGTGGGCCCCAATCCAATATGACTGGTTTCCTCCTAAGAAAAGGAGATTGGGACAGAGAAAACATGCAGACCAAAGGACGAACATGTGAGGACACAGAGAGAAAGTGGCCATCTTCAAGCCAAGGAGAGACAGAGCTCAGAAGAAACCAAACCTGCCAGAACCTTGATCGTGGATTTCAAGCCCCCAGAAGTGTGAGAATAGAAATTTCTGTTGCCTAAGTACCAGAGTCTATGGCATTTGGTTATGGCAGCCTTAGCAAGGAATGGTAAAAACTATGGTCTTGATCCTAAGATCATGGAATTCATGGATGGGGTTTAAACTGGGAAGAGGAAGGGTTATAGATCAGATGTGCCATTTGCTCTGGCTGCAGTGTCAAGGTGAACAGCAGAGAGGCGAAGTGGATGCAAGATACGGTAGGCTGAATAATGGCCCCCAAAGACATCCACATGCTAATGCCAGGAACCTGTGAATGTTACCTTATACGGCAAAAGTAACTCTGCAGATGGGATTAAGGATCTTGCTACCCCTACAGCCTCCAGAAGGAACCACCCCTGACAACACCTTGACTTTACCCAAGTCAGAACCACTGTGGACCTCTGACCTCCAAATCAGAATACATCTGCGTTGGTTTAAGCCACTAAACTTGTGGTACAGTAACCTCTTACAACGGCAGCAGAACCCTAATACACAGGGAGATCAGCCAGGGGGCTGTAGGCAGCAGCCTAGTGGAGAGATGCTTGGATAGTGATGGCACGGATGGCGAGGAGACTGACTTGAGAAATACTCAGGAAGTAAAATCAACAGGAGTGGGTGCCAGGTTTGATTTGGGGGAGAAGTGAAGGAGAGGGAACCAGTGAGAAGCGTTTGTGCTCTTTACTTCCCTCCTACAACCTCCAAATACGGGCAGGCAGAGCGGTGGCTCTACCATCCCACTTTGGGAGTCAGGGATCTGACAAGGCATTTAAAGATCTGAAGGCAGGAAACAAAATCTGTTTTTCTCATTTTACTTCATCTTGGAGTTTAAATTTTAAAATGCTACCTCCAAGCTAAATAGGCTATTAAAATTTTATGTGGAGACGATCAAAACCCTCAGTTTAAAAATTATTTCTGCATGTGAAATATTTCTTGACTTTGATTTCAAGAAAGCCTGGAGCCCCTGAGGTGCTTACCATAAAGATTTACAAATGGAAGCTACAGAGGACCTATATTCTTCTCTTCTGTTCTATTTGCTTATCATATATTTATGCTCTCCTCAATAAACTTTTAGCCTCTTAAGACCACCGAAACCTAATATACATAGAAGAACACATATTACTTCATAATATATAGCCCTACAGCACCTATGCCACACCCTTCCTCGCTTTTGTAGTGACTCTGATCCCACTGAGCTCTAGGCAAACACAGTCATCAGTAGGGCCTTCTCGATGCCAAATCTAATGCAGGTCATTTCCTGCACTTGCACTTCAATTTCCTCACACCGGAAGCTGACCCTGCTGATAAGAAGGGTCTTGGCTACACTTAGGAAGTTCAAGCACTTGATGATTAAAAGTGGTGCTGATGTGACTTGTGCTGTTTGCGTCTCTCTCACTAATTGCCTAGCTTATATCAGAACAAAAAAGAGCTGGTATACTCCAATACTCTGCGTTCCTCTTTTAAGGACAGAAGTACTCCACACGTCTAGACACAGACTTCTACAAACATCACCAAGAATTTGGAAGGTCTCTCAGCATTGAGAAAGGAACTATCAGTCTTCAAGACTGTGGGCTTTACTGTTAGTAAGATGATAAGAAACCATCCTCAGAATCATGAATTTAGACTTGATTATCAAGTAAGATTTTGAAGCAGAAGAGGAACAACCAAACACCCCCGAAGGAAGAACACACAAAAAAAATCTGCAAAATTTAGCAATTAGGGGCCATTTCACTCAGATGTTAATAACTCTGAATGACATAAGAGTCTCCACATTAAAACCCCAGTACCTGATATTCCTAAGTCACCATGTTCATCCTCAATGGGGAGGGAAGTATGTGCTTTAATTTTAGAAGATTTTTTTTTAATTGCTAAAGTCAAATGCCTAAACCCCTAACCTCTGCGACACCAAAAACTGTGTTGCACTATCCGTTTATAGTAATACTAAATAAATGAAATAAAGAATGTCTTGTTGATTTCTATGTTGCTGGGTTTATGTGTTGGATGTTCAAGCTTTTGAAGGACAGGACGAAGCTACCTTGGACTGTTATCAGGAAACGCTGTTCATGAATCATGCATGACTAGCTCAGCCTTTTGGTTTTGCAGAGATCTGCATCCCTACCAAAGTAATCCAGGGCCATACTGAGGGACTCGTTTCATGGACAACGACTTACATACTCTTCACTGGTGTTTTTTAGCAGGTGCTTGTGAGTGAAACGTGCATGTAGTTTCCAGCAGCAACTATTTATTTCCTAAGCAGAAACTTTAAAATATAATTGATATTTATTTTGGAGGGTACAACTAAAAAACATTCCAGACTTACTGAGTAACCCAGATTTTAAAGTAAAGAGACCTAATACACACACACACACACACACACACACACACATATTCAAGTCTTAATTCTCCTACTTTGAGGATACTGTTACCAGACCATTTTTAAAGGAATCAAGAGATCTTTGGGGTTTACTGGGGAACTAAATAGATTATCTAAAGCCAAGCAGTATGTCTTCCATGAAAAGCTAACTATAGCGCTGTCAAAACTCTCAGAGAAGGAGGCATTTTCTAGGTGGTCTATTGAAGTGGTCCTGTTTTTGGTTAATAAGTTCTTCTTTGGTTGGACTTAACCTGGTTTCCACTCCAGAGAAACTCAACTTGGTTTCCACTCATTCCATCTTCATTGGAGATGAAGAATAATTAGTCAGTGTACTTTTAGATTTTCAGAGCTAAAAGGACTCCAAATCTAGCTCACCAAGATCATAGGATACAAGATTAACAATGCAAGAAACAATCACATTTCTATATACTTGGAACAAACACATGGAAACTGAAATTTAAAACACAGTTACACTTACAATCACTCAAAACGAAATACTTAGATATAAATCTAGCAAAAACATATACAGAATAATCTGTTTCCTGAAAATTCAAAAGCACTGCTGAAAGAAATGAAGGAAGACATAAATATATGCAGAGACATATTGAGGATTGGAAGACCCAACCTAGTAAAGTTGTCAATGTAGGTTTATCAAAATCCCAGCAAAGTTTTTTTTTTTCATTTTTTAAATTAATTAATTAATTTATTTATGGCTGCGTTGGGTCTTCGTTGCTGCGTGTGGGCTTTCTCTAGTTGTGGCGAGTGGGGGCTACTCTTCATTGTGGTGCACGGGCTTCTCATTGCAGTGGCATCTCTTGTTGCAGAGCATGGGCTCCAGGCGCACGGACTTCAGTAGTTGTGGCTCACAGGCTCTAGAGCGCAGGCTCAGTAGTTGTGGCGCATGGACTTAGTTGCTCCATGGCATGTGGGATCTTCCTGGACCATGGATTGAACCCGTGTCCCCTGCATTGGCAGGCAGATTCTTAACCACTGCGCCAGCAGGGAAGTCCCTAATTTTTTTTAAATTGAAGTATAGTTTATTTACAATGTTGTGTTAGTTTCAGGTATACAGCAAAGTGTACACCAAATTCAATGTGTATATGAATGTTCACAGTAGCTTTATACATAATAGCCCAAAACAGGAAACAAACCAAATGTCTTTCAATTAAACAAACTGTGATACATCCGTACCATGGAATACCACTCAGTAATTAAAAGGAACAAACTACTGATACATGCAACTACTTGGGGTTCGTTCAAAACCTTGGGGGCTTCCCAGGTAAAATCTGGAACTGGTCCCCATACACAGAGGGCAGGGAGAGACAGAAGAAAGAGGCAGCCACTCCAGATTGTTGGGTGGTGGTTTTAATAAGCGAGGGAACTTACACAGGAGGCTTCCCTTGGGCGACTGCAAGATGACTAAATCTCCACACACCCACCAGAATCTTAAGAGCTTGTACAGAGGCCTTAACTGGGTTCAGCCACTATCTAGTCCAGGTGGTCTCAGCAACACCTTTCTCTCTTAAGGCTGCATTCTTGAAACAGCTCCTAGTGTGCAAACAGTGGGCAGAATGTACATCCCAAGGACAGGGGCGGGGGTGAGGAGCCTCCAATGGCCCAGGTCCAACTCTGGGGTCAACCGGTGGTCACATCCTCTCGATGACCTCCTCCAACACTTGGGTGGATCGCAAGGGAATTATGTTGCATGAAAAACGCCAATCTCAAAAGGTTACAGACTATACAATTCTATTTATATAACATTCTTGAGTGATAAAGTTATAGACATGGAAAACAGATTAGTGGTTTCTAGGGGTTAGGGATTTAGAGGTGGGAAAGAGGTAGCTGTGGCTATAAAAGGGCAACATGCCACAACTAAAGATCCCACATGCCACAAATGAAGATCCCATGTGCCGCAACTAAGACCATGCATGGCCTAAATAAATCAATAAATAAATGGCAACAAGAGGGATCCTTGTGATGGGACTGCTCTTTATGTTCACTGTGGTATTGGTCGCATGAATCTACACGTGTGACAACGTTGCGCACACACACAGATGCATGTAAACTGGTAAAATGTGAATAAGGTCAGTGAACTGTTATCAATGTCAATTTCCTGGTTGTGATATTGCACTGCAATTATGCAAGATGGTCCCACTGGAGGCAACTGGGTGAAGTATATACAGGATCTCTCTGTATTATTTCTTAGAACTACTGTGGGTGAATTTACAATTATCTTTTAAAGCTTTTTTTTAAAGTTAAAAAAATGTAAGAAAGAAAAATATATAGTCTACTCCCATTTTACAGGTGAACAAAGGAACAAGCAGTAAAGAAATTTACTCAAGATTACACTGTAATCTTTTAGTTAAGAGCTAGGTTAAAAATAAGATTTAGGCCTCTGAATTTCCCACTATGTCACAGTCCTTAACACAAATAATAAAATAATCAATCACTACTGTCCCACCCCATGCTGGGGGATTAAAATAATAAAGGTACCTTCAAGCAGCTAAAACTGTAGTTGAGGATACATGGAATAATATTAAGGGGATAAGTGAGTACTACATTTAAGTATTATACGGTTCTATCTTAAATATAATAAGAATATATATAATAAGAAGAATATAATAACTCAGAGAAAAAAGGTACAGACTTATATTTGTCACACAATTCTACTGCAAATCTGAACAAATTCAAGGCAAGTAACCTCATTTATATACGATAACACGTATGAAAGAGACTTCTATTCAGATGCCCAGATTTACCTCCAAATATGTTCTATGCTTAGGATACCATGTTATGGGCAGAAGGTGGACCGCCACAGGAGATGGTAATCACCAGCTACTGGTTACCAGACACCACTGCACTACCCTGCCCCTGCCCTCCTCAGTGGAAAGCCCAGCAACACAAAACATCCTAGGAAAGACACAGGTCGGTCCTTTTCTTCACAGAAATAAGCCACATGCAACAAATAACTCCAGCTCATCTGAGGTGGAATTAATTATTTCCCTCACACTTAAGATTTAAATTTATTACTATTGTAATCTGTGGCCCAAAGATGATGACAAAGGCATTACTATAATACTCAGTTCCATCTTAACAGTAGAAACTTTGCAACAAAACACTATAAGGAACTGGAGAGTGGTAACCTGCATAGGGGGCTGACTAAATTTGCACTGCAGTGAGTTCCAATAATGATTTGGATTTTGGTAATGATGGTGGATTTTCAGGCTCTGTTTACCTGGCTCTGAAGATGATGGACTTTTCAGCTCTGAGGATGAAGATTAAAACTTTTATGATAGTTCTGTTACCATTTTAGGAGCTTGTTATATAGCTTTAAAGTTCACTGAAATATGTTTCTTTTTAGAAATCAATTTTTCTTGCCCGATAAAATATGTGTTTTTATTGTTCCATGAGCATCACATACCAGGATTCCATTCAGTTTGTTTTGCTGTGTTTCACATCAGTTTTTCCTGAAATATTTTTTTTCGGAAATATTTTTTTGCATTCATATTCAATGGTAACTTTCAGGTTCCTACTCATTTTTTTTGTAACTTTGATGACTTTGTACCTTTATATTTGCTTTTCAATCATGTACTGGATAGAAATTCATTCTTAATCTTGACTATTATTGTGGCTTGCTTTTAAATTACAGCCCCATTATTTGCTTTATATCACATGCATGGTATGGGATTAAACTCACCATACCATGAGGGTTTTTTTGTTTGTTTGTTTTCTGTTTGTATCCTCTAACATAGAAACTTCACTGTTTGCACATTGTTGGGGTTTTTTTTGTTTTCAGAATTGACAGGCTATCACAATCTTTCCACAGCTCGTTATTTCTGTATTTATAGAAACACAACTTAAAAATCATGTATAATACATGCATGGGATAAAAAGTACTTAAGCATCCCCCTCCCTCCAAAATTTAAAAAAAAAAATCTCCCTATAACCTCGAAATGCTTCTTAGATGATGGCATGTCACCGGTAAAGTCAGCAAAACGGACGCAGTCTGGCACTAAGGCCTGCCACCCTCACCCTGTCCTTCCACCAGGCTCCTTCCTGTCCCCTGGTCTCTGCACTTGCTCTGTGCTTCCCGCTGTTGTTTTATTTTGCTTTGCTTTTTGCCTAGAGTGGCATTCTCCCCCTTCTCACTTTACAATCTCTTTCTCAGCCTTTAGACTTAGTTCTAACATCATTTACTCCAAAGCCCTCATGGACTCCCGTGAGTAGTCATTTCCCCCTTTCTGTGTTCCCAGAACACTTCTGAGCTTGTTCCTACAGAACTCAAAAGGCTGGACTGTGAATATCGCAAACATGTTTGTTTCCCCTATTTGACAGAAACACCTCAGGTGGGGACCGTGGGAAAGCGCCTGACATAAAGCAGGTGACACACTGAGCAGGCTTGCTTCCTGATTGGCCCCAACCATTGGCCTGATAGATTAGGCTATTGTTTCGTTTTTGGAAAACAGGGGCAAGTTTATTCTCATGATCTAGGAAAAAGGCATGCGCCAAGTACACAGGCTGGGACATTTTTGTTTTTTCCAGCTGACCCAGGCAGGGATCTCTCAGGACTCCCATTTAGAAGTAAGAGCTGAGAGAGAAAAGCCATGCTTGTTCAGAATCCTGTATGCTAGTAGCCATGTAGGGTGGGACTTACTTTTCTGGTAGGTGAATCTAGAAGGCAATACAACTTGGAAAGCAATAGCTAAGAAAGAAATCCAGTGCCCTCAGTCAATAGGGATCCTCTTGAAAAAACGCACTCCATGTTATATGTCCAGTGTACTCTGGACACTAAGGTTAGAATATCACCTCTTGTATCTTTAAGATCTGCACCTGGAAAGGAAGGGCAGGGAAACAACATGGGGCTTTGGTGACAAGGACCCTTAGACAACTGTTGGGGATGAATGAAATTATTTGGGGACGTACCTCCATACTGATGTACTCATGGTAAAAATGAGAAGCCTAACAATGTTAGTACACTTATGCCACATAAATCAATTTTTAATAAAGGAAGTTTCTACTGCTTTGGCTGATAAACTTTAATAATTTTTGTTGTAAATTTCTCAGAAATGTATTAGTTGCTTTCTTGCTTCTCTACTGAGCATAACAAACTTCGCTTGATGGTACAATGTTATAGAAAGGTTATTAAACTGTAACATAGAGTGATATGCCCTCAGGAACTCCTTGCTACAATGTTAAACGGATCCAGAGTTTTAAAACTTTTTATTTCATATGATCTCTTGCACAGTGTTTTTAATATAGGTTCCATACGCTCCATCAACATCAGTTTTACGCTTGCTGCTCTCAGGACACTGACGGTTAATGGAGAGATGTATTCTCTTTCTGCTAATTCCCAACTTTTCATTTGCTGTGGGCCAAGAAACCACATAACCACATTTGTTGGGACTGAGTGTTAAGCGTGAATAAGGCAACAGGCTGGCGCTTCTCACTGGACTGACTATTCCTAGAAAATAAATAATCATTGCTACCTTTGAGCCCTCAGAGTGCCTAGCATGGTGTTTTGTATACCATGGCCCTAAATAAATGTTTTCTGATTTGAATTAAACACATATGAGCTGTATTTTTACATCTATTTCAGTTCCTCAGGCATTGTTAGCTTAATTTTCTTTTAAGGTAGGTCACCAAGAACAGAGGTTGCCAGATAAGTGATCTCCCTATAAATGATATCATTTTTGTGGTCCGGAAGAATATACACAGCAAGGTGAAAGATGAGTGGAATTCTAGGTGATTATTAATTCCTTCCTTCTTCTTATGGGGACTTGTGAATTATAAGGACAAATGTTACTTCTATGATATGAAAAAGTTACATAAAACCAAAGATTATTTTAGCAGGTTTGTGGAAAACAGACTTTAATGAGGAGGGAATGGAAGCAGAAAGTACGCAATGAGGATACTATAGGAATAAAGAGAGTAATTATTAGGGAAGAAAAAAACATGGTAGAAAAAATAAATATGGCTTGGTAATAAATGAGATACAGAGAAGGAAGGTGGTAGAGGAAAATCAACAGAAAATGTACAATGGCATGCTTGTTCTTTCATTTTCTACGCATATAAACGTTTATTGAGCAATCACTCCTACTCAAGTATCTTTAATGGGGTCTGGTACCACTAACAATAGAGAAAATCAGAATAATAGGACTTTTTGGAGGAAGGAAAGACAATGATGGCTTGGAAGTCACTGGGAGACAAGATAAGTATCACTAGTTCGACATGGGAAAACAGAAGACTAAAGCAAGAATGAGTCATAATGAAACATATCAACATGAAAATCTACAAATATATGGCAGATGAGACAAAAACGGGGAAAATCAGAAAGAAAGGATTCAAAGTTGTTTATGAAGTCATCCTGAAATAGCCATTTAACCTCTGCCCAGGGTTGCCTCATGATTAAACTGAAATGATGGTGACTGTCAAAAACATAAGAAATACAAAAGGTACTGTATGTGAAATGATCTAAAGAGTACAAAGCACTGTAAGAGCACAAGACACAATAAATATTTTGTTGTCACAAATGCAAGGGTAAAAAGAAGGACAAAAGCATGCATTTCCCATTACACATTTACTTTAAAACGTAAAGTCTTCTCTCCCAAGTGAGATGCTCCAAGTCCTATATTTTTCTCTACTTCTGCTTCCCAGCACCTTCCTGTTAACTTTGCCAACTTTTAAAAAAAGGATACACCAAAACTAGTTAGCAAAGCAAAGATCAGACGGGCTGCCTGCACAGAGCTCTCCTTTGCAACTCACTGGGCACTATACAGCAAGAGAATATCCTTTGAGAAACTTGCCTAACTTTGATGTCGACCTCATAGTCTGAAAAACTAACTTTAAAACAAGGCTTTAAAACAGCAACATTGAAATGGAATTTCCTTAAATAGCTACAATTCCATTTCTCTTCCTAGTATACTAAAAGCGTGAATACCATTTGCTACTTGATCCTGGCCACTAAGCTTAAGTTTAAAATTCTGCTCCCTTTGCTTAGAATGGAAAAAAAAAAAGGTGGAGGGCAAGGGGGAGAATAGGAGTCAGCAAGTATGAGCTAAGACTGCCTTTGCACCTTAGTAAATTCTTAACCACTGCCAGGTTTCTACAGTTGTAAAATGAAAACCATAATATGAGTGTTATACTTTTCCCATCCTTGCAGTTGTCATTTCATATTGTAATTATTTATTTGGTTGTCTATTTCTCCCAAACTGAATGTTCCATGAGGACCACATCTTTCTCGTCCAACAGTATATTCTCTGCATCCAGCAAAGGGACTGGTACAGAGTAGGCAAAAAATGAATGCAATGTTTGGATATTCCCAGGTAAAAGTAATAACAGAGGAAATCTATTTAATTATTAATCTATTTTCTTAATTGTGTCCTTTGATGGTCATACGTATTTAAATTTGATAACATCTAATTCATTAATTTTTTTTCTTTTATAGTTAGTGCTTTCTTGTCTAGAAATTCTTCACCTACCCTGAGGTTGAAAAGATTTCTCCTCTATTTTCTTCAAGAAGTTTATAAGTTTTAGCTTTTATATTTATATATATGATTAATTTTGAAGTAATTTTTGTGTATGGTGCAAGGTAGGGATAGAGGTTTTTTCTTTTCTCTCTATGACCGTTAGTTGAAAAGACTTCTCCACTGAATTTCTTTGGTGACTTTGTTAAGCCATTTCTATGTCAGTCTGTATTTGGCCTCTCTATTCTGTTGCATGACTCTACCTTTCTATCCTGTAGCACCAGTTGCACAATGTCTGGATAACTCTCACTTTATAGTAAGTCCTGAAATCAAGTAGATTAAGTCTTGTAATTTTGTTCTTATTTTTCTATTATATATTGATATTTTGTATTTCCACAGACATTTTCTATTAGCTTGTGAATTACTACAAAAAGTCCTGCTGAGATTTTCACTGGGAATGGCACTGAATCTATACATCAATTTGTGAAGAACTGACATCTTAACCATATTGAGCTTACTAATTGAACATGGTAGGTCAATTCATTTGTTTAGGTCTTCTTTAACTACTCCCATCACTGTCTAATAGATTTCACACATATTTTTTGTATATTTTCATTAATTTTATCCGTGTTTAGATTTTGATGCCATTATAAACATTTTTTTAAATTTCATTTTTTCAATGCAGTACATGAAACTGATTTTTGTAAACTGACCTTGTATACTGTGACCTTTCGAAGTTCACTCATCATTTCTGGTAGTTTTGTTATTCCTTAGGATTTTCTCCATAGATGATCATATCATCTGCACATAGAGACAGTTTTACTTTCTTTTTTTCCTAATCTTTATGCCTTTCATTTATTTTTCTTGCCTTATCACACTGGCTAAACCTCTAGCACTATGTTGAACAAAGGAGTTAGAGCATACATCCTTGTCTTGTTCCTAATATTGGTGGAGGAAATTGTCTTTTGCTGTTAAGTGTGATGTTATACGTTTCTTATATATGCTCTTTATCAATTCGAGAATTTCCATCCTACTTCTAATTTGTTGAGAGGTTTTTTTTTTTTTTAAATCATGAATAGGTGTTGAACTTTGTTTTCTCTACATCTATTGACATGATCATGTGGCTTTTTCCTTTCTATCTAATTAATATAGTTAATTACACCAATTGATTTTCAAGTATTTAACAAAAATTATATTCCTGGAAGAAAAAAAAGAAACTTTGGTCATAATGTATTATCCATTTTTATATGGCTAGATTTGATTTGCTAATATTTTGTTTAGTATTTTTGTATCTATGTATATTAAAGTTCTATAATGTTCTTTATATGTAATGTCATTGTATGTTTTTAGTATTAGGGTTATGTTGGCCTCATAAAATTTATTGGGAATATACCATCTTCCTTTTCTTTGGTAAAGGGTTTTGTAAGATTAGTATTACGTATGTCTTCCTTAAGTATTTGATAGAGTTCATTAGTGAAGCATCCAGGCCTGGAGTTTTCCACGTGCAAAGGTTCTCAATTATAAATTCCATTTCTTTAACAGATGGTAGGTTATTCAAACATCCTGTTACTTCTGGTGGTCAGTTTTGTTAATTTAGGTTTTTCAAGGAATTTTCCCATTTCATCCAAGCTGTCAAACATACTGGCATAAAGTCCTCTACTAACATAAAGTAATATGTCCTAATTAAGCTTTTAAAGTCTGTAGATCTGTACGACATCCTCTTTCATTCTGGATTTTGGCAGTTTGTGCTTTCTCTCTTTATAAAATCGGTATAACTAAGATTTGATCTTCTCAAAGAATCAGCTTTTGGTTTCATATATTTTCCCTATTGTTTTTTATTTCTTATTTCATTGATTTCCCACCATACCTTTTTTTATTTCTTTCCTCTTCTTTTTCTAGCTTCTTTGGATGGCAGATTAGATCACTGATTTAAAGCTATATATTTCCCTCTAAGCTGTGATTTAACTTCTGCAAACTTTGATAGGATGCATTTTAATTTTCAATTAAAGCTCTAATTACCACTGTGATTTCTTCTTTCTTCCAAGTGATTATTTAGAAGAATACTGACCAACTTTCATATATTTGGGGATTTTCTAGTGACCTTTTTTTTTTTTTTTGCGGTACGCAGGCCTCTCACTGTTGTGGCCTCTCCCGTTGCGGAGCACAGGCTCCGGACGCGCAGGCTCAGCAGCCATGGCTCACGGGCCCAACCGCTCTGCGACATGTGGGATCCTCCCGGACCGGGGCACAAACCCGTGTCCCCGCATCGGCAGGCGGACTCTCAACCACTGCGCCACCAGGGAAGCCCTCTAGTGACTTTTTAAATGATTTTTAAATTTAATTCCATTGTGGTTAAAGAATTTACTCTGTTTAATTCAATCCTTTGAAATTTACTGAGACTTGGCTTTCCCTCCAGTATACAGTATATCTCTGTAAATATTTATTATACAATTAAAAGCAGTATTTTTCAATTATTCAGTGTAGTGTTCTATAAATGTTAATTAGGTTAAGTTGGCTGACAATATTGTTCAAATATTCTATATTCTTACATTTTCTTGCTACCAACCATCAATAATTGAGTGTAATTAAAATATTCAGCTGTAACTGTAGATTTGTCTATTTCTCCCTTTGGTTCTGTAGGCTTTTGCTTCACATATTTTGACGCTGTATTAGGTGTATAAATATTTAGGGTTTTATGCCTTCTTGATAAATTGACTCTTTTAACTTTATGAGATATTCTTCTTTATCTCTGATCATAGGTTTTAGGTTCTAGGCTAGAAAATGGCCTAGATAGGGAAGCTGTTTTCCTTTTGAAGAGGGATCTATGTCCTATGCTACAGTATCAATAAAAAGATAAAACGTTAAGACCAGGTTAATAGGTTCAAGAAGCTACTACTTTGTGTGATAGGGACTCTCTCGGGGTAGGGCAGGGTTCTTCCGTGTCTTGTCTCCTCTATGACCCACAGGTACAGGGTCATAGAGGAGCTATCCTAAGCCACGGGTTATGATAGTAGAAAAAAGGGTGTTGGGGGACCACCTGAAGGCCTGCTGCCACGAGGGTTCACTCCCCTGCCATTCTGATCTATTACAATTTTCTTTGCTCATAACTCTAACTTGGGTCATGCTTCCCCTCAGGATGCCAAAGTACTAGCTATGTAGGAATGACAGTTGTTGTGTACTTAAATCTTTTTCTTTATTTTTCTTAACATAACTCTTTTGGCTTTGTATTTTTGAATACATTATTCTGAGAGGCCCTCATTTGCACACTGTGTGCTCAGGTATAGGAGGAATCTCAGGGCTCCAGAGCAGGAATAACTTTACTCTAAAGAACGACTTTGACTTACCTCGCAACCGGATGACTGTAAATCAGCCCTGAACAGGAAGGTGACACAGAGAGGTTAAAACAGGTCAGAGTTGACCAAAGGGTCTGAGTGAAAACAAAGAGTAAGGCCTGTGTGTGTGTGTTTATTATTTTTTTAAGGATTCCTGACCAAACCTTTAATTCTGGGACACTGGCTCACTTTCCACATGAGATCTTATCTTCCGTTGGATTAGGCTAAGTCTACACTACACAAAGGTGTGTGTAGGGGTGTGTGTGTGTGTGTGTGTGTTTGTGTGTGTAAGCACACGCACTCTTGCATGTATAAAAATCTCAAGATAGTGTTAGGTAAGCAAGATTTTAAGAATGAAACTTCTGTACTCTCCCATGCTGCCTGGGATGTATGCCTGGAACAAAATTTAGAATCCTTAACCTTTCAAAACTCTGTACTTCTGTGTGGCTTCCAGATGGTCCTCTAAACAAGAGCTTCTTTGTGGTTCCAGGGCCAGTGTCCCCTGCTGCAGGGGTAACAACAGTGCCCGGGTAGCTAATGGAGAAAAGAGAACTCTACTGACAAACTGGGAGAGCAGCACAGACCTACCTCGCCGAGCACTGTGTGCTGAAATATGGCAAATGTAACAGAAAACAGTGGGCGAGGTGTATCATCGTGGGTGCCGTCTTCCAAAATCGAGCTCCCTCCAGTTTCTGGATTTATCCAAGCTTTGTAGGACATCACCAGTGGCTGGTTTGGTGACTGCTATGTGATCTAGTTTGTGTAAATATAATATGTTGGTCTTTCTTATGTTGTTTTGGGGTTTTCTTGTTTACACATTTCTTTCTGTATTGAAAGAAAAATAATCAAAGCATTTTTGTCAAAAGAGTCTGCACCAGGCCAGAAGATGTGAACTATAAGCTCAGTGCCACTTTTCACAAAGCAGGACTTCCTTGCCCATTTTCTCATCCTTCTCCTTCCCTTACTTCCTATTTTGGACAAGTTCTTCTGTCCTGAAAACTTGCCTCCTGTCCCACCTTTAGCCAAAACAAACAACAAGACACACATACATATTTAATCCTCGGGATGACTCTAAACCCTAAAAGACTTGCATAAAACCTGAATAAACTAGGAATTCTTTAGCCCTCATTTCCAACGCATAGCAAGGGGCTTCCCCATAGAAACTCAGAGTGGGAGACTGAGAAGGGAAAGAAAGTCTATCCAATGCACTCAGGGACTCCTCTGCTGATGCAAGAATCTGATGTCAAAGTGAATGCAAGATCATCTAATAGGATGTAGACTGGATGTAATTCAACTCCATGTTTACTGCTAGAAACCAAAGTTTTATCTGGAATTTACAAGAAGCAAGAGAGTGGGGGAGGAAAATGAGGACCTGTCTGTATCCTTTCTCTGATTCCTTTCCCCTTTTTCCTGAACTGCAGTAGACTAGACTCCCTTGGGCTGTGGTGACCCCATCATTGGGGTTTATTCATTAAATGGTTGAGTTTGCTGTACTGGATTTTTCTTTTCTCTCCCTCCTCTTACTGTTTTCTAACGCATGTTAACCCTTCTCTCCCTCCTGCTTTCTTTTCTTCCTGAAGAAGCACAATGAATGAATAAAGACTTACTGGCACTGAAAAATAAAGTAAAACAACACAAGTATAGGTGCATACAAAGCAGTACGGAGTAGTGACTGCTAATGGGTACAGTGCTTCTTTTTGGGGTGACAAAATATTCCAAAATTTGATTGTGGTGATGGCTGTATAGCTCTGTGACTGTACTAGAAAACATTGACTTGTGTATTTTAAAAGGGAGCATTATATGGTATGTTACCTGAATTAAATCATAAGAAAGGTGTTGAGAGAGAGAAATAGAGAGATGGAGAATTACATTTGAAGCATTCCAGGGCCCAGTCCTAGGCACCTTCTCTTTCTACCTGCGCTGTAGGTATTCTCACCCAATCCCATCACTTTAAATATTGTCCATGTGCCCATGACTTCTGCTTTTTATCATTAGTTCTGTCTTCTCCACCTACCTCCAGCCTACCTGACATCTCCACATGGGGGTCTTACAGGCATCTCACACTTAACATAGTTAAGACAGAACTCGTTTCCCCTTTCCAACCCAACTCTTCTCTTCCTCCATGCGTTCCGAGCTTAGCAACGCACAACCGTCCGCAAAGTTTACTGTCTGTCTCTCCAGCTAGAATGTGAACGGGAACCCTTCTGACGTCTCTTCTCTCCTGTGTCCTTGGAGCTGACAAAGAGTAGGAGCTCAGTGAATAGTTGTTGAATGAAATAACCATGGGATTGAATGAAGTAGCAACCACCTGCCACGCAAATTTTTTAAACAATCAAACCATTAACTTGTCACTGAATTTAAAGAAGATCTCTGAGATAACTCAATTTTAACACATAAAGATAGCCATAGTTCACAAGCAGTGAAAACTACATTATTTCTATGATAGTTTTTAAAGTAAAAAGAATTTTCTCTTATAACCTCTGTGCTAGATTGCAAGAAAATTTCAAGTGACAAAATCAATACAGAGAGTTGAGAGACCTATTTGAATAGAACTCTCTTTTAGAATAAGAATAAAGAGCTGAAGAATATTGCTGTCACCCAACAGATGGCTAAGAGCACATTTTCAGAACCTCATAAACATCCACCAGGCATGGCAGTTCCTCTTCCCTTTCCATAAACCCTACCTTGGGTCATTTCAAACCTTCTAGTGGCTCCTCCCATACTGTCCACCTCCTCTTTCCCACTCTAAGATGCTATAGTGTGCGGTGGATGCTTACATAGGCTCAGAGGCCCATTTTCCTCCTTTTTCTGAGATAATTTTTATTGCAAGTAATATCTGATGAAAAAGACAATTTTTCCTTCAGATACTCTCCACATATTCATTTTTTTGTAAGTCGTAAGATCCTTATGCTAATATTTCTACTATTTTTCTAACATTTTGTTAAACTAGTTTTGAGTTGTAAGTATACGAACTTGTTCACTGAAACACTGTCAAAAGCTTACATTTAAAAAAAAAATGTTCTTTAAGTTAAACTTTGGATCCTAACCCAAACTGATACAAATTAGTGAGGTTTGTTCTTCAGCAAGCACTTGTAGCGACTTTCAAAGAATAAATAAGCTACATGAAAGTGATTATGGCAACCTATGAAAATTGTATTTCATGTTCTTTTAATTTAAAATTTACTGCAAAATAAAGCCCTTCTTTCCTTAAATTTCCATTGTTGCTTAGGTAACAATTCCAATTATTTTTTAAATCTGTTGGCCCCAAATGTTTTCTGAAATGTTTGACAAATATGTCATTTGGTAAAAAAAAAAAAATTCTCTCTCTATTTTTTTGTCCACAGAAACTGCTCCATTCTTCTCCAACACTTATTTTCCACATGTATAGCATGGAGATAATAAAATCCACCTTCCAAGATTACCAAGTTAGCTATGAGAGCCCCCTAAAAATTGTAATGCATTAAATGTTGGGTAATACTGAAATAAATGTTGAACAATAGCTAGTAAAGAGTCCTTACACAAGGTACTGTGTTCACAAATGCTTAACCCCTTTATTTGCAGTAGTCATACTGTTGTTGACAGAAAATGTGTCAATCCTAGTCTCCTACTGAATTTATACATTCTCTTCATTTAAACAATTGTGATACTTTCAATCTTTTTTCTTCTAGAATGTGGAAAACATATTATTAAATATACCTGCCTGAGTATCAGCACCGTGTGTTTTTCTGCTCCCTGGGAACCTTATAATTCTGTCATGATAGCACTTCCCATACCTCCTATCTCCTCCACTAGACCCATCATGGAGCCTGATTTGCCAAGAGAAGTAGGGTTTGCTACCGGTTTTTAAATTTCACCCACAGGAATGGTATTCACGGATACACAAGTGAAAATTCACCACATAAAATACTCCTTTTTTTTTTTTTTTAGAAACTTGATACTGAAGAAATTAGCAGCTTTATGAGAAAGAATATTTCAAAGCTTGCTGGACCCACTAACAATATTTTAACCTTTCTCTGTGCGTATGACAATTTATTTCTTTAATCATGTAGTTTTAGTAAGTTATCCCAAGTATAAGCCACTTATCCATGGGTTTCCCATTTAGAAAAATAATTTTAAACTGGTATTTCCCAAAATGTATCCCAAGGGAAAGACGTTCTAGGAAAAAAAAAAAAAGGCTCTGTAGTCCAATAAATACATGAATGCCACAATCTATATTCACCTTCTTAGAAATTCAAAATGGCCCTTGGCATCTATAGTCAATAACTTCTTCATAGGTATATGGGTGTTGTACTACTCATTCAATTTCCTCTATGTTTAAAACATTTTATAACTTAAAAAAAAATCTGTATCTCTCTTTTTAACTGGAATTTCCCCATGCTGTTTAACCAGAGTCCATTTCTCCTCCATCTAGATATCTTCCAATAGTAGAAGCAAGTATTTACAAGAGTTTAGAAGTATACTTTGGGCTCTGCATCCCCATCTACCCAAAGAACAGTGAGTTCTTCACCAAACAAAAGCACAACAGGTCATAGACACCAGTGCAGAGGAGGATGGAAAGGGCGAATTCACACCTCAGGGGTTCTCAGCCACATGCAAGTTAGAGGTGAAAGGTGACATCACTGTATTTCCATCGCAGGCTTCAACGACACATAGACACATAATTCAACGTGCGTGGTAAGCCTTTTCCCACCTGTATGGCTACTAGCCAGGTTTTTTCCAATATAAGAGCTATAGATCTGAACAGACTGATGAGCCTGAGAGCTAGAATGTTTCTGTCCTCTTCGCACAAGTAGATAAATGACTCACAGCTTCCTGAGATGAAAGGGAAGATTCAAGCTCACCACTGATACAATGGAACACCCCAGAGTTCAGATGAACGAAGTCACTTCAGGAAGCAGCTCTCTGAAATACCTTGGTAGTGTGGAACAAGCAGGCGGTTGTAACGGTCAAACTAACTGTAGGATTTTGAAGCCTTGAACGAAGTTTTACAAAAGATTCTTTTCTGGAACCACAAAGGTGATAAATTGCCATCCATGTCTAATTGCAGGAGGTCTGTGGGCCATATTTAATAACAATAGGCAAAGACAGGACAATATTATACCAATTTTCTTTGCTAACACTGAAGCACTGAGACATCAAGTTACTTGATAAGACCATGCAACTAGCAAGGGGAGAAGCCAGAATTTGAACCCAGGGCCTGTTACCTCACAGAGGAAATAGTGGGGAGGGGGCCAGATAGAGGAATCATCTGCTTTGACTCAACCATGTTCCCGCCCATCTTACTAACAAGCCCACTACACAGGTCATATTAATGAACTAAAATTATCCTGTCTGTATGTTTTATTAAATGATATTTCAAGGCACATTGCCTTGAAAAAATTGGATTTAATTTAAAATGTTGGAGCACTTTTTTTTTTTTCCTCCAGTGGTAACTCTTGCAAAATAATGGTACAATATTACAACCAGGAAATTGACATTGATATAATCTACCAACCTTATTCAGATTTTTCCAGTTTTACGTGTATTCACTTGTGTATGTGTGCAAGTGCATATTATTTAGTTCTATGCAATTTTATCATATGTAGGTATGTGTATCCACCACCACAGGCAAAATACAGAACACTTCCATCACCACAAGGAGAGACCAGCCATCCCCAATTAGTTCGCATCAGTGAGGCTTTACTTTCGCTCAGCCTTCCATTATGACAAGAACGTAAGGAAAGCAAGTGTGTCACTGGAAATTGCCATGTGTAGCATGGAGACTATACACTCTTAGTCCTCATGGAGCCATGGACAGGCAGAATCCTTTTAATTCTTTGCACCTCAAGGCTCCATGGTCTTCTGCAAGATGAGATCCCCTCTTGTATGTTACTGCAAAGTTCTTACCCTAAAACTACAGACTCTCCTTCAAAACTCTAGAGCCAAGCCTATTTCCCCTATGTATAAATTATAACACTGGGTTTTCCAAATAGTATCTTCAATGAAGTGTGAGAACTGAATCACTCTAATTCCACTACACGAATCTCAGAGTTATATTCCGTTCCACTTCATCCAGTAAATGAGACCAACTGAAGTTATGTGCCAGATTTGGTGATCTAAACTCATCCTTTGACTAGCTATTCAGGAATTACCTCCTGGCCAGCCCATACAATCTTCTTCATATAGACTGGCTACAAATGTTTTAGGATATGCATCAAAATTACATCCCAAACTGTGGTAGCCTAGCAAGGTCTCTCGGCAGATGTAACCTTCATCTTGGGGATAAAGAGGAAAAGGGGCTTTGAACTTCTTTATCGACAATCTGGCAGGAATTTGCCAGGCTGTAGGCTCCCTGGAAGTGGAAGTCGGCCTTATTGACTGCTGTTTCCCACATGCATATCAGGAACATGGCAAGCCATGGCCCATAATAAACATCTCCTGAGGGAATGACCAGAAACATGGACAGCAAACCCAAAGAAAGTCATTCTTATTTCAGAGATTCGACTAGGCTGGAAGGTTGGCTATAAGGGTCTCTAAGTATTCTCAAATATTTCAGAAAGTCTAATGGAAACCGTGCATTTACCTTCATAGAGATGGGACAGGACAATTAAAGGTCAAGTTTCCTCAGCTTTAGCAGACATTGTATCAAGCCATGGTACAAGACTGGTTGTTGTGTGCAGACCAGAAGTTCTGACTGCGCACACTGCAGTGGGCAGGGAGAGGCTCCCACTCTTCTTCCCTTTGAGCACCCATGAGCAGGAAGACAGGGTAATGTGACCAGGGCCCATTTACCAATGAATAGGCTCCGGGGGCTCTCAGAGATCAAGGACATCCCAGCGGTAGCTCCCTGGCGCCTCCTCACTAAGCTCAGGTGAGGGGATTCCAGGCAGGGCTGACTTCTCGCTTTTCCTCCTTTTCTAACCCTTGTGCTACGGGGCACTGCAGGCCCAACTAGCAGTCAAATCTGGTGGAGGAGAGGCCCTAGTTAAGGGCTGAGTATAAACTACGTCTTCCAGGCCAGTCTACCAGGCACACCAAGCCAGAGATGAAGGGAACTCGGTTCACGATGAAATGGGGCTCATTTGCCATTCTCTATCATCCTCTGAGCACACGTGTCCCCTGGGAACTGCACACAGAGGGGGACTGACCTGGACAGGATTCACAGAGGGTCCTGCCCACCTCCCACAGCCAGAAATGAGACCACCTCTCCCTGAGGTACTTTAGGAAGGAAGAGCATTCCGAAAATAGAAGTTGATAAGCAGTGAGTGGTAGATGACTTCAGGAAACTGTGATTTCTCTCACCACAACTCTAAGGCAGTGAACTAACCGCAGATCATTCCAGGCACAAAGGACTAACCCAGCAAGGAGGGCGAGAACTTGGGGTTGGGCAGACCAGGGTGCTAATCCTGGTCCCACCTAAGTCGTTAAGCAGCCCTAGCCAGACAAGGCATTTCACCTTCCCTAGTCCCGGTGTCCTGAGCAGTCTAAAGGGGGTGTCAGGTTACCAGATAATCTCTGTTTCCCTTCCAAGTCTGGGAGTCGACAATTCAGTGAATGACAACTTTGCCTGGTATCAGATGCACATGCCTTCCCCTCGAGCCAACGCAGACCATTTGCAACACACATACTTATCAGCAAACTGGAATTCAGTGCTTGCTGCACGGGTCCCTGCCAAAGCCTTCTTAAAGCCATCTGATAGCCCAGAGACAGTCTAATAGATGTGCTAACCACCCCAAAGAGCTGGCACACATGAAACAGATTCCTCTCCGTTAATATTTATTAAGCACTGAAGGTGGGCACTCTGACATATATTATCTCACTTAAAAACCTTTCTTCCGGGCTTCCCTGGTGGCACAGTGGTTGAGAGTCCGCCTGCCGATGCAGGGGACACGGGTTCGTGCCCCGGCCCAGGAAGATCCCACATGCCGCGGATCGGATGGGCCCGTGAGCCATGGCCGCTGAGCCTGCGCGTCTGGAGCCTGTGCTCCGCAACGGGAGAGGCCACAACGGTGAGAGGCCCGCGTACCGCAAAAAAAAACAACAACCTTTCTTCCCTCGGACTTCTCTGGTGGCGCAGTGGTTAAGAATCTGCCTGCCAATGCAGGGGACATGGGTTCGAGCCCTGGTCCAGGAAGATCTCACATGCCGCACGGAGCAACTAAGCCCGTGCGCCACAGCTACTGAGCCCATGTGCCACAACTACTGAAGCCTGGGTGCCTAGAGCCCACGCTCCGCAACAAGAGAAGCCACTGCAATGAGAAGCCCGCGCACCATAAAGAAGAGTAGCCCCCGCTCACCACAACCAGAGAAAGCCCGCGCGCAGCAACGAAGACCCAATACAGCCAAAATAAATAAATAACTAAATTTGTTTTAAAAATTTAAAAATTAAAAAAAAAACAAACTTTCTTCCCAGTTTTCCAACAGATGTACTCTTGATAGAACTAATAGCGGTCTTTCAGGTCCAGGTGTCTCCTAACCTTATTATGACACTACACTATCAATCCCTTCAGACTCTCTGGCTCTTGTCCATAACTAATACACAGCATCGCAGAGCACAGCTCTGAGCCTAGTTATCTCAGCCCCCTACTGTTTTGCCCACTGAGTAGCAACTTATTTTAGAATCCTTCCTCCGTTTGACAGTGTCCTTGTATTTTTTTTAAAATTTTATTATTAAGCTCTGGTTGGAGACATTATTTACCTGGTGTTCCTCATTCAAGGGCCCAGGAGGCTATTTTTTTGTTTTTTGGGGGTGTGTGGAATCTTATCACTGCCCATAAATATGTAAGCTTCCTCGATCAGAAATTGAAAACTGTGTAATACCCAGTTTGTCTTCTTGTCTCATTTAAAGCCCAAATTAGCAGCCATTACAGTAATCAAGCATCTCAGATACTTAGTAGCATCTATTCCTCTATTTCTTCAGCCTTCCCAAATACTCCTGGATATAAGTGGGCATAAACATCACAAATAAATAGAGGGAGATTAAAAGCACAGGCTATGGATGTGAACCAGGGCTCTGCTTGTGCCCATACAGCCTCAGGTGTGCTAATTCACATCCAAGTCAGTATACTCAGCTGGAGAATATTGATTCCCAAACCATAATTTCTCATAGATCCTCCTTCATAGAAAGCATTTAGTGCAGCTCTTGGCTTATAAGTATTCAGCAAATATTCATTCATATTAACATTACCTTGGAACCCAAGTTGTCCTGCATTTCATTCCCATTCTTTTAATGATTTTATTGATTCCTCTTTGTTTTTTCCAATCCACTGACCCCTGACTTTTTTACCAGCCCATGGCCCCTTCCTGTCCTTACTTTTCTTAGATCCCATAGTCCATCATTATAGTCACAGCAGTGCCAACTTCGTCAACAGTGTGTTCTCTCTCTTGTCATTGCTCACCCACCTGGCTAAACTGCATCTCTGCTGAATCCAGCTCTCTGCTTTGTCTCCAAGAGACAGTGAAGTGTAAGGCCTCATGGTACTAGCTCTGGAGTGAGACTGCCCAGGGCTCAAAACCTTGCTCTGCCACCTAACACCTGTGTATCTTTAAGTAAACTGCTTATCACTTCAGTAAAATGAGGATGCTATAATAATGCCTGACTCAGGGATAGGTAATGAAGTTTAAATGAGACTGTACACTTAGACTTGCACTAGCATGGTAATTAAATAACTTAATAAACGTTAGCTGGCATTCTGTTTGTTATTATCACTCTATGCTTGAGCTAATGGAATGAAGGTGGGGAAAATCACATACCCAGACAGACTGCTTACACTGTACAAGTAGAACCACAAACATCAGATGGGCCCTTGATACCGTCTAGCAACTCTATCTGATTTCCCTGGTACATTTGCTCTCCCACTCTCCCACAACACTATCTCTTTAGCTCTTATCCCAAATCTCTTTTGCTCTCAGCTGATGGCCTTCCCTCCTGCTGCAGGGGGAAAACAGAAGCCATCAGGTGAATACTACTTCATCTGACCACCATCCAATATACAACTACCCACATCTGGATTTACTTTCTCTACCTTCTCCCTAATGGAAGAAGGGTCTTTGCTTCTGTCAAAGACCAATCCCTATACTTGGGTTCCAGGTCCCCTGCCCTATGACTTTTCTAAGGACCTTCCTCCTGAACTTATCCCTCTTTTCTCTGCATCTTCGGTTCCTCCCCACAGTAACCCCTGACGACCCTCACCTCTTGGTATTCATGCCCTTGCATATCTCCCCCGCTTAAGTGTGGGTGGAACCCATGATTCACTTCTAACCAATAGAATATGGCAAAGATGATGGAGTACTACTCCTGTGATTACAGTGCCTTATATGAGTCTCCATCTTGCCAGCAGACAGGGGCTAAGATTCTCCTTGCTGACTTGATGAAGTAAGAGGCCATGTTGAGGAAACCATGTAATAAAGTACTGCAGGAGTAGAGGTGGGGTGGGGGAGAGTGGCTGGGGGAGAGGGGCTCTAGGAGCTGAGGGCAGCCTACAGGTAACAGGCAGCAAGAAGCTGGATCCTCACACCTACAGATGCAAGGGAATGAATTCTGCTAACAACCTGAGGGAGCTGAGAAGTGAATTCTTCCCCAGTCAAGCCTCCCAAAGAGACCACAGCCCACCCAACATTTTGACTGCAGCCCTGTGAGACTCATCAGCAGACCCAGCCAAGCCTGGCCCCGACTCCTAACCCACAGATACCGGGAGGATGGTTGTGAGCCAAGAGGTTTGTGGTGCTTTGTTACACAGCGACAGAAAACAAATACACTTCCTACACACACAACAGATCATTCCCAACATGCTGTAGTCACATTAGAGTCTACAGTATCCTATCTTCAAAACAATCTAAACCATATGCTCTCTCCCCCTTCTCTCTGTTCTCCTTTCCAACAAGAGAGTTTTTCACTATGTCCTTGCCTCTACTCACTGCTCAGCCCACTTGGGTCGCATCCCTGACTTCACATTCTTTGGTTACGGATACCCATACGTTCCATATTATCGAATCCACATGAACATGTCTCTGTCCTTATCTTACGCATATCCCAGTGGTATTCAACACAGTTCATTACTCCCTACTTCTGGAACTAAATGGACTTTCCATTTTCTAGTTTTCCTTTGACATGTTTAGCTGCTGCTTCTCAATCGTCTTTGCTGGCTTCTCCTCCCACACCCAAACTTAAACAGTGCTGTGCCCCAGAGTCCGGCCCAAGGCTGTACTCTCCTCTGGCCTGCTGTACTCTCCTTCTCATCCCCAGCTTTAAATGACATCAACACATCTCCCAAATTTCTCTCTCTAGCCGTGGCCTCTCCCCTCAGCTCCACACCTTACAGCCATCCGCCTACTTGAAGTTTCCATGCCGGTGTCTAAGCGTCATCTCGGACTTAACAGGCCCCAAAGAGAAGACCTGATTTTTCTCTTCGCAAAAACCTGTTGTTCTCCCAGTTTGCCCAATCTCAGCAAATGGCACATTTGGCCAACCTTTACGCTGGGGCCTCATCCTGCATTCCCTTCTTTCTGTCACCCTCCCGCCCCGCCACATAATCCATCAGCAAGTTATTGCAGGTGGATCTTCACGATCGATCCTGAATTTGTTCCCTCCTCTCTAACACCACTCCTAGTCCAAAGTGCCCTCGCCTCTCACGTGGACTTCAACGATCGCCATCGAACTGGACCCCTGCTCCTCCCTGCTGTCCTCTATACTCCACACAGCGTGACCTTATTAAAAATACAAAACATTTTGCATGTTTAAAACATTCCAAAGACTTCTTACTCTACTTTAAAAAGGTCCACCAGGCTCTACGTCGCTGGCCTTTACCTGCCTCCCTGACATATCTCCAGCAAGATCCAGCCATACTCATCCTCTTCTCCTTCCCACCTCAAGACTTTTGCAACTGTTATTCCAGAAGGATCTTCCCAAGTTGCATGTCTCAAATCTCAGATCAAATGTCCCCTCCTCAGAGAGGCCTTCTCCCTACAAGCTGTCTCCTTCCTCCTAGACACTGAGGTATCATTATTTCCCTCATGGCATGCATCACAATCTCAAGCACCATGCTTATTTATTTGTCTGTTTGGTTGCTTCTTGCTCTGCTTCCAGCTTCTCTTGCTGGATGTGGGCATCTGGAAGGTGCTTACTGCTGTGTTCTAGAATAGTCCTTGACACATATTAGGTGCTCGATAAATATGCGAATAAATGAATGCCTAAATATATATAAGATATTGACATTCATCTATGCATTCGAATAAGATACTATTTTATTCATCAGGAAAACCTCTTCAGATGCAGTGTCAAGATGGCTTTAAAGCAGGAAAAGATTATAAAAATTATACCTCAAGCTACTCAATATATAAATTCCTGAAAAGTTGTGGGCAAACAACAACAGTATAAAATGAAGCCCCTTTTGAAAGAATTAAGCAGAAATTTGCTCGGAGATGTGAAAAATCTTTTCTGATAGTGTGAATGATCACACCCTAGTTCTTTTATTCTTATATATTTGATTTTTTTTTTCTACATTGAGTTTGCTTTGAGCACGGACCATAAATTATAATCAACTTTTCTATCACAAACTGTGCAACCACCGTCCAAACCACAAGACATCTTTTCAGTATTTCTGGACAAAAATGCTAAGAAGTCCTACTTTTGTTCCTTAATGTCACTGATGTCATGTGATTTAATTCCAAACCCAGCTATATCCTGTAGCCATACGATGCAGGCTTTTTATTAGACCACGGTAATGATGGTGGTCATGGTCTGAATTCCAACAAGCAACTGTCAAAAACTATCATCCCAAACGACTACTTGCTGAAAATTTCTCACTCCCAGAGTTGGTATTTCCAGGGTGGTCTAGGAAAGAAATCTGTGCCCATGTCTACTCTGGGGCTATTCTAAATGCTGACGTTTAATATTTCTTTGGAACTGCAATTTCATGCTTTGAGAAGCTGACTTTTTTTGCAAGCCCCTGAAGATTTTTTTTTCATAGTCTCTAACTAGTAAGCTCATTTGTTTATGTGTTTTTCTTCCTTAAATACCAATATCTTCTGAAAACTCCGATCAATAGTTTTATCCAGTTGATTTTAAGCACCACTCTTCAGAAAAATCACTCTCTCCATTGCTTCCCACTTGCTGCCCTCAAAACTTCTTAGCAACATACACTGTGCAAGAACCTCAACGTGGTTTGCGTTGGCCAATCACATGCCTGAAAGCCCAGCCAGTCAGTTGTGTAATAATAAAGCCCTTATCTCCTGAAGATATACAAACGGAAAGATCTCTCGGTGCTTCAGTACACAAGGGCCTTTGCTTGAATTCTCAGCAGAAACTCACGTCTATTTTAAATGGCAAATTCCCCCCCACTTTCTCTGGTTTCCTATTTTTTTTTTCCCATTTGCTATGTTGAGGAGGGGAAAAAAACCCCAATGCCAAACAATGTCGAGTTTTAAGCCGCGGGTACGGGGTGGGCGGGGCGGCATTGCCAAAAGCTGCCAGCAAAATGCATGTATACACCGGGACTTGGTTTTTTGCTCTTCTGGGTTTACCGGTTCCCTCACAGGCGCTTTTGACGGAAACTCATCCACAATTGTTCTTGGAGGCAGGACGGGTTGAGAGATTGAGAAGAGAAGCTGTTTGCTAGTTCCTATGAGCTTGACTAGTCCTCAGAATAAGGGGAAGGGGGCCACTCGTGCTTCCTCGGGAAGGACTACAACCTCACTGCCTCCCTACCTCGCCCGTCCCCACCGGGCGCAGACCGGCGCCTACCTCGTCCCATCGCCAAGTTCCCCGCCTCGCTCGGGAGAAGCGTCCTTTGCCCGCACCCACATCAGACAGCACGCCGGCCTCGGCCTTGGAGGAAAGAGGGAGCGGCCGCCCGGTGAAGGTGCTGGGGCCCAAGCGGTGAGCTCATCAGCCCCCTGGCTCTGCCCGCGCGGCCACCCGAGCCGCCGGACACACCCCTCCCGGCCCGGCCTCTGCGGTCCCCGGTACCGGCCTCAACCCGCTCCGCGCCGGGCCCCCGGGCCCGTCCCCTCACCGCGCAGGAGGGTCCCGCGCGCGCTAGTCCCCGCAACCCGCACACACCTTCAATGCTCCCCGGCCCGGGCCCTTGGGGAGCTGGCGGCCGGGGCCGAGGGCCACGAAGCGCTCCTCGCCGTCCTCGTCGTCGTCGTCGCCGTCCACCACCTCGACGACCACCTCCTCGTCCTCGTCTTCCTCGTCGTCATCCTCCTCCTCCGCGCCCCCTCGGGGCTTCGGCTGCACCCGCCCGAGCCCCCTCCGCCGCCTGCTCCCGCCCTCTTCGTCCTCGTCTTCCTCCCCCAGAAGCAGCAGCACCGGAGACGAGGCGGCGGCGGCGGCCCCGGCGGCCCGAGGGGGGCCGGTCCCGGCGCTGCGCGGCGGCGGCAGTGGCGGCCTCCAGCTCTCCGGGACCGGGGCTGGGGCCGGCGCCGGGGCCGGGGCCGGGGCGGGAAGCGGGAGCCCGGGCAGCGCGCCTTCCCGGGCGGGCGCGGGGCCTGGCGGCTGCAGCGCGGCGTTCCCCCGGCGGCTGCCCAGGCTGGAGCGCTTGGCTAGACGCCGCGCCTGCATGCCTGACCGCGGGCTGCTTGCCGCCGCGCCGAGCCGGAGTTTGTCACCTCCCCCCTCGTCCTCCTCCTCCTCCTCTTCCTCCCCGGGCGGCCGCTGTGGTCGCAGGCGCCCGGGGCGCGGGGCTGCGGGGGGCTGCGGGGGCCGCCTCCCCGGGCCGCCGGCTGCCACTGGCTGCAGAGGCGCGGGCGCCGCCTTCGCTGGACCGGCCCGTGGGGACGCCGGCGGCCGGCGGCTACGGCGGGGCGGCGCGGCGGCCGCGGGCGGGGGTGGGTGTGAGCGAGCGGCGCGCTGCCGCCTTCGCCGCCGCCGCCGCCCCGGAGCCGCGGGCCGCGCTTCGCTCCATGCGGCCGGCTACCGGGCCCGCGCGCTCCGGGCCTGCAGCTGCCGTGCCCCGGCGCGAGCTGTTTGTGTTGTGTATTTTCCACTACCGCCCCCCTCTTCTCGAGCCATTCCTCGCAGCCCTCCGGTCGCCCCGCGCAGACAAAACCCGGACTGGATTTATTTTTCCGTCCCACAGCCTCCGAAAATCGGGTGCTTCCGAACAGTCGGCCCAGCCGCGAGGGCCCACGCTAACCCGTGGCCGCTTATCCCCTTTGGAGGGAGGAGGATCGACTTGGCTGGAAGTAAGGTTGGCGGTCAAAGTCAGACTTTTGAAGGAAGAGATTTGCCGCAAGTCATTTAATGGTCTCTGCCGGGCAAGGCGACTACTCTTGAGCTTATATGAAATCGGGGAGGGTGTACCAACCCGAGATTTGGCGTTAATTCCTAACCTGAATCATCAGACTCCTTTGGATTGTTGAGGTACTGTTTCAGGACATTGCCCGCCAATCTCTCCGTCTCCTTGAACACACCATTCTAGGCCCTTCCTATTGAGCTCTTTTGGCGCTATGCTAAGACTTGCAGCTTTTATTTCTGCATTTTTACCTTGAGTGCCTGATTATAAGGCTAAATTTCAAGAAGCCTTCGGTTCTCACCATTCAATGTGTAGACTGCTGGCACTGTCCGGGCCTTTGGAGAAACAAACCGGGGCGAGGGCTCAAGATCACTTGAGTTTGTTATTGTAAAAATTAATACGAAGTAAGATCAAACACAGAACCAGTTTGCCACATAACTAATGGCACTGTCACTTTCTAAGGATTTTTAGGTGTGACAAAGAAAAGTCATTTGCTACTGTTTGGGGTTAGGCTGTATGGTAAGCCGTGTCCTTTACATTCAAATCATAAGCCAAATTCCACCTCTGTAGCTGAGAGCTGGAGAGGATCTCACTCACCACACACTCTGGCAAGTGCCTCCATGAGGCCAGTGTAAAAGGTGACCTCACCCTCAGCTCCCCTTCATGGTAATTACTGTAGGAGATTTAACATCATGTGCCCTGTTAGACACTTGAAGGCAGCTCATTAAATGCTCACTTATGGTGTCTTCCAACTGTTGAACATTTCCAGTGGGATGATGACAAAAATTCTAAAATGAACTTTTTTTTCTTCCTGAATCAGAGTAGCTTCCTGATAGACCTATTTCAAGTAATGACACTCTCATTATAATCATTCAGGCCCAAAATAGTGGTATCATGTTCACTCCCTTCTCCACCTTATTCCTAGAGGCAGTTGCCCACAAGTCCAATCCATTGTTCTTTCTGAAATGCCTCTTGAATCCACCCCTTCCTTTCCATTCCCAAAGCTCCTACAGAATTTCATGACCACAAAAGTTAAAGTTTCTATCTAACAAGCTTTCTACACCCAGTTTCTCAATAACACACCCTGCCCTGACCCCCTCCAACCATCAGCACTGGATTCATCTTCCCCAAACTTCATTCAGATCAAGGCATTTTCCGGTTGAACTTTCCATTTGCCAACATTTCATTGGAGAATGCAGAGAGAGAAAAGAAAATGGTCTGAGCATTTTAAGAGATGGTTGTGTTTGATCAAAGCATGGAAAAGCAGGGGTCAGCCAAGAAGTAAACTAATCAGCATCGGTGAGTGTTTGTGAAGAATGAAGGTCACTGAAATGATTTCAATTGCAAGAAATTTACCTTGGTCCATTTGAGGGATGATTTTAGAAAAAGGCCGCAGGGTCTTTCTCTGACCAGGAAGAATAAAGATCAGAGGCAAAGGGGCTTCCCTGGTGGCGCAGTGGTTGAGAGTCCGCCTGCCGATGCAGGGGACACGGGTTCGTGCCCCGCTCCGGGAAGATCCCACGTGCCGCGGAGCGGCTGGGCCCATGAGCCATGGCCGCTGAGCCTGCGCATCCGGAGCCTGTTGCTCCGCGACGGGAGAGGCCACAACAGTGAGAGGCCCGTGTACCGCAAAGAAAAGATCAGTGGCAAGGGGTTGGCTGATAGGTACAGGGAGGCTGGTGGAGAAGAACAAAGGTGAGACAAGTGGACTAATGGTTAAACACGTGGTCTCAGGAGCCAGAGTACCTGGGTCTGAATCCCAGTTCTGGATTTACCAGCTATATGGCTTTACTCACCCTCTCTGTGCCTCAGTTTCCTCATCTGTAAAATGGGGATAATAGTAGAACCTTCCTAATAGTAAAGTTGTTTTGTAGGATAATGAGTTAATATGTGTAATCATCTTAGAAGAGTGCCTGGCACAAGGAAGATCTATATAAGGGCTTGTTACATTAAATGTATTGATGGTGGTGTATAAACAAGGTATTTTGGGGTGCTGTCAAAGAATAACAAGGTAGCTGTCTTTTAGCGAGCTCGGAACTGTCAATGACTACAAGAACCTGCATTTAAAGCCTGACTACATCTTATCAAGGGGCTATGGGCAGGCCAAAGGTAAGCTTTTTATGTCTAAAACTGTCATAGATGATGGAAAGTAAGTGTTTTCCTGAAAACTGAGAGGAAAGACAGAGGAGTAAAATGAGTTCCTGATTGGTGTTTGTGGTTTAGTGGAGGAGGTACTAATTTACACCATTGTACTTTCTTTCAAAATTGCTACATGTACTTTGAAATCAACTTGTTCTTTCTCTCAGGCCACCTCAGTGGAGCCCACACACATCCATTCCCTGGCTTCACTGGGCCCAAGATGCTGCCCTCTGAGCAGGAGAAAAAGACTGACCTTGATATTGGGACCACTAAGTTAAGGCTAATGTCACAAAAGAGGTTTGGTGCAAGCTGGGCTTTGAGAGAAGAGAAGGATCTAGATGGGCAGGGAGAGAAGGATCTAGATGGGCAGGGAGACCAGTATTATCCAGGCAAATTCAGGCCACTGCAGACCAACCTCATGAAATCAGAGCACGTATAGCGAGAAATAAACTCAAATTACCTGATTCATCAGGAATCAAGAAATGTGTCATTACATGGGCTCGTGGAGCACTGCTTATGGAACTCATGGCTCAGAAATCAAGAAATATCTCGTGATGCCAGGCACGTGGGGAGGAGCCAGTGTTGCTTCCCTCTCCTCTGTTCCCCAAACGTAACATGTTTTTACTTCTAGTACTGGGAACAATTGTCACTGAGGATGAGGTGTGCCTCTAAGTCATGGGACACAGAAGGCACGTCTTCCAGAGAATCTGGTTTAACATCATTTACAACACGCCACCAATTCATTCAATATGTATTTATTGAGCCCTGCTAAATGCCACGCATTGTTCTTGGCACTGGTGTGCAGCAGTGAACAAAATAACCCTCACTGGGAGGAGAGTAGACACCACCAAAGAATATAAGTGAACTCTATGATTTCATAGATGCCATAAGTGCTATAGAGGAAAATAAAGCACAAGAGGGGTAGAGAGTGCTGGAAGTTTAATATAAAGAAGTAAATATTTATATTTAATATTTATTTAATTTCTTATTTGTAATTTATTATATTTATTGATAATGATCTATAATTATATTTATTAAAATTTATTATGTATTTCTCCAATATATATTTCATATTATATTTAATATAAATAAATATATTAAAACAAACCTACGAACAGTACGGATCATAATGTAAAAGTTGATTGAGGGGCTTCCCTGGTGGCGCAGTGGTTGAGAGTCCGCCTGCCGATGCAGGGGACACGGGTTCATGCCCTGGTCCGGGAAGATCCCACATGCCGCGGAGCGGCTGGGCCCGTGAGCCGTGGCCGCTGAGCCTGCGCGTCCGGAGCCTATGCTCCGCAACGGGAGAGGGCACAACAGTGAGAGGCCCGCGTACCGCAAAAAAAAAAAAAAAAATTCGAGAGTCAGAAAAAGAATAATCACACTCCCCAAATCATCAAGGATAACCATAACCGCGGCAGAAATATAACAAATGTCTACCCTTCCACAAGAGCTCATTTATGTCCTTGAGAACCTTAAATAGATGGATTCCTTGAGAGTGGCAGCTCCTTTCAAAAATTATTTTAAAACTAAAAGTAAAAAGGTGCCCTTTAAACAAGTTATAAAAGTAAGATTAAGTTAGCTTTTCCACACTTCTGGGAAACGTAAAAATGATTTCAGATGATGACTGTCATCGCACCGTATGAAAAATAGATTAAGGTTTAGAGAATCATTCAGCTATTACACCCTTCAGGCTGAAAGCCTGTGTAAGTCAAGCATAAACCTCCACCCAGATAAATGTTTCTTCCATGAGCAATTAACTCAAACCCTCTTTAACAATACAATGTACTTTCTACACAGTTCTTTAAAATAGCTCCCAGAGACTTGGATTGTTTTTTCAATTTATTATTTTTTTTAGTGAGCATAAAACTGATAGAATTACTTTCTTTTTTATGTGACACATTTGCTATTTTGAGGTGGTGTGTGGGGTGTGTGTGTGTGTGTGTGTGTGTGTGTAGACGAGAGAGTGATTTTGTTTGTTTCCTGATCATTTTAGTCATCTCATATTGGCACTTGAAAGGCAATGGAAAGAACACTGGACTGGGATCCCAGAGACGTGAGTTTGAATCCAGATCTGAGGATTACTTGCCATATGAATAGTTAAGTCCCCTAATCTTGGCAGGGTTCACCACTGTAAGATTAACGAGTTGTAGTCTTTAAGGTCTTTCAGCTTTCGCGATCCATTATGTAAGATATGGACCCGGAGTATGATTTAAGTTTGAGATTAAGCCAAATGCCCATTATTAAAATCCACGAATGGAGTCTAACATGTATACCTACAAATGTATGTAGGATCTCATATAGACATCCCCTCTAACCCAATGTGACATGCTGTATTTTAGGACTGCCGTCTCTGTTCCTATCAACCTCACCCTTAATTTCATTGGCCCTCGCTGCTTTGCTGGGAATGCAAAATTTTGAAACTGTGCAAACACTTGCTACCATCTTATTTTACTAGTTATCTCTTTGGTGATAAGTTGCCCTAATGACTACAAACCAAGTAGTTGCTATTTTGTATTATTTGTATTAACATCTCTTTCTATAAACTGAGGATTGCCTCCACCCAAGATGTATATTTACTTCCTACTAATGGTATTTTCATATCTCTGCAGTTTTGCTCTCATCTTTCTTTTCCTATCGCTTTTTTTCATCTAAGATCCTTCTGGTACAGGTAACCGAAATCCCCACTCACCCAAAATAAAAAGGAGGGAAGGGATTTATCAGTTTGGATAACTCAACCACAGATGCGCCTCAGTTTGGGGAAAATTAGATTCGGGGCTTATGTGATGTGTGGTCCTCTATCTTTCTGTGTGTGTGTGTGTGTGTCTGTGTGTGTGTGTGTCTGTGTGTCTGTGTGTCTGTGTGACTTGTTTCGTTATCTGGTCGACTAGACCCAAGTCATAGGCAGCTCTGGCCATACACCTATCAGCCTTGTGACCAGGAGGAGAGGAGTTCTTTGCTGCCTGCAGTAGTTAAGGAAATCCCTGCAAAGGACCCTGGGTGGCCCTCTGGGTTATGTGTCCGTGTCTGTGGCCAAGGGTGGAGTGCTGTGATTGGCAGCCTTCACCAAACCACATGGTTAAAGGGAAGAAGGATGGTTACTGTCCTGGGCAGAAAAAGAACATAAAAGGCCACCATGTCTTATAAATATAACCAATATTATCTAAAATCTGAAACGTAAAAATGAGTCAAAGGAAAAACAACACATCTAATCTAATCTCCCTACCAAAAGACAACTACTGGTATTGTTTTGGTATTTTTTTAAAAATTTTCTATGCATGTTTTTTTTGTTTTGTTTTTCCACCTGGTTTTATAATTTAAGCTTTTGCTCACATATGGCAATATAACTTGTAGATGGATTGTGAGCTAGTAGGAAAAAATAAATTGTGAAAATATTACAAGAAAATGTGCATGAATATTTTTATAAACCCTGGGGAATGACAGCCATTATAAACAGGATGTCAAGTCAGAGCCATAGCAAAAGGCTGATAAATTTGATCACACACACACAAAAAACTTTAAACTTTATGGCAAAAGTACCATTAAAGAGTTTTAAAAGGCAAAAGATCGTTGGTTTTCAACATAAAATCAAGGATTAATATACAGCCAAGTACAAACAATTCAGTTTCATTAAAACAATTAAGTATAATATTCACCTATCAGACTGGTAGAAATGTTAAAGCTTTGATAATATTCAGTGTGACTGACAGTATGGAGAAATGGGGCCTCATGGATACTGTTGCAGTATTTACCATAATTCTAAAATGCACTTACCATTGGAAACCAGTGATTTCACTTCTAGCTGTGGACCCTAGAGAAATATTGGTACATGAGCACAAAGGAGCACAGAGGGGGTCCTTGTTACGGCACTGGTTTTAATAGAATATTGAAAGCAGCGTAAATACTCATCAAAAGGAGAAGGGTTTAAAAAGAAGCCTTTGACAACAAGGGAACCACTATGCAGCAGCTAAAAAAAGTGAGGGAGGTCTCTCTGTACTAAAAGGGAAGAGGCTCAAAGTTTTAAATGGAAAAGGCAAGATGTAAAATTATATTTATACATGATCTCATTTGTGTTTAAAGCAAAATCCCACAGAGTATAATGTACACTCTACATAATGTGATTTCAGATGGAAAAGTAGATAGATAGATGGGAAAGTGACTGAAAGTTACCTCCCAGCCCTGGGAGAGGTGAACGGGACTGAGGGAAGAGGTAAAGGAGGCCTCCTACTTTCTGTATTTTTGGATTTTTTATAAACTTGAATTTGTGTTCAGATATTATATAGGTCACTTTAAAATAAAGAGTAAAAGCTCTTCATAGCATAATTTTTACTACAGAATATTCTGTCCAGCTGTTGTGCTATGATTTCACCATGTCTTGCTATTTTCAACAGGGCACTGCCAACTTTTGTACAGAAAACATTATACATCTTCTGGATTCCTTCCTTAGGATCAGAGCCAGAAGTGGAATCAGTGGTCCCAGGGTGTGCACATTTCCTTGATACATTTCACTAGATGGCTTTCCAAAGGAGTTACCACAATTGACATTCTGACAACCATGGGAAAGTGGCCGATTTTCTGCACTCTCCCTTGCCTTGATCATATCATATCTCATTCTTTCCATCTTTCCCTCTCTTTGCTACTTTGATAAATGTTCCATCAAATCTCATTTTGGTTTAATTTCTTCCTTTGATCATTAACAAAGTATTTCCCCATGTGTTCAAGTTTTATTTCCTCTTCTGCAAATTCTTTTCTTATCCTTTGCCCATATTCCTATAAGAGTCTGGGTTTTCCGCTCCACTGGTATAAGTGCTCCACATTAAAAGTCCTCTCGTCATAGTTTTTGCAGATACTTCCCTAGCTTTGCTCTTTCTCTTTAAATTTCTTCATGTTTTCTTCCCCAAAGCTTTAGATGTATCTATGGGCCTTTCTTTTTCCTTCTTTGCTGATTTTATTTACGAATTCCTATCACTGTTTTCCCTTGAGGTTTGTACTAATAACCTCCGCTAGACTTCATCCTTTGTCATTTTCCTTCAATTCTTTTAATTTATTTATTTATTTTTGCTGCAAGTCTTCATTTCAATTTTGTTTATATGTTATCCAACATACTAACTTCCTTATACTACAGAATGTGCTAATTGATTATTCTTAAAATTAAGTTTTCAAATTTGATTCTCATTTACTTAGTATTGATTACATGCCTTCCTGTCTGTATTTTAAGTTAATAACTCTTGCTTAATCCTTCTTTTTTTTTTTTTTGCGGTACGTGGGCCTCTCACTGTTGTGGCCTCTCCCATTGCGGAGCACAGGCTCCGGACGCGCAGGCTCAGTGGCCATGGCTCACGGACCCAGCCGCTCCGCAGCATGTGGGGTCTTCCCGGGCCAGGGCACGAACCCGTGTTCCCTGAATCGGCAGGCGGACTCTCAACCACTGCGCCACCAGGGAAACCCAATCCTTCATTTTAATAGAAATATTTTTAAGTTTAAATAATTATCATCCAAACAATAATATCTCTAATAAGTAATGTTTTTTAAAATACTAAACTTAACCTCTTTAAAGTATTTAACATGAATATAAATGTGAGCATACAAATGGTTCATCTGCTAGCACATTCTATAAAAATGGAATTGGTTTATATCTGCGCTGTCCAATATGGTAGCCACTAGCCACATGTAGCTATGGAGCACTTGAAATGTGGCTAGTACAAATAAGAACTAAATTTTAAATTGCATTTAATTTTCATTAAGTTTAAATAGCCACATGTAGCTAGTGGCTATGGGGTTGGATAGTGCAGGCTCAGACCTTTCAAGGGTCATTTTCTACTTTACAGATCCATTTTTAGGTGAATGTGACTGAGCTAATGAAGGAAACAAATTACGCTCATGAAACTTTGCTGCAAGTCTAAAATCCAAACTGTGTTTTCTCATCTACTTACCTAATTTTAAAAAGCTAATGTTTTGGGCTTCCCTGGTGGCGCAGTGGTTGAGAGTCCGCCTGCCAATGCAGGGTACACGGGTTCGTGCCCCGGTCCGGGAGGATCCCACATGCCATGGAGCGGCTGGGCGCGTGAGCCATGGCCGCTGAGCCTGCCTGTCCGGAGCCTGTGCTCTGCAGCGGGAGAGGCCACAACAGTGAGAGGCCCGCGTACCGCAAGAAAAGAAAAGGAAAAAAAAACCTAATGTTTTTGAACTGTTAGCTTATATTTAACAATTCTCATTTATTACCCTCATCAGGCTTCCAATTAGGCTATTTTCAGGTTGAAGGGTGGTGAGCTATCAAAAGCACCTAATGTATCCCCACTGCTTCCAGAATTATTTTTATCTACACCATTTTAGTTCCTATGTTTGTTATTTTATTCTCAAGCTATTCCAAGGAAAGAAGTACCTGAATTAACCCCAGTAACCTATTATAAGAGTCTTGAAAGCCATAAAATATAATGAGACATTAACACGTGTTGATATAAATGCCCCTGGGATTTCTTAAAAGCTAGTTGTAAATTTCTTTTTGTTGTTGGTAATATCATGCCTGTTAATATGAAAAATAAAAGACAGAATTTTGCAAACTGTCTAAAAATTCCTAGGTGCTCTATACCCTCAATACTAGGTCTAGAATTTTCCCTAAACCAGTGTAGATATAGAGACTGTCCATCTGGCCCACATGCCTGGAGTGAAGGAGGGCAGGGGGTGGGGAGTATCAGCCTTTATCGTCTTCAATTTCTTTCATTAGGGATGCAGAGATTACTTGCAAGTTTTTTCTGTCATTTCTTTAAAAGCGATGGCAAAACTTCTTGTCCCACCACCTTCTATATATAAACCCCGCTATCCGCATGCCCCCAGTAACTTCATCCTTACCTAGTCACAGCCAGTAACTGCCACTTGATATGTTACTTCCACACGACAAAGCTGATTCCAAGACCTTTGGCCTAAACTGAAATTTCAAACAAAACCTGGTATAAATACTGTTGTTTCTTGCTCCTTTCCAGAAGTTAAGGGAAGGGAAGAGAAGAAAAATGAAGAGAAACAGAAAAGGAAGGAGAAAAAAGAGGCAGGGACAAGAAGGGTGAGCAGCAAAAACTATGAGAATAGTCTTGGATCTTTGGTAATTTACTATGTTATATATAAAAATCCACACATAAAAGTTTTTCTTCTATTTAGCCTAAGTGTGTCCTTCAGAAAATTAGGGCTAATTTCCCTTATTCAATTCTCACTGAAAAGAAAAAACTGCTAGTTGGGACCTTGGATATAAAAATAATGATCATGGGCTTCCCTGGTGGCGCAGTGGTTGAGAGTCCGCCTGCCGATGCAGGGGACGCGGGTTCGTGTCCCGGTCTGGGAGGATCCCACGTGCCACGGAGCGGCTGGACCCGTGAGCCATGGCCGCTGAGCCTGCGCGTCCGGAACCTGTGCTCTGCAACGGGAGAGGCCACAACAGTGAGAGGCCCGTGTACCGCAAAAAAAATAAAAATAAAAATAATGATCTTTACTAGTTTTAAAATCTTTCCCTATGGGTTTTCAATACAGAGTTTCAGTCATGATGCCATAGTCATTTCACCCAAGTTGTTTCATGAGGTTTTTTTTTTTCACTACTTCTATATTATTCTGTTAGTGATACTGTTTTCTTGTTAGCTTTAAATACCTCTCTCCCATTCTCACTTCATGTTCAATTTCTTGTTCTCAATGACCTCTGTATTCCTTTTAATACCTTGAAAATCATCACTCATTCCCTATCTTCTAGAATCTAAAATCAGATATCACCCTGGGTATATGAGCTGTCACCTTTTAGAAGAGCATTTAGCTTGTGTTACTTAGGACTGTAGATATTCCTGGCCGGGATTAGCTACATAATTTGCGGAGCCTAATGAAAGATACATATGCAGGGCTCCTTGCTCAAAATGACCATAAATTTCAAGACAGACAGCAGAGCACTAAACCAAACGTGGCATCTTCTAAGCATGGGGCCCTGGGTGACAGTCGGCAAGTGCATGAAGTGAGCCCCATTTCCAGGTTAGTCCTGTGACACTGGGAGGGGTGGGTACAATACACTTATGGTTTCTTCCACTTCCTGTTCTCCAGTTTCTTCTCTTTCCTTGGCGAAGGAGAATTCTGCGTTAGGAACTGAGAGCTATCTTGTGCTTGGGCCTGTGGGAGATTCAGAACCTACCTGTTCTAGGAGGACTTGGGAGCTTGTTGGGGACACTGAAGAATTTTTGAGCAGAGGAGGAACGCAGTTCAATGTGCATGTTAGGAAGGTTATTCCGGCAGCAGCCCAGAACATAAACTGGAAGGGAATGGTCGTAGAGGCAGGGAGTTCTTCCTTAGTCCAGTGAGAAACAAAGACAGTTGGAACTAAAGCTGCAACACAGGGTAAAGCGAGGAGAGGGTAGCTTTAAGAAATATGCAAAACAGAAATCAACAAAACCTCTTGACCAATAGGATTGGTCAACACGGGAGAAGAAGGAACAAAGAAAAATTGTTTGTTTCCAACGCATGGGACCAGGTTGAGCCTAGTGAGAGTCACAGTGGGTAGGGGAGCAGAGGGAAGCAGGCTTAGTGGGGAAGATAGTACCATTTGGGGAAATGTTGAGTTTGAGGTGCTCATGGGCATCCAGGGCAAGTTGTGTGATCATGTTTTGGGTATATTGACTTAGGAGCTTTGCTGATCCTTGGCCAATTTGCCATTGGATCCATTCCTCACTCTTCCCCCAATTTGCTCTTTATTGTAGGTTGTCAATCTCTGCAAGCTGTTTCTCTCAGACACTCTCTGCAGGGGCTGCTAACTGGGTTTAGCCAAAGAGAGGCATTGATGGGAGATTAGAGAGAAGGCAGAAGCCAGGAAATGCCTCCCCCGTCTCTGCTCTAGAGGTGTCCTCCCGCTGGGCTCGTCTCCTCCAAGGCTCCAGTTGCCCCACATAGACCAGCGGCTCCAGTTTTCACCAGATCACTAGAACCATTGACCACGGTATGGCCCCACCTCTTCCTGTCATCCCTCAAGCCTAGGGGATAGCAGCTTCCAGTCACTACTTTCTGGGTTGTCTCAACAACTCTTGTTTGTTTGCTCATCTCTTCCATCACCAGGGGGGATGAAAGTCCTTATATATTAAAATTTAGAGTGTTTTCTCTTTCCCTGCTTGCATCCTGCCTGGTACAGGACTCATTAGCATATGTAGATGTTTGCTAATGTAATTGAACATGTTTTGTGATGGCAGATGAGGACTGAAAATTGCCAATTGAGTTTGGTAACAAGTTGGTGATATTAACAAGAGCATTTTTCAGGGGACTCCTAAAAATGAAAGTCAGATTGCAGTGGATTTAAAAAATGGCTGAGAATTAAGGAAGTAATTAGTGTACATTTCAGGTTTTTATTGTTTTCTAGAAATTTAACTCTTAAAGGAAGGAGGGAAGGAGATAGGATAAAGAGGATTTTTTGAAGATGAGAAAGACTTGGATATGATTAGAATAAAATAGAAAAGAAATAGGAATTAAGAGGAGTAACTGAAGACAAAAGACCCTAAGAGCCCAGTGGATAAACTGACTGCATTAGTAGAGGGTTACTTATTTGTCTCATACGAGAGAAAGAACCTCAAGAATGATATAGATTGCAGATATTTTTGTAAGTAGGAGGCCAGATAAGAATTTGATTTAGTTCAAACCCAAGGGCTTCTATTTTCTCTGTGCTGGTGGGTTCCCAAAGAGTGGTGGAAATCAGCACTGGTCCCTCAGGAGAATGGGAGAAATAGCAGATACAGGTCAGGGTCAAATCATGGCATGAGGAAGCAGCAGCTGAAATTGGCTCCCACAAATGGTGTTTCCACTGTTGAACTGTGGGAAGTTCTCCAGTTTCTCTCAGAGCTGGTGTAAGAGTGAAGAAGGCAAACACATTTGACATGTGCTGTGGTTCTCCATTGACCAGCAGCATTACCCGGAAACCTCTTAGACGCAAAATCTTAAGCTATGCCCTAGACCTAATGAATCAGAAAATCTGGGGGCAGGGTTTAAGAAGCCCCCCAGGTGATTCTGATACACTCTAAGGTTTGAGAACCACTGCCTAGACCATGGCCACCACGGTGTGATCTGCAGACAAGCAACTAATTTGAAATGCAGAATCTTAACCTTCCTGCCCCCAGAATCAGAATCTGGGTTTTAACAAGATCCCCAGGTAGTTTGTAAGCACGTTTCGTTAAGAAGCACTGAACTTGGAAGTTTATGCTCTCGAGGGGTATTTATAGATTAGCCAGTGGAGTTTAAATTAAGGGGTGACTTTTAATGGAGTAATTTCAGGTTCAGTTTAGATGGCAGGGGACATGTCACGTTGGGAGGCTAAGAACCCTGCCTGACACCATATACCCACACATTTCAAATGACACCACATAGTACACATTCTGTCTCCTTCCATGGATTACACGAGACCAAGATTTGAAAATATGAAACCAAATCGAACCAAATGCAGCCATGAAGGCCAATCCTTTAAAAAAGGCTATTGAGTGTCTCCTGTGTGTGCCAAGGTCTTTGCTGGACTCTGAGATGCCCAGACCATTACCCAGTTACTGCACTCAGGAGCTCCTGGTCTAACGGAGGACACAGCCACGGGATCACATTAGTACAGTGCCTCTGGTAAAGACATAAGCATGGTCTACAAGGGTATTTGGGGATGATGGAGAAGGAGGAAGCCAGTCTGGGCAGGGTAGGTCAGAGAAGGCTTGTGGAATGAGGTCCTTCTGAAGCCAAGTGTTACAAGGTGAGTGGGGATCCACCAGATGATGAAGTGGCAGGAAGGACATTCCAGGGAGAGGCAGCATGGAGGCAGAGGCACAGGGGCAGCACAGAAAATTCAGGAACTCCACCCAGGGGATGGGAATACATGTTTGGCAATGCCAGGACACATCTCATTAAAATAACTGTTCTTTTTGATGTTTCCCCTCCAAAGTCTATGTCGTCTTACTTTTGAGCACAACTCTTTCTGTGCAGGCTTGTGGCTCAGCTGCCTGATGGAAGCCTTCAGCAGTGGCAGCGGCACTGCCATCATTCACTTCACACAAGGACCAACGGTCCAGAGCAGGGAAATCAAGACGCATTAGATGGTCTGCGGAGGAGCCCCTCCATTGCCACATCCTCTCCTCTTCTCAATCCGGGAACCATGATTTCAGTGCCACAGAGAAATGTGAATACTCATATTTGGAAACATTTGACAATCTCTTTTCTCCACTCAGTGTGGCTAAGGGCACCCTAATGTGTACCCAGGTGAGGGAAAGGGTTTCACATAGCAGCCAAACGGTCTTAAGTACAGAAAACAAAGTACGCCTCTCTCCTATCCAAGAACCTCCGATAATTTCCCATGAGACTCAGAAGAAATAGAAACATCCTTGAAAGGCCTAGAACACCCTGTAGAATCCCACCTCTCACTCACCTGCTCTCCTCTCCTTCCCTTCTGTCCACAGAGCCTTCTCAGTCTTTCTTGATCACACCAGACTCATGTTCATGTCAGGCTGTCCACCCTTCTAGTCCCTTCTGCCAGAGTGCCCTTCCTTCAGATCTTAGCATGGCTACTGGCTCCTGCACTCCACTCAGGCGTCTGCTCAAATGTCATGTCCTTAAAGAGGCCTTTCCTCACCCCCCTGCTAAAACCGCCTTCCAAATCTGATGCTTTTTTTTTCTTTAGAGCACTTATTACCAGCAGCTAGAAGACAAGCTCCGTGAGGTTAAGACATCATCAATCTTGCTAGAATAGCACCTAGCATTTGCAGATGCTCAAACATTTCTTTCCTGAATTTAAAGTCATACTTGACTCTTCCATCTCCATCCCTAGAAGAACGATTATCCAGTCTAGTGAGCTGACAAACTGATTTTTGCATCTTTTTGTGGTAAGCTTCAGTGGTTCTCAAACTTCAGCCGTGCCTCAGAAGCACCCGGAGCGTTTATTAAAACACAGGTTCAAACAAACATAATGGGTTAGTAATAAGTAGGAGTTGAGATTAGTAAAACCAGTACTTAATTATACTTGGAACTTTGTATATCTTTGAATCTCCATATAAAGTATGAACTGTGATTTAATGCTTGAGTTTTCTTTAAAATAAAATTTTATTTATTTTATTTTTTTATTTTTTAAAATTTATTTTATTTTATTTATTTTTTTTTGCGGTACGCGGGCCTCTCACTGCTGTGGCCTCTCCCGTTGCGGAGCACAGGCTCCGGACGCGCAGGCTCAGTGGCCATGGCTCACGGGCCCAGACGCTCTGCGGCATGTGGGATCTGCCCGGACCGGGGCACGAACCCATGTCCCCCGCATCGGCAGGCGGACTCTCAACCACTGCGCCACCAGGGAAGGAAATGAAAAAAAAACCCCACAGGTTAATGGCACACAGCCTCAAAGTCTCTGATTCCGCAGATGGGGGTGGTGCTGATACAGGTACCACAGTTTCAGAACATAAGAGACATCTGCGCCAAACATCCCCTCCAGCGGTGTCCCTCCTTCTCACCTGTCTCTCCCAACCCCACTACCCTTTCTGCAATTGCCAGTAGCATCACAGAAAGCCAGGAGGATTTGTGCCTGGGCTCTGCTCCCCAATAGAAGGGCATCTTTGTGATACGAAGCCCAAGGCCTCCACTTCTCACTCTCCGGGTTTTGTGCTGTAGTCAGATTATGAAAGAAGTCTGTGGGACAAAAAAAAATACTTGTAGAAAATTATGCATTCTAATTATGTCAAAATTTGTAAAGGGAATGCTTTTCACCCTCACACCCTGTCAGGCTTTAAGCCAGTGCTTTCTGTGCCTTGTAGAATATGTCAGGGTCACCAGCACTTAAAGGCTGTGGTTGGCCACAGGCAATCAAACAGGGCTCTGCGGTGGAGATTGCAAGTCTAGGCATTGACTGGTTGTTTAACTTCTGACCTGTGCTATTCAGAGGGAACAGGAAAGAGATTCAGTTCTTGAGCTGCAGCAAATAGACTTCTTATTTGTTCCAATAGGTAATGGGGGTGGTGGTGAAGGGGAGAAGTTTCTGAAAGCCACCTCATTTTTTTTTTTTTTTTGAAGATGTTGGGGATAGGAGTTTAGTAATTTATTTATTTATTTTTGCTGTGTTGGGTCTTTGTTTCTGTGCGAGGGCTTTCTCTAGTTGTGGCAAGCGGGGACCACTCTTGATCGCGGTGCGCGGGCCTCTGACTATCGCGGCCTCTCTTGTTACGGAGCACAGGCTCCAGACGCGCAGGCTCAGTAGTTGTGGCTCACGGGCCTAGTTGCTCCGTGGCATATGGGATCCTCCCAGAAAAGGGCTCGAACCCGTGTCCCCTGCATTAGCAAGCAGATTCTCAACCACTGCACCACCAGGGAAGCCCAAGACACCTCATTTTAAAAATGTATGCTATGGTCTGAATGTTCATGTCCTTCCCAAAGTTTATATGTTGAAACCTAACCCCCAAGGGGATAGTATTAGGAGGTGGGGGCTTTGGGAGGTGAATAGGTCATGAGGGCAGGATCCTCATGGATGGGATTAGTGCCCTAATAAAAGAGGGCTGAGAGAGCTCCTTCACCCTTCCTACTATGTGAGGTTGCAATGAGAAGACCTCTGTCTATGAGGAAGTGGGTCCTCAGCAGACACTGAATTTGCCAATGTCATGATCTTGTGCTTTCCAGCTTGCAGAACTGTGAAAAGCAAATGTTTGCCATTTGTAAGCCACCCAATCTATGGTACTTTGTTGTAGAAACCCAGACAGACTAAGACAGTGTGTGTGTGTGTGTGTGTGTGTGTGTGTGTGTGTGTGTGTGTGTGTTAACTTCCATTTAGATGGATCGTTCTAGTACACTTCTGGTCCTACAAGAGACTTCTATGTTTCTTCCCCACCCCAACCTTTTTCATGCACATTAAAAGTCAAGTGATAATTCTGAGCCCCATTTTCCTTCTGCTTTCTCCCTTGATATTCTCCTACTGCTCAGAGCAAAATTATTGAAGCTCTCTCTGAGAATACAATGATCTTGGGGGTATGCTCCATTCAACAGTTATCATCCAATAATCCCCTAGCCAGAATTTATCTGTGATGGGTTACACACATTCTTAGCAGGTCTTTGACTTCAGGAGAGAAAAGTTTTGTGAAAATGGTGGGGAGGTGGGATCAGAGAAGGTCTAGGGTAAAAAGAGTGGCAGACAAGGGACCCTTGTGACGGAATTGTTCTGAATCTTGACTGTTGTGGTGATCATACAAATCTACACATATGACAGAATTGCATAGAACTAACTACACACACACACACACACACAACTGCATGTAAAACTGGTAAGATCTGAATAAGGTGTATTGTATCAATGATGATATCCTGGTTGTGATATTATACTATTGTACTAGATGCTACCATTGGGGGAAACTGGGTGAAGGCTACACAGGGTCTCTCTGTGTGATTTCTTACAACTGCATGTGAATCTACAATGATCTCAAAATAAGCATTTAAAAAAGAAGTGCTACAGAGAGGAAAGGTCTGGTTGATGTCAGAATGCAGAGTCCTGGGCAGCTGGGGCATCGAAAGGGCAGTAGGAGCCTAGAGAAAAAGAGAGGACCCAGATCTAAAGGGAAGAGGGGCACAGACATGATGGGCCATGTTCCTAAGGAAAACTTCATTCTCCTCCTGTCCTTAAATTATACTACAAGGAAAATATAGTCTATCACCAAGCCATAATTTCTAGAGTGATCACCCATCAGATGCTGAAGGTAGTAATAATAGCTGACACTTACTGAGTGTTGCCAGGTGTCAGTTTCATGAGTTATCTCACTTGATCCTCTCAGTAGTCCTATGAGGTAGGTACTATCATCACATCCACATTACAGATGAGAAAATTAAGGCACTGGCAGAGCCAGGCAGAGCTAGGATCTGTCTGATTTCAGCAGCAGCATCATCAACAATAAGTGGGTGCTCATACGTGCCAGGTATACTGCCCTAAATGCTTTTTTCTTCATGCGGAAGAATGTGCCTATCATCATATCATTATCTGTGGAAAAGTCTCCATTATACATTGGCATCAAATAAACACATTCATTTTTTGTGCGCTTTCTAAGTGCCAGCCACGTTACATAAATTATTCTGTTAAACCTTCCCAGCAAGTCTGGATGTATTATCTTCACTTTATTGAGAAGAAAATGGAGGTGAAGTCTTGTCCAAAATCACACAACCAGCATGTGCAGAAGCAGCAGCGGCCCTTGGGTGGGCAGACTACAGAGCTACCGTTCAGCCTCTGAGCTCTACTGCCTCCAACCCAGAAACTCCAAACTCACAATCATTTAATTGCCCCCAAAGCTAAATGCTTTTCAGTCTCCTGGTGTCCACTGAGTAGGCATGAATCTGTTTTATTTGGCCTGCTGTGTAACAGATACAGATCTTGCATGTTCATTTTGCAAAGCACTCTCTGGGAACTTTCTTTGCTATGTTACTCTATTCACTACTCAAGGCTCAGACAAGTTATTGAACCATGTAAGTAAAAAGAACCTGTGGCTTGAGCACACAGCGGCAAACACGATTTAATGTTTAATAAGCATCATCACGATGATGGCAATGACATTCTGCTTTGAAGGGTTGCAGGAAGCAATCAACATCTCAAACCTATAAGCCATCAACTCCTTCAGTTTTCTCTCACCTGTGTCACTGCAGAGCACCTGATGGGGTATGGAGGTCTTAACTGGGTATCTATCAGTCCCTTCCTTCCCCCTCCCCTCCCCCGCCCCAGTGAAGAGGACACATTCTGCTACTCTATCGCCCTATAATCAGAGAGACTGTGCACACGGAGTTAGAAGGATTTGCCAGGGAAATTGCTTGCAGGCGTTAACCAAATACACTCACAGCACCTTGCCGCGGGCCCGGGGTGACAACGTGGCTTCCTCGCGAGTCGCTGGCCGCACACTTTCACTTTTCTCCTGGGGCGCCCGCCCACTCCGAGCTACTCCACGTCCTGGTTTTCCCCGGGCTCCCTACCCGGCAACGGCTGCCTGTAAACACGCGGGGTTGCAAGCAGGGGTGCCTCGATTGGAGGAGCCCAGCCCGGCCTCCCCTCCGCCGGCTGCCGAGCTGTCAGTTACACGTACAGTGTGAGCTAGATTTTGGCGCCACAGCTGGGAGTGAGGCTTTTGTTCCATAACAAAAACAAGTGCCTGAATGGCAGGGCTGCCAGCGCCCAGCCCGACGAGGCAGGCATAAAGGAACCGCCTGGCGAATGTTCGTGACCTGTCATTAGAGACAGCCCCTCTCGCTTCCGAACGATCACGGGGAGGCAATGTGGCAAATTATGTGCGTACCCGCCACGACCTTGCTCAAGCCTCCAGGGTGAATGTTGAGTACCAGGCTCTAATAAGCAGCCTGTGAGCTCAGGTGGAAAAGCACCTGGGTGGTAACCAACGGAGTCCTTTCCTGCGCTTTCTGCCTCTTCTGTCCATGAACTTGTTTCCCCTCTGCTATTGAAAGGCTGGCCTTCTGGCTGAAACAAGTTAAATGATGGATTCATTTATGCTAGGAAGAAAAGCTAGGCATTGAATGTCGTAACGCTGTTCACCCGATCTGTGCCCTCTTGTTATAAATATAGACAGACAGTCTCTACTATATGATGTGTTTGCTTTTTGCTAAGTTCGAACACATCCATATCCAAATTGTTACCTACTTTGGGAAAATTCCTGTGTGAAACTCTGAATCATAAACCGGATAGATTAGGGGTGACTATTCTCATTTCAGAAAGGATTCTTCAAGTTCCAAAAGCATTTAGTAAGACTTGAGGATTCCATCCCCCAACCACTCCCAATCTGGGGTGGGTGGGTGGTGTGCAGCTGGGCAGTGGGGTGAGCTCCACCTCGATGAGCCCTGCGGCTATTTAAAGTGTTACAATTGGGGGAGGGGAAGGGTAAGCTGGGACAAAGTGAGAGAGTGGCATGGACCTATATACACTACCAAACGTAAACTAGATAGCTAGTGGGAAGCAGCCGCATCGCTCGGGGAGATCAGCTCGGTGCTTTGTGACCACCTAGAGGGGTGGGATAGGGAGGGTGGGAGGGAGGTGCAAGAGGGAGGAGATATGGGGATATATGTATATGTATAGCTGATTCACTTTGTTATAAAGCAGAAACTAACACACCATTGTAACACAATTATACTCCAATAAAGATGTTAAAAAAAATAAAGTGTTACAATTAAAAATTTATTCCTTCAGCTGTAGACTCGGTCTTGTTGGAATGAAGATGTTTTCGAGGACACTATGAGGTTAAAAGGTAGTCACTTACACCTCAGTGTGAATGAGTTTAATCACTTCTTCCTTGAGAGCAGGTTCTCAAGAAGGAGAGAAACTAGTGGCAGCTGAGTTCCTGAGAAGAGAGACAGAGGAAGAATATGAGTGGCAATGGAGGCAGAAAAAGAGAGTTTGGGTGCCTCAGAACATAGATGTTTATTGCTTCATAATTCTGGGAAAAGTCAGCGTTTTAGAGAGAGCAGTTTTTTTGTTTTGTTTTGTTTTTGCAGTACGGTCCCAAAGAACTTTCTGTGACAGTGGAAATGTTCTAGATCCACACTGTTCCAAAACGGTAGCCACTAGCCACATGTGGTTATTCAGCACTGAAATGTGGTTAGTATGACTGAGGAACTGAATTTAATAGCCATGTGTGTAGCCATGGAACTAACAGCTGTCAACAGCCACAAGACTGAGCTTGGGGGTGGCTTCTCTGCCATGAGAGCCGTGAAATGACTGCAGCCTTGTGAGGCCCGGAGCTAGAGACACCCTGAATTCCTGACCCCCAGAAAATAGGAGATAACACATGTGTGTTGTCTTAAGTCACTACATTTTGAGGAAATCTGTTACACAGCAATGAAATTTGATTGTAATATGGTCAGGCCCATTTAAAATACATTTGTTCTAGTTAGGGCATCCCTAGGTCCAGAGAAACCTCCAAATATCAATGTCTGACGCAATAAAAGTTCCATTCTTTTAACAGTCCAACGTGGGCGGTCTTCTGATGGTGATTCAGGGCCTCAGCCCCTTATTGCTTTTGGCTCTGCCGTCTTTAACTTACGGCTGTTCAGGTCGCCAGCCAGGTGAAAACTGCAGAGCGGAGCCATGGGCTAGCTGTTTTGGTAGGGGAACAGACCTGGAGGTGGCGCCTATCATTTCTGCCCGCATTCTACTTGGCCAGACCTCAGTAAAACGATCCCAGCGAACTGTCAGTCAGACTGAGAAATGTAGCCTGACTCTGCGTGTGTCCAGGGTATAGGGGAAGCAGGTTTGGGGGCTGCTGACACATTGTGCCACAACACACTCTCCTTTTGGGAGGTAAGCTCCTTGACAAAAACGGACCTTTTGGTGCCTTGCCAAACCCCAGGGTCACAGAGGCAAGGCTCTCTTCACAAATAGTGATGGTGATGAGAGAATGGGAAAGAGACTGACAGTGCTCCCCATCCCAAGAGGGGGATTCACCAAAACTGTCAGAACGTTCTAGTCCTATAAGGGTCCATGACTCAGCCCAAAGTTAACCAGATCAAAATTGTTTATAGGAAAGCCTGGGCACAGTTCTGGAAATGACTATGGAAGAATCAGGAAAAGATGTCTGTGCTTGTTCAAAGGGGACTTGGGATCTATAGGGTGGGGGCTGGGATGGAATTCCATGAGCCGAGGCATCCCTTAGATGTGATTCCAAAGGTACCGACAAATCTACCATTGCTTCTGAGGCCAACTTGGATTTTCTGGTTGCTGGCCCCAATGTCACCATCTGTCCTAGGGTCTGTAGACAAATGAAAGAAAAGATTGGTTTGATGGATTTTCATTGTTTTAAATTGAGGAAGTATCACTCATACATTGATACTTTTAAAAATGCCACTCCTCCTTTCATCTCTCTGGGCCCTGCCATCCACCTCCCTTCACCCTAACCTGTAGCTTGTTCTCAACAAATGAGCCAGTGAAGATGGGAATGTTCATTTAACTGAGTATGTATCTGCCAACATTAAAAAAAAGTTTTGCCGACCTGAAGGAGTCACATAACCAACAGAGAAAGGAAGGAAGGAAGGGAAGGAAAAGAAAGAAAAAAAGAAAAGAGAAGAATGTTGGGAGCATATCCAAAGACAGATTTCCTAGGAGTGGAGTGAATGTAGCTCAAGCTTCAGGGCCCCTCACTGATCAGTGCCCCTTCCGAGGTTGCACGCTCTCCTCCAGAGAGAAGCAAAAGAAGCAGTAGCTCTAGCACATGCCTGAGGACAAGAGTGCTGCCCTAGCCTGGGCTTCCCCTCTATATACATAATTTTTAACAGCTTTACTAAGATATTATACACATAACATAAAACACATCCTTTTAAACTGTACAATTCAGTGTCTTTTAGTATATTCAGAGTTGTGCAACCAACACCATAATCTAATTTTAGTACATTTCATCATCCTGAAAAAGAAACCCAGGATCCATTAGCAGTCTCTCCCCATTCCCACTCTCACACCCTTAACTCAGGCAACCACTGATCTACTTTCTCTTTCTATAGATTTGCCCATTCTGGACATTTCATATAAAGGGAATCATACAACATGTGCTTTTTTGTGACTGGCTTCTTTCGTTTAACATAAAGTTTTCAAGGTTCACCTATGTTGCAATAGGTACCAGAACTTTATCTCTTTTTACTGCCAAGCAATAGTCCATGGTATGGATAGACCACGTTTTCTTTATCCAGTCATCAATTGATGGGTATTTGTGTTGATTGTATAATCACTTTGTGTCTATTTTGTATGTGCCCTACTGGTGGTCCAAGAGTTGTGGGTAGGGTTGACAGACTGCCAGCACTACCTTCATATCCACCTGGCCTCTTGTGACACCTTGCCTCTGGCAGTTGTCAGGGAGCATTTGGACTTCAATTTTGAGCCTTGGAGAAGGGTCTGAGACTGAGGCTGCGCTGCGCCCAGGGTACTTTAAGACCCAGGCTTCCAGGTGTCTTCCCTCAACCCCAGGACCAGCCCAATGTGGGTAGGAATATGAGGAAGAGGTGAAAGGACCTGACCAAACCTAACCAGCTGCTAGGGTACTAGTTGCAGGAGCCATGCCAACTATGATCAAAGAGCTGGAGTTCTCTGAGGGCTTGCTGTAGCAAGAAGCCCTGCCTGAACAAGAAACTGGAGGAAGTTATAAATGTGGCATTCCGCGTAGCTGCAAGAAATTGTTCTAAACTGTCAATCTTTTTTAAAGTTTGATCAACTATGCTAAAAGAAAGACTGGACTATCCTTCTAATTTTTCAATAGAAACACATTACAAACTTGTTTTCATATGAAGAAATAATAAAAGAGTATACAGAGAGAAGTGGTGGTGTCAGTGAAAGTGGAAAAGAATGCCAGTATTCTTCTTCTCCATAAAAACAAAGAAAAACCTGGGGGCTTCCCTGGTGGCGCAGTGGTTAAACATCTGCCTGCCAATGCAGGGGACACGGGTTCGTGCCCCAGTCTGGGAAGATCCCACATGCTGTGGAGTGCCTGGGCCCGTGAGCCATGGCCGCTCAGCCTGCGCGTCCGGAGCCTGTGCTCTGCAACGGGAGAGGCCACAACAGTGAGAGGCCCGTGTACTGCAAAAAGAAAAAAAAAAAGAAAAACCTGGCAAAAATTGTCAGAATCAACTTTTCCACAACCCTGGAAATTAACTAAGGGCTTGCAGTAATCAGGAAGTGCTTATTCAAGGAAAGTGGCGAATCTCAGTAGGAACAGTGAGCTTTGTGGCATTTTATTCTAGCCTGGGACCTTCCCCACACCCCAGCTCAGAGGTAGCCTTGAAAAAACAGCCCATATTTTCAGTACTGGAGGGACAGAATGGACATTATTTGCAAAGAATTGTAATTATTTCCTTTTTATCTGGTGGCTCCATGGAAGACCAGCTCAAAACACTTGTCTTTATTTGCCCTGATTTGGAACTGGTCCAGTTCAAAAGCTACTGGGAGGGAGTGGGGCATTTGTCCAAAGCATTTAAAGGCAAATGTTTTAGCTGCTGCTGCCTGAGGCTATAGATAACAGTTGGCATAAACCACAAAGCTTGGGAGAAAAGACTGGGAAATGAGATGTCCATAAAGGCTTTGAAAAGCTCACACATATTCCTGGGAACCTAGAATGCCCTGGGTGCTCAGGAACAACATGAGAAGGCTGTAGGATCTGACCTCTGGCTGACCTTGAGGTTCTACACTAGAGAAAGTGAAGGCTAAGGCAGAGTTGTAAACTACCAGGCTGAGTGATGAAGGCATGCCAACCACACACACAGAGCCCCTTGGCCAAAAACTTGAAATATTTTTGGTATGAGTTATTTAAGGAAATATCTGTTTAATCATTAGCTGACTACCAATCTAGCAGAACAGTGACTTCAGTGGCCACATATGACAAAGAATACAGAGTTTTCAGAATTAGTTCATAAAAGTCATTAAATAAATAGAGAAAAATAAGTAAAATAAACGGCAAACAACAAATCTTGAAAAGAGGAGAGAACCTGATTACTAGTGCTTCCACATTATAAGATACAAAATGCCCAATTTTCAACTAAAAATTATGAAGCATGCAAAGAAAAAATAATGGTGAAAACAGGAAAAGGAAGCATTAAAAGAAGCTGTCCCTGAGGAAGTCCAGACACTGGACTTACTAGTAAAAGACTTTAAATAAACTACTTGAAATATGTTCAAAGAGCTAAAGGAAACCATATCTAAAGGACTAAAGGAAAGTATCAGAATGATGTCTTATCAAATAAAGAATATCAATAAAAAGAAATTATATTTTTAAAAGAACCAAATAGAAATTCTAGAACTGAAAAGTGCAATGACTGAAATAAAAATATTTACCAGAGGAGTTCAACAGCAGGTATGAGCAGGTAGAAGAGTCAACAACTTGCAGACGCAAGTCAATTGAGATTATCCAGTATGAGGAACAAAAGAAAAAAAGAATGAAGCAAAAAGTGAATAAAGTTTTAGAAACCTGTGGGGCACCATCATATGCATAATGTTAGTCCTAGGAGAGGAAAAAGTGAAAGGATGAGAAAAGTATTTGAAGAAATAATGCTAGAAAACTAAAATTTGATGAAAAGCATTGTCTACAAATCCAAGAATCTCAATAAACTCCAAGTAGGGTAAACTCAAAGAGATCCACAATAATACACATCATAATTAACCAATCAAAAGCCAAAGACAAAGAATCTTGAGTGCACAAAGGGAAAAATGACTAATCATCTACAAGTGCCCCTCAATAAGATAAACAGCTGATTTCTCATCAGAAACCATGGAGGCTAGGAAGCAGTGGAAGAAGGCATTCAAAGTGCCCAAAGAGAAAAAAAGTCAATGAAAAATTTTATATCTGGCAAAAGTATCTTTTAAAAATGAAGAGAAATTAAGATATTCCCAGATAAACAAAAAGAGAGTCTGTTGTTAGCAGACTTATCCTACAAGAAATGCTAAAGAAAGTCCTTTAGGCTGAAATAAAAGGACACCTAGATGGTAATTTGTAGTCATATGAAGAAATAAAGATCTCTGATAAAGATAATTACATGAGTAAATATAAAAGACGGGGGCTTCCCTGGTGGCGCAGTGGTTGAGAGTCCGCCCGCCGATGCAGGGGACACAGGTTCGTGCCCCGGTCCGGGAAGATCCCACATGCCACGGAGCGGCTGGGCCCGTGAGCCATGGCCGCTGAGCCTGCACGTCCGAAGTCTGTGCTCTGCCAAGGGAGAGGCCACAACAGTGAGAGGCCCGCATACCGCGAAGAAAAAAAAAAGACAGTATGACTGTATTTTTTGTTTGAAACTATCTTTTTTCTATCTGATTTAAAGGCAACTGCATAAAGCAATATTTATCAATCTGTTAATGGGCACACAATGTATGAAGATGTAATTTGTAATAGTAACAATGCTGAGCAGGAGAGAAGGGAAAATTGAACTAGGTAGGAGCAAAGATTTGGAATACTAAAATTCAGTTGACGTTAGGGACTTTTCTGGTGGTGCAGTGGTTAAGAATACACATGCCAATGCAGGGGACACGAGTTCCAGCCCTGGTCCAGGAAGATCCCACATGCCGCAGAGCAACTAAGCCCGTGCACCACAACTACTGAGCCTGCACTCTAGAGCCCGTGAGCCACAACTACTGAAGCCCATGTGCCTAGAGCCTGTGCTCTGCAAAAAGACAAACCACCTCAATGAGAAGCTTGTGCAACAACAGAAGCCAAAGCAATGAGAAGCTCGCGCACCACAACAAAGAGTAGCCCCCACTCGCCACAACTAGAGAAAGCCTGCTCACAGCAACGAAGACCCAATGCAGCCAAAAATAAATAAATAAATTTATTTTAAAAATATTCAGTTGATGTTACTATAAACTAGATTGTTATAAATTAAGAGGTTTATTTTAATCCCCAGGGCAACCACTAGGAAAATAATTCAAAAATATGTAGTAAAAGGAATGACCAGGGAATTAAAATGCCATGTAGAAAATATCTATTTAACATAAAAGAGAGCAGTAATAGAGGAATTGAGGGACAAAAAATGTCTAAGACATATAGAAAACAAATAGCAAAATGGCAGAAGTTCTCCTTCCTTATAAGTAGTTACATTAAATGTAAATGAATTAAACTCTCCAATTAAGAGACAGAAATTGATAAAGCAGACTTAAAAGAAGATCCAACTATATGTCATCCTACAAAAGACACATTTTAGATCCAAAGAATACAAGTAGGTTGAAAGTAAAAGGATGGAAAAAGATATTCTGTATAAATGGTAACAAAAAGAGCTCAAGTTGCTATAGAAATATCAGACAAAATAGATTTCAATTGTTACTAGAGCAAAGGATATTTTATAATAATAGAAGAATCAATCCATCAGGAAGATATAACAATTATAAACATACATACACCTAACAATGGAGCTCCAAAATACTGAAACAAAAGCTAACGGAATTGAAGGAAGAAATAAACAATTCAACAGTAATTGTTGGAGACTTCCGTGTCCCACTTTCAATAATGGCTACAACTAGACAGAAGATCAGCAAGGAAATAGAAGAATTGATAGGTAGCAAAGAACACAATAAAGAACATTTATGACTCAACAACAAAAGGACAAACACCCTAATTAAAAATGAGTAAAGGATCTGAATATATATTTCTCCAAAGAAGATATGCAAATGGTCAACAAGTATGCATAAAGATGCCCAACATCGTTAGTTATTAGTAACATGCAAGTCAAAACAATAATGAGATGCCACTTCACATCCACTAGGATGACTATAATGAGAAAAAAAAAACCAACAAGTGCTGAGGAAGATGTGGAGGAATTAGAACTCTTATACATTCAGGTAAGAACATAAAATGGTGTAGTTACTTCAGAAAATGATTTGGCACTTCTTCAAAAAGTTAACAAAAAATTACCATATGACTCAGCAATTCCACTCCTAGGTATATACCCCAAATAATTGAAAATGGCTACTCAAAGAAATCCACGTACACTTATGTTCATAGTAGTCCTATTTACAATAGCCAAAAGGCAGAAAAAAACCCATATTTCCATCAACATATGAATGGATAAACAAATTATGATATATTCATGCAATGGAATATTATTCAGCCATAAAAAGCAATTAAGTACCAATACCTGCTACAAAACATTACGCGAAGTGACAGAAACCAGACACAGACGGTCACATACAACACAATTCCGTTTATGTGAAATACCCAGAGTAGGTAAATCCATTGAGGCAGAGAGTAGATTGTTGGTTGCCAGAAGTTGGGGGAGGGAGAAATGGGAAATAACTGCTTGATGTGTATGGGGTTTCCTCTGGGAGTGATAAAACTGTTCCAGAACTAGATAGAGGTGATGGTTGCACAACACTGAGAATGTATCAATTCCAAATCCCACTTGAATTTCTCACTCTAAAATGGTTAAATTTATGTGATGTAAATTTCACTTCAATAAAAATTTTAAAGATATAAAGTCCTCTACAACATGGATGAACCTTAAAATGTTATGAAAGAAGCCAGACACAAAAGACCACATACTCTATGATACCATTTATATGAAAGGTCCAGGATGGGCAAATCCATAAGGACAAAAAATAGATTAGTGCTCCCCAGGGACAGGGAGATGGGGGGATTGGGCCTGACTGCTAATAGTAACAGAGATTTTGGGGGAGTGATAGAAATAGTTTGCAATTAGATAGTGGTGATGCTTGCATGACCGTGAATAAACTAAAAACCACTAAATTGTATGCTTTCAAACAGTGAACTTTATGTTATATAACTTTTACCTGAATTCAGAGAAAAGATGTAGGGGAAAAGTGTTGTAGGGGTGTGTCAGGCAGCTAATTAATAATAGTTATAATAGAATTATGATGTCATTTTCTGAATTTTGTGGGGCTTTTCAGATGTCTTCTCTCCTCCTAAATGAATATTCATTTTTGTACCTATCTTGTATTTTTTTCCTAAGAGGGCTCTTAAAGTTAATTAAACTTCAGGTCCCAGAAAACCTGGATGCCACTCCTATATTAATAGGTGCAGAAACTCAGCCACCCATAGCTCTACAAGATTAAGGAATTCTGTCACCAAGCAAGCTGTGCAGCTTCAAGGGGACTCACTGCCAAGTCCTCCACACCTGTCTGCCTCCACCCATGGGTCCTCAGTCCTCCTCTGAGATGCCCTTCTATTCTCACCCCTTTCACTGCCACTGCCTTCATGTGGTTATTATCAGCCACATCACCTAACTGTTCTATAGTTTCACAAACCACTGCCTCTAATCATCCTCCAAACTGCTGCCAGGGAAAATCTTGTTGAAACACATATTCTCTTCTGTCTCATGTCTACCGAGAAGCCTTCCAAGGCTCTTTATCTGTAGGGTAAAGAACACATTTCTTAACAAACAGGTCCCAGCCTGTCTTTCCAGACCCATCTCATAGTCTTTCCCTCACTAAAATGTATCTCTGCATCACAAGTCACGTCCAACTTTTCCCTGCTCTCCTAACCTCCAGTTTTCTATGTCTCCTCTTAGCTTCTGTACGGTTCTTCTCTCACCTGGGATGAAGCTTCTCCTCTTCTCCTTGGGAAGTTCTTCATCTGTCTATACCCAGCTCAGGTGTTGTTTCTGCAAGGTTTCCCAACCCCCTCAGCAGCTTTTATGATCTCTCGTTGTACTTACTGGTTCAGATATGTGTGCATTCTATACATTCACGTATGTTTACAAGTCAGCTACAATTTTTGACCTATTTCCCATGTGTATATGAATATACATAAAACATGCATATATATATATATATATATATTTCCTACAAAATTAGGTGTCTATCAACATACCCAAGGCAAGGAGTGTCTTACCTATTCTAAAAATGTTTTCTTCGGTAGTTACTGTATATTCTGTACACAGTATGCCCTTAGCCATGTGCCAGGTACTGGTACCATGGAATAAATGCTTTTGGAATGTAATTGAATTAGAAGTATCTGTGTGTGTGTGTGTGTGTGTGTGTGTGTGTGTTGCATGTGTATATAAAGATCCTTTTCTTTAAGGACTTCAGTCACTGAATAAAGAAACAAGCACATGAGAACAATTAAGAATCTCATGATTATAAATAAATGTCCAGGGCTTCCCTGGTGGCGCAGTGGTTGAGAGTCCGCCTGCCGATGCAGGGGACACGGGTTCGTGCCCCGGTCCGGGAAGATTCCCACATGCCGTGGAGCGGCTGGGCCCGTGAGCCATGGCCGCTGAGCCTGCGCGTCCGGAGCCCGTGCTCCGCAACGGGAGAGTCCACAACAGTGAGAGGCCCGCGTACCCCAAAAAAAAAAAAGTGTCCAGTGGTCTACTGCAAACCAATTAAATGAGCACTGATGGCTCACAGAGCGGAGTGGATTGAATCATCATCATTGTCATCATCATCATCACACGTAGGTTAAAGCTAATCAAAGGCAAACTTTCTGGAGTAGTGAGTAGTGAATTGTGCTGGTTCAGGGTAAGGAGGGAAAGTGGTCCTCCTTGGGAGGTAAAGAACTTGAAGGCTTTAACACATGGGAGAGAATTTTTAAGATTTTCAAGGGAAGACAAGGGAATTCTTTGATCCCGGTGGGAAGCACTTGAGTGATTAAGCGTGTTCTTTGGATATACTATCTTCTTGTACTGATATTAAAGACATACAGTAACTAAGAATTTTTACTACTCCAGTGAAAGTTCCCTTCCAAACCCCCAAATCCCATTTTGTGAGGGAGGAGATGGAAACCCTGCTAGGTATACCAAGTCAATTATGGAATCAAAATGAAAAGAAGGTAGGAAAGCACACTTTGTTTTCCTCTCCTCCTTATTCTTTCTCACTCTCAGATGGAGCATTATGAGAGCTTCCCAAGGGAGGTGGCAGGTCATGCGCTGCCAGGGGCTCAGTGGTGGATTAGTAGAAAGTAGAGGGCTTCCCTGGTGGCGCAGTGATTGAGAGTCCGCCTGCCGATGCAGGGGACACGGGTTCGCGCCGCGGCCCGGGAAGATCCCACATGCCGCGGATCGGATGGGCCCGTGAGCCATGGTCGCTGAGCCTGCGCGTCCGGAGCCTGTGCTCCGCAACGGGAGAGGCCACAACAGTGACAGGCCCGCGTACCGCAAAAAAAAAAAAGTAGAGGACACTTTCCTCACTTTATTCTAATTCCCAGAAGACAATAAAAAAAAAAACCAAAAAACAAAAAAAAACCCTCACACCATATTTCTGTGGGTGAGAAGAAATCACCTCTCTATTGATATGCTTATGGGAAAGAAATTTGTAAGCTCTTTGCGGAAGCATGTGGCTTATTTATTATGTGTATTTTAATTTACTTTAGTGTCTTATGGTTCTCTCTGTCTCTCTCTCTCTGTGTCTCTCTGTAACAAGTGAGCTTTGGAAGGCTTGCTTTGATGCCTTTCCCCTTCCTTTCTTGCTTGTGTCCCCAAACCTGCTTGTGTTCAGAGACCCTTAGAGAGGACTGGTCTCTGTCTCAACGTGTGAAAGACGATGTACTGAGAGGAGAAGACGCTCGCTAACCTGGAAGGTCCGCTCTCTAATGGGAGAAATAAATCTAAAATCATGGGATGACCTAAGGGAGGTATTTTGGGGACTTAACAGAAAATCTCCAACCACAGCAAAATCAGTGACTTTGATATTTTCTTTCTTCCTTCCTTCAACAAACCATTGAGTGTGTACTCTGTGTTTGGCACTGGCCCAAGCATTTGAGCAACGCTGATGGGTGACTACACAAAGGAGTCAGACGTCAAAGAATCATATAAATAAATGTAAAGTTACCACCGTGCGCTAGAGAAGAGAAGTTAGGGCTGGAGTCAGGGGTGGAGGCACGTCTAGATAAAGAGGACATCACATGCCAAGGTCCTGTAGCCAGAGAGGACATGGCGAGTTGGAGAGATTAAAAGAAGGCCAGTGTGGCCATTACCAGATTTGATGTTTTTTTAAAAAAAATCACTCTGGTTGCTCCATACATAGGAGCCAAAGTAGATGGAGAGAATTCTTCAGGAGGACACATGGTGGCTTACAGAACCCGAAGTCTGGAAGCACAGCTGGGCCGCAGGAAAGCCTGGAGCCTGGCCTGGAAAGCTACCCTCTCTGCGTCTCTGTCTCTTTCTTTGTTTCTCTCTCTGTCTCCCTCACATTCTTTCCCCGCCTCCTTCACATGCCCGTGAAGGCATGCTTTGCTGTCTCTGAATCCCAGATTGGACCTTACCTGATCTTCCAAGTTCGAAGACCCAGAGGAGACTGAATCTCATGGGGGGAGACTGAATCTCCCCCCACCCCACCCTTGTTAATTCCTTGCTGAATTGGCTGAGACTCACAGCTTGGAGGGAAGAGCATGTGGGGGGGATCACACGTGACTCTAGCATCTCACCCCAGAGTTCTCAGGGAAGGGGATTGGTGGGCCAGCCTCCCCATGTTTTTCACTAATATGTAATGACACATCTACATGTTCTTATGCAGTGACAAAACACACAGATTTTTTTGTTTGTTTGTTTTTGTTTTTGTTTTTTTGTGGTGTGCGGGCCTCTCACTGCTGTGGCCTCTCCCGTTGCAGAGCACAGGCTCCGGACGCGTAGGCTCAGCGGTCATGGCTCAAGGGCCCAGCCGCTCCGCGGCATGTGGGATCTTCCCGGACCGGGGCACGAACCCGCGTCCCCTGCATCGGCAGGCGGACTCTCAACAACTGCGCCACCAGGGAAGCCCCACACAGATTTTTTAAACAGCCCTATGGAGTGGCAGTCTACTACCGTAAGACAGAACAGCCATCATTCATCTGGCAACTGTATCACTTACTCAGGGCATTCCTGGGCACTATGAACTAGGCTGGAAATCTTTGCTGGAGTATCTTTCCCTGCATCGTTAGGAACGGGAAACTAGTTACATCCAGGTTTGGGGGTGAAGAAATGCCGCTGTGAGTAGAGATTATTTCGTCAAGAATCTTAGCTTTGAAGGCATGGAGAGAAAACAGTCAGTAGTTAGAAGGTGGCCCTGGGTTTTGGGAAGCATTTTATGTGTCAGAGTCTTGAAAATGCTTATAGATGGAGGGGAAAGAGCCTGCTGAAAAGGAGGCTGAAGAGCGAGAGGCTCTCGGAGGGACAGAAGGGGGTGGATTCTGAAGCACACAGTTGGAGACATTAATCTTCAACGAAGAAAAGAATGCATCTTCTCCTGAAATTGTAAGAATGGCAATGGACGTAAAAAGGTTGTGTGTATGTGTAAGGAAAATTTAGGAGCTTTAAAACCCAGGGGTTTCCATTACTCAAGAAGAAGGCCTTTTTCAAGGCTGAAGAATCGAGAAAGAGGGTAGGAACTGGAGGGCAATGTTTTTATACCTGCTGTGGACATTGGAGGAATGAAACAAAGTGGAACTAATGGGGTATTGGAACCACTGGAGAGATCATGGGTTAGTGGGGACACCTGTCAGCCAGCCGTCCAGAGGTTCAAGTGCTTTGCTCATCTCACAGTACCAACCCGGGTCAGACACACTTGACCTGGGTTAGTAGCCTGGTTTCACCACGCTGTCTAATTCCTAGAAGCTCAGGGTTCTTTCCCAATGAGCTAAGTATTCGAGTTAATAAATTAATATAAAACCAATGCCAAAGGAGTATGGCGAAATCATTGAATCTGTGGACTCTTGCCAGTGGTGACCAAAGGCAGGTTTTCCAGCATCAGGAGGACGCTGTCTAGCAGTTTGGTCTTCACTGAAGACAGGACAATAGAAAATGGTCTTAAATTGCAGCAAAGTGTCAAGAAAGAAGGATGTTCTAAGAGCGGGCTGAGAGAGCAACCTGCCCTCAGGAATAAATGCACCTCAGGGGGGTCTGATTCCATGCTCAGAAGATGGCTTATTTGGATTTTTTACATTCCCTTTTAGCTCTCTGCCACAGTTTGCTGTTAAGCAAAAAAATATATAGTAGTACATCCCATACAATGGAGACAGAGTACTTTGTCTTTCTCTGCTTTACTTTTATCTTACTCTCGTCTCTAATGGCCACATGAGAAGTAGCTACTATATAAAAATAATCTGGACATTAAAGTTAAATAAGTCATATGTAATTATTAATTGTGTCATAGCCCCATCAAAAAAGAGAGAAAGAGAGAGAGAGAGAGAGAGAGAGAGATTCAAACCCCCCAGTCCTCTATCCTGCTTTGTTGGTTATCTCTAGCTTGATTAAAGGGAATGATACTCATTTGTAAATGCATTTGGCAAACTTACCCTGCTATTGTTTCCATTATTTTGCAAATTACAGACATTGAGATGAATGCTCTGTAATTTCCTAGCGTTCCCTTTATTCCTGCTTGGAAAACTGGTATTGCCCTGGCATACTTCCACTTTGCTGTTATTTCATTTGAATACAGCAAATTCTTTATTATGATTAACAAAGACTTCTGCTCCATTTCTCTTTGAATATCAGTCTGCTCTTGGAGTTGAGTTGATTTTGAGCCCTGCTGTCTCCTTGAATCTCTCTGCTTCGCTGATCTCAAAGATGTTCAAGACAGCAGACACCCATGTATTCCTAAATGACATGTTTTTTGTGTGCTCTCCCTTTTGAATTTGTTATATGTTTAGTAATTTTACCATCGTCTGGAACTTTTTTTCTCTTCTTTCAATTGCCTGATTCTAAATGTCTCCTTCACTCATTACTTAAAAGCCTGAAACAATGCAGGCAGTTGGGTTTGGTCATCTTGCTATTTTTAAGCTTCTTTCTCTTTTTATTTTTCAGTGTTCCTTTTTCCTCATACATACATCTCTCAAGATTTTACAATGTTTTGTAAACAGTCTTGATACCAGGCACTTTGGGGCATCTCAAATATACAGATGGTTTTCCCTGAGCACTACACATTTCTAATCCATTCATTAATCATTGCACTGGAATCACTTTTCCCCCAAATAAGGCTCTTCCTCCTTAAATCTTGCCCGGATGTCCACCAATTTAATACCTCTGTAGCAGTCCTCACACTTAGAGAGTACTAATTAAATATTTGCTTCCTACAATCAGTCATATTGTTACCCGAAAGCTGGGTTCACCTCTTGGTGGGTGTTTACCCAAAAGACACAACCAAGCCAAAGATTGGGAGAAGAAAGGATGTCTTGCTGGCAGCGAGTAAGGAGAACACCGAGGATTTTTCCCAAAGCAGTGTCTCTCCAAGGAGTAAAATTGGGGAAGTTTTAAGCTAAGGGTACATGCTTAAAGGGTCTTGAGCAGAGGAGAATTCAGCATAGAATTGGGGCAAAGGTTGCCAGAGTCCAAGCTTTAGCTGATTGAAGTCATGAGGGCCAGATTATTATATATATCCCTTAGGAGGAAATAGGACCCTGTTTATCACGGAACTATTGTTTCCTGACTGTTTTTCCTTTGTTCCTGCATTCCCTTACTTCCCTTAAGATCATTACTGAGAGCTCTTCAAGGGCAAACATTGTGGCCAGGCTTACATCACAAAATGGCTTCTCTTAGGTCAAGAAAGTCACGCCTGGCTCTCTTTCTTCGGGGAGCCCTACCCTACCTGCTTACAAACTTTAGAAAAAAATCACATTCAAAGGGCTCTTCTAGACTACAGGGCTTGGTGGAAAATGCTGGAGCCCAAACAGGTGCATGAATGTGACTTGGGGGCCCATCTCTCACGATCAGATATCAATGCACCAAGTTCTTCTCTTATCCCTCTTTGCCCTCATCTCCTCTGGCCTTATTTTCCCCTCTCCTCCATGATGTCAACATCTTCGGTCACCCTTTGTTGCTTTAACCCAGTGGGCCAAATATGGGGAGGAATGTACTGAGGTGAGGGTAGTGCAGCCCCTTTATTCATATTGGGTAGGTAGCATTGTGGAAAATAAGGGTAATACCAGAAGCAATAATGTCTCACATTATTGAGAGCTTAGTATATGTCAGGCATTGTTTCATCTGCTCTACACGTTTCATCTCAGTTAATCTTCTCAACAAACCGGTGAGGTAAGTAAGAGCATGCAGGTGGACCCTGAGAACTCAGAGAGGTTGAGGAACATGCCTAAAGGCCCCACAGCTAGCTCCTGAGTAGCAGGTGCAGGATTTTGAACCTGGGATGTCTGACAGCAGAGGCAGAACTACAGTCTGCCTGAGCAGAGGAAGCACTCAGTGAGTTGTTAGCATTTTATGGTGATTATTATGCAGACATTTCTCTCCCATGTGTTGAGCATTACTGCATATTGGGCTGTGTTTGATCCTTTCATCTTGTCAACTGAAAAGATTATGCACAATGTAAGAGTTATGAGTTAAGGGCTTCCCTGGTGGCGCAGTGGTTGAGAGTCCACCTGCCGATGCAGGGAATACGGGTTTGTGCCCCGGTCTGGGAGGGTCCCACGTGCCGCGGAGCGGCTGGGCCCGTGAGCCATGGCCGCTGAGCCTGCGCGTCCGGAGCCTGTGCTCTGCAACGGGAGAGGCCGCAGCGGTGAGGGGCTCGCATACCGCAAAAAAAAAAAAGTTATGAGTCAAGTTTTATTTGGGGCACAATGAGGACTATAGCCTGGGAGACAGCATCTCAGGTAACTCTAAGGAACTGCTCCGAGCAGGCAGGCAGTGGGGAAGCCAGTACATACGTGATTTTGTGAAGGGGGAGACGTGCAGTCAAGCACACATTTTCGTGGAATGTTGCTGCTAGTCTCCTGACGTTTACTGCTAGTCACAAGGAGCAGATGTCTCCGATAATGATTTTAGTGCTTTTCTAGATACGAGGAGATGCAAGAATTTGGGCTCATAAAATCTTCTGAAAATATCTAACTACCTAAATACCTGTTCTGCTAGTTTTTCCCAGAGCACAGAGTGCCTCATGCCTGATCTCCACCCTGAACTCCTTTCAGGGTGTGTTGAAGGTCAGGGACTGCAACAGCGAGCGACTTAATCCTTGTAGCGGCAGATGGCGGTGCCAACTTTTAGCTGGCAACCTCAGTTAATTTTCACAATAACCCATGGGATTAGGGTTTCCATTTTACAGTCAAGGGAACTGAATCTCAAAGGCATTCTGTAACTTGCCCAAGATGACTCAGCTTGTAAGAAGGAGAGCCCCTGGGCACTCCAGGTAGCCCCAACGCCCCTTTCATTCCTCTTCAAAATTTTCTTTGGAGGACATATTGAATTTTTCCTCATTAGGCTTCGGAATCTAATGAGGTCACATTGATGGTAATAACTCGGATGTCAATGGCTGGCATTCCCACCTGCATGAGCCTGGCTCACGCACTTCTTCTCTTGCTGGGAGCTGCTCCTGTGCTGTGGCGGCACCGCTGCCTCCGTGGGATTCCCTCCCCCATGGGGCATATTGTCCTGTGGTCTGTGGCAAACGGGGAAGAGGGAGGACTCACATCAGCCTTAACTCAAGCAGTGCTGCTTGTGCCCTGGTACCCTGATGTCTAGAGCTGTAGTTTTAGTGTTTTCCTAAAAATGTAAGAAAAGCTCTTTTGCTTTTCATTTACAGCCCATCTGCTGTCTGACTCAACTAGGAGTGCATGGGGACCAGGGTAGGGATCAGGGCCACATGACAGGTGTCATTCTGTATTCAGAATCATCCTCCTATCCACCAACTAAGATGTAGGTTTGTACTCAACAACCCCTAATTCTTTTTTCAGAAAATTCCTTTCCCCCAAACGATATGGCCTGGGTGGAGAGTAATACCTGCCTCCTACTAGTGAAGATGAGGGGCCAGAGCCTCCTCTCCTGCAGCCAGGGAGTGAGCACATGACCAGGGAAGCCCAATATATGACCTTTTATGTAAAATAATCAGGGTGCATTTCTGTTGCACACCATTAACAAACCAGAATGAAATGCACATGGATTTACAATGTAACTGTAGCAAAAAACATTTTTGTGGCCCTTCTTTCTCTTCTTTTCATTCCTCTCCCTCTCAGCTTCTCCTCTGCTCCCAAGTCCTCATGCGTCTGGTGCTGCCCTCACTGCACAGACCCCCTCATGGTGTTAATTTTACTAAGCTTCCCTCTCTAGAACCGAGAGCTCTGGGTTTCCTTCTCCACTTCTTACCACAATCCACATGACACCATATTTTGTGTTTTCTTCAGCAAGGCCGGCTGTCCAGCAGGTCTTCATGGCTGTAAAGGGATACCATAAAACCATACATTTTAAATCATAGACTATTCCTGAAACAAAGCCTTATAGGGACAATATGTGTATGAGATTAAAGAGCAGTTGCTCTGGCCCACACTGAGCTTGAAAACCAGTGTTATAGGCCACGCTACGAATACTCCTACCTCCCCAAGAATATTCACAGCTGATGATGGCTCTGAAGAGGCAGTAGAAAGAGTATTTGACTGAGCAATGTCCTCCCATCTCTGCCACCATCCCACTGTGTAGTTTTAAACAAATCACTGAATGCTTTTGGGTTTCACTTTTTGAGTTTGGAAAAATAAGGGCATTATATTATATTTTCTTTACGTTTCTTGGGATACTACGATTTGAGTGTTTATGCGTTCCATTGGTCTTTGCATTTTCATAGAAGACTTTTGAAAATTTCAAACTCTTGAGTTCCAAACAAATACATCATCACTCTCCAGGAGTTAAGCTTTGTGACAGGCTAGGAGGAGAAATCGTTTTGGTTTGCTTGGTTGGGGGTGAGGGAGAAGGGAAGGAGAAGAAAGGAGAGGTACCTCAAATTTTACTGTTCAGGTTCCTGGCAATTGCAGCTCCACAACCAATTCCTTCTCTCGTTAGACTAAGAAAGCAGAGAGCCTAACCCCCATACTAGCACGGTAGGAAGGGGCTCCCTGGTGTCCTTCCATATTTGGCCCAAGCGCAAGACAGCCGCTTTCCTGCTTGCCTGGTATTACTGACCAGGGCTCTTGGCCTCCTTAAGCAATAGAACTTGACAAGAAGCCAGACAAGAAATTCCGGCAAGGCTTTATTGGGGCTCCTGCTGCAGCAGTGGGGGAGTGAGAACAAGCGACAAGTTCCCTTGCTCCCTCCCTGGGGCAGGGGCGTGGGGGGCGGCCGGGAGGATAGGGGTGTGTCCAGGGTTGGCCGGAGGGGTGTCTTAGGTTGTTTGCCCACCCCTTTGGTGGTGGTGTGTGCACGGGGCGTGCGCAGTACCCTGCTTTTGCTCCTGGCTCTTCAGAAGTGGCAGTTAGGTTTTTGGTCTTTTTGTACCTTGTTGTTCATAATTTGCCCCAGCTGGGCAAGCACACAGTTATTTTTAGTCCCTTAGAGTTTCTTTGTATTTTGTTCCAGGAGATGGTTGTCCAGGTACAAGCACTGCAGCAAAGGGTCCCAGGTCCCAGGTCCCAGCCTGTCTCACTGGTACTTGTGTAGCATTACCAATCATCACTCAAATGCAGCAATATCAACTCACCTTGGAGTCCTTTGGTTCCAAACACAGTAAGTGGGAAAAAAACACCAAAAAACCAAACAAAAAAAACCACAGTAAGTGGATCCACATTTTCTCCTTGAGGAAACAAAAACCCCTGCTTGCTACCCTGCATGGAGCGGGATGGTTTCTCTCCATATAGGTACACGTCTCTGTATTTCTGTTGGGGGTGTATTTATATTATTACCTTAGTTACAACTCATACCAATGAATGTTTGCTATGATTACACCAGCAGTAGTTACTATATCATCGTCAACATTTACCCTAAAGATACAATGCTTGTAAGTACTTTAAAATTCGTACCATTTACTTTCAACGTTTGTATGAAAGAAGTGTACTTTTATCTTCTTTGTAGATGAGGAAACCAAGCAATGAGAGTATCAGTAACTTTCCCAAAGTCCCACAGACTCTAGGAGGCAGAGCTGGTTTATGAACCAGTGCACATCTGTCTTAAAGCTCTTATTGTTGAAAAACACCTTGAAGGAAAAGGAGATTTTCCAGAGCTTGGGCAGATCCTCTCAGGAACTGGAGGCAGACAAGCACCTATTCATCTCTATTCATTCAGACTCAGGGCTCTCTAAAAGCAGGAAGTGGAAGGCGCGAGGGTTTGCCACAATATTTGCAGTTCATAAGTTAGAAATAAGCAATCAGCCCCTTTTCACATAGGGCACTATAATAAACACTGGCATCGTCCCTGCAATTGGGTTATGCAAAGAAAACAGGAAATAAATGCATTTTCACTGGGGTTTCAGTCTGAGGAGGGTTGGCATCTTCTGACAGGCGGGCTAGATTTTCTTGTCAATACCGTATTTACTATCCTGGTCACATGAGCAGAGAAAGGAGGATGAGTCACAGTTAACTGACTGCTAAATTAAGAAAATGTAATCTATTTGTTTCTTTTAAATTAGATCTCCCCCAAAGCATTTTAAAGCTTTTTTTCCTCAGCAATCATAATCACAACCTAAACAGCTAATACATTCTCAATTTGGGCTAATCTAGCTTTCTATCATAAGTAAATAAATTACCATTCTGTAGCTTTCCTTTCCTATGTGAGGGCAGGATTTTGAATATACAACTTTTCGTCTACAAATGCCAAAACACTGTAGACTTCCTGACTTTGCTTTTCTCATGCCCGCCCCTCACGACTTACCTGCAGAGCCATCGAACTACAATGCATTACTTTGCATGTTATATTGCTAGCAAACAACACTGCAGTTCTTAACCAATAAGAATCACAGATCAGCAGCTCTGCAAGGAATCTAGGGGGTCACTCGATGTGACTTCCTTACTTTATAGATAAAACTGAGACCCAGCGAGGTTTAAGCAATTTGATGAACTCAGATCTCTGGATGCCTCATTCCCCATCAAGGCCCCTTTCTCCCTGTTGCACACCTGCACTCCTGGAAAGCAACACCACTCAGGAAACCCTGGTTTGAATGAGTGAAGTGTATGATGGTCAAAACAATCAAACAAATAAAACAGCAGGTCCACGCACCATGCCAGCGCATCCATCCCTCAGGAGGGGTACCAGGGTAAAGTCACTGGCCGGAAGCTCTTCCATAGAGAGTAGTTCAGTTTAATCTCTTGACCTGCACTCATTTGCTTAATTTCCTTTAAAAATTTGCTGACTTGAATCAGAACCTGCTTTCTTGTTTTACCCAAACAGCAACGAGGTCCGAGAGATCTGGATTTATTCAAGCATAGACACGAGACGGCCTGTTCTGAGCTTTATTTTCAGGGCGTGCTGCCACTCTTTGGAAACCTCTGATTGTTGTTTCTCCAAATGAACAGAGTTGTGAGGAGCACTTACTAAGCACCAAATAATTGTTGTCAATGACGGTATTGGCCAGGATAAAGGGAGATAAATGGGAGAAGAAAGAAAGGGCGGGGGGTCAGGTAATTCAGGACTGAAAAGGTGGATGAGGGAAGAAATAAGTTGAGGCTTGGGTGGCCAGGCATAAGAGATGAGCCCAGGAATTATGTAGGAGGACATAATAAAGGTGATGCGAATGGGAAAAAAATGTATGCGTGTGTGTATTAAATGAGAGGGAGATAGAGCAACTTTTCCATTAAATTCTAAGCAATGGACTAGTTTACACAAAGCCATCTTAAAGTCAATGGCATGGTTGATACTCTGTGGTGAGAAGAAAGTCAATAAATTTAGTGCCACGTGCATAGCTTTGCAAGCCCTGACTTGTGAAGTAATCCACGTTTCAGTTTTAGAGAGAATGTTCACATCAAGGGGCCTCATCTTTTAACATTCCTGGGTGCAATAAAGAAAGAGTAGTCAGGGCACTTTGGTGAGTATTGACACATTTACCAGACAGTACAACAGATTTCAGGACATGAGGCTCTAATATTTGTCTCTACCTCTGTGGAGCAGCAGGTCTGATTATAGAGCGTTCTCAATAAGCACCTTCCAAGATGTGATTCCGGGGGAAAGAATAACAAGCCCAGTGACTGGGATTGCCACCCAAATTGGCTCGGAGGGTCCTTTAATGAAAAGATTTCCACATCTCCTCTACCCTCCTTCACCCTCCCCCCTCCCCCAATATTCTGGCCATGTTAGATTGGGTGTGAATTCCATAAATTGCACACAAGAAAAAACTGTAATTCTTAGGGTCAAAATGCAGAAGGGAGAAGGGGGAGGAAAGAAGGTATGAGTGGCTACAGACCCTTGGGATTCACAGCTATCTTGCTCCTTGCTTCTTGGTGCTTAGAAGCTTCTTTCTGGCAGATGCTCCCTTGAGAGGGGAAATAGAATACAGATTTGCAGCAGGTTAGGGTCCAGGAGGCTTTGATGGGTGCTCTAGGATCTGGGGAAAGATGGTATCAGCTGTGCTTGCAAGCTGTGCTTCTGTCTTGCAAGTGCGCTGGGTGGAGTTTTTAATGGACAAATGTATTCAGTTTCTTCCTTCCCAGGCCCTCAACTTATCCATGGATTTCTGCTTCTCCCTTCCCACCTACTAAGTGAGAATCCAGCTGGGTTCCTGGATGGTTTATGAAGAAAACTTGGGAGAACGGAAGAGGGTAGACTAGATAAAAAAGGGGTCAGAGAATTGAGGGCTGAGATGGAAACATTGGTAGAAAGGGAGGAAGATGGGGCAAATTTCTTAGCATGGCAATGCAGAGCTACACAAGAAGAAGAGGGGAGAGAAGGTGCAGTGGGCTGTGCTGGAGAGGGGATTCTGGATTTTGCAGGCTCTGCAGGAGTTACAAAACCTGTGGATGGGGAAGAAGGGGCTTGGAGCTTCTCAGTTAGAACCTCTGAGAGAGATGAAAATAAAGATTCAAATCCTCTTAAATTGCTACCTGGCAGCTGGACTGGTCCTTTGAATATAGAGATGAGACCACAGGAGATCTGCTTATATTTGGGTTACACAATAAATGTAGAGACTTGAATACCCCCTGGTATAAATTCTCTTTGTTCTAAGAAAGAAACCCAAATGATTCAAAGACCATTGAATGAAATAAAGATCGATGAGAAGCCAATAGCTCTGAGAAGCTAAACTCTCCTGTGAGACATTGGAAACTTGTTCTATATTATTTAGACTGAGATGCTTAAAGGGGTTGTCTCTGCAGGATCCCTGGTTTTCTGTGGTTCAGTCAGATGGAGGTGTATCTCTGCAAATCACGTTTCTTTCAGAGAAATTGCCCCTCCCCTTCTGTGAACATGAGTTGAAACCTACCCACAGTTGTAGAAGCAGCCAATATCCTGGGAAGTTCGAAAGCTAAGAGAACTCTTAAAAGGACTTGAGATCAATTGATTTAGGAAGATTACATTCCAGAGGCATTCATTCATTCAACCAGCTATTTCCTCCTTGCTTTCCAAATGAAATTTCAGGGAAATTGAAGGTCTTGTCATAAACTAGGTGAGAGTTTCATTTAGTCCATTTACCATGACCATAGTTACAAAGGGCTCTGCTCATTTTAAGGTATCCATTTTTTTTCTTGTTTTCGAAAATGGATGTTTTCTAATCTAAGAAAATAAAGACAGCCCCTCAGAAAGTAACCCTCTAATTACTGCTTTCAGACTTTCAAAAGGTTACAGTGTTATCATCTGAGCCCCTGTCCTGGTGAAATCATCACTTCTTCAAAGATTATTTCTAGCTGTTACCTCATCCATTGTGTGATCAAAGGGATTGCTCCTGGGGTACTTGTTTAAAATGGGGGGTAGGAAGAGGGAACCACAAACTGCCCCAGATCATGGACTCTTTACAAGGCCACAGTATAACAGAATTGCCTGAGTGTAACTGAACATTCCTGTTTATGTATGAGGTAACATTTCTTAAACCTTGGCTTTAAAAACAGTCTGGGACATTAAATCTCTCAACGTCCCACTGTCTCCTTCCTTAATGAACTCTGAGGAACAGCTACCAAAGCAAACCAAACCAAACCAAAAACTGTGCTTTGAATTCCCTTCTGTTTCAAAACTTCCAAGTCAGAGGAAATTGTTTAAAATGATTTACCCCAACATAAATGAGTGTGACGGAGAGGGAAGGAAGAAAAACTTGCCAGTTCATGAGATCACTTTTTCTCTGCTAACTGCCTGCTTTTGCTTATCTGACAAATTAGAAATACATTATTTCCTCACAGTATTTCAGACCTACTTGTAGCAATGTTTTGAAAGAGGAAAAAGAGTCCTGTTTGCTTCCATACACAGGCCTCTGGGACTTTGGTTCCCTGAGTATGATCCTGGGTTTGGAAGCCTTCCAAGCGACAGAAAATTGGCAGGTTCCTCATCATTGATTCCTCGCTGGCTCTTCGGGGAGAAAAGGCGTTCTGCTCAGGACTTGGCCATGTTCTTAGCTTGGCGCCCAAGCCAGTGACTCAAAGTTCAAGGAACTTGACAGACAGAGGCTGCTTGTCTGGCGAGAGATGTCAACTGGCCAGGCTGAGTCTGCCATCTCATGCGGGAATCATCTGTCCCCTTCCAGGGAAGCTTGTTTCCAACTAGGCTTACAATGCTCTGTTCTATGGGAGAAGACCTTTGCCCATCATGGGTGGCAATGGCCCTGAATTGGGTGAGGCCTGGATCCCTCTGGCGTCCTAATCCATACAGCTTCATACTGCACCACAGGAATAGTGGTACTGTGGGGTGTGTGTGTGTGTGTGTGTGTGTGTGTGTGTGTGTGTGTGTGTGTGTGTGTGTGTGTGGTGTGTGTGTGTGTGTGTGTGTGTTTTATCCAAACAGTTAAAAAAAAAAAAAAAGACAGAAGGCTTAGACACATTTCCAGGAAACAGACTGTGTTAGTCTAGACTAGTAAAATCCAGCCAATTTAATTTCTGAATTTGTGACCATTATTTCTTTCTTTTTTTTTTCACATCTTTATTGGAGTATAATTGCTTTACAATGGTGTGTTAGTTTCTGCTTTATAACAAAGTGAATCAGTTATACATATATACATATGTCCCCATATCTCTTCCCCCTTGCGTCTCCCTCCCTCCCACCCTCCCTATCCTACCCCTCTAGGTGGTCACAAAGCACCGAGCTGATCTCCCTGTGCTATGCAGCTGCTTCCCACTAGCTATCTATTTTACATTTGGTAGTGTATATATGTCCAAGCCATGTGACCATTATTTCCGTATTTATTTTGTATTTAACCCTCTTAAAATGAGTTAAAAAATGAGAAAAACTATGTGCACTAAGCTTTCAAATGACCAACCAATTTCAACTGCCATACTGGCATCAAGAGATTTAAAATTCCAAGGATTAGATTTATATATTATATCTATGAAAAAGAACCTTTGCATGAATCTTTTAAAAGCCTACTTTTTTTTTTAAATAGGAAAGGCAACACATGTCATTGTTGAAACTTTAGAAAAAAATAAGCCAAAAGAAGAAAATTAAAATTGTGTATTCTATCTAGATATGATTACACTGTTAGGTAAGAATTGACTTTGAGTTAGGTAGAACAAAATTCAAACAACAGCTTTAACGGTATGATTCAGAGCAATGTATGCTCTGAATGTAGTATGATTCATCTACCTTAGCATTAATTTTCTCTCTGTAAAGTGAGACACCTGTGTTATAGAAGTGTTGGAAAGCCGTGGCAAAGTTTTGGGGTACAAAATAATCACTGATTGATAATATCTATGTTTTATCCCCTGAACTACTGATAATAGCTTGCTATTAATTTGGTACCACCGACAGTTTCAGAACATGAGCTCCTTTCTATGTCTCATGCTCCTTTCCTATATTGCTATGACATGAATTATGGCTCCAGTATTCTGGTTACTGTGTCTATTACTTATACTTACCTGGGAAAAGAAGTATACAGAGCCATATTTTGTAGTGAGCAAATCGAATTTCATCATTCCATTATTTTTGGCAGTAAATGAGTTTGAGGCAAGTCTGAGACCAACTTGATTTTCTTCTTTATAGGTGATTTATTTTTCCTGGTAGATGCCTGAAGATTTTCTTCAAGTTCAGTGGTGTACTTAGAATAAACTTTGATATTGATATTCTAATTTAAATGTTTCCAGAACATGGTATTCACTTTTCATCTATAGTTTCAGTAATATCTTAAAATTCAGACAATTCTCTTGTATTATATCTTTGAATATATCTCCTGTTTTGAGGTTTTTTTGACTCATGTATCAATTATTCTTATATTGGATTATGTTTATCTACCATATATATTGTCTTCTGTATAATTGTTTTGTTTTTTTCATTTGCATTCACTGGGTCAGTAATTTAATTTTCAGCAGTTTTTATTCTGTCTTAATTTTTTTAGCTCTAAAATGTTGCTGTTTTGTCTTTCAACTTGTCTACTTCATCTAGAAATTGTCCTTTTAAAAATCTTATTGCCTTTCTTATGGATCTGATGTTTTTATTTGGTTGTGCTATATTGAGAAGGGAGTGGAGTAATATGCTTCTGTAGTTTGAGTTAAATTTTTATCTAGATTAGACTTTTTGTCTTTTGCACGCTATGATGTCTTTTTCTCCCTTTATTTTCTTCTGCTTAATGTTTTTTAAGTCAAAATTTTTATTTTATTGTATATTTATTTTATTGTATTCTTTTATGTATTTTTAATTAACCTTTTTATTTCAAGATAATTGTAGATGTACATGCAGTTGTAAGAAATAATACAGAGAAATTTAAGGTATTCTTTGTCAGTTTCCCTCAGTAATAACATCTTGTAAAAACTGTAGTACAATATCACAACTAGGGTATTGACATTACTACAACCGATTTTATTCTGATTTCCCCAGTTTTTCTGGTATAGGCATATCTCAAAACTATTTTGGGTTTGGTTCCAGACCACTGCAACAAACTGAATATTGCAATGAAGCAAGTCACATGAATTTTTTGGTTTCTCAGTATATATAAAAGTTATGTTTATATCATAATGTAGTCTATTAAGTGTGCAATACCATTATGTCTAATAAAACAATGTACATACCTCAATTTAAAAATACTTTCTTGGGCTTCCCTGGTGGCGCAGCGGTTGAGAGTCCGCCTGCTGATGCAGGGGACACGGGTTCGTGCCTCGGTCCGGGAAGGTCCCACATGCCATGGAACGGCTGGGCCTGTGAGCCATGGCCGCTGAGCCTGTGCGTCCGGAGCCTGTGCTCTGCAATGGGAGAGGCCACAACAGTGAGAGGCCCGCGTACAGCAAAAAAAAAAAAAAAAAAAATACTTTCTTGCTAAAAAAAGTTAACCAACATCTGAGCCTTCAGAGGTGATGTAGGGTCTTGCCTTGATGCTGATGGCTACTGACTAATCAGGGTGGTGGTTGCTGATGGTTGGGGTGGCTATAGCAACTTCTTAAAACAAGAAAATAATGAGGTTTTCTGCGTTGATTGATTTCATAGAAGATTTCTCTGTAGCATACAATGCTGTTTGATAGCATCTTACCCACAGTATACCTTCTTTCAAAATTGAAGTCAATCCTCTGAAACCCTGACACTGCTTTATCAACTAAGTGTATGTAATATTCTCAATCCTTTATTGACATTTCAACAATTCACAGCATTTTCACCAGGAGTAGAATGGTATTCCATTGTGGTTTTAATTTGCATTTCTCTGATGGTTAATGATATTGAGCACGTTTTTATGTCCTTTTTGGCCATTCATATGTCTTCTTTGCCCAAATATCTATTCAAATTTTTGCTCTTTTTTTTTTTTTTTTTTTTTTGCGGTACGCGGGCCTCTCACTGTTGTGGCCTCTCCCATTGTGGAGCACAGGCTCTGGACACGCAGGCTCAGCGGCCATGGCTCACAGGCCCAGCCACTCTGCGGCATGTGAGATCTTCCCAGACCGGGGCACGAACCCGTGTCCCCTGCATCGGCAGGTGGACTCCCAACCGCTGCGCCACCAGGGAAGCCCTTTGCTCATTTTTAAATTGGGTTATTTTCTTGTTATTGAGTTGTGAGTTCTTTATATATTCTAAACACAAGTCTCTTGTTAAATCTCATGATTTAAAAATAATTTCTCCAATTTTGTGAGTTGTTTTTTCACTTTCTCAATGGTGTTCTTTGAAGCATAAAAGTTTTTAATTTTGATGAAGTCCAATTTATCTATTTTTTGTTTTGTTGCTTGTGCTTTTGTCATATCTAAGAAATTACCGTCTAATCCAAAGTCATGAAAATTTATGCCTGTGTTTTCTTCTAAGAGTTTCTGGGATAATTTTTGTGTATGCTGTAAGTTAAGGGTCCAATTTCATTCTTTTGTATGTGAATATTCAGTTGTTCCAGCATCATTTGTTGAAATGACTATTCTTTCCCTGTTGCACTGCCTTGGTATCCTTGCCAAAAATCAATTGAATCAATTGAAGGTGTTTTTTTCACCCCTGAACTCTCAGTTTTGTTCCATTGAGCTATATGTCTATTCTCATGGTAGTTGCTGATGCCTCTTCCCTGGGCCTATGTGTGTCCTGTTCCTCTCCCCTACCACCCCAATTCACCCACATACATGACTACTTTTAGATGTCATAATTTCCCTTAGAATCTCACTTCTGCTTTTTCTCAGGGCCTTAGATATTCTATTGCACTCTTCTGCCTGTAATCTCTTGGGCTGCAGTCCTCCTGCAGCTCTCCCTATGGCCACTGCTTTCAGCCGCCTCCAGTTTGATATCCCAATTATAGCACGATTCCTAGCAGCCCTCTGTGTCAGGCAAGAGTGAAACCAGTCACTTTGGTAACCCCCAGACAAGCCTGAAGGGTGCAAACAAGTTCCACTTTTTTTCATTTCATCCTGAGAAAGGAACTGGGAATTGGGTGGCTTCCTCCTTATTTCATCACGCTGGGATGGAAATGGGGCAAGGGTGAACAAAAACACTGAAATTTCCTACCATTCTGACTGTGGCTTCTTCTTGTTTAGGGATTTGCCTTGTTGGTGTAGATCCCAACTGATGTCTACAGTTCCCACAAAAGTGCTTTGATGTGTATGTTGTTTACCTGGTGTTTCTATGGGAGAACAGTGCCTGTAGCTTCCTAGTCTGCCATCTTGCTGATGTCACTGCCCTGTTCCGTCATTTTTCCGTCTCTCACAGCCAAGTGTGCTTCCTGGGCTCCAGCAACAGTGTTTCTCACCCTTGACCGCACAACAGTTTTAAGAAAAATCCCAATGTCCAAACCACACCCCAGACCAATTCAGTCAGAACCTACAGAGGTTGGATGTGGTCATCAGGACTTTTTTCTTTTTTGAGACCTTTTTTCTTAAGGTGGTGAAATAAAGATAGATAAAATTTACCACTTCATCCATTCTCCAGGGTCAAGTTCATTAATCATTCACTTAAGTACATTCATGAGTTGTGCAACCATCAACAACATCCGTATCCAGAACTTCATCATCCCAAACAGAAACTTTGTTCCCGTTGAACACTAACTCTTCCTTCCATTTTCCTCTCCAACCTGGTAACTACTATTCTACTTTCTGTCTCTAAGAATTTGCCAATTCGAGGTACCTCACAGAAGCGGAATCATACATTCGTCCTTTCATGTCTGCCTTATTCACTTAGCATAATGTCTTCAAGTTTCATCCATGTTGTAATATATCAGAATTTCCTTACTTTTTAAGGGTGAACAATATTCCATTGTATGTATTGATATATACCACACTGCCTGTTGGTGGACACTTGGATTGTTTTTACCTTTTGGCTATTGTGAATATACTGCTATGAACATTGGTGTATAAATATGTGTTCAAGTCTTTGCTCTCATTTCTTTTGTGTATATACCCATAAGTGGAATTGGTGGATCATATGGTAATTCTATGTTTAATATTTTGAGGCCCCTACATCAATATGCCTTAAAGTTCCCCACATGACTCCAGGATGCAGCCCAGTTGTCTTTCAGTGCCATAGAGCCTTATCTGATTATTTCAGCTAAATGAAACCTCTTCCACTTCTGAGCTCAGTTAACATTTTAATGAACTTTTGTTATGACACCTGTTTATTTCTACGTTATGTTATTTATATTGTTAACATATTATTTGTGCTAGATACTGAGTATACAGTAACAAGCACAAGCCCGCAAAACTAACTGCTTTCATGAAGCTTGCAGTTAAGTGGAAGAGACAGATATTAATTACACAATTATATAAATGTATGATTACAAACTGAATTATCTGCTATGAAAGAAAGAAACACGGTTCTATTGAAGGCAAATTAAAAAATAAACTGACCTAGACTGGAGGTGGGGGACAGGGAGTCTTCCCTGAGGAATAAATACTGGGGTTTAATTCTAAAAGATGAGGAGTTATGTATGCATTTAGTGAGAAGGAAGATCATTCCAGATAAAATGAACACAGGTTTGGGTTTCCCTGGTGGCGCAGTGGTTGAGAGTCCGCCTGCCAATGCAGGGGACACGGGTTCACGCCCCGGTCCGGGAAGATCCCACATGCCGCGCAGCGGCTGTGCCCGTGAGCCATGACCGCTGAGCCTGCGCATCCGGAGCCTGTGCTCCGCAACGGGAGAGGCCACAACAGTGAGAGGCCCGCGTGCCGCAAAAACGAAAAAGAAAAAAAAAAAAAGAACACAGCTTTGATGGATGAAAAGGAATTCAGTTTGTCTACAATATGGGAAACAAGGGGCCAGTGTTACACGATAAAATTGGCCATTTGCAGGGGATGGGCCATTCAAGACCTTGCAGGTATTTTAATGATTTTGGTCTTTATGTAAGAGAAATAGGGAGCCACTGAAGGATTTTAAGCAGTGGGGTGACAAACTTGGATTGGCATTTAGAAAAGATCATTCTGCTTGTGTGTGGAGAAGGGATTGGATGGAGTTAGAGTTGTTGTGGGGAGATCACAGTGGTCCAGGTGAGAGAGACTGATTCCTTGGACTAGGGAGGTAGCAGTGGTGATGGAGAAGTGTCAGAGTTGAGAAATACTTAAGATGGATGATCCTGGATGATGGATTGGATATAAGCAGCCAGGTGAGGGCACTGTCAAGGATGATGTCTACTTTTCAGACTTTCCCAAAGCTTTGAGATTGTAACTATGCTTGATTAAACTTTGCATATCTCCTGAGTAGCCTGCACAAAACATATGTTCACTGAATAATAATCTTCAAATGAATGAATGAGTCAATAAACTAACCATTATATTATATTGGGCACAGTCATATTAAGCAAACTAATAGTACTGGCCTCTGGATTCTTTTTTTCCTACAAATGGATATTTGCACGATTATCTCAACTGAATTAAATTCAGAATTTTTCTCGTTCTGCTACAGCTAGCCTTGTGCTAGGCACTGGAAATACATATATAAGTAATATATTGTCTGCCTATGGGTAGTTATAAATACAGTGGAAAAGAAGACGTACAAAGAAATAATTACAGCAAAATATAATTGTAGTAATAAATGCACACTTTAATAGTAGAAAGAGTACAGAGGAGGCAGTGATGGATTTTTTTTTCCTAAGAGAGCTAGGAAGCTTCCCAAGGCAGAAGTGGAAGTGCAATATATTCCAAACTGTGTTGTTTTTTTTTTTAATGTACTTGGATATTTTGGGGAGTGGCAAGCTTAGTGTGGTTAGAGCGTGGGATACCAGGCAGAAAATATTACCAGGGTGGGAAAGGAGGTGAGAAAGAGGAAGGAAGAGGGATATTTGATCAGAAGCCTCATCATCATGAAAGCATAAAGACTGGGAAGAGTGAGGAGGCCAAAGCAGATTCCATGGTCCATTGGCCCTAAGATATTTTTGTAAATCAAAGAATTTCATGGTCAGATAACTTTGGTAAACACTAATAATTACATCTTGGAGATTTGTAGGCACATTGGTATATCAAAGGCTCTGCAGGATAGAAATTGGTTTAACTTTGTTCGATACAGTATTTCTCAGACTTATTTGACTGATGAAACCCCTCTTCACCCATGTAACATCACAAATATTGACATCCTGCAGGAGATGGCTGTTTGGAAACTGCCATATTGGGTTATAGATCAAAGATGGTTTATATGGCTTTGCTGTCATTGGGGTCAAGGTGTAGAGTGTGTTTTTGCTACTAACGAGTATGTATGGTGTGGCAATAAATCTTTTAAATGGAACACTGAGCTGAGCAGGACACGATAGAGAGCAGGGTTCAACTGTCTGCTAGCAGGAGGCAAAAGGAGAGAGCGACCAATTGAACGTTTACTAAAACACCCAAAATGCCACTTCAAGAGTAGAAAAGACAGGGCGGTTAGCCCCCTAAATCCTTGTGACCCTGTAAGTAGTGGATTGTTTTATAAACACTGTGAGACATTGTTAAACTCTCGTAGTGATGGTGTCGTCATTATTACTAACTTGTTTAGTGTTGTTTTGAACTATTACTCCTTTTGAGAGTACTGCCCACAATTCTAACATTTGAAAGGATTCCATGAATAGAAAAAGTTGAGACTCACTGCTACATCCTTGTCAGTGCCTAAGGGACACCAGAGTGTCTATCCTAATTCTCAGTGGCCAGCCATTGGGTGGGGGCAGGGGGGCTCCAGTCAGATGAGCAGAGAGCTCAGTGGCTAGAGAGCATAAAGCTATTGGTTTCACATGTCCAGCATCTATTTCCCCTTCTGGTAAAACCCCCTGATTTTCCTTTCAGTAACGGTTTCCTGAAATTTATTTTGGGTACTTGGGAGTATAAGAGCCATCTTATCCCTATGTAGTACAGCACATTACTCTCTTCCTCAAGCTTCTATATTACTCTTCTGTTTATAAATTCTTTTGCTACCCAATGGCTTATGGGTTTCTCCTATGATGATTTTGTCCTAGGGAGCAAAATCTTTTTATTTTTTACAGGATCCTTCCTACAGGTCCTAGACAGTATGTGTCATATCACTGGGACTAAAAATACAATGAATGAAAGATGACTAGATGGAGAATAAAATATGTCTTCAATTAGTTAGAGACTTGCTAAACCACTTTACTGCAATGTAAGCAATTATAGGGTACACACCAGAGCCCCCCTAACTCTTATTTTCTCTGAATGTTAATTATAGGTCCTTTCTTTCTGGCTTCTTCAGGACTTACCCATAAGTTCAGATGAGAGGGCACCCAGGCAGTTTCAGTATTTTCCAAGAAAAATATAGTATTATCTTTATATTCCACTCACAGAAATTTGCTTTTGCTTTTTCTAGGTTTAAAGTTTTTGGTTGGCAGCCCTTAGTGTGCTTTCAAATATTTTTTATTTGATCTTCCTTTTGAAGCTCATGTAGCTCTTCCAAGTCTAGAGTAAAATAATTCATCCTTCTGTCCCTGGATTTCTTTAAAAACAAATCAAAATAAGAGACATCTTCATTCTCTAGTCCTCTCTGCTTGGACTATGGCTTGGAGGTCTTCTAAGAAGATAAGCTTTACCGGAGCAACTTTGGTCCCAAGATATTCATCTTTCTTTTACAATTGTAATCTGATCTAAACTCACTTTACATTTAAATTCTCTCACTTGGGTGAGTCAAGTTTATTCAAAATAATATGTACTTTTAGGTGAGCCTCATATATTGTTTCACGACATCAGATACTCACACATTAATAGAGTAGCAGGAATAGAGCTCTACTAATCCATTAGGAAGTGTAAAGTGTAGAGGAAATGTAAATGAGCCCTTGATCCAATAGAATAGCTCTGATTTTCATAGTTGGAAGTGGTAGAAATTGTAGAGGGAGGATGTTAGAGAAGCACAATTTGTTTCAATAAAACTCCCTGGGATTTAGGAAGGGAAGACCATGACTTTATAGATGTCTGGAAATCTTGAAAGGTTTTAGTGCCAGGATGAACATAAAGTAGACACAGTTGTCATCTTTGATTTTTTTAAAGGTCTCAGAGAAGTTTGCCCTTCTCACATCTGTATTAGGGCACAAGGAAGTACTTAATTCAGACTTGACTGTGTATGCGGGGAAAGAAAAGACTAATCTTTGACACAGAAGCTTCCCAGACCAAGATTGAATTAAATAGGATATTAAAAGGATGTACTTTATATGAGAAAGCAGGTCATTTGTGATCCAAAGGAAAATTATAGCATAGCGGGTCCAGTAACACCTCACTGATCTAAAATCACTAAGGAAAAAGGGAAGTTTCACACTGGTAAATTTGTCTAGATCATATCCATTTATTCATTCGTTAAAAAAATTATTAAACTCCCTGCTGTATACCAGGAACTGTTCTATGTGCTAGGAATAGAGTGGTGAAGAGACAGTCCCTGCCCTCGTGCAGTTCACTTTCCAGTGGGAGACAGACAATTTATATAAAAGAAATTAATCAGTTTTTTTCTTATTGGCAACAATTGTTATTAAGAATGTGAACAGAGAAATAAGATAGATCATGACTGGTGTGGACTGGATGTGGACTCAGTGAGGACCATCTAGGACAGTTAGAGGAAACCTCTCTGTGGAAACTGCATCTGAACCAGGGCTGAATGATGAGAAACAGCCAGTCCTGTGAAGGTGGAAGCAGAACATTCTAGGCACAAGAACAGCAAGAGCTAAGACTTTGAGGTCGAGATTAGAATGAAGGTAAGAGTGGCTAACGCAGAATAAAAGGAGAAAGAAAACAGGAAATTATCCATTTAAGCTCCAAATTTAGATGGACTGGTTTTCTTTTCTTTCTTTTTTTTTTATTTTGGTCAACTTTATTGAAGTATAATTTATGTAAAATAAAATGCATGTAGTTTAAGAATAAAATTCAATCAATTTTGACATATGTATTCACTTTTTCTTACTCCAAGATCTCATAGATTTTTCTCTGAGGAGTTTCTCTTAAACTCCTTTAAGAGTTTTATAGTTTTACCTCTTACATTTGGGTCTATGATCTACTTTGAGTTACTTTTTACACTTATTTTAAGATAAAGGTCAATGTACATTCTTTTTTACCCCAAAGGTATCTAGTTGTCGCATCAGTTGTTGAAAACACTATCCTTTCTCCATTGAATTATCTCGGCACCTCTGTTAAAAAAAATCAACTTATCCTATATGTGTGTCTCTGTTTCCATTCTGAAGCATTGATCTCTATTTCTCTCCTTTTACTAGTGCCATACTGTCTTGATTACGTAGCTTCATAGTGAGTCTTGAAATAAGAGAGTATAAATTTTCCAATTTTGCTCTTTTATCATTTATCAATTTCTACAGAAAACTTGCTGGGGTTTTGATGCATTAAATCTATAAATCAATTTGCGGAGACCTTACATCTCAGGGATATTGAGTCTTCTGATCCATGAACATTGTATATCAATTTATTTGGTTCTTCTTTAATTTCTCTCATCAATGTTTTAAGGTTTTTGGTTTACATATCTCATGTATTTTGTTAAATTTATTCCTAAACATTTCATTTTTTATGCTACTGTAAATGATCTTTTCTAAAATTTTATTTTCTAATTTTTTGTTGCTATATATAGCAATCCTTTTGATTTCAAATATCGATCTACTATTCTGTAACCTTGCTAAATTTACTTATTTATTGTATGAGGTTTTGTTTGTTTGTTTGAAATGGTTTAGAAACTTCATTAGCTGGACATACAGTCTTATATGTTTGCAACCGAGGTTTATGGCAAGGGGCAGGCTGTGATATTCAGTGTTCAGCACATTTGAGAACATCTGGAAACTTTATAGAGAGGGCTGGGTGCAGATGGAAACAAGAAGCCTCCTGGAAAATTCCTCATCATGAATAGCCAACTGATGAGTCATGTTTGGTTAAAGGATTATGAGTTTTTTGGAATGGAGAAACCGGTAAGAGGCAAGATCCTTATTTGCAGCAAAGACTAAAAAAGCTGTTCCACTAAAACCTTCATTTATTTTAAATTAAAGTACAAATGATTTACAATACTATATTAATTTCAGGTGTAGAACATAGTGATTTGATATTTTTATAGATTACACTCCATTTAAAGTTATAAAATATTGGGACTTCCTTGGTGGCACAGTGGTTAAGAATCTGCCTGCTAATGCAGGGAACATGGGCGCCTGTGTGGTCTAGGGCCCATGCTCTGCAACAAGAGAAGCCACGGCAATGAGAAGCCTGCGCACAGCAATGAAGAGTAGCCTCCACTCGCTGCAACTAGAGAAAGCCCATGCCATATGCAACAATGAAGCCCCAACACAGCAAAAAATAAATAAATAAATAAAGTTATAAAGTATTGACTATATTCTTTGTGCTGTACATTATGTCCTTGTATTTTATTTATTTTATACCTAGTAGTCTGTACCTCTTAATCCCCTTGCCCTATCTTGTCCCTCCCCCTCCCCCTCTCCCCACTGGTAACCACTAGTTTGTTCTCTGTATCTGTGAGTCTGTTTCTGTTTTTTTTATTTTTTAGATGTCACATATAAGTGAAAACATACAGTATGTGTCTTTGCCTGAAAAAAGTATAATACCCTCCAGGTCCATCCACGTTGTTGCAGGTATGTTGTGTGTGTTTGTGTGTGTGTATATATATATATCTGCTTTATCCATTCATTTCTTGATGGACACTTAGGTTGCTTCCATATCTCGGCTATTGTAAATAATGCTGCTATGAACATTGGGATACATATATCTTTTCTAATTAGTGTTTTTGTTTTCTTCAAATATATACCCAGGAGTGTAATTGATGGATCACATGGTAGTTCTATTTTTAGTTTTTTGAGGAACTGCCATACTGTTTTCCATAGCAGCTGTACCAATTTTTATCCCCACCAACAGTATATTAGGGTTCCCTTTCTCCACATCCTTGCCAGCATTTGTCATTTGTAGACGTTTTGTTGATAGCCATTTTGACAGGTGTGAGGTGATTCTAGACTTTGTTTTAAATTCTACTTTGTCTGCTATGAGTATTGTCTCCCCAATTTTCTCTTCATTTCCATTTGCATGTAATACCTTTTTCCATCTCCTCTCTTTCAATATGTATATGAGTTTAACTCTGAAGTAAGTCTCTTGTAGGCAGTATATAGATGTCTTGTTTTTTTTGTTTTTGTTTTTCTTTTATCCAATCAGCCACCCTATGCCTTTGGATTGGCACATTTAGTCTATTGACATTTAAAGTGATTATTGATAGGTATGTACTTATTGCCATGTTGCTACTTATTTTCTGCTTATTTTAGTAGTTTTTCTCTGTTCATTTCTTCTTCTTATAGTCTCTTTGCTTGTGGTTTGATGATTTTCTTTAGTGTTATGTTTGTGTTCCTTTCTCTCTAGTTTCTAATGTATCTATTGTAGGTTTTTGATTTGTGGTTATCATGGAGTTTATATATGATGACCTATAACTCTAGCTACTTGTTTTAACCTGATAGTCATTTAAGCTCAAACACATTCTAAAAGATCTACATTTTTTACTCCTCAACCTGCAACGTTTTGTGTTTTAGATGCCTTATTTTACATCTCGCAGGTCTATCTCTTAACTGTTTATTGTAGTAATAGTAGATTTTACAGTATTTGTCTTTTAATCTTTGTACTAGTTTATTTAAGTGATTATTTAAGCCTTTACTATATATTTGCCTTTACCAGTAGAATCTTTCCCTTTCTATAATTTCTTATTTCTTGTTTTAGCCTTTTCTTTTTCACTTAAAGAAGACCCTTTAACACTTCTTGTAAGGTTGGTTTAGTATTGATGAACTCTTTTAGTCTGTGCTTTTTTTGAGAAGCTCTTTATCTTCAGTTCTGAATGATAATCTTGCTGGCTAGAGTATCCTAGGTTGTAAGTTTTTTCCTTTCAGCACTTTAAATATACCATGTCACTCCCTTCTGGCCTGCAAAGTTTGTGCTGAAAAATCAGCCTCATGGGAGCTTCCCTTGTATGTGATTCTGTTTTTCCTTGCTGCCTTTAAAATTCTCTCTCTAACTTTTGCCATTTTAATTACGATATGTCTTGGTTTGGGTCTCTTTGGACACATCTTGTTTGGAACTCTCTGTGCTTTCTTGTACCTGGAAAGCTGTTTTCTTCTTCAGGTTAGGGAAGTTTTCAGCTATAATTTCATTAAATATATCTTCTACCTTTTTCTCTCTCTCTTCTCCTTCTGGGACCCCTATAATGTGAATGTTGGTATGCTTGATGTTACCCCAAATGTCCCTTAAACTATCTTATTTTTAAAAAATTTGTTTTTCTTTTTGCTTTTCTGATTGGGTGATTTTCATTATTCTGTCATCCAGATTGTTTATGCATTGTTCTGTATTACTTAATCTGCTGTAGTTCCTTCTAGTGTATTTTTCATTTCAGTTATTGTAGTCTTCATCTCATCTCTTTTTTATACTTTTTAGTTCTTTGCTGAAATTCTCACTGTGTCTATCTATTCTTTTTCCAAGCTCAGTTAGCATTCTTATCCCTATTTCTTTGAACTCTTCAACAGGTAAATTATTTATCTCTGTTTCATTAGGGTTTTGTTCAAGTGTTCTTTTCTTTTTCTTTTTTTTTTTTTTGCGGTACGTGGGCCTCTCACTGTTGGGGCCTCTCCCGCTGCGGAGCACAGGCTCCGCACGTGCAGGCCCAGCGGCCATGGCTCACGGGCGCAGCTGCTCAGCGGCATGTGGGATCTTCCCGGACCGGGGTACGAACCCGTGTCCCCTGCATTGGCAGGCGGGCTCCCAACCACTGCGCCACCAAGGAAGCCCAAGTGTTCTTTTCTTGTTCTTTCATTTGAAACACATTCCTCTGTCTTCTCAATTTGTTTGCCTTTCTCTGTCTCTAGGAAATTAGGTGAAACGGTTACCTGTCCCATTCTGGAAGGGTGTCCTTGTGTGGAAGAATCCCTATTCAATCTGTGTGTACCCAGTGGCTTTGATGGGAGAGCTGGCTCTGAAGAGAGCACTGACCATGCCTTCCCCAAGGATGTGCTGGCAGCCACAGCCTTGGCAGGAGGTAGGGCTGGAGTTAGAAGGGCTAGAACCTGAGCAGGTTGTGCACCTGGGCTTCTCCTGGGCTCAGTGGCAGTCATCACCCTATCGAGGGCAGGGTTGGGGCCCGAGCGGCTGGAGAAGGGTTCCTGATGGAATTGGGTTTCTCCTGGGTAGGATGGCAGCCTCCTCCTTGGTTGGGGTCATGGCCAGGGCCCAGAGCTTGGGGCTACACTTGTCTTCTGGTTTCACATTTTCCTCAGTAAGCATGCCTTAGTTAGAGGCCGGGTCAGGGCCTGAGGGGTTGCAGCCACTACTTAGCCACTACTAAGCTGCTTTCGCTCCCTCCCAAGTGTGCTCATGCACAAGTGTGCTGGCAATGGTGGGCTCAGCTCTGGAGCTGTTTTGTTCACTCCTGAGTGTGTGCACAGATGGGCTGCCCCACCCTGGTCAGAGGCAGGGCTGAGCCAAGGTGGCTTATTCCCTCTAAGTGTGTCCGCTCTCATGGGCAACGGCAGCCTCAGCCCTAGTGGGAGCCACACCGGAGCCAGAGGGGCTGGAGCAGGACCCGGTGGGGGAACCAGGTGCCCTGGGGTAGGCCTAGCAAGTCGGCCAGAGCCCCGGCACTTTTCTCTCTGCTGCCTCTGTGCTGTGCCTGGGAGCAAGCAAGCCTGTGCACATGTTCTTCTAGAGTAGGTCTAGGTTTCTTACAGCCCTCCGGTAGCCCCACCGGTTTTCAGGCCGGCTCATCTTCCCGACGTGGGACCCGAGGGCTGGGATGCTTAATAAGTGGCTTGAATCCCTTGCTCCGTCAGGGAGGTTTCCGGGCCTGTGGCATCCCCCGCTTCTTCTGAGTCCCCCACTAGGGATCTGGGTCCCAACCAGACAACTTCTTCCCTTCTACCAGAATCCACGTGAATCTTTCTTTACAGCCTTGGTCTTAGAAGAGCCGTTCTGCTAGTCTTCAAGCCTATTTCAGCGAGAGTTGTTCTATATACAGTTGTAGGTTGTTTTTTTTTTTTTGTGCTACGCGGGCCTCTCACTGTTGTGGCCTCTCCCGTTGCAGAGCACAGGCTCCGGACGCGCAGGCTCAGCGGCCATGGCTCACGGGCCCAGCTGCTCTGCGGCATGTGGGTTCTTCCCAGACCGGGCATGAACCCGTGTCCCCTGCATCGGCAGGCGGACTCTCAACCACTGTGCCACCAGGGAAGCCCCAACAGTTGTAGTTTTGATATGTTCTGAGGCGAGGTGAGCTTAGTGTGCTCCGGCTCTACCATCTTGATCCTGCTTCACAAAACCTTTTAAGGCAGGTGATCTTTGGTAAGCCACTCAGAATCTCAACAGACAAAGGGGGGATTTCATTTTTTTCCTGTGGTTGTGGTGTGTGTGTATGTGTGTGTGTATGTGTGTAAGAGAGAGAAAGAGAGAGAGAGAGAGAGAGAGAGAGAGAGAATTTAATGAAATTGTGGACTGAAAACTAATTGAAAACTAAGTAGCTGGCAGAAATTCCACACCTCTATTCTCCCTTTTCCCCACAAACCCTGCAAGCACCCCTCATACCACGAATGCTTAAATGAAGTTTATTATATTAAAAACTACGGATAATTTTTGGTTTTGTTGTTGATGTTTGAATAGTTAAGCGATATGGTTGATTGCAGTGGCATGGACCAGAACCAGGCAGTGGTCATGAGAATAAAGGAAAAAATTTGGCAGACTTTGGACCTCTGCAGGGCATGGAAAAAGAGGTCAAACTGATGTTATCCATAACTCATGGGCCAGGCAGCTCCAGCGAACATCTGGAATTCACATGTAGCCACAAAGGCTGCATCTTCCTATCTCACCTCCTGTCTTCATAGCTGTGTTGGGAAATAAGCCCATTTGCGATTACGGAGAGGTTTTGTCAGAGTAAGAATCAAGACAATTTCACAATCCCAGAACCTCACATTTTCTGGTCTCTTCTCCACCTCCTTGGGGAAGAGCTGCTCTGAGAGCCTGCATAGGGGACCTCCCTGTTCTCTCTGGTCATTTTAACTCCACATCCGAGACTATACCCAGATATTTTGTTCATTTATTCACTCATTAATTTAAAAAAATTATTGAGAGCCCGCTGTATGCCAGGCATTGTTTTAGGTGCTGGGGATTCGGAGCCAATAAAGCAGACAAAACTATTTTCATGGAGTTTATATGTTAAACAATTTCTTCAACAACCATTTGTACTGATTTCACAGTGTCACTAGGGGGAGGAGAAAACAACCACATATCATACAGGCTGATAAATGCCCCAATCTGAGGCCAGTGTAGGCTACTGTGGAATTACTGAACCTATCTTAGGGAATCAGGGAGGCCTTCCTACAGGTGGTGTCGGCCTTGGGTAGGATGAGCATGGAAGGCAGGTGAAAGTTTTCCTCCACCCTCCTAGGAGCTCCAACTGGGACTGACATAAGACAGATTAACAGGGGAAATGCACATACATTTCATTTACATGGAGCCACAAGAAAAATGACCCAAAGAAATGACTAGGCCTAAGTGTGCATGTGGCAGGTTGAACAAAGAATAGCCATTTTGTCATAGTATACAAGTAACTAAAGCATATGAGGGAACTAAAGGAAGATAAGAGTTATTTTAACAAGGTCTGTTTATCAGATTCTTCTAGCCCTCTCCTCCCCTCCTTGTCTCTGACGATGAGAATGTTTCTTTCTCCTGGTAGTGAGGACACCATTACATGGGAATTTTATCTCCTGTTTTTAGGAAGAAAAAGGAAGGTCGGAGCTCCTTCCTTGCATTTGCTGTCTTTCAAATGTCTTTAACTCAAATAATCAATAGGCCGTAGTGGCATATTTTGGGGTGGCATGTCCTGAACTCCTTCAGGTAGGAATTAGCTAGGTGAGAAAAGGGGGGACTACCCCAGCGTGGCTCTGGTGGTGGGGGAAGGAAGGAGGGGGGCAGTGGAGGCTGGAACTATAAGCCAAGTTTCATCACTGAATGCCTTGTATGTGATGGTCTAAAGGTTTGCTATTACCTGCTGCAACACACTACCTGCACACAAATTTATCGTCTTATATTCTGGAGGTCAAAGTCTGAAATGGTCTCACCGGTCCAAAGTCAAGGTGCCCACAGTGCTGCATTCCCTTCTGGAGGCTCTAAAGGAGAGTCCATTTCGTCACCTTTTCCAGCTTCTAGAGGCCGCCTGCATTCTCTGGCTTGTGGCCTCTTCTCCATCCTCAAAGCAGGCAGCACAGCATCTCCAAATCTCTCTGCGCCTTCTGCCTCCCACTACTTCTTTTAAGGACGCTCGTGATTAGATTGGGTCCGTGTGAATAGTGCAGGATAATCTCCCCATCTCGGGGTTGGATGGTTAGCAGCTTTAATTCCCTCTGCAATCTTAATTCCCTCTTGACATGTAAGGTTTACATATTCACAGGTTCTGGGTAATCATTAGGACATGGACGTTTTTGGGGAGGCGCGTTACTCTGCCTGCTACAGATGGGGAGCTACAGAAGGACAGACACAGAGGAGCAATGTGATCAGATTTGCGTTCAGAGGAACAGCTTTCGTGGTCGTGTGAAGATTGGGCTGGGGGTGGGGTGAGGTGGGGATACTGAGGCTATAAGTAAAAAGCCCAGTTAAGGGTTTCCCTGGTGGCGCAGTGGTTGAGAGTCCGCCTCCCGATGCAGGGGACGCGGGTGTGTGCCCCGGTCCGGGAAGATCCCACATACCGCGGAGCGGCTGGGCCCGTGAGCCATGGCCTCTGAGCCTGCGCGTCCGGAGCCTGTGCTCTGCAACGGGAGAGGCCACAACAGTGAGAGGCCCGCGTACCGCCAAAAAAAAAAAAAAAAAAAAAGCCCAGTTAAGAGACCAGTTCAGTAATTAAGTGAAAAATGATGTGCCTGTATACATGCACTCTAGGTAATGTAACCCTAGGATTCCTAGAAAAAATGAATCTAATTAAGCTTGAGACACACCCCATAGTGTGAAGAAAAGGAAATTGTTTTTTAATCCTGGTTTAAGGCATGAATAACTTTGGAACAAAGGCTAAGTCTTCATAGAGAATCTCCTTACTTTTCCCAAGAAGAAAGTTCTGCTTAGTTTGTAAAACGGGGATGTTGGATTAGAGCATCTCTAAAGTTTTCTCTGTCCTAACCTCTCTGATTCTGTGAAAAGGAGATGGGGGCTGTTTCTACCTTATTTCGATTGTGGCTTAAAAATAAATGAACACATGACTGAAAAGACCTCTGCGAGTATAACAGCAAAGCTGCTGGGCTAAGTGCCATCAACTCAATAAACTACACACGACTGGAGCAAATGCTTCAACATAGGGAAAATGAGCCACTGTGCATCCCGAGAGCTGGGAGACTGAAATTCTCGGAGTATTTTCAAAAGATACTTAGCAGGTTTTAGTTTCAGTTCTTTTTTTTTTTTTTTTTTTTTGCGGTACGCGGGCCTCTCAGTGTTGTGTTCTCTCCCCTTGCAGAGCAACAGGCTCCGGACGCGCAGGCTCAGTGGCCATGGCTCACGGGCCCAGCCGCTCCGCGGCATGTGGGATCTTCCCGGACCGGGGCACGAACCCGTGTCCCCTGCATCGGCAGGCGGACTCTCAACCACTGCGCCACCAGGGAAGCCCAGTTTCAGTTCTTTTTGACCTTGCCGGTAGGAACAATGAAATGAGAAGTGGATTCCTACTGTATCTGTCAGGACTCTTGGTGGCAACCAAGGGGAACTGACTCTGCCTTGGGAGTATCTTGAGGACACAGAGATTGGCTGAGGGGCTGAAATCTGGGCTGAAGGACCATCAGGAAGCAAGGGAGCACAGGGGCCTCAGCGCTGAGAAGGCACACAAGGGGATGCTGTAGAAATGTCTGGGACATTGTGTGCCCCCGTTTCTCCAGAGTATCTGACCTCAAATTGTTCCCTCCATCTTTGGGTTACCAGCTGGAGATTCAACTCCCTGATTGGTCTCATTGGTCACGTACCCATTCCCGTAGCTGTAGAGGAAGAATCTGGCTCTTCCGCTCGGCTTCCCATATAGCCACACTATTCACAATGAGAAATCTCCTACAAGAAGACCAGATTCAAACAAGTGTGGTATGCGGTAGGAGTGGAGCTGAAGGATTGTTGGTTGCTAGGTAGCCAGAAAATGACCAGTGTCTCCTAATCTTGGTTTTTGTCTCTGGCTCCTTTGACTTCCTCTTGTCTGCCTTTTAGTTTATTAACTTATGGGAGGTATGCCACATCAATTTAGACTGGTGTAAATAGGTTTCCAATTGCCAGGGTGAGTGAGAAAATAAGATTGTAAGGGTCACTTTGTTTTTTTTGAGATTGCCATCCTGATATAGCAGGCTGTATGCTGCAGATCTAAGCCCAACCCAGATGAAATTCTTAAGCCAATTTCTAATATTTGTGTTTGTGTTGCAGATGCAGCTTCTGATGGCTCCCCAGCTAAGGCTGTGTGGACAGAACAGGTGAGGAGAATAGCCCTCAGGGACCATTGCTCTGGGAGATGGGTGCATTTGTAGCAGTGATGTTTGACCACACACCCGTGATGCCTGTCGGGTTCAGTATCATCCTTGTGTGCATGTAGTCAGCACTCAATGCAGAGTTAAATTGCCTGTTTTTTCTCTAGAAGTGTCTGTTTGCTGTGAAGAGTACTAGAGATAGAGATGGATAGTCACCACTGTTAAATTTCACATATTGGATATCAGTTCAAAGTGAGGAATCCAGATGAAATCCAGCCACTTGGGAAAGAAAAAGGTCAAACTTTTAAGGGGTCCTCCTTTGTGCGTCTAACTGAGAGGCTGGAACCAGCATGTCGGCCAGCAGGAGAGGAGCTGGTAGGCCAAGCTAGTTGACTCCAGTTCTGTGGCGGTCCCCATGCTGGTTGCAGAGAAGCAGACAGAGCAACCAGTTTTTCCTCTTTCTGCATCATTAGAATGTTGCAGAAATACACAAAGCCAGGGATTTTGCAATGGAAAGCAGCAGTAGCTGCACCCTCAGGAGGATAAAGTGCTTTAGCTCTTCTCTTGCCATTGTTGTGTGCACTGCAGGGACCATTAACCCCTCCCCAAGCTTGGTGAGGGGAGTTGAGAGTAGTGATTGGCAAGGTCTATGGCAAGGGTGGGCTGGCCTCTCCTGCTGGAGCCGAAGGCTGGCTGAGGGGCAGATCCTCAGACACCCATCTCGGCCCAGCCACTGAGGGGTGTGGTGGGGTGGTGAATGAAGTGAGAGGCCCTGGGAGGAACTGACCCCCCAAAGACCAGGTCTGATCTTGACCTTGACAACCAGAAGCTAGGAGGCTGGAGGAGCTATCTGGAGAGCAGGTGAGGAGAGAGGCAGCGGCTGCACTTGCACTGCTGGGTGGGACAGGGATGAGGGTGTGCCCACAGGCACCCAAGAACACCAATTAAAAAGAACCCAGCCCTGGAGACCTGCCCACTGGGGCCCTCACTCAGCCTTGTGTGAGGCTGGGGGCTAGCAATGGGGGCAGGAACTGATGCCAGGAACGAGAGGCTGACTCTGGTGCAGTATATCTGTCCCCTTTGGCCATCTCTGAAGTTCCCACTGATGGAATATAAGAAGAAAAAAAAAAGGTCATGAAGAATCTAGGGGTAAGATGGGAATAAAGACACAGACCTACTAGAGAATGGACTTGAGGATATGGGGAGGGGGAAGGGTAAGCTGTGACAAAGCGAGAGAGAGGCATGGACATATATACACTACCTAACATAAAATAGGTAACTAGTGGGAAGCAGCCGCATAGCACAGGGAGATCAGCTCGGTGCTTTGTGACCACCTAGAGGGGTGGGATAGGGAGGGTGGGAGGGAGGGAGACGCAAGAAGGAATATACATATGTATATGTATAACTGATTCACTTTGTTATAAAGCAGAAACTAACACACCATCGTAAAGCAATTATACTCCAATAAAGATGTTAAAAAAAAAAAAAGAGCCAGAATGTGGATGCCTGCCGTGGCAGAGAAACTAAGCCGCTAGGTTAAAAGTGTTTTCCTTCTTTTCTTTTCACCCTCCTTTCCTGTGCTTTCCCTCTCCCCAGACTCTGGAGTGGCCTGAAGTAGCAAGTAGGGGTAAAGTAAGAGAAGTAGATTTGGGTAAGAAAAGGGAAATAGACACCCCACCTCCATCGTGTCTGAGCCCGGCGGAAAGCCACCGTCAAGGGAGAGGGCTACTAGCGAGTTTGGGAAGGAATTAAGTACAAGTTGCTATTCAGTTAGGAAATCGTGGTTTGAGTTATAGAGACTAGGAATCTAACTCAGGTTTTTGAGAAGAGTCTTTCATAAGGTGTGATCATGAGAATACACATGACAGGAATGAAAATGGTGAAGTGTGGCTATCTCATTTCCATTCATTTATTCCTTTATTCGTTTAACAAATATCAACCGAATGCTTGCCAGGTGATGGCCATATCTGTGGAGCTGGTCTTCCCGTATTTAGCATTGAGAGGGCTCAAGCCCTTTCTTGAATTTCTACAGCTGTTGATAAGATCCCCCTGGTGGCCCTTAGATCCGTCTTCCGGAAGACCCCGACATGTTCTTTCTTGTTATTACCTGCATTGTTTGATCTAAAACGCACACACAGTATATCAGTTGGGCGATTCTGGACTGATGAGGGAGTATCTTATTATTGCACTCTGTCAGTTTGTTTTCTAAATATTTCTAAATGAGTTGAGAACCCAGAAATGGAGAAACTCTAATCCCTCCACACCCTGCCTGGTAGGTTCAGAAGTACCAGCACCGCCCACCACTCTGCTCCTGCCTCCGATTCCAGGAGAAGGGGGCTGCTTCTCACCTCTCCAACGCTAAGTTAGAAGCGAACCGCTTTCCGCAGCTGAATTAGAGGCTTGTACCGCAGCCAAAACACAGTGTGGATTAGACAACTAAAGATGTCTTTTCAAGGGAAACAAAGAAATTAATTAAAGCCAGACAGGAAGCATCTCCGGTGTGCTGTCTGGAGCTGCACCCTCTCTTGGGCCTGCGGGCGCCGACAGGGAGGGTATGACCCGGCAGGTGGTGGCTGGAAACCTAAGCCAGACCTTGAGGTTAACAGAGAGCCCCTCATGGGGTGGGCGGCTGCCACCACTGTGAGTGCTTTGGAGCAGGACGATGGCCCGTGCCCGTGGCGAGGGAGTCAGTGTGTGTGTGTGTGTGTGTGTGTGTGTGTGTGTGTGTACGTGTGTCTATGTGAGTGCTTGTGTAGGACCTGGGTGGGGGAAGGGAAGAAGGTCATTAAAAGAGTCTTGATGGCTGGGCTTCCCTGGTGGCGCAGTGGTTGAGAGTCCGCCTGCCGATGCAGGGGACACGGGTTCTTGCCCCGGTCCGGGAAGATCCCACATGCCGCGGAGCGGCTGGGCGTGTGAGACATGGCCGCTGAGCCTGCGCGTCCGGAGCCTGTGCTCTGCAACGGGAGAGGCTACAACAGTGAGAGGCCCGCGTAACGCAAAAAAAAAAAAAAAAAAAAAGAGTATTGATGAGACTTCCCTGGTGGCGCAGTGGTTAAGAATCCGCCTGCCAAGGCAGGGGACTTGGGTTCAAGCCCTGGTCCGGGAAGATCCGACATGTTGTGTAGCAACTAAGCCCATGCACCATAACTACTGAGCCCACAAGCCACAACTACTGAGCCTGTGTGCCACAGCTACTGAAGCCTGCACACCTAGAGCCTGTGCTCTGCAACAAGAGAAGCCACTGCAATGAGAAACCCACACACCACAACGAAGAGTAGCCCCCGCTCGCCACAACTAGAGAAAGCCCACGTGCAGCAACGGAGACCCAACGCAGCCAAATAAATAAATTTAAAAAAAAAAAAGAGTCTTGATGGTGATAAATGGGCACATTTTGTTTTTTCCAGTATAAAGGGACAGGGTCTCTGAAGGAAGGAAAAAAAAGGCCTAAACGTGTTGGGAGAAAAATGTCAGGCAGTTTCATAAATATTATTTGATGTAATTCCTTAAGGTGAGTGTTGTCCCATTTTTAGAGATGAGCAGGGTGAGGTAGACAGAGGGGCAAGTTACCCTGACAAAGGTTAAATGGCAAACAAGTGGCATTATTGGGATTTGAATTCCGGTCTTTGACACAAAGCCAGGCTGCAGATGCCCCCTTCCCCTCACTGCCTCTCCCATGACCCTTTCTTGCAGTGCCTCCCAAGAGCTGTGTATGACTTACGAAGGGGAACTTCAGAGGAAAATCACTTTGCCTTACTAAACCTCTGGGCCTCCATGGTAAAAGGAGGCAGATGAATTAGGTGAGCTCGAGATTCCTTTTAGCTCTAATATTCTGTTTGTGGAGCCTGGAGGGTTTGGGGGGTGGGACAAGGTAACCCAGACTCTAGACTAAGCTGATTGTGGTGGAAATCTTACCTCATCATCATGTCCCAGACGCACAGGATGGCATTTAATTTCTCAAAAGCTGACTTGGAATCGGACACTAATCCCCACTCTCTTCAACTGTAGTCCCACTGCTTTTAGAGGGAAATATGGTGCCTGGCACATTAAACACTCAGTAATTATTTGAGGAATGAAAGATTGAATGGAATCAATTGGCCAGCGCTCAGCTGGCCCTGTGTGTGGAGGTGGGAAGTAGGAGTGGGGAGTGAAGGACCCGTGTGCAGAGGTGCATAGAGATGTCCCTGGACATAACAGGACTTAAATGATATTTATTACCGGGGCCACATGGTGCAGTCTGGGTTCTTTTTTTTTTTTTTTTAACAAACAAAGATCCAGTTTCAGTGGGTTGGTTAAATGCCTTACTTTGATGTGGCTACTTTGTTGACCCAGTTATGCAGCTCAGCACAGGCTGTTCTGTGGAAAAGAAGAAGCCAACTGTTAAACTACTGCCTATCTTTGCTGCAAAGAGGGAGCCCCAGAGTAGATGATCTTTTGTATCTGGGAGCCCATTAATTAGTCTTGGAACGTGTAACGGAAGGCCTCGGGCTCCACTGGGAGCGGAGAACGCAATCGCACAGCATGTTCAAATGAGGAGATTGGGAGGCCAGAGTGTTGGGAGGAAGAACACGGGCGAGGAACACCTGCGGCGTGGCTGAGATGCTTAAGATGCGGTTCTAACTTTCACCTGCAGCGACATCTGTCACCTTCAGAAGCGCTTTGTGTGAGTGATTTCGAGGGAAATTTAAAAAGTGGGGTCTGTGACAGGGCAAGAGAGAGGCATGGACATATATACACTAACAAACGTAAGGTAGCTAGCTAGTGGGAAGCAGCCGCATGGCACAGGGATATCATAGGCTTGGTGCTTTGTGACCGCCTGGAGGGGTGGGATAGGGAGGGTGGGAGGGAGGGAGACGCAAGAGGGAAGAGATATGGGAACATATGTATATGTATAACTGATTCACTTTGTTATAAAGCAGAAACTAACACACCATTGTAAAGCAATTATACTCCAATAAAGATGTTAAAAAAAAAAAAGTGGGGTCTGGGTCATGGAAGAACAGGAAGGAGAACAGCTGCTGGGGTGAAGGAGAAAGAGAGAGGGATGGTCTAACGAGGAGTGGGGTGTCCCCAGAGCCCCGACACTCCACGGAAACCTCGGGACAACCTGGGACTTCCCACTATATACCAGTGCCGGTTTTGTTACATTTCAAAAGCGCATGACCATGACCGTAGCTGACATCGTGCAGACTGGTCACAGAGCCTTGGGTGTGCGAGTCATCTTCAAGGCAGGGAGAAAGGGCATTTACTTCAGGTCAGTCAAGGCAGAGCCCCACGTGCACACGGCTGCTTTTTCCAAGACTCGGTGGGAAACCACTCGTGCCAAGGGATATGAATATTTAACATTTTCCCGAGGAACAGTCAATCTGTTAGTTTTACCCTTCCCCATATAACAAGATGTAGATGATAAGCAAGTGAAAGTCACGAGGGACAATTGAAGGTCACCGGATCCAACTAGTTATGGAAAAGAATGAAGCGAGAAGCACCGCAGGATCGAAGACTACGTAGAAAAAAACGCTAACAGTAATCATAATTGACAGCAAGAATTTCCGAACTAAAAACATTTAGTTTTCAAAAGCGCCCCAGTCATTAATGAGTAATGAGTAAGAGAGTAGGGAATATGTTTGTGAGAAAATTATTTTTACCTCAATTTAATAATTGTTACTTGGGTCTTATTGGACGGATCAGTAGAGAGATTTTAATTCCCTGTGAGTTCTACTTGGCTGCTAACCGCCGGCCAGCTCTCGGCTCCCTTGAGCCTCTACCCAGTTACTACCATAGTCTTCATTCAGGCGACTGGAGATTCTTTCATCCAGCACTGGCAGTGATTGTAACATAACATAACACTTATTCATTGGGGCTGGGGTTAATGTAAACTAAGTTGATGGAAGAGAACTATGAGTTTTCGGCAAATCTCTTCTTTTTTTTTTTTTTTTTGCGGTCGGTACGCGGGGCTCTCACTGTTGTGGCCTCTCCCGTTGCAGAGCACAGGCTCCGGACGCACAGGCTCAGCGGCCATGGCTCACGGGCCCAGCCGCTCCGCGGCATGTGGGATCTTCCTGGACCGGGGCACGAACCCGTGTCCCCTGCATTGGCAGGCGGACTCTCTACCACTGCGCCACCAGGGAAGCCCATCAGAGCAATATTATTGATTAATTATGAAACCAATAGGTAAATATTAAAACAAATAGGTAAATATTACACTACTAGTTGTGGAAATGGAGATGTGGGTATTCAAAGCTCAAACTGAAATCATTATTTATCCCCCTTCAAATCCTCTCCTTCTGTATTTAGTGCATTAATATTACCATCATCTATCCAAAAACCCAAGAGTTTTCTTCTATGCCCCCAATCCCCTAGACCTATCAATCACCAGATCCCTTCTGTTTTACTACCTATTTATGTCTAGAATTAGCATCTTTGTTTTCCCTATTCCTTCTGCTCTGGTCAAGCCCTCATCTTGTCCAAACTGGTCTCAGCATCCTCTGGTACAAACTCCAAGTACCTCAGACTGAAGCCTCTCGGCTCCTTGCCATTGTATCTGCAAATGTTACCTACGTCACTCACAAGGCTGAGAGCTCAAGGGGATATGGAGAAGTCTGTCTGATTCACATTTGTATTGCCAGCACCTAGCATAGAGCCTGGACAATGGCCCACACAAGCCTCCACCCATCCATCATCCATCCTTGCAATGCATGTTTACTGAGCTCCCACTGTGTGCACACTACTCGTGGGGGAACGAGAATATGGCAGCGAACAAAACAGCAAACAACATATGCTGTCCTTACATATGTTGCGTCTTACACTGATGCATATATTTAAGCCTTTACAAAGAAATTTTGTAAAGTTATAGAGTCAGACATATCAGTGTCCTTTAAAAGGTATTATTATGTGTGCTTTTTCCGGACAGTTGACCCTTGAACAACACGGGTTTGAACTGCGTGGGTCCACTTACGTGCAGATTTTTTTCAATAAATAGGTACTACAGTACTATGTGATCCACAATTGGTTGAATCTGAGGACATGGAATCGCAGATGGGGAGGGCCGACTATAAATATATACATACTCAGATTTTCAGCTGTGTGGGAGGCATCACCCCTAACTCCCCGCATTGTTCAAGGGTCAGCTGCTTAAGAAATCCTTTGGTTCTAAACGATAATAAAAAATCTCCCATAGAACCATTATGATTAAGAACTCAGGCCTGCAGTGAAACTGAGTTCAAATCCTATCTTCGCCATTAAAAGCTGGGTAATTTAGTCAACAATTCTGTACTTCAGCTTGGTCATTCGTACAGGTAAAAGTATTTAAGGGTATTTAACTCACTGCAGTTGTTTTGGAGATCCAATGAGCTAATACAACTAAATACATATAGAATTGAGTCTGAGAAATTGCACGTTTGTATTGTTATAGGTTATTATTTTATTACGTTTGTTCTTTATGATTGCCTCTCTAATTCATATGAAATTTATTTTCATTTATGGTAGAAATTGAGAGTCCCATTTTATGTTATTCTTCATATGGAAAACCAGTTGTCCCCAAATTTTTGTTTATACTCTTTCAATGGTTTCTCTTTGCTCCAAGAATCACAGGGCAATTCTGTATGTTAATCTACTCAGCTGCATGGGCTCTCACCCCACCTTTTCAGACTTCCCTTTGTACTACTCTCCACTGCTGTGCTATCGCCACCCTAGCCTCCTTTGTGGTCCTGGAACATACCAGCCTCTTTTCCTCCCCAGGGCCTTTGCACTTGCTATTTTCTTTTCCTGGAATGTTTTTCTTCCCAAATCTTGTATGGCTCCTCCTGGTCATTCAGGTCTTCCCTGTTCACTTAAGATAAAACATGTCATCCCTTCCTACTCCCCCCCCCACTCACCCCCAAACCACTACTTTCTCTCTGTTTCATTTTATTTACTTTATTCCATCTTATTTATTTCATTCACCACATTTATGATCCGGAATTTGTTTTGGTAAATCATTCTTTTCTTCCTTCACTGGAACATAAGCTTCATTGGAACAGTAATTCTTGTCTGTTTTATGTACTATGGTAGCCTCAGAGTCTAGAATAGTGCCTAGGAAATAGTAGGTACTTAATAATTACCTCATCAGGAAGTCTCTCCTTTTCTCCCTACCAAACCAGGCCTGCTTTTTAGAAGGATAATCCTGGTGACACTATGGAAGTTGGTTTGTCCCATGCCTGGAACGCTCTCTTTCTGGCTTATCCTTTCAGTCTCACCTTAACTATAAACTGTTCACAGAGGCCTTTCTGGACCCTGGTATCTAACATGGATCTCCAGAGACTTGCTGCAACCAGCTGAGATACTGAGATAGTGAACATCCTGAGAATTTAAATGTGCATGTCAGGCATTTAAAGGTAAGCCCTGGGGCTGTCAGAAGGTGAGCTCGATGAGGCAGGAGTTTGTCTTTCTTCTATGCTGCTTCTCAGGGCCTGGCACTTAGTAAGTGCTCAGTAAAAATTCATGGACTGAATCAATAAGTGGTTTTTCTGTGGTTTCCTTTGTTTTCCTGTTATCTTGTTTCTCTACTTTGATGTTGCAACTCGTATTATTTTTTTTATTTTGGACTTGAGCATTTAAAGCTGTTTGCTTTGAATGCCTTTTCTGTTTTAGAAGACAACTCTGCCAGGTTGTGGTGCTGTTTATCTACAAGTCAGATGTTTCCCCTCCTCCGCTGGCCATCAGTTTTGGAGCTGGTTTCACTTAGAGGACATCCCTACCTTGTCACTCTGCCATCTCTTCAGAAATTCACAGTCACAGAGAGGCTTTTGGGAGGAGAAGAGCTCAAGTATAAAATCCTAAGAGTTCATAAACACTAGTCTAAGAGAGGCTCATAGGATTATGGATGATAGAGAGGTATGAGAATTCAAATCAGATCAGACACTTATTTAATGCTTGCTGTGTGCAGGAAACTGTGGTATATGCCACGGGGAACACTTAGAAGTTAAACCGTGCCTCAAAGGGCAAGGGGTGCAGCTGGGAAAGATGCTCTCTGCTCCAGAATGATCACATTTGAGATGACATCAGGACACACAGATGGAGAAATCTTGGAAACAGATGTGATGCCTGGTAAACAGTTGGCTCTGGAGCCCTCAAGGTCCAGCCTTGAGATTTTAAGAATCATCTTAGATGAGAGCAAATATTCAGAATGGTGATTTTAAGGGACAGTAGTGTCCTGTGTCATTAAAATAATTAAAAACGATCATAGTGCAGTTTCACAGAGGTAGAAAGGTAGACCAATGAACGATTTTTAACAATAGCAAACAAGGGTGGAGTATGTCTGGCTCAACTTAACTAGGGCCTCAGAATTTTCCAGTCCCCTTCATGAACACACGTCCTAGAATTGGCAGCCCACCTCCGGCAGGACTGCCCAAACTACTCCATTCCATAAGTGACTGAACATCGACCAAATTGCTAAGCCCCAGAAAGTCGGTTTCCCCAGGTAGCCCAGGTGGGAAACCTGATTCTGTGATCCAAAGACTCAGGACAAACTTTTAACTGAGAGCCTCAGCACACAGAATGGCGTTGGGCCGGACAGCTCTGGGAAAGGAGAGGAAATGCCCCCACGTGGTGAGAAATGAAGGAGGAGTTTGAAACGGAGATGGTCTGGCTCTTCCTGCTTTTTCCTTGAGGTTGCCATCATTGCTTTGCATCATGTGCGAGAAAGCAAAGCGCCAGGGTGAACTCAGACTCAGACATGGTGCATGGATTTGCAATGTTCATCATGAGAGTCAAGGGTGCGTTAAGGGTGATTTGGGCCAAAGACTGTGACAGGCAGCAAACTCCTTAAACCGTCGATAGTCTAGGAGTTAAGTGAGGATAGTAACTTACTGTACAGGGAGGCATTGGTTCCTTAGAAATAAGCAGGTCAGTCCAGGGCAAATTTGGAACAGGGTAAGTACTTATAACTGCACAGATGCGAAGGGGCCAAAGAAGGGAGCATGGGAAAGGCCCAGGGGGGTGGGTGGGTGTCAGGTCTGGGGTGTCTTATAAGAGGAACTTTGTGGGTTTGGGAGTATCCTGGAGTTGAGGGGCACAAACACAAATGATACAGGAGCATGCCAAAGAGAGCCCTCCCTCGCTTCACCTTTTGGCCTCCAGGTCTGTCTTTGGTGATCAGGAAAGGGGCAACCAGGGTCAGATGCTGACCGAAGCCATTTGCTCTGAGACCTCCTGCTGGGTTACACCCCTTTCTGCCCTCAAGCAGGTGAGCTCTCCTCATGGCCTGGGGCATTATTTGCTCTCAGCTTGCATTTCTTCACAGGAATGGCTGGCCCTGTGGGTAGATGTCACCAACATTTTCCCAGGCTTGTGAAAAGGATCTGTTAGCATTTACAGAGCATTTAGCATCTTCCAGTGCCATGCTCAGTCCCTCATTGGGGATGACCAAGACGACCTTGTTAGTAGGTTCTATACTACGATCCCTCACTTCTTAGGTGAAAACAGGGGTACAGAGAAGTCTCACAGCTTCCTCAAAGTCACCACGGGGCTGGGACTCAAACTCAGGTCCTTTTCTGCAGAGTCTGTGACTCTAATCACTCCACTGCACAGCCTGCTCATCAGGCACGACCTCCTTCCTGCCAGGTGGTGAGTTGGTTGTTAAAACCCTCAAACCCTGGTGATGCCCTAAGGGCATGTAAATGAGCCATTCTTGATCTTCCCAAATAGTAAATGAATGTTAACAAGCTTTTATGTAAAACAACTTTATTGCAATTAAAAAAGAACAAAGACAAGTTGATAAGTGCCTTTAATTACAATGCACCTGCTATTTACATGTAATTATACTTTTATATACAGCTTGAGTAAGGTTCATTACATGTAAACTATAAGATAGGACAAGTTGAACTCCAGCCTTTTGGGAACATTCAGCATAGAAATACTATGGGCAAAAATACACAGAAAACAAATATCCATTTCAGTTCCTTAGGTACCATTACTGGATAAATGATCAAGATCTGGCCACAGAAGAGAATTGTAAATATGAATCAAGTTGAAACTTATTCTTAACATGACTAACAGTATTGCTATTATTTAAACCCTAAACATAATTAATAATTGGATCACTAAAAACAACACAATTTCAACTTATATAGCACCTTTCTGACGGAATTCAAAGCATTTGTATTTATATTATCTCATTTGTCCCCATAACATCCCTATGAGGTAGGCAATGGTTGGTATCATTATCCCCATTTTGTATATGGAGAAACTGAGGCACAGAGTAGTTAATCATTTGCTCAAGGTCACACAGTAAAGTCAGTGCTGGAACGGGGACCACAGAGCCATGAGTTGATCTCCAAAACCAATGCTTCTCTTTAAACTAAATTGTCCCCTCTGAGAATTTAATTCAATACTTCAGTTCATTTTTCCAAGACATAAAAACGTGCATTTTTTTCTCCCATAAAAATTGTTGAAATACTATAGGCAAGAAACAAACACTCTGGGGCAGAGGTTAGACTGATACTATGTTCTTCTAGAAAGAGTTTATGGACGTCTCTTGTTGGTTTTGTTTTTTCATTACTAGGAGTTTCTTTCCCCAGTTTTTAAAAAAGTTAGAATGAAATATATTTGAAAGAATGCACCTAGATACCTAGAAATTATAGCTTTGGTAGCCATATTCTGCCATGCACAAACCAGGTTTATTCCTGAGTTTACAAAGAAAAAAATACCTAAACAATAATTTAAGTCTTCGAGATATTCTTTCTCAATCTTATATACACTTACGGTGTGCTTCTCAAGAGACTCAGAGTGGTAGGCAGGGCACTGGAATAAAATATTTTCCAGAGTCACACACACAGGGGCAGGAAGTCTTTCCCACATCACTTAGTTCAAATTTTACTTCTAATTCCTGCCCTACCCACCCCCTGAGAATCAAATATGTAGTTGGTACTCAGAAAAAAAATAAAGAAAAAATTTTAAAAAGGGTCAAACATCTGAGGCATACAGGACTCTGTCAAACGCCTGTTGACGTGGATGTAAAATTCAACTTTCCCAACACGTTCCGCGAGCTTCTCCCTGAGAGCAAAGCACTGCTGATGGTGCCGCCAAATCTCCAGGACGTCAGGAGGCAGCCGTGGAGGCGCCCACAGGAGTTAAGTTTCGAGCGCGGCTCAGGAAAGACAGAGAAGCTTATATTTAAAAGGATGAATGCGAAAAAAGCAAGCACACTTACTGGATGGGTCATGATCATCCTGTCAGGTTCATCTATGGGTTTGACATCAAAAATACATAAAAACTTGTCCAAGGAATGTTCAAAGACCGACTCAGGCCTTTGGTTCTAGTCTCTTCGCCTAGGGAAAGGCACTGCTGTCTGTCAGGGAAGCCTTTACTACCTAAATGAGGAGCTAAAATTACATTTCTTTTTCCCCTTAAGCTTAAAAAAGGAAAAGGAAAGAGTTTGTTTACACTCATTGTTTCCCACTTGTTGAGTTAAAAAGACAAACAAAACAAAATAAAACCAGACATTGCAACAAGTCGGTTCTGAAATGCAGGCTCCAGGGGACAAGACTGGTCTCTCTGTTTTAGCCTTAACTGTCCTGTGAAGGGTGCCTAACTGATATACCAGATAGGCTTTTAAGAATTAAATGTATAATGAGAATGAACATATCTGTTCTGTTAATTTGGAAAAAAATATTACACTCTAGAATACCCATTCAAATAAGCTATGATGAGAGTGAAGGTTAAGAAAATCAAAACTGAACACATCCTGGATCCTCAGGCGTGCAGAACGTGAGACCCTCAGCCACTGGATCACCTAACATCACCAAACATCAGGGATTTTGCCTATAAATGACCAAGTTATGTTCAACATCTGGTAACTCCAGAGTTAGATGCTTGAACGTTCTCATTTCCTTGAGACCTGGAGAGGAGCTCAAACTAGTTATAACTCACATAACTCATAAGCACTGTTTCTCAGGGGATGGGGTGCAATAGCTACATGGCTAAGAAATGTTACACATAATTTACTCTAGAAGTGATTAATTCTTACAGGAAAGAGTTGTTTTGTTTTTTTTTTCCCTCTCAAAATAATCAGTGCCCTTCTACTTTATGGGTAGCTATTGGTCTGCTGTTCCAGGGATTTCCCTCCAATCTCAATACCTTGTAGGGGACCTGTGGGCTTACCTGGTTAGAGCACAGTGCTCATTTTTCTGCATTTGTGAGTCTGAGTCCTCAACAGAATTTTTAAAAAGTTCTTCTCCATGGCTCCTCAGTGCCAACCATTCTCACGAAAGATGTGGGCAAGAGTGTACATGGTTTAGCAAAGTTCATGGCAAATAACACCCGGCATCTGCTTCCCCAGGTGGATCTGTGCCTTATCGAGATAGCCCAAACGTGAGCTGGGCAGAGCTGTCTTCGTGCCAGGAGGTGCTGGGGAACGGCTTCCATGCTGCCAGGCCGGGTCTGTGATACTGAAGATTGCAATTGGTATTAGAAAAGAGGGAATGGAATGGACTGGGAGTAGCAGACACAGAGGGGCCGGGGTGGTGCTATGCAAGGTGACAAAAGGTTTAAACACTTGAAATATTGAAAACAACTTTCCCACTCTTTTGTGAATTGGACAATTTGACCATTACACAGACCTTTTTGAGACAGTGAGTCACAATGATGCTAACTGTCATGAATTACTTTTGAGTAACAGGAGTACTTTGAAAATGATTGGGACCACCTAACAGATAATATGTCACTTTTTTTGGAAACTATTTTTATGAGGAAAAAAATGCACGCACAGTGAAATGCAAATTCCTATTTGTTTAGTTATATTTCAAACTCCCCCTGAAAACATGAGGCGTGTTAATACAATGCAATATTTAAGAGGTAATGACATTAAACTATTTTACTGTTGCCAATTTAATATACAGAAGTCTGAGGAATGACAATTACCAACCTTTACAATCCATTACACAAGGTGATCTGAGACAGAGCACAATACTTTTTAAAAAACACCCATAGTATATATATAAATGGCGAGCAAAGAAAAGTCCAATCTAACTGCATTAAGATAAATGATTACCAAATTGAATGCTTTTAAAAAAATTGCCTTTTTTAAGCAAAAATTGTATTTCTCATTTCATCTGGCATTAAGAAAACTCTGAACTACTATTTCCTAGTTAAATAAAAGAAGAACCTGGGAAAACAATGAAATACTTTATAAATATCAGAGACTGGATGTAAATACAACTTTAAAATGAGCAGTAGGAAAAAAAAAAACCCTTTATGAATGTTTGTTCTCTTCCGGACCATGATTTTATTTAATTTACTATGGTGATTCCAGATGAAGACTCTAATTTAACACAGTTTCTGGATTGATCTCTTCTAGTCAAACACTTTCTAAGTGTATACAACTCATCTAATGATACTGTCAGGAATAATGTATTTAAGAAAAGGTACAACACAGAGCAAGAAAATACTACTACAGGACAAGAAATTTAGACTTCACTGCAAATAAAGCCATATTTGATATTATAGACACATGTTCCTACTTTCACATCAGTCACTTATTAACACTAAACATTACACTTTAACTTTTCCCAGTTACACAGTACAATAAGCCTGCCAAGATTTCCAGGAAATAACCATGGGTACCTACTGTGCTTCCCGCAGCCAAAGCTAAGCTAGCTGGGTACCAGAAATCAACACTTTCAGAAGAATGGCATCACTAGAACACATGGACTCATGGCAACTATTACAAGGAGCATTTACAAAATCCTAAGTCAGTCTTGAACTGAGGCTCTGGGATTCTAGCCATGTTACATCACCATTTCAGAGTGGCTCTTCTGCACCGCATCCTCCACCACTGCCTGTTGATTCTGTGCTAAAATCTCATGGTTTTTGAAGACAGTGAAATAAAATGCCCTCATGTAATAACGGGTCCCTGCTTCTGCCCCGCGGTGGGCAGGTAACCTGGCCATGGCGCCATCCTGGCTCACGGGGCTCTTGTTGCCTTCGGCCAAATCTGTCTTCAAATGCCTGTCTGAAGAGGACACCTATTTTCATTCCCTTTTGTCAGGTTGAATATGTAGGGAGTTGCATGAATAAAACTATTTAAACGTACCACTGTTTTTCAGCTAAGAGAATGATGGACCTAATTTAAAATCTGAATTCATTAACTAGAAAAATTCAATGAGGGCAACTTAAGATGGTTTTCCTGTAATTACAAATGAAAATGATTGGAGAACTGTTTCTTCTATTCTGCTTTTATGACAATAGTCATTACACTAGTAGGATAAACACTCAAAATAAATGACAGGATGTATCCTAATTAATTAAGCACCAGAGCAACTTTATATATATACGTGTGTATATATGGATGTGTGTGTGTATCATCATATATATACAACATATATATATATATTTTTTATATAGTTACTGGTAAAAGTAAGTAAATGCTCTAATTCGAAAAATGAAAATCAAATATGAGAAACAGATCTGGTGACATGCTGAGGTTAAATTTCAGCTCTTTGTGTTTACTTATTGTTAATTTAGCACTCAATTAGAATTAACTCTTGGATTTTAAGGGCAGAGAAATGAGTAATTAGCCTTTTTCCCACAAAGAGTGGTACCCTCAAAAGCTTTAATAGCCCTAATGATGTAATTTAATGCAGGGCAAGAAAAAAAAATTTGTGGCAAACATATTTGCAAAAATTACTTTCTTCTAGAATTTAAAATTTCCTCAGGGCTTCCCTGGTGGCGCAGTGGTTGAGAGTCCGCCTGCCGAAGCAGGGGACACGGGTTCTTGCCCTGGTCCGGGAAGATCCCACATGCCGCGGAGCGGCTGGGCCCGTGAGCCATGGACGCTAAGCCTGCACGTCCGGAGCCTGTGCTCCACAATGGGAGAGGCCACAACAGTGAGACGCCCGCGTACAGCAAAAAAAAAAAAAAAAAAAAAAAAATTCCTCAAACATTTCACATAAAACAGGTTACACTTCCCTGCTGACAATATTTGAGAAATAGTAAAAGCAGGACAAAAAAATTCTTCAAAACTTTCAAAATATCTGAATAAAAACAAAGATCCTACTTTTAGGCAAGATAGGTTTATAATTCTGATTTATACGACAAAAAAAATTTCCTAAACTTATTTTTATCTTTTCGTATAAATTTCACCTACTTAGGTTATTATAGTTGAATGCATACATAATATGGGTGTCAACATTTTAAAGATATAGTAAACTCTTTTTTTTTATAATATCCTTTCATATATTTAAACTATGTAGCATTTAATTCAGGATGCAATGTTTTTTAAAAGAAGCCATAGGCTTCCAACTCAAAGATTCTAGCACACACTTTCAACAAATAAAGTAAAAAGTGATGAAGTTTATGAAATACTGTACTTTAGGGTCCAAACCTTGATGCTACATCAATAAATATACTTCAGTAAGTTACCCAGTGTCCTGAAGAGCAGAGCCATCTCCTGAAGTTTATTCTGCTTCTCCCTCCCCCCCCCCGCAACACTCATGGACTGTGCTATCACTTATTCTTTTAGGATTTGTTCTGGAGGGCCTTAGAGTTGCTTTCAATACTTTACATCACAACTTATTCTTAGCACAGGTTTTCAAGTCAAGAGAGATATTTCATTGCATACTTTATGGCCATAAGGCATAGCCTTGGTTTTGAAACTTCTGGGGGAATTCTGATAATGAAATTTCAAGATGATATGACTATTTATAAAGAGCTTCTCTACCTAGAAGTGGTTTTACCCTTTAGAGGTCATACCCACTACCCTGGCAATAAGTAAGACATCATGAATTACAACTTTTGAGCAGTCAGGGGCTCATAAGGGACAAGCCTGCAGCACGCACAATGCTAGGTGTGCAGTGTGACATGGCTGTCACCAGATACAAAGCAACCCCACAGAGTCAAGATTGTCGGGTCAAACTCATTCATACTAAGCAATGAGACTCACTGGGTGAACCAGTGCTTACAAAGGATGTGAATTCAGAGAGCATGGGGCCTTGCACCTTCCTGATCAACTTCTCCCTAATCCAAGGTTATTCCGCCATGATCTTTTGATCAATGATGATTGTGCTTATACACATGAAGTCTTCATGGGAGAGACCAGGCTGACTGAAAAATAACGACAACCAACCAATTTACCCCAACCGAGCTACTTTACAATTTCAGAAACATATTACAGAGCAGTCACAAAATCAAGCCATGAATGCAAGGAATGGAAAAAAACATGCCCGGGAGCTGGTCCCTACAATTTTCAAGATGCTTCATCCTCCCAATTGCATTCTTTATCATAATGAGTGAAAACAGCAAGATTATTCAATCTGAAAAGTCACAGATGTCACAGCAGTACAGAATAATTGCCTCTTTTTATTTTTCTTTAGCAGTGCAGGAAAAGCTCCTTTTCTGTAGCCCACACTGCATAATAGCACTTCAACCAGGTTCATTTTAAAATGAAAAGTGAACAAGCTTCCCAATGTTGGCCTTATAAAATCTAGAGAGATGATTAAATTCAAACCAGGCTGAGCTCTCAATCTGAGTTATTTCAGCAACTGATTTTTGTAAAATGAAGGGGAAAAAAAAGTCCCAATAGGCAATTTACATTTGCAAGCACCAGGCTGCAGAATTCATCACCTTTTTCTTAAAAAAGTAGCTAAAACTTAATGAAATTATAATACCTTCTCGAGGTTAATTGTTCACAGTCATCCCTAGTCATATCTTGTTCCTCCTTCCATTTTCAGCATGTCAAATATTTCAGTACTTCCCACCACAAACCATTGAAAATGATCATTTATGTTTATTCCACTTATTTCTCCAGTGAGCCGGATGATTTGACCAGGAGCTCCAAGTACCATTTGAAAAGTCAAGTCTTTAAAAACCTTCAGTGTTTTCAACACTTGGTTAGAAAAAAGGTAACAACTACTCATAATTATCCAGCTTATGTGCTTTATGGTGTCTTTTCAAAATGAGAATACAAATCATTGTACATCAAATCAAAATAGTTAATATACATTTTATCTGGCACTTTCTAGAAATTAGGCATTAAACATAAAATACCTTATAAATTTATATAACAAAAATAAATGTCTATATTTTAATCTCAGATAGATTACCTTAGGGGAGCAGTTCATGTATGAAATCCCACACGGCTGGTGTGGCAGCGGGGGTCATCAGAAATACACATTCAAGTTCACAGCCCTTGGGAAATGGAAGCCGTGGCTGCCATCCAAACATGTGGTCTGTGTCCCAACATAGAGATTAAGGCTCTCTGTTTTGGAGGAATGAGCTCTGGGCTAAAAGAAGTATGGAAGTACCACGATATTCATTGAAGGCTCTGAAGAGTTTCAAATACTGGGGAAAAAACCATTTTGACTATAAAAATAAAATAAAGCATCTAACAATGACTTCAAGTACTTTGGGAGAGGCTGCTGACATGGACTGCCCGAATCAGAAGGAATGAAGAGCTAAGAAGCTCAAGGGGCATCTCCAATCCTATCCACTGGCCGGTCCCGGTTCCCAGGGGCAGCTGCTTGAAGAGGACTGGGGAGCGGTAGGGAAGCAGCAACCACAATTTCTTACCATCGAAAAACACCCACGTTGAAGGCAAAGGCCAGGCTGGTGGGAGAATATCCTTGGAATGAACCATTATAAATCGGAAGATTTCAAGGGGAAAAAAGCCATTCATTTTACCGTTAGTAGCAGGCAGCAGAAAGGGGAGAGAGGGAGAGAAACCCGGCCCCTGGGAGTGGCAGTGCTTCAGGCAGGTGAGCGGTGGTTTCGGATGAGTGCTTTTCTTCCTTACTGTGTGGCTTTCTTCACAAAGAGGGTGAGACCACTGACAGCTGGGATCCTTCCAGAGGGTGTGGGTATATGAGGGAGGTGTGCTTGGGTGTGCCCGTGCCCTGGCAGTAGGGTGTGTACCTCACTGTTCTCCAAACTGAGAAGCGGTTTCGGCATCTCCAGTCATCTTCCTTTTCCGGAAGCAGCATATGCAGTGTGGCTGACACTGCTTCTTGTGTTCTGCAACAGCACTGGCCCTGCCGGCTGGTCCTATGCTAGCTGGGTTGTCTTCCGGGCTGCTAGAGCCTGGTGATGTCTCGGCATTGCTGCAGGTCCCCGATGCTCTCGTAGTCATTCTCCTTTGGGAAAAGGCCGTGGTGGCTGTTGGTCTCCGGGGCAGCCTTCTCTTCCTCTCTGTTTAGAGTCTGTATTGCTTCGTAATCTGGTTCGGGCTCCTCGCCGTTGGGCCTCCCTGCTGCTGGAAGAGTGCTGACACTGTTGGGAATTTTCTCCAAGTCTTTAAGAGTAGCATAGAGATCGTTACAGGAAGAGGGTGACCTCAGAGCGGCTCCTTGGATGGAGGTATAGGTGGACTCTGGTGCTTTGAGTGACTGTCCTGATTTGTTCCCTGGCTGTCCTTTTTTATGTACTGATGAATACATGGCCGAGATCTAGAAAACAAAGGGTGAAGTGAATAAACAAGCTTCAAGCTTGATTTCTCCCTCCCCCTTTTTAGTGATAAGCTAGATTTTTAGGACAATGTGTGTGTGTGTGTGTGTCCCTTTAAGACTTTATTGAGATACTACTGACACACAACACATATAAGTTTAGGGTGCGCAATAGGATGATTTGATACACATGTTGTGACATGATTACCACGATAAGGTTAGTTAACAACTCCATTACCGTAATTGCCGTTTTTTTGGTGTGTAGTGATAACATTTCAGTGCTATTCTCTCAACAACTTTCAAGTATATAATACAGTATTGTTAATTCTAGTCGCCATGCTGTACATTATATTCCCAGAACTTATTACAGATGGAAGTCTGACCCTTTGACTAACATCTCCCCATTTCCCCCAGTCTCCAGCCTGTGGCAACCACCATTCTACTCTATGTCTATGAGTCTGGCTTTTTTAGATTCCACATATATGTGAGAACATACAGTATTTGTCTTTCTCTGTCTGACTTATTTGACTTAGCATAATGCCCTCCGAGTCCATCTATGCTGCTGCAGATGGCAGGATTTTCTTCTTCTTTACGGCTGAATGCTATTCCATTACGTACGTACGTACGTGTGTGTGTGTGTGTATAAAACTACATTTTCTTTATCCGTTCATCCATCGACAGACACGTGGGTTGCTTCCATGACTTGGCTATCGTGAATGCTGCTGCAATGAACATGGGTGTACAGATATCTCTTCAAGACAGTGGTTTCACTTCCTTTGACTATATACCCAGAAATGGGTTCTTCATTATCTGTACTAATCCTGGAGTACGTAACTCCAGGAGAATTATGTGTGTCATCTACAACTTTGTAAGTAGCATAATTCTATGAAAACCAGGTCCTCTCTGGGTCTCCTCATGGGTTTGAGGAGAGCAGGTGGGGTGGGCAGCTCAAGACCCCCAGGACCTGACCACAGATCAGGTTCTATTTGGTTTCTTTATCAGAATGATATTTCACCTGCGAAAAAGGTTTGACTACTTTACAAAAAAGGGTAAAAAAAAAAAGCATTAGACCAGTGATTCTCAAAAGGGTGCGATTCAAACCAGCAGCAGCAGGATCTGGACAGTTATTGGAAAGGCAAACTCTGGGGCACCACCCCAGAACCACTGAGTCACAAACTCTGGTCGGGGGGGTCCCAGATGGGCTGATTCTGATGTCCACTAAAGTGTGAGGACCACTGAACTAGACTGTTTGATCCACTCTTCCTGCACCACAGAGATCTGAAGAGTAGCTCCTGGATTCTGGCTGGTCATATACCTATATCTGTCAGAGTATCATTTTCCACTTTTTTTTTTTTTTTTACTTCACTGCATACTATTGGTTAAATATACATTTACAGACGGGGCTACATTTTCTTCAGTGGGAAAACTCTTTCTTATTTGAAACCAGCCAACTCAGAAATAAAACTAGGAGACAATCAACTTATGGGATGCTCTTTCCTATGGGAAGAGCAGCCTATTTTCCAAGCACACCTACTCAGTCTCACTAATGTACCTCATGGAGCCACACGTATCAGGAGAGATTTCATTTTCTTTGATAGAAAAATGGATGATAGAGTAAATGGACTGATGAGGAGATTTGGGAGGTATTGTTTTATTGTTCGAAATCATGTTTGGAAATAGGGAAGAATACCCTTCATTACCTGTATTTATCTTTGCCACAGCGATTGATTTATTCAAACACCCAGGAAATAAATGAACATACTTCCTGACAGATGCTTGGCTTTGCAAGTACAGGGAGAGATGTCCTGTTCTCACACATCTCACATACTGTGCAGGAAGCTTCCAGCTGGCCTCCGAAGCTTCTTAAGACACGCCTGCCGCATGTTAACTGGTCATTTGCATGAGGACTTTTCACTACAGGCTGGTGGCTCACATTTGCCAGGCCTTGACGAGCCAAAGGTTTTGAGTCAGAGAAATAATCTTTGGGAAACTCTTGCCCTGTTGATCTGACCCTTTTCAGGACTGTTAAATTACCATTCTCACCTTAGAGGTTTTAGTGAAAATACTACTCTCAAAATGAAGAATTAGAATTTCTTTCCATTTAGAAAGAATTAAAAAAAAAAGCCTCTGCTTTTCATAGGGAGGTGCAAACATATGGAACTTTTTATTTATAAGGCGGTCCAAGCCAAAAATGTGGACAGATTATAAAGGGGTAAGTTATGGATGACAGTGAGAAAGGGAACCAGCATCCTAGATATTTATTCCTCACCTTCAGGGGTAACAACAGGAGGACAAACACACCTTTACCTGTGAGAGTAATGAGCGTTGACCCCTCACCACCATTTCTGTTTCTCTTCCCTACTTTCTTCCCCATGGTCCCTGCCATTAATGCCCCCAACTCTTTGTAAGTACTTGGGTCTTCTTGGGCCTTATAGTCTTTTCTTTTTTTTTGATTATAGGCTCTTTCATTAACTTACAACTTAATACTATCTCTGAGCATGAACCAAATGTGCAGAGGTTGTCATGTGAAATTTGAACTCTTATCAACGTTTCTCAAGTCTTCTAATATTCCTTTTGAATATTTGTCTCCTATGACTATTATTTTTATTTTGTATATAAATAAAAGGTTTCTCTTCAAGCCCCCTTGCTATTTAGCTTTGCAATTTTTCCCTTTAAAATCTTTCATCATTATTATTTGGTCTGTAAATTGTTATTATGTTCTCACAAATTACTCCGTTTTCCCCATTTCTCTCCTTTTTATATTCAACCCTCCCCCATCATTCTGTTAAATTGGGATAATAGTACTTAAAATTCAGGTCTCAGTTTCAGTCTGGACTGTCTAACATTATATTACATGAATATAAAAATAAATGATTTCCATATTTATTTTTTCTAAATCTTCTTCCTAAAATGAATACACAGGAATCACAGTTCCTTATTCTATGTTAAACATTCATCAGTATAACCAGGTCCTATTTTCAAAAACCACAAACAAATGTAAGATAAGAAGAAAAGTAACTTAAAATTTTACTGCCTCCATTTATTTTAAAGGATTAGTTTCCAGATCTTTTATATTCTATCTTCTTTCCCCCCTTGTTGTTTTGGCCACACGGCTTGTGGGATCTTAGTTCCCTGATCAGGGATTGAACCTGCACCTTCGGCAGTGAAAGCACAGAGTCCTAACCACTGGACCACCAGGGAATTCCCTTATTTCTTATACCAAATGGGATGGCTCCGGGACAGTGAAAAACGCTGGTGGAGGCAAAGGAGCTGCCACAGGCCCTGGTAGGAGGGTCCTGCCTTAGTCTCCTGAGGGGAGGAGGGCCCAGTGGAGATGGAGAGGGGTTGGGGGGTGCATGAAAGTTACTTTGGAGGTGGAACTGAAGGGACTTGTTCCTGACTGCATCTGAGGACAGTGAGGAAAATGGGGTGTTAAGGATGACCCCAGGGTTTTGGCTTGTGCAACCAGGTGGATAGATGGCAGGTCCCTTCCGTGGAGCAGGAGACGTGGAGGGGGTTGGGCAACATCACCTAAGGAAAGCACTTCTGCTCCTTCAATTTTCAATGTGGGATTGCAATCTAGCTTCATATTTTAATACTCAGGGTCCTATATGGGAGGTGATGTACCAGCATAGGTACATTACTTTTGTACATGTACAAAATTTACTAAGCTAGGCATTCCAGAAAGAGGCTATATGTAGCTAGATAAATTAAGGTGTTCAGCTCTCTCTGAGTCTAGCGTGACATAATAACACAATAAATAGTGGCTTTTACAATTTTAATGCTCACTGAAAGTTTAACCAGTGAATCTTCAGCCCCGGTGCTTGGGAGAATATATCATCCTTTCTTGCTGGTGGCCATGTCTGACTCTACTTCCAAGCTGGACGCGTACTTCCTGAAGTTCCCTGCTCTCAGCCTCCCAAATTCCTAAGCCCTTCTCCCTCTGTCTCCCAGCCTGGAGCAAATTCTCTACACCCACCTGCTCCAATTTCCTGTATTTTCCAACCCACTATTAACTTCCTTCTAAAGGGGACTTTCTGACAGATTAAAGCTCCCACACTTATCATTTCTCTCTTCTCATTCCTCTTTTCTCCCCTCCCCTTTCTATTTTTCTCTGCTCCTTCTTCCCTACTGAGTTTTCTTTACTTAGCTGACCTGTTCATCTTGTCCTCTTTCTTGTCTTACCATCTGCCATTCACTCTCTCTGAGCCATTATAAAGCCAACATCCCCAAACCCTGATCTCCAACCATATGCTTAAGAGTGTACTTTAGCTTTCTCAGATGAAGGGTAACATGACAGTGCATTTACTCAAGGAAGGAGGTGCTATTCTCTATTGCATGAGCTTTCTGGTTATTTAAAAACTAACAGGGCTTCCCTGGTGGCGCAGTGGTTGAGAGTCCGCCTGCCGATGCAGGGGACACGGGTTTGTGCCCCGGTCCGGGAGGATCCCACATGCTGCGGAGCGGCTGGGCCCGTGAGCCATGGCCGCTGAGCCTGCGCATCCGGAGCCTGTGCTCCGCAACGGGAGAGGCCACAACAGTGAGAGGCCCGCGTACAGCAGGAAAAAAAAAATAATAATAATAAAAACTAACAAAACTCACCTCTTCTTCTGTGAGAGTTGGGTCTTCTTCCCGGGACTTGTATGACAACGAACTAAATCTCTGTTAGAAGAAACATAAACCAAGAGAAGGGAGTTTGAAGTCAATAATCGAAACTTTCTCGTGCATATGCTTTGATCCATCTATCTACAAAAATGTTTTCAAATGATATCTGGAGAAGAAATTATTTTCTACAAAGAAATTATATAAAGCACCTGAGGAATAAACACATAAAAAGTATGTTTTTGCATACCCAGTAGTATTACACTTAGAGAAACTTCTTCTGATTGTTTATTTGAATCTGCAGGTACAAATAAAACGAACAGTTACGTGGACTACTGTTTCAATTCCTAATTGTCACTGACGGATTGATCATCAATGAGAGATGGAAAGCCTGAGGAGGAAAAAACATGGTTTCTTTATCAAGTGCCGGAATTTTATATTTCTACAGCTTGCCTGAGCCATCAGGAAGGTTCTTAAGTCATCTGGAAACTTTTCACAGCTAGTGGAGAACTCAGCTCACATTTTGTCACTTGCTACCTGCCTCATTTCTCAATGATTTTGGTTCCTGCTTCACTGATTCTGTCTCTAACGCATCTCCTGCCTGAATTCTTGCTGACTGCAACAAACAGGGATCCTTCCAAGCCTGCCCCAGCTCCCTGACCTCCCTGCCCCGACCCTGTCCTCCCGCCAACCTCACTGTTCACTCTCCCAGCTACACCTCGGACTTCTCTTACCCTATACAGACACCCCACCATCCCATCTCCTTGCAGCCCCCTTCAGACCAGCACTCCTCGATCAAGCCCACTCCTCCCATAACCCAGTTCCTACAATCCTGCAAAACGTTTTTGCGTGTGTCGCTTCTCCTTGGCGTCCTTCCTTTCTGCCCTGTCAAACTCCACTGCCACACTTTAAACACTCCACTCCCTTCTTGGTCCCTGGTGAACTCATCCCTCGAGTGAGTCCTTAATGCTGCTCTGAATCCTTCTATCACCTGGTCCCTGGTCTCCTAGCTCCCTGCTTCACGTCTTCCCCTCTCTTCCCAAACTCTCAATACCTCTTCACCCATCCTCATGCTTAGCTGAGGACCTTGAGAAAACTGAAGGAAACAAGAGAAATTTCTATAAACTTTTACCTCCCCCACCTGCCCCCAGTCTCTGCATTCATGTACCTTCCTTCCTGTCAGTTGCCACAGATGAACTTTCCATGCTTCTCCTTAATGATCCCTTCCTCCTGTGCACTAGATTCTGACCCCTCACACTCACTCGTGGATATAAGCACCAGCGTCTCTCCCATTTTGTCTACATCATCAGCTTTCCCCTCTCTGTGGAGTCATCTCCATTCATGTAAAAACAGGCTATTTATTCTAAAAACAAAACCAATCCACCCTTCTTCCAGTTCTATTACTCCTTCCTTTATAGTAAAACCTCTTAAGAGAGCTCTCTGAAAAAGTCACTCAAATAATTTGTCTCTTCCTATTCTCTCTCTAAACCCATTTCAGTCCAGTTTCTGCCTCTTCACTTCAGTGAAACTGCTCTTGTCAAGGACACTGAAGTCCACGTGTAACTATCTCTCCTGACCCACCTGCTGCATCTGATGCAGGGGTCGCTCCTTCCTCCCTGAAAGTTTGCCCTTGGCTTCTAGGACACTGTACTTCCCTGTTTTTTCTCTCCTGTTTTGCTCTCTTCTGCTGGCTCCTTTTCTTTCCTGGACCTGTGTCCTTGGAACTCTTCTAGTTCCCGTTCACACGTACTCATGCAGTGATCTCATCTGATGTCAGCTTTGAGAACAAATTTCTGCTGCTGACTTCTAAATGTACAAACCCAGCCCAGGCCCTTCCTCGTAAACCTGCTCCCCCATCCAGCTGTTCTCTGACATCTCTACTTGGATGTCAGAGATATCTATCTCAAAGCAATAGGTCCAGCCCGGAACACCCAACTTGCCTCCCAAGTCTGCTCTGCCTACAAGTCCTTTCTACTTCAGTTAATGGCAATTCCATCCTTCCAGTGGCTCAGGCCAAAGCCCGGACTCATTGCTTCCTCTTTCTTTCATCCACATCTGGTCTATCAACAAATGTCCTGGCTCTAGTTTAGTGTCTCCCGTTACTCCTGCCCTGATCTGAGCCACCTTGTCTCTCGTCTTGCTTATAAGAATGGCTACCCAACTGGTCTCCTTGCTTCCATTCTTCATAGGTGAACTTCAGCTCCATCAGAGCGATCCTTTCCTAACCCAGATTAAGCCATTCTTCTGCTCAAGGCTTTCGAGTGACCCCATTTTATTCAGATTATAAGCCAAGGCTATACAGGGTTGGGGCCCTGCTTACCTTTCTTCCTACTTCCCTTAGCGTTGCTCTCCCCTCTCCAGCCACGCCCACCCCTTCTTCTTTCCTGGAGAGGCCGGGCCTGCTCTGGCCTCAGGACCTTCACACTGGCCATCCCCTCTGCTTCATTTGCTCTGCCCCCCAAAATGTGTACCAACTCACTCTCTCACCTCCTTTAACATTTTGTTCAAATGCCCCTTCACAGCCAGGCATACCCTGACCACTCTATTCACAATTGTGCTCCCACCCAACTTTCCTAAACCCCCGGATTCTGTTCTAATTTTTTCCTTTAAACTTTAAAGCCTTCTAAGATACCACATACTTTACTTACATACGTATTTATGTCTCTATCTCCTTACTTAAATGTAAGCTCCATGGGGGCAGAGATTTTTGTTCATTTATATGTTTTGTTCACTAGTGTATTCTCAGCACCTGTATCATGTGGCTTATAGTAGGTGCTCATTAAAATCTTTTTGCAAATAAATGCATGAATATTAAACATTTCAAGTTCTCCCAATCACTTAAAATTAGGCTGGTTTATATGGAGATGATGGATTATTCATTCCTGTATTACTATAGAAAGGTAATCTGCTTCCCAGATGGCTATTTCCAGTTTCTAATGTGACATCTGCAGAATTGCTTACTTAGCAGTGGTTAGACAGTCAACTCTCTTACCTTTCAAATGCTTGTAAGTAAAGAAGTTTTAACTGCTTTAGGCAGCATAAACGTCACATTAGTTTTATTATCTTTAGTTATACAAAGGGCAAAAAAAATAGGCTGCATTTTACAAATAGATTCATAAATACTTTACTGAGGCTCTCAATGGCTCACTTTACGGGTAAAACTAAAAGCTGAAATGCATTCAGAGAACACGACACAGAATGACTCATTGGCATAAGCTATATAACCCTAGCCGGACCTCCCCTTTTGATCATGAACGGCACAAGTTTTTCAAGGCTACTACTGACTGACTAGTCCGTACTTGGCCTTCCTACCAAAACTTGAGAAGAGAACCCTACTTTTTTCTCTGCAGAGAATGGAAATTAGATATGAGTTCCCTAAAGAAGGTAGGGCCTAGTTTAAATCCCAAGGAAATGCTGACAGCTGGAGATGTGAATTCCAAGCTATGGTGGCTCAGACATCAGCTTATGAGACACCCACAGAGAAGGCTCGGGGATTGTTAGTACATTTTAGAGCTCTGTTGAATAGTTACACTTAAGAGCTACAGGGTAGTATTTAGAAATTGTCACAAAATAAAATCTTTTCCTTGATTCCTATACAAGTCTATACATAATCAGATACGCCCAGTGGCACCTGTGAACTGGTCCCCTCTGCCTGTTCTTGTGCTCTGATTTCTGGGACCCGGGGAGCGGGGAGATCACCCCACTGCCTGGGGTGGTAACAAGTGGAAGAGGCTAAGTGGGTGGCAAAGAGTCTCGTCTTTCCAGTTCTTGGTCTTCACCATGAAGAAAATAATACTTGCCCCCATTAGACATGATGCAAAAACTGGAAGATATCCAAGGAAGGTGCCAAGAGAGAAATATTTTGTAAATATGAGCTTTCAGTATTTTATTACTTGGAGGGGGGAACAAAAAGTCAAACACAGCTTCCACTAAAACAGCTTCCACCACTCAATGCACGTGAAGGTGCTAGCATGTATTCCTTAGAACAACGTGCACGCAAAAGCCCCAGGATCAGCTAGACGCCCAATTGTGACAAAAGCTCTGAAACCAATGTGCCGGAGCCCACCTTGTTGGCTTCACTGGTCCCCTCGGCGGCCCCTTCTTCTCCTGTTTTACTCTCTGCCTGTTCCTGAAGGTTTTCATTTTCATCCAGAAGTTTAATGGGGACAGGGGGTGGCGCCTCCTCTTCTGGATCCCATGAATTTCCAAGAATACTCTCTGCATTAGCGCTTTGTCGACACTTTCTGTTTCTGTCCACGGAGGCATATTCAGCAAAGTCTGTTTTGCCACTGGCCTGGGGCCCCGGAAGCTCTTTCACAGTGGAAGTTGACTTCGACCTGCTGCTGTGGCCTCCAGCTGAGTGGGCAGCGGCCGTCACCTCCTTAATTTCTTTCACAGTTTCATACAAGCAGTCCTCCACCATATTTTCTTGTGAGGCACTGTCCTTGAGCACTTCATACGGCCCCTCCATCCCCAGACCCTGGTCCCCGTCCGCGCTTTCTCCATTGAGCATCGTGTCCACTTCGCTCTCAGGAGGAATTCTGGGCAACTCCCGGCTCTGATGACATTTTGGCTTCCCTGTGCTGTCCTGGGAGTCCAGCAGATCTGAAGCTGAGGTCTGGACTTCCTCGTAATGCTGTGTGCAGGTCATGGTGCTGTCTTCTGAAAGAACTAAAGCAGTGGGAGTATTAAAAGTGGAGAAAGACAATTTCTGACATAATTATTACAGTGAATCAGATGATGTCAAGTTAGGTGAAGTCAAAGTGCTGGCTTTTTATTTGACTTGAGGCTGTAAATTACAGATGTTTTGACTGTTAGTGGATATTCTTATTTCAATCACAGCGTAAACTAAAGCCATCCATTACATCTTTCCAATAGAGTATTTAATAAATTGTCTTGGCTATCAATTTGGGTCACAGTTATACAGTCTTTGTTGTTACTCCTGATGGGCTCCTTGTAGGCAGTGTCCAAAGTGACCAGAGGATGAAAGTGACACTGCATAGGGCCAAACTGTGGGAGGCTGGGCTCCAAGGGGGGGGCATGTGTGGCAGCCACTCTCCCGGCCCTACTGGCCTCCTCTCGTGTGGAGGGAATACCTGGGAGCCATCCCCCTTCACAGGTCACTTTGTTTGAGAGACAATGGAAAAAATGGGGCAAAAATGTGCCCAAAGCAGTATCCCAAAGGGTCTGCCTACCCTGTGCCTTTTTAAAGCTCTTCCTTCCATCTTACTGGCTCCCGGTGCCAACATTTTTACCTCAAATTAGAAAATTCGTATTTGAAATTCTTAGATTGCTACAGAAACGTTACTGCGTGGAGCCATTCAGTCATCCCTTTATCAAATGTTTTTTGAGTGCCTCCTAGGTGCCAGGGATGGGTGAAGTGCTGGGGAGACATCATTCATCAGTGAGGTCCAATGAGTCCTGCCCTTTGGGGACTTACACTGCAGTGAGCCAGTTATTAAATTACTGTCTCTCCACTGTATGTTCTTTATATACTATATATTCTTCATATATATATAAATGTATATATTATATAAAGTAAATATATACTTAAACATGTATTTGTACTGGTATATTCATATATATTTACTTTATATAATATATATATTCCTTACATATCGTATATATTCTTTACATCTGTGTGTGGGTTTATAACTTAGTTTTTCTTTTTTGATGTTGGGGGTAGGAGTTTATTTATGTATTTATTTATTTTTGGCTGTGTTGGGTCTTCGTTTGTGTGTGAGGGCTTTCTCTAGTTGTGGCAAGCGGGGGTCACTCTTCATCGCCACACGCGGGCCTCTCACTACCGCGGCCTCTCGTTGCGGAGCACAGGCTCCAGACGCACAGGCTCAGGAGTTGTGGCTCACGGGCCCAGTTGCTCTGCGGCATGTGGGATCCTCCCAGACCAGGGCTCGAACCCGTGTCCCCTGCATTAGCAGGCAGATTCTCAACCACTGCGCCACCAGGGAAGCCCTATAACTTACAGTTTTTAACCCACTTGTTTTTACTGACTAGACTGGGATTCTCTAAGACCCTGGAGTCCAGAACAGTGTCTAATGCATGGTTGACTCCACTGTTTTTACATGAAAATCTAAATGAGTGAAAGAAGAAATAAAGTGCTCACCTCTTATCCTGAAAAAAAAAAAAGAAAGACTACTTCTCTTTAGGGGGACTAGAAATAGTGTCCCTGAAGAGTATCTCAGGAAAATGATAATGGAACCCTCGTCGGAAGTTACCATCACTACCCACTGTGTTCTAAATACTTGATCATCAAGGAGGGGGTGAACTTTTGCCCTCTGGAATTAGATGTCTGTGTCACGGTGGACAGAGAACGGGCACTGGAGTCTGAAGCCTCCGGTGTCAATCCTGACTGTCCCCCAGTTTCCTTGTCTGTAACTGGAGGTAAGAGGAGGATTTGCTACCCCAGGTGAAAGCGCTCTGTAAACTGGGGAGTGGAAATGTGGCTGTGACTTTGGTGAGCGAGCACATCCTGGGCGTGAAACAGGCAGCATGCAGAGTGGTCCTAAGGGTGTACCCAGGAGTCAGATCAAGGGTTCAAATTACAGATCCTCAGAGCACTGACCATAACATCTTAGGCAAGTGATTAACCTCTCTGTGCCAGACAGAATAATGCCCACCCCCCACCCACCCCCCACTCAGGAACCCACGTCCTCTTCCCTGGATCCTGTGTGTTTCATTCCATGGCAAGGGAGGAATTAAGGATACTGATGAACTATTAGCTGATCTTGAGATGGGGAGGAAAACTGGGACATCCAGGTGGGCGCGGTGTAATTCTGAGGGTCCTCATCAGTGAAAGATGGAGGCAGGAGAGTCGGAGAGAGACTTGAAGATGGAGGGAAGTCCAGGACCAAGGAATGCAGGAGGCTTCTAGCAGCGGAAGCAGGCAAGGAACTAGGTTCTTCCCTATAGAGCCTTGGGGAAGGAGCGCAGCCCCGCTGGTACTTTGATTTTAGCCCAGGGAGACCAGGTTCAGACTCTGACCTCCAGAGCTCCAAGCTCATAAACCTGTGTTCTTCTAAGGCACTAAGTTTGTGGTAATTTGTTGCAGCAGCAATGTTTCAGTTGCCTCATCTGTAAATTGTGAAGAGTAATAATCCCTATCCTACAGGGCAGTCATATTAGTCATGGTAATCTTATAGTTGCTAGCATAAACGGGTTAGCAAAAATGAGTTAGTACAGGGCTTCCCTGGTGGCGCAGTGGTTGAGAGTCCGCCTGCCGATGCAGGGGACACGGGTTCGAGCCCCGGTCTGGGAAGATCCCATGTGCCGCCGAGCGGCTGGGCCCCGTGAGCCATGGCCGCTGAGCCTGCGTGTCCGGAGCCTGTGCTCCGCGACGGGAGAGGCCACAACAGTGAGAGGCCTGCGTACCGCAAAAAAAAAAAAAAAAAATGAGTTAGTACACATACAAATCTTAGAACAATGGCACACAGAAGCCAATTCATAGATATTAACTTTTCATCCAAAAGAGATTTTTTTGGCTAAAACTGGTAGTAATACAAAAGGTAAGCAAGAACAAACACATTTCCTAGTTTTTGAGCCACATTTTCTGAAACCCAGCCCTTTCTCAGGTGATGAGGCCTGCGTGGATAGCTGGTATTTCTGCAGAACTTACTGTCACCGTTGGTGAGTGCCCCATTCTGTTCGCTGCTGGCAGGCGCGTCTGTGGCCAGGCTGGTAACTGAACGGCTGAACATCTCCTTGTCGGAAGGCTGCAGAAACAAAGGCACCAAAAGGATCAGACTGCGTGGCAGAGGGGAATATCCACGGCTTTTTTATGGGGGGGGGTATTTTTAAAAATTCATTCATTCATTCATTCATTATTTTTGCCAAACCGCACAGCTTGTGGGATCTTAGTTCCCCAACCAGGGATTGAACCCTGGCCCTCAGCAGTGAGAGTGCAGAGTCCTAACCACTGGACCGCCAGGGAATTCCCTCCATGGTTTCTTCTAAAAATGAAAACAACAACAACAAAAGCCAAACCCACTGCTTAGATTTAAGTTAAGCGAAACGAAATAAAATCGAGTTCCTCAGTTGCACTAGTCTCATTTCAAGGGCTCAGTGGCTACACGTGGACAGTGGTTACCCTATCAGTGCAGTTACAGAACACTTCCATCTTGGTGGAAGGTTCTATCGGACAGGGCCGTCCTGGGAATCTTCCGAGGCCGCCATCCACAGAGCTTCCCATCTGGTAATCACAAAGAGGCTATGGTAGGTTGTGGGGTCTCAGGTCCCTTATCTCAAGGTAAGGGGGACCAGAAGCCCCAGGGCTGATTGGAATCAGCTCCAGCAGAGAGAGGCCTCATCCTTCTACCAGGGGTGCCGGAAACGTTACCCTTTTTAAGGGTGTGTCATGCTGAGGAAAACATCACCTTTGTCATCTGAAGGGAAGGGACTTAAATCTGATCAAAGATAATGTCACTGATGTCTGAGACTCAGAAACCAGCCAAGTCTCTGCTTCAAGGTTCACCGAAACCATCATATGCTAAAAAGTAGGTTTGCAAACCTTTCTTATTCTCACAAACAAATTCAGGACGCTTGGAGGGAAGAATGGCATTGATTGTTTTCTACTGGGCTAGCCTGGGTGGACAGTACATGGCATGATACGCCAGGCTGAGCTACAGCTATGACTAGCCTGAAGGTAAGGTGGTAGCTCACATATTTCTTGAAATATGCAGCTGGTCCCACGTAGCAGCTGAATCATTGCTGATATGATCTGTTCCCCCTTCCCACTCATGGAATGCATGGCCTGCGGGACCCAGGAGGCCACACTGGACCATGTTCCAGGAGTCCACCTGGGAAGTTCTGATGTAAACAGCACCACAGCCTTGGCTAGCTGGCTTCACAAATTCTCTGACTTGGGAACCAAGTAATAATAACAGAGAGCAAACAGCTCATGCTGCGTCATGATCCAAACATGTACCGGGAGTCAGCTATTTCAATCCCATGCAGCCCGTGAGATGGGTCATTGTGTTAGGTTGCAGGGCGGCTGCAGACACAGGTGCCCATCCACAGAAATGACGTCACCCCTGGGCAGGAGTCAGCTGTGGGGGGAGGATGGCTCCCAGGTGGACCCCTAACAGCACAATCAATCCGTCACAGCTGAATTATCATACTCTAGGCTCTCAACACCATTTCTTCTCTTAGCTTCTACGAGAAAACGCCTGCTGGAGTTCCAAACACAGAAGCCAGGAGAGAGCCTCTCTCTCACTGAAGCTTCAGATGCAGCCAGGGGACACCCCCGCCCCCCCGCCGGCCTTTTTCACTTTAGGATTTAAAGGCAGCTCCTCTGGGGCTGTGGAGCGGTGTGTGTCGGGGTGTGTGTCAGCCGGGATCAGGGGTGGGGAAGGCTGGCTGACTACAAGGACTTGTCAGGCCTGGGATGGAGACTGTGCAAGTTGTACAAAATTGAGAAGCTAGGATAGAAGCTTGTAAAGAGAGCCATGTGATGTGTGTGTGCAAACGTGCACTCCCTTGCTCACACATTCATATGAGAGAGGCTATGGGGGGCTATTAATGAAGGACACTGCACACGGAGAGTCAGATCTTCCTTTTATCCACCCGCCACTCTCTTCCCATCTCACCCAGGGCTGCTGCTGGGCGTTAGCAGAAGAGCAGGAACCAAAGGTCTAGAGCAGAGGTTCTCACACCTGAGCAAACATCAGGATAACCCGAGGGCTTGCTCCCAGCCTCTCCCCCCCGCCCCCACCCCGCCCCCGAGTCTTCTAACAAATGGAGATGGAAGCCTCTCCCCCCAGCCCCGCGTCTCCCGCCAACGGGCACCAAGGAGAGTGGCAAGGGGAAGAAAGCTGGGGCCTGGGACCTGCACGTGGGAGAAGCCACAGTGGAGGTACCACCTCCTCTCCCACCCGCCCTCTGGGTGCCTGCACAGCGGCAATCCAACAGAGGCGCTGGGGGCAGGTGAGAAGCGGGGATATAGACAACCAGAGACTGCAGTGAGGGTGACAACAGGGGTAAAAAGGAGGGGGGTGATGAGAAACCCGGAAAGCAGTGGAGGGTGTGTGTGTGTGAGCCGCCTGCATACAGAGATGAAAGGAAGGAACTCCCCAGGGGCTCCCAGGAGAGGAGGGCTGACCACTTCACTGCCTGGCCTGGAAGAATCCCTCAATCCTAGGGCAGGGCCCCCGGGACGCCTCCTGGGCGAGCTTGGAACCGGGCTGCTGGCTGAGTGTTTCATACCAGACCTCACATGACATACTTCACTCATCCATCTTTCCTTTTTGCCCCTTCTTCCTCCAACCAGTTTATGCCTGATCTTGAGAAATTACGTCTGGGACAGGAAGCATCTTCACCATTTCAGCCTTGCGAATATGAGGGCGGCCCCATCCCCAGCTGCTGGAATTGCTCAACCAGTTAAAGGCATGGGCCTGAGGGGAGAGCATGAGGTGGGACCAGGACGCCCAGGCTGCTCCCTATCTGGGTGAATCCAAGAGGCCCGCGGGGCTCGATCAGGACCCTTTAGGACACAGAGCAAGAAAACCCAGCAAGGCCAGGCCACATCTGGGATGCTGGGGGTCCCAGGCTCCAGTAAGCTTAACGATCAGCTGTTACAGGTTGAATTTTATCATCTCCAAATTCCTATATTGAAGTCCGAACTCTCAATACCTTAGACTTGGCCTCATTTGGAAACAGGATCGTTGCAGATGAAACATGTTAAGATGAGGTCATATCGGAGGCCTTAAAAAAGGGTAACTTGGGCAGAGACAGACACACATAGAGGGAAGACGGTGTAAAGAGTCACAGGGAGAACACAATGTAAGGGCAGAGATCTTCAAACCAAGCATCACTAAAGGCTGCCAACCGACCACGGTGAGCTAGGAGAGCGGCCTGTAACAGATGCTCTCTCACAGCTCTCGGAAGGAACCAACCCTGCTGCCACCTTGATCTCGAATTTCTAGCCTCTAGAACTGTGACATGATAAATTTATTAAGCCACTCAGTTTATGGTCCTTTGTTATGACAGGTCTAGCCAACTAATACACCGGCTGGAGCCCAGCAGAGGCAAAACAGAAACGTCCCTGCAGTAGGTTGGAACTATCTGAGGATCCTTCCAGCAGTGGCACAACTGCATCCGTTTCAGAAGCTCTCCCAACAACCTGGCTAATTGCACGGGCCTCTAGCCACGGTGAATATAAACCTGCAGCAAGAGGACACGGCCCAGGCAGCCAGTTAACTCTGGCTGAATTGCTTCCCTGGCCTTCCTTCAGGCTGTAAGCTTGTGGGGACCTGCTTTAGATAAGCGGCTGATGCTTTAAAGCTCGTGCACGCGTGCTCACCACGTTCATCAGGTTCTCATGGTCTCCGCTGTGCTGTCTCGGCTTCTTTTCTCTGAAACAGAAAAGGAAACATGGCTGTAACATCCAACGTGCTATCTAAAATCAAACATACACTCCCCTTTCCTATTCAAACTTTGATCGACACTTAAATAATCTCTCTTTTAAAAACCGGGTTTATTTTGCCAAGGAAGCAGAAGCCGGACAATTCACTCTACCCCTCCTCTGCAGGCAGCAGGGTCCGAGGGAGTCAAGTCCCAGCAAGGGGCTGGTCACCTCTCTGGACCTCCCCTTCCTCCAGGAGTAGAAAATACAAGTGAACAAGAGGACTGGGGCAGTTTCCTGAGTAGAAACTGTTTATATCTAGAATGCTGGAATGAGTTTTTTGTTTTTGTTTTTTGTAAGGAAATCAACAATTCTCATCTCTTCATCTTTCTTAATTCAGTCTTTGCAAAGTCACACACTGCCATGGGATTGAGAAAATAAAGAAAATACAACTTTTGGCTTGTCGGGGAGGTTACATGCCCTCAGGATGAGTCATATGTACTTGCAGTCTATGGAAAAGTCCATCCAGTAAAAATAGAATTTATTTTTACTCGGGACAGGCTAAAGAAAGCCATCAGTACTAGAGGCTACCTTTCCCATAGATGTATAAGGCAACAGTGACACCTAGTGGTGGCATAAATAATTGCAAGGCAGGCCCTCCCAGGCCCAGGGGAACAAACACTCCTCTAGCTTTGCTTCTATTTTTTCATCTTTCTGGCCAGTTAGTCTCTCTCCCAGCCCTGGAGTCCTGGATCCAAACCGGGCAGGGATTTGGAGGCTACTTGTGTTCAGGGAGTCTGGATTTTCCCCTCCTGACAGAGACTTTAGGGCACAAAGCCACATCCAGACTTTTAAATGACACTTGTCCAGTCTCTTCCAAGGTTATTGAGAAGAGTTTGAAAGAAGTCTGGCTGTCAGCTGGTCTGCACTGGCTCCCAGCAGCAGCCCTCACCAGAGAGCTGCATATGTTGTAACAATGTCTGAACACCTGGAAAATCACTCCTGGTTAGAAAGGACTTTGCTTCTCTCCAAGCAAAGATCTCCTTTTCTTCTTGGTGGAGGGGTTACACATTTTATTGTATATGAGGGAGACAAAGAAGGAGGAAGAGGGGAGGGGAAAGAGAGAGAGAGAGAGAAGTATAATTCTAAAAAAGACAAGATGGTTATTTCATACACAGAATGTTTCTCTTGTAGAAAAAATGAATGTTTCTTAAGAAACTGCAGCTCTAGATAACAAATCCTTAATAAAATGACCCCCGAAAGCTACAGAGCAGCAAAAATTCTCAGTAACTCTCAAATGGCAGCAAAAAGAATATCTTTAATGCACATGATACTTAGATTTCCAAATGTCCACAGATGGAAAAAGAAAATACACATTTGGACAAGGGTGTGCTCGTAAGAATAGCAAAAATTTCCTTCTGGGAAGTTTCATACATAAGGGCTCTTCCAGTTGCTCCCCAGGAAAATCAGATGTGGCTTTTCACTGAACTAATAAAAAGTGTCCTGAGCTCCTTTGCGGCAGAGAAGTCAGTTCATCAAACATACGAGTTTCTGGGAATGTCTATGCAGTGAGATGCCATTCATCACAGGCTTTTTATATAGAAAGTCTTCTGGGAACATGTTATTTTAAGGCTCTAGTAGACACGCACTGCTCTCACCTGTCACAACTGGAGCACAGAAATATGAGGAAGGTGATGAGGAAGAAGGTGGCCACAGCTGCCAGGCTTCCCCACAGGGTGATCTGCATTTGTCCCCCACTCAGCAAGCTTCCCTCGGGTCCCATGGTGGGTGGGAAGTGGCACAGGCTGCTGGATTTGGTCAGTCCTTCCAAGGTGGCGACATGGGGGCAGAGGGCTGCGTCCTCCTGCAGAGAGAACAACGTGTGTTTTGACAACTTCTCGCGTGAAATGCCAGAATCTGGGAGTAAGCTCCTGGTGGGGCATGGGGTGAAGGGAGCGTTTGAGTAGAGCAGGGAAGTGTGTGCAGACTGCAGGTGTGTGCAGGTGTGTGCAGGTGGACTCGACTTGGAACTCCCTCTGGGCAAGTTTCCCTCTGTGGTCCAGGCCTTTGTTTTCTCACCCAAAACGCAAAGCAGGAGCGTGCAATGCCTAGCACAGTGTTTGAGGCAACGGATGTCTTGTTATTTGGATATGTTTGGGGATAGATTCTTAACGTCTTCAAATAAATTTAAGACTCCAAGTACTCCACAGCAAATGAATAAATGCTTATTTGGTTTCTCTTGCATTTTTTTTTGTTGTTGTTTTTTGCCAGAACAGTGTAAAGCATTTATTACAGCTTTCACAAAAATGCAGTTTGCATCTTTCCCACCTGAATCCCCAACTCCCCAAACCTGCTTCTCTTCGAGAAGGTTTACGGTCAATACAATTAACGAAATGGATTGTCTTTACATTCACCTTCGTAAATAGTTAACTGTTCTGAGTATGTGACTTTATATTCAGGGCTGGCTTTCACTAAACTTTGTAAGCACTCAATAAGTCCACTTTCAAAGGGATGGCTGAAAGTCTACGCTAAGAATGCATCACCGGCAGCAAATAAGACCTATTTATAAACAACTACAAATTGAGTATAAAAGCTAGGACGTATTAGTACCCTGCATGTGCCTGGGACTCGAGTGCTTTCCTCATTCGATCACTGCCACCAGTCTGTGAAGAAGGCACGGCTAATCCCCATTTTTCAGAGACACTAAGTTCCCCGACGGTGTCACCGCGCTCAGTGGCAGCGGAGGATATGAGACCAGCCAGCTCTGACTCCAGCGCCAGTGGTCTCAGCCCCTAGAGGGCGCTCCTTCTCACTGGGGGCTACCGCTTCCCGGTCCAGCTACAGGGCTTCTAAATGAAAATGGCCAATGAGTTCTGTGAAATATTTTAAGACTTTTAGATTTTGAAAAACAGAGTGCTCTATCAAATTAACGATGATCTCTCGTCAGAGATGCCTTGTTTAAAGAACATTTGCTTTGCTCAATTCTAGAACATTCTCACTTAAACAGCCTTTAACTTCATCTCAAGATTCATGAATAAAGTCAGCAAATAAATATTTTTGTCATGATAATTCATCAAAACTCAAAACATTTTTTTTTTTTCTTGAAAAAGACGGTTGATGTTTGCATTTCCATTTGCTTCCGTAACAGACCTGGGACTCTATGTAGCCATCACTGAGCATCTACATCAAGTCAGCACCTGGGGAGCTTAACGGAGTCACTGTGGTTCAACGAGCCCAGATTTTCTCCAGGTGAAACATTTCACATTTATTTCAATATTTAAAGGTGACAAATAATAAAAAGCTGGAGAAAAAGAAATTTTATCTACAAGCATGCAGAGAGATTTCTAGATGAAATCGATTGCTTTCTATATGGTCTTGAACCAACATGAACACTTCTTAATGCTCTATAAATAAATAAATGACAACTTCCTGGGTAATACAGAACTTCTTTCTTCCTGTGTTGGTTATATATTATACCTATAAACACTACATGCATACAGGAATGGATGGTCAAATTGCCTTTGCCTGTTTGCCCCTGGACAGCTATAACTGAGTGAAAATCGCCAGCACTTCTCTTATGATTTGTTGAAACAATGAATAATTCACTTTTAAACTTAGACTACAAACTGGCACAAGTTATTAAAATACATTCAAGCACATGAATGATGGGGACCTCTGAATATATATGAAATAAATTTTTATATCCAGATCCAGGTTCATGCATAACACATTTCAGGAGGTACAAACAAAAGATATCTGTTGTGTAGGCGTTTGTGTGTTCCTTCTTTCCTTTGCTCATTCATTCGTACAATGATTTAATCAATGTCTCTTTATAAAGTTCCCGGTTCTTAGAAAATAGTTTGCTGAGTGAATTATTCAAAAGGCACATATCTATCCAGCAGGACCCTCTCTCCATCTCTGGTACACGTTTCTCTCTCTCTCTTTCTCAACAGGGGGAGGCGATAGAATATAATGAATTATGTGGTGCTCCAGCTAGCAGAACAGTGTGGGGAGAAAAAGGGCAAAAGCAGATTATTACCAGCTACTGAATAAAGGATGTAACTCAGAGAAAATGTGTCAAAACTCCTGGATCACTCCCCTTCAACCAGAATTTGCAGAAAAGCTACTGACAGAAATGCTTTTTTACAAAAGTTCTCATCGTGGACAAAAAAAATCTCACAGTGAAAAGCAAGATCATCATCTGGTACTGTTTCTGAGTCAGATTATCAATACATTGTACCCCTCAGGACAAGGGCTCCAATTGCGTGGGCAGCTTTCTCCTCTCAGAAACCTCTACGTGCACCTCGACAGGAGCCACACAGGTCACAGCTGTGGTGGCAGTGCAGCAGGAACACCTACCCTTGCAGGGGCCAGGGATCTACACACACATGACCTCCCTCCCAGTGGGGTTGTTCCAGTTTTAGAGAAGGTCTGCACCACTGGTACTCTCCTCTCCTGGTCTCTTTCTCTTTCTGGTCTCCTGTTTCCATCATTCTCCGGCCCATTTCTTCTCTGGTCACCTCCTTCTTAAATTTTAGTGGCTTATTTACTATTGAGACATGGCTGCCTCCCCCTACCAACCCAGTGTGTGTAGACGGACTGTCCCCACCATGTGTGTAGATGGACTAGCCCTCCCGTGTGTGTTTTGATGAACTGCGCCCCCCAGTGTGTGTAAATGGCCTACTTCCCCCTCTTTCCCCACCATGTGTGTAGATAGACTATCCCCTTCCCCCGCCCCATTTGTGTAGATGGACGACTCCCTCCCTCCACCGCATATGTAGATTACCCCCTCACCGTGTGTAGACGGACTGCCCCTCCCCCATGTGTGTAGAGAAGCGCTAACACCCATAACGTATGTACGCGTTATGACTTCCACATTCCTCCCTCTTGGTGGAGATGAGAGTGGAAGCCCTGTGTGGATGGTCCAGGGCTTTCCAAGAAGTGGAATGGACTTTCCCCCCAAGGCTGGACCCTCCTGCACTGGTTTCACTGAACTTAAATGCAGTGTTCAGGGTTCTTTCGTGGAGTTCATTTTGAGCAGGGCGGGGCATAGGTGTCCTTCCCTGAGACTCAAGGTTTCTCTCAGGATTAGCGACAGAGAGGGAGAATGAGGACGGCGAGGCACAGGGTCTGGGAAGTAAGAAGTCACCCTGAAAAGGAAGGGCCCCCGAAGGAGCGAGGGTTTTCTATATTATACACTGTGCGCCTTTACCAACCAGGTCCACGTGGAAAAGATAATCCAAGGCTGCGGAGTCCCTGATGTTGTTACCGGCCTTGGGGACCAGCTAATTTTCTGCTAATTCCTATATCAAGTAAGATGTTTCCTGAACATCCAGCATCAACCCACACCAGCAGAAATACATGAACAATTTGGGGCGATCTCTCACGATTTTTTCAAGGAGATATTTAAGCCTCTTTCTCTCCATCCTGTTCCTACCCGTCTCAATAAAATTGCATTCAATTATAGAATACTGTTTCTTCAAAGTTAAAAAAATATCCCGTTGTCAGACCACATGTGTAAATATTCTATGAGTTATTCAACATAGAGCAAAGGATGACCATTCACCGTACCTCAGCAAACATTTATTACAGCACCTGAATGCCCCACTAAGACGTGTTGCAAAAGATCATAATACTAATGAAATAGCAGATTTAGTTTAATAGTTGAACGTCATTTTTTTTTGTTTTAGAATAGGCTTCACCATTGGTTGCACTGACGTTCAATCATGACCAGTGACTGTAATTTAATGCATGATATTGACAAGAGGCAGTGGCATTTCGCCCACCCCGCAATTTTATATCATTTCAGAGTACTGTGGGAAATTGTCATTTGGCCCTGAGAAAGGTCGATGCCTGAGTTTATAGGACTGCTTTTGGGGATTCTTTTAGAAGTAGGGTTGGATAACTATTTCGGACTAAAAGCTCCATAATCACTCATACTTTTGTATCCATTCCTTTCACGATTTTAATCAGTAAGTGATTCAATTTTGAGAAAAACCGAGGGCCTTTTACTTTAAAAGCAGGTGCCACGTTTAACCACAAGGGGGCAGTATAATTCTATTCTCAGCCCTAATCAGCAGGCTCTTCCAGGACAGACCTGTTATTCTTGCTGTCGGTGCCTCTGCTGAGCCTTTTAACAGTCTTCATTAGCCTGGACTATCGCCACCCCCAATCAATTCCAACAAAAAAGAAAGCAAAAACCGGATGAAATGAATGAAAGTTGCAGGCCAACTACCAGCTATTTCTTTGTTTAGCCAAACACATTTAACAGGTAGGTGCTCTGATCGCTGCAAATTCTGTATAATTTGGTAGAGCTGGGATGGCCGGTGAGATTAGCTATAGAAGCAGACACTTAGTTCCTCTGAAGCCGGTTGAGGTCAGTAATGATGGTCATTACCATTTTATAGCTGTCCTAGTTGACTCATAATTAAGCATGTTGGAAACCACCTCCACATGACTCCTCACCAATGGCTGAAATGAGGAGGTCAAGGACCCATCGCCATGGGAACGCCTCCTTCCCGGGTCATCACCAGGTGTGGGAACCATGCGGTAAAATGACACTTTACGGGCAACAGATTTTAACCAAACACCTAAATTCCTTGCTGGGCTTCTGTCCTGTGAGGCACGTGGGCAGATGCACAGGCGATGGAAGCATGAACCTCTCCACTGAAGTCTCCCGTCTCCTGAAAGAGTTTTAAGCTCAAGTATTCAAATTCGGTTCAATTTCGGGTCAATTTCTCTTCCGACCAAAGGGGCTCTGCTATAGGTAAGCTTTGTGCACTGAACTCTGTGTGAGGGTCAAGCGGGTCTGCTGTAAACACGGAGCCATGTCTGTCCACCAGGGCCCTGCTAAGGCCCAAGGGTCTCTGCCATACCAGTTGTTACAAACATATCCCTGTTTCTCTCCTTCCCTGAGTCGGGGGGAAACACACCCAAAGAGCAGAAGGTGGTAAAGGACTCCAAGGTAAGATTTTCTTTACGGTTTCCCGAATCGTTTTATTTACATCACTATGGAGCAGTATCTTGACGTTTCTTCCTGCAGCGGCTTGCGCGAGAGAAAGGAACCTGGGGAGCCTTGACAACACCAAACTGGCCCTGCTGCCATCAAGGCTTGCTGCTGCTGTGGAAAGAGCAAGGCATTCATCCCAAGAGCGGGTTATAAATCCTTCAGGCCATCTGTAACTGTAACCTGATTTCTTCTTGTGCATATTAAACCTGTTGATCCCCATGGGAAATGGGAAATCTGACCCTTTGGGAGTGTGTGTGTGTGTGGCTGTCACTTGTCTTCAAAAATACATTAAACTTACATTACAGAAGTAATATAGTTTATTGCTTATCAAAGCTCTGCTGCCGTTTTGGTTTTTGCCTTCAGAAAAGCCAAAAGGCGAGTGACTTTGGTGGGTAAGGAATGCCTTCTAAGGTTGTTCCTCCTATCCTGACTTGAAAACCAATTCCCAAGGCTCATTTTTTTTTATTTTTAACGGTAAATCTCATGAGAGAACAGGAGCGGGATCGGGGAGAGAGAGGGAGACAGAGAGAGAGAGAGAGAGAAAATGATTCTGACAGACATGGGGGAGGAATCCAGGTATAGGGTCTTCAATTTGCATAAGCAAGTCTTAATGGGCTGTTTCACAAAGTGTGCACTTTAGGCTCTATTTCTTCCTGCCTTGCATGTTTGCTCATCTGATCTGAATGAAAAGTTCCTTGAGGGCAGGGATATATCCACCTTGTATCCCACCACATTCTCAGCATCTCCATGAGCTGGCAAACAGGAGACAGTCAAGACATTTTTACTGAATACATGTTACTGCAAAGGGAGGATTCACAAGCTGAGTCTCAAAATGCAAGTTTAATGAATAATGTATTAGGTAAGGGAGAGAAGGAGAATAAAAGAGAAGAGCACATCAGGCAAACAATTAAAAATTAAGCCAAGTATGTCTTAAGGCAAAACCTTAGCTCTGGAACAAACACAGCCACCTGCCTCTTTTGTACTGTCACCAAAGCAGCCTGAGGTCTCTTGAAAAAGGTCCCAGCACTGGAATTACTTGCTTCTCTGTACGTGAATCCTCACCACCCTTACCAGGTCTCCACACTGGCGATCTCAATGTATCCCCAAGCTTGGCGTCCCTCTGGCCCCTTCTCAGCGATGACACGTCACGCCTCCCTCCTCTCCTAGGAATCTGGTACACACCTCTCTCTTCCCTCCCTCACAGTCCTGGGTCTTACATTTCTCAAAGGAAAGGGGAGCCTTAACTATTCTTGGCCGTCTTCGCACATTTTCATCCGATGGAAGCCTAACCATCCCTCAGGTTTCAGCTTAAATGTCACTTCCTTGGAGCAGCTTTTCTGATGCTGTTTCCCCCTCCCCAGTTTAGTTTAGGCCCCCTGACTTTTTTTTTTTTTTTTTTTCTACAAGCTTTTCCCTTCATAGCATCACTCAAGAGTAGAGTGATGAAGCCCTTTCTGTGTCTCTTCCACCGGTCCAAGCACCAAGAGGGAGGCTGTGGAGAGATGTATCTTGTTCGCAGCTGTAGTCCTAGTGTGTGGCACACAGTAGGCACTTAATACATAAGTTGAATGAATTAATAATGAGTAAATAATTCCAAAGATCCAAGAGGAGGTGGATACTGACTTGGCCTTCAGAGACGGTTAAGAATCAGAAGAAATTCTTTTTCTCAGTCTTCTCAAACAAGGCTGAAATTTCTTGGGGATGTGAGGGGTTCCAGAAGCTGGCTTGCCTGCTTGACTAGCTGGTGGGGAAATCTCCATGGTGCTGCCTCCATCCTACACGTGATCGACCGGCTCTCCCCACGTTCCCCTCAGGGTCCTGAAGGGGCCCAGTGTATATCAATTTCGACTCGTAGGCTTGAAATAAAAAAAAAAAAAACACGGCCATCCCCACCATGTTCATAACCCCCAGGTGTCCGCCCACCTGGGACAAGAGCAGGCAGGTGAGGACATGGGAGCCACGCCATCTTTCTGGCAGGCTCAACTTCACGCGGTCGTGACTTGTTTCCGGCACCAGAGAGAAGAACGCTCCCTCTCCTCCGATTCGCCCACTGTTCACTCCCAGCCATGTCATCATGGGTCTCCCTTCCAAGGGAACTAGTGCACTTTGCAGCCCTGGCACCATCTTCTTCGCTGGAGTCCGGTGGGGATGTGCTGTTTACACACGGGCCAGTTTACTGAGGTGGGACTTTTATTTATTTTCATTTTAAAAATTTATTTTCTTGAAGTATAGTTGATTTACAGTGTTGTGTTAATTTCTACTGTACAGCAAAGTGATTCAGTTATACATATATATACATTCTTTTTCCTATTCTTTTCCATTGTGGTTTATCACCGGATACTGAACATAGTTCCCTGTGCTCTATAGTAGGACCTTGTTTTTCCATTCTATATATAATAGTTTGTATCTGCTAACCCCAAACTCCCAACCCACCCCTCCCCCAGCCCCCTCCCCCTTGGCAACCACAAGTCTGTTCTCTATGTGAGGTCAGGACTCTGTTAAGCACTTCTTTGCCTGTTTTTATTTGGCTTCTGACGCACGGGTGATTCAGACACTTGTTAAAAAAGTAGTAGTAAAAGACTTAACCAAAGAAAAACAAAACAAAAAAACCCCCAAAACCCTTCAGTGTCTTTGATGAGAGGTTCAGAAATTTACCATGTGACATAAACGTCTCTCAAATCCTCCACTCACGGACCATGATATTTAAAAGATCAGATTCATTTTAACACTTGAACTGTGGTTGGACACTAATTACAAGTGCTCCAGTATCTGTCACATCCCAATTAGCTTTTACCAAGCCCTCACCTAACAATGCTACCTCACGGAGATTGTACATCAAAGGATGCTTATTCTGGGAAAAGGAAACCTTCAGGACGGAAGAAGTGGAATTTCAGAGTTAGATAGCAATTTAAGCCACATCCCAGAGGAATCCCAGTTCGTAGTACTGGTTTCATTGTGAGTTAGATCAGCCACACCTTCTGATGTACCCGGATGTAAGGACTCTGAGGTAAGAGTTAACATTCTACCCAGGCACTAGCAAGAAGGTAGCGTGACATTACCCAGTGGTAATTCCTATATTCAACACATCAAGGCAATCTTTAATTCTCATCTTTCCTACATTTAAAAAACATTAAGAATTCTTTACATTATAAAACTGGCCGACAAAATGCTTTTCATTGACCTCTAGAAAGCAAAATCTTCAAAAACCATCCCTGCGAGTTACTTGCCGGTGTTCCCAGAAACTACTTAGGGAGACAGAGTGACAGCTTGATTACAATGAGTCAGAATTTGTGTTTGAAAATGTAGGTACTCCGGGCTCACCCTCAAGGCTTTCTGCCAGGAGGGTGGGGGGAGCAGATGACTCAGGGAGTGTGACTCCCAGGCTCCTTATAGAGGAAGCGACAGGGCCATGGACCTTGTAGGGCAGAGCTCCTCCAAAGGTGGTTCTGGAGCAGAAGCCTCACCATCATCTGGGAACTTGTTAAAAATGCAGAATTCAGGGCCTTCTCAGAAAGTCTGGGGTGAGGTCTGGCAATCTCTGTTTTAACAATAACAAGCCCTCCAGGTGATTGTGGTGCATGCCGAAACTGGAGAAGGCTGTTCTAGAATAGCACCTTCCTTCCTCTCCAGATCACCTGGGGATCTTGTTAAGCAGCAGATTCTGAATCCTGCGTTTCTTTCTTTTTTTTCTGTTTTAATTTTTTTTTTAACTAAAGTATAGTTCATTTACAATGTTGTGTACATTTCTGCTGTACAGCAAAGTGATTCAGTTATACATATATTTGCATTTTTTTCATATTCTTTTCCATTCTGGTTTACCATAGGATATTGAATATAGTTCTCTGTGCTATACAGTAGAACCTTGTTGTTTATCCAGCCTATATATAATAGTTTGCATCTGCTAATCCCAACCTCCCACTCCATCCCTCCCTCAACCCCCTTCCCCTTGGTAACCACCAGTCTGTTCTCTATGTTCTTGTGAATCCTGCATCTCTATTCGGCCCTCAGGGGAGGTCTAGCCTGCTGGTCTGAGGGCCATGTATGAATAATACTAGCGTAGATGTTCATCTTCCTTCAACTAGGGTTGAAGGGTCACTGAGCCAGATCCCTGGGGCTGAAACTTGGCCTTCATCTTCCTTAAAGTTAGATGAGATGAGGTCAGAGCTCCTGTGTCCTGGGAGCCTTCTGGATTCCCATAGAGGCACACAAATAAAAGGCTGCCCTTTACAGAGTCTAATGAGACAAGTCACTGATGTGTGGAGGCACAGACCCAGCTTCTGCTCCATCCCTTTCCACTACATTGCTCTGTGGCCTGGAATGAGCCCGCACCTCCTGTGCCTCAGTTTATCCTTCTGAAAAGTGAGGTCATTTATAAAGTTTCTTTCCAGCTCTGAGATTCTATTATAAAAGTAGCCAGTGAGTCCTAAGTTTTACGACCCACATCCAGAACTTTCCACACAAAGGGAAGTATTGACCCAGCAAGAACTGGAAATTCTCAGTGTGATCAATAGTTTCAACTCCCCAGGAAACACAGTCTCAATAATTCATGGGAAAACCTGATAAGGCCACACCAGTCACACAGATGTCAGGAGGGGACACCATGGGCGGTCTTTACGGTCAGTGTCCAGCGCCGGAGGTCAATCCTGACACCCCCAGAACATCAACAGCACATCTGGCAGCGACACCAGGCACAATGGCTGCAGAGCAGACGATGAGTCTCTTAATTTTCTCATTCGCGTGTAGTTGATATATTTACACATTTACGATTCATATTTATAAAAGCCTTTCAACAAAGTGTGAAGATCAAACCAAAGTACGCAGATGGGTGTGCAGAGGTGACTTAGAGAGAAGATGCGGCTGCTGGAAGCTTCTGAGGCTGTTTAAAGGCATATGCCCTAACCTAGGAAAATCTTACAAAGACAGCAAGTCTGAAAGGGATCCATCTAATTTCCAATCTCAATACTTGACAAGCCTGAGGAGATTCCAAATGTGACAGAACATTCTGGAGACTTTCTCTGTCTTTATTATGAAAGATGCTCAGCTCTTTGGGGGTGGCTTCATTCGTTTCTTGACTAATACCTCCAATGTTTCTGACTCTTTGACACTAAGGCACAAACTGTATTTTACTCTCTGACACTCAGTAATCCACTGAACAAATAATTGCTAAATACCTACTCTGTGCCAAGGACTGTTTCATCTTCTAATCACACCTTAAATATGAGATGACACTAGTCTGTTGCGATTCAGTTGCAAAATTCAACTGGCAAGAAGTGAAAAATCTTTAGAATTAAGTTCCTAATACAGAGATATATTTTGATCACAGATGAAAAACAATTTATTGTTGAATTCCAAGCACGGGAAGTCAGGGGAAAAAAAAGCCGGAAGTCCTTTCATTTCCACCATATTGCATGAGAAACAACATCTAGCCACAGTAATTGTAGCGTGATTCCGTTCAGCTTGACAGCAGAGGCGCCGTGGCATTGACGCAGCTGCAGTGCCCTTGGACTGATGTTGTTTCAAGCTGAGAACTGTCCTCATTGTGTCTGGTGGATTCCAAAGGCAGCCTTTGCATGAGTACGGGGTGGACAGGACCACCACCAGGGACCCACGCACCCACCCATCACAGTCAGGGTCAGCCAACTGCTGAGGATGGATCAGATTTCAAGGACCTGGGAGGGTACCTGTAGAGTACCCCTCCCCGTCCCCCCACCCCCTAATGGAAGAAAACTGCTTTCACTTTACAGTGAAAGCAAAGCTTAAAAAAACATTCATGCAAGAAGTGGCACAAGCATTTAAAATCCCATTAAGGCATAAATGACAGAACAGAGCAATTCACCTAGCGAGGACAAGGGAGGGAAGGAGAAGGTGAGAGGGCTGAGGCCAGAGTGCAGACACAGTGTACGTGGAGGGAGGCAAGGGGAACAGACTCGGAGGAATTTTCTGGTAATTTTTTTCTGCTTTACCATTTTGTTTACAGCTGGCTTTACTCCATGGGGTACTTTGGGAGTTTAAGAATGACATGTGTATGTACATGTCTACGTACTTCAGCACATTTATTTTCTTCTTCTCCTTTGCCCACTTTAGGGAAGACAACACTCTGTCGACAGAGATGGGGAGATGGGTATAACAGAATGGCAACCCCTGTGGAGATTCTGTTCTTACAAGGTGTGACATGACTAAACATGAAACTCAACCATCAGAACCTGTCACATTCTTTGTAAGAGGTCTGTGTTCATTACAATGGTCATTAATATCATGGACAGCCAAAAACACTTCGAACTAGATACAGAAGGCAATGCGGAGTATTTAAGAAGATGTGGTAAGAAGATGTGGTGTATATACATGTATATATATTATATATACACACACACAATGAAATATTACTTAGTCATAAAAAAGAATGAAATATTGCCATCTGCAGCAACATGGATGGACCCAGAGAATATCATACCAAGTGAAGTAAGTCAGACAAAGACAAATATTATATAATACCTCTTATATGCAGAATCTAAAAAATAATGCAAATGAATCTATATACAGAACAGAAACAGACTCACAGACATAGAAAACAATCTTACGGTTACCAAAGGGGAAAGCAGGAGTTGGAGGGAGGGATAAATTAGCTGTTTGGGATTAATAGATACACACCACTATACGTAAAATAGATAAGCAGCAAAGATTTACTGTATAGCAGAGAGAAGCGGAAAATAATCTGAAAAAATATATATATAACTGAATCCCTTTGCTGTACACTTGAAACTAACACAATACTGTAAATCAACTATATTTAAATTTTAAAAAGTTGTTTCAAAAAATAAAGGCGGAATATTACTTAGCCATAAAAAGAAACAAAATTGAGTTATTTGTACTGAGGCGGATGGACCTAGAGTCTGTCATACAGAGTGAAGTAAGTCAGAAAGAGAAAAACAAATACTGTATGCTAACACATGTATATGGAATCTAAAAAAAAAAAAATGGTTCTGATGAACGTAGGGGCAGGACAGGAATAAAGACACAGACGTAGAGAATGGACTTGAGGACATGGGGAGGGGGAAGGGTAAGCTGGGACGCAGTGAGAGAGTGGCATGGACATATATACACTACCAAATGTAAAATAGATAGCTAGTGGGAAGCAGCCGCATAGCACAGGGAGATCAGCTCCGTACTTTGTGACCACCTAGAGGGGTGGTATAGGGAGGGTGGGAGGGAGACACAAGAGGGAGGGGTTAAGGGGATATATGTATACATATATCTGATTCACTTTGCTATACAGAAGAAACTAACACAACATTGTAAAGCAATTATACTCCAATAAAGATGTTAAAAAATAATAAAAAAATAAAGGCAATATGGAATAAACTGTAGGGTCTTGAGTAGAGACATGGCAGGATAGAAGAGTATCTCATTTGTGAGCAGAATATTTTCTCAACTTCAGTGGATGAGTGTTTTGACTGTGGCCCTACCAAATAACTAGCCTCGACTGGTATCAAAGGGCACGGCCTCCAGGCCCCTCCATCTCTCAGCCCCATTGGTTTCATCTGGCTTCCTTCCCAGGCCACGTGAGAGCATCAGCCATTGCAGAGATGCCCCCCCCCCAAACCCCCTCAGTCCTGCTCACAACCCGCTGGGCACTTGTTACACTGCTGATGCCAAGGCCTGACCCTCAGATATTCTGATATAATACAGCTGCAGTGGAGACCAAGAATCTGTATTTTTAACACGTGTCCTAAGTGATCCTAACATTAAGTAGCTCGCTGAAAACGCCAGGCTCTGAATTTGTTACAAGTCCTACAGGAATCCCAGTGAGGTGGAAGTTACTCATCTTAAAGTCTTTGGGGGATCAGAATTACTCAGAACTGACATCATTTGGCCAGGGGAATCACTGTAGCAGGAATTAGGAAAGTGTGAGAGGAAACGTCTGTGTAAACGTGGTTCCTACAAGCTGTATCATTTCCATTGGTTCATCCTATGAAAGGAAAAATCTAATCCTATGTTGAGTCCCAGGGGGCAGGGGTAGTGAAACTCCTAGGAAATCCACTGGGAGGTCTCTGCAGGGCATTTCTTCCCTTACAATGCCACGTAGCTAATGCGATTATAAGACCTAATGAACTGAGACTAATGCAGTTTCGAAAATCTTCATAGCTAATGAAAAATCACATCTTCTCCCTCAAGATTTCCCATTTTTTTCTGTTTGTAAATCATGAATGAAACGAAGACATGGGTGAAGGCTGTGTTTGTGGTCTTTATAATTTGAAGAGTTTGTTATTTTGAATGTCACAGTGGTTTCCAAGTGGAAGGGTCACATTTGGAATTTACATTCTATGCCACAGTATTAAGAACGTTTTGGAGAGACCTAGAATATGGATTTATAACACTGATATTTAAAAGAGAGTCTTTCCCCCCTGTGAGTTCAAAGTATTTTGTACATCAGGTCAGGTTGTCAAGGTAGCCACTCTGCCCCAATTTCCTTTTTTTTTTTGGAAAGTAGAGAGCAAGAAAATGAGAGCTAATATCAGGATATGGCTTTGACACCCCCTGACTCAGCACTTCTCTATCCTATGTTTTCACCCCTTTTGGGGAAGGAACATTTCAAAGGCATGAAATTGAGACAGGAGAATGGCCTATGGTGAAGTGGCGTATTGGGGAAGGCACACCTTAGAGGCATGCTGTGGTAAATTCAGGAAAATGTGCCAGCCACCTCTACCTGACTATCCAAGTTACTCAGTTTTTTAAAAATTTAATTAATTAATTAATTAATTTATTTTTGGCTGTGTTGGGTCTTTGTTTCTGTGCGAGGGCTTTCTCTAGTTGCGGCAAGCGGGGGCCACTCTTCATCGTGGTGCGCGGGCCTCTCACTATCGCGGCCTCTCTTGTTGCGGAGCACAGGCTCCAGACGCGCAGGCTCAGGAGTTGTGGCTCACGGGCCCAGCCACTCCGCGGCATGTGGGATCTTCCCGGACCAGGGCTCGAACCCGTGTCCCCTGCACTGGCAGGCAGACTCTCAACCACTGCGCCACCAGGGAAGCCCCAAGTTACTCAATTTTAACTTTCACTTGTTAATAAAAGAAACACAGGTATTTATGGAGTATAATGTAAATCTAGTAAGAACTTAAAAAAAGGCATATGAGAACTCAAAGAAATTTTGCACATGGAATCAAAAATTTGAGTTCACTCCTCTCTGCCACTGAGGCTTTGAGAGGCTCTGGCTGTGCTAAGAGCATAAACTAGAGCATATGAGTGATACCCCTAGAGGCGTGGGGTAGGCACTGCATAGCCATCACAGCAGCTCTGTAGATGCACACTATGAAAGTAGCACAGTGGAATTTGATCCTGAGAAGGTCACTGTTGAATTATTTCTCATGCCTCTATTACAGGAAAACGTCAAGAAAAATATACTTACAAAATGGAACAGGAAGGTGTGTTTCCAGGACAAAAAAACTCATTTAGCAAAATCAGAGTAGTCACTGACACCTAGTTATTGCTGTTCAGTTATTGCTGAATTTAGTTATTGCTATTATATATTGCTACATAAATCAGTATTATTCTTTTAATTTATTGGATTAGATCATCTAAGCCAAGTGGCTTCATTCCAGTTTTTTTTGTAAGCAATTATTTCTAATGGTTATATGATTTCTCAACACTAATTATAAAACAATACATTATTATATTTTAAATTTAAGAGAAAGAGTCAGTCTTTTTTACATTACTTTTTTTTAAGCCTTTCTCCAAACGCTTTGAAATCCTACTTTATTTTACTTCCTAACGCACTGTCATATTATAATATATCAGGAACAAGCAAATTTTAGGGACAACTGGTCCACCAGCAGCCACTGTGTTTCATCTTACTAAGAACATGATTAAGAACAATCTTAGATGTCCTGCAACATTCACTAATCTACCACAAGTCTCTGATTCTGTAGCCAGGATCCATCTAAGTCACCAAGGGGTAGGATTTCAGCATAGTCCCCAGACGAGTATTGATAACGTTCTCCCAGACTGTGTCATAGTACTACCATTGTACGATCAGACAGGGTAGGGAGAGACTGAAAAATCAAATTCCAATCTTTCACGTCATTAACCGAGTTGTAATCTGATGCCATTTCCCCTAATTTATTATTGGATATGGCTTTTCGATGAACTGAAGGATACCCTCTTGCCAATGTTAACTGGAGTACAAATAGCCTCCATATTGTAGCCGACACTATTCTATTGTCATGAGCTGGGGGGGCAGACTGGATAGCAGCTGAACCCACTGACTAATTAATGTCATAAAAAGTAGCTATTATAAAATATTAACATAAGGAACTGTCATGATTTATTTTTCTGTATTTTTTGGTAGAACTATTAAGGACCTTGTTCTATTGTGTAGTACATAAAGCTTTTTGTGATAAACTCAGAGATTTTAGTGCTTGGAAGGTGGTTTTATTTATCCTGATAAGTTAGTTTGATTTTTTTTTTATAGTGACTAAACTATACATACAAAAATCATACTTCCTTTTCTCTGGCTGGAAGCTGAACGCTGTAATTATCCTTCAATTATAGCAATTACCTTAGTCTAGCTGTTTCTTCCCTCTCTCTACACCAACCCCAATTACAAGTTTTTGATTTCACACATTTTGAAGAGTCTTATGTAAGTGTCTTTATTATAACAATCTCAGTATTTCTTAAAAACAGATCTTAATTTCTAAATATTGTATATATGAAGCTTTAAATTTAACTGCCATATACTCTTCCTTTATAGATTTTAAAAGCTCTCAATGTCCAGATACACTTTTAAAAAGCAAAGGATGAAAGAAGGAAGAAAGAAGGAAGGAAAGGAAGACCTTCCCACTAAACTAATCTTTGGGATCATAAGTTCTGATCTCTACTCTAAGGAAATAATGAAAGAAGTATTCAGATGATATATGAGATGCAAAGACTAAGGTGATTAAAATCAAACCAACTTTATCCTAAAGGCTACAGAGAATTACTAAATTCCTCTGAATTATATTAGAATTTTCAATCCTGGCTATACAGGATAGAATGACTTGGTAAACTTTTTACAATATACCAATGCATAGGCCTAACCCCAGAAATTGGCAGGGATTAGGTCTGGACATTTACAGTTGTAAATGTGTCCCCAGAGCATTTGAATGTATAGTTTGGGCTGAGAATCATTTAGCTAGACTATTCATTCATATTTCTAAGCTTTTAACTGACAAATGCTACTTCATTTTATTTCTTACATTATTGGAACATAGCATAGTCAGGATATGACAATATAAAACAGATACAGCTCACTGTTCCTCTTCCAATACAAGTCCACACTGGGCACCATGCAAACCAAGCTTTTTGCAGCACAGGTATAACCTCAGAGTGCAGACCCAAACAGAGCATGTATAGTCTAGTCCAGAAGGTAGTATCTAACCTTGCAACATAAAGACACACACTCAGAAGAAGCTATGGACATTGAGCCATGTTCTTTGACTGTCTGCTAGATTAGGTCTACATATTTATCTCTGCACCCCTCCAAATACTAATCTAAAAGTTGTATGGCTAAATATAATTCACTAGATAAGTTAAAATAGCATTATTTTAAAGTATTTTCTTTTCTTTCTTTTTTTATTTTATATTAGAGTATAGTTGATTTACAATGTTGTATTAGTTTTGGGTGTACAGCAAAGTGGTTCAGTTATACATATACATATATATCCATTCTTTTTCAGATTCTTTTCCCATATAGGTTATTACAGAATATTGAGTAGAGTTCCCTGTACTATACAGTAGATCCTTGTTGGTTACCTATTTTATATATAGTAGTGTGTATTTGTTAATCCCAAACTCCTAATTTATCCCTCCCCTCCAGGTTTCTACTTTGGTAACCATAAGTTTGTTTTCAAAGTCTGTGAGTCTGTTTCTGTTTTGTAAATAAATCCATTTGTATCATTTGTTTAAGATTCCACATGTAAGTTATATCATATATTTGTCTTTCTATGTCTGACTTACTTCACTTAGTATGATTAAAGTATTTTCAAAGTAAACATTTCAACTAGAAATACAAAAAATCTCCTCGTCTAATGTCACTAGTTCTCACATACTGTTTTTAGGTTGCATGTCAAAGCTGATGTAAACACTCATTATGTCTCCATTACAAAATGATCCATAATTCTTAGAGGTAAAGAATGTACTAGAAATCAATACATCATTATGACAATACCTTTCTTTATGTTTTAGGCTACTGGAACTTTTCTCTTGAACTTCATTGCTTCAATGGACGCGATACACTGTTCAGGTCAGTTTGACAATTAACTGAAGGACTACCATGGGTGAGGCAGGCTCAACCCCTTCAGCCTCAGCTGCTTCCTTAGTGTCCTTGGCCATGACCTTCCAAACCCACAGGCTATTTCTTTGTAGCTCTTGGACATATTGAGTTTGTCCTCACCCTTTTGTACTAGCTGTTTACCTACAGGAACGATCATTTTTCAGGTCATCACACAGCTGGTTCCCCTTCCTTTTTTTCATCCTGTTCAAACAGCATGTTCTCAGAGAAGCCTCCTCTGACCAACCTTTCTGTAGCCCTCTCGTGCACCCCCAACTCAGCCTTATCCCATTGCCCCCTCTTCCTTTCCTGTTATCCCATCTGAAAGCATCTTATGGATTGGCCTTTGTGTTCATAGTTGGAGGAGGCTCTCTAGAATATAACCTCCATGAGCACAGGCCCTTTGTCCGGGCAGCTGTAACTCCAGCACCTACAACGGTGGTGTGCACTAAGTATCGATGGAGTGAATGAACACATGCCTTTGCAGTTTTATCAAGAGTAGTTCCAAAAATAGTCCTGTACTCCTTAAGGTTGAAACTACTGAACAGATAATAAATGAATGTACAGTTGCAATTTTAACTTATAGTCCCCCACACAATATGCATGCGTTGGGATTTTAATTGGACCCACAGTGCCAGCCACTTTCGCACAGAAGGTGATTTGTACCCTGTGCCTTCGCTGGCTCTCAGTTTCTGCCAGAGAGAGCTTCTCTTTTTTGAAGTCTTTGCTGTTCCTTTCAATTCCGGGCAGAAAGCAGCTAGACATTAATGTCTGAAACTGCACTTCTAATGGTCTGTGGAGGTTTCTTGAGATCACCTTATTGGGGGTAACACCATGTTTATTTAGCGTAGGGTTCTCAGTCTACCATGGAAACGTTTTTGGGTCTCTTGCTATTGTTCATTTCCATACATGTCTGGCTTGGGCTGGGAGTTACACTGCAAAAAGCATCCACTTGATGTTAGTGGGTTTCTTACAGCCTGGGATATTTTGTCGGTAGTAATCTTACCCTTCCATTATTACCACGTGATACTAAAAGGACTGGCTAGGAAATCAGCTGTAATGTCTTCAGGACAAATCCTCCTGACACGTGCAATCGTCAGTTGGACCCTACCTCTATTTCGAGGCGCTTCTGTTTGGTCTAGGCTGGCACTTTAAGCCATATTAATACTGCACTCTGCCAGCCTTCCAAACACGCGCCTGTGTTTGCATGTCAGCTCTGTTCAGCATCTTCAGCATTTCAGTTTTCCATTCAGTACAGAAAAGTATATTTGATATCATTAACAAGATCAGCTACACTTGTATCTTGTGAAACATGCACAGTTTGGTGCCCTTGCTCAGAAATGTCACCCAATAAATAAATATTAGTTCCTTCTGCTGCTTTCCTTGCTATTTTAACAACTTACTTTATTCAAAAATATAAAGAAGAATCTGCATCTTTTAAAAAGTCAGTGTACCTAAAGTATTCAAATGTACTTCTAGTGTCTGTTTATTTCTCTCTGTTAGCTAATTAGAGTTATGTTAAATTCAAACAATAAACGGTAATCGTTATCAACATCTGAATCAGCTGCTTCAAATGCAGGCGGTCCAATGACAGGATAAAGTTCTAAGAGATGGTGGATCTTGCTTTAACCAAATCTAATATATACAAATTTGTATTCATAAAAGAGTGGCATTATGAAATAATATGAATATTTTCCAAAAATACTATTTTAAATAATGATCAATTTGAAATTCTTTAAACTATAATTCAATTTCAAATAGACTTTCACAGAAATTTACAGGAGCCTACGTAATACCATACAGTAGGTCATAAACAGATGCAAAGCCAACTCAGAACTAATGATTATTTCCCAGCACTGATACAAGGCTGTTCAACTGTAGGGTTGGGGCTGATGGAAAACTGTAGTGGGTGAGTCAGGATGATCACACATGAACACAAAGATGAATCAACGCAGTGTAAAGAGGCACCACCGGACACTGGGTTGTGTGATGTAAGATGAAGCACGAACTATGAAGCCTTCTTGCCAAAAATGTGGACCTGAGCTGATTGAGTCTCCAGATGTCACCATCAGGCTTTCATTTATTTTTCTTTTACTTCTATCACTTAACTAATCAAATAATAATCAAGGGTTTTGTCGACCCCTGTCAGTTAACTCACATTCACAAGATTGTGAGGTTTGTGCATAGGTTTCTGTATGTGACTGTGTTAAAAAAAATCATTACAAATTTTGTACGTGCAGCTTGTGTAACTACCCATAATGACTGTCATCAATGTGTCCATTAAAATGCCAGTGTATCGAACGGCAGGAAATGAGAATGACAAAGTCTGGTGGTAACTACACATTTGAGAAGACACTCCCAGAGCTTCCCTCCTCTCCCTGGTTGTGAAATACATGATCCTTGTTCTTTGAGGTTCAGTCTTAGGCCTTTTTCCTTATTTTGCCTCATATTTTCTTCCTGGCATCTTATCCACACCCATGAGTCCAATTCCCTTCGTGCTGCCTTGATTCCTTATTTGTATTTCCAGACAAAGCCTCTATTCTGAGCCCTAGATTCCATATCCAGTTGCCATGGGACCTCCCCGCTGCCCCAGCACCCGGCTGTCTCCAGGCCCTCGGTCTCAGCATGTGTGCATGCTGGACTGGACTCTCCATCTTCCCTGCACACCGGTCGTCCTCCAGGACGCCCTATCTCCGTGAACGGTGCTACCTTCAGCCCTCTGCGCAAGCTCGCATCCCAGGGTCCTCCCCTTTACCACCCCCTCCGTTTCTCCGCATATCCAATCCAACACACCAAGCCCTCTTGGTCTCATCTCTGAGATGACTTTCAAATCCATCTCTTCAATGAGTCCTTGTCTCTGCATCACCAAGGTCAACCCCCTAGTCAAGTTACCAGCATCTTTTGTCTTGTCTACTGCCTTCACCCTGCCGCCTTCCAATTTCTTCTTCAAACCCCAGCCAGAGGGAATCTTTCCAAAAAGAAAATCTGATCATACCAAGCCCTCTGCTTAAAATCCTTTAATGGTTTCCCACTGATCAAAGGATAAAGAAAATAAAATCATATAGAGTAGGCTGCCACTTCCTGCAAATCCAGGCTTTGGCCTCCTTCCCTCCCTCTTCTCATTCTACTCTCTCACTGTCTCCATCCCACTCACTTGCTCCTTACCTGGAACCCCTTCAACTGCCCCAGCCCCTCCCTTAGTTAAGTTCTACCCCCCATCAGATGCCAGGGAGGCCTTCTCATGCACAAGGCTATTGCTCATTGCTATACGTGTTTCTCTTTCAGAACACCTCTTTTTCCTATGTCCACGTATTTGTGCCATAGGTTTGACTAATGTCTGCCATACCTTCTAGACCGTATGGAAACCCTATTATGAAATCACCCCTGAACTCATAGTTAGTAGACATTGCAGTCTGTCATCTGCTAGTACATGGCAATCTCTCCTCCAGTCATGCTTGAGTAATCTTGCTGAATCTGGTGACTCTGGTTTGTATTGGTTTTTGTTTGTTTTTGTTTCCATAGTTAGTTGTGAAGTATGACATCAGATTTAAAAGAGGGCCCATGTGCACAGGGCCTGGGAGGTAATGCAAACACTGAGGCAGGCCAGGTTAACCATGGGGAAATTTTTTCTCCTTCTCAAAGAAATGTGATGTTTCTCATTTTTCTTTGAAGATATGATCTGCTCATTCTATCTTTTGTTTTTTCTTTACCTTAAGAAAACCACAGCACAAAAATAATGAGAAATGGTGACTGACCCTCAACTTGATGGTTGGGGAATGACAGAGCAGGGTGGGGACAAGGGCAAATTATTATTCCACACCCTCCAAGTTGGGTATTGGTTGCCATTCTTTTAAAAGACGAAAGGAACAAGTTCTATAGTCTTAAAATTTAGATGTATATAGATGTATGAAATAGAACTAATATTTAGGTTTTACTAATCATCTTCTAAAATCGGAAGGATGAAATAGATTATGCTTACTAAATTTCTGGATGGTGTTCATTGGAATAGGGTTTCCAACAGCTCTCAAGACATGTGCTTAATCTAAAATGTTTAATATACTGTAAATCCTTTACAGTAACAATATTAAAAACCTTAGACTGTCCAGGGATCTTTGAGATCGAGTTCAACATATTTGCATTTAATTTTTATTCATAAAAAAATAATTGCAGTAATTTAAGATATTTGCAAGGTTTGCAAGGGTAAATTTGTCTCATCTTGGATTCAGAAACCTTTATACAACTACTAGTTTGGCAAACAGATGTCAAAAATACGGATTCCCCTTAAAGATATTATGTATAAATAAAGCCATCAAATTTAGAATAGCAAGCCCCAGATGGTCTAGCAGCATCAACAAAAATCACTTTCCTTGCCAATGTGAATTTCATAAAGCAGAAATCATTCTCAGGCACGCAGAGACAGACACATCAAGTCCACGAATACTTATGGCCATACGCTAGGTACCAGGTTAGGTACTTTATTATGTGGCCCACAAAACAGGACTTTAAAAACAAACACTGTGTGTTCAAAATGAACTGTTTACTCTTTATGGAAAGAGTGACCGTACTCTTGTGTTTTAGTGGGAGACAGGGTGGTGAGTACACACGGGACCGCTGGGATTTAAAAGCACAAGCAAGGCCATCAGCAAACCTGTCTGGATTGGGCTGCTTTGAACATTTGAACTTATATTGCTTTTTCTTTCTGATAATCTATTTAACCTAAATATCTGGGATTCAGTATTTGGGACTACAAATGTGACAGAACTGCCTTGTAAGCGTAAGTGTCTTTGTATGATCAGGATTAATGGAATAGGAACTGAGGCTTAGAGAGTTTCAGTAGGTACCCATGCCCACTGCCGCCCCTGACTCCCCATTACTCAGAGAGAAAGTGAGAGAAATGAGGGTGGGAGCCACAGGTCTCAATCAGTCCACCATCAGGACTTTCTAAAATCATAAAAGGAACTGCAGTATAATTGAAACTCAGTGCTTGAAAGCTAAGTGTAAGCAGGTGGACGGCCTTTTGAGGGCCTTGGGGCTCCTGGAGTTGGGGCGCTGGGTGATACAGGCTGGAGTTAGAACATAGGGCCCAGTGATCACATGACATATCTTTTTTTTTTGGTACGCGGGCCTCTCACTGTTGTGGCCTCTCCCGTTGCAGAGCACAGGCTCCGGACGCACAGGCCCATACGGGCCCCAGCTGTTCTGCGGCATGTGGGATGACCGGGGCATGAACCCGTGTCCCCTGCATTGGCAGGCGGACTCTCAACCACTGCGCCACCAGGGAAACCCGCATGACATATCTTTAAAGATCTTCAAGTCCCACAGTTATAAAAAGCAGACACCATCCTCAATGAACATTTGCCATATTTCTATACTGCGCATTCCTGAATAATGCCCTATTTATTTCAAAGAAGATAGATTTTTTTTTTTTTTTTTTTTATTTTGGCTGCACTGGGTCTTAGTTGCGGCATGCATGTGAGATCTAGTTCTCTGACCAGGGATCGAACCCGGGCCCCCTGCATCGGGAGTGCGGAGTCTTACCCACTGGACCACCAGGGAAGTCCCCAAGATAGATTGTTTTTTGACCCAGTTCACATCAATGATTAGAGATATTCTAGCTGCCAGATAAATAAATCTCCATTGGATCCAATGCGTGGGATCCAAGAGCAAATTATGGATCCATCTGGAATTATAAGGGGCTTGGCTGGTTTTGTGAAAATAGTTACAAGGCAACAGTGAAAGAAATCAATAAAGATTTATTAAGGTTTTTCTTTCTTTGCATAGGTTTCAAAATGGGTTCTGACCTATTAAAAATGCCTCTAGTGTTTTTGGAGTTGAAATACTACACTTTACTGTCTCTGGTTCTTTTCTTGAGTTGACCCTTCACATAGATTAAGTATGTCTTTCTCATGCATGGCTGTGAGGATGTCTGGCTGCCGCCGCCAGGCTTTCTCAGCTTCATCAGGTGACGACACCTAAATTCTGTGCCTAGATACACATGCCATCATAGGTAATCGCTTTCCTCTACTTATATTATCTTTCTGTAGCAGAGAAAAAATGCATAACATTTAAACTTCTTGAACACCATTTGGAGGTTCATCTGATACTCTTTAAAAGTAGGCAATTAAAGAATTTGGCTGAAAATCTGACTTTTAATATATGTAAGAAAAAGTTAATAGGTTTCACTTATTGAACATCCACTCTTTGCCAGATACTTTTTAACTTGGAGCCTCACCTAGAAAGATCAAGTTACATTTCACTTATTCTTCATAGGATTGTTGTGAGCTACAGGTAGGTGAAGGAGATTGTATCAATGGTCACAAGGCTTCCCCTCCCTGTATCCTCACTCCTTGCACTGTGACTTTGCAGGTCCTTCCAGCAAGAAATGTTGTCTATTTCTATACCCTTAATTCTTGGCTGGTTTTGGACTCACTCTGTCCCATGGAATGCAGTGCAAGCAACAGTGTCAGACCTGAACCAAGACCATAGCTTTGCATGTTTCTGCTCTCACTTTTGGGACCCTGCTGGTCCTGTGAATAAGTCCAGACTAGCCTGCTGGATAAGAGACATGTGATCCAGGTGTCCTCATTGTCCCCCAATAGTCAGCCAACTGCCAGAAGCAGAGATACTTAATTGACTGCAAGCTGACTGTAGACATATACATGAGCCCAACTGAAACCAGAAGAATTGAGCCAGCCCAAACTACAAACCCACAGAATCAGGAGCTAAGTAAATGGCTGTTGTTTTAAGCTGTTAAGCTGTGGGGTGCTTTGTTATGCAGCCAAAGCTAACTGAAACAAAAGGCATATTCTCATCACTGTACTAAAGAGAGGTACAGAAAGGTTAGTAACTTGTCCAAGGTCACTAAACTAGTAAGAGGTAAAGCTATCAGGTATGACCTCTGTCTTATGGGCCCACACTCTTAGTTGCTCCACTGTGCTGACTCTTTTCAATGCAAATGGTAAGTGCCTCCGACCTGCTCTGGGCTGGGCTAGACATATTTCCTACATTTAGGAAACTTACAATCTCCATTTTGTTTTTCTCTAAGGAACTTGCAATGCGATAGTTTTGTTCATACTATTGCTTTCACCTGAAATACATTTTAAATTTATTTTTCACCTTTGAAACCTGCTCAAATGTAACTACCTCTCAGAAACCTTTCTAGTTTCCCAAGACAGAATTAGAATTTCCCATCTGTGGTTGACTGCAAAAGTAATCACAGTTACTCCTTCCTTTATCCTCATCCTTTGTAATGTGACATTTCAGTACCATCCATTAAGAGATGAAAGCTATTTCCCTACCCCTTGAATCTAGACTGGACTTGTGACTTGCTTTGGCCAAGAAATGTGGCAGAGATGATGGGGTGCCAGTTCTGAGATTAGGCCTAAGGGACCTTGCATACTTTCACTCATTCTATAGGTAACCATAACTCTACCATGTGAACAAGACTACGCTAGCCCTGCTGAAGTGTGAGAAACCATTTGGACGAGTGTTCCATCAGCTAGGTTGTCCCAGCTGAAGCCCCCAGATATGTGAGGACCCAGCCAAGATCAGCAAAGCCAAACCACAGTGAACACTGCTGTATGTGGGTGGCTACTTGAGACCAGAGGACTTGCTCAGCTGAGTCCAGCCTAAATTGCCAATTGCAGAATCAAAAGCTAATTATTTAGCTTTTGGTCATATTAAGTGGTCATATTAAGTCACTAAATTTGTTATGAAGCAAAAGATAACAGATACAGATCCCTTTGTACTCTTCCAGCATTTTTAAACTTATTTTTGGAAGAGCACATATATTTGATAAATGTTCAATCAATGAATGAATAAATGATTAAATATGCAATTGCACTGAGATAAGATTTTTCGAACAAAACAGAACTCTGACTCTTTATTTTTATTTTGAAGGGAATAATTTCTGTCTTTCTTGGCTGTGAGACAGAGCCATATTTACAGGGCTTGATACTTAGCAGAGGTGCTCAATAAATGTTAGCTCTCACAGATCCTGTATATGACCTGAAATGCCAAATAAAACAAAAGCTAAAGCAAACACTGTAGCACTGAGGCATGCAGGGGATTTTTTCCTAAAACCTTTCAAAATCAGGACAAACTCTCCTGGTATTTGTGAGGTGGAGATCTAGGGCAAGGGACATGATTTTTTTCCCCTTAATATTGGCAAGCTTCTTTCTCTTTGAAAGTATACACTCTTTAAATGATCCATCGCTACGCAAGTCACCCAATTTCAAAGAGTGGGAGAATTCTGCTATAGAAAGACCATCACGGGAGGCATTTCCCACTCCCTTAAGGCTAGTGGTTCTTAGCTTTGGCTGCATAGTGGAAATACCTGGGAAATTTAAAAAAAATACCTCTAGAGAATAGTTTAATTAGTTTGGGGTACATTCTGCACATAGGGACTTTTAAAAGCCCCTGGATTGACTTTACTGAATTAGTCAAAGTTGAGAACCACTATTCAAACCCTCCCCAGAGTGCTTCCACCGGTCAAGTGATTATTATTGGACTTAACTTTTAAGGCAGACCTAAGTAAGCTTTCTTTTTTATATGCCTCTAATCAAAACACGGCACTGAAAACCTATAGCTAGAAAATAATAATTTCTTATAATGGACAATGACTGGCTCAAAAGGAATTAAGAAATAATTATCAGATGAGTATCTTCCTGATGATTAACTCAACAAGCATAATATGAACACTTGGCAGGGTCTTAAATGTCTTCAAGGCCTTAAGTATAATTAGGTATTCAACATTTTATTGCCCTAAATTAAAGCACCACATAACACTATAAATTATATTAGATAATAAATTCAAAGTAAATTGCACTGAAGCACATTAACCTAAAATTTTTGTTTGAAAATGTACCTTATATGAAAATAAAAATGTATCACAAATTAAGGTATAATTTAATATTTAACATGATTTTGAGTTCAGATTCAATGTGGGCATTTCAAAAAACTGTGGTCTTATCTTCTGAATGTATAAGTGGGTCTCACATGGAAACAGTATTATTTTTAAGGACTATTTTGGGGGGGGATGTAGAGTACAAAAATGCTAGAAAATGATAAATAGTAATCCTATGCTATAAACTATGTAATGCATGCAAATTGCTTTAGTACCAAAATTTCATCGTCAATGAATTCCATTCACAAAGAGACCTCTAGCACATATTCAGAGAGTCAGAATTTTTCTAAGCCACAGTTTTGGGGAGAGAAAAATCTGGTGTGACCCCCTCTGATTTCATAGAAATGGAAAATGAGGTCCAGAGAGGTTAACACGTCAAGCAAAGCCCCCAATACCCAATGACTGGGAATTGAGCCCAGGACGTTTGAGCTTGCACCCTCTCATGTCTCCAGAGATGAGTACAAGGAAGATAGCAGCACAGTGCGCTCAAGCCCCACAGTCACTGTGGCTGGCTGGGATTGGCCTCGGATTCTGCCCATCTCTGCTGCAGGTGGCTGTGTCAGAAGACCTTGGCAATGGGAGAACTAGTTATCACTTCCTATTCCATTTCCTCTTATGACAAAACAGGCTGGAGTCAACTCTAGCCCTTTACTACATTAGGTATGAATACAGTTACTGTATTTTTTTCTAGTCTATTATTAACTTTTTACATTAACATGGTACATTTGTTATAATTAATGAACCAATGTTGGTACATTATTATTAACTAAAGTCCATATTTAATTCAGAGTTCTTATTTTTTTATCTAATGTCCTTTTTTTGTCTGTTTTAGGACCCCATCCAGGATCCCACATTACATTTAGTTTGCTCTGTTTTTTCATTAGTTCAACTGTGTGTGGGTGTGTGCGTGGGTGTGGGTGGGGGAGTATGACTATCTCTCTTCTTCTATGTAGCCAGTTAAGGGCAAAATCCTACAAATTACTGTTCTCAGGTGCTCTAATGTAAAAGAAAAGGGTATATGTTAATGAAGAAATCTGGAGTTTTAATTATGAGAAAAACACTGTAGATGAGAGGAAGCTTAGGTTAAAAAGAATTTGACATTTGGAGGGACCTAGAATCATGGTCTGTGACTTCAACATGGATTAACAGAATCTAAAAAGCAAGGAATGGGGCAGAGGAGCATGACGGTTCAGAGTAATAAAAGGCACTTCACATAGAACTATAGCAATGCAGAAGAAAGAAGTAATATTGTGCAATTTATCATCATTTAATTTAGGGGAGTCTGCATTTTTAAAATCCACAGAAATGCAGTCACAGTTTCCTTGCCAATATTTGTAGAAAACATTTTCCAAACAAGACTCATTCATCTTACTCTGAAATGAATTGTTAGATCACAACAGAGAATGTTAAAGACTTTGCATCCCTTATAGAAATGCCAAACATTTTACTCTGCCTGATGCTGTACTATAAATAGGGAAATCCGAGTGCTAAAAATGTTCTTCAAGTTGCCAAACATAGTTCTTTAGCATCAACTTCCTCCTACAAATGACTCATTCTTCCAAAGTTTGAAAATGAAAGCTAGTTACAATTCAGAGAAATGTTGTAGCGTACATCGATTAAATGGCAAAGATACTTCATTTATGTATATTTATTTTTCCTTAGATCATATCCACTGAAATTCTTCTTCAGAATTTTATTGAAGTTTTATTAAAGAGTAGTTACTCTCATGAGAAGTGGATTTTTAAATAAACAATTAGAACAGCCAAGCAACATGAATATTGTTGGAGAATAATGATGATTTAAATCATTTTGAAATTCGTTAACTTCATTTGGATATAATAGATGCAAAATGTATTTACTGTAATAAAAATAAGTTAATAGTGAAGTCATAACATGAAAACTAATAAGCTCACCAAACAAGATGGTACAGATAATGCCTCAATGTCCAAGAACACAAGGAAATTAAACTCTAAGAAATTGTACCTGATTAAGAAAAACAGGACTCTTGGGAAGAAAGCATCTTTTGTTATAAAAAGAATAATAAATAGGGAAAATGCCATTGATTTATGGTTAATATTTCAAAATAGTACATGTATCTATATATATCTTGCAATAAGTAAAGAGAACATAAATAGTATAGGGATTTGTATAGCACATTTGAGGTTAGTACTCATTTGAAGAGGTAATTGCTTTTTTTTTTTTTTTTTTTTTTTTTTTTTGCGGTACGCGGGCCTCTCCCCGTTGTGGCCTCTCCCGTTGCGGAGCACAGGCTCCGGACGTGAATGCTCAGCAGCCACGGCTCACGGGCCCAGCTGCTCCGCGGTATGTGAGGTCCTCCTGGACCAGGGCACGAACCCGTGTCCCCTGCATCGGCAGGCGGACTCTCAACCACTGCGTCACCAGGGAAGCCCATAATTGCTGCTTTTCACTGAGAGATGCGACAGGAAACTACAGGAGATGCTCATTTGATGTGGATGGAGCAAGGCAGGCGGCCAAGAGTGGATTCACATTTTCTTCTAATCAACTGACGATACCACTGGATTTTCATCTTCCTTCTGCAAATCACTAGATCTCATATTACCAGTCGTTTACTGGAGAATGGCTTTTCCTGGCTTCATTAAAGGCTTTTTCACCTGTTTTGACTTGCATAGTGACACTTTTGCAAACCTCTATGGGAGATATTTTAGTTATTTAAACATTTTATGGTATATAAGAAAGAAGTGACTTAAGTAAAATTAAAAGATTTTTTTTGTGGTGGACCATGTTTTGTAAAGTCTTTCTTGAATTTGTTACAATATTGCTTCTGTTTTATGTTTTGGTTTTTTGGCAGCGAGGCATGTGGGATCTTAGCTCTCCCACCAGGGATTGAACCCGCACCCCCTGCATTGGAAGGTGAAGACTTAACCAGTGGACCGCCAGGGAAGTCCCAAATTACTTGATTTTAGGTAAGTTATTATTAAAGATTATAATATCATCGTCATTTAAATATAAATTTTAATAATCCTATTTTGACTTTTTCCTATTTAATAAGTGATGTGCTATTTAATTAACTTTACCTTCATTACCTCATAAAATACATGACTTGCAGACAAATATTTGAAAAGGCACACTGGTGTATGATTGATTTGGGAACCAAATATATAAGTTTTAAACTATATTGAATATATTCTGATATCAAAATAGAAAATAATTGTTTCCATTAATATATGTCTGGGTATCATACATTTTGAACAAAAATAATCAAGCTATGATAATTTTGTGTTTACTTATAGAACAATAAGGCAAAAAGTTTTAGGTTGCAGTTTGTAAGCATTTCTCTGCAATTAATATATATTTGATTTGATTTGACTGTTTGGGTAGCTTATCAGGAGGAGTGTGAGGACACATATATTAAGGGTATGAATGACGTTTATTTCTGATAAATAAAAAGCCAAATTGTATATAATTGTCACTACTTTTCTTTTTATAACATTGAATTTTATACCAGACAGATATCCTAATAGGCTAATATAAAACCTACCAAATATATTAAGATATTTAAGATTTATAGAAAGTATAATTCAATAAACACCCATGTAACCACTACCCAGTTTAGGAAATAAAACATGACCAACACTATGAAAAGTATATAAGAATTTTGACCAGATGACTGCAGCTTATAACATCATATCAATGCTTCTTAAGCTTATTGTCTCACAAATCAGCTATCCATGATATGTATAAGGTAACAATCTATGACTAATTAAAACTAAAACCTCCATGAGAGCCTGCAGTGTTCACATGAATCATCAGCATGTTTGCTCATCTGACTGTCACTGATGGCTTTGTATACTCTTAAGAGGTCCTCAAACAGTATTATGTTCTTTAAAAATATTTATGTAATCACTTTTACTAATACTTTCTTTTTTCTTTTTTAAATTTTAACTTTTATTGAAATATAGTTGATTTACAGTGTTGTGTCAGTTTCAGGTGTACATCAAAGTGATTTAGTTATACATGTACTAAATATATACGCATATTTTCTTTTTTCAGATTCTTTCTCATTATAGGTTATTACAAGATATTGATTATAGTTCCCTGTGCCATACAGTAGATCCTTGTTGGTTATCTATTTTATATATACTAGTGTGTATATGTTAATCCCAGTCTCCTAACTTATTCCCCCCCTCTGCTTTCACCTTTGGCAACCATAAGTTTGGTTTCTGTCTGTGATATTTACGAATACTTTAAAAATAGAACTTGGATTTGAACCTTTACCACCCTGGACAATGTGAAACCCCTGGGACACCTTTGACTCCCAGTGATTTTGTCAAGTGGCTACTGGGAAACCCTGATCCAGGCTATGACAAATGGTAAAAAGTTAGAGACGGATGAGGAAGACAGATGAGGATCCTGGAAATACAGAGTGAATGTGATGACCACATACAAAGATCACACAAATGTGTCCATCCCAGAAGTGCGATCCCTCAAACCTTGGGCTTCCATCACACAGCTCTCTGGGTTCTGGAAAAGACTCCAGAGTCCAGGGAGTCAGAACCCAGACATACCCATGTACACCAAAGGAGAGCTGGTCTCTGCAAAGTGTAATGTTTAATAAATGAGGCGAGGGCTTCCCTGGTGGCGCAGTGGTTGAGAGTCCACCTGCCGATGCAGGGGACACAGGTTCGTCCCCCGGTCTAGGAAGATCCCGCATGCCACGGAGCAGCTAGGCCCGTGAGCCATGGCCACTGAGCCTGCGCGTCCGGAGCCTGTGCTCCGCAAAGGGAGAGGCCACAACAGTGAGAGGCCCGCGTACCGAAAAATAAATAAATAAATAAATAAATAAATAAATGAGGCAAGGTACCGACAGCTACCTCTGAAGCACGTCTATGGAGGTTCCAAATCTCTTTGGTACCAGCCTGTGACAGAGACAAAATTTCTACCTAAAAGACCAAAAGGCCACAGATTTAAAAAACCATGGGAAAATTTTTATCTTAAAACTGGGAATAGTTGTTTCTCCGGCGAAAATCTGTTTGTTCCTCGCTTAGGACCCTGTTAATCATGAATCTGTGATCATAGTTCTTTAAAAACGTTCATTAGAAAACACAGAACAGTGTTCCGTTCTTTCAGATCAACCACGAAGGCTTCTACAGAATTCATTGTGCACACTAATCTCCCTCCTTCCCCCACCTTTCCTACCTTCTATTCCTTGTGCCTCATTTTACCCCTACCTTTTTAAAACTTACTCTGTCTTGATGTGCTGTATATTGTGTCTAACTCTTGAAAGCCCTTTTGGAGAATATAAACAAAGTTCCCAGCTGATAAAGATGAAAAGAACTTAGAGATAACCCCATTCTATCCTCCATATTTAAAGGTGGGCTAGAATTTAGGAATCCCAAATGTAGCATATTGGTCTTTCCTTAATACCTGATTACCTCCTGTGACACTGGGTTTTCTTGTCTCTCCTCCACCCAAGGGATGTCGCTAGACGTTTCTCCCTACCTGAGAGAATAAGAAATTTAGGAAATTCTGCCTTCTACATCTTGCTTTGGAGGGACAGAAGAAAATTCTGAGAAACCTGCAGTAAGTAGATCAATTTTTGTTTAAACCACGTCTGTCAAATATATCTGATCATAAATAAAAACTTTTCTTTCTTTTCTTTTCTAGGTGCACCGTGGAGAGCTGCACCCCTTAACACACCTCAGAACACGCTTTGGGAAGGACAGGATTAAGGCAAGGCAAGGCTGCTATTTAACTCCCCATGGCAGGTGACAGAGAGGAATGGTCAAACGTCCAAGTCATTGACACACCAGCCTGAATAGTGGCTTCTCTCAATGTTGTCAAGTCCAGCAACACTGCTGCCCTCAGAGCCACCATCCGTCAAGGTACAGGACCTAGTGAAAAAGTGCAGAAGAAGAGGGATGGCAACCACCCTTGGCCTTTGTCCCAGTGCTGCTGAGTGATGCTGTGCAGTACAGCTCACCTGACAGCCCCGGGGGCCGGGGCCTGGAAGCCTGGGTTTCCCATGCAGCATTAATCCGTACCCACTTTGAATTCTGGAAGGACAGTGGTTACAAATCCTTCTTCCACTGACATAAACACCAAGAGACAGAGGGTGTACAGTTCCAAACCCAGCAATGTCACACATCGTGTGTACCTCTGCAGACTGGCAGGTGTGTTTATAGACCCCAAAGGGATGTGACAGTTCAGCAAGATCTGCTGTGGCACAGTAGCCACCTTGGGGGCCGGCACACGGAACCCTAAGGCCAAGACTCCGGCACAGGTGGCACTGCTGCTGTGTCCTCTGCCCTCACCGCCTGTGGGACTTTGGACAAGTTACTCACCCTCTCTGAGCTTCAGCTTCCTTTTCAGTAAAATGGGAATAATTATAATAGTAGTAGTAGAGCAGTCTGGCGGATTAAATGATTTAATATTTGCAAAGTGCCGAGACCAGTGCTTGCCTCACCGTACATGCAATATGTGTTGGTTAAATAGGATAGTATCATTGTGTTTACTCCAATTTCCCTCTATTGGTATATGTCTCCTTTCGTAATAGACAAAGATGACACACGACATTGGTGAAAACAAGACCGTCGCACTCCTCGTTTTGAGACAGCCAGGCCTGACTAATTACAAGGATACAAATGAGGCCAGGCTTGGCAGTGCTGCTTCCAGAGGTGCACATGCTGACTCTCTGGCGGGCTGGGGTAGCCTGTGATGGAGAGCCTGGCTGTTACTTGCACACACTAACGATCAGGCCTCGTGCACAGTTACCAGAGATTCCAGCAGAACGGGAATATGCAGGCAGAACAAGAGGCAGGGCTGCCAGAATCACAGGTGGGCCAGCAATTGCCCTGCAAACTGCGTCTCTCAGGGCTCTCCTGTCCTGCTTCACAGGCAGCGCCTCCCAGGAGCCCCTGGCAGGAGCAGTAGGGGCTGGTCCTGCCTCTGCCTCACCTCCCTTCATAGTCCTTACCTCAGCTGTTAAAAATAATAAAATAAAACTAGCTTTAAAACAGACAAAATAAATGTGCTCAAAAGACAATAGAGGGAAATAGTTTGGTAAATCTTGATTAATTTTTCTTGATGTCATTGGTATTTACTTGAAAATAGCATCATATAAATATATTTTATATATTTTAAAAGGTTAATAAATATATATTTATAAAGATTGTCAAATATGTCTTAAGGAAATGTACATTTCTTGAAAAGAAAAAGCAAAGCAGGTAATGTACATGAATAATGTCCTAAGTTGTAGAATAAAAGCTCTTCATTAGGTGTGTAAGACTAATCCTTATATAAGTTACATAAAAAGCGGAGACTGGTTTGCTATCATCTAATAGCTGACCGTATACTGATGTCATCATAACTGTAATTTTAGAAATGTCAGAATTTATATCATATGGTTCTTGTAAAAAGAGATGCAGGGAGATCTTACAAATACCAGCCAAGATTGGGGAATATGACACGTCTCTCTCTGAGCATAAGGACAGGGGCTGGTGAACTTGGCTTGGGGTGGCTGGGCACACTTGCTCTCAGGGCTCCCCCGGATCAGCTCACGTGCTGTGTCTGTGAACATGGCAGCCTGCAGCCTGGCAACACCTTTATCTGCTCTGGTGAGAAACACAAATCCACACACACACACACACACACACACACACTCCGAGTCCCAGACACCTGGCGCTGTGCTCAGGGAAGTGGCGGAGTGGGATAAACGCAGAGCTTTTAAGAAGCACAAACCCCAGGCCACTGCAGGGTTTGCACACTGCTTTGAACCTTGGCTTTTACAGTTGTTGCCTTTAAAGTTCTGGAACATTCTGAGCATGGCGCCCTCTCACACTGTCTCTGGCGGGGCACTTCTTACCCCAAGGCACATCTTTTAATGTGTCTTTTTTTCTCTTATCTCAGGCAGCTCCCACTTGTTTCTGTGAATCATCCGATGACATGCACGGGTTATTTTTCGTTGATACCGACACTTGAATGCTTATATGTAGGGAGCAATCTCAAAGCAGGTCTAGTGCGTTTAGAACGTATTTCTCACCTTTCATGATTTTAATTTTTGCTCCTACAGTATTGCGATAGGCAGGCTGCTCTCTTAAGGACTTTTTCCATGTGAGACATGCATAATGCAATAGTGAAGCAAACAATTACTTCAAGGAAAACGATCTCCCCAAATTATGACTTGCATCTACAGTCACGGAGGCTATTAGAATATATTTTTTAAAAAAGCTCTAAGCTGATCCACTGCTTAGGATTTTGAGATTCCCCACTGCTCTGCGATGTTTCCATTCTGTATGCACAGCACAGATTCCTGCCAAGCCTATTCCAGTGAATAAACAATGTCTTCTCTGTCAGAACAGAGAATGAATAGTATCACAAAATTCTCCTCTAATGTACCGCCTCCACTTTCCCGAACCAACCCCTTCAGAAGAGAACAGGCAGGATGAAGCCTGGGGAGGAGAACATTCTTCTCCCCCTGCCAATCTGGAACTACATTCTGGCCAGCTCAGGACCAAGTACTGTCAACTCTATATCAACTGCTAAACAGAGAAAGTTGACAAGTTTATTTTCTTTGAAATTGGATGGTAGATTTTTGCATTTCTGTGTGTGAGTGCACACAAATATCTTTCTCGAAGGAAGGAGGCAGTTCATCCACTATAATTTCAGGGCCTGGTGAAAACAGCTTTTAGCTACAGACTGAGCAGCAACAGGGGAACTTCATAAAAATGACACAGCAATTTGTGTTAAAATATTGACAGCTAATTCACGAGTGATGGAGCTGACTAGGAATTCAGCTGCTTCTGTGAAGATCTTTATTCTCGCCAAGCTCATGATTCATAAAGAAAATGCCTGGAGTTACTTCTCTGAAACATACAGTATGATGGTGACAGATTTCTCTTTGGTGTCTCTGTCTCATATTTATTCTCTCTCTGTCTCTGTCTCTCTGTCTCATACACACACACACACACACACACACACACACACACACACCTTCCCCTCCCCCCAAAAGAGGCATCGCGAATATAATGTTCCAAAAAAGGACCTCATTCATGAAGCATTTACCACCAGCCAATGAAAGATTTACTTAGTAGGTATTTTCATGAAAGAAGAACACAGATTTCTTTTAAACTCTCCCATATTCGTAAGTCTCAGTTGGTGTAAAATACTGTGATTCAGGTTTTCTCCCCCTTGTGATGTGAATACAACATATATCTTATTTTAACCCCTAAAAGGAATTACCGAACTCTTTCCTCATAAAAGAAGAAATGCTATTTTTACAATTAGACCACACTGCCTTTTGTTTTCGTGAATATCTGAGAGACACTGACACGAAGAAAAAAATACAGATTCCCCTTTCTCCCCTTTTTCCCACACATTTTGAGTCCAGCTCAGTGGGCTCCCAGATTCTGACGGCATTCTCCTGGTAACACATTTAGAAGAGACTGCAGGATATCCCAACAGCGCTATTTTCTTCCCTCCAGCTCCCTCTCCTTCTTTCTCTCCTATCACTCTAGGTTTGTACCAGACTAAACAATTAAGACTTTGTGCACTACCGCTGCGATCTGCAAATTCTAATGATCACTGGTACAATGGTAATATTTACCTTGAAGAAAGGTTTGTCCAAATAAGTATTCAAAATGCTGGCAATGTATTCCCTTTGAGATGTTGTGGTGGTGAATGTTCTCCCTTCCTTCTTGGCCTATAACCAAAGAGAAAAAAAGTTAGGGGAAAAAAAAAAAAAAAGACAGATGGATAGAGACTGTGACAGATACTGGTCCAGTTCACTGTAAAAATGCTGGCACATTTATGCCAAACACTGAACAAAGCAAACTACAAAGTAGAGGAAAAACTACACATAGTAGTGGATGAATAAAAAAATTTCTCCAAAATAGCAGCCAAGTCAATGTCTAATCAAATACACATCAATTTACTTGCTCTTTCCCTATTTTTCCTAGTTTTAGGACAAAGAAATCTATGTGTTATTGTAGTGATACTGAAATTCAAATAACTGTTGTCTGAATTTGAGAATAAAACAAGTGATTTATCTGAAAAGAGTATGCTTCGAGGTAAGGTAAGCTGTGATTTAATTGTGAAAATGTCTTACGAACAACAGTGTCGTTGATGCAGCGTGAACAGTGTGGCCCGAATGGCACACCGATCTAATCCTGAGTGGTTCCTTCATCCGTTCCACTGTGGAAATGGGGAAGGTGTGCGGGAATAGAGGAGACCACAGGAATGACTTCAGTTGATCTCCCATCTGTTTTTCTGCTCTGTGTCTGGTGCCCTGCCTTTTCTCCATCCCCCTCTCCTCTCCAATTCTCTTCCCATCCTCTAATCTTCATCTCCTGTACTGAACCTCTCTTGTACATAAGATACCATGAAAAGTACAGTGACGAAGGGAGAAGGGCAGAAGGATGAAATGAATAAATAAATGAATCTACAAGGAGAATATCCTGGATGTTGTCTAAGATTCAGAACCACGCAGTATTTTACAGACTGAGATTTTAATTCCTGATTTACAATATAAAAAACTGAATAGAACATCAGCCTTCTAGATTTGCATCTAGTGATGTTCTTTTATTAGGACCACATATGATCTCTTAGACTGAGTGTTGCTTTCTTCATAGCAGAATCAGCAGATTATTTATATTATCTGTAGGTACATCAATTGTTTCCCTGACAGTTACCAAGTGAGACATGGCCGCCTTTTGTTTGCCACTGCATTCAGCGACATTATTATTTTCTTTTTAAAAAGTAAGTCTAAAAAGATTAGAACAAGACACATAGTCACGGGCAGTCTTTCTCCAACTCAACTCCAAGTCTTTGTCAGTCATGCAAACTAAGAGAGCAGGGCTTCTCTGGGTGAAGGGCTTGACAGACAAGAGCCCTTCTCAAGCCATCTTTCTGTCTTTCATTAGATTTTAAATCAAACCTCCTCCTGAACTCCTGCCATACAGATATATTTAGATGTGGATTCCAAACCTCTCCACTTCCCTGTGTTATCACTGTCAATCCCAGAGAACTCTCTTGAATTCGTTAGAGATGTGAGAAAGATTTATTATCTAAAGCAAATTGCTACAGTAAAAAAATAAAATGAAAATAATAAACATTTTTCTTAAAATGCCAAATCTTATTAATATGTATGGGAAATAATGTTTGCACATACTATCTGTATTACTAGACAGGAGTAAAGAGTCTGATTTTAAAACTGAACATATTATTTGACAGCTAATTTAATAACATAAAAGTGGTGCATAATTTTGCATTTTCAGAACATGAATTTCACGAGTTATGTTTTTATTCCAAGGAAACAAGGTAATCAAGACAGTGTGGTACCGGCATAGGGTAGACCTCTAGATCAGTGGAACAGAATTCAGCACCCAAAAATAAACCCATATATCTATGGCCAATTGATTATTTGACAAAGGTGCCAAGACTATTCAATGGGGAAAGAATAGTCCTTTCAGCAAAAGATTATGGGGCAACTGATAGCCAAAGAATGGGGTTGGATCCTCAGCTCAGACTGTATAAAAAAGTTAACTCAAAAATGAATCAAATGCCTAAATTTAAGGACTAAAACTACAAAACTCTTAGAAGAAGACATAGGGGTAAATCTTCGTAAGTTCAGATTTGGCACTGGTGGTTTAGATGTAATACTTTCAAAAGCACAAGTAACAAAAGAAAAATAGGTAATTTAAGTTTCATCAAAATTAAAAACATTTTTATGTTTTAAAGGATACTATCAAGAAGGTGAAAAGATAACCCAAGGAATGAAAAAATATAGGTGTAAATCATATCTGATGCAGGACTTTTATCTAGAATATGCAAAGAACTCTTATAACTCAATAATGGAAAGACAACGCAACCAAAAACAGGCAAAAGATTTGAATAGACGTTTTGCCAAATAAGCACATGAAAAGATGCCTCATCAAGGAAATGCAAATCAAAACCACAATGAGATATCACTTCATGCCCACTAGGATGACTATAATTGACAAGTCTAAGATAGTAGCAAGTGTTGGCGAGGATGTGGAGAAATCAGAACACTCATACCTGGCTGATGCGGATGTAAAATGGTACAGCCACTTTGAAAACAGCCTGGTTGTTCCTCAAAAAGTGAAACATCGAGTGATTTTACCCAGTAATTCCACTCCTAGGTATATACCAAGAGAAATGAAAATGTTAAGTCCACACAAAACTTGTATGTGGATGTTCATAGCAGCATTATCCATAACAGCCCCAGAATGGAAACAGTAGCAATGTCCATAAACTGGTGAATGAGTAAACACAATATAGTATATCCACATGAAAGAATATTGTTTGACCATAAAATGAAATGAAGTACCGACACATGCTGAAACACAGCCAAACTTTGAAAACATGCTATGTGGAATGTCAGTCACAAAAAACCCCCACATATTATCTGATTCCATTTACATGAAATGTCCAAAATGGGCAAATATATAGGTTGCTTAGGGCTGGGGAATGATCGTCATGCGGATGATAGCTAAGAGCTGTGTGGTTCCTCTTTGAGGTAACTCGAATGTTCTAAAATTGATTGTGGTGATAGCTGCACAGCTCTGTGAATATACTAAAAACCATTAAATTGCACACTTTAAGTAGGATGTGAATTATATCCCGATAAAGGTGTTACCAAAACAATATTCTAAGGAATGTGGACATTACACATTACAATGTCAGTCATTTTCTAGATCAATCTGAAATAAGTATGGCAACCCCAAGTATAATTGTAGCTGGCATCACTGGAGTTGCTGTACTGAGGAAGAGTCTCCTGGCTCCACTGAAAACTATCATAGTCTGACTGAGACAACCTGAGTATAATTCTGCATGGACCAATATTCCTTCAGGTCCTCTCTCATCCTCATGACGATCTCTGAGTGTGGACAGCAGTTAATTACTGCAAACAATGATTGATCCAATCAAATAGCAATCCTATGCTTTCAATGCTGATTTCTTTTCCCACTGAATGGAAGTTTGGACTTCTGAAACCAGGTATCTAACCAAATACGACTGGCCCCCTACCCTGCATACACTAAGTCAGCAGAAGGCCAATCTTAGCACTGCTTCTTCTATACCGATTTCACTGACAGTTCTCATGAGGACTCTTACCAGCTTCTTAGCATGGACGATGTCATTCATAAGAGGCTCCAACAAACAAACTCCAGTAATTCATGATGCTTCTTGCCTACTAACCTGAAGGCTTGTTCTGGCTAAAGCCTCTCAGAGGATCTGAAATAGAATTCTATTTCTGGGCCACTGAGACTATGCACCTGACAGATGGCATGGGCCCAAGCCCCAGCTGCCATTGCTGAGGGGAAGTTTAGGGGGAAGAGCATTTCTTCAAAACTATGCCCTACAGTCCCTCCTAAGGAAGTAGTGATGACATTGACAGCAAACCTCCCTGCTATCTGTGTAGATAAATACTGGGATCTGGTAGCACAGACTTCAGAAACATGAATCCAAATTCATGTTTGAGAGGCTAGACATCTACTCAGTAGGAGACTAGACTCAAGGAGCTCAATGAGTAATTCTTAAATTTAAAAGAAATTTAAAGGTGAGCTATAAATCAGCATCACTTGATACTTGAACCCTTTCTACAATGTCTGTAACATCCAGTTCATGAGTGCAATGTCAAAAATACTTGGCTAAATGTAGCAGTTAAAAGTACTGAGCGATGAATGAATCACAGTGCCTAAGATATAATAATCACTCAATATTTATTCGCTAATTGAGTAACTTTTAAAAAATCAGAGCAGACTCGAGGATATTGCTACAATAAAGCCACTCTCAGTTGCAGTCTCTGAAGACAGAGAAAGGAGTAGGACTGCAGGCCGCTCATGATAGACATATTACCATGGCAATATATCATGCGTGCAAATGCCAGCCAAGTAAATACTATCCTTATCCACGCTGTAGTGGAAATAAACCAATAAACGAAACTTAGACCTGCTATTCCAGCCTATGCCAGATTCCCTCCCATAAGGAAAGGCTTCCAGAAGGAATCCCTCTCTACCTCTTGGAAGCACTGCTAGGTTTGAGCTAGCAGTAAGGAAGGCTTAGTGGCTGCAACCTTAGTTGGCGTCCTGGCTCTGATATCCAGGGCTATGCAGAACAAGTCCAGTACTTTCCCTATATGGCAACCTTGGAAATACCTGAAGGTACGTGTTTAAAGAGGTCCCTCTTCTGCTGCCTTTTAGTGTCCCCTTCTCCATTTCAAAGAGTATAGTTTTGAGTACCACCTACTATGACTCAGAAGAGCACAAAGGCTATATGGAGAAGGGAGCTGAGTCCTGGCCAGGCCTGCTCATGAGAGCAGAGCATGCTGAGAGCCCAATCCAGCTCCAAAGCCCAATCTAGGGACCAAACACAACATCCAATGGACAAGGCAACCTTGATTTGATTTAGCAAATAGTCCTTATCTGGGTTTTGGTGATGGTTGGTAGGGGAATTCTCAGGGCCCAGCTATCATAGGGAGGGCAGAACTGTCAGCAGGGAGCAAAAAGCTGGGCAAGTCAGGAAGGTGGTCCACTATTGTCCTGGAGGTCCAGTCACAGCTACAGAATCTGGCCACGGGGCAGGATCCCTGGGTAAGAGGCACACTTCTCTAGAAGACCTCCTGGCGAGACCGAGATAGACCGTGGTACCCAAAGTAGACACTGAGTCCCAGACACGTAATACACAGGAAGACAAAGAGCTGAAACTTGGAAGGTCAAGGAGTGAGTCTCAGGGCAATACCATTCTCAGCATGGGAGATCAAAATTCAACAAACACACTCAGACAAGCATTGAGCAAGATGATTATGGGCGAGGCACAGAGAGAACATGACGAGTGGTATGCCCTGCAGCACTGCGAGTTTAAGGATTAAACATCTTAGTATTTCCTGCTTTAGTGAGAACTGAATTCAGATCTGGGGAGGGCGAGACAGTGCATGCAAGAGGACCAAGTCGGGGAGGAAACAGGGAAGGTAGGAGGAGACATGCTGGGGGCTGACACTTTCATTTGCTGGTGTTCTCTTCTAAATGACTAAGCTCGAAGGCAGTTCTCCAGATGAAGTAACACGGCATCTGGGAAGAGGAGCTCATACTTGAGTCAGTTCAGATGCTACACTTTTATTTAGAAAGCCTACGATCACCGAAGCTTTTCTCACCAGCTACACTATACTGTGGGCATCTATGAATCTTTTACTTGGTTCACACAAAATCTAAATTTGTTTCATCTACGATGCTGCTAAGCCACATCTCTCTTTACTGCCTTTTTGCAATTTAATTGGTGGTGGTGCTGAGGTGGTCTTGTCATCCCTGTTCCATGTCTGCGTCTTAGATGTGGGTCATTGCATTAAACGTCAAGTTGTTATCAAATTCTGTTTCCTTCATTTGTTATTACACTAGCCACCTCTCCCAGTTTGCGGCCACGCATTTATAGTGTTTTACCCAAATGAGTCCTCATGTTGACTAGAATAGGATTAGGTTCAAATACCAGAAACCTTTTTCCAGGAAGAAAGCGATTTATTAATCAGTTCCCTCTGGATATACTTACCAGACCAGTTATTAATCGAGCTCATTATACACACCCCCTATTTGTCCAAATGTTAAATGTTAGCAATGTGATACCCTCTGGTTAAAAAAAATCAAATATATCTCTAAACAAGTATATGCTATTTGTTATTAATCCTTCTGAATTCTATGATGGGTTTCATAAATTGTCAGTATAACAGAGATCAACCTCAAAGCAAAGACATATACTTCCATTAAAATTTCAATATTCAGCCTTTGACAGTAATCGTCCAAGAAAACTACATACTAAATATGCATAATGGTACAGCAATGAAAGGAGTAGCTAAGGACAATGTATATGGGCTAAGGTATACTGTGCAGTATTGGAAAACATAACTTATGACATTTCCTTCTCTTGCATTCTTCTTTCCCTCGGGCTGCACTTCTCTTGCTAAGCTCCCCCATGTTTTCTGGCCATTTTTTCTTGCTGGTTCTCCCAGCTGTGTCTCTCAACTTTTCCACCCAGCCCCCCACCCCCCAGCTGCTTTAGCTCACACTTCCAGCCTTCCTGGTATTTACTGTGTTAACAGTTCTAGTCATCACACCATCTGATGTCTCCTGCTTCATTTTTCACACAATCTAACAGCTGAAATCCCTGATGTATGCAAAGCAACAGTCCATTAAGAAAAGAGTTTTCCTTATCGAGAACAAAAAAAAATGGAAAAGGCAGGAAAGGGTAGTTCACAGAGGTGCCAAAGAGAGGCCACTATGTAGATAAGATGAAAGAAAAAAAAGACTTTTTTTAAGCCTCGAAAAGATTATGACACTGGGAAATCTAAAAATCCCCTTCAATGGTGTGGTTTAATGAAAATAATCCCCTTTCCAAGAAGAATATATTCTAGGGAACGGATGATAAAAATCCTTAAACACGTACCCTTATACTATCTACAATATACAGAACCCAGGTAAGCACTGATACAGTTATAATACATATACTAAGTTATTAACAAATGACATTTTCTTAGCAAAGCCTTCTTTTTGTTAGTATGTTACATGGAAAGAGGCTTAAAATGACACCTTCTACTATAAGGCTTATCTGTAAGCCTGCATCCCAAGTGAACAAGGCTTGGGCATGAATTCCTTGCAGTTTCAATATTAACAGAGAAAAAATCAAAATGACCAAAGCGCTCAACAGGAAAAAAAAATCCTTTCTTAATGGCAAAAAATAGAATAGCTTACAATATGCAAATTTAATGTATTTAAGGAAAATTGTGTGCTTTTCGGATATCTGAACAAAAAGCAAGGTAGCATAAACACTAACATTAAAAAGATTAGCTTCGGGGGCTTCCCTGGTGGCGCAGCGGTTGAGAGTCCGCCTGCCGGTGCGGGGGGCGCGGGTTCGTGCCCCGGTCCGGGAGGATCCCGCATGCTGCGGAGCGGCTGGGCCCGTGAGCCATGGCCGCTGAGCCTGCGCGTCCAGAGCCTGTGCTCCGCAACGGGAGAAGTCACAACAGTGAGAGGCCCGCGTACCGCTAAAAAAAGAAAACAAGATTAGCTTCGGAACTTAAATGTTGCTGCAGTGAACAGAAAATAAATTGACTCCTCTAACTACTAGTTTACAAATTGTAAGTAAAAAAAAAGTATTTAAAACATCCTCCTTTAGGCAAAGTAAATAAACAGGAATAATAACTAGGGCAACCAAAGAGATCATTCATTCATTCATTTCCTTATTCACCTTTCAATGATATTTCCTTGCTTAAAAAAACCAAAAGGTAAATATTACTCCATTCCCTTTCACTCTGTGTATCTGAAAACCTGTCTTTTGGACTGGGACTTAAGTTGCCATATATTGAGTCTATAGCTTTGGCTTGTTTTTGCTGAAAGATACTTAACTGGGTAGCCACCAGGCCCACTGCCTTTATCACAGAGCCTCAGATCAGCCTTCAGGCATTTCCCCACGAGCGGTAACTACCAGTTTCGGGACCACCCAAGGGGTAGTGAAGTTAGAGGGTTGCGGTACGCGGGCCTCTCACTGTTGTGGCCTCTCCCGTTGCGGAGCACAGGCTCCGGACGCGCAGGCTCAGTGGCCATGGCTCACGGGCCCAGCCGCTCCGCGGCATGTGGGATCTTCCCGGACCGGGGCACGAACCTGTGTCCCCTGCATCAGCAGGCGGACTCTCAACCACTGTGCCACAGGGAAGCCCTGATCACTGATCTTTTCCAGAAGAAGTTGTGCAAATGGGTATATATGTGCGTGGTGGTGGGCAGGCAGGGGGCTGCAAGGAAACTTCCTCTTGCATAGGAAGCAGAGGAAGGAAACTTGAAGTTTGTCCATGTACACTTTCAAGATCCAAAATTCATAGAAAGATACTTACTGTTAGGAGTCCCAGCCACAGAGTAATTCAAGACAGAAAGGGCCCTTCCCTCCGTTCTTAAGGTTCTGAAGAACTGGCTGTGTTGTCTGTGTGGACCTGAGGCAATGGCTCTGGCTGGTAGGGTCAAGCGAACGGGTTGCACTTCGGCTCTGGTTATTTTCCCCATTATTGAAAAACTGTTGTCTATAAAGTCTCTGAGTTTCAGAGGGGTGTGTGAGGATGTGGTGGGGTAGGTTGGCATTTTGTAGATGGACCATATGGGACAAAGTAACTTTATGGTGACCCCTTCCTCTCCATACATGTATATATAGAGATTGTATGTCTATATCCATCTCTTTCTCTCTCTCTACATATACATGTGTGCGCATACAGAGAGAGAATACATATTTAATATGTAAGTAGTGAGAGAATACACACACACACACACACACACACAGACACACACACACACACACACACATGACCACTTCAATCTTAGACTTTCAACACTGCCTGCAGACACCACACCAGAACTGTACCATTGACAGGATACCTATGTGGCCATTCTCTTATGAGCTAGGGTTAGTTTTATGAGATGCTATCATATGTATGACACTTCAATCGTTTATTTGATGGAAAATAACTATTAGATGACCTAAGTTGAGCTTTAGAGAAATTCTGAGCCACCTAGTGAGATGTAATGCTCAGTATCCAGAGAAAGTCAAGGAGAGTCAATGGAATGGAAATAATGCATAAACTAATGTATGGATGCTAGCAAGAGCTTCGAGATAGTCAATGCTCCTCAAATGTCAGCTCTATTATGACCTGTACGCAATGGTATATTCAACAGAACTGAAGGTATCGTGATGGACTCTCGTCTACTAAGCTCATCTCTGCGGGGAGGCTACACTTAGATACTGTACTATAGGTGTGTGTATAAGTTGCCTGTATGTGACCATTTCGTGTCTCTTATAGGTTGAATTGTATCCTCCCCAAATTCATATGTTGAAGTCTTAATCCCCAGCACCTCAGAATGTGACCTTCTTTGGAAACAGGGTCATTACAGATATGATTGGTTGAGATGAAGTCTTACTGCAGCAGGGTGGGCCGCTGATCTAATATGATTGGGTCCTTATAAAAAGGGGAAATTTGAGAGGTGCACACAGGAAGAATGCCCTGGGAAGATAGAAGTTAAGCTGCCACAAGCCAAGGATGTACCAACAGCTAGGAGAGAGGTCTTGCAGCAGGTCCTGCCCTAGTACCTTCAGAAGGGGAAATGGCCCTGCTGACACCTTGATCGTGGACTTCTAGCTTGTGGCACTTAAATTTCTGATGTTTAAGCTACCCAGTCTGTGGTACTTTATTATGGCAATCCTAGGAAATTAATACAGAGCCAGTACATGAAAAAATGGTCGTTTTCTAATATTGCAGTCCTAAGTTAAAGGAATAGAGGTGATATAAAATAGATAATCAACAAGGACCTACCGTATAGCACAGGGAACTATATTCAGTATTTTATAGTAACCTATAAGGGAAAAGAATCTGAAAAAGAATATATATATATATATGTATATATATACACACACATATATATGTGTGTGTGTATATATATATATGAAACTGAATCACTTTGCTGTGATTACACTTTGCTGCGTTTACACAACGTTGTAAATCAATTATACTTCAATAAAACATTTTTAAAAATTTAAAAAAAGGAATAGAGATGAGGGCGAGCAAGGTAGCACTCATCACTTTACACATCTCATATCAAGAAAATTTACATATCAACCCAGCTGTTACAATGGAGTTATTTCTTAATTATATGAATTCAAGTAAACATTGAAATAACAGGTTCACATAATTCATAATACAACTTCAAAGAAGGAATTTGTATTTTTTTTTTTTTTTTTTTGCTGTACGCGGGCCTCTCACTGCCGTGGCCTCTCCCGGAGCACAGGCTCTGGACGCACAGGCTCAGCGGCCATGGCTCACGGGCCCAGCCGCTCTGCGGCACGTGGGATCCTCCCGGACTGGGGCACGAACCCACGTCCCCTAGCATCGGCAGGCGGACTCTCAACCACTGTGCCACCAGGGAAGCCCAGGAATTTGTATTTTTAAACATTCTTGTCAATAAGACTGAGGGACTAATTACCTAAACATCATAAAGCAGAATTAAAGAGAAAACTTTCAATCATTTCTTTAATCTTGAGGAAAGTTTTGAGACGATTCCCTAAGAATTTGACCAAAATTTCTAGGGAATTTTTTTTTGCTTTATTGGGACATCTATTTAGATTGAATTATTTATATATTTATATAATTATTTATATATTTATTTTCTTTGCTCCTCTTAGTTAATTCATGTTTTTCCTTGAATTCATCCTTAAAAGTCTGCCCTGCTCTACTGTTTAGCACTTGCGCATATTTCAGAGTTGGATTAATGTAATTTTAGAGTTAAAAGAAACTCTGCAATATTTCAGCTCATTAATTTTAGCAACAAGGAAGCCAATGCCCAGCTGTGATCACACAGCTCATCAAGGTAGAGGACGGAACAGAACCTGGTCACTTTTCATTACTTCCAGATCTATGGCCCTGGCTTCACCGTGTTTCACCGATGCTACCTGTGTGTGCTTCCCTAATCAGATAATCTGGCTTCAGGGTTGGTGCCTTTTATGGTTTTTTTTTAATCTCATCCAAAGATTCTCTTGCAACGCCATATCCAGAGCAGGCATACCAAAATGCCTGTTTAAATATGGATTATTGATGATATAGCTAAGTTTCTGTATGAAGATACTAGCAACTGATCATACATGACTGCTCTTCAGTATACTGTTATCTTTTAAGAAGTCTCTTCAATTTATTTACTATCTAGAATATATTTTCTTTAACCTGACCATAGAACTAATCGGCATTATATATAACCCAGGTTTCATCTTCTTAGCTGTTTTGATATCCAGGCTAATGGCATTTTAAGTGAGATGTGAAATCTGGGCTTTGTTACTGTGGCCCTTTGTCTGGGTGTCTGGTCAAAGAAGTCAGTCCATCTACTTGGTTAAGTAAGGTGGGAAGAGGAAAGAGAAGAAGGAAATAAAAGAAAAGCAGAAATGACAAATAAGCTTTAAAGATTCTGAACTCCCTTAGACAAAGGCATGATTTCTAATATTACAGTTGGTAAAAATCACCAGACAACAAAGGCTTCAGGAGGTAACATGGCTGTATCGTCACATACAAAATGGAAACAGCTGAGAGCAGTTTCCATATCAATCTGCCCAAATGGAGATAAGTGGTTTCATCCACAAGCCTAGATAAAAGAAGAAACAAAAACACCCTCCAAATCTAACTGTGAGAGAGAGAAATGAGAAATATAGTAGCAGCTTCCTCACTGCAGAAGTACGTGTTTTTGGTCTGCCATCAACAGGTGTTGCCATGGTAACTATCCTGTAGTTAAGAAGTAGTAGAAGTATAAAAAACCACAATGAAGGGGAAAATAAAAAAAGTGTGCTGTAGTAAAACTAACCTCAGACCTCACAGAGTGAGCAGCAGAGACTCGCTCTCCCATTCGCCAGGTCTCTGTGTTGCTGGAAAAGGGCTCAGCCCAAGAGCACGGTGCTTGGAAGACCCAGGGAACTCTCAGGGGCGCTGTTGTGTCCTTCAATGTATCTTAGGTGCTAATTTACATCCCCACTCCCACAGGTACATTTTAGCTTTTTGATGTCTTTGTGGGAAAGGTTACAGTTCTGTAACGTTGTGTCTGGAAACCTCTAGAAAGGGAACATATATCAGTGAACAATTTCCTTATTGTCCTTCTACTTCTCACAGGTAGTGTGTTTAGTAACGATTTCTCTGTGTTCTCTCTCCATATGGAGAAGCCAGGGTTTGCATGCAATGAATTAGTGCGATAATAACAGCTATTTCTTGCTTTGAACAACTATAGCCAGTATTTGCAGCCCTGGTACCAAGAAATACCTCAGAGCCTGGCTAGGATTAGAAGACCATTTCCATGGTCCTTCCTTCATTACTCACAGCTAGTGATAGTATCCTATACTTTTTTCATCCCAAATATACTAGCATCACGAATGATGAAATAATAATCATTCTACATTTTTATTTTGTAAGCTATTGTTGATGACCCCATGAAAGGGCACAACCCAGCCCCTTTATTTACCCAGATTTTTGCTGTTGCTCAAATGACCACTCCATTTGATAAATAAATAACATGGATGCATACAGTTTGCTAACTTCCGTGATGCTTTAAAGTTAGGACAGCTGATGAAACAAGTTTTTGAAGGCTAACATCTGAACGGTTTAGCCTGAGAGACAAATCTCTGTGGTACCAAGGATACTCTGTTGAGACCAAGCAGGAGTCAGAGTGCTGTGGAAAATAAAAGAGCTGCGGTGTGAGCAGAGATGGCTCTGGGACCTGACTTTACTTCCCACGTCCATTTCTGGAACTCAGGGTCCCGTTCCCTAAAGAGATGGAAGCTCCACCTCCTTCAAAGGGTTCACGTGAGACTCAAATGAAATAATGCCGATGAAAGCATTACTTTTTGCATAAACATTAAACACTAGGCCAATGAAAGCTGATGTTGGAAATATGATTGTCACTTGTTTTTCAAACTTTCTGCTATGTTGGTATTACCTGGTTCACGTTTTTGAGGATAAGTAGGCCACGAAATTTTCACACGATGTTTCTGGCAGAAAATCTTCTGCGTTGTTTTCAGTTGGAGGCACTTATATGATCTGGATGTCACTGTATTCTATTATTTCCTGTTCTTTCGACTTTTTGTTCTCAGGTTGGCAGATTTGTATCAGCGGGTGCGTGTGTGTGTGTGCCTGTGCATGTGTAAATGAGGACAAGCAGTAAGGGAGGGAGGAGAGAAAGGAAGGGAAAATGAGAGGAATAAATGAGTTAACAAAGTGGGAAAGAGCTTTCTTTCCCATTCCGCAGATACGTAGCCATCCCTGATGGTGTTTGTTATCGTATTTGCAATCTGTAGATCACTAGGCATACGTTCCTGGTGGCCTTACACACTCTTCAGGAGAAGCAGTTCTGGGGACGACACTGATGTCTGCCACTGACTCTCCTCTCATGATGCTCTGTTTCTCCATTTTCAGGTCAAAGGGCTTTGCCAATTGTAGTTCAAGATGCATAAATCCTTCTGTTTCTCAAACTAAAACCCCTAGATCTCTTTTACAATAAGATACACACCTTCTGTCTTCCTTGTGTGCTTGTTTTATTAAAGAACAGCTCCTGCTTTAAAATGCTGTCCTCGGGGCTTCCCTGGTGGCGCAGTGGTTGAGAGTCCACCTGCCGATGCAGGGCACGCGGGTTCGTGCCCCGGTCTGGGAAGATCCCACATGCCGCGGAGCGGCTGGACCCGTGAGCCATGGCCGCTGAGCCTGCGCGTCCGGAGCCTGTGCTCCGCAACGGGAGAGGCCGCCACAGTGAGAGGCCCGCGTACCACACACACACACACACACACAAAATGTTGTCCTCTTACTTCTGAGTGTTTTGAATTCATGGCCCCCACTTTATCCCTTCCATTCTGTCTCCTACTTTCCCCCTTAAAGCCTGCTGTTCATCACATTCAACTGCTGGCCAAGTCCCATGGATTCTACCTCCTTATGGTTTTGTTATAGTAAATCTCCAGCTCACTGTAACACATGCTTATTGAAAAGGTTCACAGAACACAGAAAAATACATCATACAAAATGAAAGTTCCTTTTCACCTTACCGCCCCCATCCCACTTCCTCCCTTATAGGTTAGCACTGCTCGAGTGAGTAAAAAACGCTTAAAAAAGGTCTTGAAAGATACAAAAATCTAAAGGTATTTTTTTCTTTCTTTGTTACGTATATGGTATTCTACACAAGGCATTGTTCAACTGTTTCCTTGTGTTCATTTACTGTATTTTAGAGAACTTTCTATGAAAGTAAATATTGAGTTCTCTCATTTCTCTTAATTATAGAGCATTCAATGGTATTATAAATATACTATATTTAGACATTTCCATGCCAATGAATATTTAGGTTGTTTTTGGCTTTTCTCAGTTAGAAGCAATGTTACAAAGATTACTGTTGCATATATATCTCACTACAAGAGTGAGTACATCGATGGGACAGATTCCCAGACATGGAATTGATGGGTCACAGAGCATGTGCACTTTTTGTTTCATTCTCCCTCTCCTTATCGACCTAAAACCAAAGTTGTATTAATACACAGTCTGTGTAACTGTAAAAGAGAGTATACTTCTCAGTTCTGTTGGGTTTCACCACCACTTAGATGCATTTCTCTTAACACCTTCTGGGATTCTTGGATATCCTTGTCTGTTGATGGCATTTCTTCCTGGCTTTTCAGCGCTGCTGTGGATTTGTGAATTTCTTCTTTCTTTCTTTTACTTTGGTGAGTGAAGGATAAAGCAGAACCCCACATACTTGGTCAGCTATCTAAAAGCCATAAGACCTCTTGCCCGACTACTCTTGTCTCCTTTGTATTCCTCCTCCACAGCTGTCCAGCTAACCTTCTGAAATGCAAAAATAATCACTTGACTCCCCTTAAACTCTTTCAATAACACCCTGATACTTGGTGGGTGTTATGGGTTGGATTTCGTCCCCTAAAAACATATACGTTGAAATCCTGGCCCCAGTATCTCAGAATGTGACCTCACGTGGAAACAGGATCGTTACAGAGGTGATCTACTTAAGATGAGGTCATGAGGGTGGACCTTAATCCAATATGACTGATGTCCTTATAAAAAGGGGGAAGTTGGACCCAGAGACAGACATGCACAGAGGGAAGGTGATGGGAAGAAACACAGGGAGAATACCATGCAAAGATGGAGGCAGAGGTTGCAATCATGCTGCCCCAATCCAAGGAACATCTGGGGCTACCAGAAGCTGGAAGAGGCAAGGAACAATCCGACCCCACAGGTTTCAGAGGAGGCATGGCCCTGCGGACACTTGGATTTGGAATTCTAGCCTCCAGAACTGTGAGACAACGAATCCCAGTTGTTCAAGGTCACCCCGTGCTTTTCAGTACTTTGTTACGGCAGCCACAGAAAACTAATGCAGTGGGTAAAGTCCAACCTCTTAAGCATCTCACATAGTACCTTTCATGCAGTGGCTCGCTGCCCTCAGTATCCTCCCTCACTACCTTTCCTACCAATACCCTACTTCCTTATCTGCTCATGTCCACAAGTTCTAGGATGCTTCCTAAAGCCATGCTTTTGAACACCCTGCTCCCTCTACCTAAATTCCCTTCTCCACTCCCCAAGCATTACTAATGTGTCTTAGCTAATTTCCAGGGTCATCTCCATTACGAGCTGTTTCTGACATCCCTTTCTCCACCAGTGTCCCAGACACAACTACCTGTCCTCGTGAGTCCCCTCTGTGCTGGCCCTAGAGTATTTTGACATGATTTTGCGCTTACTTGTTTATGCACATCCATCCCCCTCTGCCATGCTGCGAGCTCCTTGACGGAAGAGCCATTTGACGTATTCTAGCAAAATCCCTGCATATAGCATGTCGAAATGGGATTTTGCTCAGTGAACAATGCTACGAAAATATAAAAACCGTAAGCAATTTAATGTTTTTAAAAAATTGTTATTTTATATTGGAGTATAGTTGACTTACAATGTTGCGTTAGTTTCAGGTGTACAGCAAAGTGATTCAATTATACATATACATTTGTCCATTCTTTTTTTCAGATTCTTTTCCCACATAGGTTATTACAGAGTATTGAGTAGAGTTCCCTGTGCTATACAGTAGGTCCTTGTTGATTATCTATTTTATATATAGTAGTGTGTATATGTTGACTTTATTCTGTTAAACGTCTCTCATGTAAAGAGTTGGAGGAGAGTAGGTCAGGGCTGACTACAAATGGCTGATGCGCACAGGTGACATTGGCTGAAAAGTACTTTTCCACACACCGAATTTGTGGCTATTTTCAGCTTGTTTTTGTTTCTGATGAGATTCATTCTTCTAACCAGTCACACTTAGGAACGTCAGACTTTTCCTTCAGATAATGTAAACTCTAACAGCTCCAATCATCAAAGATAAGTCCATCACCTGGACCTTGATGTCCACTGACTGCTTCCTTCATTAGAGTGGTTTATTAGAGGCAGAAAGTAGACCAGTGGCTGCCTAGGGCTGGGGGCAGTGTAGGAGATGGGGAAATTGAACGGGGTGATGACAGCTAAGGGGTGAGGGATTTCCTTTTAGATTTGTAAGAATGTTCTAAAACTGATTGTGATGATGGTTGCAAAACTCTGTGAATATACTGAAACTGTACACTTTAAATGAGTGAATTGTATCATATGAGAATTATAATTTGATAAAGCTGTTTTAAAAATAAAAGGCATGATTCATTTAATCCAATCTAGTCCACAAGAATCGCTGTTAAAACAAGTCAACTCTTTAGTAGCCAAACAGCCACACAGATAAAATAAAATAAACCCACTGCAGTAATAAAAAAGAAAACAAACAAACAAACATAAAACCACAGCCTGGAATGTATATGGCATCCTACAGAAGACATGATGGACCCCGGGGCGGGGCATTTCCCATCAGGCCCATTCACTCGGATCATCCTATTGCATAGTTGTAGCAGCATAACTAAGCCTCAGAACTTTCCTTTTGTCATAAAGTGTTCAATTCTCTCTTCTTTCTATGTCACTAGAGATACACATAGTTCAATAAACATGACAGCTAGGAGGGAAGTAAGATAAAAGGATAAGTGATAGCCAAAAAACAAACTCTTAAAAACTACCAAGCTTTAGCTAGTGGAAGGAATATTAGTCATATGGTGAACCAATGACCTCTGTGCTAAGTCAAGACAGTAGCATTTGTCAGGGTGTCAGGCAAAGGAACACAACATCTTTAACATTGGTCCAACTGTTCAGTAAGTCTTCTGAATAGACCAGGCAATGAATGACTAAAAGCAGACATCCTGGTGCTTATTCATACACTGTTTTGTATTTATCACCTGTTATGCAAATGCCTGTCACATGTCCCCAGTGAAATTCCAAACTCCTTGAAGACAGGGAAAATATCTAATGGATTTTCTCTCCTCCCACCATTCCATACCCAAAGCAATCAGCAAAGAGTTAAAACTGCTTTACGGGGTACAGGATACACCCATCTTAGAGTCTTACAGCACTTAAGAGATTTTTTTCCTTTTTAGTAATGTTGTTTTGGAGCAAACATAATTTAATGCACGGAATAACAAAATCTATGTAATAAACAATTTTGTAATTGATTGTTACCTTTCTTTGAAGCCCCATTTCTAAGGACGTTATTTTGGAGAAATGCATACTACAATCACATAAACACAGAAAAAGCCTTCAAAAATCAATGGGCCGGGCTTCCCTGGTGGCGCAGTTGTTGAGAGTCCGCCTGCCGATGCAGGGGACACGGGTTTGGGCCCCGGTCCGGGAAAATCCCACATGCCGCGGAGCGGCTGGGCCCGTGAGCCATGGCCACTGAGCCTGCGCGACCGGAGCCTGTGCTCCTCAGCGGGAGAGGCCACAACAGTGAGAGGCCTGCGTACTGCAAAAAAAAAAAAAAAAAAAATCAATGGGCTGCTGGCTCCTGAATGTATCAGAGCATGGCTCCGTGAGCCAGGATTCCACTGGGTCCACCCAGATTCACAAACTTTAGTTTTGAAAACTATTTCAGAACTAAATCTTTTTTTTAAAATAAATTTTATTTATTTACTTATTTATTTTTATTTTTGGCTGTGTTGGGTCTTCGTTGAGGTGCACAGTCTCCTCACTGCCGTGGCTTCTCTTATTGCAGAGCACAGGCTCTAGGTGCGTGGGCTTCAGTAGTTGCGGCACGCAGTCTCAGTAGTTGTGGCTCACGGGCTTAGTTGCTCCGCGGCATGTGGGATCTTCCTGGACCAGGGCTCGAACCCATGTCCCCTGCCTTGGCAGGCGGATTCTTAACCACTGCGCCACCAGGAAAGCCCCTAAATCTTTTTTAAAGGTAGTTTTTTAAAAAAAATTTTTATTGGAGAATAGTTGGTTTACAATGTTGTGTTAGTTTCAGGTGTACAGTACAGTGATTCAATTATATAGATATATTCATTCCTTTTCAGATTATTTTCCCATATAGGTTATTACAGAATATTGAGTAGGGTTCCCTGTGCTATAAAGTAAGTCTTTGTCTATCTGTAGACAAAGTAAGTCTATTTTAACTATAGTAGTATGTGTTAAAGGCAGCTTTTACAGTAACCAGAGGCAAGATTTTTATCACAGAAAGGGAGGGAATAATTTCTCTCTGCATCATGTCCTTACATAGGTCACACAACTGCAAAAAAGTACAGACTCTGTGCTATTGAAATCTGATGATTAGTCACCGAGTTCAATATATTCTTAAAAATCTATAGTTAAAAGTAATTAGCCAAGGTAAATTATAGAGAGAAACATGCAAATACATGAAAACATTCTCAGAGTTCAATGTACTAGGATGTAATAAAGAAAAAAAACCCACCTCTCTTCCACACATTCAGAAAGAAATACTCAAGCATCCCACTTCTGAAAGCTCCTTGGGTAAGGAGGGAGCTCCCTAGTTCCTGTGGTTGGGACTTCCCAGACCTCTGTAATCTGACCAGCCAGCCTAGTTCCTTTCCAAAACAAACTCACCTTCCCCTGCCTTTGCGGACACTACTTTTGCCTGGAACGTTCCACCCTCTTCTCCCCTTATCTCTAAGTTCTGACCATCCTTCTTAGTAAGACTTGCTCTTTTCCTTCTGTCCTTTCTGCCCAGTTCATTTGACATGAAATATTACCTTACCTGTCCTGTATTGGGGGTTAAATCCCTTTTTCCCTGATCAAGCAATTCAAGCAGATAACACTTCTGGCTCTTTCTACTTCTTCATTTAAGGGGAGGGAGGTGGAGTGACTCACTTAATGAGTCATTCCAGGAAGGGTAAACTAGGTACCCTGGGTGTAGTTCCTCCCTTCCTCCTTTAGGGATGAAGCAGCCCTCTGGGAACTTTCCTCTGACCCTCCATGCCATAAACTGATCCTTTTGGCCCACAGGTCTGCCCCAGCTACTGTGGCTTGTGCGTAACTCTGGGGTTCCGCATCAGTACAACAAATAAACCCCACCCTCCCACCTGGCTTATACTAGTAATAATGATGACAGTTGAAACTTATCTGCCAATTATTTTATCCTCTCTCTTAATTTTTTTTCAGAACTTGGTAGGGTCAGAGGGGTGTCATGATTATAGTTTTCATCAAAGATTCCAGCATCATTCATATATGTAAGTTGACATATATTGATTCGATGGCTTCCAAAATTGATGTGAGATTGCGTCCCATCTCCCTGCCTGGACATAATTTTGGGTCATGTCACATAAATCTTTGCTACGTGGTGAGTGCTTCACCACAGTGCCCAATGTATAGCAGAAATAAACTCAGAAAGGTTCAATTATGAATACATCATCTAATTAAAGATATACAGAGAGAAGATTATAAGACAAAACTCAGGACTACAATACTTGTGATTCCAGCTAATAGTTATGACGTTATTAACGCATTTTTGTTGTCACTTATCAGCAGTGTTAGCATAAAGTTAATATAGGCAGGCTGAGTATAAAATTAATATATGCGACACACTGTGATCCTGCAGAGTCAATTTAATTGCACGTTGAGCAGCAAGAAGAGAGAATAAAAGACAAGGCATATACTGACTGATTTTCTTCATCAAAACCAACAAGATCTCATTTCAACAAAACCCTGTCATTAAATGTCCAGCACATCTAACAGTGAATTTTATATGATATATATCTGAATCTAATTTCCAAAGCAGGAATGGCAATCTACCATAAGCCAAGTTTTCATTTACCCACACATCTTAAACCTTCATCTTATAGGTTCCATTAGCCTTTGCTCACTCTTACATAAAAAGCTTCACATGTATTTAAAAAGCTGTTAATGTGCAATGTTGCTGAGAAATAGTGGTTCAGTCGTCTAGTATATGGTTTTGAGTGTCCCCCCCCAACCCCGCCATGAAACAACAAAAGTAGATTAAATACATAAAGGATTTACAATTATGTCAAAATAAAGACAGTGTTTCACAAAATTTTAGAGGTCAATTAATGTGATTAAACCACTAATTTCAATTTTAGTTTTAGCACTTTTTTTGAGTTTCCAAGTCTTTTTATTTATTTATTTGTAATTGAGTACAGTCGACAATATTATAATAGTTTTAGATGTACAACGGTGATTCGATATTTTTATAGATTCTACTCTAACAGTATTATAAAATATTGGCTATATTTGCTGTGCTGTACATTACATCCTTGTATCTTATTTATTTTATACCTAGTAGTTTAAACACAATCTTTTTTTTTTTTTTACTTAAGTTTGAGTTTATTGAATACTAACTGGACGCAAGCACTAACTAGCGTATGGTATCAGTAAGCAGTACGTAGCCACACAATAATAATTCTAGAAATGATTACTTATATAAAGCCCTTTCCAGTTTTCAAAGATGTCACACACAGTTTTCCTCTGACTCTCACAGTCTCCTGTTAAAACAGCAGAGCAAACATTGTCATGCCCATTTTACAAATGGGGAAACTAAGGCTTAGCGAGGTCTTGAGCACTGGCAGGGCTGGTACTACCGTCCAGACTGCTGACTCCCAGGAATTAATCAGTCATTTGGAGATTCAATAAATAGTTATTCAGCACCTACTGTGCGGCAAACCCTATGTTGCAGCTGGGGATGGAGATGGTCCCTGCTCTCCCGGTCTCTCCCCAGCTTATCCTATTTGACATAGGACCAGCCATCAACATGCACATGATACTTTCAACACAGGATTTTTATTTTATACCTCGATAAAAGCAAAAATAAATTTGTGAATATTTTTCCTGTAAAAACAAAACTACGGAAGACTTCCTTAATATTAATACAGCTTAATCACTTACTTTAGAAATTAAGAACATGTTTCATTGTTACTCCTCAAAGCTCCAACTAGAATGATAGTGTTTCCATTCAAATTGAAACTCCAAGTAAAAAATACCCTTTGGCATTTTTCAATGAAGCATTTAATCTTCTATCAGATGAATGAGAATTTAATCACGTAAATTAGTCTACCTCATTCCTCTACCAAAATGTTAGAATTTATCTAAGGAGACAAACTTAGATGTAAACATTCACAGGAACAGTGATGAGAATATTGCTGGAGAAGACGACCCTTTTTGAAATTCAGTTTTGGGATTCACATATCCCAAATCACAGGGATCTGAGTTCCCAGTACCACCCTGCAGTTCTCAAGACACGAGTTTAATATGAGGTGGCTCCTTCATAAGTGCAGTTGTCATAAAATGTCATAAAACATGAGAGAGAAGATCCATGTTGAGTCCTGAGATGAAAAGGCACGGCACCCACATGGCTTTTTCTCATCTTTGCCCATAAATTAATTAATCAGTAGTAAAGACATGTGCATTTAAGGCAGGCTTCCTTCCAGGCAGGAAGACAGATAGACAAGACAGATAGACAGATATAACACAGAGAAACCAGCAATCTTGACGTAGAGAAATCCAATGAGGCAATGAAAGGAGAAAAGTAGGTGACTGAGTCAATCAGCCAGTGAGTTAATTTCACAATCGTGGCCTCACACTCTTGTTGATAAGCGGGTGAAACACAGTAGAACATGGGCTCATTACAAACGAAACACAAACCCACCCCTTCACGCCTCCAAGAGTTATCAGTCTTTGGAATTCAGCAAGTAGAGAAGAGTGTCAAAGTGCACTTTAGTTGTCCGTCTCCTTCCTCCACTCTTTCTTTCTCTAAAGGATCATAACTTATTTGTCTCACATTTTTCTTTTTTTGAGATAAAGTCTATATACTTTTTAAAGTATATAGACTTAACGCAGCATTATTTCTTATGTAGCATATATTTCCGTGTCGATCCGTCAGCTGTCTCTGGGTAAGGAACTGTGATGCCAACTGTATCACATGCCCAAGTTCAGTATCATCCACAGCGCCTGGAGGCACCGCTCTCCTGTAAAACGAGCCCTGCCTTATTAGAGTCCTGTTAGATGGGGTGGGAGGAAATAGAAAAATGAGACCCAGAGAGGCCCTAATTTATATAAATCACTGTCAGATGCTCTTTAAAAACGACTTAAGCTTTTTCAAAACATCAGGTCCCAAAGTGCCACATAAATTTCTATAGAATGATACATTGACTTACACATTTCTCTATTGGTGTGGGATTAATTAAAAATCTAAATCTTTGGTTCAAACTTCCCACCTTCTCTGGCTTATGAGACATACACAAGATTCTGGCAACCTAGGAAGAAAATAAAAACAGCTCAAGAGGCCTAATTTACAAAAAGAATTATATTCCAAAAGCTCATCTTCAAGCTTGTCATTAGGAACACTGAATGCACTGTCACATTAGAATGAGTAAATGAAAGTTATTACATTTTTAAGACAAATAGGTCATAACAATTTTTATCAAGTTAAACAATTTTGTGGAAAGCGAAGAAACCAATGAACATTAAAACCCTATTTATTATATTCTGAAGTTTCCTTGATCTTTAATTTTATAGAAACATTTACCAAGTTGCCACCAGCGAAGAAATAGTTATGTACCATTTTCAGTTATTATGTCAAATATGCATTTCCATGTTCCAAAACAGCCTGCATGTGTCATTTTAAAATTATAAAATATTGTATACTTTTATATCCTTAGTCACTTCCTCATTGTTAAAGGCAAGTAGCTTCCAAATTTTCATTGTTTAAAAAACATGCCGTTATGAATGGCTGCACAGTGACTTTTGCACCTTATTCTCCATGACACAAAGTCATGATCTCATACGCTAGAAACACAGTATCAGAGAAGAGCCATTTACTTATCAAGATTGAGATTACACTTCTTTCACTCGGCTAACTGGAGCACCTGTGAGTGACAAGGACGACATCAGAAAACTGAATGGAGATGCTGAATAATTAACGAGCATGATGCCTCCAATACGGCGCTGATTATTAGTATTATTTTAACATCAACAACCACGCACGACACCACAGTTTGCTAAGCATCTACCACCTGTCAGGTGCTTTGCAAGCATCATTCCCATCCTTTACAACTTTTACAAAATAGGGATTATTATTCCCAGTTTAAATATGGAGAGGGGTTAATGGACTCATCTAAGGCTACAGAATCTGCATTAGAGCTACACTTCGAACAGAAGTCTCTCTCTGTTCTGCCCCAAACTGTCTAGTTCTTAGAAAAAGATCACTGGATGGGACTATCAACCTGCTAAAACCTATTCACTAAAGACTTGAAAGTGATCTTTATTTGAGGCTTTGTAGTGAGACTTTATGTGCCAGCCTCCAGCTTAGGTGGGAGGTCTGCTGAGGGCACCAGTACCACCAGCAGATGGACCAGTGACATAGCAACAGTGGCAGCAGCAGCTATCTCCGTTGCAAGAGGTGACATGGCCAACAGGGCACTGGGACAATATTTTAGCTTGACGTCCTTAACCACTTACTTTTTTTCCGTAAGTATCTCAGCTATTTTGAGGTCTTATGTGGATGGCATTTTTTTCCAAATCATAATGTAAAATCATCCTTAATTTGGCAGTAACTGAGCGACATCATTTCTTTACATGTCTGATCAAAATACAGCTTTAAAAGTCTACAGACAATTAAAATTTTAGGAAGCATTTAGAGAAGCTTATTAATGTATTCCAGAATCATTAACCAAAGAAAAACATTAATCTTTAAGATCCCTGTTGAGCATGGGGAGCTATTATTCTTGGGATTATTTTGTATAAACAAGCCCAAATCCTTATGCTGCACAAAGGCTAATGTCTTTGCTCAGAGGATCTGAATTAATTTATGACCTCTGCTTCTGACTTAAATGCTATAAACATCTCTGTTGACCTTGAAAACAAAGGCTGCTCCTGCATAATTTTTCAAAGAGAGGAACTTAAATTAAAGTACTATGAAAATATTTACTGGATAGAACAAATGCCAAGATCAAAAATGCTAAGACACTGAGTAGATATTTATTATCCCCACTAATCCTTTTGTATTTCAAGGTTTATTTATTTTTACTCTGTTTTTCATCAGCTATGATAGCATAATTTTAAATTCATAAAAGATGATGCAGAGTTAATAATATCATGAGCTTTACAAGAATGTGCAAGTAATACTGAAAAAGATGGAAATCCATTTGTTATCTGAACATGTTCTTTGGCTGAACCAGCAGAAATGATAATCTAATGCTGGAATTTTAGCACCTCGCGCCCTGGCCAATGAGGCCCTGCATACAGAACAGAGATTTAATTTTAAAACATCCATGACGAATAGTTTTAAAACGACAACTCAATAGATCAAACAGTCATGCTCTTTCAGTGTATTTTAATTGAAAAAGCACAAATTTTATAGTATTCTGTCTTCCTAGCATTCCTAAATTCTCACTTGTGAGGCAGTATCTGAAGTTAAGACATGGACCAATGTCTCCATGGCTTATTTGATGAAGACATACTAATAGTTATTTCTCATTGAATATACTTTATGGCAACTTCTAAGGGACTGTTAAAAGGAATTTCTGATCGGATGCAGTTGGGGCTTGAGAATACCAGAAATGATAAAGCACTGGCTACTTAAAAGCCTACCTAGATCACTGTCTTCAAGGCGTTCATGTATTTTTGGATGGTTGATGGACGGGCCTTGGTGACAGATCAGGCATGAGAAGTATAAAGGAGGGAAGCACCTTGGGCATATGGTGGTGCCATTAACTGGGATAGGAAACTAGAAGGAGGAATTGATAAGGGTGGAAAATAAACACAGAAAGAATTTAGTTTGGTGAATGTCAATTTTAAGGTGGATGTGGGGCATGGAGGTAAGGAAATCTGGTGGGCAGTTACACTTAGGAATTAAGATCTTAGGAGAAAGGCTGAAAGTAGTGAGCAAACCAGGATATGCAAACATTTTCTGTAATGGGCCAGAGAATAAATATTTTAGGCTTTGCAGGCCTGACGATCTATCCCAGCTACTCACTTCTGCCATTGCAGCAGAAAAGCAGCCACAAGATAGCACAGAATGAGTGTGCCTATGTTCCAATAAAACTATTCCTAAAAACAGGGGCCAGAATGTATTTGACTGCAGGTCATAGTTTGCCAAGCCCTGAGTTCGACGACAAATAAAGTCCTCGGAATGGATGAGCTCACCCAGGAAGAACAAATGTAAGGCAAAGTAGTATGACATGAAATTTGAAAACATGGAACTCTGAAAAAAATAGAAATTCAGAATTCCATGGACTTTATCTTCAAATTAATCTGCAGAGTTAACTCTATTTAATAAGTCAAAGGACACAGCAGTATCAGAATGTTTTTCTTACAGGTTGATTTTTTTTTTTTTTTAGGTAAATCACAGCAAGTTGATGGCAAAATTAAAGTAAGAATTGAGAATTCCCACTATTCCATTCATAGGCTATAATCCATCTCTTATAAATGAACGTTCTTTTAGCATGTCTTGGGAGAGAAACCTATTCTTTCCAGAACAAAATAAATTTCTCTCAAGGATTAGATTTTGAGAGACTCTACAGCACTACAAAAGGCTTTTGCTATACCCTCCTGCTAATTTAATTTTCTGCCTTTTCCTTGTTGATAGCCAGAACCAATTTGGAATACCTTTTTCATATTATTGAAAATCAGTGGGCAGTAATGTCATTAATGCTTTCAGGCCACTAATGTACAAGAGGTTATTACTTCAAAGTATAAAAGATGGTCGAAAATGAGTTGACCTTCCTAAATTAGGAAGTAAGTAGCAAAGGCCTGGAATTCAAAAGCTGTTTTCTGTTTCCCTGAAACTGTCCAATAAACTTATCTTTGATGACCACAGAACCAACATTTCTTTGGTTAACTTGACATGAGGGCCCATAAAATTGTATTCAGGCTCTACAGCAGCTTCTCTGCTCCCTGAAAGAATAGTATGATTCATACCCATTTCAATTTATATCTGTTTTGCATACACGAAGCAGACTTGTAGAAAAGACTGATTCATTATCATGTAAAATATAGCCATTAGTAGAAAATCTAGTAACCATATTCCCAGACATAACAAGATCAGACTCTCAGGCCTCTGGGCTGGAGTTGGGAAATGAGAGGTGCAGTGTTTCTGAAAAAAGAAAGTCTTCCTTCTGAAAGAGGTACTCACAGTGGTAAATTAAAGGAATTTTATAGCTCCTTAAAAAACGGAAGCCACAACAGGCCATTTGTTGAGTCTACCATCAAAGCAGAACATTCTATCCAATTGACCCTTAGTGTTAATACCAGTGTATACGTAAGTCTTAAAACTTGTATCTGTTTCTCTTTCAGAATCTTTTTTTTTTACGTTTACCAATTATTAAAAGATATGTTAAAGGATATGATAAAGGATACATATTAACAGCCAGATGAAAAGATATGTTAGGTGAGGTCTTTGAGAATCCTGCACCCAGGAGCTTTTCAGCTCAACCTGGAAGCTCCCCGTTCCCTCCATCATTGGGATTTTTTACTTAATTGGAGTATAGTTTATTTACAGTGTTGTGTTAGGTTCAGGTGTACAGCAAAGTGATTCAGTTATACATATATATATTCTTTTCCAGATTCTTTTCTGCTATAGGTTATTATGAGATACTGAATATAGTTCCCTGTGCTATACAGTAAGTCCTTGCTGTTTGTCTATTTTATATATAGCTGTCTTGTGGCTGGAAAATTTGATAGGAGCCGCTTGCCTCAAATGCCTATCACGGTAACAGTCGGTGCGTTGCCGTCATGCCTGCCAATCGGGTGCCACCACCAGGAAGGAACCGCTGGTTAATGACAGAAATGCAGAGTGTGAAGTACCATGGACCCCATAGCAAGGGGAGGAGACGGGAGGGCCGGATTCCAGGCAGTGATGATGAAATGGCCTCAGAGATGGGAAGAGGGGAAGATCCCCGGAAGAAAGCAGGCAAGTGGGAAGAACCTTCGAGTGCTTCTTCAAGGCTGGGCACTGCTCTAGGCACTGAGGATACAAGGCGAATGAAACAGATGAAGTCTCAGCCGACCTCCCTGTAGGTGAAGACTGATGAAAGACCAATTCACACTAGGGTATCAGACAGGGAGAGTAAATTAAAAAGGTAAAGGAGAAAGGAGTGACAGAGTGCTGTGAGGGATTCCTGAGCCATGGCTGCCTGGGGAAGCCCTTTTGGAGGAGGGAACACTTAGGTTCAGGTGGGAATGACAAGAAGGAACCATCCTCTATTCTTTCAACCTATAAAAACTGTCTTTGATGGGAAAAGGGTGTTAGATGGCAAATCGGAGAGCCGTGATCCAGTCTCATAATTCAGGGGTTTTCACCACTTTTCTATGTGTGTTTGAGGCACATTTTCAAATATAAGAATATTTATTAGATTATATAAAGGGATAAAAAAACAAAGCAATTTGAAATCAGTCAACAGTAATTCAATTCTGTGGCTCACAACAGTTCAGCTAACAGCGCCTCAGGTGTCTCTAAAAGCACGCCTCATCCCATGGTCACCATTTTGCTGCGATTCTGAGTTGCTATTTGCAGTCCACATCACACTCTTATACACCTGGGAGGCAAACTTGTCTCCAGTTAAAGTAAACAGAAGATCTTTGTTTAGCAGACACTCGAGAATACACTCAACTAAAAAGTAAACTTCCCTTGTCCTCTGCAAATGTACCTGTATTGCCTAACAATACCTGTAACATGTATATAACTACATGTATTCAAATGTGGAAAAATAAATTTTAGATACTAATATTGGACAGCACACCTTTGTGCTTCGGGGCATTTGCCGGGCAATGGCAGATGATCATGGTCATGAAATGGCAAACCTTGGTTTGCCACTTCTGAGTTTCTACATTTTCTGGCTGTCCCATAGGAAGTAGTACTCATTTTCACAGAATCCTCAACTTGTTGGTTCTTCCCCTACATGATGTTATAGGAAAAGTCTTGTTTATTTATTTTTCCCCACCATTTTGTGATTCTTCATAGTTAAAACCATCAGAGACAGCCATCAGAATAGCTTGCCCCAAGCCTGCAGAGATGAGTGAGGTACACCCAGAGGAGGAAGGGCCCCAACGCAATCCAGTGACAGCAAAATGAGGAGAAACTATGGTTGATCTCGGAAGCTCACCATTCAAAATTATCAAGTGGTAACTATTTGGATGTAGGGCCATCTAGTTGTGACGCAGGTCACTCCACTGATGACCAGGGTTGATCTGGTGAGCCAAGGGGCACCTCTAAAGGAACCAAATGCAGGGTCCACGAACATTTTCCTTTCCTAATCAGCTTCCTAGAGCGGTACATAATTAAATCATTTAAAAAGATAGAACAAAACGGTCGTATTAAAGAATATAAAGCCAAGCCTATGGGAGGAATGTTAAGAAGACTTTGAAGGATGCAGCTAAAGCTGTTTAGGAAACATAACAGATAACCTTAATATAATGGTTAGATTCCAAACAGCCAAGTCCCCTTCAAACAGCTGCTCTGGTGTGCCTCGCACACCAGGCAACTCAGCTTCCTGCTGAAGCCGAAATCTCAGCCCACAGCTCCAATAAGCCGCACTCAGAATCTTCTCATTTTTGCCAAGTAAGACATCCATTCATGAAATGAACAGCAGTGTTCCTGGGGCTTAATGGGAAACCCCTGAAACACTGACATGCCACCAGGTTGCTGCAATGTCTGCAGCTGTGAGGAAAAGGGAGGCAAGTGCGACAAGCAGTGAACAGCTGCCTCAGGGAACGGTGCTTATCCTTCCCTTCTAGTTCCTAGAGCCCTCCTCTGACGAGGCTCTCATCGCTGCTGCCCCGAGAGGGGAAACAGCTGCGACCCAAAGGGACAGTATCGTAGTGTCTCCTCCCAAACCTCTGGTGAGGGACTGGGGTCCCCAGGGAGCCACAGGCCTGGCCGGAGCCCCCAACTGCTCTCTGTAGCAGGTGCTGGAGATCCCAGATGCTAAACTCAAGGTGTGTCCTCGATGGCTCCGAAGTTTCTAAGGAAATTGTGACTCCTGGTAGCTGAGCTAATCGTCTGAAATCGTTTCTTTTCACAGAAAATCGTGGACCTTTAAAACTGGAAGAGGGACTTCCCTGGTGGCACAGTGGTTAAGACTCTGTGCTCCCAGTGCAGGGGGCCCGGGTTCGATTCCTGGTCAGGGAACTAGATCCCACATGCGTGCCGCAACTAAGAGTTCATGGGCCATGGCTGAGGAGCCCGAGTGCCGCAACTAAGGAGCCCACCTGCCGCAACTAAGACCCGGCACAACCAAACAAATAAATACATATTAAAAAAAAAAAAGTGGAAGGAACTTTGTTCTTCATGAAGAAATAATCCTCACTTCATCTGCCCCCTTTTTTGCTCTTTCATTTCCTCCCTCCCTCTTTTTTTTTAATATCAACTAGTTACTTTCAAAAGGAAAAAAAAAAGAGTCCTGATATACAGAAAACTATGGAAGTCAGATGAATGCCCGCCAATTTCACACACCCTCACTCACCTTTATTTAAATGAAAAAATCAAAATGATATAAACAAAAACAGGAGCTTTTGTGAGTTCAGAAACTCACCTTGGGTCACACAGAAGCCAGGAGTAAATAATGAAACTAGTGTCTAGATCATCTGACTCCCCAACCAAATTCTACCTTGCTAAGATCATACAGCTAATAGAAAATTGATATTTAAAATTCCAGATGGTGACATTCTAGCCATTAGATGCATTTTTAACCATTAGAAAAATCAGTTATGGTTGGGGAAACTACCTGAGACATATTTTCTTTAAGTTAAAAAATTCTAATAGTAATTTTCATATGTGAAAAACTTTTAAAAGAAAATAGAAAACACACACACATATATTGACAAAAAGTGAAAACTTTTAGAATGTATATATTCTGTACCATGAGGCAAAATTACAGTGTTATGATCAACAGGGCCAGCATAGCTTTTGAGAGTAAGTTGACAGATTCGGTATCAAGAAAGGAGCACTGCTGAAGCTTGGTTCCATCCAGTCTGATGCTATACAACTGACCCTTGAACAATGTGGGCCAGGGCTACCAACCCTCCATGCAGTCGAAAATCTGCGTATAATTAACAGTGGGCCCTCTGTAACCACAGTTGCTCTGTACCCAGAGTTCTGCTTCCATGGATTCAACCAACCACGGATCATTTAGTACATAGAATTTACTGTTGGAAAAAAACCATGTATAAGTGAACCTGCACAGTTCAAACCTGTGTTATTCAAGGGTCAACTGTACTTCATTTAGGTCCATTTGAAAGGTGGCCTGGAAAACAGAGGAATGAAACTTAACTACAGGCTGAAATTCTCCCTTTACATTTGGAAGCACAGCAAATGCACTTTCTCAAGCTTATGAAGTAACCCTCTAGCATCATTGATTTTTGAGTCTTACAGAAGCTCTTCGTATTAGGCCAGCATCACAGATTTACGCTGCCATAACTCCTGTAAGACATCATCTTGGCCTTATGAATAAATAAAACTATGCTCTAGGGAAACATTGATTTAAGAGGAAAAATCAATACCCATCTAGCATGTGATAGACCTGAGCTTTAAGGCTACTTATTCCCCCAAGTACAATATAATACTAAATGTAGAACCATACTTTTTGCTTCCTAAGTAAAAGGTGGGTGAAGGTGTATGAAATTGGCAGGCAAATACTTGCCTTCCACAGCCCTCAGTATATCAGGATTCCCCTTCCCCTTACAAAGTAGTTAGCTGATACTTCCAAAAGAAAAGAGGAAGGGAAAGAGAAAAAAGAGATGGACAAACCAATGATGGCGAAATCTTGGTAATCTGTGAACTTACGTAGTGAGTATATGAGAACTCACTGTATTATTCATTCTCTCATGCATGCAAAATTTTTCATAATAAGAATTTGAAAAGTATGTACACTTGCTTGGAGGAAACTCTAACTTGGAGGCTAATATCAACCAAGAAGCTGACAATGGTTCTTTTGGGGTAATGGCCTCATAGGGAAGCTTTTTTTTCTTCCTTGGGAATAGGGAAGCTTTTTTTCTTCCTTGGGAGTTCTGTATTTTCCAGCGTACTGTAGTGAATATGTATATTGCTTTTGTAATTCAGAAAATACAGTAAATGCAAGGCAGCATAGCAAAAAGAAAAATAAAGGATTAATTAGGTTGATTGCAAAGTATTTTGTTGACTACTGGCCTAGAGAGCGCTAAGATATACACCGTTACGCATATTTATATCAACTCTTTCTTACTGCCCTTGGACGTTTTTTCAGGGCACAGGCAGACTGCTATTAAAATTGACTTAAAAAATAAAGTGAACAGCGTACACGGAAATTAACCTCATCTTTGCGAGCCAAAGTTCATATGAGAGACAAAGTCATCATTTCCTCAGTTCTGCAATCACCTTACAACCTAAGTCTGTTTTCACAGCGGAGACAGCTGTTAAAAGTTCTGACAGGCCTGCGGTAGGTAACCCTCGATGTCAAAGCCACTCCAGAGAGCCAAGGCTTTTGCTTTCTTGCTCAGAATTGGTTGGAATTAAAAATGAATCCCATTATGTTTCCCTAGCTCTTCAAAATGCAGTTCATTGCTAATTGTGTTAACTGTGGCCTTGTTGCTTTGGATTAGGGCTTCTGTCCCAGCAGACGGTTATTGATGCTGTTCTCATTGCCTGTCTTTCTGATAAGTGGAAAGAACAACTCTGGAAATCTGAATCACCCTTCCAAGGGCACATGAGAAGCCTGAAAATGGGTTGGGGTAATGTAAATTTTGAATCCCCCATTCAAATGTCATACAGGTAACTACTATCATCACCCAAATTGAGGAGGATATTGACTAAATCTACTTCCTAGGTGGAAATGATACACAGTTATAAGTTCCAAAAATAGGTAGCCACCATTTTAGTACTGACAGCAGTAGAAGAGGGAAAGGGGCTGTAAATTGGTTCTGGCAGCTCCTCCTTAACGCATGGATACTAAAAGCAAAATAGACAAGCAAAACATTATTGTTGAGAAAAATGCTTGTACTTAGGGAATAAGCACACCATGAGATTACTTTTTACAAATACCATCTTCCTTTTTATTACAGGGTCAGAGATCCACTCACTTAAAGAAATCAGAGCATCCACTGTGTGTTCCTATGTGCAAGGCATCTATTAGATATTGTAAATATAAAAATAATAAGATCTGAATCTTACCCTCGAGCTTAGTGTCCATAGGAGGGAGGGTCAGATGTATAAGTGGAAAGTTAAATGCAGCATGATCAGAGATAACAACTGAAGAACCGTGGGAGCCCAGTACACATGGGGGAATCAGAGAGGGTTTCTCAGAGGAGATGGAAATTGAGGTGACCTTGAAGGATGTACTGGAATATATCAAGAAAAATTGAGCAAGGGCATTCTTGGAAGTCAGAAAAGCACGCGCAAAGGCATGGGTGCCTGAAAAAACACGATGTTGTTAGTACATCCCAAGAAATTCAGTCCTAATGAAGCATAAATGGCGAAGCAGGGGAAGGTAGGCAGTGCGCTGGAGGGGCGCACAGGGCTGATCGCGGAGGTCCACAGCAAAGTGTGTGGGTCTATTCTCAAGGTTACAAGGGCCCATAGAAGTCACTGCGTGGGAAATCACATTATAATCTGGGGAGCAGGGTACCTAGAGTGGAGACAGTCTGTTGGAAGAGAGCTCTACTAGTTAGCTCCAGCAACAGACTGGCACAGAGCTGATGAGGACCAAAACTAAGGGAGTGACATGGAGGACAGAGGAGAGGAAGATGGGAAAGATATTTACAATTAACATCTGTGACAGCCGGCAATTAATATTTGACCTCGCCTAGCACCAGTCACCCTTTGGGGAATTTCCTACGTTATCTTAAATCCAGAATCCAGTGTGAACTGAATGCAAAGGGTGAAGCAATGTCAGGATGGAGATTTCTGGCTTGAGTTACGATGTCAACAGTGGATGTCTTTAATTAAAATATTGATTCCAGGAGAAGGAATCAGTTGTGAGTAGAAGACAAGAGATGGGGATGGGGAAGAAAGTTTCACTGAAAACAGATTAATTTTGAGAGCCGCTTGGGGTATACAAATGAAGACAACTGAATGCTGGGGTCAGGGATGTGGCAGAGAGCAGACTGCAAATCCCAGGTGAAATTTCTTTTTAAAGGCAGAGAAATATCCTCATAGTAAGATTGAAGCAATCTGCCACATGCAAAAACAGCACATAATGCAATGCTTTCTAGAAACTTGAGAAGACTGTGTGATTCCACTACAGAAACATCTGAGCCCTATTCTGAAATACTGGGTTGGCCCAAAAGTTCGTTCGGGTTTTCCCATAATTTTCCGGAAGATGGTACGGGAAACCCGAACGAACTTTTGGGCCAAGCCAATATATAGATTCTTGAGTTAAATCTTAATGTCCCTTAACTAGAAAATGCTCTATATTTCAGGCCTACAAATAAAATGTGTGAGGCGAGCAGCTCTCGTGGAAATGGAAGTCCATTAGAGAAAACAGTGTTTAATCCCTGAGATTCGACAAGAATCGAGATTCTTGTCAAATGACGGGAGATCAGAGGAAGGCATTTTTGGAGCGTGGATAATCAAAGCTCTTAATGCACTGGCTCTTAAGTTGAAGTTAACTAACAAAAAGCAGGCTCTGCGGTTATATTTAGAAAGACCTCTGAGGGGAACCCAAATGACCCTGAAATAGCTCCTTACTCTTCTAAGAGGAAAGGCTTTCTCTGGCAAGAGAAAGAACTTCTCAACAAGTTAAAGGAAAGATTTGATTGAAAGACAGTGGCCTATTTTACAAGATGCCTTCTGTGAAGAGAATAGGCACATTCAGGCCAGATGTACTCCTTCCTTTCCGGTCCATAAGAGAAACTGGATAATGATGTATAAGGGACAGGGGTCAGTCGGGTCACAGTGCTTGAGGTTGGCAAATCTTTTAAATGGGTGGGCACAGAACTTCAAATTGTCCAGGATTTATTAGAAAAATGGATAACCATGTAGCAAATTAACTGCTAACATCAAATAAAGAATGTCTTTGTGTTAATTTGTCACTTGTTTAGGTTGGCTGATTTTTTTTTCTGGCTTCGGCTCTGTTCAAAGATGACCTAAAGTCATTAAAGAATTTTTATATAACTTTATTGTCAGCACTAAATGAGATTACTAATACCACTCATAACAATAATGGTAGAATGCAGCCTCATATATTTTTTGGTGGTGGTGGCGGTGACGTGAGCACTGTTTGGAATGGGAAACCCATCAGGCTACCCCATTAGAGTCTCCATTTCGAAGATGAGGAAAGAGCTTGAGGGAGGGCAGGCATTTTGCCTAACTTCACATAGGCATTACAAGGCAGAGCCAGACTCACCGCCCGTTACTGACCCTAGGGAAACAGCATCTTGTAGGAAGCATGGCCAGTGGCATCTCGGTGCCTATGGCAGAAGCCCCATGGTGCTAAATTCAAAACTGGATTAGCTAATACCCTTGAGATTTTTCAGCTTCAAAGCTGTGTGTCTGCAGTCCCACAGGTCAGAGTCCCCAGATATACCCTTGATGCCTGTAGAAAGTTAAACTGAAAGCAAGCATGGATGGACAATGTAGAATAAACCAGATAACTGAATACCTTGCAATCACTCTCTCCCAGCTCTGAAGTTGCACTCACTGGCTGAAACAAGAGAATGACCTCGTGCTTTCTGGAAAGGAAACACAAGAGGAAACAATTTCACAACTCTGAGCTGGATTAAAATTGCAGTCACTGAGGGTAAAATGATGATCTTTTCATTTACTTATAAAAGTTCTGAGCAATAAAGAAACTGAGAAATAATTATTTAATTAACCTTTAGTACGATAAAAAACAATGTGGAAAAACAAAGGTTAAAACTTGCTCTTCCAATATCCACAGACCTATATATTATTGCAAATCTTTTATCGATAGGAAAGTAAAAATGATGGCATTAATCACGTGTGCTCTCGGTGATTAATAATTATGCCCATGCTTTGTTTTTTACTCATTGCTTCATTCCACCTCTTCTCACAGACACTGAGGGTAACTATGGGCTAGCACCACACACCACAAACATGGACTCTGCCAGTATGCGAGGTACTTACAGATCAAAACAAAAACAAAAACGGTTGCATGCCTTAAGAAGATGACAGCCTTATCAGAACAAAGATGGCTGGAACAAAATTGCAAAGAATTCTTTGATAATTCTTATAATAGATTTTGTCATATTTATGTCTTCATCTTGAAACATGCTATATTTTTTGTTAGCATGGTATCCTATGGTTAAGATAAAACTATATCACTTACAAAGATCACTTCCTCCAAGAGGAAGTGTGATTCAAGTTTGAGAAATGTAACCTCAGATGGACTATTCTGTTTTTGTAGACTGCAGAATCTAAGAAGTCATCTTAAAGTATCCTAAGTGGAAGTAAAAAGCATTGGGAGTGAAAGAATGACCCAACAACTAGACTGAATGTTCTCAGAAAACATATCCACTGAGGTAAACCAATGCAAATTTTTTTCTTTTTGGTAAGTGCTTAAAAGAGAAAAGAAAGAGCTATTTCTTAGAAAGAAATGAAATGCAAAGCAATCCTAGAAAGACCAAAGGGAAATAGTAAGTTGACAACAAGCAAGGTGGTGGTCCCTCCATGACCTGCCATGTCAGACTCTCCAGAGGCCAGTAAGACAAGAGCTCCCTAGCCCCCAACCCACCTCATGGGGCCCCTGACCACGTGGTCTTAGTGCCTCCTGGCTAGAAGCTGCAAGAGAAACGTGCAGTAGAAGGTGAGGGAGAGTTACACATCAGGTTGGGAGGAAAAGGGTTAAGATCACATTTGCCAAGAGTCCTCTTTCAATGAAGAAAGGCAATGGAAATTCTCTCCTCTTTGCCCTTTTGTGGGAATCCTCCGTTCTGAGCTACTAAGCATGACATCTCAGGAGCACTGTGGGTTCTGGAAGGTTTCCACACCAGCCTGAAAACCCATTGTTTATGAAAACGGGACAATGCATTTCAAGCTCTAAACGACTGCAACTGAAACAAGTGTTTGGGAAAACTACCTGTTCCAAAGTGGAGAAATAACTATTTTGAGATAAATACTTGCTGAAAAACCTCTGTGTTATACAAAAGCAAGATGAAGAGGCCCAGTTCAGGAAACCAAGTTACCAATACATATGATACAGAGAGACACAAGTAATAATAAAAGTATGTACAGGCTGTGAATAGTGTACAGAAAAGAGCATGAGGGCCCGTACGTACAGCTCTCCACAGCTCTTGGGATAAAACTCAAGCCACTTGGCGTGGTTTGACCAGCTCCCACCCTGGTGTCTGCCAGCCTGCCAGAGTCATGTCTCATCATCTTCGCCTCCCATCTGGAGTTGGACTTCTCCATGCCTCTGCCACATTGTTTTGTTTTTTGTTTTTTTTTGCAGTACGCGGGCCTCTCACTGTTGTGGCCTCTCCTGTTGCGGAGCACAGGCTCCAGACGCGCAGGCTCAGCGGCCATGACTCACGGGCCCAGCCGCTCCGCAGCGTGTGGGATCTTCCCGGACCGGGGCACGAACCTGTGTCCCCTGCATCGGCAGGCGGACTCTCAACCGCTGCACCACCAGGGAAGCCCTGTTTTGTTTTTTAAGAGGCTAAACAACTAACATAGAAATGAGTATCTAATAAAGCACTTGTTTGTAAGTTGGAAACCATCCATAGTGTGCTTCTACCATAGGTGGGTCCACAAACTTCTCCCAAGCTGGGTCCTCAGCCTGTCACATCCTTCTCAATCTTCTTTTATTTAGAGTCCAGTGAAGAAACAAACTGTAAACACCAGTGTAAAGTACAGATCGCTGGCATCTGGGGCTGTATAGTTCTTTGTTTTGAGGAGTTAGCATTCCTCCGCTCTGTGATTGTGATAATCAAAAATGTCTCCAGACTTTGACAAATGTCCCATGAAGGGCCAAATCATTCCCCAGTTGAGAATCACTGGTCTTAAATAAATGATGACTTATTATAACATAATAATATTTATATCCTAACTTCCACATTATACAGAAACAACAGTTTGGGTGGGGACCATCAGAAACAGCGCAGATAGGGGAGGAGAGAGGGAGGAAAGCACACGTATTACGCACCTGCTGTATTCTTGGCTTTGCGTGGGGTTAGTCATCATTTTTTTTTGAATTTTTATTTATTTATTTTTGGCTGCGCTGGGTCTTCCTTGCTGCGCGTGGGCTTTCTCTAGTTGTGAAGAGCGGGGGCTACTCTTTGTCGCGGTGCGCAGGCTTCTCATTTCAGTGGCTTCTTGTTGTGGAGCACGGGCTCTAGGTGCCCGGGCTTCAGTAGTTGTGGCTCATGGGCTCTAGAGAGCAGCCTCAGTAGTTGAGGCGCACGGGCTTAGTTGCTCTGCAGCATATGGGATCTTCCCGGACCATGGATTGAACCCACGTCCCCTGCAATGGCAGGCGGATTCTTAACCACTGCGCCACCAGGGAAGCCCTAGTCATCTTATTTAATACTCACAGAACACCCTGTGCTTTCTCTTCCTAAATCAGAGCTTGCTTAAAACCCTGTGAGGCAATGATTTATGCTGACGATGTTATTAAAAGCAGAACTTTTCAGAATTAAATAAAAATATTTCTAGAACTTTACACAGACACTGAGATGCTTTCCTTTCACTTTCAGTGGACCGACCGCCTAACTTCCCAACCTCGGGAATAGCAGCACTATTCATTCTTAAGGTGGTACCTCCATTTGTGAGTTCATAGGCTATTTCTTCTACCAACCGAAAGCCATGTGGTTGTCCATAAGTGTAGACCCAAATGGAGTCACATGCGTGGTCAAAATAGCACCTTTCCTAAACTCCCAGGGAAGTAGGCATTTGGCCTGAGGAATTGTTGTTAAGTGCTAACAGGTTACAGCTCTTTGTCCGTGTCCCACATGAAGATAACAAGCACTGAAGAAGCCCAGAGCAGGTGGGTGGGTTAAATCCTGACTTAACTACTGACCTCCCTGAGAGCAATTAAAGAGGGAAAAAAGGGACAGGAATTCCTGGACAGAATTTGGTGTTAGTCATTTTCCCTCCTGATCCCCCAAGGGCCTGACAGGATCAACGATTTCTATTACATTCAGCACAGCCAGGTCCAAAAGGATCCCAAAACAGGTAGCTGTGTCCATTCAAATGGACCAGCGTGGCTTTATGAATACATATGTTGGTATGTAGTTTTTACTAATTGGCTTTTTCTGATTCTGTTCTAATTTAATCACATCTTCCACTCCAATATCTGTTCAAATATTTTATTTAAGGGGAGTCTTCATGTGCCGGCCACTATTCTAGGTGGTGTTTCAATACTGACAGAGACACACACAATTCCCAGTCCTCTGGTGCTTTCTGGTGCAGGTGGGAGACAATCCAGCCATCTGGCAAAACAGTTATAATAATCACTGAAGAAAACTGAAGCCAGTTTGGGGCTGGGTACTGCCCTGGGGTAGGCACTACTTTAAGCAGGGAGTTGGGAAAGACCTCGGGGGTAAAATACGGTTGAGCAGAGACCTCAAAGTGGTGGGGCTGGGTGGGGAGGTGGGAGGGGCCGGGAGGGGTGATGGGAGGGGCTGGGAGGGGAGGTGGGAGGGGCAAGTGAGGTTTGGTGGGGCTACCAAGACGCCAAATGTCGGCATTGGCACCCCTTGGAGAGTGGTGGGAAGGCAAGTCAGAGAGGGGCTGGTCACCCCAGGCCCCCATGTGACCATCTGGACTCCCTCGAACCTTGATCTTAAGCCGCAGCTGACCGGGGCCCCTCCCCTGGCCTCTCCACGGGGGGCTGCCCACCCAGGGGCGCCAGAGGAAGAGGGAGGGGCTGGACAGGCGCCTGTCAGCCGTCGCGAGGGTCCAGTGCTCCCGTGGCCGCTGCAGGGAAGGCCCGGGCCGTGGGCCCACACACAGACAATGTAAATCCAGTAGGAGAAACAGGAGAAAGTTCTTTTCTAAGTCATGATGCAAAGAAGAAACGTGGAAGCAAAGTTATTAGTGGAGATTCAGGGTGGGGAAGGAGGTAGTGGAGGTTTGATAGGAGAGCAGGGAGGAGGAAGAAGTCCTTCATGAGAGGAAAAGAGTAAATGGACAAGGAAGGAGCAGCCTGAGGGGCCCACGGAGATGAAATTGAGACCTACTAGCTCAGCGGTGTATGTTCCTTCAGCCACAGCACAGCACAGCTGAAGACATGGGTATGGGGGGGTGTAGAGTGATGAGTTATGCCCGTGAGTATAACAAGGAAAGAGAGAAAGTAGCAAAGAACCTGAAGGTGTGTGCAAAGGAGTGTTACAAAGAGAGATCATGGGATCTAAGCTGAGTAACTGGGAAAGGAGAAGCGGAGGGAGTGACAGATGGTGGAAATTAGCAGGATCAATGGATTGAAGGTGCTGGTGAAGTGCAAGAATGGCTGGAGTTGGGACTTCCCTGGTGGCACAGTGGTTAAGAATCCGCCCGCCAATGCAGGGGTCACGGGTTCGAGCCCTGGTCCGGGAAGATCCCACATGCCGCGGAGCAGCTAAGCCCGGGTGCCACAGCTACTGAGCCTGCACTCTAGAGCCCGCGAGCCACAACTACTGAAGCCCGCCCGACACAACTACTGAAACAGGCGCGCCTAGATCCCCTGCTCCGCAATAAGAGAAACCACCGCAATGAGGAGACCACGCACCGCAGAGAAGAGTAGCCCCCGCTCGCCGCAACTAGAGAAAGCCAGCGCGTAGCAACGGAGACCCAACGCAGCCAAACATAAATAAATACATAAAATTAAAAAAAAAAAATGAATGGCTGGAGTTAAGGTACAGGGGAGGGTGGAATAGAAAGAGGTGGTGACCAAAGAATGGGGTACTTGGAGAGGGAGTGGGTTAAACCCTTTGCTACTCGAAGTGTCGTCCCCGGACCAGCAGTATCAGCAACACCTGAGGACTTGCGTGAAACGCAGATTCTCAGACCTACTGAATCAGAGTTTACATTGTAACAGGTGACCCATGTGCACACTAAATTTGGGGAAGAACTGGCTTCCGTTTGAGCCACACTGGGTCAACCTCCACTTGCCCAGAAGCCACAGGCACTCTATAAAAAGGTGTTATTGAACAGGTTTCTGAGGTTAGGGACTTCCCTGGGGCTCTGCTTCCCGTCCTCCACTTTAAACGGCTCATTTTGGCTTCTTGGGTTTCCATTCAGCTGCCTCCTGCTCTCGCTGAGTCCTGCCTTGCAGCCTTACAATATGTAGTTGGCAGTCTTTGGATTCCATTTACCGATGGGGCCCCTTCGAGCGCCTCGCCCACATTCCCACCCTGCCTGTAGCGAATGGCCTCCCCCTCACTTCCTGAGACCAAGTTCCGGATACCCTGTCCCCTCTGCTCTCATTTGCCTTTGAGGGGGCAACCAGATTACTCAGTGCCCTCGACCTGACCTGCACAGTTCCCTGTACCCACAGAGATCTATTACTAGGCACTAATGCAAATACTATATATTGCCATTGTAGCTTCTTAAAGGTTTAGCTTCCTGCTCTGGTAATTACTCAGGGTTTTATGTCTTCTTTAATAGGAGAAGACTGCCTTCCCTCTCTACAGTTAATTTTACAAAACAAGGGAAACAGCAGCTGTATATGACATTACAGAATGCAAGATGAAGTTGAGCCTAATTAATGCAGGCTTTGTTTTAATAACAGCTTTATTCCTAATAAACAGAGTGTGACATTTTCATTAACCTAGATACAAACTCCCACACAAATACTCACTCATGAAATAATATGAAAATACTGAATTTAGAATCTTTTGCTCTTCTCGAAATTTCCAGACCCAAATGATTTTAGATGTTGTCACTTGTAATAGTTTTATGACTACTAAAAATTACTAGTTAAAAGTCTTACTATTTGCAGGTCCCATGCTGCACATTCCATACATCCTCATCTCAAGGGATGCTTGTGGGACTTCCGTGGGATCTGTACTATTGTCATGCTCGTTCTACAGGTGGGGAAACGGAGGCTTGGCAAGGTTAAGGGACACAGCCAGTGAGTGGCGGAGCCAAGTTTCAAACTCAAGGGTACCTGACTCCAAAGCGACGCCTCACTCATATCATTTTGGATGACACGTAGCTGTCACCTAAGAGTGTGGCCAGATATAGTTTCTTTGCACCTCTGCATCCCTAAGCATATACATAGTCACTACTAAGTATTATATTAGTCGAGTCAAGAAACTATAAACCAAGGGTCTCTAATCCCACTATTGCTAAATATTTGACACAGACATCCTTGGTTAGATGTGATCATTTTCCAGCTGTGTGATAATTCTTTCAGCTGTTTCTCAGCTAGAAGAAATCAATGAACAGAGTCAATCTGGGACCACTCTGCTAAACTGTGATGTTATGACAAACCTGCTTATCACCGTGGGGAGCTGAATGCAATCTCCAGTGGGTGGGTCGCCCACCGGGAACAGAATTTGTTCTGCCGTCAGGAGAAAGTGCTCGCAATGGCCACTTGTCGGATCGCTTCCTCCACCAAGGCAGCTGAGACCTCGGGTGAGTTTAGCAAGTGTACAGAAGAAATGGAATGGAGTCCAAACCTTCCTATGTGAGTTAATTACCATGAGACTCTGGAAACACCATCTTCCTTCCCTGTATCACTTAACCTTATCCACGATTCAGGGATAACAATGTCTGGCCCTGCCTCCTCTGCTTCCCAAGGATGGTGTTAAGATGACGTGACGGGCTCAAGACCCTTGGGTAGAAAGAGCTGAGGCTAATGAACCTGTGTCCACACACTCAGCACTAAGCAACCCCAAATCAGGCCAAGACACATGCACATGGTAATCAGGGCTAGGCATGTGGGGTTCATAAAATATTTCTTTTGACGTTAGTGAAGCCAAAATAAAACAACAACAATAACAACAAAAGAAGCCTCAGAAACAGACCCTCCCCTTCTCCAGTCCCCATCTGTAAAACAGAAACAGAAACTCCTTGTCTTTCAGTAAAAATTACAGGGCAAACTTTTTAGTTTCCCAGATTTTAAAAAGGAACAAAAGCTTTAAGAAAATAAACATCCTAAGGCCCATGCTACCTAACCTTTTTATTTTAATATGTTTTATATATAGATGAATATTTATCACTCCAGATTTACTACTGCCTCAATATTACTGTCTCTCTGCATATTTCTCCAGCTGTCTTAGGTTGTCAAGTCTGATAAGGCAGGGGCCAAATCGAGTTGGTTCTTTTTGTAAAGCATGTGAAACTGTCATGCATAATTAGGCACTTAAAGGGTTTTTGATGAAGCTGATTATGAAGAATGAGAACAGTTAATACCACAGTAGGCATGTTTCCTGAAACCTTCCTGTCTTTCTGAAATGTCAGAAGATCACACGCTCGCAGACGTGCAGAGCTCATGGAAGCCTGGGCTGAGAGATCATGCAGAGCGAGCTGAACACCATGTGTTCTGTGGCCAAGCAGCAGCCACAGCAGAAGCTGCGCCCGGAAGCTCATCTGAAAGGCAAACCTCGGGCCCCACCCCAGACCTAGTAAATCAGAAGGTGAAACTTCACAGGATGCCCCGGCAATCTGCATGCACATTCATGTCTGAGAAGCAGAGGCTAGAGAACCATCTAGTTCAACGGCTTCCTTTTACAGACGAGGAAAGGCTGAGGGATGTTTCCGCAGTTACAGAGCGAGGGCTCGTACCTTCCGACCTCTCTTGCTCCTTTCAGGACTCTTCCTCTTTACATAACTTTTCTGTGGCTCTACAGCTTGCCAAGAACATTGCTTGTTTTTGTTTGACACCGAGTCCTTTAATGTTTCAACATTTTGAATACGTTCAGAGATGCTGGAAACAGAACTCAAGAAAACCATCTTACAGTCATGGGCTTACTCGCTACATGCTGCCCACATCATGATGGTGTGTGGAACTGGCGACCACGCTTCTTGGTCGAGATCTGGATCCCACATTTGTGGTACCTTTCAGGTCCAGTGAGTGATGCAGCCCAGGCTGCCATTCACCTTCGACCTCTGGTCCCTACTTCATTCACGGCTCCTAAGTCCTGGCTGACACATGGCTCTGCCTTGGAGTTCTGGAGTCCAACCAAATGAATATTATTCAAACCCTCAAGGATATGCATTCCAAGAAAAGCAAACCAAAGCCAGAACCATTTGAAAACTTGTAAAATCTGTGAGTTGCTCTTGATTTGCTGGTCTGTTACTGCATCTTTTAAACCAGTTCCCTCCACAACTTCTCTATCCAGCTGTATTTCATCCTTCCAATATCAGATTAGGAGCCATTCATTTCTATGTAGGAGAATTTTACTATGAGTTTTCCCTCTGGAATCCAGCCACAAAAAGTAGTTAGTGAAGAATATTCAATAATATTTAAATCCCATCCCTTCTGGGCCACTAATATTTTCCAAAAGGCTAAAAAAGGACTGACGTGCACTTTCATCAGATCTGTATGTGGCATCTGTCTTGACTCACATCTGAATACCAACTGGCACCCTCCCAACATACGGTGACTTTTCTGGAAAAAAATATTAATTTCTCCACGTATTGAAAAGGTTGCCTGTACTTTTTTCCACAAATCTAAGTTCTTTTCTACACATTTAGAGATCAGAAAAGAATGCGTTGGATATAAAAGAAAAGCACTTCATTGAAGAAGGCATGTTATAAAAACACGAAAGATTAATTGAATCAGAATTCAAAGTTTGGAGTTAAGGTGTGGAGAGAATGTGAACATTCTGCTGAAAGCAAAACATTTAGATTAGTTGGAGACCAGAACAGACTGACTTTGTTATGGGTAGCACTTCCTAAATAAACCTTGAGAGGGAGTGCCAGAGGCATGGACATATATACACTACCAAACGTAAAATAGATAGCTAGTGGGAAGCAGCCGCATAGCACAGGGAGATCAGCTCGGTGCTTTGTGACCACCTAGAGGGGTGGGATAGGGAGGGTGGGAGGGAGGGAGACGCAAGAGGGAAGAGATATGGGAACATATGTATATGTATAACTGATTCACTTTGTTATAAAGCAGAAACTAACACACAATTGTAAAGCAATTATACCCCAATAAAGATGTTAAAGAAAAAAAAAACAGCCAGAAGGACACAGGCCTATCTTGGAAGCATTCTCCTCTCTCTCAAGGCAACATTCTTCATAAGAGAACATCATTCTGTCATTTGGGGTACAAAGTACCCCAGAAAATACCAGTTAAGATGAAGGAAAAAAAGTACAAAGAGAAGATACTGCTGATGCTCACATCCCAGGAAGTCTATCCTGAACTGGCTGAGGTAACAGGTTTCAGGAAACCTTCACTGCATCTTTGGGGAGGTGTTAAGACAGTATATTAAGCACTTAGAACAGGGCCTAGCATATATTAAGCGGAATATAAAATCAATCACCATTGGACTCCTATTCCCAAATTCTCCCCAAAACTGCAACTGAGTGAAACTATGTAACTGCTGCCCTTTAGATGAGGCATGTGCTCCCTGTTTGCCACAGTCCTTACCACTCCCTGTTGTCTCCCAGGTACTGCATCCAAACACCAGCTGGTTTTGATCATTGCCTGGCACTGTTGTTCTTAAAGTAGATTAAGAGGAAAGGGATATAGTTTTACCCATCTCTTTACCAAATCGCTGACCTCCTGAGAGGGCTTTGAGACCCTCTGGCTCACTCATTTCTGGTACCCACCTGAGTTTCTTGCTCTGGGTAACGCTATTACCTGGATAAAGCTGCTACCTCTGCTGGGAACATGCTCCCCCCAACCCCCGCCTTCCCATCTGCCCAACTAGAATTCACTTTTTAAGGCTTATGCAGTCTTTCTGACCTAGTCAGTTGGAATCTTCTGCTTAATTTTTGTGTACTAAAATTTAGAACAAGTTCTCTGGACTCCAGAACATTTTAGGCCAATGGTTGAATCTTCTGATCTTCTCCCTAACAGTTTTGTTTTGTTTTGTTTTTTGTTTGTTTGTTTGTTTGTGGTACGCGGGCCTCTCACTGTTGTGGCCTCTCCCGCTGCGGAGCACAGGCTCCGGACGCGCAGGCTCAGCGGCCATGGCTCACGGGCCCAGCCGCTCCGCGGCATGTGGGATCTTCCCGGACCGGGGCACGAACCTGTGTCCCCTGCATTGGCGGGCGGACTCTCAACCACTGCCCCACCAGGGAAGCCCCCTAACAGTTTTAAGGCCTTCTATTGCTCACAACATCCAGCTACAGCTTCTCCAACTCCTTTCTATTGGAGCCCTAATTATTTCCATGCTACACACACATGCACACCTCAGCACGGAACTACAGTGTGAGTGTGCATGTCGGGGGGTGGGTAACTCTGGAAGTGAGGCAGGGAGGCAGCGGGGGGGGGGGGGTGCTAAAAAGGGCAGAGGAGGCGTTCCTATGCCTTCTGCATTTGGCGCTCCCATCTCCGCAGGACCTGGAAAGAAATGAAGTAGTAAGGGAGCCCAGAAGAGATGAAGGAAACAAAGTTGCTTCATTTTCTTCTGGGACGTCTGGACTCCCCTCCCTGGCTTCTGCTCTGCAACCCAGTGGGAAAGTCAGGTCTATATGACAAGGTGGGATCAAGAGTGAAGGGGAGGGCTTCCCTGGTGGCGCAGTGGTTGAGAGTCCGCCTGCCGATGCAGGGGACACGGGTTCGTGCCCCGGTCTGGGTCCCACATGCCGCGGAGCGGCCGGGCCCGTGAGCCATGGCCGCTGAGCCTGCGCGTCCGGACCCTGTGCTCTGCAATGGGAGAGGCCACAACAGTGACAGGCCCGCGTACCAATTAAAAAAAAAAAAAAAAAAAAAAGAGTGAAGGGGCGGAAGAGGCAAGAGGCAGGGGAAAGAAACATCCTCAGTTTTACTCCTTGTGACTTCCTAACCTGCTCTCCGTAGTCCCCCACTTCAGAGAGAAAGTCTGCAGCTGCTGAAGGAATGGGAAAGAGAGAAGATATTGGAGAACAAAGGGCAGTTGAAGCTCACATCACCCTTCCCCACCATCTCAAAAGCCTTTCAACCTCCTTCACTCCTATGCCCGCTTCCAAATGTCTCCATGGCAACATGAATGCCTCTTCCCACAATTCACTCTGCTCCTTCTCCTCCATCCCTAAGTCCACTCAAAGGAGCCATACTGGGGGCTAGAAGAGAAGCTCCTTGAAGACAGGACTCCCCCCTTGTTCAACTGGTGATAATCATGTCTACTACTGTCTGGCCCACAAGCCCAGTGAATGAAATTGGATTAATGAAAACCCCTGAACTCAGTAACAGTTTTCCTTATAGGATCATTGTTATAAAAGTACTCAGCAAACCTCTTGACACAAAGAAGGAGAAAAAATACAGAAGTGTCTGCTATTTTAGTTCTTTCAATGCCAGCGTTTCTGGGTTCGAATTATGCACTCAGTTGCATGTTATTTCTCATGCACTTGTTTCTTGAGATAAGGTGACAAATTTTTAGTCTTTTTAATAAAATCAACTGCAAAAACATTTAAATCTATTAATTTAAAAGTAATACTTTTAAAGATACTTTAAAAACAAATATCTTGGGGCTTCCCTGGTGGCACAGTGGTTGAGAGTCCGCCTGCCGATACAGGGGACACGGGTTCGTGCCCCGGTCCAGGAAGATCCCACATGCCGCGGAGCGGCTGGGCCTGTGAGCCATGGCCGCTGAGCCTGTGCGTCTGGAGCCTGTGCTCCGCAACGGGAGAGGCCACAACAGTGAGAGGCCCGCGTACCACACACACACACAAAAAATAATAAAAAAACCAAAAACACTAATATCTTGAAAAAAATTGAAGACAATTAATTCCACTGGAATATGAAGGTTTTTCTTCTCTAGTCCTTTGGAAAGTGGAGATAAGAATTAGGCCTTTTCCAACAGGGCCGAAGATCTCCCTAACATTTTATGTCATGAATGAACATAGTTTGGAAATGAGAAGATATCTGGGTTTAGTGCAAAGACTAAGCCTACAAAAACATCTAAGGCTGGAAATAGATTCTCCAAAGAGATGTCTGAAAACACACATTGATAAGTGTCCCAAAAGCATGTGGAGCTTTGACTTGCCATTCTTTATCCTTGCTTATTTTATCTCAGTTACTTCGCAGGCTCCTGACTCATTACATTAAAAGACAGGCTGTTTCAGATGAACTTGTAGGTACAGAATAATCAGAGCAATTGACAAAGAAGGGAAAAAAAATGTACAGTGCAGAGATATTGCTATTTATGAAAGGAAACATTGTTTGGTGCAGGAAAGAGCAAGTCTGTCTTCCGGCCCTGTAAACCTTCCCTCCTATAACAGAAACACTGACAGCGGGCTGACAGCATACAGCAGGGGCTGTTCTATGCACTTTTCATGTGACAACAACCCTATGAGGGAAATATGATTATTATCCCCATTTTACTGATGCAGAAACTGAAGTATAGAGTATAGGTTAATTATTTGCTCAAGGTCATAGAGTTGGTAGGGGGAGGGGCAGGGAGGCAGACACACAACAACAAATAGTCTGGCTTTTAACCTCTCAAGCTTTATTCAGCACCCTTTCACTCACTTCTCCATCACCTTCCTTCTCTCCTACAAATGCTCAAGTTTCACCCACAGCGGCATTATAAGTTAAAAGTCGCTGATGTCCGGATCTGGTGAAACCCTAGCCAGGTCTCAGCCTTCTCAGACCTTTCCCTTCAAATAAACATAACATGGATTGGCGGCAAGCTGGGTGAAAAGAGTCCACGGATTAGATCCCAAGCAGCGTTTCCATTCCTGGAATCCCCCCAGCCCATCCCCATCTTCCGACAGCACTAGTCACACACCCAGCCTGAAAGGTTGTCATCTTCATGGAATTTTCCATCATCCCTCAATCCTAACACAATGTGTACAAACAAGGCAGCCTCTTGTCATCTACAGTTTGGTCAGTAAAAAAAAAAAACAAAACACACAAACCAACTTCTAATCGTAATAGAGCCTGAAATACCATTATCCTCAGACAATACTGAATTACTTAGGAGTTCGATATGGAATATTATCAGTTCCTTCTGAATGTCTGTTCTGTAACGAAAATGTGTTAAGTACTACAAAGTATGCCAATAGGAATAACATTACTTCTTCCCTCGTGGTTAAATTCCCCTTCTTTACTTCCATTTCCTACTAGGTCAACTATTTCAGATTGAGTATCTGAGGATCAGTGGAGATACTCAGAATTTGGCTCCTTTGGAGAGAGACAGGGCCTTTGAGTTGTAAAACTGAAAACACCTTGAATACTTTGTTAGAAAGCCAGATGCAGAAGAAATATTATCGCTTATTATGCATATTATGTCATGAAATTAAATCAATTTATGAGCACCTCACTGAAACTCTGAGAGAACTACCAGAAAGTCTTTATCAAGGAATGTTAAAGTAACTGTTAGCAATGAAGAAACTGCACAAGACTCATTATTACTAATTTAAGAAACGCCAAAGAAGACGTTCTATTTCGTGTATGCCTATTTCATTTCAGTGAACAGTCTTCCTAGATGGACTAATGATCTCAGCTCCTCCAATTCTATGGGAGTCTTAAGTTCGACAACTGTAAACTCTCTAATAATGGCGGATTTTAGAAATATAACTTTAAATAATTCATAATTAGGGAAGATACATCTATACAAATTGCTAAGATAAAAGTTAGAACATTAAAGCCATGAGAAAGAAATGTGACTTGTATGTAAAACAAATAAAATAAAATGAAGCAATAGATTCTTACTGGAGAGATGGAAAGGTTGCATAAACTTCGAAGAATGAGGCCCCTATGGGCAGGTGAGGAAGGGAAGGAGAACATGGTGCCAGCAGCAGTGACAGCTTTGGCTCTATCGCGAAGGGCGAGTCATAAATGCAAGTGCTGACCAGGGTCAGGCAGGGACCATATATGAGTGTAGTGTGCCAGAGGGACTCAAAGCCTTCCTAAGAGGTCTACGATGCAGTAGAAAGGTGGGTAAAAATGTTACTTTTCTTTATTCTAAGGAAAACAACAGGGTCATGCAATGATAAAAAGGCAGCAGATGGTTGGCTGCGTTATCTGGCAGACAATAAAGAGTGGTGAGGACTGTGGCAAACACGCCTCATCTAAATGGACAACCACTAAGCATACATATCTAACTCCTTTGGGGCAACTTGGGAATGTGAAATCCAGTGCTCGCAGATTTTTTTCTGTTTTTGTCTTTTAAAGAGAAGCTAGAAACCTGGATTTTCACATGGTATCTCACAGTGTTTAAACATATGCTACTAATATAAATTAAAAAATACTACTCTACCTCCCAACATTAAGTGGGCCAACAAATTAGGCTTGAGAATCAGGTCTGAGGGCCACTTGATATATGGCTTCTGCGGAGGTGGGAGTAAGATGGAATTTGGGTGGCAAAGGCCTGGAATTTTCAGTCTCAGATGTACTACTTTGTGGCCTTGGAAAAGTGCTTCAACTTCCTGAGGTCAGCACTTTGTGCCAGAAAGATGCTTGGAGACTAAATCAGCAGCCTATGTGAACAGGCAGAGGAGTTTAGTCATTAAGAAAGAATGCGGGCTTTGGAACCAGTTCAGATGCAGTAATTTGCCCTCACTACTCATCAGGGCAAATTATTTCACCTCTCTGTGTCATAGTGTCCTCTTCTTTAAAATGCCACTGACCTCATAGGCTGTTGAAGATTTCACAAGTATTAAATGTTTTTTGACACATGTGATCAATATAACAGGATCCCTTGCCTTTTTTCCTAACCCCCACCAAACAAAGAATAACGTAAGAGACAATTTAATCCTAACATCTTTCTGAATTTGGACATGGAAAGCTCTGTACAGTATGACACTGAATCACATTTTCAAATTGAAATGATCTACAAGAAATGTTAAAAGTTCTTCACTTTATTTTTTAATTAAATTTTAATTTTTAGATAATTGTAGATTCATATGCAGTTGCTTATAATACAGGGAGACCCCAAGTATCCCCTGTCAGTTCCCTGCAATGGTAATTTCTGGAAACACTATAGCACAATATTACAACAGGATATTGACAACTATACAGTGAAGATACAAAATGTTTTCACCACCAGGCAGGATTACACATATTGCCCTTCTATAGCCACATCCACTTCCCTCCTGCCCCTACCACATCCTTAACCCCTGTCAACTACTAATCTTGTCTCTATTTCTATAATTTTGTCATTTTTAACGAAGGTTACATAAACGGTACCATACAGTATGTTACCATTTATGACTGCCCTTATTCAATTAGCATAATTCCCTGGAGATTCCTCCAAGTTGTTGCATGTATCAGTAGCTGGTTCCTTTTTATTGCTGAGTAGTATTCCATGTTATAGATATACCACATTTGTTTAACCATTCATCTGCTGAAAGGCATCTGAGTTGTTTCCAGTTTGGCTGTTACAAATAAACCTACTAGAAATATCTGTGTAAAGATTTTTGTGAGAACATACTTATTAATATCTTTGTGATAAATGCCCATGTTTAGCTTTTGAAGAAACTGACAAACTCATTTCCAGAGTGGCTACAACATTTTACATTTCTACAGCAATATGTGAGTGATCCAGTTTTCCCACATCCTCACCAGCATTTGGTGTTGTCACTGTTTTATATTTTAGCCATTCTGATAAGTGTGTAGAGCTATTTCGATTTTGTTTTAATTTGCATTTTTCTAATGGCCAATGATGTTGAACATCTTTTCATGTGTTTATTTGCCATCTGTGTACCCTCTTCCGTGAAATGTCTATTTCTTTTGTCCATTTTATGATTGTATTGTTTCTTTTTATTGTTGAGTTTTATTAATCTTCTGTTACACACATAGTTTGCAAATATTTTTTTCCCCACTCAGTACCTTGCCTTTTCATCCTCTTAGCAGAGTCTTTGGCCAAGGAAAAATTTTAAATTTTGGTTATGTCCAATTTATCAAATTTTCCTTTTATAGATTGTGCTTTTGGTGTCAAGTCTAAAAACTTCTTACCTAGATCTTAAAGATTTGTTTCTATATTTTTCCCAAGAGTTTGATATTTTACATTTAAGTCCATGATCCGTTTTGAGTTAACTTTTGTAGAAGATGTGAGACAGGTCACAATTCATTCCTTTTTAACATATGGATGCCCAATTGTTCCAGTGCTATTTACTGAAAAGGCTAACTTTCCTTCACTGCATTGCTTTTGCATCTTTGTCAAAAGTCAGAATCCATTTATGTTGTTTATAAGCCATACTGTCCCTGGTACTCTGCTAGACCAGCTCAAATGGACTAAGGCAGTAGTTTAAAATATCTCAGATTTATAACCTCACAGATCTGTAAGTCAGAAGACCCACTGCATTCCCTCTCATGGTGCTAAGGGAGAATTGGTTTTCTTGCCTCTTCCAGATTCTAGAGGCTGTCTGTAAAGCTATTCTTGTGACCCTGCGTCACATTTTCTCCTTCTGCTTCCATCCTTATATCTCTTTGCCTGGCCCTCCTACCTGCCTCTTTTTTTTTTTTTAATTTTATTTATTTTTTTGGCTGTGTTGGGTCTTCGTTGCTGTGCACGGGCTTTCTCCAGTTGTGGCGAGTGGGGACTACTCTTCATTGCAGTGTGTGGGCTTCTCCTTGCTGTGGCTTCTCTTGTTGCGGAGCACGGGCTCTAGGCGTGTGGGCTTCAGTAGTTGTGGCTCCAGGCTCTAGAGAGCAGGCTCAGTAGTTGTGGCGCATGTTGCTCCGCGGCATGTGGGATCTTCCCAGACCAGGGATCAAACCTGTGTCCCCTGCACTGGCAGGCAGATTCTTATCCACTGCATCACCAGGGAAGTCCCTACCAGCCTCTTAAAAGAACTCTTATGAATACACTGGGCCCACCCAGATAATCTAGGAGATTTTCTCCATCTCACAATCCTTAGATTAGTCACCTCTACAAAATCCCTTGACCATGTAAAGTGACAGATTTACAGGTCCTTGGAATTATGATGTGGATATCTTTAGGGGACCATTATTCAGCTTACCACACTTAGCTTCTTGTAACTGTACACTTATATTTTTCGCCAAATTTGGCAAGTTTGCGGCCTTTATTTCTTCAAGTACTTTTTTAGCCCTTCTCTCTTCTTCCCCTTCTCCTGGGACTCCATGCCACAAATGTTAGATCTTTAGTTATAGTCCCCCAGGTCCCTGAGACTCTGTTTTTATATTTTCTTCAGTCTGTTTCTCTCTCTGTTCAGATTTGGGTAATTTGCATTGTTCTACCTTCCAGGGCACTGATTCCTTCCTCTGTCCCCTCCATTCTGCTGTTTGGGCCATCCATTGAGAGTTTTGTTTTGGTTGTTATATTTTTCCAGCCTAAAGCTGAGACTTTCTGTTTTCTCATTTGTATCCCACCTGTTCATAATTGTTCAGTGAAGCATGTTTATGACGGCTGCTTTAAATTCCTTGTCAGTTAATTCTACCATCTCTGTCATCTCAGTATTGGCTGCTATTGTCTTTTTTTCGCTCAGTTTGAAATCTTCCTGGTTCTTGGTATGACGTGATTTTTTTTTATTGAAAGCTGGACATTTGGGGTATTATGTTATGAGACTCTGGATTTTATTTAAACTTTCTGTTTTAGCTGCCTTCCTCTGATACCACTCCAGCAAGGGAAGGGAAAGACTATGTCATTATTGCCACATCAGGGGAGAATTAGGTTTCCCACTACACCTCCACTGACATCTGAGAGAGGGACAGATAGGGATGCTGGGCAGGGGGAGTTCTGGCTCTCCACTAGGTCCCTACCCCACGCCTTCCTGTCTGGGAGGAACAGTGTTACTGCTTCCTATGTGGTCTCCACTGACACCACCCTAGTGGTTGGGAGGTGTGCAAATCCGGGCTCCTCGTGTGGTTTCCACTTACACAGGGGTGGAGGTGGCAGGTTTTGTTACTACCCAGCAGCAATCAAAGTCTTGGTTCCCTACTTCTCAGCCTTCTGTGACACTACCCGGGGGCGAGTGGGCTGGGTGCTTCCTTAGAGCCTGGCAAGGCTAGAAGTCCAGGCTTCCCAATCAGCCTTTGCTGACAGGGTGGGACCACAGTTTTTTCTGTGATGTTTGGCTGGAGGACAGCGGCTGGTGTCAAAAAGCTTTCTGTCTTGCTAGGGTGTCCCTGTTCTAGTCTTTCGGCTAAAGAGGACAGGCTTTGGTTGTTGTCATTGTTGTTTTGTCTGTTCCTGTTGTTTCCTGATGGCCAGCTTCTCTGACTCTAAATTTGATGCATTTTGCCAAATATATGAGGCAAAAAGAAAACCCATGTAACTAATCATCATGTCACTCCCTGGGTCTTGAGGTTCTTTTTCTCCACCTTTCACAGTCTCCTTACGTTTGTTTTACAGAGTGTCTAGGGGTTTTAGTTATACTTTGTCAGGATAACAGGGAAAAAGTATGTCTACTCCACCTTTCCAGAAGCATAAGTAGTCCTTCCTTCCATTTTGAGGTTAAAATTAGAAAACTTACCAAGCAAGGAAACTGCACTTATTGTGTTGAGGACACTACATCGAGTAGATGCAAAGTTTACAGGAAATCAATTTCAAATACTTATCAAATAATTTAAGGAAAACTTTAAAGTTTTGCCATGGCATTTAACCCATAAAAAAACCAAACTGACAAAGAGTATATGTTAACTGTTCTCAAAAAATACCCAATGATTTTAGTTACCTTTGTATTTGAGGATAGTTTAAGAAAAAGAAAGGGACTTTTTCTCTGTGGGCAATGTTTTGCAATTAGTTACCTATAATACTGAGGTTTTTTAGTTTTTTACTTCAGTCATTATCTGAAGGCTTCTTTCTTTCCTAAGCTGTCTGTAAGAATTAGCTGCATGGATATTACGTGTGATGGTACTTATATTATCTGAAAGCTTTTCTCTCACATCACCTCTTTATAGAATTTAAGAGAACTAGATGCGTGCTGCAGGACGGCAGACAGAATCCCAACATTACATCTATTTTCCTTTAATCAGCCCTTTATTTTTAGAGAAAATGGACAGAGTAGCAAAAGCACAGCTAAAAGTAAATAAGAGTCTGTTGAGAACACATTGAGATGAAGTCTGTTGTCGACAGAAATTCCTTTTTGCAGATCAATGTGAAGGATTACTCTTTAAATTTTGTTTTAAAAAGTGTTCAAATTACATAAGATATAGTAAGTAGCAAGAAATGTACAAATTAGAATAACCTTCAAATAGATAAAGGCACTTGAGAACAACCTAAGAGGAGCTCTGAGTTAGGAGGCTTGGGCATTTACTTGGAACAGTTGTGGGAAAATCAGGGTTTGGATTTTGTGTTCCACTTGCCAATTAGAAGCAAATGGCAACTCCTCAGGGTAGACTCTAAATTCACCACATTATTTCTTCACATAGCCATTCTCCCTTCCTTGGGTGAACAGAAGGGAAACGCATGGTACGGTACTCAGTGAGATGTAAAATAAGGATTAACAAGCCATTCTGGCGATTTAGCAAAAATTAAGATTCATCCACCAGCTTGACTCATAGCCAATCTGGCAAGAAAGCATCCTAGAAAGCAAACTAACAGTGAAGTGACAAGCAGCACAAAAAAAATGAAATAACTCACAGAAGCATTAAAATCATGAAAAGATGTATTGTGTTCTGTGATCAACCAAGTCCACTGCTAGAAAAACAAGAGTCCATTCTGTACTCAATAAGCTAGTCCAAAACAGCCCACTGTACAATCTGCTTAAGGAAACAAACAGTACATGCCACTACCTATCTCCACACAAGAGAATTTATCAGTGGAGAGGAACACACAGGATGGTGTGGACACTTATTTTCCCTTTATGTGAAAAGGACACGTGAGATATCCTGATAGAGCTGAGGTGTGGCAGCGTGAGAAAGAACCCTCAGCCTGGAGCCCGGCACTGCAGGCGGTCACTTGGATGTGCCCGGCAGCCGGCGAAGCTGAAGACACAGAAGGGAGATTCTGTGTGCTGCCCACCAGGGTTTTAAGACTTCAGACAGTTATAGGAAGGGAGGCATTGTAATGCCATTGGACTCATCCCAAGATACATCAAGGATCGGTGAAAAACTTAAGTGAAAAACTGATTTAAAACTTAAGGTTCTTGGGAATTCCCTGGCAGTCCAGTGGTTAGGATATGGGCTTTCACTGCCGTGGACCCGGATTCAATCCCTGGTCGGGGAATTAAGATCCCACAAGCCACGTGGAGCGGCCAGAAAAACCCACAAAAAAACAAAAAAAAAACCTTAAGGTTTTTCAGCACTACACATTTACTCTAAGTTTAAGATATTTTAACATTGCCTAATTACCTCATGGTTTTTCAAAAATAGCTCTTCAATATCTATTATCTTAAGAGGGCTTCAGATTTGGGTGCACGTCCTTGATTATGTATTATTTACATGCCAACTCCTTCCTAAAAGGATTTGAAACAGTCTCAGTGATTCATCAATTTCTGAAAAAAATGTACTAAACTCAAGGGCATGTGTTGTAATAGTGACTCACTAAAATTACAACTGGATATCAACGCTACATTCATGATCTTTAATCACCCAAAGTCCATTTTTCTCCAAAAGAAGAGCTCTTAGAACTAAAATTAACATTCTATAATCATTATTAATTGGGGATTTTTTTTAACCTCTCTGTTTGTTTCCCTAGTGCATATAACCCTAATGTGTTTATCCTTGTTATGGGTCAATAGCAAAACGATTATGTTATCTTTGGGTGTAATAAGAGTAAACTGGGTAAGGAGACCTGGAAAAATAGTTGGAAAGTGCTATAAGCCTTTAAAAAGAAGCCAAATACATCTGGCTTGCCAAACAAACATTTAAACCAAACTACTACACACACATTCAGAAAAAAAGCTAGCTTAACATGCCAGCAGAAAGATCCAGAGATGCTAAGCTCTAACAAGGGCAAGGGAAAGTTATTATCAAAAATGTCCAAATAAAGACTTTGGACAAAATGAAGAAGTTTATTTACCATCCTTAGGGGAAAAAAGTTAAATCAGTAATGAACTCTTTCTTTCTTGGCAATGAAGCCTGGTCTATTTGTTTTTCGCTTTCTTGGAAATCACTGTACCAAATTTTTACTGTTCCCTCTTGAAATTCAATGTGCTAAAGTATTTTACAAGTGGAGATTGATCACAACTCTGTCAAGAACTGTGAAGGCTCTGAGATTTTATCCAACTTGTAAGCTAACAAATTGGCCTGCCACGTATCATGGATGCTGTAAGAAGACGCAAGACTCTTGGGTCAGAGACAAAGGGTTGTATTACTTGCAGTCTGGCAAGCAACCAGCACAAGTTTCCTGTTTAGTCACTTCTGCTTGGTGCTCAGGTCCCAGGGGTGCTACAGAGGGGCTCAGGTGGGTGCTGTGCTTATAGTGGGTTTGCATCACACCTGAAGAACCCTGAGTTTGGGGAACATTATGGAGCCTTGCCCTAGAAGGAAACATTTTTATATTGGACAGTAAATAAACCTACCCTTTGCTCTGAATGTAGACACTATCTCTGTCTTCTAAGGCTATTTACATCACAAACATCCTTGAAAAAATAGTGCTTCTACTTGCAAGACATGCGGAAACGTGAGAGACCTGTCCCAATACTCTCATTGAAGACAAACAAACAAAAACAAACAACAAAACCTGTGAAGATTGATTGAAATTGCACTACATTTACACGTTAATCTGGGGAAGGACCGCATCTTTCCTATACTGAGTTTCCCAATCTATGAACACTGTATGTCTTTCCATTTACTTAGGTCTTTTATGTGTTTCAAATAAAGTTTTATAATTCTCTTCATAAAGGTAAGATCTTTCTTGAGTCTTTGTAGGTTTCTATTGCTAACGCAAATGATATTTTTATATTATTTAAAACAATCTAAAACAACTGTCTAATTCTCCCTGGTATATAGGAACACAATGACGATATAGCCCACAATCTTTCTAAACTGTCTCCCAGGTAACTCCTGGAACTCCTTCTCTGCTTTATCCATCAGTCAACAGCATTCCGCAAATATTCAGTGAGTACCTTACTACATGTCCTTGGAGTGGATTATAAACACAGCTAAGCATTTATGGAGCTCTTACTGTGTCCCAGGTACTATACTTATGCTTCCTATGTAGTAGCTCTTTTATTTCTCAAAACACTGTATAAGATAAATTCTGTTATTTAGATAAGGACAACAAAATAGAATATGTAACTGGTCCAAGATCACACGTTGGTAAGTGGAAGAATATGCTAAATGTCCTCAAAGAATTTCCAGTCAGTCCAGCCTTAATATTTATGTATGTGTGAAAATTTCAAGTCCTGAATAATAGTGATTTTCCTCTCCAGTCGGGAGTTTCCGGGATTGGTTGAAATGGGGCTCTGGACCTCCAGTCAGGAAACTTACACTGAAGTACTGCCTCACACCACCTAGCTTTTTTTTTTTTTTTTTTTGCGGTACGCGGGCCTCTCACTGTTGTGGCCTCTCCCGTTGCGGAGCGCAGGCTCCAGATGCACAGGCTCAGCAGCCATGGCTCACGGGCCCAGCCACTCCACGGCATGTGGGATCTTCCCGGACCGGGGCACGAACCCGTGTCCCCTGCATCGGCAGGGGGACTCTCAACCACTGCGCCACCAGGGAAGCCCCACCTACCTTTTTAATGAGTGCAGGCAAGTAATGTACCTGCTTAAATTTTCGTTTTCAACACCACAATGAAAATGCTGCTTGCTCTATCAATTTCACAGGCTTTGAAGGGAAAGTGAGAAAAGAATAGCAAATTGTGTAAAATGTCATAAAATGTAGATGAAGTGCAAATTGTTCTAAAAATGCAGGTTTCGATCCTTACTCTTTGACTTAGGCAGTGTCTCTATAACATCCTGTCATCCTGTTTTTATCTTCATTTCAGAATCAATTCAGCAAATGTTTGATCGGTTACTATAGAAGAGATTCAACACTAGACACTGGGGAAATAAACATTAATATGTTGTGAGGTCTGCCTTCAAGGGACTTACAGTCCAGCGGGAGAAAGAGAGACCACTAACGGGGCGATTACAATAAAGTGTGAGCTGCTCTGGGTAAGGGATACTCTAAACAAAGCATTATGGGAATGCAAATAAAGGACATCTAAACCAGATTCACTTGGAGTGGCTGGACAAGCAGGGACAGCTGCTCAGAGAAAGGGGCACCTGAAGAGGGAAGCAGGAGTTAGTTAAGGTAGTTAAGGGATTCAGGGAATAGTTTATGCAAAGTCTCGGGCCACATTTAAGGAACTTTGAGTTGATGTACAACTAGAACACAGAACACACAGGAAAGTGTAACAAATGAGGCTGGATTTGAAACAGAGCAGGACCCCATGGTCCTTCCCCCCATGGTCCTCTGTTCGCCTTTTGTCTGTGGAAAAACCTCAGCCAAAGAAGAAGTTTAATCAGAGAAGTAAGAAAATGCAGAAACAAAGGAAAGCAGTCAAACGGGACAAAACAAAAATAGCTTAGTCAGTAAGCAGAGTTAAGGACATTCAGCTTCTTCTCAAGGGGGCTAAAGATGATATTCTGAGCCGTATCCTGTGCGCTGTCCTATAGATACTGAGACCTCCACCAGGTGAAAGAAGTTAACTACAAGATGACCAGACTATAGCCATGACAAGCTGCCACGATTCGAGGAACTGGACTGAAGAAAACGGGAACAAACCGGCCCTGGAACTGAAGACTAACTGTACTTAAAACAATCATGATGACGCTGGTCAGACCACCGATGACCAATTTCAAGATGACTGTCAGAGCTGACTGTGCTGTTTTTGCATGTAGCCCCCTCCCTTCACCTATAAAAGCTCCTGCCTATTGACTGTCGGTCGGGGGGAGTCGGCCTTTGGACAGGCGTCCGCCCTCCCACCCCCTGCAGGTTACCAGCATACAAAATAAAGCCAACTTTCCTTTCCACCAACCTTGCCCCTTTACTGGCTTTTGAGCGGCGAGCGGCCAGACCCCACTTTCAGTTACAGATTGACAATCAGGGACCAGATCACTAAAGACTCTGTATGCCACGCTAAGGAGTTAGCACTCTTTCCTGGAGACCACTTTCAGAAAAATCAATGAAGAATTTTAAAGAATGGCATGAACAAGTCGGCATGTGAGGTAATTCTCCCTGGCACCGGTGTAGAAAACAATATAGTTCTGGCTAAGTATGGCAGAATGGAGACCAGTTAGAAAACTTTAAAAATCATATTCAGCCATATGCCATCCAGATGATAAGACTCTAAACTAAGAGAATGGCAAAGGGATTTGAAATTCAAAGGCAGATTCAGTACTTAATAGACACAGTGTATAAAACTTGGTGGCCAAGGGCTATGAAGAGTGAAGGATTATAGATAGAGGCCTCAGAGTGACTTCCTGTTTGATTTATCAGCTCTACTGAACGGGTGATGGTAAGTAAGGTAAAGACTACAGGAAGAGATAAACTGTGGCAGAAGACAGTATACGGGGGCAGACTGATTAGCTGGGTGTTTGAACATGTTAAGTTAGAATATCATACAGCGAATATTCATTTTGTGTCAAGCACCAAGGGGAACTCTGAAAGAAGCACTAAACGCAATTCTTTTCCTCTACGGTCTGGTTAAGAATAAACATATATGGGGCTTCCCTGGTGGCGCAGTGGTTGAGAGTCCGCCTGCCGATGCAGGGGACACGGGTTCGTGCCCTGGTCCGGGAAGATCCCACATGCCGCGGAGCGGCTGGTCCTGTGAGCCATGGCCGCTAAGCCTGCGCGTCTGGAGGCTGTGCTCCGCAACGGGAGAGGCCACAACAGTGAGAGGCCCGAGTACCGCAAAAAAAAAAAAAAAAAGAATAAACATATATGAATAAACTATTCACGGCAATACTTGATAAATGCTAGGGTCAATGAAACCTGCAACAGTGAGTGGCCAATTTTATCAATGAGTGGTACCACAGTAGTTGTATCCTAGATCATAGGGTGAAGCAATAAACACTGACAATATTAGTTTGGACACCTGTCTGAATAAAGATAAATTCATTTATGAATATTAAAATGACATCACTTTCTACAATGAGGCTTCAGAGAAAAACATTTATTCTGAATATGATTTCATCTTTGTCAGCTATGACAAATCCATAGAATCTTTGCATCTCAGAGCAAAGAGGTTTCTAAATGTCAATCAACTAATCATCAAATGTCGATGTCCCTCCACAGATTCAGCAGTATTAGCTTGGTCCAAAATTTTATCCCTTGTCACAGAACTGATCTGACAACTGCCTTGTAAATTAAGTTCACCATTAGAAGCATGTGTTTGCCAAGATCATACAGAAAAAAGAACTAAGAAAATCATTTCTCAAGTCAATGGCATATGTAAATACCTCAATTAGAAGGGCGTATAATCTGATTTAACAATTCATTCTTTAATCCATAACTGATCTCAAAACTGGTGTCATTTTCTTGTGGTGGTGAGCTCCAACAGAGAAATCACAGGAAAACAGAGGGAGTGAAGCATAGAACATGAGCTCTATCAGATCTCCCTTAAACCCCAACTCAGACTTCCTCGATTCCTGACACAGGCAAGTCACGCCACGACTTCGACTAGATTTCCTCTCCTACGAAGTGGGAATTGTGAGCACTGTACATTAATGTGCTTGAACAATACTTGGTTTTCAATTAATGTTTAATGAATGGAGTCTCCAAGACACATACTGAACAAAACAAACTATAAAACGAAGAAAATGATATGCTAACAATAATGACCTTTTTTGGCACCATCAAAACCAGCTGCACAAAAACAGAACTGTGTACCTGACACGAGGCTGCCCCAGGTAAGTCATCCTACCGCCAGTGGCTGAGCCAGAAAGCCAGGGCTTTCTTGGGCCGATAACCTAGCACAATTAATTTTAACCTGAGGGTGGTCATAAAGTCCATAAATCGGTGAATGCACATAACATATGGTATATTAATGTTACTTTACAATATACCATATCTTCTAGGACATATGTCTGTTTCCACGCTTTACAGGCAATCTACATAATCAGCACAAAATGCTTTCACTATAGTCACAGAGCCGAAGTCTCTCCCCACTTTACAAATCCACTGTTCTTTACACTGCAGTTAAAGCTTTGCTTTTCTTTTCACTTCAAGATTGTCACTGAGGTTCCTCTTTTGCTTACAGACAAATGCGGGCAGGTGGGGGGGGGACATTTTGATTTCACAATACGATGATGCCTTGTCTTGTATGTTAGACCCCCAGAGGTGGCCCTAAGCCCGCCTCCCGCCATTAATGATGGAAATGAGACTAACCCCCAGCAACAAGTAACAAAATGTCCCTTTGGGAAAACCTGTGACAATCATGCTGGGGCCTGTAAAGGCCAGCCTTTCCTCTGCCAATTCTGCAGGACTTAAGAGTCAGGCTTCAAGGGAGACAGAGCCCCTTCCTCGCTTCCAGGAAGCTCATTCAAGCTGGGCTCATGCCCGAGGCAGGCAATTCACGACTGGGGTCCAGCGTGGGTGGTGGCTGACATCCTAGTACATGTTAGTCTACAGCTCACAGCCGTCCTGCCCTTGCCTGCTGCAGGGGCCCAACGGAGGGGGCGTGGCAGTGCGGAGGGGGGCACCCTGCTCTGGGAGAATTTTTTTCTTGCTCTCTTTTCATGTTCCTCCTCTCTACATATTCCCCGGGGGCAAGGGTGTGTTATGAGCTGTGTTTCCCCAAGATTCGTATGTTGATAGTCCTAATTCCCAGTACCCCACAGTGTGACTGTATTTGGAAATATGGCCTTTGAAGAGGTAACTAAGTTAAAATGAGGTCATTAGGGTGGGCCCTAATCTAATCTGATGAGTGTCCTTATACGAAGAGGCGATGAGGACACACAGACAGACATCAGGGACGCACGTGCCCAGAGGGACAATGTTGTGAAGAGGCATCCAGGGGACAACCATGTGCGAGTAGAGAAGACGCCTCAGAGGAAACCAACCCGGCTGGCACGTTGGTCTTGGACTTCCAGCCTCCAGAACTGTGAGGATATAAATTTCTGCTGTTCAAGCCATCCAGTCTGTGGTATTTTGTTACAGAACCCTAAAAAACTAAAACTACAAGATGCCTTCCTTCCCCAAAGTCAGGTCAACCTAAACTTTATTATGAGATTAAATCTCCAGATAAATAACGTTCAGTACCCTATCACCAGAAGAAAATAAAGCCGGAAGCTTCTTCACACTATCACACTAGATGGGGGCAGGCGGATAATTTATTTAAGTCAATGTGTTTTCAAGCCGGCTTTTACAGAAGATTTCTAATTATCGGTGTGCTTTTCACGCAGCAACCCTCCTCCATCTCCTCAGTATCATTTTCACAACTCTTGGTTCAAGAGCCACTTAAGAAATAAATGATTCATGGCACCTGAAAGCACGATAATTTTCTGTGAGGCAAGATGGTTGGGTTTCTAGGTCTATGAGGTGATTAAAAACTGCTACCCCTTAAACCTCTTAACTTCTTTTATGGAAAAAAGGCAAAAAGAGACCCAGAAAGACCCATGAAGATCAAATCTCTCCTTTGTAATATACATCCCCCACCCCCACCCCAGGACTTAAAATTCTACCCTTAAGAAAGAAAATTACACTTATCCTTCAGAAAAGCCAGACATTTCTGGTTCTGTTCCCAGATGAGATGTATCAAGTCCTAGGTGTGAGAGAAGGCCATGTTCATTCATGAGACGGATTAACCCACAAAGGATTTCTGAATTCTGCAGAGCTGTTCTCCCCATCTTCACGCAGGCAGGACTGGCTACAAAAAGGGGCAGATCACTTCGCCAGTCAAAACATGCACCAGCGGTGTGATCTCGGGCCAGATGCTTAATCACACAGCCTGTTTCCTAATCTGTAACCCAGGGAGCATACAATCCATTTACAGGGTTGCTGTGAGAGTTACATGGGATACTCAGGTAAGCACCATCCTCAGACACAATATTTCTCAAAAATCGGTCCACAGACTCCGTGCTTAAAAGCTGGAGGCTTAATGAAGTCTTGGGTCCCACTTCACGTCACTGGACCAGGTTAGGGTCTGGAAATCAGCACTTTGAACACGCATTTTAACAAGTGAATTGAGGCCGCGAGGCCCAATCTGAGTCAGGACAGAGGGCAGAAGAGGAGCCCAAGAACAGCGTTTTAGCATCTAGTCAGCAGGCTGCCCGCTCTGTTCTCAGCAGGTACCCTGGTTCCAGGATCCGGGCTCCAGCCCGAGGCACCAGCATCCCTGTCCTCGTTCTGGTTCACCTTTTGTCCTGCTCTGAAGTGATCTTCCTAAAATACAAACCTGGCGAGGCTGCTCCCTGCTCCGGAGCAGCCCCACTGCCACTCTCTGCCCTCCTTCTGGTCTCCTCCGACTGCCTGAGTCTGCTCTGGCCAGGCTGGTCTCTGAATTCCGGCCAGCTCTGCTTGCTTTGCTCACAGTTCAGCCTAAATGGCACCTCTTCCAGGGCGCCCTCCCTAACTGCCCGGTCACTCCCAGTAATAGTAATACATTCCACTTTTCTGCCTAGAACTTAAAACCTGCTGATATTCCCTTGTTTGTGTGGTTGTCTCCTCCCACTAGAAAGAGTAGATACAGCTTGTTTGTTGCTCTATCCACTGCCTATCGTGGTGCGTGGAACACAGAAAGAACTCAATAAGCGCGTGCTGAATGGATGAACATGTTAATTAATCACTGGCCTGCACTGCCAGCCTTGGCAAGGCTCTCACGCTGTATGCAGGAGGCTGACAGAAGAGTTGCATTTTTACATGGAAGCAGACAACTGCGGTACAGTTTGCATTATACAGTATCTGTGCTCAGGGGAAAGTGTTACAGAAATACAATTTCTATAAACTGATCCCGTTAAAGAAAGCTGGCATTTAAATCATTCCTATATCTTCATAGTGGTTTGTAAAGTGAAGCATTTCTTTTTTCTTTCTCACAGCTGAATTTTCCAAAAATTTCACGAGAAGCCCTTAAAACAGTTAGCTGTGCGTACTTGTCATCAATGCCAAAATCACCTCACTTAACATTTTCCTATTTACTGATACAAATAAAAGTATTGTCATTTTCTTTGGAACAAAATATCCCTTAACAAGAAAGCAGTAGGGTCCAGGGAGTACTGTAAACCCACTCATGTTATAACTGTTCGCAGCTCCTTTAGAAACTGTGGGACAATGGAGCACATCCAAAGGCTCTTGGGCACTGTTCTCGGGAAAATGGACGTGCATTGGGACCACAGAACGTCTAGAAAAGAGGCATTATAAAGAGAGCTTTTATAAAGAAAGCTATTCAAATGCATTTCTGTCCAACTCCTGGACTCATTATTGTGTAAGGAAAGATTTCAGAGACCCATAGGTACATTAAGAATAAAAGAAAACTATGAATAGATGACAGTTCCATTTTAGTACTGGCTTCCCCTCTCCCACTAATTCAGAAAAATTATATTCTATACAATCGTTTCCCAGCAAAGACCCTGCCACCCATCTTTCTCGCAAAGGAAGGGCAAAGTGAAAATCTCCACTTGGGAACTTTAATTGGTTCTCCTGCGTGTGTCATTGTGGGGAGTGAGATGCAAAGGAACTAGCAGCAGATGAGGCGGGAGGGCGCCTGGCTTCGGGTTACAGAGAGTTACAAAAAGGAAAAAGGAAAATAGTTGGTTGCAAGGCTGGAAGCGAAATTATGAAAGGAAAATCAGACCCCTGGGTGCAGCCCCATGAGGAGATAAGTACAGGCTTCACCCGAAATGGTTTCTGGCCTGCTGGGGACACATGGCCACCCGGGATTTACAGATGAGAACACAGTCCAAGAGGGAGAAGTTGTCACACCAGCCGGGAGGCTGTAGGTGCCACTTACAGAAACCCACGCCCCTGAGCTGAAACTGAACGTAAAGCAAGGGATGAGGGAGTCTTTAAAAAAATATATATTTTTAAATTGACATATAGTTGATTTACAGTATTGGGTTAATTTCTGCTGTACAGCAAAGTGATTCAGTTATACATATATATATATTCATTTTCATGTTCTCTTCCATTACGGTTTATCACAGGATATTGAATATAGTTCTCTGCTCTACAGTAGGACCTTGTTGTTTATCCATTCTATCTATGGATACAAAAGCTTACATCTGCTAACCCCAAACTCCCCCTCCATCCCTTCCCCAACTCCCTCCCTGCCTGGCAACCAAACTTCCCTCCTGGTCCTTCTACAATGGCTAATTACCCTTAACAACAGACAGGTGTCCTGCCCTCCACACTGGTGGTTCTAAGTGATGGCTGCATCCCCTGGGGGAGCTTTCAAGCACCACCAAGGCAGAGCCCCCACCCTCCACCCCCAAGGGTATGTTAATCAGAATCACTGGGGGCGGGCCCTGGGCGTCAGGAAGCAGTAGACCTCCCCAGGTGATGCTTTTTGCAGCCAGTGTGGAGAACCATTGCTCTAAAGGCAGCAGGAGAGAAAGAAGGAGAGAGACAAGATAAGAGGGATCAGAGGGTCCACCCCAACAGAGGGGGTCAGCATCCCTGCAGCACGAAGAGGGTGAGGGCCTATTTAAAGGAGGAAGAAAGTGCAGCAGTAACAAGGTGGGGCCCCTGTGCGCTGTCAGCCCTTTGACAACAGGAAATGTGGTAACAACCAGAAATGTACGAAAACTCTGGGAAGGCGCCTGGCGAGAGAAGACAGACTTGTCCTGGCAAAACCAAGCCAGGACAAGTTGAGCTATTTAAGTTGGGAGATACGAGAGAAGATGAATCTTGGTTGTAAAACCTGGGAGGAGACTGTCTGCTGAAGCTGGAGTAGGAGGTGGGTGTCAACCAAGACACCCCAGAATGAAGTCTACACTAGAAAAAGCGGGCTGTGTACTTCCATTACCAAATGGCAATGATTCAACACCTTTGCACATTGATGGTTCCCCTATAGATAGAAACTTTGGCGTCACACTAGAAACAAGAACTTAAAAAAAAAAACAAAAAAAGAGGTAGAGAATAATAGCATGTTCCTGAGTGCCTACTACCTTTGCCTCACATTGCCCTTTAAGAATTTAGTACTGCCTGGACGAGGTTTTGAGTCTTCAAAAGGCAAAATTCTTGGATGTCCCTATAAATTTTTTTTCTGATGCCGGTGCAATACTGCACTCTTTTTCTTATCTGCAGAAATTGGGCCCCCTTGCTCGTAAATGGGCCCTACAGTCTGTAGTACATTCTGCCTAAATAACGCTGCCATAAGGACATGCACACTCACATGCCACAAAAGGAAATTTACACATTGATTGAAATACTCAATACTCATTCTACAGCTCCCTAGGAGCTCCACTGGGAAGGTCAGCTAAAACCCACTGCCACACAGTTACAGCTGCACCACTGGAATCTGGAAATTAACATGGATGTGAAATTCATGATTAAAAGACTAACAAGGTTAGCTAAACGCCATTAGGCAAATTATATAAGATTATGTAAGATTTTTGAACAATTTGGAACAAGTCTGAAATGTCTTGCTTTGGACGGGTGTCCTCCTTCTAAGTTGTGAGCCCAGTAAACACCCTCTTGTCATTTTCTTCATGTCTATCTTTCTTGAATTCTAAATATCTTTATCTCAAGAGAATTGACTCTAGTGGACTCCCTACCCTGGTTTTTCTCTCTTCCTATAGCTGTTCAGTCTCACTGCCCATAATTTTGTGATGGGTGTGAAGGTTACCAAGCATGAGTCTGGGGCTACCTGGAATGATAGCTACCATTGTTACCTTTGGATTTTTCTTCGAGGACATCTTTTTGACCCCCAAAAGCTATCTTCATCATCCAGAGTCCTGGGCCTGGGGGGGCTGGACTAGATGGACATGGCTATACTCCAGCAGGGAGGTGAAACCACAAACCATAAGACAATAAGGATCTGGCTGGCGATAACACATCCACACCTGACCTTCATCCCCAAAAACTGAACAGCTAACTTGGCATTTTGTCAAGTCTGATGGGAAGTTCATGATGTGAAAGAAAGACAAGTATACCCATGGCTAAGCTGTATGAAGTGCGTATGTGGCAGAGGAGATTGGGTGGGGAGGTGCTGAAAAGAGGATGGGACAATTATTTGAAATGTAATATCCTGGGATACACTGCGACAGGTTCATAAAACTTTATCCACAATTTTGAAATGCAAAACTCTGTGAAAACAGTTTCTTTGTTACTTTGCTACCAAATGAATTTGTTCCAAACCCTGACCTGACCTGAGCTGACAGGACTTTTTCTGTCCAGCTAAATGTGAATATTCATCTACTTTGCTCCAGAAATGACTGTGTTTCCTGAGTCCCATGGGAGTATTACATAACCTACAGTATACAGTCTGCATTCCCTTTCTAAAAGCTGGATTCTAAAAGACATTTAGCCCCAAAGGGTTTGGCTACATACAACTGTTGCTGACCTGCATACAACTCCCAAACAGGTGAGTTCTCCAGATTTAATCCTTCCACCGTTTTCCCACATCGTGAAGGTATTTCCCTGACCTCAGCTTTTCAATGATTTCTACAACATTATTTTAGAAGACAGATTCACAGGGAACAAAACAGGACAAGGCTGAAAAACAGGCATACCACATACGATTTCACATATGCCGCCTTAAACACACGTGCTCATCCTTTCCTTTGTCACATTTTTCACTGTATCAGTCTGGGAGTTCTGATACTGAGTGTACCCAATCCTGTGCCGTAGCATGTGTATGGTATGGGTAATACGAAAAACAGAAGCGTGATGCTGATCTTCAAAAAGAAGATATCAAACTACATTTTAACTGTAAAAATTAATATTCCAAATGATATGTCCATAGATTTGCCTTTTAGCAAATGGACACAGAAAGTGAGGCAGAAAAGAGAAAAAGATGGAAAGATTAGTGCTTGCCTGGGGCTGGCAATGAAAACACAGAATGACCACAAACGGGCATAAGGGATCTTTCTGGGGTGATGGAAAAGCCCTAAAACTGAATTGTGATGTTAGTCCCATCACTCTGCAAGTTTACTACAAATCTGTGAATTGTACACTTAAAAGAGGAGACTTTTATGGCATGTAAGTTATACCTCAATGAAGATGTGAAAAAACTAATATCCTAAATTTCTAAAGTAACACTTTTTATGTCCGCACCTCATCTTTTTTCCTGGTGTTTCAAATTAATACCAGTTCAAATAGGGGGAGAAGGGTGCAATAAATTGGACCCATCCCTGATTATGAAGGGAAAAGGAAAAATCTTGCTCCCAAATGACTAATTTTACATCTAGCCAGAGAAGATGAGTTCTTCCAGATATTCCCCTATATTTAGCAAATGAAATAGAAATTATTTCTATTTTAACATGCCACACATCCCTCTCTAATTACAGCATGCATCACATCAAACAGTAGTATTTTGTTTACCACTCATCTTGCAAAGATAGTGGAAACTCCTAAGGACGATGCCAGTCTTCACAGTATTTTCAGGACCTAGGAGGTATTCAATATATGATTATATTGAATGCACGGATCTCTTCACCAGAACCATTGAACACATTACCATTTGCTTGAACAATATAAAGCAAATTAAAAAGACATTCCTTACTTTCCAGATCAGGGCTTCTCAACCACAGCGCTACTGACATTTTGGCCCTGATAATTCTTCCCTGTGGAGGGCTGTTCTGTGCATTGTAGGACATGTAACAGCATCCCTGGCCTCTACTCATTCACTAGATGTCATTAGTAGCCCTCACATCCCTACCCCCTACCCTTGTCCAACAGCTGTGACAACCAAAAATGTCTTGAGACACTGCCACATGTCCTCTGGGTAGCAAAGTCACCCTTCGTGGAGAACCGTAGCTTTAAATAGAAAGAGTATATGCCACATCAGATCAAACTGTTGTGTTCGCGTTTCAACAGTGCTTTTCATGTTATCACTTCCTAAAGCCAGCGAGAACATCAAGACAGAAAAAGCATAAACCTAGCAAATGATGTTCCTCTGACCACAGGCCTTGGCCTATAATGGGGAGAAGAAAAGAAGTTATTTCTACTCTCCTTGTAACTGTGGAGATGCAAAAGACTTGTTTTGATCCAAGGCTGACAGGTTTCAGGATATGCGGAGCTGCGAAAATCCGTAAGAGATGGGTCCAAATGTCAAGTGGCCTATGGCTGTAAGACAGTAATAAAAGTAGCATGTTCACTGCCAGCACTGGGCTGTTTATTATGAACTGTATCTAGGAGAACAATTTTGAAAATGCTACTGAATATTTAATAAAAGAAAAGATCTATAATAATTCAGGTCCTGACCAGCTGCTATTAGTAAAGCACTAAGCCAGTTGGAACCTAAAGGTTAAGAACTGTGGTGACAGAAACTATTAAATTAAGTGTAAGTTTAATATTTCAGGGTTTTATTTTTCTCAGCAACCACAGTGTTTAGCAATCCTCTTCAATACACCCTGGCACAAAAATCTGAAAAGCTATTATCCATATTGTCTGCTTTTAATGAGTCTCCGGACTTTTTAGTGTCAATCCTTACTTTGGAAATATTGGGAATTTCATGCTGATGTTAAAAGTTCAAGATGTACATTTTGGGCAAAATGACTGTTATATAATACAGCAAAGAAAAAAATATTCTTAACATTACCTGAATATACTTACATATTTATCAAGATGCGTAATACTTTACTGCAAAGCATCATTATTTTTTATTCAGGAAAAGAAAGGAGTATGCGCCTAACCTCAACACTAACAATTTAGGTGCTACAAATGACATCATTGTAGGTTTCAGCCACTTCTGTGTTTATCAGTCTATTGCATATAAGAAAGAGCTACGGTAGACAGTTACCTGTCAATTCCTAACATTTGAAAAGGAAGCATATCTTTTAAAATCACGTTTGTAAAAATATTTATATTTTTCTCTGCATGCCTATTGCTAAACATAAGCAGGTTTAGGACTCTGAAATATTAAGCATATAATTCCTAAATCCACTAAGAGAAAGAACGTACACAATATGCAAAAGCCCTCTATTCAGTCAAGCCATAACTGTACATATAATTATGGTATTCAAATCAGATTACTAATTTAGGCGTGTTCTATCATGTCAAGTATACACTAACATAAGAAAAGTCAGAATAAAACTGAATGGGGGGCTTCCCTGGTGGCGCAGTGGTTGAGAGTCTGCCTGCTAACGCAGGGAACACGGGTTCGTGCCCTGGTCTGGGAGGATCCCACATGCCGCGGAGCAACTAGGCCCGTGAGCCACAACTACTGAGCCTGCGCGTCTGGAGCCTGTGCTCCGCAACAAGAGAGGCCGCGATAGTGAGAGGCCCGCGCGCCGCGATGAAGAGTGGCCCCCGCTTGCCACAACTAGAGAAAGCCGTTGCGCAGAAACAAAGACCCAACACAGCAAAAATAAATAAATAAATGAATAAACTCCTACCCCGCCCCCAAAAAAAAACTGAATGGGAAGAAAAAAGAGGTAAAGAAAATTTAATTACTCTTTTTAGAAAATGAAAACTCCTAGCACATAAGATTAAAATATATACTTACGGAAAGATTAGTGGGAAATGCAGCTTAATTATTCCTGTTGGTGGTGAGTAGTAAATACAGTAGCGTCAAATCGCCCCAACAGGATGCTAACTCTGTGCCCTGGATTATCATATTTGCATTTGGATGAAACTGGGACACATGAGGCATGAAATGGCCAAATTAACTTTCATTTTACTTCATTTGAATTTCCTCACATATTTTTATAAATATAAGATACAATAAAATCACATATAAAACACAATACTATTTTATATTGTTATTTAAATTCTCATATGCCTATACTGTAATTTCTCAGCTACCATGGACTATGCTACTACAGTACGCCATGTGTAATGATAATTACTAAAGCTAAGATAGTTGCCTAACATTTTTATAAATCTTTAAAAACTTTATAAGCCTATGGTTATTTAAAAAAATCAGCATCAATAACAAAAGATCAACCAACTGAATGTCACAAATGCATAAGCCCTTTTGGATTCAGTTTTTTTCCACTGAAGCTAAAATGTAAAATTGGCACCGAGAAGCTTGAAATTGAGATTTAAAGATAAACACTGGTACCAGCATTTTGCTACTTGAAGAAATTGCTTTCATCTGGAAATTGCCATTTAGCAAGGCTCATAGATATTTTTTATGAAATAAAAAGATGTAGCATCATAAACTTTTCAAACAGCCATAAAATTCCATGTACATTTCATGATTCTGACACTTCTGTATATTAATAGTTAGTATCTGCTTTAACAGTAGCAAAATTAGGTAAATCATAATTTTAGAATATCAGAAGCCAAAATACAAGTTGTAAAAATAAAATAAGCTCTTTCGATTTATCCTGCATCATTTTACACTGCGTAAGAAAAAGACAAATGCTTTAATACTTTGGCATTAAATAGGGAACATAATAGCTGCTTTGGCAAGATAAAGCAAGCTACATCACTAATGTATTTGGAGAACTCAGGAATGATATTATAAAAGGAAAACCAATACGTTAAACTTAATCTGGCTGATTTATTTCACATACACGCACACATACATGTACACACAAAACGCTTCTCACCTACAACAGCCATTGCAACAACTGAAAAATAAATTTCCTTTGTATCACAGACAGCAAGTCTGACTACAATGATTTTACAGTTTAAAATGTTGAATCCTTTTATAACTTAGATGCTTTTTTAAAGCTTTTAAGATAATGAAAGAAAAAGATGTTCATCTGTGAAAAAAGCTTTCCCCCAGTCTGACTTAATCGCATACATTTGCATGAAGAACCTGTGGCCCACCAAATATAAAGACTGCGGCCAAAGCAGTTTCCACTATTAGTGTTTAGAGCAGACTAATTAAAAATCTCTTAAATATTCCACACCCTAATTTTTCTTTAGTAGCTATTCATGAAGACACAGGCAACATGATGGAGTGGCAAGAAGCCAGAATTTGAAATCAGAACGCCTTATTTGGGGTCCTAGGAGCTCTACCATTCACTAGCTGTGTTATTTCCATGCAGTCATCCTAACCCTGCATCTCAGTTCCCTCATCTCTGCAATGGGAGTAATTCCACCTTTAGGTCAAAATTAAAGGATGAAACAAGTGAGGACTGAAATGCATGATATTAACTAAAACACATGGTAATTATTTCCACCATCCCCCCAAATACTCCAGCTTGTCTATAACTTAATGATGCCTGTTTTTATAAGACAAGTGAAAATTACAGGAAACTGTACTTGATATATCTCAAATAAACCAACGAGCCAAAAGGCTCATTAGTAACTCTAACAAGACTGGTTCACAGGTCCAAACCCTCCACAGATGCAGTGGCCATGATATAAGCTTTGCTTTTGTAAACTGTCAAATAATGTGTCATTATCACCGTCCCTTCAGGTGTGCTCATTCATGAATACAATGAGACATGCCTGTTATGGAGAACCAAGCACTTCATGTGCCAAGAAAGTGATTCTTTCATTCTTCCCGCTTTCCCAAGTGGCCCTGTCCTGCTGTCAACGAAGGAGAAAAATGAAAGGAAAACCAAAACAAGAAACGACAATGCTATCCTATAAGCAGCTTGAGGTTGAGGGTCATGCTTTATTCGTGATTTTATTGACTTCTTTCCTTTACCCCACTCCCCGTCCACATTCCACATAGTAGGTCTTCATACTTATTGACAGGAACTAAAAGCTATATGAGAAAGAGCCACTGTCATCTGTGTAGATGCAAGCGAGGAAACAGTCAGACCTGTCCCTTTGCTCTCTGCCTTTTCTTTCTATTTCATTCCTTTTGTCACACGGCTCCCGTTCCCTCTGGCTTCTGCCACTTTGTGTCCAAGCACTTGTCGAAAACTTCCCTCACTTAATCTTACCATCCCATCTCCCTTTCTTCTGCCTGCCACCTTGGCCTTCGTCATTTTTTCATTCTACGCACCCTCCCAGGCAGATCACAACCTCAACAACTTCAAATACACGGAAGACTCGCAAACTTTTATCTCCAGCTCAGCCTCTGTCTTGAATTCCAGAACCGCAGCCTTGTGCAACTGTCAACTGAATCTCAAGCCCTGGGTGCCCCTCTTGTGCCTCGCATCACACGAATCCACCCCTGAATTCGTCACCTTCCCCCGCTGCATACTGCACCATTCTCTGTATTCACTATCACGACCAACGGCACATCTCTCCTTTCAATCACTCAAGCCAGAGCTCTGGGGAGTCATCCATCCCTAAACTCACCATCCCCTCCCTGCTTCTCCTCTCCTTCTCCGATCCCCCCACCTTGATCAGTCTGTTCAGACCTTAAAATCCACACTAGGATTCAGCAGCTTTTTTCCACAACTGCTTTTTTCCACACCACCATCCTCACATCCCAACCATTCTTTACAACACACCCAGAGTGATCCTTCTAAAAGAACGACCTGAATTCATCTGAACCAAATATGGCCCACAAGACCCTTCCCGAAGTGGCTCCAGCCTCTACTTTCCATTTCCAGCTTCACCTACTGCCCCTGATGAGCACCAGTCTTGGGGAAGTACCAGCTATTCCACAGATGTACCACCCTCTTCAGCTCCTTCATTGTGTTCTCCCTGGTCCCTCTGCTCAGATGATTTTTGCCAGCCCATTCCCACCCTCAGCTGCCTGGTCCCCTCCAACTCACCCTTCCAGACTCAGATCCTGCCCTGCTTAAGGGAAAGTCATCTCTTTGGAGTCAGGCACCCCTGAGAGAGCCCAGCATCTTTTAGGCACTGGTTCCAACTGCTGTTAAGCGTCTTTTCCCTCCCAAGACTGAGATTCTTGAGGAAAGTGAAAGGAATCCTCTTATGTCTGAGGTTTCATCATCCAACACTATGCCTGGTATATGGATATATATCTGGTGAATGCATAAATGAGTAAATATCACTCCAACTAAATTTGACTCAAACACTGCCAAGCTTCTAGTGATCGATTATGTGTGAATGAGAGGTTCAGAGCTCTCTTTACAAGGTGCCATGGAAAATATCACAAGGCCACTCCGGTTGCAATCCCCAAGTGCTGAATACAGAAGTTGTGGTGTTCTTGTGTGTAGCCACGTTACAGATTGGCTTTTTTATAGTTTAAGAAAATTTGTCTTGTGTGGTTTTATTGCCTCTGACCTACAGCATGAGCTGCTTCAACATTAAAGTTTCCCAGTAGCTTCAGCACGTTCAACCACGTGGGGGTGATGGAGGAAGGAGTTCGGGTGGAGGTGAAAGGCCACAGTGAGTGGAAGCAACATTAACAGCAATGACTGAGTCACAAATACAGCGAGACCTGAACCCCAAGGACCTATCTGAACACTCTTCATTCCTTACAGAACAAATTCACAGAAAGGCTTCCATATGCAACCTTGGGGCTCCCTGAAGACTGAAATGACAGATGCAGCAATGCTGACTAGTCACACCTTTCCGTACTTTCAGAAAATCAATTGAAATTGATTACTTACAAATGAATACGAGATATGATAGGCAGGGACTGGGTCCTGTGAAATTGAAGAGGAAAGTACAAGGCTGCTATTGATCAATTAAAACACTTTTTTTAGAAAAACCTGCCTACTCCATAAGGTTCATAGGGTTTCAAGTGCTCTGTAGTTTAAGTAAAGGCCCCCCAATCAGGCCAAATTTCCCTGTCCTCTGCCATAAAATCCACACTTAGAAAACTGAATTTTTCATAAATTTTTAATCACTCACAGGCTTGAAAATTATACAGTCCTATAAAACCAAGAAGGGGGAGTGGGTGAGACATTAACATGATATACCGAAATATTATAACAACGACAACAACAAAAATAATAACTCAAAACCCAAAGGATATGAAGAACTTTTTTTAATGGGTTTTTAAAATTGTTTTATTTTGGAAAAGTGTTTCTTACAAAAGGGCAGCTGCATAATACAGAGACCTCTACAACAAACGTTGGCTCCAGTGTGAAATCAGGAAAAAATAGAGGAGGTGGGGCTCAGGGAAATGGTTTTGAAAATATTACATGTTGGTTTTAAATTCTGCCCTTTCCCTCTGCATTTAGAGTGGAGTTAGACTAGGATGCAGACACAGAAGATGTGACACAACTTTCCTTTTCTGAGACAACACGCTTGCACTTCGCTTGTGAGACATACTTGTTCATTTACTTTTAAAACCATCAAGTTCATCGTGAACAACACGTGACACTGCTGTAGTCATACTCACTGCTGATTAAATCATTTTTGATTTAATTTTTTAGAAATCACCTAAGAAAATCTCAGGTTGCTACACTTCTCTCTTCGATGAGAATGACGCAAGTATGTGACATCAAACACAAAGTTTGCACGCCTCTCCACTGTGTCCCACGATCAGTGGAAGGCTTCATGCTTCCTATTTCACAATGCTAACATGGGGGTTTCTTTTCTGAGCTCATTGCATGAACTAAGCTTTAAGCTCTTCCTCAATAAAGATCTGGAAGACGGTGGGCACGGACCTTTCCACCATCCCTTTAGCTCTATCCTAGGGTCACTGTGGGGAGAACATGAGATAGTATAGGATTATTTTGAGATGCACAATAGAGGATATCTCTATGACACAGCTGAACCATAAGAAGGCCCCCACATTGGATGCAGTAGAATGCTGGGCCTCATCAGATTCCTGGCCTCCACTCTTCGCTCAAAAACACACTAGTGTTACCTTGGACAAGTGCTCTGACCTTTCTAGGCCTCAGTTTCCCCTTGTGCAATAAAGGATAACAAAGTAACCACACAAGGTCACTGATTAAAGTAAATATTGTATGTACAGTTCTTGGCATGGCAGCCAGCCCACGGTAAGGGCTCTGTGTTAGCTGTTCATTCCATCCAGTAAGGATGTGGCAGATAAATTATACTCGGAGCTGTCTTTCCCCACACCCAGCCCTCGCCCTCAAATTCAGCAACGTCCCAGCCTTGTGGGACTGTCTCTGCCATGTTGCACATGAGCAGTTGCTTGTAGAACCAAGACTTAGTATAACCTCCAACAAGTTTCTCCCGGATGTATGAGGCAAGAGCTCTAGAAATACAATCAGCCCCAGACTCCCCAAGCCCAAAGGGAAGATAATTCAAAACAGTAGAGGGGCTTCCCCGGTGGTGCAGTGGTTGAGAGTCCGCCTGCCGATGCAGGGGACACGGGTTCGTGCCCCGGTCCGGGAAGATCCCACATGCCGCGGAGTGGCTGGGCCCGTGAGCCATGGCCGCTGAGCCTGCGCGTCCGGAGCCTGTGCTTCGCAACGGGACAGGCCACAACAGTGAGAGGCCCGCGAACCGCAAAAAAACAACAACAAAAAAACAGTAGAGATGACTGGGGAGACTAAATGGTCTTCATTCACTTTATCCATATTAAAATTAGCTTGCATTTCTTGTATGTCTTCTGACAGCAAGGATAGCTAGATGTCAGAGGCAAGTTATTTGGCGATTTAGAGGTAAGCCAATAAATAGTTAACATAGACAAAAAAATAAAACTGAACTATGTAAATTCTAAAGAATGAGTTAAAAGTAAATTATGGACCCAGGTCGAGTCACAAAAGTGATTGAGGAAGATTTTTACTACAGAATGCCCCAGAGCAGAGGAGTATTTGAAATGTAAGTAAAAGCACTTGAAAGAGTAAAAAGGAATATTTGTACTCTGACAAGGAGAGCTAAAACTGCAGAAAGACTCAGTTGATGGCAAGGACTCTATCTGGCACCCTCCTGGAAGCTCACACCCAGAGACTTTCGATTTGATTTTTTTTTAATCGAGATGTAACTGACATATAACACTATTCATTTCAGGTGTACAACATAATGAATCAACCTTTGTATATATTGCAGAATGATCACCATGATGAGTAGTTAACATCTGTCACCTCACGTAGTTACAATTTTTTTTTCTAGTGATGAGAACTTTTAAGATCTACTCTCTTAGCAACTTTCAAATATGCAATCCAGTATTATTAACTATAATCAACATGTTGTACAGAGAGTTTTGACTTAAAAAAAGCCCAATCTGTATTGAAGTACCTTACAGTGGTAGGATACCAGGTTTCTTTAAATATTAAATCAGTCTGTAAGCTGTGTGTGGCATATGTGCCCTTTACAGAAATTAGATTTTTTATATCTAGAAAGCAGAGTAAATATTTACCAAGGGCCAGAATACTATGTAGATCTGGATGATAATCTAAGAAAGCCACAGGAAAAAAGCCTTTCAATCGTTCCCAACTTTCGGAAGTCAAGTGAAAAGTTTGACAGACTGGACCAGACTTTTAACAAAGTAGAGTCCATGGGGGGTTGGTTCCAGGACCCGTGAGGATACCAGAATCAGTGGATGCTCAAGTTCCTCATACAAAATAGCATTATATTTGCATAGAACCTTAAAGTACATTCTCCCACAGACTTTAAATCATCTCTAGACTACTTACAATACCTAATACAGTGTAAATGCCATGTAAACAGTAAATATGTAAATGCTACAATATGTAAATAGCTGCTGGAGCAAAGCAAATCAAATTTTGCTTTTTGGAACTTTCTGGAATTAAAAAATATATATTTTTTAAACCCGAGGTTAGTTGAATCCACAGATGTGGAACCCGAGGATATGGAAGGCGAACTGGACTGCTCACACAAGACCCCTAAAACTGCTACCCACCACACTGGTATTAAGGCCCAGAGGAAGCATGCTTATTTAATATGAAATGTAAATTATTTCCATTTCTGAACATACAGTACACTATGTTGCAAAGTGCAGGGCCTCTCTGCCCCAGGGGTGCTCTCCAGCTGGGACTGAATTCATGCTCACAGATGATGCTGATTGTGGATCGATGGATGACCTGCTTGCGGTGGTTCACTAGGCTATGTGGGTCCTGCAGCTACATCCGCAGGCGGAAACAAACCCAGGAGTGCTGTCCTCCAGCCGGAACCGTGGGAAGGGTAACATACCATTTTCTTTTTCTTGATTCTCTGAATAAGTGAATAGGGAAGTGAAAAGCAATGGAATCCACTTCAAACCGAAGGAGAAAACTTCATTTCACCTGCTGGCATCTCTACCATGTGCTAATGTAGGCAAGCTTTTAAACAATAATTATGATAATAATAATAGCTCCCAGTCATGGAGAACTATCTTGTGAGTTAAGCACTTTGCATACTTTACTGCTTAAAGTAAATTTCCTCATCTGTAAATTAAAGATAATAACGCACCCATTTTATTATGTTATTATGAGGATTCAAGGAGAAGAGATGGAAAAAGCAGTTTGCAAATTGAGGCAGCAGGGCCAAAAAGGACAGGGTTTGAAAGAGACAGACATGGGTTAAAATCCTAACTGTGATTTCTACTATTTGATCTTGTTGAGTTCCAGTTTCCTTTTCTCCAAAGTGGAGATGAAGCTACCCACCTTGGAGAGGAATTGAAAGAGACATTAGGTCAAACACCAGCTGGTGTCTGCATTACCAGGAGGTTCATACCCTCTCTCCTATTATACATGTGAACTGCTTCTGTTAACCTCCATCAGCAGCCATTCAATGTCCACAGAATCCAAAGATGCATTTCCTTTCCTAACAATAATTTTACTCAGTTTAATAAGCCAGACACTGGTTCAGTAGCTTTAAATCTATGAACTCACTTAATCCTCACCACAATCCAGAGAGATAGGTAACTGTTATCCCCATTTTACAGACAAAGACACTGAGGCACAGAGTTTAGGTAACTTGCCCAGATTCAAACAGATGGTACCCAAGCTGCCAGCATGGCTCCCTAGTCTGTCCTCCTAACCATGATGTGACAGTGCATCATGTTAGGAGGGGGTCAACCTGTTTGTGCTTCCATGCTCAGATGTAATCTCTTCTAGAGATGAGCAATGGCTGCTCTCACCAAGTACAAAGTGTTGACTATCTTTTCAACTTTTGAAATTACATTTTGTGTATTTTCTTAGAATTGCTTAAAAAAAACTATGATATGTTTTTAAATGAGGTGCCTATAACTAGTTCATCTTGTTCCATGTGCTAGAATGCTATAAATAAATGTGCTTCTTTTTCTAAAGAGTACCTAAATAAATCCTACATCAAAACACAACCCTGAGTTTTGGTTTAAACGTCTACTACAAGTCCACATTAAAAAAGATATATTAGGGCAGTCAATGTTATCTGTTTTATTAAACTAATGACTTCTATACCAAGAAATTGGAATATTCTCCTTATTTCTAGTATTCACTGTTTTAACAGTCATAGCAGTACTGTATGGTATTTCAAAGTACTCCTTTTACAAATTTAATCAACTCAAATATTAAACATCAATGATGATAATCTATTGCTCTGCTTAAAAGGAATCTCTAGGGCACAGACGAGAGAAAGGTTAAAGAATTCTAGAATTCTATCCTTCAAAGTAGGGCAGGGCAGCTACCTATAAATCATGCTCTTTGTTTATTAAGATAATTAAGCCTATCAGTACACTTAACTTTCAGACTCAACAATTGTCTGGCATGAACCATTTCCACTTTTTCTAAAACAAAGGGGATGTGTTCAAAGGGGTCCTCTGCAAGCTCTCTGTACAATGCATGCTATTTTAAAACATGATTTATGTGTCTAATTCCTGGAGCTGCCTTGAAAAATATACTGGGGTTTTCCTTGCACATTCCCTATTAGGAGAAGACACTCCAATTTGAAGAGTGCACTCTTTTTCAGACTGCAGAGCGCTATATCATGTCAACATTTTCATTAAATACGTTCAAGCTAGACCCTAAACAAATGGAATGGAGAGCGACAGCTGCAGCCACTGCAGAGACAGTTATCCTGCCGGGAGGCTTACATAAGAGGTGGAGGACAGTAAGGGTGAAACCCAAGTGTCATCATCTGAACACTATTGCTTTGAGACTTGCTCACATTCTTAAAGTGTATGAAATCATACACGCTGAGCGGGTTTCTCATTTTATTTGCCTTATAGCACAGAACTCTAGGTTGACATATAAGTTGTCTTTCCCTGAAGGACTGGTCTCCAATTACAACTTCTGCCTAGGGGAAGAGAAAAGTGGGATGCGCGGGAAGCCTGGAGGCCTGAGAGGGAATGACTTAGCCCCCATCCCCAAAGATCTATCGCATCCAGGAATATTACTAGAGTCATTTCCTTGAGGACTTGCGATGGAGGTGACAGGACCCCCCTAACACCCCCCAGTCCCCCCCCCCCGCGCGCGCGCGCGCACACACACACACACACACACAGTCAAAGGGCTTGGAATGTGCAATCAGCAGCAGGCAAAATGCCCTCAGAGCACCTGTCCTCTCACAGCATTTCCGTCTGGCACGTTCAGCAGAGGCTGGAGCCAGTTCTCCCGGGACTGCTTCCTCTCCCCGCGTGCCCTGTCCGCGGCTTCGCACCCTCAACTCCCCAAGCTGGAGCCCTGCTAACAAGAGGTGCCATCCCCAGCTTCCCACGACGTGAAGATAACAAAAACGAACCTCCCCTTCCCGTGGCGCCCTCCAACTTCAAAAACTACAGTCAACTTACTGGGACGCAGGCGACAGGGAGCCTTCGGGGGGGACCGCACTCCCGCTGCGCACAGAGCGCCGCGGCCCCGCACTGCCCGGGCGGCGGCGGGTGCGGGGCGAGGTGCTGCCGCTCTGCACCAGCCGCCTTGGCTCCGCGGTGACAAGCGCGGCGGCGGCGGCGACGACAGAGGTTGCACCCGGCCGCGCGGTCCCGAGCGCTGCAGCTGCCGCCCGCCCCGGAGTGCGGCGCTTCGAGCCTCTGGTGCGTGTCTCCGGCTCCGAGGGAATCGGGGCTCAACAAGGAAGGCGGCCAGGGAAAAGCCGAGGCGCTGTAGCGGGGAGAGCTGCCAGCCCGCTCCCAGGCGGTCGATCACATCGCAGGCGCGCCGACAAGCGAGCGGGAAGGCAGGCACGCGCCGCACTCGGCACTCGCCGCCGCGCCGCGGAGAATGACAACCGCCGAGGCAGTGCAGCCGTGCGGGGCGCGGGACGCGAGTGCGCATGAGCCCGGCCCTCTGCGGCACGTCACGGGGGAGGGCGGGGCGGGGAAGGGGCGAGGCGGGCGGGGCCGGGTCGGGGCGCGGGGCGGACCCGGGTGCGATGCCCCGCTCCTTCGTGGGAAGGTACCGGAAGTCTCCCGCCTGGGGTTCGGTGAACCTTAAGCTGTGTGGTTGAACTTGTTTGTCTCCAGAGTCCATTGTCTCTGAAAAAATCACTGTTTAATCTAAGCGATCCATAGGGCCCCTGGCAAGCCTACAAAAGCCGATTTAACTCAGGTTATAGTTTAACCTTAAAAAGCTGGGATTTAGGGGACAATGTACCTTGGCTGTACATTAAAGTAACTTACGGAACTAGTAAGAGCCTTTTTGCCCTGTCCGCACCCCAGGTATCATTAGGTTGTAAAGCTTCCCAGGTGACACCAAGGTACAGTAGAGCTTCTCAAAGGTGTGACAGAATCTTCTAGGGATTTTGTCAAAATGCTGGTTCTGATTCAGTAGGTTTGGGCACTACGGGGCGATTCTTCATTTCTAACAAGCTCTCAGATGATGTCAGTGCTGCAGGTCCAGACCACCCTATCTTGGCTACTGGAAGTGTGGTCTAGAGTCCGGAGTAGAGCTTCCGGTCTGCGTGAGAATCACCCGAGTAGCTTTCTGGAAATGCAGAGCATATTCACGGGCCCTATCTACAGTGGTTATGGTTCAGCGGCTGGGCAAAGGTGGGTCTCTGGAATTCCATTCCTAAGGAGCACTCTCGATGAGTCTGATATAGGTGTTGTTTGAACCAAACTTCAGGATATTAGACCAGCAGCTAGGAGTTGAGAATAGACCTTTGCAGTGAGAAGCACCAAGCCGGGTATTGAACTCAACACATCTGACTGCAAGTCCAACTCCAATTGGTGCTTTATCTCACTAGTCGAAATTTTCTACAATTATTATGCATTACTTTACTTCGTAGGAAAAATATATAAATCATGTTAAACACACACACAACACACACACTGTATTCCTTACACGTATCATTAAAGGAGGCTTAAATCTGGCCTGGGAAGAAGGCTGATCAGGAGGGGAGGTATGGGAGTAGGGAGCAAAGTGATGGAGTAAGAGATGTTAGATGGCCTGTTCCATAGTGCATTGCAGAGGGAAGGCTGTGTAGCAGGAAACAAATCTAGGTTCTGGAAAGGTGCCTTGGAGAAGAAGATCCAGGGACTGGACGTGGTCTCCTGTCTGGCAGCACAGGGTGAACCTCAGGTATTCCAGAACTTATTAATTTATGGTACGTCATATATATTACCTCACTGAAATCTCACAATGGTCTCGTAAATTGGATAAAAGAGATTTATGCTCATTTTACAGATTTTAAAATGTTGACTTGCTCAAACAGTGGGACTTGAATGAGAGTACAGATCTGAGTGTTAGACACAGCTTCTATAATTCTAAGGAAAACGATTCAGATCTTACAAGAAAAATGCCTTCTGTTTATTATGCACATCCTTTAAAGGCTGTGCCTAAGTTTTGGGTTAGAAAAGCTTTCATTTTTGGAGGGAAAAAATCCATTTTGCATCTTCACAGCAGTTTTGCAGCTCCACAAATTGGGATACATTACAGTTACACAGGGCAGGCTTCACTGAGAGGTTCAAAGAGCGACACTCACATTTTCTGGTGACAAGTGTGATTACCATCCTCATTTTATCCAGGCCCAAAGAAGCTAAGTGATTCAGGCAAAATCCAGGCAAGAGCCAGTCTCAGGCCTCTGTCCTTCTCCTCTGCTCTCCTGTCACCAAATAACGTCCTGAAGATTGTTTTACATTTCCAAATTTTTACTGATTTGCCATCAGTAAATTAGAATCCAAAGGTATTCCAAAGTCACTCCTTGATATAGAACCATAAGTGTCAGGAACAATTCTTGTGCTTGCGGTAAATACTCTGGACTATATTCCCAATGTGAATAAAGTTTTGGAAGAAAGTGTGTGATGTTTATATGCAGTCTCCCAATCCAGAGGTTTGCTTTGGAATGCTATACTGTAAACTATGTCCGACCCACCTTTGTCTTTACCTCCAGTATAACTCTTCCATTAGAGCTATTCCTCTGTGTGATTATGAAAAAATTAATAAATGAATGCCTAATTAAAAGAGAATTCTCTATAAATGAGGGAGATGGTTGTGGAAATTTGTTTGTTCAGTTTTTAATAAGAAAATATTTTAAATTACAAAAAACACAAAGTTAGCATAACAATCATGTTGGGACTTTTAGGAGAGGTGTCCAAAGTTGTCATCCTGTTTTCTTAGGTGTTACAAACTCCAATCAAAATATTTATCTGTATAGTGTATGAATTCACTTGAATATTGACTTTAAGAGAGCCAAGATTTAATTTTATAAAAAGTTAATTAGTATGACCCAGCGCCACTGTATTTTGAGTTACTATCATTGGCATTAAACACAGGAAATATGTAATTGCCTTAATATTGACTGTATTAATATTGATCGTATCTGATCTATAATTTGTTTCTGATTAGCTGCTGTTGTTGTCTGGCAGGGATAACAGCCAGAGCTGCTCTGAGCTATGTATTCCTTAATGGGTCAGCAAAGTCTGCTCTTTGGCTGAGAATTTCTTCATTCAATGCCTCTAAAAGTCCCCATAGTGAGGATTTCAATTATACAGATGCTAGCGACTCCATTGAACCTATTCTCTGCTCATTCAAGAAACTGTACCTAGAATAGATTTTGATTACACTCTTTCTGCTGAGAATCATGGGCTTATCACTGAGCTGAGAGGTTTTGGCCCCCAAATTCTCTGTATTTGTTAATTACATTTCTTCATCTGTTTCACTCAAAGAGATTCTTGGACATGAAGATCTTCCACCCTCTGCCTAATTCATAGTGATAGTTCAGGCCAGAGAACTGTGGGGAGCCCAGGGGACTGGCAAAGCTGAGACAGAAGTGGGCACATAGAGTTAGATTTCACCAGGGAAAACTGAGGTTGCCATAAAAATGAACACGAGTTGTTCTTGATTTTTTGGACATGGTTTATTACCAGGTTTGCCTTGTTTGAGCACATGCAGCTGCTAGTAACTTCACTGGAAACCAAAACTGAATCCCTGGTGGGATGTAGGGATCGGGGAGGTGGGAGTGGAGATAGGTAGGTTAGCATTCTGTCTTTCTTATCCTGGGCAACTTTTGAAAACTATTGAAAAGCCCAATTCCTCTTTCCCTGACACAGGAAAGTTAAGAAGCACCTGAATTTCAAATGCTTACTTCTCAACTGTTTGTTCTAAAGAGTTTGTTTAGAACTTAGGACAGCCTGATCTGGATTTTTCAGGCTAACTCCATAATGTTTTTTAAACCTACAAATAAATTAATATGGTGTTTACTGCAACTCCAAGCTTGAAAGGAGATAGGTGCTGGATGAGAATTCTGGCTCAATGGTAAGAGAGGGGTCTGGGGCAGGGGAGAATGGAATTTAGGGACCAAAGAGGAAGACTGCCTATGGTGTTGGTGGCTGAGAAGCAGAGGCTGACAAAGACTGTTTATCAGTAGCCTCTGAGATGAACTTTGGAGAAGTATGAGCCTGTGACCAAGAAGAGAAATAGCAGTTGAAACTGTACCTGCAGCTCAGCACTTGCATTTCCTTAAAGTGTTAAGGGTGCCACGTTTGACTTAATCTATAGGAATGAATGATCAGAAATTACTAAATAGGCTATAAATCCCTTATAAATAGATACATGTTTAAAGAACTACTGCAGAAATGTACATTCAATTTTAATCTCTAAGAATTACCTACCCCTCCCTCCCAAGCAAGTTGTCCACTAATAGAAGGAGAAGGCGGCCAGTTGAGAGACCATGTGCACAGTTGGAACCACACAGAAGCTCTGGCTTCCAGAATCCCCATCTGTCAGCTGTAATCACATGGCTACCATCTTTGATTACCTAACATGGAATAACAATAGTTTTAAGCACATAGTAGGTTCCTAATAATGCCAGATATAGGGTTAGCTTTTTTTTTTTCTCCTAGAGTTAAAGGCTGTAGCTAGATGTCTCCTAATGCCCATTTTATCATTTTAATGTAAGCAGTGATTAACCATAGTTTGTAAGGGAGTGCTTTCCCTTTTTGACAGAAGACTTAAGAATGACTTTAGGCCTCCTCTGAGAACAGGGAAACCATGAAGAAAAGGCTTTCAGGGGAGATCAAGACAAAGCCTGCTAATGTTACTCTCTGGCCTCATAGTGTACTGCAAAGGAAAAAGCAGGGCTTAGGACTTGACACTTCCAGATCTTTCTATTGGGAGAAAGAAATTATGATGGGAAAGAGACAGTACTTACAAAAGTGAGAACAGAGAGTGTCTTAAGGAAATGTCTTTACATTACAGATTAAAGAAAGGATACCCATCATCCTTTGTCATCCTGACCTTACCTATTCCTTAAATTTCTATCCTGACATTGCTGCTCAAGATTCGTGGCTGTAAAAGTGATGCGAGGGTGTGTTACTCATCATGTTGACCGAGATTCCTTAGGTTCACTTTTTCCCTCTTCTGCCTTTATCACTTCCATAGAATACAATTCTCACAAGCTCAAGTTTGAAGTAAGCGTCAGAGAAAACCATGTGTTTCATTATCAGCCAACAAACAAAAATTCAAGATTGAAAAAGGAAGGTGTATACAGTTATGGAGAGTTTTACTTCCAGGAGGGGCTAGTTGCTCGCTCTCCAAAGTCAGAAAGATATGAAAAGCTTTCAGGGGCTAAAGCATTGCTGTCATTTCTTTCTCCATTCCTACCCTCTCAACGTTTTTTCAGCAAATAGACTTTTCTGCTCTCAGTCCTGTACCCTCCCTGGAGTGGAGCCTTATCTCGTTATGGAGGCACAGAAGATGACAGGGAGGGAAATTCAGTATACTGTGGCTTTTTCTTTGAACCAGAAGCCCCTTTAGGACTGGAGGAATATGCACTGTTTGTTTGACTTTCTTCCTCAGTCTGTCTAAGGTTACTTATCCGGAAAATGCGGATATCAAAAGTAGCTCTTATTATTCTCTGAAAGAGTCAGCTCTTTACTTATTCCTACTTCCCCAAGAAGAAGGATCATTTAGTTTCTGCTGAACTCTTTTCCCTTCCTTACTTCCAAAGAGAACACCTTCTAGAGAGGGATGCTAGGGAGGACTAGGGAGAATGAGGGCTCCCCGAAGTTTCCGTAGTGATCAACCCTACTATTCTGAACAGGCAACAAAACTCCTGGAATTTGAGATGTTGCTTGTGTGGTTGGTCACACTCTCAGTGGAGACTCAAACATTGGTTGGCGGATGAAAAAAAGTACAAGCATGTAGCCTGAAGGAAAGGCAGACCTTGGAGATTTCACAGCAATTCACATAGAAGAATTCCCAGAGGCAAAAGCCATAAAATAAACCATCACTCCAAGAGGTCTTGTAAAAACAGCAGTTGGTTTTAGAAATACTTAATCCCAAATTCCACCAAAGTGCACATGGTATTTCCTGTTTCTGGAGACGCAGAAGAAAATTAAGCCCTGTTTGAAAGAAAGCAAAAACAGAGCCAGATGTTGGTGTTGGTAATGATCTGCAGAGCCTAACACTCATGTGGCAGCAGTTGGGGGAAATGTACGACAGCTGTCTGAAGCCATGGGAGCTTAATTTCTTTTGGCTAGAAAAGAAACAAAGTGTAGAGGCTGTTTTGTTTATAAATACAATGGACAGCTGAGCCCAAGAGACATTATTTTGGTTTGTAGAGCCAGTAACAGCAATTTTACATATTATTTATATTCCTTTGACATACTTTGTCCAAATCACTTATTCAAGAATATTCAGTATCCAACCAACTATAATGCCATTCTACAGTGATTTTTTTTCCAGAGAATACTAGACTATTAGATTTTAAAACCAATTATAGGCAATTTGATAGTAGTTTGCTTTGTCTATATTAGTAATTAGAACTTGGTTCTGAAAATACATGATTGGGCTTCTTGATAAAAAGAGCCTTGGCTATGTATATAGGAGTGATTACAGTCTACTTTATCTTTTGCTGTACCCCACCTTGATTCTTCTGCTTTGGTCAAACTGGTTTGCTCTTCATTGCTTCACATCCTTTGTACTTTCTTGCTTTAGTGTTTCACTGTTTTGTTTTGTTTTGATTTTTATTCCCTGTGTTATTTAATTATATTCAATTGACTTTTATGCTGATAACATTTTCCCACTTTAACAATTTATTTATTTATTTATTTCCCCTCTTTTAAAAAAATTGAAGTATAATTGACCTAGAACACTATGTTAATTCCAGGTACATAACATAATGATTCAGTATTTCTATACATTACAAAATAATCACCAGGATATGTCTAGTTACCATCTGTCACCATACAAAGTTGTTACAATACTATTGACTATATTCCCCATGCTCAACATTTTATCCCCATGACTCATTTATTTGTAACTGGCTGTTTGTACCTCTTAATCTCCCTCACCTATTTCACTTATCCCCCCACCCCTACTCCTCTGGTGACCACCTGTTTGTTCTCTGTATCTGTGAGTTCATTTCTGTTTTGTTATGTTTATTCATTTGTTTTGATTTTTAGATTCCACATATAAGTGAAATAATATGGTATTTGTCTTTCTCTATGTGATTTATTTCACTTAGCATAATACTCTCTAGGTCCATTCATGTTGTTGCAAATGGCAAGATTTCATTCTTCTCTATGGCTAATATTTTATTGTATATGTGTGTGTCTGTGTATATATATATATATATATATATATATATATCTCACATCTTTTGCATTCATCTATCAATGGACATTTAGTTTGCTTCCTTATCTCAGCTGTTGTAAATAGTGCTGCAATGAACAAAGGGATGCATATATCTTTTTGAATGAATGTTTTTTTTTCTTTGGAGAAACACTCAGAAGTGGAATTGCTGGATCATATGATAATTCTATTCTTTATTTTTTCTGGAAGCTCCATATTGTTTTCCATAGTGGTCATACCAATTTGCATTCCCACAAACAGTGCACAAAGATTCCCTTTTCTCTACATCCTTGCCAACACTTTTTATTTGTTGTCCTTTTAATAATTGTCTATTCATGTCCTCTGCTCATTTTTTAATCAGCTTTTTTTTAATGTTGATTAGTATGGGTTCTTTGTTTATTTTGGATATTAACCCCTTAACAGATATGTCATTTGCAAATTTCTCTCCTATTCATTAGGCTGCCTTTTCGTTTTGTTGAGTATTTCCTTTGCTGTGCAAAAGCTTTTTACTTTGATATAGTTCCATTTGTTTATTTTTACTTTTGTTTCCCTTGCCTGAGGAGACATATCCGAAAAAATATTGCTAAGACCAATGTCGATAGCGTACTGCCTATGTTTTTTTCTAGGTATTTTATGGGTTCAGGTCTTACATTTAAATCTTTAATCCATTTTGAGTTTGTTTTTCCATATGGTATGAGAAAGGAGTCCAGTTTGATTCTTTTGCATGTAACTGCCCAGTTTTCCCAGTATTATTATTGAAAAGTCAGTCTCTTCCCCGTTGTATATTCTTACCTCCTTTATCGTAGATGAATTGTCCACAGAGTGTGGGTTCATTTCTGGGCTCTCTATCCTGTTCTATTGAACTATGTATCTGTTTTTGTACCAGTACCATATTGTTTTGACTACTGTAACTTTGTAGTATGATTTGAAATCAGGGAGCTTGATACCTCTAGCTGTGTTCTTCTTTCTCAAGATCGCTTTGGCTATTTGAAGTCTTTTGAGTTTCCACACAAATTTTAGAATTATTTGTTCTTGTTCTGTGAGAAATGCCACTATTTTTTAAATAAGGATTGCATTGAATCTGTAGATTGCCTTGGGAAGTATCACATTTTAACTATTAATTCTTTCAATCCATGAGCATGGTATATCTTTCCATTTGTTGTCTAGTCTTCAACTTCTTTCATCAATGTCTTGTAATTTCTGAGTACAGGTCTTTTATCTCCTTGGTTAGATTTATTCCTAGGTATTTTATTCTTTTGGATGCAGTTGTAAATGGGATTGTTTTCTTAATTTCTCTTTTTGATAGTCATTAGTGTATGGAAATGCAACAGATTTCTGTAGATTACTTTTTTATCCTGCAACTTTACTGAATTCATTTATTCTGATAGTTTTTTGGTGGTATCTTTAGGATTTTCTTTATATAATATCATGTCATCTGAAAATAGTGACGGTTTTATTGTTCCTTTCCAGTTTGGACTCTTTTTATTTCTTTTTCTTGTCTGATTGCTGTTGAATAAAAGTGGCAAGAGTGGGCCTACTTGTCTTGTTCCTGATCTTAGAGGAAATGCTTTCAGCTTTTCACCATTGAGTATAATGTTGTCTGTGGGTTTGTCATATATGGCCTTTATTATGTAGAGGTATATTCCCTCAATACCCACTTGGTTGAAAGTTTTTATCATAAATGAATGTTGAATTTTATCAAAAGCTTTTTCTGCACTTATTGAGAGGATCATATGATTTTTTTCCTTCAGTTTGTTAATGGATATACCACATTGATTAATTAGCAGGAATTGAACCCTCCTTGTATCCCTGGGATAAGTCCCACTTAATCATGATGTATGATCCTTTTAAGGTATTCTTGAATTTGGTTTGCTAATATCTTGTTGAGGGTTTTTGCCTCTATGTTCATCTGTGATATTGTCCTGTAATTTTCCTTGTTTTTTTGTGGTATCTTAACTAGCTTTGGTACCAAGGTGACACTGGCCTCAGAATAAGTTCAAGAGTGTTCTTTCCTCTGCAATGTTTTGGAATGGTTTGAGAAGCATAGTATTAGCTCTTTAAATGTTTGGTGGAATTCACCTTTGAAGCCATCTTGTCCTGGACTTTTGTTTTTTGGGATTTTAAAAAAATTATTGATTCAATTTAATCAGTCTCTTTATATTTTCTATTTTTTCTGATTCAGTCTTAGGCAATTGTACATTTTAAGAATTTATCCATTTCTTTATCCATTTCTTCAAAAGTTGCCCATTTTATTGGCATACACTTGTTTATAGTAATCTCTTATGATCCTTTGTATTTCTGTGGTGTTGGTTGTAACTTCTCTTTCATTTCTGATTTTACTTATTTGAGCCTTCTCTCTTTTTTTCTTGGTGAGTCTGGCTAAAGGTTTATCAATTTTGTTTCTCTTTTCAAAGAACCAGCTCTTAATATCCTTAATCTTTTCTACTACTTAAAAAAATCTCTATTTCATTGTTTCTGCTCTGATTTTTATGGTTTCTTTGCTTCTACTAAGTTTGAGTTTTGTTTGTTCTTCTTTTTCTAGTTCCTTTCGGTGTAAGGTCAGGTTGTTTTTGAGATCTTCTTCTTTCCTGAGGTAGGTTTTTATTACTATAAACTTCCCTCTTAGAACAGCTTTTGCTGTTTACCATGGATTTTGAGTCATTGTGTTTCCATTTTCGTTTGTCTCCACGTATTTTTAAAATTTCTCTTTGATGCCTTCAGTGACTCATTGGTTATTTACCAGCATAATGCTTAACCTCCACATGTTTTTTGAGGTTTTTTTTTTTTTACTTTATTTCTTCACTGTTGTTTTTTACTCAAGTCCTCCTTTCCCACTTCTGTCCTTCAAATACCAGCCATACTTTAATGCCTAATGCATATCTCGCCATGTCCATGCAGTTGACCTTGATCATCGTAGCTCTCCTGCTGGACAGATCTCTACTCCTGTTGGGAAACTATAACACCTACTGTCTATATCATCCACGTGGCACTTATCCCAAACTGTTCCTGTTCCCTAGCACAGAACTTCAAAACCCCCCGGAGTTTCTTGGGTGGTAAGAGTGTCTTATGATATACATAATGAACTTCTTTGGACCATACCTGAGTTTATGCTAGTGAGATATGGAGGAAAACCAGTCATGTGCTTAGAAGGTTGGAAATTTCAGCCCCACTACCTGACCCTGGGGAGAGGAGAGGAGCTGGAGATTGAGTTCAATTAAATGGCCAACGATTTATTCAGGCACCCTTATGCAATGAAACCTCAATAAAAAAAACTCAAGACACTGAGGCTTGGGGAGCTTCCTGGTTGATGAACATATCAACGACTCAGAGGGTTATGCAGTCTGACTCCACACAGACAGAAGCTCCTACATGCCACAGTCCTCCATACCTTGCCCTATGTACTCCCTCATCCGGCTGTTCTGTCCTATATTACACTTAGTTTGGGTTTCAACCCAAATACAATGAGAATAATCTGGGAACCTTAAAAAGAAGATAATAAACTGGTAATCTTAAATATAATATTTTCCTAAGTTCTATGGGTCATTCTAGTCAATTATGAATCTGAAGGAGCATTGTAGGAACCTCTGAATTTGTAGCCAAGTCAGATAGAAGTGTGGGTAGCCTGGAGACCCCACTTGCAGCTGGCATCTGATGCAAGGGAAGTCTGTTAGGGACCTTGCACTTTAGCTTGTGGTATCTGATGCTAACTCCAGTTAATATTAGAATTGAATTGAATTGTAGGACTACCAGTTGGTTTTAGGGAATTGGCATCAGAACACAAAATTACACTCTGTGATTAAAAAGACACACAATGTTTTTGTGTTGTCTTATTTATAGTGTTGATTAATATAGAGCAGAAATGACATCACCATCTCCAGATGAAGAAGAGAGCAATTATATCAGGAGATTATGTCTATATCAATCAGCTCAATTTGATTGGTGGTTGGTGAAGTAATCAACACATTTTAGCATGTGCATCCCATCTCTCCAGCTGGACTGTATGCTTGTGGAAGTCAAGCCCACATTTCCTATGTCTTTATATTTCAAACCATGCCTTGTGAATTGTCTTAAAAAAATCCTAAGTACTAATAACATGCTTTATGGTTGATAAGATGATGTACAAATAAGTACTTATTAATTATAATACTCATCTTTCATTTCATGCCTATTTAACAGTCTTGTCTCTATGGACATTACTTTCTTTTTTTTCTCTCCTTATTTCACAAATAAGAAAGAATAAGCCATAGATAAGCCTCTTTCCTAAAATCTCAGAGTAAGTCAGGACCAGACCTGAAATTAAAAGTCCATCTCACTTAGCCTATGACTTAGCTTATCACACCCTCCTTAAGTATTAAGAGCTACTGGTCTTTTTCAGTTCGAATCATTCTGTGACTGATGATAGACAGTGATATAGTCATTGAAGTTCAGAAGCAGGTTCTATTATGCATAGTGAGCTTGTCGTTCACTTAGCCTTATGTTTATGCTAGTAATTAAACTCAATGTCATTTTGCCAAATTAAGTTAGTGAGTCATTTATACTAATAGGAAATGTTAGGAATCTAACTTGACATACACTTTTAAAGAGCAAAAGAAATAGACTTCAAGCATTGACACAAACAGAAACATTTTAAAAAAGGAATCTCAAGTATATAAAAATAACTGTATTGCCTATCTAACAGGTTAAAATTTAATTAGCTCTATTGAATTGTAGCTGGACTCACTCTTTGAGTCTTCTTCATGTTATATATCAGAACTGCAACAATAACTTTGCAGCCAGAGGAGTTTCTAATGACTTTGGGGGAGACCAGCTAACGATTTATTTCAGGAGGGAGAACAGAAGAGAAATATTGTTTTATTTGATCTGATTTAATGTTGCTTTTCAGAAGTAAACACTTGCTTTTCTAACACACCAAACTTTTACTTTATTACTAACAAAATCTCTGAAAATGACAGCAGCTGGCATTAGGGAACAGTCACTACTGGAACACTCTATTTGACAACATGAGATGATGTCCATTAAGAGCTTTAAATTCCCCTCAAATATGTGGTAGGAAACATCAAAGTTTATTTAACCCAGTGCTGAGTACTAAGAAGAGCAATAATAAACTTGCACTGAGAGCCTGATTCTCAACACATTTCCCTAAGAGCTTTATCTAAATGGCAAACATGACAGAAAGAATTGTTTCCCAGAGTCTTAAGTTTAGACATACTTGTGACACTTTCTCTGAGTCAAAGCAGATGATTTTAGTAAAAATTTTGCAGTTAAGAGAAAGGTCCATGGTCTTTCCCTTCTAGAAAACTCCTGGATAAATAGGGATGTCTGTTCCATACAAGCTTTTGTATGTATATGCTCTCAAATGGGAGACACCTGGGGGATTCGACTTTTCAAGGGAAGGCCTCGGAGATTGGCCCGATTTTGATTATGTCAACAGTATTTAATCCAGGAGAGTCTAGATTTGTTCTCTCTCTTTTTTTTTTTTTTTTTTTTTTGCGGTACGCGGGCCTCTCACTGTCGTGGCCTCTCCCATTGCGGAGCACAGGCTCCGGACGCGCAGGCTCAGCGGCCATGGCTCACGAGCCCAGCCACTGCACAGCATGTGGGATCTTCCCGGACCGGGGCACGAACCTGTGTCCCCTGCCTCGGCAGGCGGACTCTCAACCACTGCGCCACCAAGGAAGCCCTAGATTTGTTCTCTTTTGAGATTCACTTAGAGCAATTCCAAAATTCCGGAATTCAGTGTCCAGGCTAATCTAGACTCTTCTGAATTAGGAATGATATGGCCTGCTGTAAACCCAACCTCCTGGGGCCACAGGAGAATTGATGGAGGCTTAGTTAGTAAAAGGTGGCCTTGGCTAGAGAATTCTGTGCCTGCTACAATAGCAGGGGTCCCTTTGGGGTACAGTAGGGACCCCAAAGCAGTTTCCCTTTTTTGTGGGAGAGAGAGTTGATGATTCAGCCCCCCGCACAGTGGTTAGCAGCGTGGGCTCTGGGGGAAGGTAACCCAGGTTTATACGCCTCCCCTGACAGGTACCAGAATCTTAATCAAGTGCTTTTTCTCTCTCCGTCTCAAGATTCTGCACTTGTGAAGTGTAGCAACCGCTTTTCTCATTCAATATTCAATTATATGGTCAATATAACTAATGGCTTTTAAACTTTTTGCACAGTCTCTGGAACCTAGAAAGTGCTCAAATAACAACCAATGGTGCTCGGTGTGCTGGGTGAAGTCTGTACGTTTTATATGTGTAACTCATTTGATTTTCACAGACTGTATGAATTACTGCATTCCCATCTTATAGATGAAGGAACTGAGGCACATACAGACTAAGTAACTCATCCAACATCACATAGCTAGCTAACAGCAGATTACCTCTATTCATTTTAACCCAGGTCCTATGGCTCCAGAGTCCGTGCATTTAGCCACGATTTTCTGCTGCTTCTCAAATAAATGTGATGTTTTATTATTGTTGTTTTCCTTCCTGTAAGGCTTTCCAACTCCATGACACCAATGTGACCTCTGTTGCCTCAGGTCTTTTGTTCAGGGAGAAGTAGCAGTTGGCCCCTCCTATTGCTAAACCAGGGTAACCCATGACAAACCACTTGTCACTTGCATGATTCCCATGGTGAAGGGGAAATGGTAGCCGGAAATGCTGAAAGGCCATATATGAGGAGTTAAACTCTGGTTTGGATTCTAACACTCTCCTGGTTACATAACCAGGTTCAAGTTGGAATATTTCTATGCATCGTACATCTCTAGAATTTTGCGATAGTCTATTTACCTAAACTTGAATACTTCCTGAATACTTACTAAGTGAGATCATTGTATACTTTGCTGTGGATAGAAAAAAGAAATGAATCAATAGAATCCATGATCCCAACCGCAAGTAAATTGATTCTAGGATGATAGATGCCTATACAGGTAACCAGGGTGGAGCACCTGTGAGAGTTGGCAAGACCTGGTTTCAAACACAAGTTTCCTTTCCTGTCTGTGTATCACCTGAAGCAAATGATCTATCTGATCCTTCATTTTCTCATTTGTAAAATGGGCTTGATAATACTTTCCTTGTAAGATTTGAATCACTGCTGGTACTCATAAATGTTATTGAAAGTATTCAACAAATGCTTTGAATAAATATATTATTTAAAAGGAAGAGTATAAGAATGTCAGTAGGAAAAATATGTAATACTGTGAAAACTTTAAAAGTGTATGGACTCATGGACAAAATTAATTTCCATGTTCTATTTTCAAGATAAACTAAATAAGAGGTTATATTCTAGAATGCATTTTAAACTGGTTGAGAATTTAAAGTCTAGACACCAAACAAAATTTAACAGTTAAGACCTCTTCTAGCTTGTGATCTTCAGGAACGCCCTCACCACGTGCTTTGGCAGAGGGTGTGTTTGTGCTCACGGGTGCGACATGTGGGGTATCTTTTGTGGAGGAGGCCGGAAGATGCCTAGGTTGTCTGCTATCTCAAAACCCAGATCCCTGTAAAAGGCAGCAACATATGTTCAAGAAAAACACTGTGCTTTTCAATAGTGAGCAGTGAGAGGGAAGCTCTTCTTTCCCATACTTGATACTTTCTTCCATGTAAAAGGGGTTCCACTAGCATAAACTGTCTGGGCTGTCTTCTACCCCTTGCTGATTCCCATCCAGGGAGAGAGAGTGACTTTCTGACTGGTGAGGTTGGAAGAAGAAACACGGCGTGTACAGCCTACCCCTTCCTCTTCTCTTCTGGTGGGAGCTGCCAGTAGGAAGTGAGCCCTCGTCTCTGCTCCTGGCAGAGACGGATCTGCTCTGGAAGCCCAGCACCCCTGCAGTGGAGAGGGGGAGCCTCTAATTCTGGAGAAGGAGAGCGTGCTGTAACAGGATGCCTCTGGCCCATAGATGTGCTGTCACTTCCTCTGTTAACATCCTTATCGGTAATAAATGCTATTTTGTGGCCTCCATCTACCTAACTTCTCTATGTCTTAATTTATTTGGAATTCAACTGAGGGAAAAAAAAAGACATTAATTATTGAGTACTTTTGATTTCTAACATTCAAGAAGAAGTTGTTGACCCTTCCTCAGGGGACCTCTTGTTTTCCTGCTCAGATAGATAGGTTTGTACTGACTCATTTGCATTGCCTTCTCTCACCACCTTCTGACGATCCATGTAATTTTCAGGGTGGCAGTAGATTAATGGAGCTAATTCTCACATAGACTTTGAATACATTAAAGCTGAGTCAGGGACTTCCCTGGTGGCGCAGTGGTTAAGAATCCACCTACCAATGCAGGGGACATGGGTTCGAGCCCTGGTCCGGGAAGATCCCACATGCTGCGGAGCAAATAAGCCTGTGCGCCACTGCTGCTGAGCCTGCGCTCTAGAGCCCAAGAGCCACAACTACTGAGCCCATGTGCCACAACTAGTGAAGCCCTTGCGCCTAGAGCCCAAGCTCCACAACAAGAGAAGCCACCGCAATGAGAAGCCCGTGCACCGCAACGAAGAGCAGCCCCCAGTCACCGCAGCTAGAGAAAGCCACGCACAGCAACGAAGACCCAATGCAGCCAAAAAAAAAATAATAATAATTAATTAATTAATTAATTTTTTAAAAGATTAAAAAAAAGAAAAGCTGAGTCAATGAGTGGGAAGAATTTAATCATCATTTCATCCTCTGCATGTGAAATGTGCTGTAAAGAGATGTCAGTGAGTATGCTCATAATTACAAATGTACTATTTTCACTTATTACTTTAATGCTAAAGGAACTTGTTATATTACATTGTCATCAGACATTTGATAAGAATAAAATGCATATTAAAGTAGGACATGTCTATGCAACATGAGACTCGTGCCATTTAACCAATTTATAAATAAAGAAAAGATGAAGTGGAAGGAAACCAAGTTCAAAGAAATACTGCCCATTGATGGCCAAGCTGGATGCAGATGGGGGGTTTTGAACGTCCTGGGTAAGCCCTGACGCTGATGTCCTACCTAAACCTCATACAGCATAGCTCGCACGTTGACCACTTTAAAATTCAGTAACATCACTTGTTCAGTTCAATTCGGCAAGTATTTAATTGACTCAAACTTTCTATATGCCGTGTTCTGTGTTCTGTTTGGGCAAAAGAGCAATGGACCAGAGAAATATGGACCACGCCCGCAGGGAAAACAAAGGAAAGAACCCGTTTGTATTTGTTAAATTTGTAATTGTTAGCAAAGAAATATTTTCTAAAATTAAAAGTGCCATTATTTAAACATGTGTTACTATGATTTTTATTGCTTTGTTTCTTTCTTTTTTTTTTTTGCAGTACGTGGGCCTCTCACTGTTGTGGCGTCTCCCGTTGTGGAGCACAGGCTCCGTACGCACAGGCCCAGCGGCCATGGCTCACGGGCCCAGCTTCTCCGCGGCATGTGGGATCGTCCCGGACTGGGGCACGAACCCGTGTCCCCTGCATCGGCAGGCAGACTCTCAGCCACTGCGCCACCAGGGAAGTCCTGCTTTGTTTCTTATAATAGGAAAAAATAAGAAAAAATCCTGAGCCTTCATCAATAGGAGGTGGTTTCATAAATTATTATACTTCTACTCTATGGAATATTATACAGTTATTTGATAGAATGAGATAGATCTATATGCAGGAATTGGGAAAATGTAATGATATATTAAGAAAAAACTAGTTATGTCTACAATTCCGCTTTTGTAAAAAGAAAAACAACAATGGTAGTAATGGTATTTATATGTATACTGTACATGTTAGTTTAGCAAAGGAGTAAGTAAGGAAGGTGAATACCAAACTTTTAACAGTGGTTACATCAGTTGGGCAAACTTTTGAATTGTAACTCAGAGAAGTAGTATTAATACTTTTAATTAAAAGCATTGCTTTACTGGTGAAAAAATACATAATGTTAAGTAGAAAAGAATGGACTACATCTAAACTAAGAAAAATAAACAGGAGTATGGCGGAGATGAAAGTGTCAAGATGTTAATATTTGCCTCGGGATAGAATAATGATCATTATAAGTAAATTTTTCTCTCCCTCTGGACAGTTTTATGTATTTTCTGTATTTTTTACAGAAGCATGCATTAATGTGACAATCAGAAAGATATAAAATTATAAGGAAGATGTTTGCGCCCTTTGACTTAACTCCATTCTTAAGTTTCTTGTTGAAAATAGAACATACCAGAAGAATCCAAATGAGAATAATTTCTTTTAAAAAGTAATTATAAGGTGAAGCTATGCCCTCATTCCAGAAATAATTACTTAAAACTGTTTTTTGGATCTTCTTTTGGATGTCTCAGTGCATTCAGCAGAATCATTGGACTATTATACCTATCTAATTAAACAGAAGTTTATCTTTGAGCTCATCTCTGCGTGCTAACCACATTCCATTCTCGGTAGGGCCCACTCCACACTAATCTGTGGTATCACCACGTAAATTCATAGAAAAAAAACACATCCCTCAGAAATTACACCAGAAATTTCCCTCTAGTTATAACTATTTAAGAAGAAGCATGTTCTAAAGTCCCAAAATAATCAATAATAAAGAAAACGCTTCTTGTGTAAAAATTTACATTCTCTGAGGAGCTTAGAATTGGAATAATTGCTTACCGTGTGTGTGTGAAGTGTGAGGGTAACGCAGACAATCCATTTGATAAACACTATGGTTGCCCACCATGGTTCCTCTTCTCATTGCTGGGAAGTGCAGGGGCAGATGTAAATAGAAATTACACCCCAGGTATGGTTGATGGTTGTCCAGACAACTTCTGAGGCACTCAGGCTGGGCACCAGGGAGTAGGGATGGAGAGAAAAGAAATATACAGGGAAATGCAAGGCTTTAGTTCCTACCTGGAAAATCTATGCTGTTACAACCTGGCCATGAAGCAGGAAGACCTGCGATGGAGTTCTGTAATTTGAAGTTTTACTGAAATTGAACATGTCAGTTAACCTCTGAGCAGTCAATCTCTGATGGATCTGTGCTGAATTGAAAAAAAGCTTAAAAAAACCCCATACCACGCCCCCCCCAAGCCAAGCACTTTACAGAGTTATTGTGAGGATTAAAGATGATATTTGCAAAATTATATTTTATAAGGTGTGACGTTCAATATATAAGTTGGATATATCAATAATCAAGGGCATGTTATATTACTTGGGACACATACAGTGTCTTCCACTTGGTCATTCCCCATTAAGTATTTATTAAATTTGTTTGGTGAGTCAGAACATGTATTGGTGATAAAGTGATGTTTTGGCAGCCGAGGTTCCCTGGGTGAGGTAAAATTAAAAGGCAGTTAACGCTTTGCACGGCCACAAAATACTTAACATCATCGTGCAGTCTTAGAACCGGTAGGATAACATGCGGTCACTTGATTCAACCTTCTACTGGTGGCTGGCATTTATCTTCTCATCTATTCTATCCTAGAGCACTAATTCATTGATTCATTGTGACTCATTGATTCAATTATTCAGCCAGGAAACATCGTTTGAGACCTGATTATGTTTCAGACACTGTACTAAGAGCTGTTGATACAACGGTGAGGAAAGACAAACACTCCCTGTCCTTACAGAGGTTACAGTGTGGTATTTGAGACAGGTAATTGTCACATAATCACACAAACTATTGTGACCATGACAGTTGCTTGGAAGGATAGGTATGTAATTCCACAGGATCCTGTAATTTCTATGTTTGATTTAGTCAGAGAGGTCAGGAGAGAATTCGCTGAGCTGGAGGTGTGTGGACTTAAATCCAAAGGATAAAACGTAGTGGCCAGAAGATGAACAGAAGAGAGAAGAACATTCTAGGCAGAGGGAACAGCTTGTATAAAGGTCGTGCACGCAAAGGAGCATCGCAGTCTGAGTAAATGAAAGAAGGCCAGAGTAGCTGAATCTCAGAGTTAGGGGCTGGTAGAAGAAGATGAGGCTGGGGAGGTTTGTGGTAGCTGGAAAGCACACAAGACTTGAAGGCTGTGTTAACGGTTAGGGTTAGGGTTGACAATGTTTCTGAAGAGCAGTAGAAAGCAAATGACAGTTGTAAACGAGTGTGTCATAACCAGATCTGTACTTTGGGGGAAAAAAAAATCACTCTCATTGTGTTTGGAAAAATAGACCAGAGATCGGCCAGGGTTGATGTATTATTTTTCTATTGCAACTGAAAGAAATTATCACAAGTTAGGCATTTAAAACAATATCACAGGGACTTCCCTGGTGGCACAGTGGTTAAGAATCCACCTGCCAATGAGGGGTACATGGGTTCGATCCCTGGTCCAGGAAGATCTCACGTGCCACTGAGCAACTGAGCCCGTGCACCATAACTACTGAGCCTGCTCTCTAGAGCCCGTGAGTCACAACTACTGAGCCAGTGTGCCACAAGTACTGAAGCCTGTGCTCCACGACAAGAGAAGCCACCGCAATGGGAAGCATGTGCACTGCAATGAAGAGTAGCCCCCGCTCACTGCAACTAGAGAAAAGCCCACGTGCAGCAAAGAAGACCCAACTCAGCCAATAATAAATTAAACAAACAAACAAACAAAAACAATATCACAGTTTTTGTAGGTCAGAGGGTCTCGGGCATGGCAAGGCTCAGAGGGGTTCTATGTCCAGGATCTCACCAGGTAGGAATCAAGGTATCACCTGGGGCTGAGGTTCTCATCCTGAGCTCACAGTTTGCTGGAATTCATTTCCCTCTCCTGCTCTCCGTGCAGTCCCTCCTCTCTGAGCCAGTAACTCCTCCAGGTCAAGTCCAGTCTCTTCAACTTCCCCTTCTGCTGCCCCTCTTCTTGGGCTGGCCAGCAGCTCCACTTGGAAGGATTCATGTGATGATATTGAGTTTACCTAGATAATCCAGGATATCTCCCTATTTTAAAGCCAAGCTCATTAATAACCATTACATCTGCAGAGGCCCTTTTGCCATGTAGTATGTTATTCACAGTCATGACATCGGGAACAAAGGTCATGGCCAAAATTCTGCCTACTATACTTGATTTTGGGATACCAATTAGAAAGTTATTCTAATAGTTCAAGCAGGAGAGGTTGATTATCTGGACTAGAGGGGTGTCGGAAGAGATAGGGAGAAGTGTCTGTGTTAAAGGAATTGAGGAATAAGGAAGAGAAGGTATAAATGAACCTTCCAAGGTCTTTCTTGCTTACACAGTTGGATGAGTGGGGAGCTCACTACCTATAATGCAACTTGCTCCATTTTTAGACAGTTCTTATCATGTATTCTTCTTCCCCAGACTTCCAGTCTTACTGCCCATTTCCAGCACTTCTCTATCCTGCATTTCAGACTGACCCTGCTTATTCTTTTCTGCATAGAGGCAGTACCCCTGCAGGCGCTCCTGGCTTCCAACCATTACTGGGGACAAATACCAGAGAAGATTTGTTTCTTTAGTAATGTGTTTCTGATTATAAATATTATATTGATTCTCTTTAAATAGTTGTTGAATGAGTGAATGAAAAATATGAACTACTGGAAGACAAAGAAAGGAGATTGCAGCTCAGAGTAGTTGGGGAACATTCTTGGAGAAAGATAGATGGTTTTAGCTGTGAAGAATGGTACAGGGAACAAAGACTTAGGGGCAGGAATGTGCACATTTTTGTCAAAGGGAGCATCCTGGCCTGGCTGGAGCAGAAGGTACACAGAGGTAAGGATGAGGCAGGTATCATGTCAGGGAGTGGAATTTGGATGGACTCGGAGGGCAAAGGAAAGTCATTATACCGCCAAATAATATATATGCATTTTGCCTCAGGTGGCAAAGCATTAAAATTCCACAGGGCACCTGAGATCTAAGATGTCTATTTATTACCTTCTTCCCAGTTTCAACAAATCTGGAACAAATTACAGTCCTCAAATCATGAACATAATGAAAAAAATTTAGCAAGGCCCATATATTTCATAGTTATACTTGTGATGATGATTTTATTTTTTGTGTCCTCTGTTTCTCATGAAGTGGTTCACTGTTTTGACAGAGCAGCTTCTTGGATTATTTAATCTAAGAATAGTTTTCACTTACTTGATATTTTATTTTCTTTCAGGAATGGCCCTTATAGAATATGCATTTCTTTTCCTTGAATGAAATAATATATGTGAAAGTATTTTGTAAACCGTCAGGCACTACGGAAATGGAAGGGGAAATGAATATTACCTCCAGAGGTCTTCAGGGACGTAAACTACAGAAAGCATCAAGTCTCACTGCCCTGGTTTTCTTGCTTTTTATTGCAATAAGATGGACTATTTCATTATACCTGGAGATTATTTTTTTGCTACAGTTGAGAGGCAATCATGTTTGTCTGTATATCACCCAGTTACTAACTCTAAGAAAATTAACAAAACCACGTTGTTTCTGAGAGAAATGTTGGATGAACAATCAATCATATAACATACTCTTTGTTCAGAAGAAAAAAGAATTAAAATTCTGCCAATTTAAAAAGGCACATATTCGACTTGAATAGGGCAATGCAAATCAAAACCACAATGAGTTAACACTGCACACCAGTCAGAATGGCTATCATCAAAAAGTCTACAAATAACAAATTTTGGAGAGGATGTGGTGAAAAGGGAACCCTTGTACACTGTTGGTGGGAATGTAAATTAGTACAGCCACTATGGTAAACAGTATAGAGGTTTCTCAAAAAACTAAAAATAGAACTACCGTATGATCCAGCAATTCCACACCTGGATATATATCCAGAAAAAACAAAAACACTAATTCAAAACGATATATGCACCCCAATGTTTATAACAGCACTATTTACAATAGCCAAGACTTGGAAGCAACCCAAGTGCTCATCAACAGATGGTTGACTTAAGAAGATGTCACATACACACACACACACACACACACACACACTGGAATATTTCTCAGCCATAAGAAAGAATGAAATACAGTAAGTCCCCTATATACAAATGAGTTCCATTCTGAGAGCACATTCATAAGTCCTATTTGTTCGTTTAACAAAGTTAGCCTAGGTACCCAACTAACACAATCGGCTATATAGTACTGTACTGTAATAGGTTTATAGTACTTTTCACACAAATAATACATAAAAAAACAAACACAAAAAATAAAGAAAACATTTTTAATCTTACAATACAGTACCTTGAAAAGTTCAGTAGTACAGTACAACAGCTGGCATACAGGGGCTGGCATCGAGTGAACAGGCAAGAAGAGTTACTGACTGGAGGAGGGAGAGGAGGTGGGAAACGGTAGAGCTGACGTCTCCTATCGTCAGCAATAGGAGACGGAGGGAAAGCTGCAATTTCACTCATGCCTTATGTTGATGGAACGCATATTTGCATCTTTGAAAGTTCGCGACTTGAAGGTTCGTATATATGGGACTTACTGTTCTGCCATTTACAGCAACACGGGTGGACTTAGAGAATATTATGCTTAGTAAAATAAGTCAGACAAAGAAGACATACTATATGATATTACTTATATGTGGAATCCAAAAAATAATACAAATGAATGTATATCCAAAACAGAAACAGATTCACAGACATAGAAAACAAATGTATGGTTACCAAAGGGGAAAGGGAAGGGGAAAGGGACAAATTAGAGGAATGGGATTAATAGATACAAACTATTCAATACAATACATAAAATAGATAAGCAACAAGATTTACTATACAGTGTAGGGAATTATACCCAGTATCTTGTAATAATCTATAATGGAGTATAATCTGCAAAAATACTGAGTCACTATGCTGTGCACCTGAAACTAATGCAATATTGTAAATCAACTATACTTCAATAAAAATAATAAAAATTTAAAAAATTAAAAAGCACTTATTCCTCATATTCCCCACTCGACTCTTCTCTCCTTAGTATGGAATTCTACATGCAGTGTCAAGAAGAACAGTGATTTCTATTAGTCCCTAACGCTGCAATGTTGGGCTGCCCTGACCGGGAGACTTTAGTTCTGTGTTCTAATAGCGAAACTGTTGCATTAAAATTTTTAAGGAACATACTCAAAAATAAAAGTATTTTCCAAAATGGGATCATCACTCTTTTTTTAAAAAAATTATTTATTTTAATTTATTTATTTTTGGCTGTGTTGGGTCTTCGTTTCTGTGCGAGGGCTTTCTCTAGTTGCGGCAAGCGGGGGCCACTCTCCATCACTGTGCACGGGCCTCTCACTATCGCGGCCTCTATTGTTGCGGAGCACAGGCTCCAGACGCGCAGGCTCAGTAGTTGTGGCTCACAGGCCCAGTTGCCCTGTGTCATGTGGGTTCTTCCCAGACCACGGCTCGAACGCGTGTCCCCTTCATTAGCAGGCAGATTCTCAACCACTGCGCCACCAGGTAAGCCCCATCACTCTCTTTATCCTCCATAAATTAGCTCAATCATTCTTCCTGAACATAATATTAAAAAAAAAAGACATGAAAGTATGATTACTCCACAGAATGATCATTGCTTTTGTTTATTTATTTTTGTTTTATCAATGACATCCTCTCAACCTGATCTAACCCATTTCAAATCCACCCACATACTCTTTTCCTATCTCTCTTATAAAAATTTATTTATTTTAAATAGTGAAAATAACATATCTTTGCCATTCTCCTGGCTTGCCATTCTATTGCCTTTAGGCTAAGAGAAGGACGTCTTATTCTAAAGTCAAAATTGAGAATTGACTGAGTTGTATTTTAGTTAAAGACTGAGAATAGGAGGGTTTTATAAAGAAATGTAAGGCTCTGGAATTTTGCTTTCTTTTGATTCAGAAAAATCTAAACCTGTTGTCCTTCAGGGCATTACACAAAGCACATCTGTTAAATCAGGATTTTCCTGAAAAAATGGACAGGGATTCTCTTGACAATTTGACCTATTTGAATTCTGCTGGGCTGCCATACATATGCCTGGAGTGTCAGTCAAAGAGCGCATATTATAAACCAAAATTTAAAAATCCACTTGGCTTTATTAGAACCATTATCCATGATCCATTAGAAATGATCTCCCAAATTTTCATCTAATCAAATGCAGTTTTATTAACTACTCTACATGCTTAATAGCCAACTTGCTCTATTCATTGTGATTCAAGGTTGTATCTCTGCAGCCATCGTAAATCACTTGTTATGCTCTCCTGCATTATAATACCAGCATAACCTTTTGCTGTCTCTTGCTGTCAAAACATTCCAATCTAATTTGATGCAGTTTTATTCTACATGTGTGCATCTCTCTCTAACCTACAGAGTAGCAGAAATAATTGAACGCATCTGAGAAGTTTTTTCACCAAACACCTGTAATAATTAAAACTCTAAATATATGGAAAATTCTTGACAATACTGCTCATCATTCAGAACTTCTTTTCGCAGGCCTAGCAAACAAGATGTGAACTGTGTACAATGGCTAGTCAAAGATGGATGAATAATGGAAGCTTTATTTGCTAAACATTCTTAAGGATCCCATTTATGAGCCATCTAAAACATGATTCATTGGATCCATTAGTGCTTCCCACACCAGTGGCAGACGGGCATGAAAGACCCCCATTTCCAGGCCTTATGAAATGGTAGTTCTTATTGTGCCTGAAACAAAAATGATTCCATACTACTACTTTCCATATAGCTTGCATGTGTACTTGCATTGAGTTTTCCCTGGCTGTTCTGCAAGACATAGATCTTCTCCAGATGCTTGGATCACATTTGCCAAATAGGTGGTCGATCCAAAGGGTCTCTGGCATTTCACACCAATCGCTGTTAGGGAAATACTCTGAAGGGCATAAAAGCTCAATGTGTGGTAGAGATTTAACTAACAGTGTAGTCTTTTTTATCTCTTACCTGACTCTTGAAACACAATATGATATATTTTGACTGAGAAATGTTTTTTTCTCGTTTTCTATTTTTAGATACATACCACCAGAGAGGGACACAGGAAATCTATGACAGCCCGACCTAAACTATTTGGAGACGAGGCTAGAAATTAAGTTCCTAGCAGGAAACCACATGTATTTTGAAATCCAGTATAATGTGCATCAAAATCATCTCTTCCTCTTCTCTAGCACAGCATCAGTCGCTATATTCTTTTACTAGAGAAAAAGGCTGTCTTTTCTCTTGTTCATAGGGGTACATGAGGTGTCTTTATAATGCAATGAATTGCTTGGCTGGCAATGAAGCATTCGCTCTCCTGATGTGCTTTCCCACGACTCAGATTCTTTGAGAAAAACTTAATTTTCCTTTTACTATCCCTCACGTGGATATAGAGTCAGATTTCATTATTTTTTATCTGTAGTTTCCTTAGCCATATCACCGATGCATCCCAGGAACCAATTCCTGAAAAACAAAAAAGGGCTTAAAACCTTTTATTGCTTCTAATATTGAAATACACTAGAAGTACAGAAAAAGAAAGACGTTTGCTTTTGCTTGTCTAGGAAAGCAGTGTAATGTCACTGCAGAAAGGACCTCACATGTATCACAGCATTTCTGCAGGAAAATTGGACTCATCCTTGATGCCTGGCTGGGTGCCAAGGACCCGATCAGGAGTACAAAGTACACAATTTCTGCTGTGTAACTGTTTTCTCTGCAACAAAGGAAGCCAAATGAGTGCATAATATGTATTATGTATCTCCTTTATGGGCACACATTTAGTGTGTGTCATATAAAAGGTAAATGAGCCTAAGTCCTAGCACTGTAGCCTGAAGGAAAGGAGGACAGACCTTCGTCCAACCATGGTCAGAGAATGCTTTAACAAATTAAAGATATACATGAGGCTTTCCTTCTATGCGTTGATGCCCAGAGACAGCAAATGCAACACTGAGACAGTAAATGAAACACAGAGACAGCAAATGTGGCGCTGTGTGTATATTTGAACATAGTAAATATTTTCTCCAGGTCTCCTAGGGATGCTGTTTCATGAAGTCATACATGGAAGACATTCTAGAGGGTACGAGTAGAGAACATAAACATTAATTCTTTTATTCACTTGCATTTATTGAGTCTTCCTATATGCCAGGCACAAAGGATGATATGTGCAACAACATCACTAACTTCCAGCTCAGAGTCAGGTGAGTTCACATGAAGAAAGTCATGTGAACATGTAAGTAGGATGAATGTGATAAGTGTGGGGAAAAAAGTGTATCTAAAGTGCTGTGGAAACAAAGGCAGGAGTAATTCACTCTGCTTACTTTTTTAGGGGGGTGGGGTATTGCCTAAGATACCTCCTATTTCCCATTTCAGCTAATTTTTCTAGAGCACTTACTATCATGTGATATAGTATATATTGTTTATTAACCAGTTTTTCTTTCACAGTGTGCACCAGCCCTACCTCAAATGTTATGTAGACCCTCTGAGAATAGGCACTTTTCAATTTTATTCACAGTTACATCTTACTGCCTGGGACAGTGGTTGACATAAAGCCATTGCCAAATAAGCCTTTGTTGAGTGAAGGAAAGGCATGCCAGCTGTGTGTCAGATTCTGTATTAGATGCTAGACATACAATGGTGAATAATACTCACAGTCTGCCTGACCATAGACAGCTTACGTTCTAAGAGGGGAGAGGTAGACAATACACAAAGAAGTATGATGATTTCATACACAGATGGGTGCTAACGACACAACAAAAGTGGAGACATCATAGAGGGAGAAGAAGGATGTTGCTTAACTAGAGATGACAGAGAAGGCCTCCCTGGGAAGACGACATTGGAATTGACATGAGATCATGAGAAGCAGGAAGCCATGTGCAAGTACAGGGAAGGAGGATGGATGTCAGGGGGAAGAAAGAACAAGTCCAGGCCCTGAAAAGGGGACTGTCAAGAATCGGACAGGCCAGTGTGCCCAGAATGAATTTACAGAGCGAGAAGTGAAGGGCTGGGAAGTCCCAGGATCCTGGGATTTTATCCTGGAAGCAAAGGGAAGCCACCAGAATATTTATAGCAGGGGAATGACATAATCTTATTTACGTTTTAGAAAGTAAATTTGCAGAGTTGTTTGAAGTTACTATGGTTGTGAAGGAGGGTCAGGAAGGTCTGGTCTAGGTGTAGGAGAGACGTGATGGTAGCTCGTGAACTAAGGCTGTAGCAGTGAGGATGGTGAAGAATGCTTGGTGTTGGGATAAATTATGGGAGTCGAACTGACAGGACTTGAAGAAGGATTTAATGAGGAGATTGAACCTCTGAGTGAGCGGACAACACAGGGTAACAAACAGATTGGTTTTAGTTAAGCAGAAAATATAGCCAGAACATTATAGGAAGTTAGGACGAATGGTGAGCTTCCTAAGGTCTGTTCGTCGGAAGTTTGAATCAATGAGCTAGTGAAGAGGAGAAACAACTGCTCCATTAATCTAATGCAGAGAAAAATCATTTAACCCTGGGTAGAGTGCCATGTAGACAAAATAGCCAACAGATTGACTACATTTTCCACATTTTAGCTACTTGTTTTTATACTACAGACAGAAAACTTTCTTCTGTGAATGGATGTAATGGATGAAGCAAAAGAAAAAAATCTGGATTTGATTTCAAACTTGGTTTCAGATTAGTGGGGACACAAATACCGTGCCACCATATATGACCTGAGAAGCCTGGGGAGATAAAAGAAAAAGAGACTAATGTAGTTATTTGAACCAATGAAAGAATGTCGTTTCACACGAAAGCTAGTTAAAAATTTTTACCGTTGGCCTGGAAATGTTTTCAAGTTTACATTTAAATATAAAAGGGTGTGGTTTTTCAGGAAGTTCATTTAAATATAATGAATTAAAAGGGTGCAAAGAGGACTTAGAAGACTCTGGGGAGCTACTTCGTTTCCCACCACCAATTCTTTACTGCGAATAGATCACTTTCTCAATTTTTCTAGAAAGATGATCTTTCTTGAGCCTTCCCAGGAAGATTCCGGGAAGAAGCTATATGTTTGTGTTCAGTATCATGAAAAATGAGTTAAGAGCTCAACAAAGCTATAATTAAGCTCATTTACTCATTCATTTGACACATATGAGTTACACTGAAGTCCAAAAGTATGTGATAAATATTTAAACCTCTTTGAGGTCAGGAATAATATCTGATGCATCTTTCTATCTCTTCAGCACTGAGCACCAGTTTGTGAATTAAATGAATGAGTCTGGCAAAGGGAAAAGTGACAAGGCTGGAGTCATTTAGCAAAGCTTCAGGGACAAAGTAGAATTTTAACTTGTCCTTTAGCAGAGGAATAGTCTATCTAGAAATTAAAAGAGGTAAGGAGTCAAAAGTATTAATAAATTTGGAAGAAAGATTTGCCTCCTAATCCAAAAATGGACAGATGGATATAAGATTATTCATTCATTCATTCAACAATTTACTTAGTACCCCCTCTGATCTTGGCATTGCGCTATATTTTAAGCATGCATTATAAACTATTCACACTCTCTGCCCTAGTAAGACTTAGAGTCTAGTGGGGGAGATAGTTAAGAAACAAACAAACAAACAAACAATTGAATTGAAAAACAAAAGAAATCCAGTTTTTTTTCTTGTGATGAGAACTTTTAAGACCTATTCTTCTAGGGATTTTCAAATATCCAATACAGTATTATTAACTATAATCACCATGCTGTGCATTACATCCCGAAGATTTATTTTATAACTGGAAGTTTGTACCTTTGGTTACAAAAAACTTGTAACTGTGTGGTGATGATTGTTAACTGGGCCTGTCATTTCACAATATATACATATATCAGATCATTATGTTGTACACCTGAAACTAATATGAAAAAAGAAAAAACAATGCAGATTGTTCTAATTGGAAAATAATGACAGATTGGTTGATCAGGGTGATCTGGGAAGATCTTTCTGAGGAATGACATAGGATTTGGTGAGAAGAAGCCACCCATCCTAAGAGCAGAGCATCTTCTGTGGGAAGGAAGGAATTGAGGAGACTGAGGCTCCAGGCAGAGGACACAGCACGCAGGAAATAACTTGGCTCCTTGGGGAACAAAAAGGAGGATTTGTAGCTCAATTTTAAGTCTTGGTTTTGAATAAAAATGGGATATGCGACTGGAGATCTCCTAGAATAAAGGAAATTAACAGCCTAAAAGGGGGTGAAACGTCACTGGTAATATTCATTCTTTTCATAAATATGTACTGAGTCATTCCAGGCATTGGGGAGAGAGTAGTAAGAAGCTTGCACTCTAGAAGGGGAAGGAAAATCAGAAAACAAGTAACTCAATAAACACTTTTTTTTTAACATCTTTATTGGAGTATAATTGCTTTACAATGATGTGTTAGTTTCTGCTTTATAACAAACTGAATCAGCTATTCATATACCTATATCCCCATATCTTCTCCTTCTTGGGTCTCCCTCCCACCCTGCCTATCTCACCCCTTTAGGTGGTCAAAAATCACCGAGCTGATCTCCCTGTGCTATGTGGCTGCTTCCCACTAGCTATCTATTTTACATTTGGTAGTGTATATATGTCCAGGTCACTCTCTCACTTCATCCCAGCTTACCGTTCCCACTCCCCTTGTCCTCAAGTCCATTCTCTACATCTGCGTCTTTATTCCTGTCCTGCCCCTAGGTTCTTCAGAACCATTTTTTTTTTTTAGATTCTATATATGTGTGTTAGCATATGGTATTTGTTTTTCTCTTTCTGACTTACTTCACTCTGTATGACAGACTCTAGATCCATCCACCTCACTACAAATAACTCATTTTCATTTCTTTTTATGGCTGAGTAATATTCCATTGTATATATGTGCAACATCTTCTTTATCCATTCATCTGTCAATGGACACTTAGGTTGCTTCCATGTCCTGGTGATTGTAAATAGAGCTGCAATGAACATTGTGGTACATGACTCTTTTTGAATTATGGTTTTCTCAGGGTATATGCCCAGTAGTGGGATTGCTGGGTCGTATGGTAGTTCTATTTTTAGTTTTTTAAGGAACCTCCATACTGTTTATCTCTGGGCTTTCTATCCTGTTCCATTGATCTATATTTCTGTTTTTGTGCCGGTACCATACTGTATTGATTACTGTAGCTTTGTAGTATAGTCTGAAGTCCAGGAGTCTGATTCCTCCAGCTCTGTTTTTCTTTCTCAAGATTGCTTTGGCTATTCAGGGTCTTTTGTGTTTCTTTACAAACTGTGAAATTTTTTGTTCTAGTTCTGTGAAAAATGCCAGTGGTAGTTTGATAGGGATTGCATTGAATCTGTAGATTGCTTTGGGTAGTAGAGTCATTTTCAAAATGTTGATTCTTCCAATCTAAGAACATGGTATAGCTCTCCATCTATTTGTATCATCTTTAATTTCTTTCATCAGTGTCTTTTAGTTTTCTGCATACAGGTCTTTTGTCTGCTTAGGTAGGTTTATTCCTAGGTATTTTATTCGTTTTGTTGCAATGGTAAATGGGAGTGTTTCCTTAATTTCTCTTTCAGATTTTTCATCATTAGTGTATTGGAATGCCAGAGATTTCTGTGCATTAATTTTGTATCCTGCTACTTTACCAAATTCATTGATTAGCTCTAGTAGTTTTCTGGTAGCATCTTCAGGATTCTCTATGTATGGTATCATGTCATTGCAAACAGTGACAGCTTTACTTCTTCTTTTCCATTTTGGATTCCTTTTATTTCTTTTTCTTCTCTGATTGCTGTGGCTAAAACATCCAAAAGTATGTTGAATAATAGTGGTGAGAGTGGACAACCTTGTCTTGTTCCTTATCTTAGGGGAAATGGTTTCAGTTTTTCACCATTGAGAATGATGTTGGCTGTGGGTTTGTTTTATATGGCCTTTATTATGTTCAGGTAATTTCCCTCTATGCTTACTTTCTGGAAGGTTTTTATCGTAAATTGGTGTTGAATTTTGTCAAAAGCTTTTTCTGCATCTATTGAGATGATCATATGGTTTTTCTACTTCAATTTGTTAATATGGTTTATCACATTGTTTGATTTGCATATATTGAAGAATCCTTGCATTTCTCAGATAAACCCCACTTGATCATGTTGTATGATCCTTTTAATGTGCTGTTGGATTCTGTTTGCTAGTATTTTGTTGAGGATTTTTGCATCTATGTTCATCAGTGATATTGGCCTGTAGTTTTCTTTCTTTGTTACATCTTTGTCTGGTTTTGGTATCAGAATTATGGTGGCCTTGCAGAATGAGTTTGGGAGTGTTCCTCTCTCTGCTGTATTTTGGAAGAGTTTGAGAAGGATAGGTGATAGCTCTTCTCTAAATGTTTGATAGAATTCGCCTGTGAAGCCATCTGGTCCTGGGTTTTTTTTTGTTGGAAGAGTTTTAATCACAGTCTCGGTTTCAGTGCTTGTGATTGGTCTGTTTATATTTTCTATTTCTTCCTGGTTCAGTCTCGGATGGCTGTGCTTTTCTAAGAATTTGTCCATTTCTTCCAGGTTGTCCATTTTATTGGCATAGAGTTGCTTGTAGTAACCTCTCACGATCCTTTGTATTTCTGCAGAGTCAATTGTTAGTTCTCCTTTTTCATTTCTGATTCTATTCACTTGAGTCTTCTCCCTTTTTTTCTTGATGAGTCTGGCTAATGGTTTATCAATTTTTTATCTTTTCGAAGAACCAGCTTTTAGTTTTGTTGATCTTTGCTATTAATAAACACTTTTATTTCAGATCATCATAAGGTGCTATGAAGATGACACAATATCATGGGAGTGACAATGACTGCTTTCAATAGGGAAGTCAGAGAAGGTTCTTGAGGAGAAGACACCAGCTGTGTAGTCTCTAGTGAGAGCATCTCCACAGAGCATGTGCAAAAGTCTTGAGATCTGTGGTTCTGTTCAGATCTTTCCAGTGTCACAAAGGCTGGAAATATTCTCATGGTCCCTCTATCCCACAGCACGTCAGCACCCCTCACCCCATTGTGTCCATAGCCAGCCCATCAATCATCTCCCGAAAGCCAAAGTCATCCATGTATGCTGTACCTCCTCTAGCTCCTTGACTCTTGTCTCTCTTCCTGTCACCCTGTGCAACTTACCTTCCCACTCTAGTTACACTGCCAGCAACACCTTCTCTTTCTTGAGGTGGGGACAGTGAAGAGGTTTTGTGGTCTGTAAGCTGGGAGGAGGCTCAAAGAGCATAGCGCAGGAACCCTGCCTGGCCAAGGAGGCTGCATCAGGAAATGGGTGTGAGTAAATATCAGCTTGGGCAGAGTTCACTGACAAGCCTGAGATTCAGTTCAACAACATGTCACTGAGTTCCTATTGTGGGGCGCTGAGCCAAGTGCTTGCATCTTCCTGACATATGTGTGAACGTTTCGCTGAGAATGTGAGCTCTAAATGTGGAAGCAAATGCATAGTTACTCACACATAGGATAAGAATAAAGTGGAGAATTATGTTCTCAAAGATAAACTGAGACTTTATCAAGTTACAATGAAAGATGAACTGAGATGTTATCAAGTTGCTATGTAATGAGAAACTATATAAAATATACAAATATATTTTTCCTTATAGAATTGAAGAATCAGACTCAATAACCATGAACTTAGCCCCTATTATATACCAAAGACAATACTTGGAAAATGAATTCAATTCTTACAGTGGTCCTATGCAGTAAGTCAAACTTTCCCCATTTTACTGGCAAAGGATAGGGAACAGCCTGACACCTGGTCACGCCCTAGAAAGAGGCAGAGCAGGGGTTCGAATGCAGGTCATCTGACAACAGACCTCTGGGATCATCTTGTGAAACATCAACTTCTGCTCAGCACAATGGCAACATGCTGGGAAGCAGGCTGGGGAAGAATCCAGAGCAGTGATGGTTACACCTGTTTAAGAGCATGAGTTAGAATCTCATTGTTACCTCTTTCTAGCCCTGCTAGCTTGGGCCAGTAAATTTACCTTCCTAAGCCTCAGGCTCCTGATCTCTAAAATGGGACTACTAATAAAACCTACCTCACAGGGTTGTTTAAGGATGTAATGGCACACTTGGCACTCAGTAATGGGAGCTACCTATTATCATCTCAGAGGAGAGAATTTAGCACTTAGGGTGCTCTTTTTAAGCATCGTCACATCCGATGGAGGGCCGGGCTCTATATGATGCTGTCCCCAAGACAGAGGCTCCTTGCTCTCGGGCTCTCTCCATGGACAGTGAGCAACCCAGTCACCCCCATTAAAGCATACACTTCCTGTGCCTGCAGCCAGGACAGAAATGCCAGGGGCCATGAGTGGCAGTCAGCAGTGACACTCATGGCCTCATACACATCCACAACCCGAAATCTCTTGTCAGAGAGCATTGAGGTTTCCTGCAGTAGAGCCTCACATTTTTTGTTTTTGACATCTTTATTGGAGTATGATTGCTTTACAATGGTGTATTAATTTCTGCTTTATAACAAAGTGAATCAGCTATACATATACATATATCCCCATATCTCCTCCCTCTTGCATCTCCCTCCCACCCTCCCTATCCCACCCCTCTAGGTGGTCACAAAGCACTGAGCTGCACATTTGAGTCGAAGTGCTGCATTTTTAACATAATCCCTGCCCCCCTGTACCTTCTAGATGTCTGAGTAAGGTGATTTACATAAATATCCCACACACTGTGTCAGAACATTTAAATGTGGACCTTTGAATCGGGCTCTTATTAAGAAGAAATTCATTTCTAATTCAAATAAAATTTTTTTTGCATGCTTACTCCATCAAACTTCCTGCCTAATAAATTATGTAAAAAAAGTTAAAAATAAGTGAGTCACGTGACCTCTGAAGTTAGAAAATACATCAGAAAAAAGAAAAAGGGAAGTGAATTGTTCTAAGTATACCAGAAAGGCCTTGTGTATTCAGAAACTCATTCCTTTTTTCTCCAAATCAATATGCAGTGCTCAGCACAGAGAACTGTCAGAGAACTATTGAATATAAAGCACAGAAGATAACAGCAGTGATTACAACATGCAATTGTGCAGCTGTGATATCATCTCCTCCCTCTCAGCCTGGTCCCCTCCATCAGATTGGTTGCTATGTTAATATTTTAGGCTTAAAGGACTAGAATTAATGCCTTCAGTTTTGTCTCTGATGTGTTGGTTTTCTGTCAAAAATTCCTGACAAAATTAACAGCCAATGAATCAGGATAATTAGAGATGGAGCGATGCAGCCTTGGAATCACTGGGTACACCGTCATCTCCTGCTTGGATGCAGGGCCTTGGCACGAGACGACGCCCCTCCTCATTCTTCTACAGGGCAACTATCGTCAGCTATGAATAGGTCACCAATTATTTTTTTCCTTGAATAATGAATGTGGAGGATGACCTTCCTCTGGTTTGATGAACAACCACCAGTACGAAAAATCAGATGAAATCTGGAGAGGCGACTGGAGAAGGTGTTAGAAAGCCCCTAAAAACTGAAAAAAATTAAATTAAGAAGAATATACAGCCTGATCATTTTACCACCTTGTTCTTTTTTGATGATGATGTGAAATAGGTTTCTGTTAATAGAGAGAACCTGTGAAATAGGCAAAGATCCTCCAGAGAATGCTCCAGGTCATTCAGCCTTACAGAAAATAGGGAAGTGTTTGGAGGAAGATGAAAGACACACAGGAAGTTGACTGCTGGAGATGAGAATGTGCCACCATAGCATTTTCATGTCGAGTCCCAGACTCTGCCCCTCCCCTACGACATCTCTTCCTTTTCCTCTGAAGTCTTCACTCCTGAAGACGAATGTGGAGGGAGGGAGAAGGGGAAAGCATGATATAAGCGTCTGTCTGCCAATACCCTACTTTATGGTCAGGAATCATTAATCTTGATGACCTTTCTTTTTTCATCATTTCCTTAAGAACGGTTGAGAATTCAGAGTTTGACTGCTGTCAGTGGCTAAAATCTTCCTAATCCAAACCTACTTCTGGTTTCTAATAGCCAGCTGGTTACCCTCATGCCAATTTCATTTGTCTCTGAGAAATTTACTTAACTTCTGAAAAGACTTTCAGAAGGATAAAATGCTACCATGGATCCTCTTGGGATCTAAGCTGTGACCACGGTGTATATGAGGGTTTTCTGAAGCTTAGTGGGTATAGGTCACATTCTAGGTGCTCCAGCCTGTACCTCGGGTGGCTTTCTGAAACTCAGTATGTAAGGGTCACATTCTAGGCACTCCGACCTGTACCTTGGGTGGTTTTCTGAGGTTGGCTGAGGGTGCCAGCAGTTAGGTGTCAGAAGTAAGTGGTCTTCAAAAAGGAGGTGAGTTGGGGAAGCAGGAAGGTGAGAAGCAGATGAAATCCAAGAAGGGTCGTATCTCCCTTGATTATGTCTTTTTCAATCAGTGGGGGCTGGTCAGCAAGGAGTGTGGGAAATATGTGGTATGTTAGGAACAAGGCTGATGCAATAAATTATGAAACTGTCTGTAGCAAAATTCCTGTGAAATACCCCATCCACCCTTAGAAAAATGGTTTGCCTTTGCCCTGGGAAATTGCTTACCATAAAGATGTTAGGTAATACCTATGCTTTACAGCACCCCATTACAGATATCCAAATGGCTCCTGCACGCTATAACAAAGCACCAAGCCCTCTCTACGCTGATTTAACAGCTCTGGAAGCATCGACGGACATAAATAATTAAATAATTAAATACGCATATAAATCTTTTCTCCAGTCTTCCGTCTAAAATTTTCACTTTTCTACAGAGTGGAGAAGATTAACTTTTAATGTTACTAAATTAGTTAGAATAAAACTTAAGAATAGGCACATCTGAACATTTGATACAATGTATTTTCTTCCTCTCATTATGACAATAGTACCTAAAGCCCCTTCCTCATTTAGCTGTTACTTGAGCATCAATAATCCATTAAATGAAAAGGGCTAAGCATTGAAAAGCATTAATTGAATTTTCCTCTATTAGGACCAACTAAACTTGATCAGATATAGGTCAAAAATAGAATACATGTCCAACTCTTGATTATCCATGGAAAGGAAAACAATGTCTGATGTGGATTACACTGTAATGACAAATGATTCTAAACTTTATTTTTATTGGATTTTTAAATATTATGTAAATTTTCAGCACAAGAATAGAGAGTGAATTGTCGGACCATGTCTGGAGTTAAATCACGTGTGACTGGAAGATCTCATTCCATTACTTTGCACTTATTAAGATAATTTAATTGTATGACCCCAGCACACTACAGGCTCTTGGTTAGGCTTTGGAAACAATTTGTGGATGTTTGATTGTGTGTGTGTGTGTGTATGAGATCATTCCAAATCATTTTCCTATACTAGTTCCTCTTGTAGTAACTTATAACATGTATATATTTAGACATATTTGAGTAAACTTATTTTATTAAGTATGGTTTAAAGCAGTGGTCCCCAACGTTTTTAGGACCAGGGACCTTTTCGTGGAAGACAATTTTTCCATGGACTTGGGGGGAGGGGATGGTTTCGGGATGATTCGAATGCATTACATTTATTTTGCACTTTATTTCTATTATTATTGCATTGTAATATATAATGAAATAATTATGCAACTCACCAAAATGCAGAATCAGTGGGAGCCCTGAGCTTGTTTTCACTTTCCACTCACTGAGAGGGTTTTTTTGTTTTGTTTTCTTTTTTGTTTTATTTTTTACATCTTTATTGGAGTATAATTGCTTTACAATACTCTGTTAGTTTCTGATTTATAACAGAGTGACTCAGTTATACATATACATATGTTCCCATATCTCTTCCCTCTTGCATCTCCCTCCCTCCCACCCTCCCTATCCCACCCCTCTAGGTAGTCACAAAGCACCGACTTGATCTCCCTGTGCTATGCGGCTGTTTCCCACCAGCTATCTATTTTATGTTTGGTAGTGTACATATGTCCATGCCACTCTCTCACTTTGTCACAGCTTACCCTTCCCCCTCCCCATGTCCTCAAGTCCATTCTCTAGTAGGTCTGTGTCTTTATTCCCGTCTTACCCCTAGGTTCTTCATGACATTTTTTTTTCTTAGATTCCATATATATGTGTTAGCATATGGTATCTGTCTTTCTCTTTCTGACTTACTTCACTCTGTATGACAGACTCTAGGTCCATCCACCTCACTACAAATAACTCAATTTCATTTCTTTTTATAGTTGAGTAATATTCCATTGTATATATGTGCCACATCTTCTTTATCCACTCATCCGATGATGGACACTTAGGTTGCTTCCATCTCCTCGCTATTGTAAATAGAGCTGCAATGAACATTTTGGTACATGACTCTTTTTGAATTATGGTTTTCTCAGGGTATATGCCCAGTAGTGGGATTACTGGGTCATATGGTAGTTCTATTTGTAGTTTTTTAAGGAACCACCATACTGTTCTCCATAGTGGCTGTACCAATTCACATTTGCACCAGCAGTGCAAGAGTGTTCCCTTTTCTCCACATCCTCTCCAGCATTTATTGTTTCTAGATTTTTTGATGATGACCATTCTGACCAGTATGAGATGATATCTCATTGTAGTTTTGATTTGCATTTCTCTAATGATTACTGATGTTGAGCATTCTTTCAGGTATTTGTTGGCAATCTGTATATCTTCTTTGGAGAAATTCTATTTAGGTCTTCTGCCCATTTTTGGATTGGGTTGTTTGTTTTTTTGTTATTGAGCTGCATGAGCTGCTTATAAATTTTAGAGATTAGTCCTTTGACCGTTGCTTCATTTGCAAATATTTTTTCCCATTCTGAGGGTTGTCTTTTGGTCTTGTTTATGGTTTCCTATGTTGTGCAAAAGTTGTTAAGTTTCATTAGGTCCCATTTGTTTATTTTTGTTTTTATTTCCATTTCTCTAGGAGGTGGGTCAAAAAGGATCTTGCTGTGATTTATGTCATAGAGTGTTCTGCCTATGTTTTCCTCTAAGAGTTTGATAGTTTCTGGCCTTACATTTAGGTCTTTAATCCATGTTGAGCTTATTTTTGTGTATGGTGTTAGTGAGTGTTATAATCTCATACTTTTACATGTACCTGTCCAGTTTTCCTGGCACCACTTATTGAAGAGGCTGTCCTTTCTCCACTGTACATTCCTGCCTCCTTTATCAAAGATAAGGTGACCATATGTGCATGGGTTTATCTCTGGGCTTTCTATCCTGTTCCATTGATCTATATTTCTGTTTTTCTGACAGTACCATACTGTTTTCATTACTGTAGCTTTGTAGTATAGTCCGAAGTCAGGGAGCCTGGTTCCTCCAGATCCATTTTTCATTCTGAAGATTGCTTTGGCTATTCGGGGTCTATTGTGTTTCCATACAAATTGTGAAATTTTTTGTTCTAGTTCTGTAAAAAATGCCAGTGGTAGTTTGATAGGGATTGCATTGAATCTATAGATTGCTTTGAGTAGTAGAGTCATTTTCACAATGTTGATTCTTCCAATCCAAGAACATGGTATATCTCTCCATCTATTTGTATCATCTTTAATTTCTTTCATCAGTGTCTTATAATTTTCTGCATACAGGTCTTTTGTCTCCTTAGGTAGGTTTATTCCTAGATATTTTATTCTTTTTGTTGCAATGGTAAATGGGAGTGTTTTCTTGATTTCACTTTCAGATTTTTCATCATTAGTGTATAGGAATGCCAGAGATTTCTGTGCATTTTGTATCCTGCTACTTTACCAAATTCATTGACTAGCTCTAATAGTTTTCTGGTAGCATCTTTAGGATTCTCTATGTATAGTATCATGTCATCTGCAAACAGTGGCAGCTTTACTTCTTCTTTTCTGTTTTGGATTCCTTTTATTTCCTTTTCTTCTCTGATTGCTGTGGCTAAAACATCCAAAAGTATGTTGAATAATAGTGGTGACAGTGGGCAACCTTGTCTTGTTCCTGATCTTAGTGGAAATGGTTTCGGTTTTTCACCATTGAGGATGATGTTGGCTGTGGGTTTGTTTTATATGGCCTTTATTATGTTGAGGAAAGTTCCCTCTATGCCTTCTTACTGGAAGGTTTTTATCATAAATTGGTGTTGAATTTTGTCAAAAGCTTTTTCTGCATCTATTGAGATGATCATATGGTTTTTCGCTTCAATTTGTTAATATGGTTTATCACATTGTTTGATTTGCATATATTGAAGAATCCTTGCATTTCTCGGATAAACCCCACTTGATCATGTTGTATGATCCTTTCAATGTGCTGTTGGATTCTGTTTGCTAGTATTTTGTTGAGGATTTTTGCATCTATGTTCATCAGTGATATTGGCCTGTAGTTTTCTTTCTTTGTGACATCTTTGTCTGGTTTTGGTATCAGAATTATGGTGGCCTCCTAGAATGAGTTTGGGAGTGTTCCTCCCTCTGTTATATTTTGGAAGAGTTTGAAAGGATAGGTGTTAGCTCTTCTCTAAATGTTTGATAGAATTTGCCTGTGAAGCCATCTGGTACTGGGCTTTTGTTTGTTGGAAGAATTTTAACCACAGTTTCAATTTCAGTGCTTGTGATTGGTCTGTTCATATTTTCTATTTCTTCCTGATTCAGTCTTGGCAGGTTGTGCTTTTCTAAGAATTTGTCCATTTTTTCCAGGTTGTCCATATTATTGGCATAGAGTTGCTTGTAGTAATCTCTCATGATCTTTTGTATTTCTGCAGTGTCAGTTGTTATTTCTCCTTTTTCGTTTCTAATTCTATTGATCTGAGTTTCTCCCTTTTTTTCTTGATGAGTCTGGCTAATGGTTTATCGATTTTGTTTATCTTCTCAAAGAACCAGCTTTTAGTTTTAGTGATCTTTGCTATCGTTTCTTTCATTTCTTTTTCATTTATTTCTGATCTGATCTTTGTGATTTCTTTCCTTCTGCTAACTTTGGGGTTTTTTTGTTCTTCTTTCTCTAATTGCTTTAGGTGCAAGGTTAGGTTGTTTATTCGAGATGTTTCCTGTTTCTTAAGATAGTATTGTATTGCTATAAACTTCCCTCTTAGAACTGCTTTTGCTGCATCCCATAAGTTTGGGGTCGTCGTGTCTCCATTGTCATTTGTTTCTAGGTATTTTTTGATTTCCTCTTTGATTTCTTCAGTGATCACTTAGTTATTAAGTAGTGTATTGTTTAGCCTCCATGTGTTTGTATTTTTTACAGATCTTCTCCTGTAATTGATATTGAGTCTCATAGCGTTGTGGTCGGAAAAGATACTTGATACAATTTCAATTTTCTTAAATTTACCAAGGCTTGATTTGTGACCCAAGATATGATCTATCCTGGAGAATGTTCCATGAGCACTTGAGAAAAATGTGTATTCTGTTGTTTTTGGATGGAATGTCCTATAAATATCAATTAACTCCATCTCGTTTAATGTATCATTTAAAGCTTGTGTTTCCTTATTTATTTTCATTTTGGATGATCTGTCCATTGGTGAAAGTGGGGAGTTAAAGTCCCCTACTATGAATGTGTTACTGTCGATTTCCCCTTTTATGGCTGTTAGTATTTGCCTTATGTATTGAGGTGCTTCTATGTTGGGTGCATAAATATTTACAGTTTTTATATCTTCTTCTTGGATCGATCCCTTGATCTTTATGTAATGTTCTTCTTTTTCTCTTGTAATAGTCTTTATTTTAAAGTCTGTTTTGTCTGATATGAGGATTGCTACTCCAGTTTTCTTTTGGTTTCCATTTGCATGGAATATCTTTTTCCATCCCCTCACTTTCAGTCTGTATGTGTCCTTAGGTCTGAAGTGGGTCTCTTGTAGACAGCATATATATGGGTCTTGTTTTTGTATCCATTCAGCCAGTCTGTGTCTTTTGGTGGGAGCATTTAATCCATTTACATTTAAGGTAATTATTGATATGTATGCTCCTATTCCTATTTTCTTAATTGCTTTGGGTTTGTTATTGTAGGTCTTTTCCTTCTCTTGTGTTTCTTGCCTAGAGAAGTTCCTTTAGCATTTGCTGTAAAGCTGGTTTGGTGGTGCTGAACTCTCTCAGCTTTTGCTTGTCTGTAAAGGTTTTAATTTCTCCATCAAATCTGAATGAGATCCTTGCTGGGTAGAGAAATCTTGGTTGCAGACTTTTCTCCTTCATCACTTTAAATATGTCCTGCCAGTCCCTTCTGGCTTGCAGAGTTTCTGCTGAAAGATCAGCTGTTAACCTTATGGGGATTCCCTTGTGTGTTATTTGTTGTTTTTCCCTTGTTGCTTTTAATATGTTTTCTTTGTATTTAATTTTTGACAGTTTGATTAATAGGTGTCTTGGCGTGTTTCTCCTTGGATTTATCCTGTATGGGACTCTCTGTGCTTCCTGGACTTGATTAACTATTTCCTGTCCCATATTAGGGAAGTTTTCAACTATAATCTCTTCAAATATTTTCTCAGTCCCTTTCTTTTTCTCTTCTTCTTCTTGAACCCTTATAATTCAAATGGTGCACTTAATGGTGTCTCAGAGGTCTCTGAGACTGTCTTCAGTTCTTTTCATTCTTTTTTCTTTATTCTGCTCTGCAGTAGTTATTTGCACTATTTTATCTCCCAGGTCACTTATCCATTCTTCTGCCTCAGTTATTCTGCTGTTGATCCCATCTAGAGATTTTTTTTTTTTTTTTTGCAGTACACAGGCTTCTCACTGTTGTGGCCTCTCCTGTTGTGGAGCACAGGCTCCGGACGCCTAGGCTCAGCGGCCATGGCTCACAGGCCCAGCCGCTCTGCGGCATGTGTGATCTTCCCAGACTGGAGCATGAACCTGTGTCCCCTGCATCGGCAGGCGGACTCTCAACCACTGCACCACCATGGAAGCCCTATCTAGAGTATTTTTAATTTCATTTATTGTGTTGTTCATCGTTGCTTGTTTCATCTTTAGTTCTTCTAGGTCCTTGTTAAATGTTTCCTGCATTTTCTCTATTCTGTTTCCAAGATTTTGGATCATCTTTACTATCATTATTCTGATTTCTTTTTCAGGTAGCCTGCCTATTTCCTCTTCATTTGTTAGGTCTGGTGGGTTTTTATCTTGCTCCTTCATCTGCTGTGTATTTTTCTGTCTTCTCATTTTGCTTATCTTACTGTGTTTGGGGTCTTCTTTTTGCAGGCTGCAGGTTCTTAGTTCCCATTGTATTTGGTGTCTGTCCCCAGTGGCTAAAATTGGTTCAGTGGGTTGTGTAGGCTTCCTGGTGGAGGGGACTAGTGCCTGTCTCTGGTGGATGAGGCTGGATCTTTTCTTTTTGTTGGGCAGGTCGACGTCTGGTGGTGTGTTTTGGGGTGTCTGTGGACTTATTATGATTTTAGGCAGCCTCTCTGCTAATGGGTGGGGTTGTGTTCCTGTCTTGCTAGTTGTTTTGCATATGGTGTCCAGCACTGTAGCTTGCTGGTTGTTGAGTGAAGCTGGGTGTTGGTGTTGAGATGGAGATATCTGGGAGATTTTTGCCGTTTGATATTATGTGGAGCTGGGAGGTCTCTTGTGGCCCAGTGTTCTGGAGTTGGCTCTCCCACCTCAGAGGCACAGCACTGACCCCTGGCTGGAGCACCAAGAGCCTTTCATCCACACGGCTCAGAATAAAAGGGAGAAAAAGTAGAAAGAAAGAAAGAAAGAGGATAAAATAAAATAAAATAAAGTACGATAAAATAAAATAAAGTTATTAAAATAAAAACTAATTATTAAGAAAAAATTTTTTTTTTTTTTTTTTGCGATAAGTGGGCCTCTCACTGTTGTGGCCTCTCCCGCTGCGGAGCACAGGCTCCGGACGCGCAGGCTCAGCAGCCATGGCTCCCGGGCCCAGCCGCTCCGCGGCATGTGGGATCCTCCCGGACCGGGGCACGAATCTGTGTCCCCTGCATCGGCAGGCGAACTCTCAACCACTGCGCCACCAGGGAAGCCCAAGAAAAAATTTTTTAAAAAAGTAAAAAAAAAAAAAACAAAACAAAACAACAGCAACAAAATAAAAAACAAAAAACGGACAGACAGAACCCTAGGACAAATGGTGAAAGCAAAGCTATACAGACAAAATCTCACACAGAAGCATACACATACACACTCACAAAAAGAGGAAAAGGGGAAAAAATAATAAATCTTGTTCTCAAAGTCCACCTCCTCAATTTGGGATGAATCGTTGTCTATTCAGGTATTCCACCGATGCAGGGTACATCAAGTGGATTGTGGAGATTTAATCTGCTGCTCCTGAGGCTGCTGGGAGAAATTTCCCTTTCTCTTCTTTGTTCACACAGCTCTTGGGGTTCAGCTTTGGATTTGGCCCTGCCTCTGCGTTTAGGTCGCCTGAGGGCGTCTGTTCTTTGCTCAGACAGGACGGAGTTAAAGGAGCAGCTGATTCTGGGGCTCTGGCTCACTCAGGCCGCGGGGAGGGAGGGTTACCGATGCGGGACGAGCCTGTGGCGGCAGAGGCCGGCATGACTTTGCACCAACCTGAGGCATGCCATGCGTTCTCCCGGGGAAGTTGTCCCTGGATCACGGGACCCTGGCAGTGGCAGGCTGCGCAGGCTCCCAGGAGGGGAGGTGTGGAGAGTGACCTGTGCTCGCACACAGGCTTCTTGGTGGCGGCAGCAGCAGCCTTAGCGTCCCATTCCCGTCTCTGGGGTCTGCACTGTTAGCCACAGCTCGTGCCCATCTCTGGAGCTCCTTTAAGCAGCGCTCTTAATCCCCTCTCCTCGTGCACCAGGAAACAAAGTGGGAAGAAAAAGTCTCTTGCCTCTTCGGCAGGTCCAGACTTTTTCCCGGACTCCCTCCCGGCTAGCCGTGGTGCGCTAACCCCTTCAGGCTGTGTTCACGCTGCCAGTCCTCTCCCTGCGATCCAACCGAAGCCCAAGCCTCAGCTCCCAGCCCCTCCCGCCCCGGCGGGTAAGCAGACAAGCCTCTCGGGCTGGTGAGTGCCAGTTGGCATGGATCCTCTGTGCGGGAATCTCTCCGCTTTGCCCTCCGCACCCCTGTTGCTGTGCTCTCCTCCGCGGCTCCGAAGCTTCCCCACTCCGCCACCCACGGTCTCTGCCCGTGAAGGGGCCTCCTAGTGTGTGGAAAACTTTCCTCCTTCACAGCTCCCTCCCACTGGTGCAGGTCCCATCCCTATTCTTTTGTCTCTGTTTATTCTTTTTTCTTTTGCCCTACCCAGGTACTCGAGGAGTTTCTTGCCTTTTGGGAGGTCTGAGGTCTTCTGCCAGTGTTCAGTGGGTGTTCTGTAGGAGTTGTTCCACGTGTAGATGTATTTCTGATGTATCTGTGGGGAGGAAGGTGATCTCTGCGTCTTACTCTTCCACCATCTTCCTAGTTGTACTGATAGGGTTTTGATATGAGTCTGCAAGCAGTTGATTTATTATGGTCTCTGTGCAGTCAAACCTCTCTGCTTATGATAATCTGTATTTGCAGCTGCTCCCCAGTGCTAGCATCACCGCCTCAGCTCCACCTCAGATCGTCAGGCATTAGATTCTGATACAGAGTGCACAACCTAGATCCCTCGCATGCACAGTTCACCGTAGGGTTCGCACTCCTATGAAAATCTAATGCCGCCGCTGATCTGACGGGAGGAGGGGCTCAGGCGGTAATGAGAGTGATGGGGAGTGGCTGTCAATACAGATGAAGCTTTGCTTGCTGGCCGCCGCTCACCTCCTGCTGTGCGGCCCTTTTCCTAACAGGCCGTGGCCCACTACCAGTCCGTGGCCCAGAGGTTGGGGACCCCTGTTTTAAAGTGTTTTATTTCTTATTTACTTTTATTTTTTTATTTTTTTGAAGTATAGTTGATTTACAGTGTTGTGTTAATTTCAGGTGTACAGCAAAGTAATTCAGATTCTATTCCATTACAGGTTATTATAAGTTATCAAATATAGTTCCCTGTGCTATACAGTAGGTCCTTGTTGGTTATCTATTTTATATATAGTAGTGTGTATCTGTTAATCCCAAACTCCTAATTTATCCCTTCCCCCCGCACATTTCCCCATTGGTAACCATAAGTTTGTTTTCTATGTCTGTGAGACTTTATATTTTGTAAATAAGTGCATTTGTATCATTTTTTTTTTTAGATTCCACATACAAGTGATGATAAGATATTTGTGTTTGTCTGACTTACTTCACTTAGTATAATAATCTCTAGGTCCATCCATGTTGCCACAAATGGCATTATTTCATTCTTTTATGGTGTTTTAAACAACAACAACAGCAAGATAATAGGCTTCCGATTCTGATCCTCCTTAATCTCCACCGAAAAGAATATTTAGGGAACAGTAGCACCAGTATCAATGCCACAGTGATCTTTTGATCTTCCTGTTTATTTTTTTTTTAAATCTAAAAGAAAGTGAAACTGGCAAGAATGAAAATAGATATTCCCAAGTATACCTTACTAGAGCAATATTGTGACCCAAATTTCTGAACAAAGAAATTTAAGTGTATGATAATAGACCACTAATTTTATAAAATACTTAATTATACAAAATTTTAGTTAAGAGAATTTGATTAATCCACGAAATTTTATTCAACTTGAATTTGACTAGGTCTTAGAAAAACTGATCTCTACTGAAACAGCATTGCTGCAAACTGCATTATAATGTGTTCGAAGTATCAGAATCTCCCAGATGGGACTCAGGGTAGCAATAGAGGCATATAGAGGCAATTTAAGAAGTAATTTAATCCCCAGGGCACAGTGAAGGAAAAGAGAATAAATAACAAAGTAATGGCTGACTAGCATGTGTTATTCTTAAGTCTATCAAAGGTAATTATAAAAAATGTCCTAGATATAAGTTTTATTATCTCTTCTTAGAATGAAATATTTTTATTAAAGCATCTTTAAAATATCTAGGTTTATAAATGTTTTAACATAGGTCGATTGGGGACATGTTTTTTTTTTTTTTTAAACTGGTGAGAGAGATTCTTTTTCAAAAGAATTTCACATTAAAATTATTGAATCTGATGAGACATTGAAAAGCACACTTTTTCCTCTCAGAGTAGCAAACTTTGAAGAGAAAAAAATGTCCTAAAGAATGAAAAACCAAGTTAAAATAAAGAAAATCATTGACCATTTGGTTTATAATGTTATTTACAAAGGTCTTATGACTCCTGGAGGCCTATTTTTTACATGCATGAGCGTTTATGTATTTTGTTTTAAAATTTATGTCAACTTCACAAATCATTTTTTTAAACCATTACGTCTGGAAAAGAAAAGCCTGAGTCTTTGGGAAAACAATATTTTGCAGGTCATTTAGTGGACTATATAACAAAGTCATTTCATTTTATGCCCCAAATCTGATTGAAAGTATGTCTGTGAATTCTTTTCAAGGCCCAGGAATAGAATGCCAAGGAAGCAAGGGGATCGATCCTAGTTATTTTAACTACCTGGGTTCAAGAGTCCACAGTAACCTTGATTTACTTTTCTCTCACTCTTTTTCCTGGTCTGTGGTTTCCATGGTGAATTACTTTAATGCAGGTAGACTAATCCCATATTCTTTTGACTCAGACAGTTCCAGAGGTGATGTATCTCAGTGGTCTCTGTGAAATCCAGTCATAGCAGGGAGAGATCTCCTTTCAGAAAAGAAATCTGCTCGCCGAAAATAGATAAGCTTCCAATAATTAAAAAGGAAAATCAGGTTAAAAGGTTTAATGAGGTTTTGTCCTCGTGATTAGTCACATCATTTTATTAAAAGAAAAAAAAAATACTCCAGTGAGCCTTCTGTGCCGTAACAACTCAGATTTGCATGGTGTGCTGCGGTTTACAAAGATTTCTCACAGATAATCTCATTTTAATTCATACAGTGCCTGCTTATTTTTCTGTTAGATTTTAGGACTCTGCTGTGATCAGTCATAATCTGAAGTTCATGGCTGGCTATAAACACAACCAGGGCAATAGAAGGTGAATTGTTTTGGATGAAATATAACAGAGACCAATAATTGAAACCCCAGAACTCAAGTTCAAATACTATTCCATCTCTAGCACGATCTCAGAGCCAAGACTTCCCAGATGACATCAGTGTGAGACTCTATTGTCCTTAATTTGATTTTTTATTATTCAATATCATTTCCTGGGAGACAGTCTTCTTATTTAAGTTTAGTTTTTCAAACCATCTTATCTTCACCACCGTTTGTTTGAAGATTTCCTAATTGAATTCTTAACAGAAAAGCCTCCTTGCGGTCAACACCCACAGAAATGAAATAGAAACAATGGATACAGGGATTTGCTTTTGAAATACTGATAAGTTCAGGTAAAATCAAATGCTTCACAGTGTGAAAATCGCTCTCATTCTTATTTGTAAAATTCAAAGAAGCATTTCCTAATCGTTTGTGTAGATCCAGTTTCGCTTCATAATTTCCAGACTACCACCTGGATGTACTGAGGCTCTTCTGTGACACAGTTGAGCTAGTTCCGAAAGTTCCTCCTTTTTCTCTGGGTTCCTTTGCTTTTATTCCACTAGGACTCGCCACCTCAAATTGTTTTATCCGAACTATGACTGAACATGAATAAACAAATGGAGAATTGAGGCAATTATACTATTAATATGAGCAGGAAAAAAAAAACCCAACACATTGCCTGAGTTATCACATTGCCAATTCTTGGCAAACATCTTTTTCTGTTTCAGTGATGTGGAAGACTGCCTGACTTCTTTTCTCGGGGAGTGTAGATCTGGTCCGTGTCACATGGCTCTGAGCATTCAGTGTCTACACATGATTGCCTCATTTCCTGCTGCCTCAGACTGTATCTATTCTAGGAAGGCTAAGCTATGATAGGAAGGTTCAGTGGTTCTGAAGTATAGTACTTACAAAGATATCCCTGTGAACACTTTGATATTTTAAGTTCTTAACTGATGTTAGGGCCTGTTCCACTGGTCATGGTGAGCTGGACCAACTGATATTTTCATTCATTCATTCACTCATTCATTATTTATTGAGTGCTCTGTGCCAGGTCTCCAGGATACAAAAATGACAATCTCTTGGTGCCAGCACTTGAAGAGTTCGAAGACATTAAAAAAGTATTTACAAATCACTACTAGAAAACTATGACTACAAAAAATTAAAAATAGAGCTAACCTGAAATCCCACTCCTGGGCATATATTCGGAGGAAACCATAATTCGAAAAGATACATGCACCCCAGTGTTCATTGCAGCACTGTATTCGATAGCCAAGACATGGAAGCAGCCTAAATGTCTGTTGACAGAGGAATGGATAAAAAACCTGTAGTATATATACACAATGGAATACTACTCAGCCATGAAAAAGAGTAAAATAATGCCATTTCCAGCAACATGGATGGACCTAGAGATTATCATTCTATGTGAAGTAAGTCAGAGAAAAACAAATATCATATGATATCACTTATATGTGGAATCTTAAAAAAATGATACAAAGGAACTTATATACAAAACAGAAATAGACCCAGAGACATAGAAAACAAATATGTTTACCAAAGGGGAAAGGGAGAAGGAGGGATAAATTAGGAGTTTGGGATTAACAAATACACACTACTATATATAAAAAAGGACCTACTGTAGAGCATAGGGAACTATACTCAATATTTTGTAATAACCTATAAGGGAAAGGAAAAAAAGTAGTTATAATACAATGCAATAAGTTTGAACAATGAGTCCACTGTGGGTAAAAACACACACCCTCTAAAAGTTTCAGGGAGACAGAATCAGAAGCCACAAGCAATTTCCCAAGAATATACTTTTCATTCTTATCTTGTTTTATTTTTCTCCTACAATCCTTTAAGAATGAGATAAGCCAGTCTCACTAGGTATTCATTTGCTACTTCTCAAAGATCTTCAGCTTCTGAGAGTTTGGGGCTAGACATTTTCAATAGAGCAGGATTTGGCAGAGGTTGGTCAAATATCTCTGCCAAGGCTCTCCCTGGCAGATGGCAACAGCTGTTTGGGATTGAGTCAAAGTACAGGATGAGCCCCTGCAAAAAGTCCTTTTTATTACACTAATGGCTTTTTCCCTCGGAGTGGTTATTCATTGTATCAGTGCATAATTGTTTTTGTTAATGCATTTGCTCAGATCATACAAAAATCTAATTATTCTGTGTAATGAATCATTAACAATTTCCATAAATTCATTTCAGTGTTTGCATGCTGGCATTCAGGTTATGCTAATAAATGTAAAATATTCATGCCTTTAAGTCTGAGATTGCCCACTATGTTCGAAAAATTTGTTTTAGTAAAGGTACTAAATTTTGAATCTGCATTTTGTAAAATACTGAAGTGTAAACTGCAAGATTATTCTTGAATAGAATATTCTAATTTTCTATTCACTTTTTAAACTGAGTTCTTTTATTTCCTTCACAACCCACGTTCACTTAGCTACAACAAATGACACGTGGTCATGTTTAACTTAAGAGCATTAATTGGTGTTTGGTAATGAAAGAAGATCAAAAGTGATTGTCGTTGACCTTTTCCACTTTGATTTCTTCACATTGAAACTCAGCCTTTGATCCATTTGCTGAAACAGATATTAGGAATATGTACCCTATTATCATTATTTTTAATCAGAGAAGGGGAAAATAAACCTTGAATTCTAGCCATAAAAATTCACCACTATAAAGTACAGAGGTTTTCTACATTATTATTATTGTTGTTGTTATTAACATGCACTGTGTGGCAGGTACTCTGTTCAGTGCTTAATATTCTCCATCTCATTTAATCCTCCCCCAAAGCCCCTTAGGTTGGTCCTCTATTTTCCTCAATTTACAGATGAGAAACTGAGATTTAGAGAAGTGAAGACACTTGCCCAAGTTATTAGTTTTGCATAGTGGTTCTCCACTGAAGGAGATTTTGCCTCCTTGGGAACATTTGGCAATGCCTAGAGACATTTTTCATTGTCACAGCTGGGCAGAGGGCAACTGGTATCTGAGGAGGAAAGGCCAGGGATGCTGCTAAACATCCTACAATGCACAGCGCAGCCCCCATAACAAAGAATTATCTGGTATAAAACATCACTAGTACTGTGGGTGAGAAACCCTGGTGTAGCAGCTGTGTGTTGCCCATGTCACAGCCCCTTCAGTGACCGATTTCAGAGCAGCTGTGGTGGACAGTGGTGCATCTTACCAGCATGTGAGGTTGTGGATCTTGGCTTTTCTGCCTCAGGGCTTTCTCTGAAACACCAGTGTAGGTGCATTCTGAGATTGTGCAGGAGTTGACACCTGGGGGCAACCCTCCACCAGTATGCAACCTGATGGGACACTTGAGGGCCTTCTACACAGTTTCTCCTCATGTCCCCAGATAGATGGAGTCTCAGTTGCCTACAATGGTAACCAACTGGTACAACGGACACTGACTGACTCAGTGCCACCTCTTACTGGCTGAGGGTTGCCCCAGGCTTGTCAACACCTCTTAGATTCTAGGCCATATCTGTTGCTTGGCTTCAGAGAAAGATTTGGGGCAGAAAATCAGAGATAGCACCACCTGAGCAGTGTATTTAACTACACTGAACTGTCTGCTAAAGCTGGTTGAAATCAGTAACATATATGTTATGGGTTTTTAATCACTTCCCTGTCTCACTCCCTGGACTCTTTCTTCTTCCTAGACCCGCCTTTGAAATAAACTACCTGGACCCAAGTCCTTATTCAAGCTCTGCTTTCAAGGTAACCCAAACTAAAACAGAAAGCTAGCAAGTCTACTCTGTTATATTGCAAGTCCAATTAAACAGAACCCAATGCTGGCTGTGTCACCTGATAAACAAGGGAAATCTGTCCATCGGCACCCTTTGGCTTACAATGCCCTTTCCACTTGAAGTTCCATGGTCAACTATTTAATACTGCTTTATCAGGACTCTAAATGCTCTCACTACTTTATTTTTCCCCAAACCCAATAACACATCCTCAATGATGGAATCAACCTTTTGCTGTTGTTTTTGTTTTCTGTGCAGAAGTGATATTGGCTTGAGAGAGGAACCCAACATACCTGACCTATTGTAGATTTATGCTGAGAACTTGAACTTAGCCTTTGCTACTGTTTGGAAATCTTTCAGGAGTGTTTGAATGACTTCCTCATATACTTCTTATTCCTTTCTAGCCCCAGGCCTGGCTTCATAAGCCCTCTCCTCCATATCTCTTTGGACCATTTGACACTTTCTTCCTGAATTTTTTCTTTTTTTTTAACTTCCATGATTATACTATATTTACTACTCCTTTGATCTGACAGCTCTTTTTTTTTTTTTGTAATCCACTAGTATCTCTTTTTCTTTCTTCCAATCTGAAAACAAGAATTGTCATATCTCCTTTTTTATACTCACTTTATGGGCGAGCTCATTCTCTTCTATAGGAGTGTAAGCTACATTTCTGTTTCCAGCTCTGATATTTCCCCTAGGTCCCCAGGTCATTGCTGACTGTCCACTTGATTAACCCATCAGCTAATCTTCTCCTAGGCAGCCTACATGGCTCAGAAGAAGTTGAATTCCCTCTCAAGTCCAGGAACGCACCAGAATGGTCTAAGGACAATCTCCTCCTCTTGCCCAATTGATTCAGCAATTTTCATATAAAACAGTTCAGTTTCCTGAGATTCAAGGTAAGATTTGTTGGGGATTCTGGGGAAATTCTTCCTTACTCTTCTGGGAGAAATTTCAGAAGCAATTATCTTTTTTTTCTCTTCCTTTTTCTCAGTATATATTCATGTGTGGATGTGACATCTGGAAGGGAGGTCATTATGTTAATATCACTTTGGGGATGAATCCACCGTGTGGACGAGTGCTGAGTCAAATGACTCTCAAGGAAATGGAACTAAGGAAACTGGATTAAGTCCCTCTGAATGAGTGCACTTCTTTTGGACAGCCAGCAATGGGAGTCAATATTTTTCCTTGTTTAAGCTACTTTAAGTTACTTGCAGCCAAAGGCTCTTAGTGAGAAAATGTTGTGCCATGGTCTTTTTGGAAGAACCTCAGTCTCTCCATTTTCTCCCATTACAACTGTCATCTCTTGAATGCACACCCATTACTGGCAGTCTTCCAGTGAAACTACATACTTGCATTCTCTCCTCTTTCTGATTCATCTTCTATACTGTTGCCAGGTCAATTTCCCTAAAAGACAAGTTTCATTATGTTACTCCGTAAATTTCCATAATGGTTTCTTTCTTTTCACTTTCAGCTTTTAGTCCAAACTCCCAAGATTTGTTTTTAAGACTTTTCATAATCAGACATCTTTTTGTATACTCAATATGGTTTCTCTGTGCTCCCCAACATACAATTGAAATCTTTCCTCTTAATATTTTCACAATAGAGAAATGATTCCCCTGTGACAATTCCATGTACACTTTCAGTCTTTCTTTAATTTCTAGATTCTCCTAAATTTTTCCTTAATAGATACAGTCTTTATTCATTTAAACAGTCTTTATTTTATTTATTTATTTATTTATTTATTATTATTTTTTTTTTGCGATACGTGGGCCTCTCACTGTTGTGGCCTCTCCCGTTGCGGAGCACAGTCTCTGGACGTGCAGGCTCAGCGGCCATGGCTCATGGACCCAGCTGATCCATGGCATGTGGAATCTTCCCAGCCCGGGGCCTGAACCCGTGTCCCCTGCATCGGCAGGCGGACTCTCAACCACTGTGCCACCAGGGATGCCCTAAACAGTCTTTATTAAGTGCAGACTATATGTTCCAGGTATGCAACGAGCAGTGGATTTATAAAGACAAATGTCTGAAAAAGTCCTCTTAGGAATAATGAAATAAAACTTCAGAAACACTGTTCTAGATACTGGGTAAACTTTTTTGCAATTCATGAAACAGTCCTGCACAATTGGAGAACTGTTCTGCCACAAATCCCAGCACTGCCGTTAATCCCAACACTGGTGGAGTTGCTTTTATGTATTTATTTTCTTTTTAAATCTGTAATTGCAATTTGAGACAACAGAAAGCAGAGTATTTTACTGCCAATTATTTCAGATCAATTCCTCCTCCCCCACTCAGTTAAATTATCAGTGCCTTGAGAGCAGATGCCATCTCATATATTTCTTTCATACCTTCCTTGAGAGAATAGCATGAAATGTCTTTACGTTGGTCTCTCTCTCTCTCATTCTCTGCATACTCATTTTATCCATTTCTTATTGGAGTGCAAGGAGTGATATTTGCAAAGCTGATACTAACCGTGGTTAAGAACAGATTTTTGCTTTACTGACTTAGCACACAGGAGATGATAAAAAACATTAGCTCTTATTAATGATAATAAAGGAAGCATAGAAAATGTCTTGATTGATGAAAATGCCTGCCTTAGTCTTGTTGCTATCACCTTTGCCCATTCTCTTAAATTCATATCTTAGTAATAGAGTTTAAAAATTATTGTCAAACCAATGAAAGGTTTATTTTCTTACTCTAAACATAATCCTAACTCTCTAATATTTATTTCTTTATATTCTCTTACAAATTTTGTCCATATGTAGTTGATTTTTAATTAAAAATAGCAATACTGAATAGGTAGTCAGTGTCACTGACTATTTTATTCATGTAGAATCAATAGTAGATTGATGTAGAATCATCATTAAATGATGTAGAATCATTTAATAAAGATGTTTCAGTGTTTCTACCTAATTATCAGAATTGCCATTTTAACAGCTGCATAATGGCCCATCACATTTATTGATTGCTCTTACTTTTTGTTGGACAATTTGTTTCTCGTCTTTCATCATTATACGTGATGCTTCTGCCTAGTCTTTCCGCCACTGATTTTTGTCATCCTCTATTAAATACTGCCCCTACCCCCTGGATTATTGTCTACTTGCTTGGATTCTGACTATTGTGATTTACACATGCATCAATTCACCTGCCTGTACTTAGCGCTGATCAATGATAGTTGCTTGATCCTTTACATTCCTGGTTCCAAAGAGTTGGTGCTTCTGATCCCCGCTGCTCAAGAAGGATTTGGTATAGCTCGAGGCACGTGTGGGAAGTCAGCTGGATGTTTCACGGTAAGAGAGAAGACATATCCCAGAATAACTGAAACTCTTTAAAGATAAAATCCACATATTTCCTCTTTTGATAAAGTGCTAAATTATAGTAAATGTGCTCCCAGGATACCCATGGATTACTTGATGATAATAAAAGATAACAGCTGAATATTGTTTTCAATTTTGAAAGAGCAAACAAATCAACAGCAATCATAACATTACTTTATATGCCTAAACTAGGATGGAATAATGTTTTCATAGAAGATGTGATCTGGGTTCAAATAACATCATTTACCAAATGCAGAGGATTGCTGTAGCTCTTGACTTAAAGATACATTAAATCTATCAAAGTTAAGAGTCAATATAGACGCAGGTCAGATTCTATGACAAAAACTCAGAGACCAGGGCTTCCCTGGTGGCGCAGTGGTTGAGTGTCCACCTGCCGATGCAGGGGACACGGGTTCATGCCCCAGTCCAGGAAGATCCCACATGCCGCGGAGCGGCTGGGCCCGTGAGCCATGGCCGCTGAGCCTGTGCTCCGCAAGGGGAGAGGCCACAACAGTGAGAGGCCTGCATACCACAAAAAATAAAAAGAAAAATAATCAAAATAAGATTGCTAAGTAAGGTTGTGAATAAACAGTCTACAGAAATCAATTATATATATTTGATGAAAGGGAGGAAAAAACTCTATTCAATAAGAAAAATAAAACATTTAGGAATAAGAGTGAGATTTATACAAAGATCTACTTAAGATTTTAAGATGCTACTGAAACATACATATGGACAGGTGTATCATTTCTTGGATGAAGCAAATCAACATCATAAAGATGTGATTCAATAAAAATAGCAACAGCATTTTTATTTTGGAATCAGACAGGCTGGTACTAAAGTTCAGATGGAAAAATAAAAGACAAGAATAGTCAAGAAAAATCTGGAGGAGTGGCGAGGAGGACTAGTTCTTCTGCATATTCAAATGCATATTTTAAATCTTCAATAACAAAAACAATATGGTACCAGTACCTGAATCGAATGACAGATCAATGGAACTGAATAGAAAAACCAGAAATAGGTCTAAAATAAAAGGATTTAGCATATTAAAAATGTGACGCCCCAAATCAGTAGGGTAAAGGTAGAGTTTTCAGTGAACGATGTTGGGTCAGTTGGCGGGGTCTGGAACAATATATAACTCCATAACACATTTCTGTATTGACTCTCCCACCTTTTGTTCCTCTTCTATCCCTCGCCCCTTTCTCTAGATCACACTCTCCAACAAAATATTTGCACAAAGACTTTGTTGCAGGCTCTGCTTTCTAGGGAACCCAGGCTAAGGTACTTATTGTATATCTAACCTCTTCTCCCCTCTACTCCTCTTTTCTCCATTATACCTTTTATAATTTGTTAGAGCTTAGAATGTTTCCAGCTGTCACTCTATTTCCTATATTTATTTTAGTCTTAGTTTTATAGTTATTTAGTTGCAATTCTCACTGCCAGTGGTTGGCTAAAGTCTTTCCTCTAGTTGATTCCTTAATAAGGATTTATGGGAACAATATTCTCTGAATGCTTGAATGTTTGAGACAATTTTTCTGCTGTCCTTACAACTGAAAAGCAGTTAGATTGGCTATAAAATGCTAAAGCCACTTGAAGATTTTGTAGGTGTTCCTCCATTGTGTTCTGATGTTGATAGGTGTAGAAAAGTCTGAAACCAATCTAAAATCTTTTTCTCTGTGTGCCCAAAATATTTTCTTCCTTTGGAAAGATTATTGACTTTATAAGTGCCTTTCTCAGCACGGATCTTTCTGAGTAAATTTACTCTGGGAAATGGTCAGTTTTCAATATGTGCAAAGTCATGTATTTCAGAAAAGTTTTCTTGAATAACTATTTCTGTTTCATTTTGCTTATTCATTAAATTTGTATTTCTGCGTCCATCATGGGACTTTTAGCAGTGTTCACTTCCCTTAAATCCCCTCAAATTTTACATTTATTTCTGATTATATTCTGATTATGATTATCTTTTTTCTTCTAATTTATTCCTAATCTCCTCTAGCTCATAATTCATCCCTTCCTGTTATCTTACCATCTCTCTTCCAAGTTCCTGCATTTCTGTCTTATGTACTTGTTTCATAGTGGTGATTGCTTCATTAGGCTTTTCCCCTCCCTCTTCAATGCACTGTTAAATATTTGGTCACACTTTTTTCTGCTCCATGGCAACTTCTTTCTCGTGAGTTTTTCATTTTCCCCTTGGTCTTCTTTTCCTTTCCTCATGAACATTAATTGGTCAGTTTATATAAAGCTTCCCTATAGGAAGGAAGAGAGACTTTGGAGTCATTTTACTTGTATTTGAAATCTAGCTCCATGACTTACTGCATATGTGACTTTGGATAAGTTATTTAACCTCTTGATTTCAGTTTTCTCATCTACAAAATGGGAAAAAACAAAAGTACCTACCTCTTCGTGCTGTTGGGAGAATAGAATAAAATAATACAATTAAGGCTGAGAGTGGTGTCATACACATAGTTTAACAGTCACCAAGTGTTAGCTACTGTCATGTAATCACTACCTTTTTTAAGACACATTTTTCAGACAAGACAAATGAGACACAAAGTAATTTCCAAGGACTATAAATTCCATAAAGATAGTGTCTTAGTCTGTTCTGGCTGCTATAACAAAATACTACAGACTAGTAGCTCATAAACTACAAAAACCTATTTCTCACAGTTCTAGATGCTGGAAGTCCAAGATCAGGGTGCCAGCACAGTGGCGTTCTGATGAAGGCCCCCTCCTGGGTTGCAGACTGTTGATTTCTCTCTGTGTCTTCCCATGGTGGAAGGGGCTAGGGATCTCTGAGGGGTGCCTTTCATAAGAGCACTAATCCCATTCATGAGCGCTCCACCCTCATGACCTAAGAATCTCCCAAAGGCCCCACCTCCTAATACCATCACGTTGGGCATTAGGATTTCACATGGGGCAGTGAATTTGGAGGGGACATAAACATTCAGACCATAGCAGGTAGTGATTCTATTGCTACCTTTTTCTCTTTCACTGCTATATATCTAATACTTTGCATACTACCTGGCACGTATGAGAGTCTGTGATCCAACAAATAGGTGCTGAATAAATGAACAAATACACTTCCCATTGGTCACACAACTAAAAAGTCGGCAGAGCCAGCATTTGAACCCAGCTCTCTTAGACTTGCCAGTCACATTTATCTCAGCCACATTCTATAGGTCAAAACAAGTCCTAAGACTAACTGGATTTCAATGGTTTTGGGAAACAGACTCCAGCTCTTGCTAAGAACTACCAAGAGGGACTTCCCTGGTGGTGCAGTGGTTAAGACTCTAAGCTCCCAATGCAGGGGACCTGAGTTCAATCCCTGGTGAGGGAACTAGATCCCACATGCATACCACAACTAAGAGTTCGCATGCCACAACTAAGGAGCCTGTCTGCTGCAACTAAAACCTGGTGCAACCAACCAAATAAATAAGTAAATTAAATTAAGAAAAAAAAGAACTGCTGAGAATTTATGGCCACATTTAAATTACCATAGACACTGTCTCCCATTCTTTATTCAAATCTTTGGGTCTTTTAGCACTTCATGTATCCCCACTTTTGGAAGGTACATAATCCCTAACTTTACAGAGAAAATGGAGGACCTTAGGCAGAAATTACTTCTCTTTCTTGCTGCCACCTGGCACTTAATTTACAGTAGACTCTGTCTCCTATCCCCCCCCTCCCAGACCCTGGCACCATTCCTAGGAATCAGCCGTTCTGATACCTGTCCTTCTATTCTTCATTCAGGGTTAGAGGATATTCAGCTGTTCTTCCTGAAAAAAGCTGATCTCTTCACCCTTGTTCCTATTCCCTTCCCCTACTTTTTCCTTAGGGACCTTACATCTCAATGAAATCCTTGAATAATTTAAATATTTTTTAAAAATTTCATGTCATTTTATAAACATGCATGTATCTTTTTTTATCTTTGGAAAAAAACACTCCAACATCTACCTTATCTTTTAGCCATAAGAAAATATTTGCAAAAAGATATCTCCATTTAGTGTCTCTTCTTCTTTACTTTCTATTGATGTTTCAGCCCATCTCCCCTTGTTTTTTGTGTTTTTTTTTTGCGGTACGCGGGCCTCTCACTGTTGTGGCCTCTCCCGTTGCAGAGCACAGGGTCTGGACGCGCAGGCTCAGTGGCCATGGCTCACGGGCCCAGCCGCTCCGCGGCATGTGGGATCTTCCCGGACTGGGGCACGAACCCATGTCCCCTGCATCAGCAGGCGGACTCTCAACCACTGTGCCACCAGGGAAGCCCTCCACTTGGTTTTTATACCAACTCAAAAACACAAATTTTTTCCACCAAGGTCACTTCCTAGTTGTGGTATCTAATGGATTTGCTTGAATCAGCACTGGCTGCTCCTTTATAATTTCCTTCACTAATTTCTTTTCTCTACTCATATCTTAAATGTTGGTTTATATTATCACCTTTGCCCATAACTAAAACCATATGACCTCACGCTGGATGATCTCATGCAGTCCCTGGCACTGACCGTCATGATCATGGTCATATTATCTCTCTTATGTGCTCTAGATTCATATCCAACTCCCAAATGGATAGTTTGCTCTGGATATTCTATGGACAATATATCAGTTCTCTATTGCTGTATAATAAAGCATCATAAAATGTAGTATCTTTAACAAACAATAATTCACATGCTCATGATTCTGTAGTTTGGGCAGGTTTCAACTGAATGGTTCTTCCGGTCTTGCCTGGGGTCACTTAAGTGGTTGCAGTGGGATGATGAGTTGGCTGGGTCTGAATGGGCTCATTCACATACCTGAAGCCTCAGATCAGAACACTGTAATGGCTGGACCTCTCTTTCTCCCTGTGATCTCTTGTCCTCAGGAGGTTAGCTTGCACTTCTTCACAAGGTGATGACAATTTTCTAAGAGGGTGAAAACAGAAACTACAAGATCACTCGCGACTGAGACTTGCCAGTCATGTTACTTCTGCCACATTCTATTCTAATTTTACACCTTTTCTTCCTGCCTATTCTCTGTGCCTGGTTCACCAGTCTTCCACATGATTGTGTGTGTCACCCAATGACTTTTCAATATATTGTTTTCTTTCCTCCTGAAATAGGCCAGGGTTAGTTTCTGTTGCTTACACCTCAGAACTCTGAACACTTCATGTATTTTAGCTTCACATCTTCCAATGAATCCTCATGAACCAATGTTGAGTAAACATTTATTGAATGAATGATTGAACCTGCTTTCTGACTGTCAGGGGCAAGCAAACTAAGGAGGGAGAAGAGACTCATAAACATGAAAAATTGCCATGATATTATTGTCAGTCTTTTGGGGTTGGACAAATTATAAACAACTTTATGAGGTGCTCCTTGGACTTTGGTAGATGTTCTGTGTCGGTGCAATTAGAGAAGTACCATTAGGTGGACTTGGCCATTAGGGCTAGCATTTAAGAGATTTTGGGGACATATAAAAATATTTTAATTTTAAGTGAAAGATAGCCGTGCTTGCTCTTACTAGTAAAGTGTTGCATAGAAAATATAACTTAATCAATTAAGCATTACAATATTGAACAATGGCAAGAAAAACAAACAACTGCAGGCAGTACAGTCTTTCTATTTTAAATTACAGCAATTTATTCTGGCCCACTTATCTTGGCATGATCTGGTTAGAGCTGGTTTATTAATGCCCCACCTTCATTCATAATTCCAGATGTAATTATAGAATTTCCAGAGGTTTCTAGTAATGTCATTGTATTTCAGCTGATTCCTATTGAGCTACATTCTCATTGGTGGAAAATATAAAGATATATGTTATTTATTTCTAGATGAATGCAACAAGTAACAAGTGTAATAGTAGTTCAGACATCTTTTATAGATAGTTTCATTTCCTTTTAATTCCAGACTAATATTGCCTTTTTATTCATTGTGCAATGTTTTGTGAACATTTTAAGCTGGCAACATTTAGTGAAACAGAGACATCAGGAAAATCTATTAGAAAGGTAGTTTTGAGCTGGGTTGGGATGCATGACAAGGATTTAGATGTTATGAATATGCAGAGACTCAGGAGGGCATTAGTGAGTAAGGAATGGACTGGGCAAGGTGTACGGAGGAGGAACTATGTTTGACATGTTAGGATGGTAATAAAATTTCAGCTCATTTGAGAAGTATTAAAGTAATGCAGTAATTAGAGAAGGGATTGGAAAGTAAATTAAAGATAAGGAATTGCCATCCACAAGTTGTGCATGGAAGGGGAACAGATGTGGTATCTAGAAAAATTAATTTGACAGTCACATGCATGGTGGATGGGAGTGAAGAAATGCTGGAGTCAAGAAGAGTAGATTGGTTGATTACTTCAATTATTACCTCATGGGGTTATTACAATGATAAGCTCACAAGGAACTGGCAGTGAGTCAGGTAATAGGAATGAAAAGAATCAGACAATTTTAAAGATATTGTGAAGCATAAATTCACAGAATTTAAGATAGGACATGGAAGTCAAGAGAAAAATAAATGAAGAGGTAGAGAATTAGTAGTTTGATGGTTGGTCAAAAGAGAGATGACTAGCCCTACTAACAGATGTGAAGGCAGAAGGAGACAATCAATTTTAAAACAAGAAGACAAATTCCAGTTGCATATATGTTGACTTTGAACATCTAAGTGGAAATGTCTGAGAAACATTTGTATATGTAACCTAAAAGGAGCACTGAGGGCTACAGAAAAAGGATTTGAATGAAAACCATCCTCATAGAGAAGATGATATGTTATGGGTTGAATGAACCGATGAGAATGAAAAGTAGATCTCTGGGAAATGGTGATGCATAAGAGATAGGAAGATAAAGAAGAAAGCAAAGTGAACTGAGTAGGAGCTATCTGAAAAAAATGGTGGAAAAGTGAACATGGAACCTGGTTTTGGAGGGTTAAGCAAGGATAGATAAATAGTGTCAAATGCTATTCCAGCATTTTCCAAACATCCTTGGGAATGTTGCATTTATAACTGTATTAATTATCTATTGTGATATAATAAAATATCCTAAAAAATAAACATTTGCTATTATCACACAACTTCTGTGGTTAAGAATTCAGGAGTAGCTTACCTGAAATATTCTGCTTTGGAGGGGTCTCACATGAGGTTGCAAACAAGATGGCAGCTGAGGTTGCAGTTATCTGAAAGCTTGACTGGGGCTGAGTATCTTGCTTCTAAGAGAGCTCACTCACATGAGTTGAAAGTTGGTGCTGGCTGTTGGCAGGAGGCCTCAGTTCTTCTCCACATGGGTCTTTCCATGAGGTACTTAAGCACCCCTACAGCATGTCAACAGGCCTCCTCCAGAGTAGGTGATCCATGAGAAAAAACAGGAAAAAACCAGAATCCTTTATGATCTAGTCTCAGATGTCTCAGTACCTCATTTTTTGCAAGATTTTATTGGTTAGACATGTCAGCCTGATTCAGTATCAGAGGGGACTAGGAAAAGATATGAATGCCAGGAGGTGAGGATCGCTGGGGACATCTTAAAAGGCTGGCTACTACAACATGCCTCTTCCTGTTACCAATCCAACCAGGAACTTAGCAATATTTAGGCTTTCCTATAAAACTACTGACTTCTAGGAAATTAAGTTGACGGAAATTTTTCTGAAGTAATGAGAATAACGTATCTTTTATAATGAATTCTTTTCTTTGTTCTGGTCCATTAGATTTCACTGTCAATACATGCTCTGAACTTGTAACTTGGATTGCAGTACTACAGAATAATTGGTAAAGTCCACAGGGTCAGTAACTGTATGCCAGAATTATCCTCCTTAATGAGACATTTAATGTAAAGCAGGTGGATTAGTGATGTTTTCAGGCTCATTTGTTGAGTATTAATGCTTACTTTCCTTGTCTATCTAACAGTGTGCATGTAATCTGTTTTAAAGCTACATTGATTTTTTAAATTTTTATTGTAATTTGATGTTTATTCTTTTATCATTTTAAAAGGCTCTTCCAGAATGATAAATATGCAAGGTCTCTATGAATTAATCAATTAATTAGATTAATATTTAATGAAAACACAGATGACATTTTCAAAATCGGCCACAGTTCTCAAATCAGAATGTGTAGAATAATTACCCACAAAATTTGTTTACAAAGGCAGTTTTCAGGATCTTCTATATAGAAACTAATTTATTAGATCTGGACTAGAGTCTGGAATTTAAAACCAGAATTTTAAATGATAGTTAAGGCGATTCCAAAATAGGTGATCCACAGAACAATGTAGAGCTGCATTCTCATGAAAAACTTCTATTAACTTATAATGTTAATACCCAGCATTTTGCAGAATATATTTTATAAGAGAGAATGAAAGTCTTCTGAGAAAACTAGCTACTAAACATTAGTTCTTGAAAAAATACAGTTTAGGCAAATACAAAAGGGAAGACTAGAACTTTCCATAGTTACTAGGAAAGACCTGGCTGTGCACAGCAGTGAGGTGTGAAGTTAATAGCAGCCTTTCTCTCCTAGTATAATTGCCAGGATTAAATGATTTAATGTGAGGTGCTTAGAACTGTACTCGGCACAGAGTCAAACCTCAATGAAATGTCATTATTGATGATGATGATACTATAAGTTGTATCTCTCATACTGGACCAGAACACATATTATTCTCTTGTAAACACTGGTTAAAATTACCACCCATTAATCAGTGAGTAGGAATTAAATATTGATATTGTACCCTACTGTGTATATTTTCTTAATAGTTTGCTATATATAAATATAAAGAGTGAAATGTGTACAATTCTTACCTCAATGAGTTCAGGCATTATCCCCAAATACCTAGCTTCTGCAAGTTTAAAAACCCAAACAAAAAATTTTTGTATTAGTTTGCTAGGGCTGCTGTAACAGAGTAGCACAAAGGGGGTGGCTTAAATGGAAATGTATTTTCTCACAGTTCTGGAGGCTAAAAGCCAGAGATCCAGGTGTCAGCAGTGTTTGTTCTTTCTGAGGGCCATGATGGAGGAATCCATTGCAGGCTCCTTCCCTTGGCCTGTAGATGGCTGTCTTCTCCCTGTGTCTTCACATTGTCTTGTCTCTGTGTCTGTGTCCAAATTTCCTCTTCTTGTCAGGACCTCAGTCATTTTAGATTAGTGCCTTAAATGACCTTATTTTAACTTTAATTACCTCTATAAACACCTTAATTCTAAATAAGGTCTGAGGAAATGGGGGGTTAAGACTTTAACATATGACTTTTGGGAAGGACTCAACTCAATCCATAAAAACCTCTTTGGATTTTCCTTGCAAATTTTAAAAAATATATTTATAGGCTTGGGGGTTGGAATTGAGGGTCCCTAATGAGTAGGCTTAGAATAGGGGGCACACACACACACACACACACACACACGATAAAAATGGGCAAAGACTGCTCTTCCCACAGACTGCTTCTGTAACAAAGTTTGTTTTTGTGTTTTTTGGGTGGAGGCAGGTAGTGGAATTGGCACTGTGAACAATATAAAAATGTAAAATATCTTGTCCTTGCTTTCGAAGGATTTACACTCCTCAAAGGGCACACAAGAAGTAAATGTGTGGGGGGAAAATAAAATGACAGTGCACAAATGTCTACTAGTTGAATTGAATTCAGCTTCGACTGTGACCAAATTTAATGAGTGATATTTGGGGTTTAACACAGAGAAAGTGCTCAATAAACAGTACCCATGATTGTTTTACTGTTACTAGTCTAGCATCCTTCCAGAAAGACTTTCTATGAAATAGGTAAGAGTGGGCCATAAGAAGAGAGAAATGGCCTGGTAGAGTAAAACCAGTAAGGCATATGCGTCTGGAATTGGTTCTTTTGTTTATAATCTTAAATAATAGGAACTCAGTGGTCAATCACTTTCACTTTTAGGTAAATCACATTATAAAGTTTTCCCTCTTGGTATTCTTTTCTTTGGCTCTGACTTTTTATCTCTTTTAATATTGTCATATTACTACCATCATTTTGAAAGTCCTCTCAAATATCTTTTGGAACAAGATGAGATATAAATATAATAAAGTGCTCTGTGGGAATTGTCTTGCTTTATTTTGTTTGCCATAAGGAAAATATTTTTATAAATCAAGCCAGCTTTCAAAGCTTGACACTATAAACAAGAAATGTGAGATAAGAAAAGGTCAAATAATGGATAAAACTAAATCATGTAATCTGGATAGGATGGCTTTTTTTTTTTTTTTAAATGAGAGTGTGGAATTGTGTCAATTTAGTCGATTGTTGGTTTAATAGGAGAAAAGGTCTCAGAGCCATAGCTGCATGCATTTCATGTAATAAAATAAGAAACAGAAGTGAATAATAGTGATTTATGGGATTCCTTTTGATCCTGACATTTCATTATTTTTATACAGAAATAGCATTTCTAGTGCATGGTTTTAACATTATGTTTCCTCATCTTGCTCTGAAATAATATATATACTGCAATGAACTGTCTCATTTTATAGTTTTCTGACTTCCATCAGGAAAATAGTTGTACCATAAACAAGGTTCTTGATCTATTTTCAGTGTGTTTCTTTACAAATCTTTGTACAGATGTGGAAAGGAATGCCATAAACATGAAACCTAAGACTCAAAACTTACTTCTTAAAAATTACACACAAATTAATTTATTTTTCTAAATTTAATTTTATTTATTTTTGGCTGTGTTGGGTCTTTGTTGCTGCACGCAGACTTTCTCTAGTTGCGGAGAGCGGGGGCTACGCTTCGGTGCCGTGCGTGGGCTTCTCATTGGGTGGCTTCTCTTGTTGCGGAGCATGGGCTCTAGGCACGCGAGCTTCAGAAGTTGTGGCACGCAGGCTGAGTAGTTGTGGCTTGTGGGCTGTAGAGAGCAGGCTCAGTAGTTGTGGTTCATGGGCTTTGTTGCTCCGTGGCATGTGGGATCTTCCCGGACCAGGGCTCAAACCCGTGTCCCCTGCATTGGCAGGTGGATTCTTAACCACTAGCGCCACCAGGGAAGTCACCCCCACCACACACACACAAGTTATACACACAAATCATTTCACTAATTTGGTATATGCAGTTTTAAAGGAAATAAAATTGAAATGATAAGGCTTTATCCTTCCTTTTTTTTTTTTTTTTTTGCCGGACGCGGGCCTCTCACTGTTGTGGCCTCTCCCGTTGCAGAGCACAGGCTGCGGACGCGCAGGCTCAGCGGCCATGGCTCACGGGCCCAGCCGCTCCACCGCATGTGGGATCCTCCCGGATCGGGGCACGAGCCCATGTCCCCTGTACCGGCAGGCGGACTCTCAACCACTGTGCCACCAGGGAAGCCCTATTCTTCCCTTTTAACTGAGTTTTTGAGTGGAAAATGTAATTATATTTTTGAACCAATATGATTACTTAAAAACTAGAGAATGAAGCTTTATTTGCCACAAGATACTCTTATTAACACTGTTCTCTTCATTTTCTAGTCAGTTTTTATTTAATATAGAACCTTATCATAAGTGATACAAGGCATAGGATTTTATGAAGGATGGAGAAAGAGTTTGTTGTGTGTGGCAAAAATCTGTGGCTTGTATATTATGATTTGGCTACAAACTCATCATATGATCATGACTCTGACCTCTGGTCTACTACTTCAGGGTAGTGGTGGTATAGTCAGATCGGACCTGGGCTTAAATCTCTGCTTTGATACTGAGTTGGAAGGAGGTACTTAATCTTTTTAAGCCTCAATTTTTCCATCTGTAAAAATGGAGACAACGATACCCATGTTATCAGACTTTGTGGAAAATAAAATGAGATAATGTATGTGATATATGTTAGGCATTACCTCTCATAGCACTTAGTTTCCAAAAATAGTTTTATGGTTTATTGAATGAAATCAGAGTGTTTAAAAATAAGAATAATGTAACATTAGACACAAAAGGAATGGTTGAGATTAGATTGGCCAATGCCCTCTCCAGATAAACATCTTTGACTTTATAGCCTCTGCCTAAAGACTGTTGGTGAAGAGGCATTCACCATCTGTCAGTGTAGCTGGCTCTCCACTGAACTGTTTTAATTACTCCCATATTTGCTATGTCACTCTATGCATAAAATATTGACATGTTGCCTCAAAACTAACATTGGAAAAGGAGATAACCTTATTGCAATAAAAGGCTTGTGGACTTTACACTTGCAGTGGCTATGATTCACGTGGCAAGGAAAAATACAGCAACACCATAATATCTAAGTGAAATATTGCATGCCTGGGAGTGCATCTTTTAGAAAACAGATGGTTTTTTATTGAAAACAAAATATGATTATGGTGTTTGCATGCAAAAATCTTATACTGTCTAATTATAAGAATCAGACTAGTTGTAGCTGTTTTGGAGTGCAAAGCTTCAAACCAGTAGAGAAATTTCCTACCCTTGGCTCTATACAATGGAGGACAATGAGATCCAGGTAAAATATCACTTTAATGAATATCATTATGATGCCCAGATCTCTATAATAAGACTATGTGCAGGTTCAGACACATGACCCATGGTCACTGTATTCTGTTGATCTGGTTTCAATATATACTATTGAACCAAAAACTTAGCATAACTGATGCTACGTTCACCAGGCCCTGCCTATTTAAGAATTTATCTCCATGAATGTTGCTTTGACATTTATCATTGCATTGCAACTGGACTTCAATGCTATGGAACATTTCTTTAAACTTTGACAGATATGAGGAAAGAATGACTACTTTTGGGTTTGGGGAGAGTATAGAGATCAGTCAGATTAGCAGTCATTGGGGAGAAAAGGCAAATTGGAGTAATTTCTGAGTTAGGTATCTTTAGTTTATAAATGAAACTACAGTATCCTCTAATTCAGTGGCTCTCAACTGGGATAATTTTGTCCAGGGGCATATGGAAATATCTAGAGTTATTTCTGGTTGATACATCTGGGGAGGGGGTCCTGCTGGCATCTGGTGCATAGAGGCAAGGGAAGCTGCTAACCAATACACAAGACAGCCCCTCCTAATGCAAATTGTCTGGCCTGAATGCCAATAGTGCTGAGATTTAGAACCCTGTAATTTGAAAGTCTGAATTACATGCCCTTATGTATTTCAATAGATATATCTACATAAGCTGGACTTATAATATGATAAAGTAATTTTTATATCCTATTGGCTTTCATCTTGAGACTCTACTCAGATTCTATAATTTAATAAATAGCTACTTTCTAAATGTTACGTGAAATAAGATTTTCACAGTGATAAAACCTATCCTGTACAAATAGTGACCTTAGAACTGTCTTTTTCTGAATATAGCAGAAGATAAAAAATAGTCAGATACCTTCAACTCATGTACATTCCTGGGGATTCTGTGGATTGCTCTGGGCAAGAGCAGAAAAAGCCAATCAACGTGGGACCCAGAGGTTATGGTCATTGAAGCTGTAAATGTTGGAGCAGTAGTACAGACAACAAAACTGAGTGCAAAATTAGAGAAATAGCTGGGAACTAGAGCAAATCAACTTAGCCTGGGAAAATTAAAACTCGTGAGTTAAAAATAGGAAAAGTAGCTCAGGAAACAGAGTTAAAAAGAAATCAACCCTCTTCAGACCCTAGACTATAGACCATACAATTCTCACGTTTGGTCAGTTTTTACTGTGCAACCATAATATCTCAGTGCCATTCAACAATAGTGCTTATTTTTTATGGGTCTGCTTGTTGGTGGTAGTTGGCAGATCTAGGATGGCCATCAGCTGGATGGCTCTGCTTTGAGCTGTAAGCTTGGCTTTAGTTGGCTCCACTTGTCTTTATTCTGGGACAAAGAGATACACAGAGAAATCTCTTTTTATGGGAATCACAGAGGCACAGGAAGATAATCGCAGAAACACATTTCAAGCTCTTGCTGACATCAGATCTGCCAACAGCTCATTGGTCAAAGCAAGTTGCATGGCAAGCCCTAAGTCTGAAGACAGGGAATAATACTCCTCCTACAGAGGTAGTGAAGAGGATGAATATTTTTAAACAATAATGTAACCTACTATACCATCTCCAACTAAACCCAGATTTTCTGAAGAAATATAACTTTTTTATACAACTGCAATACAATATTTTTAATTCTCAGATTGAAAGGGTAGTCCACGTAATGAGTCATGTAGTTGGATTCCCAGGTTCTGAATATTATTCCCCCTTCTACTACTGATGTGAGAAGTTGAGCATATCAAATTTTCTGCAGAATCTCATCTCTACCATCTGCTAAATGTAGATAACATTTGGTGTTGACTTACTATTCTGTGCCTTCCAAGAAACAAGATAAAATCTAGAATTTGCTAGGAAATCCTCAGTGGAAGACAGTAACAAAGGATTCATCATTATTTGGTTGTTTAGCCTTGATAATTTTTAATGTAGTTCCTTTGACGTTATTTAGAATATTTTCAGAATGGATTTGTCCAGACAAGCATTTGATGTTTTTCCTCATCTCTCTCTCTCTCTCTCTCTCTCTCTCTAAGGGATACTACTTTGAATTTGTTTAGCATTTTAGTAAATCCATTAACCTTTCACCCTGGACTTAGAAACTGGGTTTGATGGTTTAATTCTGTTCCCTGAAGAATCTATAACCACATCATAAGCTGCATCATGTTAGACGTTAATTGCAATGTATTTTCAGATCAAATTCAGAGTTAAGATAATGGAAGTATAGAAAATAGGTACTGGAGAAAGCCAAAGAAATTTGTCAATCTTGGCTCTTGCTAATTTTTACAGTTGGGTTAATTCCTGTTAGTGGGAATGGTGTGTATTAGCAAAGGGACTAAAAGAATTACTCAATTTTAAAAAAATATCCACTTAAAATAAGCTTGTTCTCTTTCCTGTACAAGATCGCCACATATATCCTATATTTAATCTCTGACAATCTTTTAAGTACTCTTGATTTCTTCAGTTGCTGTGATGTTCATGGTATGGAATTAAGACGAATATCTCAGGAGGAAGGATCTCAGTTTCTGAAAAGAAGAGCTAGTTGTGAAAGTCAGTCTTTGCTTTTCAGTGGCCTCATTTCACTTCCTAAATCAATCCTGAAAAGCAGGAAATACATTAATAGCTTCAGCAGGTTTCTTTAAGAGGGAAGAAAAGAGTTAGACCTTGTTTCCTTTACTCTCCACACAGGTTTGATTATTGCTAGGAGATGGACATCACAGGAGAGCAGTAGCTACTTCGTGCCTGACCTGCAATCTACCACCTGGATAGCGTGCCCTCCTCCACGCTTCCCAGCACACATTGCGTGCAAGGATAATGCCTACCTTGTATCTGACCTCATGTTCTACCTGCTGTCTGGCACGTGGATATCAGGCCCCTCTCAAGGGATTTGATCATTGTGAATGTCTACATCTCATCTGAGATCTCCAGTCCCTTTACTCTGCTTCCTAGCTGACCTTAAAAAGGTTAATCTTGTAACCAGGTTATTTCTTCCATCTTTCTTGTATTTGTTCAAGGATTTCTCTCCAGTCCAGTTTCCAATATTGTTGTACCAGGGAACCTTATCTGGTTTAAGGTTAAGACATTAAAATTTCAGAAGAGCAATAACTTCAAGGAAAGGAAAAATGTGGATGCAAATTCCAATAATTCCTATAGTAGTTAGTTTATGAAAACAGCATTTCATTAGAAGGCTTAAACAAATCATTGGCTAAGTAAGGCTTTCTTATTTTGTGAGGTGGAATGAATGAATAGGGGATAGATAATGGCTAATGATAATATCAAGTGTGTTCTGTCAAATCACAGCGGCCTTTCATCAAAAGATATTACTAGGTATTTTTTGTCTACTGGGTAGAAGACAAGAAAAAGTATGGAAAGAGAATTATTATTTTAAAAATTCTGAATTACTGGTTTTCTATTTCAATTGGAATAATATTTTGTCATTTTTCTAAATAATATTCACCTTTTTCCATATGTTGTACATGGTACTCTCTTGCTTTTCTAATTGTTTTGGGTATCTGTGGTTTTATTTCTTATTTATAGTGTTATTTACTTCTGTGGACCTCCACTCTTTCTTCACTTGACTTAATGAGGGTTTATCTTTTCATTTGCTTCATTCCATAAGAATTTTGAGTGTATACTTTAAGAGATTGATTCTAAATTTTGTCTGTTTTTTTTAACTGATGTGTTTTGTTTTATATTGCTTGGTTTGATTGTGAATCTTTTTACCTATTTAATGAAAATGTTAATGCATATATTTCCTCTTTTAAAAACAATGCTAGTGGTGAATGTTATAACTTTCTGTCTGAATCCAGCTCCAACCTACATGTTTAGAGATATGATTGATGTACTGGTCACTTGGTCTGTCCTGCATATTCCCCTTTTCTGATTGTGCGCTTGCGCAGCCTCTAATGAGCAGGAACATGGAACCCTACAGTCCCATGACTGGTCACATGGGACTCAACCAGTCCCAGATGATTGGACAGTGGTGGGTATCTGATCCAACTGGATCAATCAGATTTTCCTCTCCTTGAAGATCAGATTTGAAAAAGTCACTTCAGTCAGTGTCTGTTAGACTCCAATGGGGATATAAGAAAAAGTCAAAATTGGGTGGCCATGATCACCTGGCATGAGAAAAGGTAGGTTGCAGGTAAGCCTGTGCACAAAACAAGGAAGAACAAAAAGACTATGCAGAATGAGACAGAAAGATAAAGTGGTCACCATGATTCTTGCAAGATTCCTTGTTCCTCCTATAGTTTGGCTTCCCTACCAGCCTCTAGTTTCCATTTTATTTAAGTTAGCCAGAGTTAGTTTTCTTGCAAACGAATGATTTCCAACAGAGTAGTTGTTTCATTTTATTTTAAAATCCTTTTATCATATTTTGGAAATTGTTTTAAACTTTGTGGTTGTTGTTTTTAAATTTAAAATAGTGAGTTTAGTTCATATGTTATTAGCCTGTGAGAAACTAGCAAGTCGGTCCACCTAACCTGAATCACAGTTTCAGTTTACTGAAACTTGAATTTTCAGTAAAGTTCCTGGATTTCTCTGTTCCTTTCAGTAACACTCATGATTATTTTAAAGAAGGGAAGTAAGCTGTTTAAATGGAAAGAGCATTAGTTTCCTATTATTAGTTTCCTATTGCTGCTATAGCGAATTCACATGACCCTGGTGGCTGCAAACAACACAAGTTTATTATCTTACATTTCTAGAGGTCGGAAATCTGAAATGGGTTTTATGGACTAAAATCAAGGTGTTGGCAGGGATTCATTCCTGCTGGAAGCTCTACAGATTTACTCACCTTTTCCAGGTTCTCAAGGCCGCTTGCATTCCTTGGCTGTGGCCCCTTCCTCCATTTTCAAAGCACATCACTCTGAGCTTTGCTTGCATAGTCACATCTCTTTTCTGCATCTGACCCCTCTGTTTTTCTCTTATAAGGACCCTTGTGATTACATTGGATCTACCCAGAGAAACCAGGGTAATCTTCCCATCTCCTAATCTTTAACTTCATCACATCTGTACAGTCTTTTTTTTTTTTTTAACATTTAAGGTGACATATTCATAGGTTCTGGGGATTATGATGTGGACATCTTTGGGTGGTCATTACCCAGCCTATCACTGAGCATTAGATTAGGAGCTATTTATTTATTCACATGTCAATTCTATTACTGTTTGATCTTAAGCAAGTTATTTAAATTCTCTGTGCTTAGATCAGCTCGGTGCTTTGTGACCACCTGGAGGGGTGGGATAAGGAGGGTGGGAGGGAGGGAGATGCAAGAGATATGGGAACATATGTATAGGTATAACTGATTCACTTTGTTATAAAGCAGAAATGAACACACCATTGTAAAGCAATTATACTCCAATAAAGATGTAAAAAAGAAAATTCTCTGTGCTTCAGTTTCTACATGTGTAAAGCAAGGGACTTACATGAATCACTTTTTAAAGAGTCCCTTCCTAGGCCAAAATTCTTTTTCTAGCTTACCACGAATAATGCATAAAATAACACTAAGTTGCCAGCATAAGTTCAGAGGTGGTTATTTTTTCTCAAGAATATTTTACTAATTTTAACTACTAGGTCTCTTAATTTCAGGCAAGCATGTATATGTTCCTTCTCGTTTGACAAGAACAGCATTCTGCTTCTACTATATATAATTATTTTGTCCTTTCCTAATGACAGCATTCCTCGTTCTTATTCAATACTTCTTTTCTAATGCTTCTTCTTACTCCTTCCCACTTTTACTACTCCACCTCCTAATTCTCTTGCTTAAAAAAAAAATGGAAGAACAACACATATACCGTGGCTTCTGAAAAAGGTTGTTTTAAATGAATACCCCATGTTTTTTTCGATTTACTTTTCCAAAAATATAGGCATAAAATATGAGCCCTTCATATTATCACTAGTCATTACCCATTCCCTCCTCACCCATGTCACCAAAAGGATATGAGTAAGACTTTATCCATTTTTATTTTTTAAGTAATTAAAAAGGCAGTGGGTTAAGGCATGGATAGCAGTTGTTAAAATGTAACCTTAAGGAGATAGCATATTATGTTAGTATTAACAATTAATAGATTTTTTTCATAGTGAGTCTATTAGATTAGCCAGTCTACTATCCGGTAGTGAGGGAAAGGGGAGCTAAAGCAGGCACATTTCAGGGGAGGCAGGTTGTAAAATATTCAGATAAGCCTAATCTGGGAACGGATGTCACAGTGGAAAACTCTAAGAGAAAGCCTTAGAATTGGAAGAGGGCCTGACCACTGAGAGACTGACTATGATCTCTGAACAAATCTTCACTGCCCCATTTTGCTTAGGGTTGTCAGGAATATACACTGTCCTATTTTCCTCTTCATGGTTTCCCAGGGAATATCTATGAGGAAAGGCAGACATACAGATCTGTTATTTTCCTATTTTAAACTTCAAGTATGAACTAAGTAATCTCTAAGACCCCTTCCAGCTCTGAACTTAAATTTTTTTTAAAACAAATTATTGAGTTCGGGTCCAAGATGGTAATGTAGGAGACTCCTGGACTCACATCCTCCTCCCATGGATGTACCCAGTCTATGACTGCACATGGAGCAATTGCTTCTGAAAGAAATCCGGAAACTAGCTGAGTGACTTTTAAACATCAGGTTAATGAGGAGATATCCATATCAAAATGCATAGGAAAGTCTGAGACACAGTCTCACTGTAATCCCCACCACTGGCACAATGACATACAATTGGGAGGGAATTAATGACTCCCAGCTTCTCCCTGAGGAGCAAAGGGTTTGGACCCAACATCTAGTGCCCAAGAAAGAAAATTACAGGCCAATATCCCTGATAAACATAGATGTAAAACTTTTCAACAACATATTAGCAAACCAAATTCAACAGTACGTTAAAAGAATCACACACCATGATCGAGAAAGATTTATTCCAGGAATGCAAGGATGATGTAGATGTAACACCCACAACCAATGTGATACACCACATCCAAAATAAAGGATAGGGACTGGTGGTCCAGTGGTAAAGAATCCACCTTCCAATGCAGGGGACGTGGGTTTGATCCCTGGTCAGGTAACTAAGATCCCACATGCTGCGGGGCAACTAAGCCCGTGTACCACAACTACTGAGCTCATGTGCCTCAATGAGAGAGCCCACGTGCCACAAACTACAGAGCCCACGCACCCTAGATCCCATGCTCCACAACTAGAGAGAAGCCCGCGCACCACAACGAAAGATCCCATGTGACTCAACCAAGATCCCTCGTGCTGCAACTAAGAACTGACACGGCCAGAAAAATAAATAAATATTTAAAAAAAACAAAATAAAGGATAAAAACATCTGATTTTCTCAATATGTGCAGAAAGAGCATTTAATAAAATTCAACATCCAATCATGATAAAAACTCTCAACAAAATATGAACAGAGGGAACATACCTCAACATAAGTCTATATATGACATGCCCACAGTTAACATCATACTTAATGTTTCAATCTAAGATTAGAAAGAAGATAAGGATACCCACTTTCATAACTTTTATTTAACATACTACTGGAATTAGACAATTAATTAGAGCAATTAAGCAAGATAAAGAAAATAAAATTCATCCAAATTGGAAAAGAAGTAAAACTATCTCTATAAGAAGTAAAACTACCTCTATTTGCAGATGATGTACTATTATATGTAAAACCCCTAAGACTCCACCAAAAAACTGTTAGAACCAATAAACAAATAAACTAATACTAATAAATTCAGTAAAGTTTTAGAATACAAAGTCAATATATAAAAATAAATTGCATTTCTATGCACTAGCAACAAACTATCAGAAATAGAAATTGAGAAAAAAATCCCATGTGCAATTGTATCAGAAAAAATAAAATACCAGGGAATAAATTTGCCTAAGAAGATAAAAGATTTGTACACTGAAAAGTATAAGAAAATAATTAAAGAACTTAAAGAAGACACAAATAAATAGAAAGATATTCCATACTCATGGACTGGAGGACTTGATATTGTGGAAAATCCATACTATCCAAAGCAATCTACATTTTCAATGCAATTCCTATGAAAATTCCAATGGCATTTTTCACAGAACAAACAATCTTAAAATTTATATGGAACCACAAAAGACTCTGAATAGCCAAAGCAATCTTGTGAAAGAAGAACAAGGCTGGAGGTATCATACTTTCTGATTTCAAACTATATTAAAAAGTTATAGGAATCAAAATGGTATGATCCTGGCACAAAAACAGACACATAGATCAATGGAACAGAATAGAGTCCAGAAATAAACCTACTCATATATGGTCAATTAGTGTATGACAAAGAAGCAAGAATATACAATGGGGAAAGGTAGCGTCTTCAGGAAATGGTGCTGGGAAAACTGTACAGCCACATGTAAGAGAATGGAACCGGACCCCTATCCTATACCATATACAAAAATCAACTCAAAATAGATAAAGGCTTGAACATTGGACCTGAAACCATAAAACTCTTAGAAGAAAATACAAAGGATAAGCTCCTTGATATTGGTCTTGGCAATATTTTGGGGGGATTTGACACCAGAAACAAAGGCAAAACAAAAAAGCAAAATAAATAAATGGAACTACATCAAACTAAAAGGCTTCTGCATAGCAAGGGAAACCATCAACAAAATGAAAAGGCAACCATGAAATGGGAAAAAATATTTGCAAACTACATATCTGATAAGGGGTTAACATCCACAATATACAAAGGACTCATACAACTTAATAGCAAAAAAAAAAAAAAAAAAAAAAATCTAATTAAAAAATGGCCAGAGGAACTGAACAAAGATTTTTCCAAGGAAGATATACAAATGGTCAATAGGTACATAAAAGGATGCTCCATATCTCTAATCATCAGAGAAATGAAAATCAAAAGCATATCACTTCACACCTGTTAGAATGGCTATTGTCAAAAAGATAAGACATAACAAGAGTTAGCAAGGATGTGGAGAAAAGGGAACACTTGTGCACTGTTAGTGGTAATGTGTAATGACTATGGAAAACAGTATGATGGTTTCCCAAAAATTAAAAATACTATTAAATGATCCAGCTGTCCCATTTCTGGGTACCTACCCAAAGGAAATGAAAACAGGATATTGAAGAGATAGCTGCATTCCCATGTTCACTGCAAGATGTGGAAACAACCTTACTTACTTATAATAGGCAAGATGTGGAAACAACCTAAGTGTCCATAGATACATGAATGGATAAAGAATATATACACACTCACACACAAACACAATGGAATACTATTCAGCCTTTAAAAAGAAGGAAATCCTTGATGTTTGTGAAAACTTGGATGAACCTTGAGGGAATTATGCTAAGTGAATAAGCCAGACAGACAAAGACAAGTATGATATCACCTATATGTGGAATACAAACAAAAAAAAAAATGGGAAGTTAAACTCATAGAAACAGAGAGTAGAAAACTAGTTTCCAGGGACTGGGGCTGGGAAAATAGAGAGAGGTTGGTGAAAGTGTACAAACTTTCAGTTATAAGATGAATAAGGTCTAAGGATCAAATATCTAAAGTAAAACACTGTGACAATGGTTGATAACACTGTATTGTGTAGTTGAAATTTGTTAAGAGAGTAGAACTTAAATGGTTCCACCAAAAAACAAAAAAGATAAATATGTGAGGGAATGGGTGCGTTAAATAAGCTGATGGGGGGGAATCTTTTCACAATGTACATGCACATCAAATCGCCACACTGTACACTTTAAATATCTTACAAGTTTGTATGTCAGTTATTCCTCAGTAGAGCTGACATTTTTTAAAAAAATTATTGAGCTTATAAGAGTAGTTTTAATATTTCTACATTTACTATTTTGATTTCTAAGTGGCCTCTTAATTTAGCAGTTTCCCAGCTGTGTCAAATTCTAGTGGCCTTTCATCAAAAAATATTCCTTAGTAGGACCAATATGTCTGGATCAGCTACATCCCCTCACCCTTCTTTTAGGTTAATCTCTTTTCCTCAGAAATATTTATTGAAAGTAATTTTCTTCACCTGCTTGAAAATTTTACCATCATGAACATGTTAGCCTAGGATGTATCATCTGGACAGTGAACCAGGAAGAAATCCAGGCTGTATTTACTGTTGTTACTCAACATGGCTGCCTTGTTCATCCTTTATGTAAGAAGAGTGGTGAGACTATTGGTCCTAAACATCAAGAATTTATGGTTCAATAAAGGGAAGGTATAATTATGAAACTTAAGCATCAACATTCTGCAAATAAGTGAAAAAGGCTACAGTAAAAAAGCATAAATATTTCAGCTACTGTTTCTTCAAATATGTACCTTTCCCCGAAGAGAAGGGTTTCTGTAGCCTCATTGCCCAACTGCAAACAACTCACTCATGGCCATCTTTTTTGGGGGGAAACTCAAGCAATTCTCCGGCATGAGAAAACTATTCCTACAACACTGTCAAGATGCTACTTCACAGCTGTCATATCCACAGTAATTTTTATTAGGAAATTATAATCTTATGGTTAAATTAAGCAAAAAAGTTCTCTACAGAAAATCCTGAAGAACTTGACAGAACTTATGTAGTCAATTAATTCTGAAATGTAGTTATACCCAGGTTCGTTGTTTCCTCTTGACTACTTTTACCACCAATATTTTCTACTGAGTCTAATTTTTAAGCCATGCAAATTACAGAAGTCTTCAGAACGCCAATAATAGCATGCTGGGGTTAATTATTGACTCAGAAGGGAAGAATGTCAACTACTGAATCATCAACATATCTCCTGCCACACCTGGGGTGTTCTCTGGGTGACTTCCATGCAAGTGTTGACAAAACCTGATCTTGGATAGTTGCAAAGATTTGTTGGGACTATGGCCAAGGGTGCTTATGTGCCAGAAGAACAGGCTCCATGTTCATTAACTAGGTTATTCTGCTCCACATATGGCAAGAAGTGTACTTTTTGAGTTTTCCACATTAATGCTGATGGAAAGCTTCCAGAAAAAAGGTTCTTATTATTGTAATTTCACGCAGTGCCCTGGGTTCAATCCTGATGTAAACCTTAGTAGCTAAGTTGAAAGACCAAGGCCCAGTGACTGGTCACCTAAAATGGATAAGCATGCCTATTGGATAGAGATAGAGTACGATAATTAAAAAGTTAGTTTAGAAATCCCACTAGGGAATTAAAGACAGAAAGAGAATTTTTTTTTTTTTTTTTGCCGTACGCGGGCCTCTCACTGTTGTGGCCTCTCCTGTTGCGGAGCAACAGGCTTCGGACGCACAGGCTCAGAGTCCATGGCTCACGGGCCCAGCTGCTCCGCGGCATGTGGGATCTTCCTGGACCGGGGCACGAACCCGTGTGCCCTGCATCGTCAGGCAGACTCTCAACCACTGTACCACCAGGGAAGCCTCAGAAAGGGAATTTTAAGGGAGTTTGGGAGACTGTTGTAGGCTAATGACCACTCAAGAAAAGAATCCAGTAACCTAGCAACAATCTACACTATGTTGAAGGAAGACCAGGTACATTCAAGCACTAGGCACACTCAAGCCACAAAGCCTGATAGTTAAAACACAAGACAATAGATATGGGGTCTGAATCTTGTTACATGAAGTCAGGGAGTTAATGGTCTTTGGAGAGTAACATTTCTGCCTGTAGCCAAGACAGAAATATAGGTGAAAGGGGAAAGAAACTAGGTGAAAAGGGACATTATACCGAAACCCGAGACGAATTACCATATTTTAGTATATGTTAACACCCTTTTGTTAATATACCTATGATTTAAATAGCACCATGACAGTCCCACTTAGACCATACAGGGCCAAAGGAGGAACTAATGATGTAAGCCTTGACATCTAACCAAGAATGAGGAAGAAGGTGGTCGTCTCCTCTCCCCACTTTTTCTTTGATTATAAAAATGTAGCCCTCTTTGTTCTCAGTGCTATGCTCCCTCGCTGGCCTGCTTTATCTCTCACAAGCATCCTATGCTAATAAACTCATTCTTTGCCTCCCACTTTGCCTCATGCTGAATTCTTTCTGCACTGAGACAAAAGAACCTGAACTTCAGTAAGTCCTGATATCAGGTGAGTGGTTTCAATTAAAAGCCTGTGGGTTTGAGTCCCCTCTTAAGTCAGAGATCGTGGGTTCAAGTCCCAATCTGTGGTGTATCTAGGTTCAAGTCGTATTGGAGAGGAGTGGTTTAATATTTATTATAGTTAAAATACAGGCCCACAATCAGAACACTATATTATACCTTCTGAGTTGTCCTGGTAGAAATCCCAGCCAGAGGGATGCATTGTTTTCCAGTTGAATTAGCTGGGAGTCCAAAGAACAAGAATTCTGACCACAGCTGTCCTTGTGATTTGTCTGGGGAAGGCCATTTAACCTAGAGGCTCCCCTTTCTCTTTGCAACATTAAAATTATTAAGTAAGTGACCTTGAAGGTTATTGTGAGGAATGATGACATTTTAAGAAGGCTTGTCTTTGAGGGAAAAGGGGCTTCCTAGCAGTCTCACTAAACCTCAGTGTTTCAACAAGGGGTGGTAAATAGAATAAAGAGAGTGAAATAATAGTAATAAAAAGGGCATTATAGAAAAAGACTAAATAATGCTGTCTTGCCTGTTAAAACCTTTTCTTGCTTCTATTATCTATAATTTCTAGGTCAATTATGCTAATGTCAGCCCAGGGCCTAACTGAGTTAAGGAAAGAATATAGGAAGATTTGTATTGACATGGTGTCAAGAGAAGAGTGGTGTGGGGTATGGAAATGCCCCATTAAGCCTCCATTTGGATATAATAGTCTAATTTGGTACAAGCTCCTAATAGAACTTGATGGTTAGTCATATCCCTGTGGAGCGAAACTTGAGTCTTGCGGATCACACATCCCACAGATTCTCAGTTTCACAAAATGCAAAGTTGACATCAAACTTTTAACAATTAATTCTCCAGAAAGTAGCCTTTGAGAGAGTCTAGAAAAATCAGTCAGCAATATTTATTGAGGGCTTTCTGCATGCCAGGTCTGGGTTAGGCTCCTTAGGCTTAATCGTAAATTATTGTCAGATCATAAAGCAAATTCAGTAAGAGAAACAGAAAATTTCTAATATAAAACATTAAGTGTATTAATTTAAAAATTAATGTGAATAAATTATCTTGCCCTATTTTTTCCCCTAGGAAGTCTTCACAGACTGGGAAAGAAAATTTACTCCCAACTTTCCCCCCATGAGCCATGATGACATATAGTCTTAAACCTAGGTACGGTGGGTCTCTGTCTTGGGGCAGGCTCCCCAGCACGTCTCCCTCTACGTAGAAAACGATCTGGATATAGCAAAGAATCTTTACCCAAGAACTGGAAACATCAGCCTGGGAACAGGGCAATTTGGTCATTCCTTTTGGAATAGCTCTGTCCTCCTCTCTATGGGGCCCAGCATTGGTGGAACTTTATCTGAGAATGCATAAGTTCTTGCTGAATCTGTGTAACATGGGAAAAAGCAAGGGGTGAGCGGCTTACCTTGAAATGACAGCAGCTTGTTGATTGAGTTTCGGCCTGTAATGTAGTATCCATAGTATGCATTCCTAACTGGAATTTCTAAGCATTGCCTCTATGTTCAGAGCAAATACCCATTGACAAGTCTGTGCTGTGGATGGGGAGATAGCCTTTTGCTCACACTGCACTTTAAGAGGTAAAGCCAAGTGACATTTAAGTGGTCAATCCCTAGACCCCCTCGGTCACAACCACTGGCTGTTCCAGCCTCTTCCTCATCTCATTCCCTAGTACTAACCGTCTGGCAACCGAGTAGAGGTATTTTGACAAAGTCTAACCTCCATTCTCTGATATCTCTCTGGATTCCCCAAACTTTCACAAGTGTGATTTAGCTTCTTTATTTTTGGCTGTAGATTTTCTTCCTGGGAGCAATTTAGCGTAAAATGTTCATTTCTCATCCAAGCAAGCAAAAAGATATGCACAAGTACAAAACAGTAAAAATCATTGAAGTAGAGGATTAATAATATAGAACAATTAATTGTAAAAAGAAATCGGTCTAGAATCACATATTACAACTTCAAATATAGGGAAGAAATAGATGGGAAAATTTTATTCATGGAGTTGATGATAACTCCAAGTGAAGAATTTGGTTAAGTATGTTCTTAAAAGCTTTAAAGTAGCCAATGGCACAGAATTAGACTAAAAATGTAGTATGAAAGCTATTAGTTGTAATAATCAACTTAAAATTAAATGACCTTATTAAAAGACCTGAGGCTAGAATTTCCCAAACTGGTGTCCTGCACACCACCATGTCACAAAATGTTAGTAGTATACTATAGAAAGTATACTCTACTGAAGAAACTATACTAAACTATGGAAAGTATATATACCATATTATACTATACTATTATGTTCTATACTATACTATAGAAAGTGTTTCTGGCGTAAAAATTATTTGGAAAACGCTGTTTTAAAAATGCTATACATTTCTTAACTTGAGAATTCCTCAGTGTCTTTAACATGATAATGAGCATTGTAAAGCTCTAAGAGGAAATATAGTGTTCATTGTTTCCCATAATATTTCATCAGAGAAAATTGTTTTCATAGTATACTTATTAACGTCTCAGTGTAATGCTTTTCTGAGCAGTTTAGGAAAAACTATATTCAGCATTTAACTGAATTTAAGAATTTAAATTTAAGAAGCATTGAGAAAGAATTAAGTAATAATAAAAATTAATAAATTAAAAACATAAACTGTCCAAATTAATAAATAATTTTATAATTTGGTTCTCTAAAAAAAGTAAAATGGACTCTATTTGACTAACCTGGATGTAGAAAAATAATTAAACTATTTGATACTAATAAAATTGAAATACTAATGAAATATTAATTTTGAGTAAACTATATACTGCTTAAATTGACTCAAAAGGAACGTAGAAAGTTAAGAAAGTAAATATTGTCATAGAACTGGGAAAAAAGTCACCTAAGTGCTTTTTCTGTTCTTTCTGTTATGCTATTTTTTTATTGAAATACAGTTGAAGTACAATATTATGTTAGTTTCAGGTGTACTACATAATAGTATTACATTTATATATATTATGAAATAATCACCACAATAAATCTAGTAAACATCTGTCCCTAAATAAATTTATTACAATATTATAGACCATATTCTTTATCTTGCATATTACATCCTTGAGACTTATTTATTATGTAAATGTAGATTTATATCTTTTAATCTCCTTCACGTATTTCGCCTATCTCCACAACCCCCTTTCTTCTGGCAATCACCCGTTTTTTTATCTGTATCTATGAGTCTAGTTTTGTTTGTCTGATTAGGTTTTTAGATTCCACATATAAGTGAGATTATGTGGTATATGTCTTTCTATGTCTGATTTATTTCACTTAGAATAATGCCTTCTAGATCCATCCATGTTGTCACAAATGGAAAGATTTCATTTTGCTTAATGGCTGAGTACTATTCTACTGTATATATGTACCATGTCTTCTTTATCCATTCCTCTATCAATGGACACTTAGGTTGCTTCCATACCTTGGCTGTTGTAAAGAATGGTGCACTGAACATTGGAGTGCATACAGTTTTTTGACTTAGTGTTTTTGTTTTCTTTGTATAAATATCCAGAAGTGAAATTGCTGGAACATATGGAAGTTCTTTATTAATTTTTTGAGGAACATCCATACTGTTTTCTATAACAGCTGCACCAATTTACAAGTCCACAAACAGTGCATGAGGGTTCTCTTTCCTCCACAACCCTTGCCTTGTTATTTGATGTCTTTTCAGACATGGGTGAAATGGTATCTCTGTGGTTTTGATTTGCATTTCTCTGATGACCAGTGAGGTTGAGCATCCTTTCACGTGCCTGTTGGCCATTTCTACATATTCTATCTATTTTTTCTATGTATTTTTCTTTGGAAAAATGTCTATTCAGGTTCTCTGCCCATTTTATTATTGTGTTGTTTGGTTTTTGATGTTGGGTTGTATGAATTATTCGTATATTTTAGATATTAACTCATCAGCTATATCATTTGCCAATATCTTCTCCCATTCAGTAGGCTGCCTTTTCATTTTACTGATAGCTTCATTTGCTGTACAAAAGCTTTTCAGTTTGATCTAGTCCCATTTGTTTATTTATTTTTTCCCTTGCTTGAGGAGACATATCCAAAGAAACATTGCTAAAATTGATGTCAAAGAGTGTACTGCCGGGCTTCCCTGGTGGCGCAGTTGTTGCGGGTCCGCCTGCCGATGCAGGGGACGCGGGTTCGTGCCCCGGTCCGGGAGGATCCCACGTGCCGCGGAGCGGCTGGGCCCGTGAGCCATGGCCGCTGGGCCTGTGCGTCTGGAGGCTGTGCTCCGCAGCGGGAGAGGCCACAGCAGTGAGAGGCCCGCGTACCGAAAAAAAAAAAAAAAAAAAAAAGAGTGTACTGCCTATGTTTCCTTCTAGGAGTTTTATGGTTTCAGGTTTTACATTTCGGTCTTTAATTCATTTTGAGTGTATTCTTGTATATAATGTGAGAAAAGTAGTCCAGTCTGATTCTTCTGTGTGTGGCTGTCCAGTTTTCCCCACACCATTTATTGAAAAGACTGTTTTTTTTCCCATTGTATTTCTTGCCTCCATTATCATAGATTAATTGACCTTATAACTGTGGGTTCATTTTTGGACTGTATATTCTCTTCCATTGAACTATGTATCTGGTTTTGTGTCAGTTCCATACTGCTTTGATTATTGTAGCTTTGTAGTGCAGTTTGAAATCAAGGAGCATAATACCCCTAGCTTTCTTCTTTCCAAGATTGCTTTGGCTATTCAAAGTCTTTACTGTTTCTGAACAAATTTTAGAATTATTTGTTCTTTTTTTAAAAAATGCATTGGTATTTTGATAGGGATTGCATTTAATCTGTGGATTGTTTTGGGGAGTATGGTCACTTTAATTAATATTATTAAATGTTAATAATATTAATATTTAATATGTAATATTCTTACAATCCATAAGCAAGGTGTATCTTTCCATCTGTTTGTATTGCCTTCAATTTCTTTCATCAATGTTTATAGTTTTCTGAGTACAAATCTTTTACCTCCTTGGTTGGATTTATTCCTAGGTATTTTATTATTTAGGATGCAATTATAAGTGGGATAGTTTCCTTAATTTCTCCTTCTGATAGTCCATTTTTAGTGTATAGAAATGCAACAGATTTTTGCATATTAATTTTGTATTCTGCAACTTTACTGAATTCATTTACTAGTTCTAATAGTTTTTTGGTGGCATCTTTAGGATTTTCTATATATAGTATCATGTCATCTGCAAACAGTAACAGTTTTACCTCTTTCTTTCCAATTTGGATTCCTTTTATCCCCTTTTCTTGTCTGATTGTTGTGGCTAGGATTTTCAACACTCTGTTGAAAAAAGTGGTGAGAGTGAGCGTACTAGTTTTGCTCCTGATCTCACAGGAAATGCTTTCCGTTTTTCACCATTGAGTATAATGCTGGTTGTGGGTTTTCACATATGACCTTTATTATGTTGAGGTATATTCCCTCAATACCCACTTTGTTGAAAGTTCTTATCATAAATCGATGTTGAATTTTATCAAAAGCTTTTCCTGCATCTAGTGAGATAATCACATTTTTTTTATTCTTCAGTTTGTTAATGTGGTGTATCTCACTGATTGATTTTTATATATTGAACCATACTTTCATCTCTGGGATAAATCCCACTAGATCATGATGTATGATCCTCTTAATGTATTCCTTTTTTTTCTTTTTTTTTTCGGTACGCGGGCCTCTCACTGTTGTGGCCTCTCCTGTTGCGGAGCACAGGCTCTGGACGCGCAGGCTCAGCGGCCATGGCTCACGGGCCCAGCCGCTCCGTGGAATGTGGGATCTTCCCAGACCGGGGCATGAACCCGCGTCCCCTGTATCAGCAGGCAGACTCTCAACCACTGCACCACCAGGGAAGCCCTAATGTATTCTTGAATTTGGTTTGAAAATGTTGAGGATTTTTGCATGTATGTTCTTCAGTGGTATTGGCCTGTAATTTTCCATTTTTCTTGTGGTGTTTTTGTCTGGTTTTGGTATCAGGGTAATGCTGGTCTCATAGATTGAGTTGGAACATTCCTTCCTATTCAATTTTTTGCAATTGTTTGAGATGGATAGGTGTTAACTCTTCTTTAAATATTTGTTGGAATTCACTCATGAAGCCATCTGTTCCTGGAGTGTTGTTTGCTGGGAATTTTTATTACTGATTCAATTCTGTTACTGGTAATTTATCTGTTATATTTTTTGTTTCTTTCTAGTTCAGTCTTGGGAGATTGTTCATTTCCAGGAATTTATCCGTTTCTTCTAGGTTGTCCATTTTATTGGCATATAATTGTTTATAGCAATCTCTTATCATCCTTTGTATTTCTTTGGTGTCAGTTGCAACTCCTCTTTCATTTCTGATTTTATTTATTTGAGTTTTCTCCCCTTTTCTCTTGATGAGTCTGGCTAAAGTTTTTATCAATTTTGTTTATTTTTTTCAAAGAACTGGCTCTTAGTGTCCCTAATCTTTTCTACTATTTTTTTAGTGTCTATTTTGGTTTTTTCTGTTCTTATATTTATGATTTCTTTGCTTCTCCTAAGTTTGGATTTTCTTTGTTCTTCTTTTCCTAGTGCCTTTAGGTAAGATTAAGTTGTTCATTTGAGATTTTTCTTGTTTCCTGAGGTACGTTTGTATTGCTATAAACTTCCCTCTCGGAACTGCTTTGCTGCATCCTATAGACCTATAGATTTTGGACCATTGTGTTTCCATTTTCATTTGTCTCATGTATGTTTTTATTTCCTCTTTGATTTCTTCAGTGAGCAATTTGTTGCTTAGTAACATATTGTTTAGCCTCCACACATTTGTGTTTTTTGCAGCTTTTTTTTTCTTATAGTTGATTTCTAGTCTCATATCATTGTGGTAGGAAATGATTTCAATTTTCTTAAATTTACTGAGACTTGTTTTGTGGCCTAGCATGTGATCTATCCCAGAGAATGTTCCATGTGCAACTGAAAATAATCTGTATTCTGCTGCATTTGGATAGAGTGTTCCACATATGTCTATTAAGTTCATGTTGTCTAATATGTTATTTAAGGCCAGTGCTTCTGTATTGATCTTCTGTCTAGATGATCACTCCACTGATGTATGTGTGGTGTTAAATCCCCTACTATTATTGTGTTACTGTCAAATTATCCTTTATATCTGTTAATATTTGCTTTATGTATTTAGGTGTTCCTATGTCAAGTTCATATGCATTTACAATTGTTATATCTTCTTGTTGGATTGATCCCTTTATCACTAGGTAATTTCCTTCTTTGTCTCCTGTTACAATCTTTATTTTTAAGTCTTTTTTCACTGATATATTAAGTATTGGTACACTAGCTTTCTTTTGATTTCCATTTGCACAGAGTAACTTTTCCCATCCCCTCACTTTCAGTCTATGTGTGTCTTTAAATCTGAAGTGAATTTCTTGTAGGCAACATATATATGATCTTGTTTTTGTATTGATTCAGTCAGTCTATGTCTTTTGATAAGAGCATTTAGTCCATTTGCATTTAAAGTAATTATTGATAGGTATATACTTTTGTCATTTTGTTGATATTTTTCTGTTTTTTTGTCTTTTTTGTTCCTTTCTTCTTGTCTCTTCTTTGTGATTTGATGACTATCTTTAGTGTTATGTTCAGTATTAAATTCCTTTATCTATTTTTTGTGTTTATCTATAATAAGTTTTTGATTTGTGGTTACCATGAGGGGTGTGTGCTATGTGTGTGTGTGTGTGTGTGTGTGTGTGTGATTTAAGCTGATGTTTTCTTTGATTTGAATGCATTCTAACAACCCTACATTTTTACTCCCCTGGCCCCCACCAGCAACATTTAATATTTTGACATCCTATTTTACATTTTTCCCTTTGTATATCCCTTAATTACTTACTGTGGATATAGATGATTTTGCTACTTTTAACTTTTCTACTAGGTTTATAAGTGGTTGATCTACTACATTTATTGTATGTTTGCCTTGATCAATGAGATTTTTCCTTTTGTAATTTTCATATTTCTAGTTGTGGTCTTTTCTTTTTTGATTGGAGAAGTCCCTTTAACATTTCCTGTAAAGCTGATTTGGTGGTACTGAACTCTTAGTTTTTGCTCGTCTGTAAAATTCTTTATCTCTCTTTCAAATCGAATGATAGCCTTGTTAGGTAGAGTATTCTTGGGTATAGCTTTTGTTCTTTCATCACTTTGAATATATCTTGCCACTCTCTTCTGGCCTGACAAGTTTCTGCAGAAAAGTCAGCTGATAGCCTTATAGGAGTTCACTTGTATGTAACTTGTTGCTTTTTCCTTGCTGGTTTTAATATTCTCTCTTTATCTTTAATTTTTGCCATTTTAATTATAATGTCTTGGTTTGGATTTCTTTGGTTTCACTTTGTTTGGGTGTCTCTATGCTTCCTGGATCTGAATGTCTGTTTTGTTGCCCAGGTTAGGGAAGTTTCCTGCTATTATTTCTTCAAATAAGTTTTCTAGCCCTTTCTTTCTCTCCTGTCCCTCTGGGACTCCTTTAATGCAAATGTTAGTATGCTTGACACTGCCCTACAAGTCTCTTAAACTAATTTCATTTTTTAAAAATTCTTTTCTTTTTATGTTTAGTTTAGGTGGTTTCCACTACTCTGTTTCCAGTTCACTGATCTGTTACGCTTCATCATGTAAAATACTGTTGATTTTTTCTAGTGTACTTTTTATTTTAGCTATTGTATTCTTCAGCTCTGTTTGGTTCTACTTTGTATTTTCTAACTCTGTTAGATTTTCATTGTGTTTATCCATTCTTCTCCCAGGTTCATTGAGTATCTTTATGATCATTACCTTGAACTCTGTATCAGGTAGATTCTTTTCTCCACTTCATTTAGTTTCTGAGGTTTTGTCTTGTTCCTTTGTTTGGAACATATCCATCGGTTTCCTCATTTTACCTAATTCTCTGTGTTTATTTTTATATATTAGGCAGGTCAGTTACATTTTCCAACCTTGGAGGAGTGGCCTTAGGTAGGAGATGTACTATGGGGCCCAGCAGCACACTCCCTTCTGGTCATCAGAGCTATATGCTCTTGGTGTGTACTCTATGTGGCCTTTGTGGGCCCTTCTGTTGTGGTGGGACTGAGTACTGTAGGTGTGCTGGTGAGTGGGGTTTGTCCATAGCCTGGTTGGCTTCCAGGCCCTGTCTCAAGCAGTGGCTCCTGGCCCACTGGTGGGTGGGACTGTGTCCCAAGGCAACTGGCTGTGGGGACTGAGGGGGACCAGGGCTGGTGCCAATACACTGGTGTGTGAGTCCAGGTCCCCATGCAGGTAGCTGTGGGGCCCTGGGGTTCCCAGGGCTGGTGCCAGTTTGCTGGTTGGCAGAGAAGCCCCCAGTGCTTTTAAGCTAGAGGGAGGACTCCAAAATGGTTCTTGCAAGCACCAGTATCCTTGTGTTAGAATGAGTTTCCAATAATGGCTGCTGCCAGGGTCTATGTCCCCAGAGGGAGTCCCAGACAGGAAAGACAGTCCTCCTGTCTTTCCAGGAGGCTCTCCAAGATCAGCAAGTAGGTTTGACTCAGGGTCTTTTGTAATAACTGTCTCTGCCCTGAGACTCAGAGCATGTGAAATTTTGTGATAGGCTGATAACATGTCTTCAAAATAACTATTGATCCTCTAATTTATTACAGTAAAGTCTTCTCATAAATAAAGCAATATCTCTCAAATGCATCGTCTTTCTAGAATTGACTGAATGCTTTTACATATTTCATGTTTTATAATATGCAGCTATATCTTACAGCTAAATTTTATGCATTCCAAGCTTTATACTCTTCATAAATATTTTAATTCAAATAAATTTCAGAGTGTAACTTTTTTCCAAGACCGAAAATATAACTATTAATCATTTCTGATTTCATTAGTGTTCTCTAAATATCATAAAATTAATATTATAAATCTTCATTTAGGTTATTAATTCTTAAAATGGCTCTAGTTTATATTTGAGGAAGTTTTACAATTTTCTAAAAATATTTGGCAAAATAGCTCATTTTATCTGGAAATTGCATTTCCAATTCTGTATCTCTAAGTATTCTGTTTTATTTTCCTGATACATTTTTTCTACATCCTAACTGCCTAAATTATCATGTATGGCTTGTCACAACTGATTACTTCAAATATCACTCTTTTGTTTCACCAATTAGAAATGCTGGTTTGATTCTGAAGCCAAATATCCCCTGTAAGGAAAGGTCCAAATAAGAGAATCACAAAATGAAAAAAAAGATGTTTTGTTTTCCATTTTGGCCGGGAGATATGTACATTTAATTAGGCTTATAAATTTTTGTTTGTCTCAGAAGGATCAAATCTATTAGAAGGGAACATGAACACTAATACAATAACTCTATGTGAAATACTAAGAATTTTGTAAGATCATCCTAAATTTGTTCCCATTAGCAGGAAAATGAATAAGAAAACCCACCTACAGAAAATGTTAATTTCCCTGAAGAGACAGAGAGAGAGAGAGAGAGAGAGAGAGAGAGAGAGTGTGTGTATGTGTGTGTGATGAAGCAATTGAAAAGACTCTTCAGTAAAACAACAGAAGTACTGCTGATCTAACCCTGCTCTGGTTCATTCACGTAGAGCTTTCAGAAACTGAATGTAGGTTTTCTATTTCTTCTTCTTTCTCCCAGTCATTTGGAATTTTCTTTTGAAAGGAAATATTAAGAGGCTGGGCTGAATGATAAAGTTACAATTATTTTCTGAGTCCCACCCTATAATTTTTTCTAATCAAAAACCTATACTAGACAATTGTTATGGTTTAGGAAACTGTAACAAATAAATCAAACCCAGTTGGATTAATTCTCAGGTGTTAGTTCATTAGGAAATATATTTACTAATGAAACTAACATCTTCACAAATCTGAATACTGTTGGACACCAAGCTATGAAATGCTTCAGTGTATAAAACATTGTTGCATCCATTGGCATCTTAAGGAGACTAATTGACATTCTTAACTAGATGTCTCATTTCTGCCCCAAAGAGCTAGTTTAGTTTAGAAGTAGTCTTCTCAAGCCTATCTGCCTCTCAATATTTACTAGCTCTTGGTTTCATAAGCTTATTTGTCTGCAGGTGACAATAATTCCTTTTTCTACTTCTCCAACATTTCCTGAAAATAAGATCTTAGTGAGAATGGAGGGCACCTCAGTGACTCAATACATCCACCTTCTCTTTGTGTTTGAGTTACTATCTTTTCTTCAAAGTATTACTTGGGCATCCACTATTGGGTACTACTGTGTAGGGCATTCAAGATAGTTTTCACTCTTCCAAGGTAATTTCTTCTTGAATCTCTTACCTAAACATCTGCAATGGTCACTTCATTGCTACTGCAGGCTCAAATCTTGCATCCTTCCTGTCTATCCTTCACTTCACCTCCAAAGTGATATGTTTATAATGTAAAACCAACCACACCACTCTCCTGTTTAGTCAGTGGCCCCCATTGTCTTCTGTATAATGTCCACATTTCTCCAGCCTCATCTGAAGTGCACAGGTCAGATATTCAGATGTGCTTTCCATCCTCCAAGTACATTAGGCAATTTCATATCTTCCTGCTTTTGATCGTGATGCTCTTTCTACCTGGAATATTCTTTCATCCCACTTCCTTGCTACTTGAGGATGCCTATTCACTTTTCAACTCCTAGTTCAATCAGTAACCCTCTGTGAAACATTTCCTGACTCGTTTCATCCTGTTCTTTATTTATGTTCTTTCTTTATAACCCAACATACTGCTATCTTTATATCTATAATTCTTAATTGTTCTTTTTGAACCCATGACTATCTGTCCTACTATTTTTATTCTCCTGGAAGGCAGAAATTATGTCTGATTTATTCCTGAGGAGCATGGAAGAAAACACATTAATTAGCGATGAATGAAAGGATTGTTAAATAGAGGGGAGGTGCCAGTTGCTAACAGACAAGATGAATCTGAAAAACAAAAACAAAACAAATGAGTTTGGTTTTGTGACTTTCTTCGGTTATGCCCAACAGCCTCATGATAAGGAAGGGAAGAGATAATACCCAGGATGAAGAACTGAAAAGTTGGTTTCATTGGAAGGACATGGTGTACAAGAGATCAAGGCTTCCAGTGAGAGCTTTACTGCAATGGCTACCCATAGGGAATGTCTGTGTTGGAGACAAATGAGCCTGCAGTCTGGTAGATGGGTTGTAAGAACAGAGGTCGTCCAGGAACTGGAGGACAAAAGGCAGAATCAGTAATAGTGAGGCAGTGGGAAGGGAAGGAGGAAAGGAAAATTTTGGAGTTCAAAATTTTGGAAATGAAGCAGTTTGGGGTGATGACAAGGCCCAAGGCCCAAAGCCCAGTTTTAAATTTAGGCAGCTTAATGGGAGGGTAATGAAGATAAACGTTGTTACCACTAAAGAAACTTTGAGGTCAGGGGGCTCGGGGTGTTATTATTAGAGTGACCATATATCCTGGTTTCCTTGGGCCCATCCTGGTTTATACTTCTTTTTCCAGCATAATTATTAATAGTATTTCTTTCACTCTCAAAAGTTCCTTTGTTTGGATGATAAATTATATAGTCACTCTAGTTTTTATTAACTTTCCCCCAAAAAGCATGATACTACTTACTGTAGCTAAGATAGCTTTGTGGACTTTGGGTGAAAAATGAGGCTTTCAAAACTAGAACTGTAAAAATTAGAGTTAAAAAAGAATATTCAGAGAACAGTTATTGCAATTTATGATGGGAAGATAATAATGAATGCATTTTTAATTATATCTCATAATAGAATTTTTTAATTTCACATCTATACACAAAATCTTAGGTTTTCTGTAGTATGGGTCCTACCTTTTAATGTTTCTCAGAATTGAGTGAGCTAAAACAAATTAGCAAAGCTTAACATGTGGCTAAATAATTTACACCTAAAGGCGAGTCTGTCAACTGAGAGATGTTTCAAATATAATTGCTGCGTTGCATCAAGGAAAGAACACAGGATGAAAAATCAGAGGACGTAGCTCGGCTTTTTACCAGCTAACATGAAAATAACCAAGTCAATTATCCTCCTTAAGCCCATTTCCTCACTGGTAAAAGGTGATAATAACAGTCATCTGACCTCTCAAAGGGGCTGTGGTGAAGACCAAATGAAATAATAGAAAATTCTTTTAAAAACTGTCCAGATGGAAGTAGACCAAATGTCCTTCTAAAAACAAAACAAAACAAAAACAAAAACGAGAAAAGGGAAAAAGGATTCCCCGTGAGTTATTATAATTTTTGTTGTGAATTAACTTGAATAGTTTTCCATAAGTATAGAGTTAAATGAATTTGTCACTGTTAATATATAAATAGATGAATTGTTCATGGTCAAAAACACATTTCATAAAATAGAATGCTGGAAGAATACTGGGAATAATCGAAAACCACAGTTATCTTGTTAGAAATCTGTCTTCTCATTTTATGTGGAAGACAGACAAAATCATTAGGGAACCAAAGGCCTGATGAGAAAAAGAGGTAATTTTTGGAGACAGAAATATCTGATTCATTCTTTTATAAGTATTTTACCTATTAAAAGCCCTCAACCTAGCCATCAGAATGTCAACCGTTTTATAGATTAACTCACTTAGCCCATGTCAGAGGTTAGGAACTCTCTGGTGAGAACAGCTGTTGATCATTTGTCTTTCCACATCAAAGAACTAGGAAGATTCTTTAGTAAATTAGGGAGGTATTAAAGAGATTAAATTAGTTCAAATTAGTTCCTGGTATAAAGAGAATGCATACCACAACATTAGTTTCCCTATAATGACGGTAGGAAATAATAAAAACTAATTGGAGCAGTGAAGCTTCCTAGAAAATCTGTTATTGATGGTAAAGCATATAAGACTATTTGATTTTTTTTTGATTCACCTAGAATACTTTATTCAAAGTTTTCAAATATGTCAAAAATAATATGTAAAACAGCACATGGAATTCCATGTAAATTTACATGGAAAAGTTCCTTATTTTTCATGCAAAATATAGTTTTTTCAGAGAGCAAACTCAGCTTTAATTATTAAAAGGAGGTAAGTTCATTCTTGCACAGATTTTTCAATAAGTTCCTAGAGTAATAGAAAAATAATGTAGACATTTGTGAAAATGAATATACTTTTGTAAGAAAATGAATATATATATTTTCTTCTGGTTTTATTGAGATATAATTGACATACCGCATTGTATAAGGTTAAGGGGTACAGCATAATGATTTGACTTACATACATCATGAAATGATTACAAGTCTAGTGAACATCCATCATCTCACATAGAGGCAAAATAAAAGAAAAAGAGAATACGTTTTTCTTGTGATGAGAACTCAGGATTTACCCTCTTAACTTTCATATATAATGTACAGCAGTGCTAATTGTAATAATCCTGTTGTACATTACAAAATGAATATATTTTAAATTTCAACTACAGTCTAGGATCTGTGCTAGGCATATTACATGGATTATGGTATTTAAATTCCTATAGCAATAAAAGAGTTAGGGATAATTCCCATCCTCACTTTTTATAAAAGGGAAGGAAGGTACCGGTTGGTTAAGTTAGAAGCCAGGGTAGACAGAAATCTTTAGATTCTCCCCACCTTGCCCCACCCCATCTCATGATTCCAGTTCCCTGGTTATTTAATCAGACACTAATCTAGGTAGTGCTGTGAAGGGATTTCTCAGCTGTAATTAAAGTCCCAAGTCAGTTGACCTTAAGACATGGAGATTATCCAGATGGGCCTGATCTAATCACATGAGACTTCAAAGGGCAGATTCCAAAATCCAGAGAGAACTGAAGGGTGAGGACTCAGACTCCATTCTGCAGCTTTAAAGGTGGAGGGGCCCCATGTGTGTGGGCAGCCCTTATTAGCAGAGAGTGGACTCTGGAGGAAAGCCAGCAACAGGGACCTCAATCCAACAGCCAGGAGGAAATGAATTCTCCCTTGCCTCATCAGATGAGAGCCTGGCCAATGCCTGGGTTTTGGCCTTGTGAGAACCAAAGCAGAGGACTCCACCGAGCCACACCAAACTTCTGAACTATAGAACTGTGAGATGATAAATGGGTGTCCTTTTAAGTTGCTAAATTTGTGATAATTTGTTACAGCTGCAATAAAAATCGAATCCAGAAACTCAAAGTCATAGAGCAAATAAGCAATAGATCTAAGGTTTAACCCACTCAGCATAAAGTATCTTGATGAAAATAGGTGGGAGCAAGACCAGCAGGTTGATTTGAAGAAATCTTATTCATTCATTCATCCATCCATTCATTCATTCATCCATCCATTCACTTATTCATGAACTATCAAATATTTTTTGACTACCTTCTATATGGCAGCCCTATCTCTGTTAGGGTTACAGAGATTAAAAAAAAATCCAGTCTCTTTCCTCAAAGAGCTCACAATTTAAGGATTGAAGGCAGACAAACAAATAGATTGGGGCAGTGCAGTGTGTCTCTTAAGTACCATAAAAAGATAGGCCAGAGGTTATGGTAGTACAGATGCTTTTAGTCCGATTTCTTACCAACTTGCCCATGGTAGGCTGGATAATGGCCACCAAAGATGTCTTGTTCTAACCCCCAGAACCTGTGAATATGTTACAGGGCAAGAAGAAATTAAGGATGTAAATAGAACTAAGGTTGTTAATCAGCTGACCTTAAGATAGGGAGATAATTCAGTATTATTCAGGTGGGACCAATGTAATCACAAGGGTCCTTACAAGTGGAAAAGAGTGGCAGAAGAGAAGGTCAGAGTGATTTGATGTAAAAAGCAGTAGACAGGTCATTGCTGGCTTTGAAGATGGAGGAAGGGGCCACAAACCAAGGCATGTGGGGAGCCTCTAGAAGCTGCAAAAGGCAACAAGATGGATTACTCCTTAGTGTCTCCAGAAAGGAATGTAGCCCTGCTGACACCTTAATTTTAACCAAGTAAAAATCATTTTGGATTTCTGACCTTAAGAATTATAAGATATTAAATGTGTGTCATAAGCCAAAACATTCTTGGGTATATGTTACAGCAGCAATAGGAAGCTAATACATGCCTGACATGAGATGACTTAAACTAAAAATGGAAAGGAAAATGTATAATGGTTGTTTTATTTCAGCTAATATTCAAGAGACAGTCTTTAAATATGGAGAGCATGGGCTTCCCTGGTGGTGCAGTGGTTGAGAGTCCGCCTGCCGATGCAGGGGACACGAGTTCGTGCCCCGGTCCGGGAAGATCCCACATGCCATGGAGCAGCTAGGCCCGTGAGCCATGGCCACTGAGCCTGTGCGTCCGGAGCCTGTGCTCTGCAAGGGTAGAGGCCACAACAGTGAGAAGCCCACGTACTGCAAAAAATAATAATAATAAAAAAAAATAATAAATAAATAAATAAATATGGAGAGCATATGAAAACGAAAATGAGTGCAAAAAGCATAAATCATTAGAGAAAACATTTATAAATTAAATCTCATCAAATTAAAAATTTCTGTTCTTCTAAAGAAATTCTCAAGAAAATTGAAAAAAAAAAGCCTCGGACTAGGAGCAAATATTTACAAAACTACATCTGATAAAGGACTTGTACTCAGACTACATATAGTTTTTACAAATCAATAGTAAACAATGCACTTTAAAATGGAAAAATATTTCAAAAGACATTTCAGCAAAGAAGATATACAAATGGCCAATAAACACATGAAAATATGCTTAATATCATTAGTCATTAGGGAAATGTGCAGTGAGATACTAATACATACCTAGAATGGCTTCAATGAAAAATTGATAATGTTAAGTGTGAACAAGGTTGGGAGCAACTGATTCTCAGTCACTGCTGGTGCAAATACAAAATGGCATAACCACTCTGGGTGACAGGTTGTAAGTCTCTTATAAGTTAAACATTTGCTTACCACCTGGCCCAGCAATTCCACTCCTATGTATTTATCCAAGAGAAATAAATATATGTGTCAAAACTAAGATCTGGATGTGAATGTTTATAGCAATTTTATTCATATCACTCAAACTGGAAAACAACCCACCAACTCTTGCATGGATAAACAGAGTATGGTATGTATATACAGTGGAATACTGCTCAGTAATACAAAGGAATGAACTGATACCTGCAACAATGTGGGCAAATCTGAAAAACATGCTAAGTGGAAGAAGCTAGATTCAAATGACCACATATTGTATGATTTCATATGATATTTTAGAAAAGGCAAAACTGTAATGATGGAAAAAGGTCAGTGTTGCCAGGGGCTGGGGGTGGGGCTGAGATGGTGAAGGGACATGAGGAAACATTTTGGAATATTAAAAATATTACATATCTTGTTTGTGGTGGTGATGACTTAATCAAATATACATTTATAAAAATTCATTGGTCAGTACACTTGAAAGGAAAAATTTCAATGTGTATAAAATATACCTCAGTGAACCTGATTAAACTCCTCCCTCCCCCCAAAAGAAAATAAGTACATAGCACGTAATTTAAATAAGGGACTGACCAACTTCATAAATGTAATCTTTCTCAAGAAAATTTGGCTTCTTAAATATAGAAGGGCAGAAAACCCACATAGGTGCAAAATGTTACATGCGTTAAAATTCAACCGTAGCATATATTTCCTTGTCTGGTCTATTTAATCAATGTAAAACTTAAAAAAGAATATTTTAATTAAATATAAGAAGACTGAGATGGATTAAGATAGCCTGAAAAAAAAAAACAGGAAGTGTTATTACATCATCTACATAAAAAATGCACTCGGATGAACAGTTTAATACACTGTAAATATTGAGAACTGCACAATAGCTTACTGAAATGAGTGTAATTTATCTCACTTAACACTCAGGAATAGCCTTTAAAGGACTGTTTTACTAAAAAGAGAAACATTTCCAGGCTTATAAAGTGTGCAAAGCTCCTTGGAGAAAAATACAAAGTGTAAGGTATTATAATTTCATGAGCTTTGGGTTGACTTTGACAGTCATTATAGTTGCTCCATTTATAATTGCTGGGGTTGCCTTCATAGAACACATCTTTGGTACCTGCATTTGTAATTCATTAAAAGCACACACCCATTTTGGGAAATGCCATTTTAGAGATACGGACATTGAACTTGTGAGAAAGCAACTATTTTGCCCATTTTACTTTGTGCCATCAGAGACATGGAGGGGATCGGCACCCACGGGGGCTCTTTGGGGGTCCGCAAGTCTCCATGTATTACTTACATGAGAGAGATTTTTAAGAATTTTATTTTGCGAACAGTTATTTTGAGGATGTAATGTGGCAAGGAACTATGATCCTTGCCTCTTTTTCCACAAAGGGGCTTGTAGATTGTAATAGGAAAACCATTAGATTAGAAAAATGTAATTTTATTTTACTTATAAATGTATAATCTAAGGGTAAAACCAGCCCAATCCAATTCATTGTTAATATCCGTCAATTGCAGCATATTTCATTTGTAAACGCAGCATGCTTCTCACTATTTTAATAAGCATTTCTGCCCCTTCCCATGGGGGTTTGTAGTCACAGTCAATAGCCATAGACTATAAAGATGTGACAGGATGTTTCATCTCATTAAGATGCCACACAACCAGGATTCCTTCCTCTTCCTTCTTACATCTTATTTGTGCTCCTCAAACGTGACCTTTAAGGCCTTTGTTGCTTTGCAAACGGGTTGCATGTCCCAAGGGCACATAATTAAGTAGGTCACATGCTTCACACTGCCTATTAGTAGTTGCCTTTCAGCATGCATTTCCTCTTTTCTACTGTGGGAAAATTCTTTTTCATAAGATGCTCTTGGATAAGTTCTTGGCACTTTCCACAAAAGAAATGTTCTTGATATATTGTGGGAATATTTAAGGTCATTCGGCCTTTCGTCAGTCATGAGAATAATTGGTCTCATATTTCTTAAAGAGTCCACTCATACTAATTGTAGTATGGCCTTAGGCTTGTACTTCTAGAGGTAGAAAAGAACTCTCAATGATAATAGTTGCGGTTGTAACCTTTGCCAATTAAAGTATATCAATAATTTTTGAATAACGCTATCCATAAAATGTCACAACAAAAAATTTTTAAAAAATTTCAGATGTATTTTGATAATCTTTGACACTTGTAAATTCGTTTGCATAAATGCATATGTACCTGGTAGAGTTTCTATTAATTCCTCTTGGAAATGGTATGGACTCTGCACGCTGTAGGATTTCCCAATCAAATAAATAAATATGCATGCTGTGATTGTTTATAATTTTGCTTTCATGACTTTAATAACTGAGTGTGAATTTTTAGCAACAAGATAAAATTTCATTTTGTTGACTATAATTATTGAGTGGTAAAAGATTTTAAAATATTTAGTACAAGTAGATTTTGAGGAAAATCAGGATTACTGGCTCCGCCTCTCCACTCCATCACAATTCCTTTATCCTTTGTAAATCAAGTAAGTTTCTCCACCAAAGAAATCAACTAGATTAATCCTAGATGAAGCATTTGTGTCCTAATTTATTTATTTATTTATTTTTGTGGTATGTGGGCCTCTCACTGTTGTGGCCTCTCCCGTTGCGGAGCACAGGCTCCAGACGCGCAGGCCCAGTGGCCATGGCCCACGGGCCCAGCCGCTCCGCGGCACGAACCCGCGTCCCCCGCATCGGCAAGCGGACTCTCAACCACTGTGCCACAAGGGAAGCCCATTTGTGTCCTAATTAAGAGGACTAGTTCATTAAGTTGGATTGTGTAACTAGTGACTCGCTCCTCTTAGCGAGGTTAATAAAGAGATATCAACAAAACACAATTGAGTTTTCACATGATAATCATGTTAAGAAATTAATAGGAGATGAAATGGTGGCAAAGAGGACACAGAACCCTGTAGGACAGTGATTCTCATATTTTACGTGCATGCAGATCACCTGGTAAACATGTTAAAACACAGATTTTTGATCCAGTCACTCTTGGGTGGGGACTGAGATCTTTCATTTCTAATAAGCTCTCAGGAGATGCCAATGTTGTTTGGTGTGAGGGACCATATTTTGAACAGTATGGTAAGTACTATGGGTCGGCACATAGGTCCGTGGCACCACCTCAAGGCTGAGCTATCTTGTACCCACAGGAATTGTAGCCATGCACTGGGATACAAAACATACTTTCCAGACTAAAACATACCAGTTTGCCTTTTATTCCTCTGCTCGAACTGTCCTGAGCTGAGGCTGTTGACTTAAAGAAGAATGACTGGTGCCAATTTTACTTTGAAATATATTGTTGGGTGATGGTGACAGTGGAATGTTTGGGCCTCCACGTGCTGTGGACATAGTCCAAAAGGGTGATTTACCTGGGGGTAAGGGTGGGGGGGATGCGTGCCAGACTCTGTTTACATTTGTGTACATGCTTGTGCGTGCCCATGTGTGGACTTCCACCCTTAATTGAGTGGAATCATACTGCAGCGGGCTTCTTAATTTCCTTTTTGCCCCTAGAACGTGGAATAAAGCTTTCATTTCCAGTCTTACTGAATACAATGACCTCCTTTTTAATATAAGAGGAATTAAAGCATTTTATTATTCAACTGAAAATTTATAATCAAACCTTTGAATTGAGTTTGTCCTTAACGAATCTTAAGATTATCTATATAAATTTGGAAAAAAATCCAACAAAATGAAGCCAGTACACCTATGAGAGGCTTATTACTCGTTCAAGCTCCAGGCAATAGTTTCTCTCTGCAGCCGCGGTTTTGGAGACAATTAAGATGATCTGGCTGATGAACTTCCTACTGCATTATAACATTTAGATTTCTTTCTGCTTTGTTCTCCAGGATGACTGATTTCCTATGAAGAGTAGAGAGCCAGGAAAGACTAGAGAAAGACAAATACCGTATGCTAACACATATATATGGAATCTAAGAAAAAAAATTGTCATGAAGAACCTAGTGGTAAGACAGGAATAAAGACACAGACCTACTAGAGAATGGACTTGAGGATATGGGGAGGGGGAAGGGTAAGCTGTGACAAAGCGAGAGAGAGGCATGGACATATATACACTACCAAACGTAAGGTAGATAGCTAGTGGGAAGCAGCCGCATAGCACAGGGAGATCAGCTCGGTGCTTTGTGACCACCTAGAGGGGCGGGATAGGGAGGGTGGGAGGGAGGGAGACGCAAGAGGGAAGAGATATGGGAACATATGTATATGTATAACTGATTCACTTTATTATAAAGCAGAAACTAACACACCATTGTAAAGCAATTATATTCCAATAAAGATGTAAAAAAAAAAGAGATGATGAACTTACACAAAATCCAGAAGAACTAACTGGAGAGCCCTGGAAAATTAATATTTAAAAATAGGATATAAGGGATGCTTAACTTTTCCTTAACATAATAAATAATGAGAAACTGACAAGAGAATTCAAAGATTCCATTTCAAACGTTCTTATGACTGCCTCAAGATATTTTTCTGTTTCTTTTTATTATCTTTGGCTGGGTGACGTTTCCTTATAAATAAATCAACAAAGCCAAACAGTAATATGTAAAGGCTTATCGCCAAGATTCTGCCAACAACAGGGGCAATTTCCATGTTTTGAAATAACAAATCAATCTGTGATGTGTTCTCCATAACCCATTTCCTTTCCCTCCTAGGCATGTGACTACCTTGCTTACCCTCCACTGTTAATTGTGTCCATGTGACTGAGTTTTAACTAATGAAATGTGAGGAGAAATGTGTTCCTTCTCTAAGACTGTCATGAAAACTCGCCCACAGTTTAACCTGTGCTCTTTCCCCTCTTGGGACTGACTGGAGAAGACAAGAGCGTCGAGAGAAGGAGGGAGCCACAAGAAGAAAGTCTTGGTCCGTGATTGGCCCACCATGTACAGAAGGTGATCTGGAAAAGAAACTCAACATTGGACTGACTGTAGAGAAAATAAAACCTCTGATGTTTGGAGGCATTACACATTTCGGATTTGTTTGTAATGCAATAAGCCTACCCTAAATAACACAGGTGGAAAATAGGAAATTAAAGTCTAGTTTTGACGTCTGCTCTCTCCATTGAGGAGAGGGTCTGGGTCTTTGAATATTAGGCAGATTGCCTTGTATTATTAGGTACTCCATAAACATTTGCTGGAAAGAGTTGGTACAACTCTCCAGAGTCTTCTCCTTTTCCTGATTCAGTGACACAGAGGATGATAGTCCAAGAGCCCATATCCCACTTAGACCTGTATCCAAAAACGACTGGGGCTGTTCCATTTTTTTTTTTTTTTGGCGGTACGCGGGCCTCTCACCGCTGTGGCCTCTCCCGTCGCGGAGCACAGGCTCCGGACGCGCAGGCTCAGCGGCCATGGCTCACAGGCCCAGCCGCTCCGCGGCATGTGGGATCTTCCCGGACCGGGGCACGAACCCGCGTGCCCTACATTGGCAGGCGGACTCTCAACCACTGCGCCACCAGGGAAGCCCGGCTGTTCCATTTTTAAAAATTCTTTCCAGCTGCACTTGGCTATACCTGTTTCAAAGGAACTTTTGCATAAATGAATTAACCTGTCAGTATTTCTTTTCTGAATCATTTTCTTCTGTTGCAATCTAAAAGATACTTTTATTTAGTGGTAAGAAAAGGTTAACATCACTTATTTGGAAATAATGTCTGTTTATTGGCTAGGAAGCAGGAGAAAAGGATGCCTGTATTGTGAAATATATATTGAGCTTAGTTTATATCTCCAAGGAATTTGCACTTTCTGGGAATAGAGGGGAAATTATCTTCTATGATTATTTCTAGAATCTTCTGTTCATACTGAAGAAGTCATGATAACCTGCTGAATCCTTTTGTTCCTTAGGGGACCACTCTGTAGGCTGGTGGGCTATCTATAACAGGATTTTTTCTATGAATTTTTTTTTTTTTTTTTGCGGTATGCGGGCCTCTCGCTGCTGTGGCCTCTCCCGCTGCGGAGCACAGGCTCCGGACGCGCAGGCTCAGCGGCCATGGCCCACGGGCCCAGCCGCTCGGCGGCATGCGGGATCCTCCCGTACCGGGGCACGAACCCGCGTGCCCTGCATCGGCAGGCGGACTCTCAACCACTGTGCCACCAGGGAAGCCCCAAGACTTTTTTTAATATATCAAAATGGAGATGTGCTCAGTTTTCAAAAAATATTTAAGTTCCTCATTTATTGTATTAGGTACCTAAGTAGACAATACATAAATACTCAAATGGAAATAGTTCCTACGTTTTGTAAACCTGTTCTTTAGGCAGACAGAAGCTGCTCATGTGAACTTGAGAATAACACAGTAAACCACACAAGTGTCAAAGATAGGATAGATGGCACATTTAAAAGGAAAACAAATCTTTTGTGTGGGAGGATGGTCGCACACTCAGACAGCACTCCAAAGGAGAGAGGATACATACCTTGTTTAGCCCTATTATTTCTCTTCAAGGATCCTTAAGTCAGATGCTTCTTTGCCTCTGTGAAGCCTGCATCATTATTACTGTCAGTGTACATGAGATATTGACATCAGGGCTGCCTTTATTGAACAGAGTACATGCCAAGCTCCATCCTTCCAGTTGATCAGGCCAGATACCTTACCGTCATCCTCATGTTCTCTCATCCTTTCACACCCTATGCCCAATCTCTCAGGAAATCCTGATGACTCACCCCTTCAAACACATCTATCACTTCTCTACTCCTCTCACCTGGACCGCTGCAAGCCCAGACCAAGCCACCGTCAGCTCGTGTTTGATTCCTGCCTAAACTTCCTACCTGGACTCGCTGCTTCAATGCATGCTCCTCTACACTCTCCTTTCTTTTAAAGCAGTCACCCGCATCCTTGAGATCATGTCACTCCTCAGGTAAGTTCTGCAATGGCTTCCAAATTTACAACGATCTCTTGTGGGCTGTTGTGGTACACGATGTGGTCCCCCGGCCTCTCCGACTTCATCTTCCTACCCTTTCCTCATTGCCCATTCTTCCCGCCACAATGGCTGTCCTACTTCCCTTTGAACATATAGAGCATGCCCTTGCCTTGGGGCTTTTTACCTGCTTCCTTTAATGCTCTTCCCCTGAGTATTTTTTAAGGAATAAATGCTGTAATGGACAGATCCAAAATTCTACTGTGGCTCAAACAAAGTGGACATTTTCTTCCTCATTTAATGTTCTTCCATGTTGTCACTCCGGAACCCAGGCTAAAGGAGGTTATGCCACGTTCATCGTGAGGCTTCCAAGGTTCTGGAGGGTGCTCCTTTACGGCAAGCCGGAAGGGGAAAAGAGCTTGGAGGAGTTCGTGTGGGAGCTTTTGTTGGTCAGGCTGAATATGGGAGTCATAGCCTCCACTCATATTGTATCGCTAGAACTCAGTCCCACAGCCAGGCCTAACAGAAGGGGGCTAGGAAATGTTGTTCAGTGTGGGCCAGGAGGGGAGGAAGATTCTGGTGAATAGCTGACTACCTCTGCTATACCCTAGTAGACATCTGGATTTCTGTCACTTTCTCTAGGTCTCTTCTTAAATGTTACCTTCTCAGTGAGACCTTCCAGTCATTATCAATACAACACCCCTTCCTATACTCACCGTTCCTCTTCCTTGTTTTATTTTTCTCTATAGGACTTATTGTCACTATGTATTTGTTATTTGTTTTTAAAAATTGTTTATCTGTAGTGGGTTGAACTGTAGTCGCCTCCTCCCTCACTGCCACGTTCTAATTCCTAGAATGTGTGAATGTGACCTTATTTGGATAAAGGATCTGTGCAGATGTAATTAGGTTAAGGATTTTTTTTTATGTCTTTATTAGAGTATAATTGCTTTACAATGCTGTGTTAGTTTCTGCTCTATAACAAAGTGAATCAGCTATATGTATACATATATCCCCATATCTCTTCCCTCTTGCATCTCCCTCCCTCCCACCCTCCCTATCCCACCCCTCTAGGTGGTCACAGAGCACCGAGCTGATCTCCCTGTGCTATGCGGCTGCTTCCCACTAGCTATCTATTTCACATTTGGTAGTGTAAATATGTCCATGCCTCTCTCTCGCTTTGTCACAGCTTACCCTTCCCCCTCCCCATATCCTTAAGTCCATTCTCTAGTAAGTCTGTGTCTTTATTCCTGTCTTACCCCTAGGTTCTTCATGACATTTTTTCGTTTTTTTGCCAGAAAGCTAATCTTTATTCACACCAAAAACCTCACATGAAGGAAAAACTCTATGTTTGCAATCTATGTGAAAAAGGTGTCATTGATAATTCTTTTTGGTGTGTGATTGGCATTTACTTTATTCTTATTTTTTAATTTTATTTATTGAGGTATAGTTGATTTATAATATTATACAATAGCATATATTATATTTCAGGTGTACATCATACTGATTCGATACTTTTATAGATTATACTCCTTTTAAAGTTATTATAAAATATGGGCTATATTCCCTGTGCTGTACAATATATCCTTGAGGCTTATTTATTTTATACATAGTGGTTTGTACCTCTTTATCCCCTTCGTCTGTCTTGTCCTTTCCCCCTTCCCTCTCCCTACTGGTAACCGCTCGTTTGTTTCTATATCTGTGAGTCTTTTCCTGTTTTATTATATTCATTCATTGGCTTTATTTTTTAGACTCCACATATAAATGATAACATACAGTATTTGTCTTTCTCTGTCTGACTTATTTCACTAAGCATAATATATTCCAAGTCCATCCATATTGCTGTAAATGGCAAAATCTCATTCTCGTTTATAGCTGAATAATATCCTTTTGTGTGTGTGTGTGTGTATATATATATATATATATATACCACATCTACTTTATTCATTCACCTATTGATGGACACTTAGGTTGTTTCCATATCTTGGCTATTGTAAATAATGCTGTTATGAATATTGGGGTGCATGTATCTTTTTGAATTAATGTTTTCATTTCCTTCAGATATACTCACACCATATACAAAAATAAACTCAGAATGAATTAGGGACATGAATGGAAACCATAGAACTCCTAGAAGAAAACACAGACAGAACACTCTCTGAGCATAAAATATAGCAATATTTTTTTGGGTCTGTCTCCTAAGGCAAAGGAAACAAAAGCAAAAATAAAAAAATGGGACCTAATTAAACTTAAAACCTTTTGCACAGGAAAGGAAACCACCAACCTACTGAATGGGAGAAAATATTTGCAAATTAAATGACTGACAAGGGGTTAATATCCAAAGTATATAAACAGCTCATACAACTCAATATCAAAAAAACAAACAACCAATCAAAAAATGGGCAGAAGATCTGAATAGACATTTTTCCAAAGAAGATATATAGCTGGCCAATAGGTGCATTAAAAGATGCTCAATATCACTAAGCGTCAGGGAAATGCAAATCAAAACCACTATGAGATATTACCTCACACCTTTCAGAATGGCCATCGTCAAAAAGACCACAAATAACAAATGTTGGTGAAGATGTGGAGAAAAGGGAACCCCAGCACACTGCTGGTGGAAAGTTAAGATTTTGAGATGAGATCATCCTGGATTAAGGGGGTGGTTTCTAACTCAATTACAAGTGTCCTCATAAGAGAAGCGAAGGGAGAAGACACATAGGGAAAGGCCATGTGAAGAAGGAGGCAGAGATTGGGGTTATGCAACCACAGCCAAGAATTCTCCTCAGGAGCCTTTAGATGGAGCATGGTTCTGCCAACATCTTGATTTCCAGTCTCCAGAACCATGAGAAAATAAATTTCTGTTGGTTTAAGCCACCCGTTTTGTGTTAATTTGTTATGACAGACCCAGGAAAATGACACATCTTCCCTTTTGCAATGTAAACTCCCGGAGAGCAGTGATTGTGTTTTGTTCATTGCTGTAGCTTTCCATACATAGAACAGTGCCTGGCCCTTACTGGCCCATAGCAAGTACTCAACAAATACTTGTTGTATGGATGAGTGAATAGAAATAGGGAAACGTATCTCCATCCTACTCAAAAGAAGTAATTTATTTAAAAAAAGTTTTTAAACATCTTTGTTGGAGTATAATTGCTTTACAATGGTGTGTTTGTTAGTTTCTGCTTTATAATAAAGTGAATCAGCTATACATATACATATATCGTCATATCTCCTCCCTCTTGCGTCTCCCTCCCACACTTTTTCATAGTCTTTATGAAATTGTCTACCCCAGCGAGTGATTTTCTGGTTCTTCCTCATTCTGGGACAGTAGTGTGTAGAGGTTAAGAGCTGAGACTCTGAACTTTGACACACTTGAATTAAACCTCTGGCCATGGAATCACTGGCAAGTGTGATATTGGACAAGTTAATTAAGATTCCTAAGCCTCAAATTCTGCATAAGATTGTTGGGAGAATTAAATGAGGTTATAAGTAAACAAACAAATTTCTAGTATAGTGCTTGACCAAATAAGTTGAGAGTAAATCACTATTATAATTAGTTGGGATTAATTGGGAATAAACTGAAATCTTTCAGACTGAATTATCTTTTAGTTTTAAAATCCTTTGAAATGACATCCTTTTATTATAACATTTCTTTACTAAGAATTTCAATCAAGTAAGTCCTTTCTAACCAGAAAATCCCCTACTATAGTATTTTAGTATTTGCAGATTTACTTCTGTGTACCACATATAAACCATAACAATTTTGTATTAAACATGTGCAAGTTGCTGGAGTTCCAAATTGTAAACTAAAATCAGCCCCATCTGAGCAGCCTGCCTAACTCACAGTTTCAAGGAGACTGACAAGCAGTTGGCCTCTCAACTTCTCTACCCCTTGGCTATGCTGTATGTAATCTGTCACAGTTTTGCTATCTTGTGAAAATAAATGATCTTCATGCTGCTTATGCCATGATTTAGTGCTTAAATATCACATATTGTTTTTGTGTGTCACTCAGGGATACAACTTTTCAAAAACATAATCATTTATTTGCATAAATTTGCATAACATTGGAGCACAGACAAAAATTCTTGAGCTACTTCATCACAACTGCAAATAAAATAAAATAAAGTAAAATAAACCCAAGGGAAAATCTTTAAGACTGTGAGGAAGGGGTTGGGTAATAAAATTGAGGAGTAGTGCCAAAGAAGAGGGAAAGAAAGGTGATGTCTTTAGAAGGCAAGATAGATGTTCTTGATCTGTTTTATTATTTCGTTCATTGAACTGAAAAATATATATTAGACTTCTATAAATTCATTCTCAACCTCAATTCCTTTCACTTTAATTTTCTTCTAAGGTCTCTTATTTCTCAACTGGGAGGTAAAATAATCCTTGGGTTTGGAGACAGAATATAGACTATATATTATGTGAACTCTCAACTCCTTACCCTGCCTGCTCTCCCTCATGCCCATCCTCCCCTCCCACCCCAGGCTCTGCCACAGCAACTTTCTTTCTGCTCCTCAGGGTTGTTCTACCCAGAACCTCTGCACTAGCTGCTTCTAGGGCCTAGGAATGCACTTTCCCTGATCTACATATGCTTGGCTTCTTCAGAGAGGCTTCCCTAAATCCCTTCTAGTACACCATCCTGATTTATTCTTTGCCCAGCATTGATATTTTTCTTGGTGTGTGTGTGTGTGTGTTTGCCCATTCGTTGAACTGGTCATCTTCCTATTCCATTAAAAGATAAGCTCCATGAAAACAAGTTCTTGTCTTTCTTGCTTGCTGCTGTATACCCAGTGCCCAGAACAGTTCTTAGTATAACCTACTAGACACTAGTAAATACATATTAAATATAATCAAGTCAGTAGCCTACTATACACCTATACATTTATTTTATTGTTAATTTCTCTTCTCAGTCCTTCTCCGATATTCCAAATTTTGATTTCCAAATTCTAAATTCAGTCTGAGCTATTATAAATCCCGACTTCTGGAACTACAGAATGACGTTCAACATTAGCATTTGTGCTCCAGATACTAATACATACAGATGCTGGCTATTAAGGTCCGTCAGGGGTGCAGCTGGAGAGCGTTTGTCTGGAGGATTCAGTACTACTAGCATTTCTTCTACCTTGGCATTCCCTTGGGAGAAGTACACGCAGAGAAACACTGACAAAGGAAAGCCAAGGACAGCTTTATTATGAGTGGTTCAGATCCTGATGCAGGGTTGCTGGTAAAATGCACCAGAGCAAGCAGCGTCGACCTGCTCCTGAGATGTGTGAGGGAGACACAGCACCACCTGAGAGCTCTATCTCCTCAGGCTCGGATAAAAATCTTGGTGTTTTTCACTCTCTGGCCAAGAACAAGATACAAACGATAGCAAATGTCTGCAACTGCAGAGACAGGCGTTGGCTCAGCCCCTTTCCTGTGGGAGAGGCCCTTTACTCTCTTACTATTCCAGACACAGGGATTTAGAAAGAAGAACTACACACAGTAGATAAATTCCCATCCAGACTGTGGTGCAGAGTCTTAAAAAGTTAAACATACATTTACCAGATGACCTAGCAATCCCACTCCCAGAAATTCCTGTGAAGGAAGAAATGAGAAGACTCACATCCTCTTTAGTTATATTTTGTAGATTATAAATTTCCCAATATATGGGAAATTATTTTGATTGTTTGTGATTCTCCATTTTGAAAAAAAAATTTTCCTTTTGAGGCTTAACTACGTAGGGATGCATATTATTCCTGTTCCAATCTGCTTAATTTGAAGAGAAACAGTTATATCTAACCAGTGCTAAATCTCATAAGGGCTTCCAAGATTCGACAGCGACCAGTCCAAACTCTATCCAAGCTGGGCTGGTTCTGCCATCTAGCGACCATCCTGCTGAACTACATCGGTAGGGCATGACCTAGTCTGGTCTACTCAAGTCCCAAGAATTAATTTTAATTTAATGTCATGTGATTTGTCTGAGCCTTCATGTCTTTTCATTCCTACCTACTACCTGTGTGACCTTGGGAAAATTAATTAATATTTCTGTGACTCAGTTTATTCATCAGTAGAATGGGGATAAGGACCTACCTCCTGTGATTTTCAGGAAACTCATGTGAGATAATACATGGAAAAATCTTAGCAGAGTGCCTAGGCACAGGTAAATCCTGAAGAAAGGTTTGCTGTTGTTATTATATTTCTTATTATCGTTAAAATTATGCAAGTCCAGAACTGAAAACAAAAATAGGCCAAAGAATGGGCAATCAAGTTATAGGTATATGAGTATTTCAGAATACATTGTCTATAATATTTAAAACTTGGAAGAGGATCAAGTTTATTTAGGCTTTTCGTGTACACTGCCAACAAATGCATTACTGCAATTACATTCGCCTCCTTCCAAGTCTTTCCCCACCTCATATTGAATGTTCCCATCACAGAGACAACTCAGTACTCTGCATGCATTTTAATGCCTTCTTCCTATTTCTGGAATAGTCTCCCTCACATCTTTACACTTCACAATCCCTAACTCCTAACTCAAATGTCAGCTTCCTGTACATACTCCTTTAGTGCTGCTGAGTGGAGTTAAATCCCACGTAGCCCTTTACTCTCATCTCTGTTAGAGCATTTGACACGGACAGGCTGTGCTGGAGACAACTGGAAATCAGGTGTATGTAGCCCCTTAACTAGACTGTGAAGTGCTTGCTGTGACGTATTATGTGTTATCTTTGTATCTTCTCCCCCCCAACCCAATGCCTAATACAAAGACTTCACGTAGCAGGTACTCCATAGAAGGTTGCTGAATTGAAATCAAAGCTTGGCAAGAGAATACTTAGAGGAACTTTTTAAGAAGGCTGAATGACTCTTAGATACTTCTAATGTGTATTGGACTAAATTGGCCTAATGGTTTAAGTTGGCAGGGTTATCCATCAAAATATGCTTTTGGATTAAAAATTAAGTAATATTTATAGTAAAATAATTAAAGAACATTTTGAAATTACCAAAAAATTAAAAAAATCATGGCTCTACTACCCAAATATTACTAATATTTAATATTTTTTCAGTAGTTTGTACAATGTTTTTATTACATGGCTGTGATCCTTGTCTATTTGCAGTGAATATACCCTGATTTTTAAATTTAACATATTTAAAATACTTTCTGATTAAACTGTTTGCACATTAAAAGCATCATTTTAAAAAGCAGAATTCCTCTGAATAAATGTGCCATAGTGTACTTAACATCATTATGTTTCAGACATTTAGCTTGTTTATAATTTTTTGGCTATTAAATTGTAGTAACACAAAGTATATCTTTGGGCATAAAGGTGTTCTTTTGTCTAGGATTAGTTGCTTTTCTGAGTCCCAGAAGTATAATCTCCATTGTCTTTCTTATCATAGTAAGCCCTGATGGACCAAGAATTGGCATCTTGTAATACACAGAATGTCTTGTTAATAGAAAAGTAACCAGGAAATGGGTTTAGACTTATGATGGCTCCAGGTCCCCATTACAAACTTTGATCACTCAGGATATATTGAAGATGTGAAGAAAGGCTTTAGAAGGTTAGGCTGCGTAAGCACAAAAGGCTGTTTCTAAAAACATTCCCTGATATTACATTATGGAGTTTATTTATTTTTATAGTTTTTAATTATTTTATTGAAGTATAGTTGATTTACAATATTGTGTTAGTTTCAGGTGTACAGCAAAGTGATTCAGTTATATATATATATATTTTCAGATTATTTTCCATTATAGGTTATTTCGAGATATTAAATATAGTTCACTGTTGCTTGTCTACTTTATGTATAGCAGTTTATTGTTTATTTCTTTGTACATTTGTGTGTGTGTGTGTGTGTGTGTGTGTATTTTGTTGTTTCATTTTATAAGTGAAATGCTCAGGCCCAACCTGTGTTAGCTGAATTCACATCTTCCTTCCACAAAGAATGATTCCTTTGGTTCCTGAATTTATTTATTTATACATTTATTAATTCATTTAAAAAATACTGATGGATGTTTACTCTATGCCAGGCACTTCTGTTAGGTGTTATCTAACCAGACATTAATAAAACATTTCTTAAAAGGATTTTTATAGCTTAAAGAGGAAAAGACAAATAAATGATGACAGTGCCATATGTAACTTACTTTATAGAAGTAAGAATAGCATGGCTTTAGGAGCAAAATGGGGAATTAGTTCTGTTTGGGGTAACAAGAAAACTTCACCAAGGAGCTTATACTTGGGTCTTGAATGATGTAGGAGTTTAACAAGTGGGCTCAGAAGAATTCCAGTCAGAGACCAACATATTCATGTATTTGAAGAAGAATGACATGCAAAAATCGAAAAATTCTTTGTGACTGAAGAGAGTGTCCATGGAAAGAAGGAGCAGGAAATCATGTTGTAAAGATAGAATGAGGTTAGATTATGAAGTGTTTTATGTTTTAAAATTCCAAGCCAAGAAGTGTGTGTTTTATATTGTAACATATTAGGAACCATTTAAAGTTTTCTTCTCCTTCTTCTTTTTCTTCCTCTTCTTCTCCTCCTTCCCTTCCTCCTCCCCCTCCCTTCTTCCCCTTCCTCCCTCTCCCCCTTCCTCCTCCCTCTTCCCCTTCTTCTTCTGCTTCTTCTCTTTCTCCTTCTTCTTCTTCTTCTTCTTCTTCTAAAGCAAAGAAATGACACAAAAATGACAGCATTCAGTAAATTAGACTTTATGCCAGGCATGTTACTTGAGTATTTTACATGAGAAGTTTTCACAACAATGCTATGAGACAGTACAGGTGTTTACTTGAATAATATGGAAGAGGAAAAAAATGACACTTGGATAAGATAAATAATTTGCCCAAAGTCACACAGCTCATAAGAGCTAACACCCATCCTTCTGAAACTCTTCCAAAAAATTGTGGAGGAAGGAACACTCCCAAACTCTTTCTATGAGGCCGCCATCACCCTGATACCAAAACCAGACAAAGATACTACAAAGAAAGAAAATTATAGACCAATATCACTGATGAATATAGATGCAAAATCCTCAACAAAATATAGATGCAGAATCCAACAACACATTAAAAGGATCATACACCGTGATCAAGTGGAATTTATCCCAGGGATGCAAGGATTCTTCAATATACGCAAATCAATCAATGTGATACACCATATTAACAAATTGAAGAATAAAAACCATATGATCATCTCAATAGATGCAGAAAAAGCTTTTGACAAAATTCAACACCCATTTCTGATAAAAACTCTCCAGAAAGTGGGCATAGAGGGAACCTACCTCAACATAATAAAGGCCATATATGACAAACCCACAGGAAACATCATTCTCAATGGTGAAAAACTGAAAGCATTTCCTCTAAGATCAGGAACAAGACAAGGATGTCCACTCTCACCACTATTATTCAATATAGTTTTGGAAGTCCTAGCCACGGCAATCAGAGAAGAAAAAGAAATAAAAGGAATACAAATTGGAAAAGAAGAAGTAAAACTGTCACTGTTTGCAGATGACATGATACTATACATAGAGAATCCAAAAGATGCCACCAGAAAACTACTAGAGCTAATGAATGAATTCGGTAAAGTTGCAGGATACAAAATTAATGCACATAATTCTCTTGCATTCCAATACACTAATGATGAAAAATCTGAAGAGAAATTAATGAAACACTCCCATTTACCATTACAAGAAAAAGAATAAAATACCTCAGACAGATGGAGAGATATACCATGTTCTTGGATTGGAAGAATTAATATTGTGAAAATGACTATACTACCCAAAGCAATCTACAGATTCAGTGCAATCCCTATCAAATTACCGATGGCATTTTTTACGGAACTAGAACAAAAAAATCTTAAAATTTTTATGGAGACACAAAATACCCCGAATAGCCAAAGCAGTCTTGAGGGAAAAAAATGGAGCTGGAGGAATCAGACTCCCTGTCATCAGACTATACTATAAAGCTACAGTAATCAAGACAATATGGTACTGGCACAAAAGCAGAAGCACAGATCAATGGAACAAGATAGAAAGCCCAGAGATAAACCCATGCACGTATGGTCAACTAATCTATGACAAAGGAGGCAAGGATATACAATGGAGAAAAGACAATCTCTTCAATAAGTGGTGCTGGGGAAACTGGACAGCTACATGTAAAAGAATGAAATTAGAACACTCCTTAACACCCTACACAAAAATAAACTCAAAATGGATTAGAGACCTAAATGTAAGACCAGACACTACAAAACTCTTAGAGGAAAACATAGGAAGGGAACTCTTTGACATAAATCACAGCAAAATCTCTTTTGATCCACCTCTTAGAGTGATGGAAATAAAAATAAAAATAAACAAATGGGACCTAATGAAACTTCAAAGCTTTTGCACAGCAAAGGAAACCACAAATAAGACGAAAAGACAACACTCAGAATGGGAGAAAATATTTGCAAATGAATCAACGGGCAAAGGATTAATCTCCAAAATATATAAGCAGCTCTTGCAGCTCAATATTAAAAAAACAAACAACCCAATCCAAAAATGGGCAGAAGACCTAAATAGACATTTCTCCAAAGACATACAGATGGCCAAGAAGCACACGAAAAGCTGCTCAACATCACTAATTATTAGAGAAATACAAATCAAAACTACAATGAGGTATCACCTCACACCAGTTAGAATGGGCATCATCAGAAAATCTACAAACAACAAATGCTGGAGAGGGTGAGGAGAAAAGGGAACCCTCTTGCACTGTTGGTGGGAATGTAAATTGATACAGCCACTATGGACAACAGTATGGAGGTTCATTAAAAAACTAAAAATAGAATTACCATATGATCCAGCAATCCCACTACTGGGCATATACCCAGAGAAAACCATAATTCAAAAAGACACATGCACCCCAATGTTCATTGCAGAACTATTTACAATAGCCAGGTCATGGAAGCAATCTAAATGCCCATTGACAGATGAATGGTTAAAGAAGATGTGGTACATATATACAATGGAATATTCCTCAGCCATAAAAAGGAACGAAATTGGGTCATTTGTTGAGACGGGGATAGATCTAGAGACTGTCATACAGAGTGAGGTAAGTCAGAAAGAGAAAAACAAATATCGTATATTAACGCATATATGTGGAACCTAGAAAAATGGTACAGATGAACCAGTTTGCAGGGCAGTAATTGAGACACAGATGTAGAGAACAAACGTATGGACACCAAGGGGGGAAAGTGGTGGGTGGTGGTGGTGGTGGTGTGATGAATTGGGCGATTGATGACTAATAAGAACCTGCTGTATAAAAAAATAAATAAATACAATTCAAAAATTAAAAAAAGAGAATGTTTGTAAGAGACTGTGGCAGGAGGGAAGCTCTTATTTCACATTTATGAAAAAAAAAAGAGTCACTGAAGTAGCTGAAGAAGGCAAGCTTTGGGCTGTTGGGCTTGCTGGGGGAGAGCGGGGTGTGATCCCGTTTGGGGGGCTCGGAAGGTGTGCATCAGTGAGCGAGGGTAGGGGGTGGGGAGATGGGGAGGTAAGGCAGGAGAGGTGTCGGGGCAGCAGAATGGCAAAGCCAGCCTTTGCAAGTTACAGAGCAGGGCAAAGTGACAGGCAGTCTTTAGAAGGAGCATGAAAGTAAATTCTCTATATAAGGGAAATTTTTTTTTACTGAGAATCACTGAGTTATAGATACATCTGGGTCCTGACACCTTCAATATCCACACAGTGTTGATGGCATCTGGCACATTGTAGAAGTGCAGTGTTTGTTGAATGAATGAATGAGTGACTTCTGTCCTTCCCTCTATATGTATGATAGAGAAGGAGGCCTGCTTTTAACCAAGTACACATCTTCCAGAGCAGTAGCCTAAAGTAGCGGCTGTGAGTCAGCTCTGGAGTCAGAAACAGCTTTACGACTCACTGAGGATGAATTATCAACTTATCTCTTTTGGGACCCCATTTCCTCCTTTTAAATTAGGAACAAAATTCAAACCTACCTAGAAAGATCGTGACATTCTAAAAGCCTGGCATAAAAAGCACCGCCCAAAAGTGAGCTGTTATTCGGGAGATTTTAGGATTCTGGCTTAGCACCCAGAGCTGTTTTCTTGGGCTTCTGGCACCAGTAGACCTATTAAGAGATTATTCTACCTTATCCACACATCTGTCCTCCTGACATTTTATTTGCCTAGAAAAGCATAAAGCAAAGGATCATAAACATAAAGATCATCACTTTTCCTTGCCCTAACTGATTGAAACCCTGTTCATATGGCAGGCCTGCTGGTACCGTCAGCTCTTCCAGCACGTCTACCCAGGCCATCTGTTCTGCACCATGTCAAGCCATATGGAACGGGAGCCCCCATGTCTTTGGAAATGCCTAGCTTTTTTCTTCTGTGTGTTCTTTACTTGGCTGTACTTCCCAGGTCTACGGAATGCGATGGTTGCAGTAACAGTTCCTTTATCGTCCATCCTTGAAAGGAAAGTTAATGACTTAAATTTTATTAGGAGAGCCTTGAGATTGTGCGTTTGAACACTCCTGTTAAGTAATGACCAAAAACTTCACTAAAAGCCCTGTGACATTTGTGACACCAGATAAATAATTCAGAAATCATAGTTATATAATTCTTTCTTACCACTGTCCCTGTTCACTACAAAGGGAATAATATTACATTTCTTTCCTCTGATACTTTAAGTTGCAATTATCTTCTACCAAGCTTAGAACAGCAGATACAGCCCTGCTGAGATGATTAGTTCTTAACTGTGCAGGTTATTAGCTGTGTAGAAAATGATATGCAAACCAAGGTATGGTTTGGCTCCTACTGTGATAATCCCAATGAGATTTACAAATATCAAGGAGATTTCTAAGCTCTCCTTAAAACTCATAGCAAAATGCTTGTCTCTTAAAAGTAGGAGCTTAAATTAAACCTTAATCAGGTTTCAGAAATAACTTTTGAGGATTTTGTCTAACTCAATAAAAGTGTAAGGTGGCTTATTTTTTAAAAAAATTTTAATGGAACAGAAAACAATTTTTTTAATAGAATAGAGGTAAGAAGATGCAATCTCAGCTGATTTTCAGCCAAATCATGAAGTGAGACAAGTTAGTTTTCTGCTGTCCTAACATTCTTACCCCCCTTCTCAGTTTTTGTTCCCACTATGGCCTCAAGCCACTTATAAAGCATATTTTTTTCTAGCATAAGAAAAATATATTAAAACACTAGGACATTAGTATAAATTAATTAAAATATGTCAGGCCCCTGAAGGTAAAAAAAATACTTGCTTTACAAAGGCTTCACAGAGGAAAAAATAAGGAATTAACCTTCATTCTTACCATGGGATAATTTCCTTCTTCTGTTCCTTTTCTCTTAGGCAGTGATTCTACTTCCATAAAAAACAAAACCTCTTTTCCTTCCAGTCCTTTCCAGAACAGACTTGACATACTAACATTCCTGTAGGCCTCGTCTTTCCCAAAACTCTTAACATTTATTGGCACTTGGTCTTTGCCCAGTTGCAGGCATAATGTCTGGGCCCACTAGGTGTGTGACAAATGAATTTGAGTTGAATGATTTTGTAAAATTCATCATTTTTTTTTTTTGCAGTACATGGGCCTCTCACTGTTGTGGCCTCTCCCGTTGCGGAGCACAGGCTCCGGATGCACAGGCTCAGCAGCCATGGCTCACGGGCCCAGCCGCTCGGCGGCATGTGGGATCCTCCCGGACCGGGGCACGAACCCGCGTCCCCCGCACCGGCAGGCAGACTCTCAACCACTGCACCACCAGGAAAGCCCTAAAATTCATCATTTACTACAGAACAGAGAACTCTGCATGAACTGAAAGCATCTCTGCAGTTAATTGCGCCAGAGAAAGTGAGAGCTTACGTTTGAACCCAAAAGAGTTTCCTTACAGTTTTGTGGTTCTCAAACTTTTGTGTTCATACACACTTTAGAGTTCTTACATTTCTGGTGGCACATTTTAAGGGGTTAACAAAACAAAACAAGCTACGTAATTCAGCAGCAAGTACAACTTATAGCTAATATTTTGTAGCCAGGGGTCAGGGCAGGCTCCTTGGGATGGCATGGGCAAGGAGGTCCTTTACCCCTCCCCTTACCTCTCAGAGCCTTCATCAGCTGCCGCCTTGCTCAAGCCACCCCAAATAACATACAGTTTAAATCAAGGATAGATCTAGCTAAGCAAACTCAGTTTATATGTCTCCCACCTTCACCTTTCAAGAAGATCACCAACCTATATAGAAATTCAAGTCACCACTGGTCAATTTAAAATCCATTACTGCTGTCGACTAAAAAATTATTCACAACCTAAAAGTTGAGAGTTATGTTTTATTTGGTGGGAGCCAGGATATATAGGAGTTTTGCAACAAAGGACAGGTAGTCTGAACGTCAAAAGAATATTGTTAATTAAAGAAAGCCAGATATGTCAAGTTAAGGAATTTAGCGCTTTTCTATGTATGAAAAGATGCAAGAGTCTGGGCTCACTGAAATCACTTCTTTGATATGTACCTCAGCCATCTGGGGCCATATCCTGTGCTTTCATATTCTAAGTTTCCTCAGGGCTCACTGTGGGGAGTGGCTGCGGTCTGATGGCTGCTAGATGGCAGGTATTCTTTCCTTCCTGAGTTCCCTCAGGGCTCACCAGCTCACCATAGACCGTGACTGCAATCACTGATGACTGTGACTTCCTTTGTTTACTGATATGGCAGGCAATATTTCATTTATCACTGCCTATTTCATATTGTCTCATCTGCCCTACCCAAGCTCTTTTATACATTCAAGAGGCAAAGTCCTCGTACGTTCCACGAAACACTCTTTTTCTTTGGCACTGATCATTACGCTTACCTTTTACCTGCAGCCCAAGGTACTCTTATTCCACATCACACTGCACACACAGTTCAGTGTCTGGCAGAGAGTCATTGATGTAACAGCAGTAATAGCTGTAGAAAATATAGAAGAAAAAGTGGGGAGCTTGTGAAAGGCCCACAACACTTCACTGACATAACAGCCATGGAAGCTGCATCAGCAGCAGTGAAGAGGACTCAGCTGGCATCTGAGACTCCCCTCAGAATCCAGGCCCCTCAGTTTCCTTCCTTGATCCTTCATGTCTCCCCTACCCAGGGACAGATCCAGCTTTTGTGGGCTTGAAACTTATACGATTCAGAAGTTCTTCTTTATGAAAAAATAATAAAAATTACGAATATAGAATTAGCTACAAAAATGAATATTTATTTCAACTGAGAAAAAAAACACAACAAATTACACATTCAAAAAATCTGACATACACCCCAAACATCACAAAATCCACAAAAATAATATAATTTTTCAAATTAATTAGCTACCTCATACAACTCTATAATAATACATTCCTGCTGTTTTTGGCTGTATACTCTACGGTTACTTCTTTTTGTAACAAATGGTAAAATTTCTGGGCGTTTCCATTTCACTCAAGCAATGACCAATTTCAAATACTCTTGCACTGACAAAACTCAATACCCCCTTTGTTGTAGCATATTATGAATTTTATGTTTTCTTAATCAATGTTGGTATTTCCTATCAAGTCAGCAAGAAATTTCTATCTTTTTCCAATGTGTTGATATAATTTACTCCTCTTAGCTAATTTGATTATCAAACATTCCAAAAGCTTATTTATTACTTCTTTTCAAAAAGTCTCTTTGTTTTAATTAATTGTGGCTCTTGGTATGATCTGAAAGTTTAAAAAATTATAATTAGCTTCTAGATGTCAGAATAATGTCTCATCTTTATTACCTTTGTTTCATATTCCTTTTTTCTTTTTCTTTCTTTCTTCCTTCCTTCCTCCCTTTCTTTCTTTCTTTCTTTCTTTCTTTCTTTCTTTCTTTCTTTCTTTCTTTCTTTCTTTTTCTCTCTCTCTTTCTTTCTTTCCTTCTTTTATTTATTTTTGGCTGCATTGGGTCTTCATTGCTGTGTGTGGACTTTCTCTAGTTGTGGTGAGCGGGAGCTACTCTTCATTGGGGTGCATGGGCTCCTCATTGCAGTGGCTTCTCTTGTTGTGGCATGGGCTCTAGGCATGTGGGCTTCAGTGGTTGTGGCACACAGGCTCAGTAGTTGTGGCTTGTGAGCTCTAGAGCATGCAGGCTAAGTAGTGGTGGCACACGGGCTTAGTTGCTCTGCGGCATGTGAGATCTTCCTGGAACAGGGCTTGAACCCATGTCCCCTGCATTGGCAGGTGGGTTCTTAACCACTGTACCACCAGGGAAGTCCTCATTTTCCATTAATTCTTTTTTTTTTTTTTTTTTTTTTGCGGTACGTGGGCCTCTCACTGTTGTGGTCTCTCCCGTTGCAGAGCACAGGCTCCGGATGCATAGGCTCAGTGGCCATGGCTCACGGGCCCAGCTGCTCCGCGGCATGTGGGATCTTCCCGGACCGGGGCACGAACCTGTGTCCCCTGCATTGGCAGGTGGACTCTCAGCCACTACGCCACCAGGGAAGCCCTCCATTAATTCTTGTCTGACTTTTCTCTATATTAATAAATAAATGTTAAGGTAATATTCTTCATATCTCTAATTCAGGAGTCTGTAATTTCTTACCATTTTATTGAAACATCTTTACAAATTACAGTTAAAATGGCATATATAAACTTTATCAACTTTTTAATAAATGTGTTATTGAAGGTTTTTTCTGTCTTCAAACATGTACTTTAGATTCTTAAAGTATTATTGTTCCCATGTACTAAGTCTTGAAAACATTATAATGAGTGTATTATTCCACAGCCAGAGTTATTAAGAAACTCACATGTTGTTAAAGAAAAATCCAAGTCATGTGTGTCTTCAAAATGCTCCATCTGCAAGGAGCATAAACAAAACAAAAATGTGTTGAAAAAATTGGTAGTCAATTTTCCCCTACCAATGAGATTAGGTGAATGAGCTGCATACTGCACACCTTCTGCAATTCTTAAAATATTTTAAAGAGCCCTTACAGCCATTTGTCTTCACTATTGTCATATGCTAATTACTATATTAAGCACTTTACATGCATTACTTCTTTTTTATTTCCACAACTATCTTATTAGTTGTGGATATAATGACTATTATTGTCCCCATTTTATAGGTGAAACAGTTGCTTGAAAGTGTATGTAGCTAGCAAAAGACTGAGTCAGAGTCAAGCTCAGAATCTCTGAATCTAGGACTCAGGCTCTTAACTACTACAAGACACTGCTTTCTTTAATGTCTGTATTTATATAAGTGGGAAAAAATATTTAGAAGAAGGAAGTATTCATCCTGAAGGACCTGAAATGTCTGTATAGCCTTAGCTTGGAGCTATGTGTGGCAAGGAAAACACATTTAGCAAAGCTGAAATGGTCCATATTTTTTCCCACTACTTGTTCCAATGATTGACTGGATTGTGGCAGACATTTTTAGCCTCTGAGACCTGTAGAGGGAGCACGTAGGCTTGAAGCTCTTTCACTGTTTTGTTGGCTCTACAAACCACAACTTTAGTGTGTTGGAAGCATGATGGTATCTTGAATCCACCCCTGACTGACTGTGACCTCTGTTAACCTCTATCACCAGACTAAGCTACAGCTTCCTCATCTATAAAACTATGGAGAACTATACTAAATGGTCTCTGAGGGTTTTTTCTAGCTCTAAAGTTCTATAAACTTCACTTGCAGTGCCAGTTTAAGTAGGAACATGGGGTTCCTAGTACCAAAGACATTTATTCATCTTGCTGAAGTCACACTGTTTAAATATGGAGTCATAGTTCCAGGCAGCATGTATAGTAAAAGACAAACCAAACTATTGCCTCTTCTCAAATATTCTGATTTATTGACTATGCACAAAATTAAGGTGAAGGGGCTTTGAGAGTAATATGTTGTATTGTATATAAGTAAAGGTATTATGGAAGATAATACTGCTGATAAAACAATAATCATAATAATGTTCTTACTTGCATTAATATTGGTTTATGGTAACCAGATGTATAACTTCTATAAATCCAACTTAGAAAGTCAGTCATTATTGAGGCATGTTTATAAATAAATATTCCTGACAAAGAATTATAAATGACCAAGAAGCTCATGAAAAAAGTATCTTAGATATGACCCCTCAAGGTATGAGCAACAAAAGAAAAAAAAATAGACACATTAGTCTTCATCAAAATTAAAAACTTGTGCATCAAAGGACTTTATCAAGAAAGTAAAAAAGACAATCTATAATATGTGAGAATATATTGGCAAATTATGTATCTGATAAGGGTCTAGCATCCAGAATATATAAAGAAATCTTACAACTCAACAGCAAAAAAGACAAACCAAATTAAAAAAATGAACAAAGGACATGAATAAACATTTCTTCAACAAAGGTATACAAATGGCTAACAAACACATGAGGAGATGCTCAACATCATGGTGACTAGAGAAATACAAATCAAAATCACAATTAAGTACCATTTTACACCCACAAGCATGGCTATAATTTAAGAAAATGCACAAAAATAAATGTTAGCAAGGATGTGAAGAAATTGGAACACTTATATGCTGCTGGTGGGAATGTAAAATGGTACAGCCGCTATGGAAAACAGTTTTGCGGTTCCTCAAAAAGTTAAGCATGGAATTACCATATGACACAGAAATTCCACTGCTAGATATATACCCAGAAGAATTGAAAACAAGTATGTGTACACAATATTCATTGAAGCATTATTTCACGGTAGCCAAGGATGGAAACATCCAATCCATGATGAATGGATGAACAGATGGGTTATATCTCTGCAATGGAATATTATGCAGTCATAAAAAGGAATTAATTAGTGACACATGCTTTAAGGTGTATGAATTTTAGAAAGATGCTAAATGAAGGAAGCCAGACACATGGGATCACATATTGTATGATTCCATTTATATGAATTATCCAGTAGAGATAAACCCATAGAGATAGAACATAAATTGGTGGTTGTCAGGGGCTGTGGGATAGGGGAATGGGGATAATTTTATAGCTATATTTGGAGTATAACCTTTAAAAATTGTGAATCACTATAGTGTACACCTGTAATGTAATATTGTACATCAACTATACTTCAATAAAATTTTTTAAAAAAATATTTAATTTTATGTTATGTGAATTTTACCTCAAATTATTTTTTTAAGTTAGTAGAGGTTATCTTTGACTAGGGGTGTTATGCATGATTTCTTTCATCATTTATCTGTATTTTAAAAAATTTAACAATGAACAGTATTGTTTAAATAGTTCGGAAAAACTTATAAAAAAATATTAGCTCCCAAGAACATGACAATTTAAAGCTACACTTTAAGGCAGCTGGAAAAAATGGCTAAGGAAATTCTAAACATCTTTTTACACACTTTGAGAAAAACATGTCTTTGAAAAAACTGTTAAAAACATAATGTTTAGAATGTTCATCTTTGTTCATTAGCAATTAAGGTTTTTTCATGTATTGCTTCCTAGAACTCTTTTAAGCAAATTAAGAAGAATGGCAGCAGAAAAGTTCATAGACTTACGTTAGAGCTAGTGTCTTTGGGAGAAAGGAGAGTTGGTGAGAGGGATGGGATAACTGTGATGAAAAGGTAAATTCAAATCTACTTTTATGAAAGAAACAACTAACCATTTAGAGAATGAGAGTAAAGTCCATTTCACAGCTGGCTTTGTTTTCCCTCCCTTTCTCTGCTTGATATAGAATTGAGAGAAAATCAATGCACAGTACTCTTTTTTTTTTTTTTGGCCTTAATCATAAAACTATTCCCTGAAGAGTTTAGCTAGGGCAGTTGAGTTTTGGTTTGAAAAAATTAGAGAAGCAATAAAGGAGAAGGATACGCACTTCTCATGGCTTCTAATTTCCTTCTGTAATGAGTTTCCTGCTTAAATGTGCATGCAGTTTGTCCTCCTTCCTGATGGGAAAATATGTGCAGTAGCAACTTTTCCAAGAGCCAAGTTTCCTTCTAGTGCTCAGTTTGCTCCATTGGGGAAAAATACATACTATTAGTACCAGCCCAACCCTGTGTGGGACACATTTGGAAAAACATGGAGGGTGTTGCTAAAAGGAATAATGGATCAGAGCTTTTAATTTGTCTTGTTGTGAGCTATGTACAAGAAAACCATATATATCTAATAAAATAACTAGATACTACAAGAAAAAAATGATGGCAGAATGTGTTTCTCAAAGTGTGGTATGCTGACCACATGAATCAAAATTTTCCAGGTGCTTGTTAAGAATACAAATAGCAGGTCCAACCCTAGAACCACAGAAACAGAGACCTTGGGAGATAACACTACTTAAACAAACAAACAAACAAACAAACAAACAAAACCTCACAAAAACACACCTATGTACTAAGCTAGAGGTCAGTGAACTATGACCAGTGGACCAAATCCAGCCCACAGCCTGTTTTTGGAGGTGAAGTTTTGTTGACACAAAGCCAGTCTTAGTCTGTGGCTGTATTTGTGTTAAGATGGAAGAGTTGAGTAGTTGTGTCAGAAACTCTACAGCCTGGAAAGCTTAAAATGTTTACTATCCAGTCCTTTACTGAAAAATTCTGCCACCCCTGTTCTAATGCCTCTCAACTTAGAAATCGTTTGAGAAAGAAGATTCTGATTCAGTAGGTCTGGGGTAGGCCTGAGAGTCTCTCAGATCTCCCAGGTGATGCTGATGCTGCCGACTTGTAGATCACAGTTAGTAGCATGACCCAGAGAAGTGGTTTTCTGAATATGATAAATGCAAATTCTCAGCTCCGAGGCAGACCTACTAGATCAGAAATGCTGCAGGTCAGACCCAGCAATCCGTGTTTTATCAAGCCCTCCAGGTGATTTCTGATGCTTACCAAAGCTTGCAAACCCCTTGTCCAGATTTTCCTTATGCAGACTAAACCTCAATAACCACTATTTTCAAAGAGCCTAAAATCATATGTTTACGCTAGACTCCATTCTCATTGATCTCCTAAACATAGTATATATTTGTTGATCATTATAATCAACATGGAAGGAGACATTGTACGAAATTGCCACTTAAAACCATATTATATATTTCTTCCTTATATATTCAGAATGGTGTGGTTGGATAAATAATATTTCAACTGTGTCTTTCTTTGGAGGGAGGGTGTCTTCTATTTTTGTGGCTGCTCAAAATAGTTTCAAATGCCATATCTTTTCTAAAAGGACCAATAGAGGGAGCTGGTGTTATAATCCTCATCCTTAAAGACCAGGGGAATTTTTCCTCATTGGCTGAATCAAAGAAAGAACGACCTCTTGACTCTTCCTTGAGTAAAATGTTATTGTTTGGATGTATAGTTCCTACTGCCCACGTTATATGCAGCTCTTTCTAATGCCAAAACAGCTATATGATATATTCAAACTGAGTGTGACCTGTAAGCAATTCTATTCAATTACTTTCAACATTCACAAAACCCCCTAATATATTCAAACAATGTTGACGGTACAAGAGAATCCTATAACACAGATCGTATTCTCATTACACATATGGTTCTGGGGAGAGCAGGTGTTAACAAAAGCACGTAAATAAATCTAATTATATAGAATATGATCCCTTTCCAAGATCAGAGAGGAACTGAGGTAGATGTTTTTGTGCATTTCCTAGAAGATGGGGTAGATGATATGAGTGGTCACAGGAGGAACTGAGCCATGTAGCACTGAGCTGAATGATGTCCCTTACCATAGCACTAGAAGAAGTAGGAACTCTTAATCTAATTGTCCAGTTTGTCAGCAGGAGAGACGGTGTTTACAACATGCAAAAGAAGATATTCCCAGGAGTGAGAACCAGCACACAGATGGCAAGTGGACCATACTTGTCCCTTGTCTTTATCTTCAGGAAGATTCAAAACCCGTGACTGGCGTGGGTTTTGACTCCGTGATTTGACTCCGTGATTCAGGAGTTGGCTTTGCTTACCCAGTTAATGATACAGTTAAAGGATTGAAACAAATGATACTGTATCAATTTGTCCTACCAAGTGACTTTTTTCTGATCAAGGACACCATTTAATGGCACATTTTTTATAATTATGGGCCAAGTACTTAGTGCAGTGGGGACTAAATAAATGTTTGCTGATGTATGAAGAGACGGATGAAGGACTGAATGGCTGACCGGATTGATGGAATAAAGAGATAGTCAAGGTCTGGTGAGGGTGTTATCAGTGGGAATGAAAGGAAAAGACAAACTAGAGAAATGTTGTATATATAGCTAGACTCAGGGTTTGATAATTATTTAGATACAAGGATATAGAAGTCAGTGGATACAAAATGACTGTTGACTGAGGGATGATAAGGTCTTGAGCACTAATAAAAAAATTAGAAAGCTAACTGAGCTTGGGTGGTGAGTATCCAGAGATGTGTTTAACTTTAGACTGAATTTGGAGGATCTATACCATCTAGGATGAGGTAAACAAGAGGCTGTTGGTACTGCAAGTTTCAGGTTTGGAAGAGAGATTTGGAATAGAACTAGAGATTGGAGTTGCCTTCAGAGCCATCTTAAGATAGCTTAGATATATGATCAAAAGAAAATATACTCAGTCACAAATGAAATGATCCATTCCGTAGCATTTATCAAAGACCTAATGTGTTCTCTACTCTGGGCTACAGGCTGAGGAGTATAATAGACAACATTTTTAGAGTCTTTATTATATGATAGGCACTGCCTGGCACTGAGGTTGGAAGAGTGAATTTTGATGAAACTTAGATTCTGGTGGGGAGAGATAGAGAATAACTTAATAAGTAAAATATATCCTCTTAGGTGGTGATATGGAGGAAAGTAAGGCTGGAGAGCAAGATAGAGGATATTAGGATTAGGGACTATCAATTTTAAATAGTGTGATCAGGGAAGACCCCACTGAGAAAGTAACATTTGCACAAAGACCAGATGCAGGTCAAGCAGCAACGGTATATGGGAAACAAATGTTCCAGGCAGAGCAGCAAGTAGCAGCAGGAACGCTAAGTGCAAAGGCCCTGGGGTGGAAACATGCCTGGAGAACTGGAAGAATGTCAAGAAAGCCAGTATTTCAAGCAGGGCTAGAATAGAAGAAGGTGAGGTCAGGGAGGGAACAGAGACTAGTGAAAGTGACTTTGGCTTTCACTAAGAGTGAGATGAGAACCTGCTGGAATGATTTTAGTGGAGGAGTGACATGATCTGACTTACATTCTCATAGTATCACTTAGGCTTCCGCTGCAAAAAAATAACTAAAAGGGCAAGAACAGAAGCAGTTAGGAGGCTAATTCAGGTGAGAAATGATCGTGGCTCAGGCCAAGTTAATAGCAGTGGAAGCGGAGACCAGTGGTTGCATTCTGGATCTATTTCGAAAGTAGAGCCAATCAGACTTGGTGATTGATTGATTGTAGGGCATGAGAAAGAAAGGGGAATAAAAGCTGATGCCAGCATTTTTGGCCCTGAGCAATGGGAAGCATGGTGTTATTCCTGGCAGGATGGAGAAGACTGAAGTGGAGTGTGTGGGAGGGAACAAGGGTCAGGAGTTTTGTTTGGACAAGTTAACTGTGAAATCCCGCTGGACGACCAAGTGAAGTCATAGAGGATACTGGTTTATATATGGGTCTGGAGTTCAGGACGGAATTCCAAGCAGGAACTATAGACGTGGTAGTTTTCCTGTACAGATGGTGTTTGCAGCCTGAAGTGGATGAAATCACCAAGGGAATGGGTGTAAGTAGAGAGCAAAAGCTCAAAGACTTTAACCTTGGCGCATTCAGTATTTAGAGTCAGAGAAAACCGTAGGAAATGGTAAAAGAGAGGGCGTCCAGGAGGTTATATGAAAGGGAAACGCAGATGGAAATAAGTACAAGTATGTTTGTACTTATTATAGAGGGCCTTCAAAAGAGAGAGAGGTTGAATTTATCAAAGTAGTGAGCAAACAAGAAAGATCTGATAGAGAGGGACACACTGGAAGTGGGGTCATGGTGTTCAGAGAGGGATGAGATTAACACATCCAGCTCAACTTTGGACCCAGATTGCCTGGATTTGAATCCTGGCTCTGCCACTAACTAGCTGTGTGACATTGGTCAATCACTTAACTTCCCTGGCCTCAATTTCCTCATTTATATAAAATAAGGATAATAATAGTACACATCATAAAGCTGTTATGAGAATCAAATAATTTAATGTTTGTAAAATTCTTAGATTCCATAGCATGGTATGTGCTTTGTAGCAGTGTTTGGATTTGACAATTTCCTGAATGATCATCAATGATTTTGGAGAGAGGAGTTTCTATTGGGTTGATAGAATAGAAGCTATCCACTCAAAGGACGAAGGAGGAAGTGAGTATGAAAAAAGATAGAGAACAGTAAACAGAAGAGCCCTTTAAAAGATAATTGTTTCAAAATATATGTTCACATTAATTTAATGGAGAAGGAACCCTATGATATTTCCAGGTACACCGAGATGCCTGTATTCAAAACCTATCAGTTCTTTGGTTGTATCGTATAATAATTTCCTGAATTTGACTGTTTTTAGTCTACAGATGTGGCAATTTAATGATTTAACCCAATATCCCAAAATATCATATGTTAGATTTCTTACTGACTAGAAGTCAGGCCCTTAAGTCCTTTGTGTCAACTACCAAGTCTAAGTCTAGAGAGAATATCTGAACCGTAAAACTGCCAAGAACACTTTGTGGTTCATGAGACTCATGGATAAAGGATAATGAAAATTGAACAACTATTAATTTCATTTTTAGTGTTTGTCAATAGCTTAAGCTTTATGTAAAGAATAATAATTTCTATAATACAGTATTAGAAATAAGCAGATATCTTTTTTTGCTAGATTTCCACACATACTCTGAAAATAAAAATCTTGCTCTAGATTCCTCAGTTTTTAAACTAAGTATTTTTGAGAGTGAGATGGCTATAGTAGAATGAAACTATGGTAATTCATCTGCTAGAGACATCATTGAGTGAAAGTAACTTTAGTGAACTTGATTATTTTGGACTTGATTATTTTTTCTCGAATGTAACTGCTTTGAGGCCAATGATGTGAAAGGCATGTAAAATGCAATTAACAGAAGAAAAATATCTCTTGTGATTTGATGTTAAGCAGAAGTGATGTAGTGTGACATTAAAAAACGGTATCAGAGGTTCACAGTTTGCATTTCACTTTAATTATAACAATTTCAGACTCTGGAACACTGCAGTTTCACACATGCTTAATTAAATTATGTCAGAACCCATACTTTTAAGTCAAAAAAATTTTTTGGAGGAAGTTTCAGAGACAGATAAGATGGAAACAGCAATTCTTTGTCTTTCTGGCTACTGGACCAGAATAAGCTCTTAAAGTTTCCTTTATCTGTAAAGATCTGTGGTCATGATAAGGAGTGATTTGAATGGAATTCAAAGCCCCTAAGACAAATGACATCATTTCCAGTATGCTTGGGGTTCATGGAGGGAAAGTGGTCTGTATTAATTCTACAACTCTCCACTCCCCATAGGGAGTTTCAGACCTAAATATTTTTTTGAAGATGTAAAAAACAAACAGACAACAAACAGAGAGACTAATATAATTTTTTCACAATTAAAAAATTAAACCATTTCTTTTTTTTCCAAAGAAAAATTTTAAAGCTCTAATTATATTTGTTTTATAGATATGAAACTAAAACTTTAAGATATTAATGCTTAGGCTGTATATTGCTCATTGTACAGTGGATGTCCAAGCTTAACTATAACATACCATGCACTAAATCCTATTCTACACATTCTTTTCAATGGATTAGATCAATATGCAGGAATTACATATTTTCTTCCCTGTCCCTCCTTAGGTTAATAGTAATGGTCTTTTGCCTCTCTAGTGCTCACGTCCTGCCCTCTTCTCCACTTAACCCTTTTCCTGGACACATTCCGTGATAAAAGTTCAAGTCCAAGTCATTGCAGGGGTGTGAAGTCCTCATCTGGGAGACATTAGTCGTACTGTAGTACTAGTTATACTGTAGTACCAAGTAAGCCTCAGGGGCATAACGGTTACTTAGATTCTGAAGAAAGCATCTGAGACTACAGAGAATACCAGCTTCAGACATTTTGAAATAGACCAGTTGTTTGCTGGGGCCTAGGACTGTGCTTTTGGAACATTTTTAACATATGGTAAAAACCTTGAGAACAAAATAAAACTTACATTTTATATTGGTTCCATTTATTTACTTTGTTGACAAATAGGTTAGGTAATTCTATTCATAATGATAGTTCCCATTCACTGGATAATATATGTTATATTTACACATACAGTAAACATACATACATACATAATATAGCCCTCATTTAAATGGTATTATGAGCCTTCTTTTTTTTAAATTAATTAATTTATTTATCTATTTTTGGCTGCGTTGGGTCTTCTTTGTTGCCGTGCGCGGGCTTCTCACTGCGGTGGCTTCTCTTGTTGTGGAGCACGGGATCCAGGTGTGCAGGCTTCAGTAGTTTTGGCATGCGGGCTCAGTAGTTGTGGCTCGCAGGCTCAGTTGCTCTGTGGCATGTGGGATCTTCCTGGACCAGGGCTCGAACCCTTGCCCCCTGCCCTGGCAGGCAGATTCTTAACCACTGCGCCACCAGGGAAGTCCCATGATCCTTCTTTAAAGATGAGGAAACAGAGAAAGTAAGTGACTTGGTCAAAATCATACAACTCGTATGTAATAGAGCTAAAATGCAAACTCTGTCCCCTCTGGCTCCAAATTCCACCCTTTTCCACCCTGTCACACAGTCTCCAAAAGGAGACCTCAGATATTTCTTAGTCACATATGACCCTCGTGGTTGTTAGTGTAACCTTGTAAAGTGGAAAATCAAGTTATTGTGTGGTCCCCTCAAAATCTACTTCCTTAACTGCTGAACTCAACCAACTCTAGCTGCACTCAGCCGACAGGTTAAAACTGACAAAGTAAAAAGTTAGATAGCCCCTAACTATTAAAATAAGAAGAAGAATCTTTTATAAGCAAGGATTAGTAATAGACATAGAATTTCATTGAACCACTTACTTTTTCCGGAGACACTTAAGATATTTCATAGTTCTTACACTAATGCTTATATTTTCTTGTTAAAAATAAATATTCCCAATTAAAGCCTAACATGAGAAAGAGAGGAACACACAGATCCTATGTGTACAGCTTGGTGAAATATCACAACATGAAACCATTCTTGTAATCATCTTCCAGATAGAAAACTTTGCCAGCACTCTGAAGCCCCCTCATTCCTTTCCCAATGGCTCCACCTTCTCTCCTTCTGAAAAGAAACCATTGTCTTGGCTTCTAACATCATAGATGAGTTTTATCTATTTTTGAATTTTTTTTTTTTTTTTTTTTTTTAGCCGTACGGAGCAGCTTGCAGGATCTTAGTTCCCTGACCAGGGACTGAACTGACCTTGGTTGCCTAACCAGGGACTGAGCCCAGCAGTGAAAATGCAGATTCCTAACCACTGGACCGCCAGAGAATTCCCTTGAATTTTTAATAAGTAGAATATTCACGTTTTTAATCTCTGTGTGGATTCTTCCGCTCAACACGTTTATGAAATTCATCCAAGTGGTTGCAAGTAACCATAGTTCTTTCATATTCACTGCTGAATACTATTCCACTGTATGAACGTATCACACTAAAAAATTCATTCTACTGTTGTGAAGCTTTGAGTTCTTCCCATTTTGGGGGGGGTTTATTACAAATAACACCACCATGAGCATTTTTGTATGTCTCTTGGTGTAAAGGTTCAGCTGTAGTGGATAATTCCAAACAGATTCCTGAATTGGTTGTCCTAATGTACAATCTTACCAGCCATGTGAGGGTTCCTACCCTACCTTTTCATCTTGATTTTTGATACTTGTTAATAAGGCTGGGTGCTCAGAGGAAGCATCACCTCTGTCCTAGTGCAGATTTAATTGATTCCACCCATGGTGATTCAGCTGTCTTCTTGGACTTCATTGTGACCTACTCCCTCGCTGCAAGTGTTAGCTCTCTAGCTGGAACTGTTTTCTAGAGTATGCTGTAAACTGAGACAATTTAATAACCTATGGCAGGGCCCCAGTGTGATGATCTCATGTGTGAATAACCACTTTAAAATCATCTTTGTATTGTTGTTGATTCATTGGTCTGAAAAGAACAATGCCACAGTAAGCCATTCAGAAGGTAGAAGCACATTAAGCCCGGATGCTGTGCTGTGGTCACAGCAAGAATGAATGCTGAGGTCTTCCTGATTTGTTGTATGGTTATCATAGTGTTTGGATGGAAGTTCTAAGGATGCCAGAACTTCTGCAATGCACCACTCTAGAAGGTAGGGTTAATTGAACTGACAACAGGTGCCTAAAACTTCTGACGCATTTGTTTTAAGTAGGTCAAACATTTTATGAAAGTTTCTTATAAATCTTATTTCAGAAATTCTTATAGACTATACCTGCTTTTTACTTCCTTAAGAGAAAAGCTGTGAGAGATGGTCATTTACCTTAGGTAATCCTAGGTGCCAGGGACAATTCCAGAAGTACATTTGCAAAATGAAATGGATCTATTACTTTAACTTGTCTCTGAAAAGTTTAGTGAGAGTGTGGAGATGGTGTGGAGAATAAAAGAGAATGACTTTTTTGTGAGTAATAGGTATGTATCCGTAATTTTTCATCTTGCCAATGTGAAGAGAAACTGAACAAGCAAGTTAAACTTGTAGCCTTCAAAGAGAACCTCTCCTCCCTGCCTCCCGTACCTTAAGTGGTAAAGAAGAAAAGACAGGGTAATCCCTAATAAACAGAAGATTAACAGAGGCTTAATCTCCATGGTATTTCTAGCACCCGAAGTTTCTTAGATCACAGAATCCATTCTCAACCTCTTGGTTGTCCCTTTTTTTTTTTCCTAATTACATGAATGGTCAATTCTAATTCACCAATTTCTAATAGAGGATCAATATTCTTAATTACCTTTCTTCAGCACATGGAGTCATATGAAGGATGGTGCTGTCAAGTGTCTGGTGATGGAAAACAACAACAACAAACAACAGCAAACCCAGTAACCTAAAAGTGAGGCTTTCATGCTCAAATCTACTGATACTGTCTTCTTACCATTAGCTTTCAGTGGCATCAGTTGACTTAATTGATTTCTATAATACGTTCGGCACAACCCTGGCAATTATTTCAAGAAACGGTAGAAATCCCCTAGTACATGGGAAAAAAAGAAGGAAAGTGAGAGTAGGGTTAAGCGAGGAGGAGGAACCTGGAGTAACCTGAACATTTCACAGACGTTAAGTCAATACACGTGTAACTGGCAGGTTTAAAGAGTGGAACTTCTCACTGTGCAAGAAACCAGAGGGGCTTCCCTGGTGGCACAGTGGTTGAGAGTCCGCCTGCCGATGCAGGAGACACAGGTTCGCGCCCCGGTACGGGAAGATCCCACATGCCGCGGAGCGGCTGTGCCCGTGAGCCATGGCCGCTGAGCCTGCGCGTCCGGAGCCTGTGCTCCGCAATGGGAGAGGCCGCAACAGTGAGAGGCCCGCGTACCGCATTAAAAAAAAAAAAAAAAAAAAAAAAGAAGCAAGCAGTTTCCTGCTTTCCCTCAGCCTCTCCACAGGTTGGAGAACCTCTGCGGGGGAAGGTGGAGACCTCTCCTCAACGGTCTTCCTGCCTCCACAAGGCTACCTCTGGCTGCTCTAGTCGGGGGGAAAAGAAGAAAAAAAAAAAAATGTAGAAAAAAATCTTATTTGACTGGAATGGTTTGAGCTACAACTTATTTACATCTGAATAATAAAGTTCATTTGAAATTTGTTTTGCTCTTAGTGAATATTTAAAGCTGCCTACTTTTTTTTTTCATGAGATGTTACTATGGATTCTTTGGAGAACCTGCCCCCCACTCTCACCCAAATCACTGAGAATTTCTCACTTGCCATTTTCTTGACTCAGGGGACTCTTCCATCTCTCTGCTTATAATGCCCCCTTCAGCAAGATCTTGCTGGGCAGAAGGGGGCTGGACAAAAATAGTAAGGATCATATTATGACATTTTCCCAGGAGTCTGAATCTGAAGAGTCAGTGGCATATATTTTAATTTTCAACCATTATATTGCACCCTTAAATTAGATGACAAATAATTAAAGTACACAGTTAGGGTTTTTTGTTGTTTTTGTCAGTGCATCTTTCTTTTTAGGTTGTTAAAGAAAAGCTCTGTGAAATTAATATATACATCCTTGAAACTTTGATTTACTCTGTTCTATTTTTCAGATGAGGAAACAAAAATCTAAGTTTACACAGTTATTTAGTAGCAGAATAAAAAGTCGAGAACTAGGGTTTCCTACATCTTAGGATACTATTCTTTCAACTATACCATTGTGACTTTAGAGTGGATAACTAATAAAATTGTTTTATGAGTGAGGCCAGTGTTTTTTTTTGCCTGGCGTATCTTAAAATGTTGAAGCAGAGGGTTATGAAATAGACAAAAGTTGCTCTGACTCAATTCTCAAACGATCTTCCTGAGATAAGCTTATCCAATTGAAATGAAGGCAAAGGAGAATTGAGACCACAACGATTATGACACTTAAAAAAAAAGCTTCTCTAAGGAAACTAAAAGGCCCTGTGACAGTTTAAATAGTGAGCAAATTGTGTGTGTGTGTTTATGACACATATTGTTATTATGATATATGGTTTTCCTGAGGGATAAGGGTGGAGGCCAAAAACCACATAATTAATTTTAGTGTTAAATTTCCCAAAGCTATTTAAAATCCATACACGAGTATTGCTCTAATCATCACATGTTAACCATTATTTTCATAGGCCAAATATGAATTGATAGAAATAATTTTAGGCTAATCCCCTTCTCTTATTTTTCACCTTAATATTTCTCTCTATGAAGTGTTTTTAATACTGAATCACTGAATATATTTGATAGTCTTGGTAAACCTGTAATTTGGGATTATGTTATTGCTTACTCTGGAAAAATGGCATTCAGACAATAGCTGCAGTTGGATTATGAAATACTCTAATTATGCTGAGTAGAGTGGAAATGATTTTTCTTCTGAATGTTTTGCAATAGTCATGTTAAACAAGTTTTTGGAGTCATTATTACTTGGTCCTTCCTAGCCTCTAGCTTACTCTAAATTAAAAATGTAATTGGAATTACTGTTCTTTTTCACTCTTCCTTTTGCTATAATTAATACCTCTCTCTCTATGTGTGTATATATATACAGAGAGAGAGAGAATATATATACACATACACACATATACATATATGTACATGCACATGTATACACGCACATACACACATAATGTATATTTTATAGAATTTTATTTATAGGTCTCTTTCTCCAAAGTATTTTATGTATAATATATTTGGATCTGTAAGCAATTTTTTTTTATCAGAGATATTGACCTATGATTTTTTTTTTTTACAAGTTCAATAGATTTTAGTACTCTGTTTTATTCTTTTTCTTTTTTTTTTTTAACATCTTTACTGGGGTATAATTGCTTTACAATGGTGTGTTAGTTTCTGCTTTATAACGAAGTGAATCGGTTATACATATACATATGTTCCCATATCTCTTCCCTCTTGCGTCTCCCTCCCTCCCACCCTCCCTATCCCACCCCTCCAGGCGGTCACAAAGCACCGAGCTGATCTCCCTGTGCCATGCGGCTGCTTCCCACTAGCTATCTACCTTACGTCTGGTAGTGTATATATGTCCATGCCTCTCTCTCGCTTTGTTATGTGGATGAAGTATCATCATCAGATACATACAGGCCTCATAGGCCCACCATGAGAGAATAAGTGAGCAGACATTTTATGTTATTCCAGAGGGTAAAACTAAGACCGATAGCTAGAAATTATTGAAAGTAGATTTCAGCACAATAGTGATCATTGCTTTCTCCCAATTAAACACACAAAGGGCTTCTCGGTAGGGAAGCGAGGTCTCTATCACCAGAAGGATTTAAATAAGAGACTGGATTTATTTGTATTAAGGGAATCTTTTTTTTTTTTTTTGGAGGTCATGGATATGTTTATCACCTTGATTGTGGTGATGCTTTCAAGGGTGTATGCATAGGTCCAAACTCATCAAATAGTATACATTAAATATGTGACTTTTTTTTTTGTATATCAATTATACTTCTATAAAGTTGTTAAAAAAGATTGAATAGGAAGGGTGCATTCCAGAGATGAACAATGTCCTAGAGACAGGAGAATCAGAAGCTGCTCCTGGGTACCTAGAGTGGTCCTATTAGGACAGAGTGAAGGGTACAATAGGCAAGTGCTATGGGAGAAGGTTCTTCTGGGTCACCTTGACAGCAAGCTTAACTTCTGCCTAACTGGATGCACAATACTGTGAAAGTGCTATTTGGAAGAATTTAATGATTACCCATGTACAACCTAAATCTTTGGTCTATAGTTACTATTTTACGATTCACCCAGCCTCTTGTATGCTATAGATTACTCTGAGCAACTGGAAATCTGGCTTCTTCTCAGATAATAAATTATATTGAAATTTCTGATAAATGAGGGCTCATAAAGATCTATCACAATGGCTTTTCTGACCACTACTTTGGTTGGGATTTGGTGTGAATACCACAAATACTTTGCTTGCTTTTGGCAAACTGGCTCTAGAAATTCAATAACCATAATAGGTCATTAGTTTTATTTTGATAAATAATATTTTGGCTTGGATGAGACAAAAAAAAAAGAAAATTCTCCTACCTTCATTTTTTTTTAAACATCTTTATTGGAGTATAATTGCTTTACAATGGTGTGTTAGTTTCTGCTTTATAACAAAGTGAATCAGTTATACATATACATATATCCCCATATCTCTTCCCTCTTGTGTCTCCCTCCCCCCCACCCTCCCTATCCTACCCCTCTAGGTGGTCACAAAGCACCGAGCTGATCTCCCTGTGCTATGCGGCTGCTTCCCACTAGCTATCTATTCTACATTTGGTAGTGTATATATTCCCTAGGGGTAAGACGGGAATAAAGACACAGACCTACTAGAGAATGGACTTGAGGATATGGGGAGGGGGATGGGTAAGCTGTGACAAAGTGAGAGAGTGGCATGGACATAAGATTCTCCTTTAGTTCTGAATTCAAGTCACACATCCCTATTCAGAAGTGAAAGTATATAACTTTAAAGGATTTGCTTATAATACGTCTGCTCAACTAATAAGAGCTAATTGGGCAGAGATCAGCTCCGACCAGAAATTACTGCCAAAATATGCAAATAAAAATTCTATGACGTGGGTGTGGGCACCAGAGATCAAGTTTTACTTCTGAATATGCATAACTGACTTGAACTAGTTCGATTCCCTCAGAGCACCCAGGCCTTAAGGCTTGGGGTTGTGAAAGTCAGTGTGCGAAAGAGCTGGAGCCTTGCTCTGTGAAATGAGGATTTGCTGCCACTTGCTCAGGAAAGATGAAAGCAAAAGGAAACTTGTTGCATTTTTCACAAGACTCATGTCTACTGGCAAGTGATTAATAAAAGGTTTGTTGAATTCTGAAGCGCTTTTTATCTTGTTTCCAATTCAGACTTATATCCTCACTTGCTTTCAAACGAGATATTAGGCAGTTATGATATTCTGTTCTGTAATGGAGCCCAACTTCTGTTTCTATAAATATATCTCAGAAGTGATCATGTCAAGCAAAATGCAAAAATACAATACAATGGAGAGAGATTCAATTTAAAAAAAAAACTTTTTTTTTTGTATGGTAAGTGGCATAAGGTGACTTTCATATAGTAAGTAACGTTCAAAGAGACACTGGTAAGTGACATTCTTTCCTGTTTCCAGAAGCTGGACCTATTCTAGAATAGTAGATGAGAAGGGAGTTCCAAGATCTATTTCAGTTTAAGGCTGAAAGACAAGTTTAAGGCTTCAGTTGCTGGACTGGTTTGGGTCTGTAGCTTCTCAGAGGATTTGTTACGGTACCTTTATCTGTCTTTCTTGACTAATTAGAGTTTTTATTACTTTGTATGATGTGCTGCTAATACAGCTGCAGAAGTGATACTATTTTATATTGTGCAACAAATGCAATAAAACTTGTCATAACAGAGCCATATTCCCCCCCCTTGGATCCACCTATAATTTCTATGGAAAGACAGAGGTAACAGAGGATGTGTGGGAAAATCATTAAGCTTTGCTTCTGAGTCTCTTCTCGCAAAAGAGGATGTCGATGACACGAGAAAGGGAACACAGCAGGATCTTCTGGTCCTTACCCAGCCTGGCCAGGGTGGTGGAGAATCCCTGTTGTGAGTCGTACACTGGCAGATTTTACTATGCAGGTTGTGTATCTCACCACATGCGACAACCTTAGGGACAGCCGAGTGTCTGTTTATGGTTCACTTGGTGATGCACTAACACTAAAACAAAGGGAGAGCTGGGTATTGATGTGCGTTGCTTCACAGTCTGTAACCCCATATTAGACAAGGTCTTTCTAATCTGAGCACAGGTTACCTCAGGTTGCCTTGCGGCATTTGGCACATTAGTTTTAAACAGGATGGTACACCCACCTTGTTCCTGCCAAAGAGATGACCTGTTCAAACTAACACACCAACAAACAAACAATCAAAAATCTAGTTTCCAGATACAATTGAAAGCAATTAGGACGGACGATATACACAGCTCACCCCCCGCAAAAGACTGTGGTAATTCTTGGAAAATTCACCTCATGTTATCAAATGAATTTATCGATATTTTCAAAGACATTTAATACCTGAAAATTTTCAGAATGTGTTGAAAAATTTACTAAATGTTGATTAAATTTAAAAAAATATATGAATGCAGTTCCTTAGCTGGTGTAAGCTTAGGTGACAGACTCCTTGAAGACAAGGACTACAGCCTATTCCACATGATTGTTAGGTGGTCTAAAAATGCAGGCTGACTTGAATCAAAGGAGTCTGTTGTGTGCTTGCCTTTCATTTGTGGATAAGCGGAGCAGTGCGCACCTGACATATTTGTGTAAGGCCAGATGAACAGAGAAGGACTGACTCTGCCTCACAGCCTTTCTTCCCTCCTGTAAGGCAACCTTCAGGTTTTACATTAGATGATACTAGAGTCCCATGATAATGTCATACTTGAAATTTAGGCTTTGGAACTGCCGGATAGGTGAGAATTACATTTCACAACTCTTCATCCAACATCTTTCAATTTGAGATACTTGGAGTGAGAGTACTGTTTATAATTACAACATGACAACGATCATCAGTCAGACCTGTCCCCAGGCTACCTGGGGCCCATAAGCACCATATCTTGCTCTGTGCCCAAAACACTGTGTTCAGTTCTGCTAATCTATCAGGGCAGAAAGGCCATTAGGAACCTCAGCTTTGTCCTGAGGGATTAACTATTATTTTGAAGCTACAAGATAGATGACAAGACATGAGATTTGTGACACAAATATTCTTTATCCACCTTCTAAGATAGAGCCAAACCAAGATCATGGTTTCCCTCAGTGATAACACCCACTCAGCTCCCAGTTCCTGTAGGAAATCATGGCGTTTAGCCAACCTAGAGAACAGAATGTGGTTCATTGGAAACTCAGATTGGTTTCTCATTATTAACAGTGAGTCACTCAACTGAGAAACTATCGCTGTAAAGGAGGAATTCAGGAACACAAGAGGCAAGACAACATGGGGAAAACGCATGGGAAAATAAAGCAAACATTTCACTACATGCTGTTCAATTTATACCTTTAAGTTTGATATAACTTAAGGGTATAGATTGAAGTGGGCAGGCGAACAGACCCAAACACTGGCATCACCTGGGAGTTCATTAGAAATGCACGATCTTATGCCCAGAGACCTACTAAATCAGATTCTGTGTTTTTTTTCCAGTTTTTTTTTTTTTTTTTTGCGGTACGCGGGCCTCTCGCTGTTGCGGCCTCTCCTGTTGCGGAGCACAGTCTCCGACGCGCAGGCTCAGCGGCCCTGGCTCACGCGCAGGCTCAGCGGCCCCAGCCGCTCCGCGGCATGTGGGATCTTCCCGGACCGGGGCACGAACCCGTGTCCCCTGCATCGGCAGGCGGACTCTCTACCACTGCGCCACCAGGGAAAGCCCAGTTTCTGTGTTTTTAACAAGACCCCCTGGTGATTTGCATACTAAAATTTGAGAAGTAATGCTTTATAGTGATCACTTTGCTTTTCCTCCTCCTTCTTGGATTCATCTGGCCATGTACTTAGAGAAGACTCAATGGTCTGAACACGGATTGCTTTGTGTAATCTCTGCAATGATTCATTTAATGTAGTGCTCTTTCTTTTTCTACCAGCAGTGTGCTTCTAGGCCACCAATGCTTGCTGTCCTAGGAAATGATTATACATTATAACTAACTTTATGGAATGTACATTCATCTATACAAACTGCAGCTGGGAACTTGTCTTAAGCAAAATTACACGATATACACCAACAGTACGTGTGCGATTGTGGAAGCTGACAAGCTACTAACACTTATCAAAGAAAACCTGCGAAAAATACTCCGTTTTACCACTAGGTGGAAATAGAGTAATTTTGAGTGTATTTTTCAGGGCTATCAACTACTGCAGGAGTACTTCATAAACTGAAAGAATTCTAAGAAATTAATTAGTCTAATCCTTACCTCCTTAGTTCCATAGATGAGAAAACTGAGGTTTAGAGATATTAAAGAAAATTGCATCTGTCTTATAACTAGTAGTCTACTAGAGCCACTGGGGGAAGAGTCGCTAGTAATTCAGGATTCTTCAACCATTTTCATCTACAAGAATAATGTATTATTATCCTCCAGCATGAAGGAACACATGATGTGACACCTATACTGTCACTGTGCTGCCACTAAAACTAATGACCGGCACAGTTCCTTCTGTTTGTAAGGATAGGCTAGGATAAAACTGTTGTCCCTTGTTCCTTGTATTGTAATGTAATTAATCTCAATCAAGTGATAATTCTCCTCCCTTTTTCCAATGAAGAGATACTCAACCATCCCGTCGACTGAAAAAAATGCACAACCTAAAAACTGAGAATTATGTTTTATTCAGTGGACTTTCAAGGACTTAAGCCTGGGATACAGCCTCTCAGATAGCTCTGAGGGACTGCTCCAAAGAGGTAAGGGAAGAGCCAGGATATAGAGGACTTTGTGTCGGTAAAAAAAAAAAACAAAAAAACAAAACCATGTAGTTGAATATCAAAATATTACTGCTAAACACACAAAAAACAGACATCTCGAGTTAATGATTTTAGTGCTTTTCTTTGTATGGGAAGATGCAAGAGTCTGGGCTCATTGAAATTATTCTTTTGCTCTGCACCTTAACTCCTTAGGGCCAAGATGCTGTTCTCCCTGCATGCTGAATCCCTTCAGAGCACACATCGGGGGCGGCTTTATGGCCACAGCAACACCCTCTGTTTACTGAAATAGCAGGCGATATTTTCTGTCCACAGTCCCGTAAAGTCATACAAGACTTTAATCAGATTTGTTTTCACGACAGATTTGGGTTTTGCACTTATACTGGGTTCAAGTTAAGTAGAGTCTAGAACAGGACTTCAGTTAGCAGGTTAAGAAAGTATTCAATGTTTTCCAGAGCTTGTAATCCATTACTAGTATTCTTTTTTTTTTTTTTTGCGGTACGCGGGCCTCTCACTGCTGTGGCCTCTCCCGTTGCGGAGCACAGGCTCCGGACGCGCAGGCTCAGCGGCCACGGCTCACGGGCCCAGCCGCTCCGCGGCACGTGGGATCTTCCCAGACCGGGGCACGAACCCGTGTCCCCTGCATCGGCAGGCGGACTCTCAACCACTGCGCCACCAGGGAAGCCCCATTACTAGTATTCTTAAGAAAGGAAGGGAATCTGAATTTTGGGCTTGAGGTCCCTTAGAAATAATTGACTTCAATCTCTCTCTGTATTTGTAATAGGGATGAGAGGCATCAGACAACAAGGGATTACGTGTGTTGCCCACAGTAGCAGAGCAATCACAATGCCCTTCCTCTTTGTTCCATGAGAGACAGTAACAGGCATTTTGGCCTATATCTCTTATGTTTGTTGATGTGTTTTAACCACGAAAGGATTGTTTCCACTTGTCAACTGAAAAAAATGCACAACCTAAATGTTGAGAATTACGTTTTATTTGGTGGAGTTTCTGAGGACTTAAGCCTGGAAGACAGCCTCTCCAATAGCTCTGAGGGACTGCTCCAAAGAGGGAATGAAGGAGTCAGCATATAGAGGAATTTTTACAACAAAAACCAGATAGAGCACCAGAAGACTACTGTTAATTAAAGAAAACCAGACATCTCAAGTTAACAAAGTTAACGCTTTTCTATATATGGGAAGATGCAAGGGTCTGGGCCTTTGATACGGGCCTTAACTATCTAGGGCCAGTATTTTGCTTTTTTCCATCCTGAATCCCCTCCGGCGCACAGTCAGGGCGCTGCTGTGGCTGAGGCCTTGATGGTTGCAGCATCCTTTGTTTACTGATGTGGCGGGGACATTTTTCATCTACACACTCATCACATCAAAGACTGTGCTTAAAAGATAAGTTTTGGGTAATGCCTCTGGTATAAAAACAATTTAAGTACCTGAGTATTTAGTACTATAGTGCCAATTTCCTTCTGATATTTCTATAGCATGGTTGACTATGATAATCTAAAAATTAGTATTCCGGCACTGAGTCCTGGCTATTATTACCATATTCTATACAAAAATGGACGAAACCTGCCGAACTAGCACATTAAGAAGGCAAGTCCAAACACGTAGGAACTGCTTCTCCAGGAGGAGGGGCAGCGGGCCGCGCTAAGCGTCTGGAAGCCAGCACTTGCTTTGCTGAGCAAATGACGTGCTCAGCTGCCCTCAGAATGTGAATGTTTGCTGAGCACTAGAGCCTCAGGTGTGTGACCTACCGGCCCTTAGTGGCACAACTGCATGGCCTGAGTCGCTCAGTATTAAAATGGTACCACAAGGAAAACTGGGATGACCCTAAAATTAGGGCAGGAACTTGAAAAGGCTACAGTGCAGGGGAGTAAATGTCCTGAGTCACGCGGGGAGATGACAAACCAAGCTGAGATTTCAGTTTGTTGGGGAAGGTACAAGAGCTAGTGTCTTGGAATAGTTCAGGGGACTGTAGCCTCTACTCTTAATCCCTTGAGGAGAGTGAGCCAGGTGTGGACCTATTTCACAAGGTCTAGAGTGAGAAGGATCTGGACAGGCATTCTGGTTCTGCCACTCTGCAAACTTTCCCTGCCATATCTCTCTTTCAGAAAGTTGGGATAATATTCTTCAGCAAAAATCTAGCGGAGATCAGTTAATGGATATAAAGGAGGCAGGAAGTACAGCATCCAGCAAGGAGGCGCTCAGTAAATGGACTTTATCCCCACCAAGTTGGCTACCCTCTCTGTGTGGCAACTTCCTCACCTCATCCCAGCTCACTCCCACAGAAACCCAGGAGCACCAAGTAAGATACTGCGACAAGCACACTTTGAAAAGTATGACGTTCTACATACAAACACAGGGAATTATTATGATTAAAGGTGAAGAGGAGAAGCACTGGAATCTAAAGACTTGGGAGCCTGAGGGGAAACTGAAAATATAAAACATACTTGAATGAGAACATTTAATAGCAGTGGCAGTCACTTAAGCTGATACCTGCTACAGAATCTGAGTTTGGAAAACCAACTTCTTGGGACATCTCCATCCACCCAGCACTTTCTGATAAAATGGTCTAACTCAACACAGGTATACACCCATCCTGAGGCCCCATTTGGTCCGGGAGTGGCCTGAGGGTGGGGAGAACGGGTTGTCTCAGGAGGGTGTGGGATGAGGGTTTGCCACCTGTCTGCGAGCAGTGACTAGTGAGGCAAAGAAGTTTATCAATCGATCAATCAAACTACCGATCAATCAATTCCTGCCATTGGAGCGGAGCGAAGGCTAATCGATTCTTTGGGGGTGTTTTGAATGGAAGAGGGGCGGCAGCTTGACGTGGGATCTGTGGGCCGGGTCCGCCGGTAGCCCCTCTGGCTTCCTGGGCGTAAGGAGGCGCGGGAACGTGCAGGGGCTGGCGTCCGGTGTGGTGTGGGGCGCGCCGGGCGAGTCCCTGCTTGCAGGAGGCGCCGGAGGAGTCCTCGCGGCCGGGGCAGGTGGAGCGGGTTTGCCTGTCTGGACCCCCGGAGCGAGGCCCGGAGGCGGGGGGGCGGGCGGGCGAGGCGCTCCTCTCATTGGCCGCCGGGCGCCGCCCTGCGCGCGCTCCGCCTTTATAAAGCAGCCGCGGTGGCCTGGCGTCCGCACGCCAGGTTCCCGGCGCCCGACCCTCCTTCGTTTTCTCTGCACGCTCGCCCGCCCGCGCCCACCATGGCCACCATTCAACAGCTGGTAGGAAGATGGTGCTTAGTAGAGAGCAAAGGCTTTGACGAATACATGAAGGAAGTAGGTGAGGTTCCCCAGCATGCGGCGCTGCAACGTGGCACGTGTATGTCTATCTGTCCCTAGGTCCCCTTCGGCGTGCTGGGCTCAGAGGCTGGGCATGCTTGGCTGCCTATCGCCGACCCCGTTATCCTCTTCCACCTCCGTCACGGGCGAGCGGCGGGGAGAACGTGGGCCTCTCGGTCTGATCCGCTCTCTGCTGCTTTACCCTGGGCGCCACCGCACTTGCTCCCTGCCTTTAGCGCGCTCACCCCCCCTCCCACCCCCAACTTCACTTCTTTCGACCCCTCCAGGCAGCCCTCTTAACTTTACCTATTTTTTTTCCTCCACTACTCGTCCTCCCTAATCCTGACCCCGTCCTCCCACTCGCACTCACTCCGTCGTGGCCGCACCCACTCGCCTTGCCCACCCTGCCGCATCTTTGTTCCTAGATGGCGCGCGGGGTCCCCTCCCTCTTCTCCACGGGGACGCGGTTTCTAGCAGAAACCCTTTAGAGGGTCTGAACCGGGCTACTGCTTCAGCTTCCATTCCTCTCTCGGCTGCATCTCCCTTACCCGCAGGTCCCCCACCCGCCCTCTCCGGGTGCGCCGGGCCCTTTGCGTTGGCACGGCTCCCCGGGGAGCATCGGGGCATCCTCGCCTCCGCGCCCCAGAGCGGCGCTCGGAGGCGTGGCACTGGCGGCGCTGTACTGTTGGCGGGTGGCCTGTGGGAGGAGCGCAGTGAGGTTGACTGTGCCCGGGGATGGGGAGGCAGTGCGCCGCGGCCCTGGCCTCTGCATCTAGAGGGTGGAGGGCAGAGAGGCTTTGTTGGGAAACCGCGATCAGAAACTGCCGGTCCCTCCTGCGGCTGCTTTCCTACCACATCCAAGATGGCTGTGGCTTTGCAGAAGGCACTTGACTTATTAAAAGCCTTCCAAGGAAGGATGAGTCTCTGTAGAAAGATTCAAGTTGTCACTCAAAATAGTGCTGAATTTTCTCCTGTCTTTTTCCTGAGCCGGTGACAACGATTGCATGCTGGTTGAAACACTGGGTAGATTGGCAAACAGAGATGAACCTTTGTCACAGGCCCCTAGGAAGTGGGATGGTGAAGCATGGCAAAGATCCTATCTGAGACAACTGCTGGGACTGGGGGCTGCTTTAGAAGCTGCCCTCCCACAAATGTTAGCATGACTGCTTTCTGGTGCACAAGTCGCTACAAAGACCTAGGCCCTGAGGTACTTCAGAAACACACCTTCACTAACCTTTATGCAAGACAGCGGCTGCTTAAGGCTGGTTCTGTGGTGACTCTTGAGTGTCTTTACGAGCCTGTGAGTAAAGCCACCTAACGTACCCAAATCAAAGAAACACATTTGTGTTTGTTCACATGTGTGAGGACCGGAGAAGGCTGTTTCTCTGCCCATTGAAAGCGAATGTGTTTATCAGATGGCTGGTTTCCAGAGTTCTGGAGTCTTGAAGGTTGTCAAGGCTCAATTCATTAGAGAGCAATCAAGGTGTAGGAAAAGCAGAGCCTTTTATTTGTCCAAAGTGAGAATATCTAATGACTCTAACAAAACAAGGCACCAGCCTTGAGCTGGCAAAAGAGAAGTCTTCATGGGGACATTTCAAGCCTGGCTGAGTGTTCATCATCAAGTCAGTTACTCTGTCTAGGTTGTAATCTCCTCATTTGTGAAACCGAGATTTCGCCTAGAACTAAGTTTCCTACTAAATGTTAACATTAAGGGGAAATACACAGATTATAAATTAAATATATCAATACAGTAATTGAGTTACACAGCTCTGAAATAGTTACTCTGTTTGAGGGTAAGATTTTTCCTGTTTGCTAGCATTATGATTGTGCAGTTAACTCTTAAAACTTTGTGTAATTGACGTATATCAGGATCAATGTTGATTTTGTATAGTCTGCTAATCAAATATTTATCAGGGACCTTTTATGTGCCAGACTGTGTGCTGGAGTCATAGAATACAATGGTTGGCAGAATTGAGGAAATTGTAGAAGTTCGGATATCTTCCCTAACTTTCTGAAAGCCAGCAGAGCGTGGTGGCTGAGCTATTTGGAGGCCCACGGCCTGCCTGCATTGTTGGTTCGCAGCCCCCTCCCTCCCTAGCTGAATGAGCTTGAGTGAATTACATCAGTGCCTCACCTTCTCATCTGTAAAATGGAGACAGTGTATCCACCTTCCACAAGGTTGTCATAAGGCTGCCATGAATAATATATGTCAAGTATGAACACATGGTGAGCACTGGATATGTGTTCACGGTGGTTATTGATAGTGAATAGGTGAAAATATGCACAGCATAGTGATTACAATTGAATTGCTGCTTTTATTATGTAAACTATAACTTTGGTCCTCCTGTTGTTTAACACGATATAACATTCTACAGGAGTGGGGCTAGCTCTGCGAAAAATGGGTGCAATAGCTAAACCGGACTGTATCATCACTTCCGACGGCAAAAACCTCACCATAAAAACTGAGACCGCTTTGAAAACAACACAGTTTTCCTGCATCCTGGGAGAGAATTTTGAAGAGACTACAGCTGATGGCAGAAAAACTCAGGTCAATCCTAACTTATAATATCACAGAAGCTTCTAGAATGATAGATTCTATTAATAACAGTCTTACTGCTTCCAGGCAAGAACTTAATGAAAAAGTCACAAGTTGTTTTATGAATTGAGTTGTGACAAATTAGTGAAAGTACCAGCTTCACAACATAGTCTATTTTGTAAAAATAGTTGAAGGGACACGAGAAAGAGTGCGTATCTCTTATGTGCATCTAGATTGAAAAGCGTAAACTGTGTTATGAATGAAATCAGTATGGGCTAATGAAGTAGACTCGGAAGGGAAAAGATGAAAAAATGTTGGTTATGAGTCACAGAAACTCTCTTTAATTGTACTTTGGAAGATTAAAAAGTACTTTATTTTGGCAGACTGTCTGCAACTTTACAGATGGCGCATTGGTTCAACGTCAGGAATGGGATGGAAAGGAAAGCATAATAACAAGAAAAGTGGAAGACGGAAAATTAGTGGTGGTAAGTGTCTGACATCTTCTATTTTATTCGGCTTCTTGTTCGAACTTGTAGTTCACATAGGTGTTCTGTATCACTGATCATGAGCAGGAGAACTAGGTTTGGAAAGGAAAAAACTGCAAAGTAACAAGGTAAATACAAAACACTAATAACTAAGAAGCCCTTTGTAGAGATAGAGAAGTGAGATGAGGTACTAGAGGATGTAGCAGGAGCTGGGTTTAGTCCATGCTCTGCTGCCACATTTACAGTTCAGGCACACTTCAGAGATATTGCAGGTTGGATTCCAGACCACCGCAATAAACTGAATATCACAATAAAGTGAGTCATGTGAATTTTTTGGTTTCCCAGTGCATATAAGTTATGTTTATACTATTATGTTAAGTGTGCAATAGCCTTATGTCTGAAAAAACAATATACATACCTCAATTAAAAAAATACTTTAGGGCTTCCCTGGTGGCGCAGTGGTTGAGAGCCCGCCTGCCGATGCAGGGGACACGGGTTCGTGCCCCGGTCCAGGAGGATCCCACATGCCGCGGAGCGGCTGGGCCCGTGAGCCATGGCCGCTGAGCCTGCGCGTCCGGAGCCTGTGCTCCACAATGGGAGAGGCCACAACAGTGAGAGGCCCGCGTACTGCAAAAAAAAAAAAACACAAACAAAAAAATTTTATTGCTAATAACTGCCCCCAAATTACAATAGTAATACCAAAGATCACTAATCACTGATCACCAAAACCAATATAATAATAATGAAAAAGTTTGAAATATTGTGAGAATTACTAACATGTGACACAGAGACAGGAAGTGAGCAAATGATGTTGGAAAAATGGCGCCAATAGACTTGCTCAATGCAGGGTTGCCACAAACCTTCAATTTGTAAAAAGATGTCTATATATTCTTAGGCATACATTTTTCTGCTTCTTTAATATGAGGAATAGTGTTTGCTGAGACTGAATGAATAGTTTAGATATTGCAAATCAGTATTTAGTTTTCAGTTAAGCATATGCACGTCATAAGCAAAATAACAGGTTCTAGCTTTTCAAACCCAGGAATCCTAAAGTGCATTTTCTTCGTCTATGAAGTAGATTACAACGTTTTGTAGGATTGTGGTCCTAGCATTTAACTATCACCATTGCTCTGTGATGTAAGACTAACCTGACTCTTCTAATATCACTCTTTCTCCTAGGTATGTGTCATGAACAATGTCACCTGTACTCGGGTCTATGAAAAAGTAGAGTAAAACTTTCATCATCATTTTGGATAGGAAGCTGAGAGAATGAACAAGCTCAGTTCAATGAGCAAATCTCCATATTGCTTTTTTTTTCATTACTGTGTTCAATTATCTTTATCACAAACATTTTACTTAACTATTTCAAAGTGTCGGTTTAATTAGGATCATCTCTTTGGTTAGTAAATAAATCTGTTTGTGCTATACCAGTTTTGCATGTTTTTTTAAGCTTTATAGGAATTTAGTGATGAGTTTTAACATTTATGAATGGAATAAATTCTGGGGTAGCCTTGAGGTTACCATATTGAGATTATATTTTAGTAATTTATATGTAGAGCTACTTCTGTGGCAAATAAACTACCAATCATTAATCTTGCCCTATGGTATTTGAACTTTGTATCAACTCAAGAATCTTAAATTTGTGACAGAGACTGTTCTTGTTGAAAAATAGCTACATAAATAAACTTTATAATTTAAATATTAGAATAAAGGTTAAATCATACTTTTAATAGTGTGCTTATAACTATTACTCAGGAATTCTGAGCCAGAAATTCATTTAATAAACTTTCTGAGGACCTACCATGTGCCAGGCAGTCTTCCAGAGGTTAAGGTATATCTGAACACAAGGACAAGTCATTGCACTTGACAAGAAACACTCATCTTTGAAAGTACATAGTGTGCTCATTAACAAAAGCCGTAAAAGTAATTGAGCTCTGAATGAAATACTTGTGTGTATATATAAAGAATAACTAGAATTCTAGTGACTCCTGTCCTATTTCTCAAGCCAAATAACAAATATCTGCAATTCACATTTGGAGAAATTCCTATAGGCACTGGGCTAAAACTATGTACATGATCCTCAGAGCAATACTTAGGGGAGCTAGTAACATCATCTATGTGCTGCAAATAAGAAAATAGGTTTTTGACTACCTAACTTGTTCAAGGACATAGGAAGCAGGAGAGTTGTAGTGGGAACCTACAACTCATGGAATCCACTCATAACTGGTCAATCATTCTACAGCACTGCCTCTTCTCAGTGGTATAAAGATCCTGAGTTTAAAGTACCTAAATGTAATAACTGAGACTTTTCTGAAACTACTCTCTAGGCACTAAAATATTAGCTGGCAAGAATCTTTAATTACTGAGAGCTAGCAGTCAATGAAAGAGTTGGACTCACTGATACCCTAGCTCTGTGTTGTCCAATATATAGCTGTAGCCCCAGGTGGCTGATGAGCACTGGGTAAGTAAAATACACATAAGATTTAAAGAACTTTATACCAAAAAAAAAAAAAAAAAAAGAAAACACCTCTGATTTTTTTTTATATTGATTACATGTTGAAATCATATTTTTGGATACAGTTGGTTACCTAAATATTGTATATTAATCAAATTAATTTTACCTGTTTCTTGTCTTTTTTAATGTGGCTAGGGAATATTTAAAAATTACATGTGCTAAAAAAAATTACATTTGCTGGCCTTTTTTTGCGGGGGGGGGTCCATATTTTTAGTTGGACAGTGCTGGTCTACACTTCCTTTTCTATTTGAATTTCATCTTGTTTATTTTCATCTCCGTACTAGAGTTCCTCTTTCATCCCCCTTTTCCACTTCTAATAATAGTGTACATTTATATGACTCCCTGAACCGAGCACTGGGCCAAGTACTTTTAAGAGTTTTATAATTCTCAGAACCACCCTAAATGATGTGTATTAACAATTGTTTTCTGCATTACTTAGATGAGGAAACTAAGTCTCAGGGTCTAGGTAATGATACCGAGCCATACAGCTAGTACGAGTCAGAACAGATTGGAGCACAAGTTCATCTGACTAAAACCTGTGCAACCAGCACCATGTTCTAATGTCTGTATTGCTTCAGTTTATGGACAGTGGAGTATTACTAGGAAGGGTAGGCCCATGTTTCTTCCATGGGGGGAGTTGTTGACATTTTGGGTGAGAGAACTTTTCTTCATTGTGCTGAGCTGTGGCAAGTCGGTGTCCTAAGATCATTGCCACAAAATGCCCATGGCACCCATCAGTCTACCCCAAACACACTATACATTTCCAGATGTCTTCTAAGGGTATGGTAGCACACCTAGTTGAGAACCACTGGGTAGAACAAGAACAAATGTAGCTCAGCTTCATCTTATCTAGTGTCAATCAAGCCCTTCTTTCTGCTAAGCAATCCTTTAACATCAGTTCACCCCTTATCAAAAGGTATAAACTAGTGCCTTCATTGAATATTTTTATTTTCTCTTAACTGGTAGTATGTTGGAATGTATTCTGTTTAGTTCTACAACACACTGCATGTGTTGGGAGTTTCACTCCCTGAGTTTCACCCAGGTCTATCAGATCTCCTGTTTTCTTCTCTATGCTTCAACACTTTATTGCCGATAACTTATTGGACATTTCCCTATAGATGTCACGTTTAATTTCAAACTGGTTTAATCTCTCTAAAATTTAGTGTGATGATTTAAGTGTTGGGGCTTTGGAAGCAGACAATACTGGAATCCAATTCTGGCTCTCTACCCTTTTAAGAATTGTGTGACTTAGGGCAGGGTTACTTAACTCCTCTGAACTCTAGTTATACCCTTTGTAAAAGACACAGACCTACTAGAGAACGGACTTGAGGATATGGGGAGGGGGAAGGGTGAGCTGTGACAAAGCGAGAGAGAGGCATGGACATATATACACTACCAAACGTAAGGTTGATAGCTAGTGGGAAGCAGCCGCATAGCACAGGGAGATCAACTTGGTGCTTTGTGACCGCCTGGAGGGGTGGGATAGGGAGGGTGGGAGGGAGGGAGATGCAAGAGGGAAGAGGTATGGGAACATATGTATATGTATAACTGATTCACTTTGTTATAAAGCAGAAACTAACCATTGTAAAGCAATTATACCCCAATAAAGATGTTAAAAAAAAAAAAAAGATACAACATTGCCTGACTTGTAGCACTTCGCATAGGGCCCAGCACATAGTAAAGGCTTAATATCTCTCCAGTACTGCCCAACAGAACTTTCTGCAGTGATGGAAAGGCAGTGTATCATCTGCACTATTCAACACATCGGCACTAACCCCGTCTAGGTGGGTATGGAAGCACTTTAAACACGGCGAGTGCAACTGAGGAATTGAATTTTAAATTTTATTTAATTTTCATTAATTAAAATGTAAATTTAAATACCCACATATGGTCAGTAACTGCTGATTTGGACAGCACAGGATGGTAACCTCATGTTTTCCAAAATCAAGCTTCTTATTTTGATTCCAAACCTACTCCTCTTGTGGTATTTGTTCATCTCAATCCATGGGAATGTTAATTTTCTAGTTCTCTAGCTAAATGCTTTGGAGTCATCTTTAATTCCTTTCTTTCTTTCCCATGCTATAGCTAATCCACTAGCAAATGATTTCAGCTTTACTTTCAGAAAGTATCTAGAATTCAAGTACTTCTTACCTCTTCCACAGATACCACCGTAATTCAGACTCCACTGTTCTCTCTCCCTTGATCTCCCTGTTTGCATTTTTATTCTTCCAGAGCTATCATTTTAAAATACACGTTTAAATATGTCACTCCTCTGGTGAGAATCCTCCACTGGCTTCTCATTTCATTCAGAGTAGAAGCCAAAATATTTGCAGAGGTCTTATGTGATCTTGCCGCTTCTCCTGGTTGTTTTCTCCTTTCACTCTCTTAGCAAATATTCCCTTCCAGTAGACTATTGTTGACACAGCTATGCTCCTGCCTCAGGGCCTTTGCACCTATTGTTGCTGCTGCCTGGAACAATCTACCTTCTGGCTTCAGGCTTTCTCTGCTTTCTCACTTCCTTAAAGGAAGTCTCTTCTCAAATGTCACCCTAGCTGTGAGTCATCCCCAGAGTGTATATTTGCTACCACCCCTCCCGCATACTCTGTATTCCCCTATGCTGCCCTTGCCCTATCACTAGTCCTGCCTAACTATATGTTTACTTGGTTTTTCGGTTAAAAAAAATTTTTTGTGTGGTTATTATCTGTCTCTCTCCCTGGAAAGTAAGCTCCATGAAGAAGGGGCTTTGTTTTTATCGTGTTCTCTATCACTCACCTAGGAAACAACCTAGCACATAGAAGATGCTCAATAAATATCTGTTAAATGAATAAATTCATTAATAAATTAATGGCTCTTCTGTGGCTATTTAACATATTTTAATATTATTTAAGACCCTTTATGATTTTGCTTCAATTTATGTTATTTTTTTAAACCATATTTCTTACTTTTGTACAAATCATTCAACTTAATTAGGTCATTTACTTAGCCCAGAGGTAGTGTACTTGATGACTGTAGAATATGAATGTTTGAAATAGGAAGTAAGGAACTCAGTCTAGTTTCTGAACTGGCATGCTGTGACACTCTGCCTCACCAAGAACTAGGCTGCCCGATTGTGAGCAACATTTAAAACTTATTTTACTGCAGCTCAGTATTCTGCCAACAGGCAATGTCTGTCAAACAGAACTTGACCTGAGTTGTTTGTGGAGCGTGGTCCAGATTAGATATAATCTACCACAAGTCAAATGGTTTAACATAAGTCAAGTTCTCACCAAAGAAAAATGTACAGGCAAGAGATGACTTCACTTTCAGATTATGTCCTTGAGTGCTGCGAGGGCATTGACTGTTCTTTTCAAGCAGAATGAGTGCCTAAGGATGCAGGGTTATTGGCACATCACACCTGTGAGGTCTTTCTAGGCAATATGTGGCTTTGCTCTGTGCTAGTATAATTATGTTTCATTTATTGCTAATTTAGCGGTTTCTTGAGTCTTAATCTCGTCAACTGTTTTCTCAAAATTCTGGTATTTGAAATTATGCTAGGACCATAAAATGATGGAGAGCCATGTTTTTAGCACCTAGATTTTAGTTTTGCTAGCTCAGCTGAGGCTCTTACTCAATTCTTTTGTAGGCTTATTAATTAATGATTATTAATGTTGTACTTAAAATTCACTTTTTTCTATTTTTTTTAAATTGGGGTATAATTGCTTACAGAGAAGTGAATCAGCTATATGTATACATATATTCCTTCTTTTTTGGATTTCCTTCCCATTTAGGTCACCACAGAGCACTGAGTAGAGTTCCCTGTGCTATACAACAGGTTCTCATTAGTTATCTATTTTAGGCATAGTAGTGTATATATGTCAATCCCAATCTCCCACTTCATCCCACCCGCTCCTCTCCACCCTTGGTGTTTATACGTTTGTTCTCTACATCTGTGTCTCTATTAAAATGGTACAGATGAACCTATTAGCAAAGTAAAATTCACTTTTTAGTTTATGAGAATAATTATAGATTTCCCCTGGGTTCCCTGTACTCACTGTTCTTCTTTTTTCTTGTTGCCCTCTTAGAATTCACTGCTGTTTGGTGGGTCACATGTGATGTGGGTTAGTAGGAAGAACTGATGAAGATGGTGAAGTGGTTTAAAAAGCTGAGTGACACATGTTTTGAAATATTGTGAAAGGCAGGGTGGGATGACACATCACTGGTCCCACAGCAACTGGAAAATAACTTGTCTTATGACATCTGGTCTGTCAGGCTCTTGTCACCAGATTATACGTGGACATTTACTTAGGAACAAGTCCATCTCCTCACAGGCTCCTCCTCCCACACTGCACGCTTTGAAAATGTATGAAAAGGAAATAATAATACTTTTCACAGAGCACTTTTTAAAAGTGCTTGTGACGCATGATATGAGGAACGAGATAGAGCAGGGCCAGGGTCCTTTTCATGGAACTGACATCCTGGTGAGAAAAGATAGAATACACACAGTTAAACCAAGTGGCATAGAGTGATAAATGCAGCAAGAAAAAAAATGAAACCAAGTAGTATGAGAAAGAGTGAGTAGGGTTGAAGACACTTTATATGGGATGGCCAGGAATGCTTCTCAGGGGAGGTATTGTTTGAACCCAAACCTGAATCAGGAGCAGAAGTTAGGCAAGTAACGTCTGGCGGCGTAGTGTTCCAGGCAGAGGAGGGCAACTGCAAAACCCCTTTGTGGAGCGGACAGGGGGCAGAGTGACAGAAGCTGATGGACAGAGAAGCAATGAGGGACAGGATGCAGTCTGACATCTGAGTAGGAAGCAGAGCCTGTGGGACCTGGTACTTCTAGTTAGGGATTTGCGTTTGTCTGAAGGTCAAGGGAAACCATGGAGGGTCTCAAGTAGGAAATGCCAGAGCACTTTAAAAAATACCCTAGTTTCACTCTCGGTAATGGAAAACTTGATATTTGGAAATTCTTCTTACTAAAAACAACTGAAAATACTGGAATATATATATATATATATATATATATATATATTATATATATATATATATATATATATATTTAAATTTCCTTAAAGTGACAAAGAGCTAATAAAATACTAAGAAATTACTTGGCGTAGATCTGGGAATCCAGAGATACAAGTTCAGCTAATAGGGCTGGTTTTGCCCTGAAGTATTTATTTGTGGATCCAGAAGAAGTGGCTGAGAGGCTGAGCTGTACTTTTGGCAACAAAGAGAACAATTGACCTTTGTCTGATGGTAGACAGGCTGATTTCATCTTCCATTGTCTTAGAAAAAGAGTTCATAATGGTTGAAAATTTTGTTACAAGGATGTTCATCAAAATGCTATTTATATCGGCAGAAAATTGGAAGGCACATAACTTTCTAGAAATGGAGGGCTGATTAAATAATCATGATGTGTCCATACAATAAAACACTAACAGGCATTTAAAAAAGTAAAAAGACTAACAAGAGCTTGGAAGAAGCCTCATAATATGCTCTAAGGTGAAAAAAATCCTGACTATAAAATATTATGTAGGGGAGTTTAGGATTGACATATACATACTACTATTTTTAAAATAGGCAACCAACACAGACTTACTGTATAGCACAGGGAACTCTGCTCAATATTCTGTAATAACCTAAATAGGAAAGAGTTTGAAAAAGAATAGATATATGTATATGTATAACTGAATCACTTTGCTGTACACCTGAAACTAACACAACATTGTTAACTATAGTCTAATATAAGATAAAACATTTTAAAATTATGTACACATCCCATTTGTGTAACATTATGTGCATACATGTAGGAAAATGTACAAAAATGTTAACAGTGGTTATCTCTTGGGATTGGGGTGATGTTTAATTTCTTATTTACTTGCTTATATATCTGTAATAAGAAAAATGCAAAAACCTAATGCAAATTGCTCTGTATTTTTAATGATAAATAAATAGTATATTAGAAGATACTGCAGAAAAGTACAAATAAGAAAATAAATAGTCCTGGAAGCCTCACTTCCATAGAAAATCAATATTAGTATTTGGTTATGAGGCATTGAAATAATTCTCTATAAATTTATGTGCATATAGACCCCAAACATTTTATAATGTTTGGGATCATAAAACACAGTATTCTGTTGGCTTACTTGTTTTTTTTTTTAACTCAAACAAATATAGATTCACATTTTTTAAACCTCACAGTATTTAACTTTACTTCAACTCAATTTTTTATTTTATCAATTTTCTATTGATAAATGTTTAAGTTTTTGAAAGTTTCAGTTATGAACAATGGTTCAATGAACATTCATATACATTAAAGTAATAAAATCATTAAAAAACATTTACAATAGCATTTACCCTTTAGATAGGTCCCCACAGCATTTACTCAGCCTTCCTTAAAACACAGGCCAAGTAGTTGCCAGGCTGCAAATAAAGCTAACCTCACAAAGTGGTAGAGTGCTGTAGCACGTGATTAAGGAAACTTCTACCCTACAAAATATTTTGCCCCCAAGATGCAATTTAACTGTTTTAGCAAGGAGCACATCTTTTCCTTTATACAATTAAAGATCTAGAGCGAGGGAAATGTTGGTTCTAAAGTCATCCTTTTTGAAAAGTTAAAGTTATTTATGATGGGCAGTTTTGCTCTTTCTCATTTGCTGGGCTTTACACAAGGCCATGATGTTCATTTGGGCATAATTCCAAGGGCCTCCATTCTCTTTCTCATCTGAGTGGATGGCTCTAGGTTGTGTGAAAATTATGGGGCATGCCACCGAGACCCTAGTATTCAGTTTAGTTTGTTTTTTGCTTGGTTATTTTGTTGGTTTATTGAATTCTCCAACCAGACCATTACTAACAGAAATACATGAGAAAAAAATCCCAGGAATATGTTTCAGGGTTTCAGAACAGTAGCAGTGAAAATAGTGTTTACACAGAAGTTCAGAAAAGTTACATATAAGAGAATAAAGACTTTTTTCATAATTTAGACAGAGTTGGTTTGAAAAAGGTTTTCAGCAAATCACATAACCAAATATAGAAATGAAGGTTGCTAACTCAGGCTATTGCACTAACCACTAAACTCAGCTTCCTCTCTTAGCTGCACAGGGCAGAAGCACAGGAAGAAAAAAAATGCCACTCTTTCTGGAACAAGCAGACTTTTGGAAAATGGCTAGTTCTGGAGCTTGACCTATACGACGCATCCTCCTACAAGGTGTGTACCACACCCAGAAACCTTGGAGAAATCATGACACAGATGAGATAATCTCAAAACCTTTTGATTTCATGTTGAAGTGATTAATGATGAGTTCTGATGAGAACTTAAATTCTTTACTCTGGAAATAGGTGGTAATTCTAGGATCCCAGAAAGTTTAAATCTGTCGATTCTGTTTGTTTGGGCAGTTGATGGGAAAATGGTGTTGTTTCAAGTCCACGTATCACAGGCACAAATACACATATTAAAATAAGAAATAAGGCACCAGATTAGAAAGAGGCAACACAATGTTAATGAAGGCAGTTATGTCCAGGAGGTAATTTTATTAAAGTGTCATCAGAGTATTTGCCAAGTAGAGAATCACATCTTCTCTATCATGTCTCTTATTTCACTATACATAGATTTGTATACCTGCAGTCATTCTTTTTGGACCTAAGAGAAATATTTTCTTTGTACCAAGAACAAATTCACATACAAGTCAGTTCTTCTTCATTGTATTAGCTTTGCTTAATTAGCAGATGAGGTCTTTGAGTCCCATTCCAATGTTAGCATGTCTGAATGGACTAATTGTTTGACTGATTCATTCATTCAATTCAGCAAATGTACATTGAGCCCCTACAATGTGCCAGGCATTGTGCTAAGAGCTGGACATACAAAATTGAATAAAGGTGAAAAGTCCCTGACTTCATGAAGTTTAGAGTCTGGAGGGAGAGATAGATAATAAACAGAACACTAAGGTAATAATTATAGATTGACAAAATTGCTGTGAAAGACTAAACAGGGTGCTTGATGGAGAATAACAGCATGAACCAATAACGTGTCTCTGGGGAGGAGAAATTTAAGTCAAAACCCGAAGGAAGAAAAGGATCCAGGCAGGAAAGGAATGGAAAGAGTATTTCTAGCAGAAGGAATAGCGAGTGCAAGTGGCACGAGGTAAAGTCATAGCAAAATGTAGACACTCATATCCCAGTCCCTTGGGCCAGATATATCTCTGAATTCAGAATTTGATTTGCATTTTAGAAAGTTAATATAGTGTGTAAATGATATCCATATATTTACCCATGTATTATATGTCTCCCATAGACACCTGGGGACAGTACCCTGTAATAAAACACATTAATATATCTGCAGTGGAACATTTAAATATTAACACAAAATGGGATAAATAAAGACTATATATTTTTTTGACATGGCCTTCTGTCGGTTTGCTTCAGGCTTTGTTGTCAAATGAGTTCAGGTCCAATTAGGTTTTGCCACCAGCTAAATTATGAAAAAAATCATTTTTCAGAGCCTTTTGGATTTGTGGATTAGAGATTATAGATCTGTAATTTCCCCCACTTTCCCCAATTATTATGACTAACATTCAGTAATTCATTTATTCAACACTTTCTTTTTTGAAGGATTTTCTATACATCAGGTAGTGTTTTGAAATGTCTAGAAATGTATTCAACATGACAATATTTATGTATTTTAAAATAGAAAGCCTACTTTCTTAAATATAGCTAAATAAGTTTAAATGTTAATTTTATACCAATATAGTAAAATATTACTAACAACAACTTTAGAGAAACAACAAGAAACCCCATAAGCCAGCACAAAGTATCTTGGTGTGTAGGCTAACTCAGAGAATCTAGAATAAGATCTTGTAAGAGGGTAGTGAGGGGCTAGAATCTACAACTGGCGCCCCTAAAAATCCTTTAATGTGATACTCTTGGAATCCATTCAGAAGTTCCCGATACTCACATTTGCTTTTGATAATTAAGGGAGCAATTGTATCTTTTGGATAATTCCTGCTCCAAATAATGAGTTTCAATTCTGTTCTTGCATAGTACCAGATACTAAAGTAAGAAATTTGTAGGCATAATTTCACTTAGTCCTAAAAAATAAGATAGATATGAATATTATTTCCTTTTTACAAATCAAGAAAGAGTTTTAAAAGCAATCTAAAGGGGACACTGGATCTGCATCAGTAGAGCCAGGCATGCCTGGGGTTTACCCTCTGCTGTCCAGGGTAGTAAAGGACCAATGACTGACAGGTGTGGAATGAGAATGCTCAGGCCCCTCGCATCAGGTTAGGACAACTCTGAAATGTAATGGACACTCCAGAGGTGTACAGTGAGCCAGGTGGAGCCAGCCTTCTGCAGAACTGACGAGACCACACCTTGCCTTGGTTTCCTCCTCTTCCTGCTTCCCCTTCTTCCTTGCCTTCCAGATCTCTCCCGACTTCCTTTAGCAAGTTGCTTGCTCAAAAAGTCTTGCCTCAGGGTCTGCTTCTGCTTCTGGAGAACTCGGAACAGCCCTGCTGAGCCCTGGGGAATTCCCAACCCATGGAAACCATGAGAGATAATGATTGTTGTTAGTGATTGTTGCTTGAACCATGATTTGGGGCACTTTGATAGGCAGTGATAGGTAGTCAGACCTCTCTGCAATGTTTCAGTACGTGTATGCAGCAAGGAGTTCCTAGCTCTTCCTCAGCAGGATCTGTGGCTCAGTCCATCCCGATCTGACACACACACACATTCCAGATATAGGGTTTCTGTTCTTGCTGTAGTGTATCAGCTAACACCACTATCTCAGGGCCTACCGAGTATCTGATCTGCTGAAACAGCATTGCCTTGGATTAAGGGACCCACTTGATAGTAAATAAGGTGTGACAAAGTGTACATGGCATGGGATCCACTCGTCCTACCATGAAGCACCTCACTTGGAAGACGCTAGCCTGACAGAGCATGGAACAGTCCTTTGAAGGCAAAGCAAAGATGAGGTGTGGTCCTTCAGGGTGTGTTGTGTACCACAGAGTAACAGCCATTACATACCACTGGGTACCCAATAGGAGGAGTATAGAGGTCCCAGAAACAGAGGCAGGAATAAGAGTGGCCCTGATCATCATCACTTCCAGTCACCTACTTCTTCTTTTTCCTTTGGATCTGCTTCTATAGTTCCTTCTTTCTCCCCCAGCTTTGGTGTACTTCCAGCAGCCACAGCTGTGGCTCTTCACGGGCAGACTGTCCTCTTCGGACTACTGGAGACATTTTTTTTTTTTTGTAGTACGCGGGCCTCTCCCTGCTGTGGCCTCTCCCGTTGTGGAGCAACAGGCTCCGGACGTGCAGACTCAGTAGCCATGGCTCACAGGGGCAGCTGCTCCGTGGCATGTGGGATCTTCCCGGACCGGGGCACGAACCCGTGTCCCCTGCATCGGCAGGCGGACTCTCAACCACTGCGCCACCAGGGAAGCCCTACTGGAGACATTTTACTTTCAAGTGAGGAGGGCTGGAGATGCCCTCCTTTCCCCACAGGGATGCCGGTGCAGTTGTGGGGAACAAAAGCCCTTGCTCTGAAGCTGAACTTGCCCTCTGACTACCCCCACGGAACCAGGATGAGCTGAGGTCTCATCCTCTCCTTTCTTCTGCTTCGAGGAATCTGACCTAACTCACTCTCCAGGGTCACAAACAAAATAAATGGTGGGATCAGGACCTAGGGTTGCCATACTGAGCAGATAAAAATACAAGATACCCAGTTAGATTTGAATTTCGAATAAACAGCAATTTTTTTAGTATGAGTATGTCCCATGCAATATTTGGGACATACTTGTCTTTAATTTTAAACATTGTTTATCTGAATTTCAAATTTAACTGGGTGTCCTATATTTTATTTGGCACTGTATCAGAACACTAGCCAAAGTCTAATTCTGGTACCTATGAGTTTTTTAATTAATAAATCATTTAAAATCTGTAAATAAATTCAATGCACATATTACAAAATTCAAAAGGTAATATTGTAACCAAGCAAGGGCTTTTGGGCAGAGAGCCAAACTTTGACAGTGGGTTTGTAGCAAAGTAAGTGTCCATTGCAGGGCACCAAGCAAGGGAGTGGGAGACAAGCCTCAGATCCACTCCAAGTTGATCATTGAGTTGGGAGTGTTTTAAAGGGGAAGAACAAAGAAGCTGGGGTTAATCATCATTTTGTGACATTTCTTAATTGGAGGTTTGGAAGTCAGGACGTCTCTGGTTTACGATTCTCTGGCCAGGTGGTCCATGGCTAGGGGTCTGTTAGCTCATCTTGCTCTGGAGAAACAACCTGGTTTGTATGTTAATAATGATTTCTATAATAGCAATTTTAGTACAGTAACATGTTATCAACAACAGCAATTTTAGTCATCTGACTCTGGTTGATTAGCGTTCAATTAGCACAGGATTGAGGTCAGAAGGGACAAGAAAGGGAATAAAGGTTTGGATAGAGAGAGTAATCATAAACTCAGCAGGGGAACTTGGTTTTAGGGGGACTCTGTTTCAACAGAGTAAACGATGTCTCCCTACACCCCTGTGTCCAGCCACTCAGGTCTCCCATTTAGAGGCTATCATGGTAGCCTGTTTCTTATTTATCTTTCTAGCAATATTCTCTGTAAATGCAGGTACAATTATATATGCATCTCTGTACTTTTCTTTATTAGTTTAACAGCCAATCTTGGAGAAAGGTCTTATCAGCCCCTCTGGAACTGCCTTGTTCTTTTTAATAATTACACAGTTCTTTAAAAAGGCTTATTAGTCACGTGGATTGTTTTCAGTCTTTTGCTTTTATAGATAACCAAAGTCCGGGCTATCTTGCTTTATTTGATTTAAAAAGACTCCAGAGTCTAAGTACCAAAATGCAGATCAACAGATTGAAATGATAAATGCTCCTAATAGAATTGAGGAGAGATGTAGTTTACTTGATAATAAGGTAGAGGAAGTTCAATGGATGCTATCTATGTTCTCTGACATTTAAAATTATTCTGCCCTCCAATAAGTATGCTGGAATTTTTTGAGTGGATATGAATACATTTTGCATGTAATCCTTTATAATAACTCCCCAAGAAAACTAATAACCATTTACCGATACAAATATGGTTATCATTTGCCGTAGGAGTGAGAATTCATGGCATTGTACTTAATGTCACCTGGGAGTCAGTGCATTTTCTAAAAGGAATTACTTGACAGTGGAGTGAATGCACAAAGGCAAGAATGTATTTTAAAAAGACTGTTTCTGGGATAAGCAGAAAGGCCTATAAGTCAGTAGCATTCTTTCTAGAAAGGCAGCCTTAGAGAAGGAAGAACAGATGAGAGGTAGGCTCCTGGAAGTTTGTTATGTTAATATGTAACAGAAGGGAAGATTCATTACAGGGAAGGAAGACATAGAGCCCAATTTGCTCAGAGTTGAGATATATGCTGGGTTTGGGGGTTACAGAAGATTGACAAGGGCACGTAGATCATCGAATAGGGAAGTTCTTGCTGGCTGCTAAAATGATGGAGAAAATGGAATGACGAGGTGGCATGCATGAAATTCTTGTTATAGACTGATATTTTTTGAGGCAACTGTGGGGTTAGAAATGTCCCCTGCCCCTCAGTAGATTTATAGAATAATAGACTGACATGGAAACAAAGATGCTCTCTAAACAAACACAGAATCATTTTGAACAGAATTCATATAGTACAGTATAAAACATAAGTAATATACATGGTGTAGATTTCTTTAAACTCTGTTATTCTCTGCTAGTCAAGCGTATTGAACTAGACCCTGAAATAAGCCTCAGCAAAAGCAGGCTAATGTAATAAGAATTTAGTTTAAAAGGGAAAATACAGGTTCTTTAATTCCTCTGTATCCTGGGTTTTTCCCTTTCCACAATTAATCTTTTCGCTGCCTTTCAAAACTCTTCTGGTAGGTTTAAAAAATCTAGTTCTATGATAAATTTATTACTTGGAAAAGGAATACTAGCCGAGTAGGCCCTATAGCTTTGGCTTTTTTTCTTTTGCGGTACGCGGGCCTCTCACTGTTGTGGCCTCTCCTGTTGTGGAGCACAGGCTCCGGACACGCAGGCTCAGCGGCCATGGCTCACGGGCCCAGCCGCTCGGCGGCATGTGGGATCCTCCCAAACCGGGGCACGAACCCATGTCCCCTGCATCGGCAGGCGGATTCTCAACCACTGCGCCACCAGGAAAGCCCCTGGCTTTTTATCTGACAACAAATGTCCACTGGGACAGGGTGCAAGTATTCTCTGAGTTGTGTGCCTGGTATGTGTGCTCTCACACTTTAGTTTATATTAAATAAATATCACAGGAACTGAAACAATCTAACACTCTCCTCAGCCACAGGATTTTCTTCAGCACTTCCTTAGAAGTGCTACTATAAATATACAAGCCGCATCACCCGCTTACAAATAGTACTTGACACCACGTGAATGAGTTTCTTGAACAAACTCATTCCTTTGGGGAGGGGCTAGAGTGCAAAAAATACAGTTTCTTCTAAAAACAAACAAATAAGCCACTGATATTTTTCCAGGCGTTGCCTGGTAGTACTGTGTGCCTACAATCCTGCTTCTTATTTCTTACTCTTTCTAGGCTACCTACACTTCATCATTTCCTCACCAGGTAAAAGACGGTAAAAACAGTGAAAATGATCTTTATTCCTAAATCTTCTCACTTTCCTGTCTTCCTCAGTCCACTGATGGACTTTCCTGTTCTCGTGGGTTGGTATTGTAGGGGAGGAAAAAGTTTTTCTCGTCCTTCTTAGGGTCCTTGGCTGGGTCTGAAAATTAAATTGACAAAGACAGATGAACAGGAGAAAAGCATACAAATTGTATTGAATTTTTACATGTACATGGAGCTTGCACAGGAGAATGAAGGCTGGAAGAAGTGATTGGAGCAGGAAGCATTTGTATCTTTTAGACAAAGAAACAATAAATTTGCAAAGAATTGACAAGAAAAAGGGGTTTGGGGTATTTCCCTGCTGGCACAGTGGTTAAGAATCCGTCTACCAATGCGGGGGACAGAGGTTCGATCCCTGGTCCGGGAAGATCCCACATAAAGTGGAGCAACTAAGCCCGTGTGCCACAACTACTGAGCCTGCAAGCCACAACTACTGAAGCCCATGTGTCCCAGAGCCCGCACCGCAACTAGTGAGCACAGGCACCGCAACTACTGAAGCCTGCACGGCTAGAGCCTGTGCTCTGCAACAACAGAAACCACTGCAATGAGAAAGCCACGCACCACAATGAAGAGTAGACCCTGCTCGCTGCAACTAGAGAAAGCCGGCACAGCAACGAAGACCCAATGCAGCCAAAATAAATAAATAAAAATTTAAAAAATAAATAAAAAATAAAGTGTACAATTCACTGGTTAAAAAAAACAAACAAAAACAAAAAGGGGTTTGGGCCAAGGGTGGTAAACGGTGAAGAAGTAACTTGGAAGATAAGAGTTAGTTTAACAAACTTGTTTTGCAGATTCTTCTGGTGCCTTCTTTGGGCTAAGAGTCTGTCTCCAGTGAAAGGAGAATTTATTTCCTGTGTTTAGGCAGAAAAGAAGGTAACTTTATCTGCATTTACTGCTTCTTAATTGCCTTCAGCTCAAAATAATTTTTATGTCAAAGAGGCGTACTTTGGGATGACATTCTGGTTTCCTTCAGCAAATAGGAGTCATGAAATTAAATAACTCTAAGCCCGGAGGTATTTGGAAAGGCCATTTGGTAGAAAAATCCAGGAGAAACCAACATAGACTCTCAGATTTTCAGGGCTGGAAGGAAACTTAGGAGAATACAACCCCATATCACATATTTGAATCTCTCTGGAAATATGTAGAATTGTTAAAAGCAATTTCTAGCTTTTTGAACCGTTAAATTTTTTAAGCCTACTCCCTTCCTACCTTCAAAACACTAATTACCAATTCCTAACTTTCAAACCAATAGTATTTTAAAATGTCGTAATTATTGAACTTAACACAAAAAAATAACATTATATGTCACTGCCTAAATTATGTTCATGATTTATTTATTTTGCTTTAAAACAGTAATTCTTTCTTTCCCAAGATAATCTTCCAGTATATTTTTCTATTTTCTCATTTCTCATAACAGTGAAAAAACAGATATTAGCTCTGTTTTCCTCTTCTTGGTTCCAATCTCAAAGGGTATTGAACTGGAAACTTGAGGGGCCTAATCAGCAGAGAAAATAAGATAAGAAAAAGTAAATACAATAAACTATTTAAAAAATCAATTCTGAAGTGGAAGGGACCTTAGTTAGATATCATCTAGCAAAATATCTCCATATTGTAAGATGAAGAGAGGAAGGTACAGAATGTTTGTGTGACTTGTCCAAGGATACACAGAGGCTTAATGGTAGAGCCTCTGCAAGGTCCCATTCACTTGACTTCCAGACAGGGCTCTAAGAAAGATCTCAAGAGAAACTTCAATGCATAAAGAGTGTTTTGGTTTCCCTCAGTTTATGAAAACATGTTTACTAGGCATTTGGATTCTAAGAAGTTATTTTCTTCCTTCCTTCGTTCGTTCGTTCGTTCCTTCCTTCCTTCCTTCTTTCCTTCCCCTCTCTCTATTTCTTCCTTTCTTTCCTTCTCTATACTAAGCAGATAACTCCAATTTAAACTCTTTTGGCTTCAAAATTATAGGAAATATTTATCTACTGAACCAATTCAATTCTCAGACAATTCTCAGTGTCTGGAAAGAACTCCAGAGACTCCCAGTTCTTGGCTATTTATAATAATAGAAGGGAAGCAGTAGTATAGGTAATCCAAATTAACAAATAATTCTTGAGAAATTTCAAACTAAATTAAACATGGAAATTAATAACTAGATTGATATATTAATGGGATCATCCTTCTTAGGCAAGGCATATATACCAGAATGTTTAGGGCTTTGCTTTCAAAAGGGGGGGACTTACATGACATCATTCAACAGTATCCCTACAGCCTGTAAAATAAATTTTATAAGAGCAACTAATATTTTGGACTATACTTCAGATAGGAGAAGTCTAAGCAATTGGTTATGGTTTGTTTTAAAGTATGGAATATATTCAATATATGAAGGAAAGGGGATAGTAGAGCTGATAGGCCTTCTGTGATAAAGTTCCTAGGGCGGATCTCATTTGGAAATGCTAAAAAGTTGAGAGAGGAACCAAGAGGAGTGATCACTTGTAACAATTTCTAGAAATATTATTAATGACGCTTTCCCTGTAACCCCTTGTTCTCATTCCTGCCTGCCCCCCACCCCAGTGAATTATTTTTTCAAACTCATTCAAACTCTGTGCATCTCCTCTCTTCTGATTATCATTATCTTTCTGATTCTCACTTTTTTAAGAGAGAAGGTAAGCTACTGTTTTTATTGAATAGGAATTCCATATTTTACATCTCTTCTCTTTGAAGATTTTGCAAAGTAGACATCATGAATAATTTAGAGTTTTCTTTTATTGGAAACATTTTTTAAAGACTGCATCAACACATGGGAAATAAAAAGATGTTCTGATACAAAATGAAAAGATGCTGACCTGTCAGTTCACTGTCCTAAAAACCAGTGTGCATCCATGTATCGCAGAAGTTCTCGAATGATTGTTTTTCAAACTGCTAGATTGGAAGAATACAAGTGGATGAAATTCTTCTTCATTCTCTGAAGATGGCAGAGTTCCAGATTCTTTAGACTCTTTTTATTTTTAAGGATCATGTGACCCTTTGCATTTTCTGTTTTCTTTAAGTTGATTCTTCTTATATAAAGGATTCCAGAATCAGACACCTTTATGGACAAGTGTTTTGCTAAAATGCTGTTCTTCCTTTACCTATAGATTTTCCTCTTTCAGGCCATTCCCACTTCCTCTTCCTTAAATATCTCATTTCCCAGTTTTTGACCACTAGGTGTCATAAGTATTCACACAAATGCCTCAAAGATGTAAAAATAAACTTTCTCTTAAAATGAGCCCCTGAATATATGACTTTCCATATGCAATCTTATATGATTTGGGCTCACATATTAGTTCCAATTTACATGTGATTCAAATTCAGATTAGAAGGTTCAGGAAAAGTCACAAAATCAAGGAAAAATGAAATGGAAATCTTGTGGTGTATAAATGGTTTGTCAAAGGGGCAAACCTGTGTAGCTTTGAACTCTGCAGAACTTGTTCCTTCCAGACCCCCTTCCTTACTTGACCTCCAGAGTTTCCTTAGACTCACTGTATGAAATCAATAGGCACCTCCTTTTAGGAATGGGCTTCACAAGAGCACATCGAAATAGCCTTTGGAAATCTTTGCATTACTTTGCAATAGTGATACTCATGAGACACTGGAACCCACTATCATTCTACTTATTTGAGTTTCAGCTGAAGGGGCTGATACATTAGAAGATTATTTTCAAGTCATGGCTTTTTAAATCTAGGTTGATCAATTCTAACCTTTTCATTTTGTGTTGGGGAAATGATACCTGCAGTAGTTTGCTCATTGTCGAAAGATGTTAGCAGAACTACACATTGGACGCATGTCTTTTGACTCCCAGGCATCCTAGGTCTTCTGTGTAGTTCTACTGTTCTTAGGATAGATTCATGTATCTGCCTTGGAATTTTGAAAAAAACAATAAACCAAAGTATTCCTTAGACTGTGTTCAATATTATAACAAAAATCTCAGCTCAGTAAGCTTCCTCTGTGGAGATTTAATGTTAAAAACAGAAGTAGCCTGTTAGTTGTTGGCACAATGACAGGAAACAAATTTTAATGCTCTCATTTTACAGAATTTGCAGATTTCATTTTAATTCAGACAGATGGAATAACTGTTCCATTTAACTTTTCTTTGTATTGCAAGTCAACCAGACCTATACATATCTTTCAATGAATTTTTTAAGGAAGATGACCATATTTAATGAAAAAATAATCTTTTGGTATTCTAAGTAAAAAAGAATACTACTGTTGTTCTCACCAAGATAGGCTTAGTCATTTGACTATAAAAGCAGTGAAAATACTGCATTTTAAGTAGCTGTACCATAAAATAATGAATTTTATTTGTGTAAGGTACTTTATTACTTAAGATGAGAAGCGCTGTCCTTGTATGATCAAAAGACCTGAAGGGTCCATGTCCTTGGTGTTCACTCCGTTCCCATGGAGAGGACACTCCATATCCCTCTGGTAAATATGGCCCTTTTGTTTATTCTGACTGAGGTTTCCATGGTAAGTCCAGGCGCAGAATTTCTTTTGGGTAAGAATTTTCCCTAATTACAATACTAAACAATTACTTTACCTAAATTCTCTTATACAAATTTTAAAAGACTGAATTAAAAATTAATTCTTTGGCCACAATGACAGTGCATGGAACTAGTTAAACTAGTAATTCTGAGCATTGTTTAAGATGTTTTACCAAAAAATGTTGTAAGGTCAAATAAGTTAGAGAAATAGGTTGTATGCTTGAAATCCTTTCTTAGACATTAAAAATGCTGCTTAGCGTATTACAGGCTCTGAAAAATCCTTCAGTTAAGGAACTTGCTCAAATCTATTGAAACTAACATTTTCCAAGCATCATTGGTCAGAAACGTTAATTGTAAAATACCAAATAACATCTTGTGAAAAACAGGTTGAGAAATCGATTGCCCAAATGACATACAATCCTAAATCAACTACTCTGTTTCTTGCAATGTGCAATCCTTCTATTGGATTTTTATCTCATTTATTGTCAGTATCTAAACAGTATTTCCTTGCCTCCATGGCTACTTTCTGGCCAGTAAGGGTCATAGTTGCAACACGAAAGGCCAAAACCCTGCTAAGTTTATACACAGAAATTTCCAAGTATCAATATCCTGTCAACAGATGGACTATTTTAAAATATTACTTTCCTGCGTGTTATAAAACAGTTGTTTCAGTTGATTTCCTCTAACCCATTTATTTTCTTTCACTTAATGTAAAATTTTTCCATGTCAGAGTCCATGATTGATTACTAGAGGTCAAATAAGCCTGGACTAAAAATACAATTGTTGTATTTCCTGGGAGTTGACATTATGGCTGTTACCTTATTGTAGGAGTAAATTTCACATTCAACATAGAATACGAACTCGTTAGTGTGGCATAATAGGTTGAGTGCAGTCGTTTCTAAGGTGGCGTGGAAGTGGTACACCCAGATCACCACTGGTTATGTGGGATTAGCACAAGAAAGCAAGATAAAGCAAGGTAACCTGGCTACTGTCTCACTTTCTTGTTATCAGTTGGCCTTGGGTCCTGATACTTCCATAACTGGCTTATTCCATAAACCTCACAGAGAATTGTTAACAATATTTCTGGATACAGCCATTGCTTAAGTGATTTGCTTTCCCTGTGAGTATTTTTTATTTCTATATCCTGCAAGAGAGAATTCATTTAGATTATTTTGTCACCATCCCATACAAAGAACTCTTTCTAAGCAGTTTTATCCCAAGCTACTGCAAAGACCATTAACTACCTTCAAGTTCAAGTTCAATCCAGAAATTAGCCCAAACTCTAACTCCATTAGTTATGTGCAGAGTATCAATTTCTTCTCTTGATATACATGCCATGAATCCTACAAAAAAATTTCTATAAAGAATTACTTGCTCTTTCTGTCATCAAGGGTGATATAATGATTGTGGTTGTGGGAACCCAGAGTTTCATAGAATTTGTTTTGGTCCAAGACATATTATGATCTGGTTCCCCCCTGCTACTTCAACTGATATCCCATTACTCTTCTTCTTTCTTTATTAATAATAAATGGATTACTAGTCTCCAAATATTCCATGATTTTTCTTGCTGTCCTTTTTTGCATATGTTCTTCTCTTCCACTGGAATGCCATTCCCTTCCTTTATCACACAATTGAATTCTTCTCATATTTCCAGATTTGGTTCAAGTGATACCTCTTCTAGGATATCTTTCATGTTCATTCCTAAGCTCAAAGAAAATTTTAATTGCCATGAAAAACTTGAGATTAAGGACTTCAATAGTTAGTGAATTACTTGGGATAGGAGTAGTTGCTGTATCACACAATCCTCAAAATATATAATTTTTCAAATATGTATGATAGAAGTTTACTTGTCAATCACATCAACTCCCAAAGAGATTAGTGGGAAACTTTCCTCCAACTAGTGATTTAGGATTTCAGCCTCGTTCTGTCTTATAGGTTCACCATCTGACACTGTGCTTATCTGTATTCAGCTAGTGGAAGAAAAAAAAAGAGTGAAGAAGATATAACCACTTCTTAACAATCTTGATCTGGAATTAATACACGCTTGTTTCCATTACTAAGAACAAGTCACATGGCCCCACCTCGGTGTATTGAGGTTGGAAAGTTGTGTTGCCTGACTGGGTTGCAGTTCCTGGTAGGAACTCCAGGAAGGAAATGCATACATTTGGGGCATAAGAGTTAGCTATCTCTGCTACAGTTAATATTCTTATGTTTGCAATGACATAAACTCCAACTTAAGAAAGATTAAGCACCAAGGTTGTTTTAATGAAGTCATCCAGGGGGTTGTTCAGAGAAGCCAAGGAAGAGCTGCAGGGATCGGGCAAACTGGGGAGCTTCAGATATAGGACCTGGAGACACAATGCCATCATGGTTGTCTTTTGTCTCTGTTTTTCCTGCTTATTGATTTTATCCTCTTCTATTGCAGAGAGATGGATTCATATACATGGTGGGGGTGTGGGAAGGTAGCCAATTCCCGGCTTAGAGTCTCCAAATTTTGTGATTCTAGAGCAAAGTAAGAATACATTTTTTCCCCATTTTGCTATATAAAAATTCCACAGACAGACTGGACAACTTAGCTCACGTGTTCACCCACTGAACCAATCACCGTGGCTACTGCTAAAAAGTGAGATATATATAGGGCATTTGTGGACCCAGTCCCTACATGACTTGGGACATTATAATCTTATTTCAAAAAGTCCTAGAGTAAGTGGAAGAATTTTATTGTCAAGGTGGATACAAACTTGGGATATAAACTAGATTAGAAGAAGGGCTTCAACACATTGGAGAAGTGTATGCAGCAAATAAGGAGTATGGGAGCAGTTCAGCTTCTGCTGTTTTAGCTGAAGTCCAGGCTTTGTTGTTCCAGTTATAGAGCACAGGAAGAGCAGACTGAGCATAATTCTGAAGGGCCCTAGGATTTTTGGAATGGTAAGTGAGCATCGGCTTCACCACAAAATCACCAATTGCTTCGGCCCCTAACAAGAGAGTCAGCCTGTCCTTTGAAGATTTGAAGTCAGGCATTGACATCTCCTCTCTAGATATGATAGTCTAGGTGGCATCTTCTTCCAATATAGGGTGGTTTCATATACACTGAAAGTCTGTTGTTTCGTGTAACCACCTTCATTAATCATCTATAGCCAGATCTTCTGGATAACTTGCTGCAGCTTGTATATCAGCACTTGCTGCTTCACTTTGCACTTTTATGTTATGGAGATGGCTTCTTTCCTTAAACCTCATAACCAACCTCTGCTCGCTTCAAACCTTTCTTCTGCAGTGCCTTCATCTCTCTCAGACTTCATGGAATTGAAGAGAATTAGAGCCTTTGTCTGTATTGGGCTTTTGGCTTAAGGGGATATTGTGGTTGGTTTGATCTATCCAAATCACTAAAACTTTCTCCATATCAGCAATAAGGCTGTTACAGTTTTTTTTTATTATTCATGTGTTCACTGGAGTGGCAATTTTGATTTCTTTCAGGAACTTTCCTTTGCATTCCCAACTTGGCTAACTGTTGGGTGCAAGAGTCCTAGCTTTCAGTCTATCTTGAATTTCACCATGCCTTCCTCCCTCACATTAATCATTTATAATTTTTGATTTAAAGTGAGAGACGTGTGACTCTTCCTTTCACTTGAACACTTAGAGGCCATTGTATGATTATTAACTGGCCTAATTTCAATATTGTTGTGTCTCAGGGAATAGAGAGGCCAGAAGATATGGAGAGAGAGGGAAAGGCTGGTGGGTGGAGCAGTCAGAACAAAGGATTTGAATAAATATTTTTCCAAGGAAGACATACAAATAACCAATAGGTACATGAAAAGGTGCTCAACATCACTAATCAGGGGAATGAAAATAAAAAGCACAGTGAGATATAACCTAACACCTGTTAGAATGGCTATTTTGAAAAAGAGATAAAACATGCTGGCGGGGGTGTGGAGAAAAGGGAGCCCTCGGGCACTGTTGGTGGGAATGCAAATTGCTGTAGCCACTATGAAAAACAGTATGGAGGTTCTTCAAAAAAATCAATAATAGAACTACTGTATGACCCAGCAATCCCACTTCTGACATACAAAGGACACAAAACCATTATCTAGAGAGATATCTGTACTCCCATGATCGCTGCAGCATTATTCACAACAGCCAAGGTATGGAAACAACCTAAGTGTCTGTATGTATATCTTAGTGTCATGTAATTCATAGGCAAACCTAATCCTAGCTAATCCAGAGAACTTGCTCATACAGAGAATAATGAAATCCAGATTAAAAAGCTCTTGGGGGGAGGGATAAATTAACAATTTGGGATTAACAGATACACACTACCATATATAAACTAGCTAAACAACAAGGACCTACTGTATAGCACAGGGAACTATATTCAATATCTTGTAATAACCTATAAAGAAAAGAATCTGAAAAAGAATATGTATATATACATATATATATGTATAACTGAATCACTCTGCTGTACACCGGAAACATTGCAAATCAATTATATTTCAATAAAAGAAAAACTCTTGAGGGGCTAAGATGATAGTCAAAGCTGTTGTGAAATAAAATGGAATATAAATGTAAATAACAACAGTTTAAAAATATTTCCAAGAATAAATTTGAGGAGAACTGGCTAAAGAGTAGTTTGTATATAAAAACTTGAGTGTGGGTTGGGTGGGGAAGTTGGCAGACACAAGTTTCATATGGGTGAACGGGGGAAATGTACCTTCAACTATTTAAAGGGTTGTCATGTGGAAGAGTGTGATGCCTAATTTGCTTTTTTCCCAGAGGGAATACTTAAGACCAATGAATAAAATGTACTAGAGGCAAAATTCTGCTCTATATAAGAAACCATTTGTCAGTAACTCAGGCTGTCTCAAATGAGAATGCATTGCTTCCTGAAGTGTTAAGTTTGATCATCATAAAATCATCAGGGGCTCTGACCTTCATTTGGTGATTTCTATGGGGCAGGTGCTTTGCATCTGTTTTCTCATTCAGTCCTCACAAACCTGTGAGGCAGCCTGAGTTTTTATCTGTTTTACAGATTTGGAAGTCGAGGCTTAGAAAAGTCAAGTAACCTACCCAATACGGTCCTGTGGTGAAAGGCAGAGCCCCGCTGGGAAGCTGCTTTGCCTCCCCCTCTAGCTGTCCATCCACAGAAGCCGTTGGGCACAGGCTGGCCAGAAGGGCAGGGGCAGCTGGTGGTACTGCAAACCACGTTCCTGAGTTAAGCCACATCTAGAAAAGCCTCTACTTCTTTATCTTGAAAGCATTTTCTTAACTCTAGTAGTAGCATTGAGACTGTGTGTGATACGGCAGGAGAAACCCCACTGGGTTGATCTAGGAACCTGAAAGTAAAAAGGGAAAATCATGAGACAAGTAGGGGAATGGATCAAACAACCTAAATTTAAACGTTGAATTTCTCCCTTCTAGTTGTATAGTTTGGGACAGGACATGTAAACTGTTCGAACCTCAGTCTCCTAATGAGCAAAACCCAGGTAATTATAGCCAACTTGCACAGTTGTTGTGATAGCTAAAAAGTAGAACGATTAGCTCAGGCCTGTTGGCAGGGAAGATGCTCAGAACTGATCGTTAATTCTCACTGACACCTGGTATGTGCTGAGGTGTGTATTGGTTGCAGCTCGTGGTTAGAAAAATTCAAATACCAGAGTTCCTCCAGGATTTAAAGCAGAGAATTAAACTCATCTAGACTACATGATTTTTATGATGCCTTATTCACTACTTGTCTAGAAATTTAGAACTTCACTCTTTTGATGAAACATACATTGTAGGGACTGGAAAGCTAAAAACGACATTTCCCAGGCTCACCCAAGATTAGGGTTCTGGGTATGATTTAGGTTTTGCCTATCAAATGCACTCATGCAAGACTTGAATAAGTGAAAAAAAATAAACAGGAACAGAGGCACAGAGGCATGCAGTGTTGGGGAAATATAAAAACAAGATCCCCTGCTAACCGAGAAATCTTCCCCACAAAAATAGAAAAGAAAAAAATGTTGTTATTGAACAAGCCTGAACCAGAATGTGATGTGAATTACAGGTAATCTGGTAGGAGACTGCAAGGAGAGAAAGGAATCTCACCCTTTTGTGCAGCTGAGCAGACACAACCCATTCCATCCGGGTTCTCAAGATAAACAGCTCAGGACAGCACAATTTATCACACATAGTTGGTCCTAAATTCACTTGGTAATTAGGGTAACCACCTGTGCTCATTGCCTTTACCCAAAGGAAAAATAAATTTCTTATATCATTATGACAGGAGGTAGGTTTGCAACTTAGAGGCAGGAGCCAGCTTCTACCCTCCCATAAAAACTGAGAGATAGGGGCGTTTTCTTCCTTGATGCTAACATTTCAGAGTTGGTTTCTAGGTTGAGGAAACATTCCTGGGTTATAAAATTGGCAAGAGGCATATTTAGTTTTTAAAAAGGATTACAAATATTTCAAAGAAACAGGAATTATAAGTTTTCTAAAGTGAATGTTCTAAGAAAAGGGAGAGGGAGAAATGCTTCATTTTATTTCAGTACAAAGAATTAAAGTTTTTTTCTTATTTTTAATTTGTTTTTGCCCTTATATAAATCATTGTGCGTACATGGTCCAGAGGTCAACATTTAAGTGGTGGCTTTCCATCCTCTTATCCCGATCAACAATTGTAGGAAATACTCTTTCCTTATATGATGACTAAGATGATGGTCCACTTGAGACTGCAGCTTCCTGACTTGCTAGCTTCCTGGTGATGACAGTTAGCAGTCCTTTGCTGGGCTTGTTCTGTGGTGTTGATCTACAGCATCCTGGGTTTTGTAGCTCCAACATTTCCAGTTAGTTTGTATGCACCAAATTCACTGTATTAAATCCCTTTCTTCTTAAGTGCCTGAAGTGGTGTCTGTTTTCTACAAATGAACTCCATCTAATTTCAAATCTAATAAAAATATTTCATCTAGTGAGCCACAACTCTGCTTTAGACAAAGTTTCTTCAAGATTATTAGTTTAAACAGATGTCTAGAATTTGATACTTTAGATGATTTTACTAGTGAAATTAATGCTGTAACAGGCATAGGTAAATACCTGTTAACTTTTGATTATTTTATGGATAATATAAAATAAATGAGACTTGAGTGTGTTCTTAATTAGTTTGGGGAACTTCAAAAGCGGATTTCCTGTACAGGGATTTCTTTTTTCTTTTCCTTCTTTTTTCTCCTTCATGTAATAAAAGAAATGCAATTTTTGAGTAAGGTAGTCCAAAACATAGTGAAATTTAAAAGTAGAAGGGGTGTGGCTAATCTGGGATGTTCTCATTTCCAAATTTCAAGGAACAATCCTGTGTCATATAATAGTATCCAGTTCTTCTCATGGTTACAGACATATGTCTGTCCTCTCATCAACAAGTAAAGGCTAATTCTCTTCCCCTTGGACCTATGCTGACCTTGTCACTTGCACTGACCAGCAGAATGTGGCAAAAATGACTGCAAATTCTGGTCTAGCCCTTAAGAGACCTGGCAAATCTCACTTTTGCTCTTTTAGAAGTCAGCCTCTGTTAAAGAAGTTTGACTATCTTGCTGAAGAGAGAGGACACTTGGAAATTGCACTAGGGATGTGAGACTGTGAAGGGTGACAGCCAGCCCCCAGCCATTCCAACTAGCTAGACGTCTCTATGTCTTTGTACCTGCTGACCCTTCCCTGGAAAGACCTTCGATCTCCCCTTTCCTAACTAACCCCATTCATCCTTCCAGACATGGCTCAAGTGTCACAAATTGTAGATCATTCAGAGAAGCACAAAAATGTGATAATTACTGCCCAGTTCTTCTAGGAATCGTAGCCTGGGGTGAAGTGAGGGGAGAGATGGGAGAGGCTTTGCATATAATTAAAATCATTTTCTATATATTTGTTATTTAGTAAATGGTTACTAATTGCTAGTACTACTAATACAAAATACTAATAAATGAAATACTAGTCATTATATAGCAATAAATGTTATATATTATCATGCAATGAATAGTGTACAGGAAATTTGAATAGTTACTATTTTAAATATAATAATAAAGTTATAAATTCCAGGCGGCCCTTGGCCCCCACCCAGATTTCCCTTGCCAGGTCCTCCTCAGCCCCATGTTTGATATGTATAAATAATGATTTCATAATACTTATTATTACATATAGTATTTTACCTCTTAATGATAGTAATAGATATTTAGTAAATAATATTAATTATTGAGGGATAAAGTGCTAAAAATTGTAAGGCAATGAATAATATTTAGACAGTTAATCTTACGTTGTAATTATATAAAATATTTATTTCCTAGAGCTCCATGCCTAAACCTCATAGATAATTCACTTCAATTCTTAAATACCATGCTTTATTAATAGTGCAGAATTTCAGCCTCCATTAACTAACCTCTGCAGTTCTGTGCTGACACTCCTGTGCATTAGCTTGAAGAAGCTGCTGTTTACAGTGCCCAGGACTTCTGAAAAATTCTTTTTTTATAGTCAATAAAGGAGCATAATTATGTTAATACAGCATAGCACACCCTACCATTGTATGTCACAGTAAAGAGGTTAAATAACTGTCATATAACTGATACAACACAGAAATAAAGTCAGGGGGAAAACAGGAGTATTGTCTCATGCAATCTTACTGCACTGTCACTTGGTTCTTAATGCCTTTGTAAACTGTAAACAGATGTCATAAACCATGTCTCTAAATGATCATGGTATCTAGAGAAATAATGACATGTCAATAAACTATATTCCTACTTCTGATTCTTCCTGTCTGTATCTAGTTGAAAGTTGGTGCTGTCCTTACCATGTCCATTTGCCAACCAGTAAACTCACTGACAATAAAGAGATGAGTGCAAGCTCAAGTGAGCTAATGATGCCAAGGGTCAAGTCCCTTCCTTAACTTCCCACAAAAGTGCTCTTTTATTTTTTAGTTATTTTTGATTCTCTAACTCCCTAGAAGAAGAGATGCTAATATTAGTATGATGTTTTGACTCCCACTAGCCTCCAAGAAAGAGTTTCCACTCCAAGTCAACATAGAAACCCGTAAATTTAGGTCCAAAGGTAATGTTTTATTTAGCATCCACTATGCACCAGGCTCTTTGAGTTTTAAGGCACAGAAACCCATTCAAAGTAGGTGATGTAAATTGGGATGGGGCCGAAATCATTTAGGACATCAGAAAAAAAATTTAAAGAGTATACTCCATGATCAGTTGGGAATTATTCCTGGAATGCAAGGATGATTCAACATATAAAGGCATAAAATCCCTTAGTGGCAACCAAGGATGGGGCAGTGAGAGTGGTCCACTCTGAGTGCAGGCAATAAAGGGATGTGTTGTCTGTAGAGAGTTTAAAAATGATAATAAAATCATCTAGGTGGTGTGCTTTTGAATATCATCATGGACCAGCAATTTTAACAAACCTTATGATAAAATAACCCACCCCCTGAAAAAAAATCTTTTGTTGGTCTAGATTCTAAATAGTTGTTGTGCTTAAGTTGAATTTTAATAATATATGTAAGTTTCACATTAGCTTGTGTTTATTACTTATTTATCTTTTCATAAACATTTAATTCTGCATGGAAGCTATTTGAAGAACTCCTCAGTTATACACTTGCTCTCCTACACACATGCAGATTCAGGTACATGTATTTGTTTCGAGGGCAAGGCTGTAAAGTTTTGAGCTCACTTTGGGTACAGTTTGTCTCCCTGCATATCCCTCAGTGTAAATAATAAAAGATAATGTAGTTTTTCTTTGTTGTGTGCTTAGAATCAAGGGAATGAAAATTAAAACTACAAGGAGATAACACTAAACCCCACTAGAATAACTAGAATTTAAAATAACTGATAATGCCAAGTGTTGACAAGGATGCAGAACACTGCAGAACCTCTTTGGGAAGACTATTTTTTATCTATAAGAGTTAAACATCTTCAATTCTATGACCCAGCAATTACATCCTCAGGTAAATATTTAAAAGAAATACATATGTACACCAAAAGATAAAATAGAATGTTGAAAACAATATCATTTGTAACTGGAAACATTTCAAAGAGTTGAATGAATAAACCAATTGTGGTAGATTTATACAATAGAATAACACACAGTAATGAAGGAAAACCACTGCTACTCTCAAAACCTGAATGAATCTCATAAATATATTGTTGATCTATAGAAGCCTTATACAAAATGATACATAGTTTATAATTCCACTTAAATAAAATTCAGAAACAGGAAAAATTGTTCTCTGGTGTTAAAATTAAGGGCAATTCAGGCAGCTAAAGTATGGCCTCGGAGGGGCATGAGGGTATTTTCTCAGGTTCTAGGAGTATTCAGTTTTTGACCTAGCTGTCACTTACATGGGTGTGTGCCCTTTGTGATAGTTCAATAAACTGTACCTTTATGATTTGTATACCCTTCTGAATGCATAATTCAATAAAAATGTTTATTGAAAAAAGATAGCCAACAGTTAGGTATAAACAAAAGATCTAACAGGCATTGCATTTGGGGATATGAAATGCAATCTGATATGGGTGGACTCATGAATTTAGCTGTAACACATTCAGATAGAATTCCCCTTAAGAAAATCTGAAACAAAGAAATCCATATTTATAAGAAAAATAAATGAAGAGCAGCATTATTTACATAGTATTAAATGCATTCTTTAAGGAATGACTCTCTTTTTTGGTTCATTGAAATGTAGTGTGAATTTCAAATATTTTATTCTAACACTCAGAAAGAAATTTATTATGTAATTTTTTAAAGTGCTTTAAGTATTCCACCTTCCACCTCACAACTATGTATTCCTTTTTCCTGCATATTTACCTTATGAAACTCTAATAAAGTATCTTTAGTATCATTATCATCATCATCATCATTATCATTATTCCATTGCTTAACAGTAACAAAGAGCTTTTTTGGATTGCACGATAAGCTCAGAGTTTAGGAAGGCAGATATCAGACTCACATTCCACATGAGCAAACAGGCTCAGACTGGGTATAAGATTTTCCTCATATCCCACCACTTATGTGAGATGAAGCTGCACCATAGTCTGGTAGTTTCTGTTCATTAGGCCTTGAATCTGTCAAGAGTCTTGGTTGTAAGCCACTGAGACCAAATGTGGTTGAAAAGAAAGAGAGAGAGAGAGAGAGAGAGAGAGAGAGAGAAAGGAAGGAAGGTTGGAAGGAAGGAAGGGAGAGACAGAGAGGAAGGAAGGAAGGGAGGGAGGAAGGGAAGGAAAAAGAAAAAGAAGTGGAAAAAGAAAGCCAGAATACGTATATCAGAAGCGTATCAGGTGCACAAGTATTAACAAGAGTCTGGAGCACCCGTCTTGGAAAACTGGCAGTTCCAGGCAGCTCCTCAGGCTTGGCAGCAGGAACTATAATGCAGAAACCATCTGGTCTTTGTGTTGCAGTTGGGATGACTCTGAAAGCCAAAAGGATTTGTTCCTTGCTCAGAATTCAAAGTTCCAGGAAGGAGGCCTGATGGACTGAGTTTTGGTTTTATGCCCACTCCTTGACTACACAAAGGGGCCAGGAAGGATTTGAGTCCCTTCATTCCTGGGTGGAGGCAGTCATAGTTGGGGAATTTCCCAAAAGGGGTATTTTTTGGGGACTTCCCCTAATGAGATATTAGGGCAGCAATCCCCAACCTTTTTGGCACCAGGGACTGGTTTCATGGAAGATAGTTTTTCCACAGACCAGGGTAAGGGGGGACGGTTGATGGTTTGGGGATGATTCAAGAGCATTACATTTATTATGCACTTTATTATTATTGCATTGTAATATATAATGAAATAATTATACAACTCACCATAATGCAGAATCAGTGGGAGCCCTGAGCTTGTTTTCACTTGACACCCACAGATTGGGTTTTGATATGAGTCTGCAAGCAGTTGATTTATCATGGTCTCTGTGCAGTCAAACCTCTCCGCTAATGATAATCTGTATTTGCAGCCGCTCCCCAGTGCTAGCATCACTGCCTCAGCTCCACTTCAGATCATCATGCATTAGATTCTCATAAGGAGCACGCAACATATATCCCTCGTATGCGCAGTTCACAGCAGGATTCAAGCTCCTATGAGAATCTAATGCCGCCACTGATCTGACAGGAGGTGGAGCTCAGGCAGTAATGAGAGCGATGGGGAGCGGCTGTAAATACAGATGAAGCTTTGCTGGCTCACCTGGTAACAGTCTGTAGCCTGGGGGTTGGGGACTCCTGTATTAGGGTGTTGATTGGAGTGAGTTGTTGGATGCTGGAGAGCCAAAGAATGGCAAAAGTCTTCTGTAATACTCATCTTCTTACTGGAGAAAAGACCAGATAGATGAGTCATGTTAGAAGCTAAAATCATGATCAAGGTGAAAGGAAGTCTGAGGGATGGTGTAGGTAGAACACTAGGTTATAATTAACCTAACTCCACAGACACAATGAACCCAGTGCTTCTGGGAGATTTTACAGCCCTCATGGGTGCTTGGAGTTAAGTGTGTTGCTTTAAGCTGAGCCCCCCATTTGCTTTCCAGACTGAGTTGACTCTCAGTCTTAAATATTGAAATACAAAATAAGGCTGCATGCCAATCATTTTAAAGACATAACGGGGTGAAAAACAAACAGAAAACAATCACAACAGAAGAGCTAATGGGTGCCTGAGAGAATATGAAATAGCAATCAATAATGCAGTGGCAACAAGAAAGGTTGAGGCTGCTGCCAGTGTAGCAGCTGCAATAGTTTAGGAAAACAAGAGGAATTTTAAGGGTATGTATTTGTTTGCTGGGCCTGGGGAGCTGTGATTCTTCAATATAATTTTCAATATGATCTGTGGAATTTTAATATAGTCCTGATTGTGATCATTGTGTTTACGTATTAGTTTTCTAGGGCTGCTATGACAAAGTACTACGAACTAAGTGGTTTAAGCAGCTGAAATTTCCTTTCTCACAGTTCTGGAGGCTAGAAAGTCAAGATAAAGGCTTTTGGCAGAGTTAGTTCCTTCTGAGGGCTCAGAGGGCGAATCTGTTACTTGCTTCTTTCTGTCCCAGCTTCTGCCAGGTTACTGGCAATCTCCGGCTTTCCTTGGCTTGTAGACGCATCACCTGGATCTCTGCCTTCACGTTCAAGTGGCATTCTCTCTGTGTGCCTGTCTCTTTATCCAAATTTCCTCTTTATATAAGTATACAAGTTTTATCGGATTAAGGCCCACCCTAATGACCTTATTTTAATCTATCTTTGTAAAGACATTATTTCCAAATGAGGTCACATTCTGAGGTACTGGGGGTTAGGGTTTAAACATATCTTTTAGGGGGACACAATTCAACAGAGGGGTTGCTTGTTATTAATCAAGAGTAACACTTTGTAGTTTGTAGTATCTTTTTCTGGAGACCAAAAACCATGTCCAACACTGTTTCATATACAGGAACAGCTCGATTTGGGAGAAGGTCAGTAATTTTACTAGACTCAAGACAATGCCCAGGGAAGCAGATATTTTGTCCAGAGGTCTGACCTTTACTAATTCTACTAAGTTCCTAGTTTCAAGTTTACTACAAAGTATAAAAATCCTTTCATAGAAAAGTATTGGCTTTGTCATATACTCCATAACACATTTATTGCATTTAGAGGTTTTATTTCTTCCATTTCAATCTCAGTTTTCCAAAACTTGTTGGGGATTTTGCTGCTGTTAATAATTTTTTGGCCTTTAAATATGACATCACTGGTAAGGAGGTGTTATAGGTTTGGAATTAACAATAATAGCTAACATTTATTAAACAGATATTATGTGCCAGAAACATAATGAGATCTTTACATATGTTATCTCATTTAATTCTTGAATTATTCTCATTTTGCACATGAGGGAGCTGAGGCTGTGGAAGTTTCCATGAAAGTCGAGTAATAGTGAGGGGAGAATTTAGACTCAGGCTGATTGTAAAGTCCAGATGTCACCACCACACAGTACTGCTGACTAAAATTACAATTATCCCCCAATTTGCCTTTCAGCTCCAGCCATTACCTTTTTTATTCATAACTAGAACTTATCTAAAATACTTGCGGGGTAGTAACAGCAACATTGCAGTCAACTGTTCTGCATATCTTTTTTTTTTTTTAACATCTTTATTGGAGTATAATTGCTTTACAATGGTGTGTTAGTTTCTGCTTTATAACAAAGTGAATCAGTTATACATATACATATGTTCCCCTATCTCTTCCTTCTTGCGTCTCCCTCCCTCCCACCCTCCCTATCCCACCCCTCCAGGTGGTCACAAAGCACCGAGCTGATCTCCCTGTGCTATGCGGCTGCTTCCCACTAGCTATCTACCTTATGTTTGATAGTGTATATATGTCCATGCCACTCTCTCGCTTTGTCACAGCTTACCCTTCCCCCTCCCCATAGCCTCAAGTCCATTCTCTAGTAGGTCTGTGTCTTTATTCCCGTCTTACCCCTAGGTTCTTCATGACAATTTTTTTTTCTTAAATTCCATATATATGTGTTAGCATACGGTATTTGTCTTTCTCTTTCTGACTTACTTCACTCTGTATGACAGACTCTAGGTCCATCCACCTCATTACAAATAGCTCAATTTCGTTTCTTTATATGGCTGAGTAATATCTTTTAGGGAAGCTGCCAGGGAGGGGAAGGGTTAGAGAAGGAGGAAGAGGGGAGAAGGTGGGGGACAGGAAAGGAGGAAGGGGTGTATCAGGTCATCACCTGTGAAGGTTTCGGTGGACACAGGACTGCACGGCCGCTCTTCTTCTCCCCGCCACACCCAGAAACTCAGATAAGATGGCAGGAATTGACCTCTTAGAGGGGGATCCAGAGGTCTGGGCCCAGTGCCTGAAGCTGACCAGCTGACAGCTGTCTAGAGAGTCATGTCAGCTGAATAAAAAAGGACAACCCAAAAGTTGAGAATTATGTTTTATTCAGCAGACTTTCTGAGGTCTTATGCCCAGAGGACAGCCTCTCTGATAGCTCTGAGGGACTGCTCTGAAGGGGTAAAGGAAGAGCCAGCATACAGAGGAATGTTTGCAACAGAAACCAGATAGTTGGAACATCAAAAGATGACTGTTAATTAAAGAAAAAACAGACATTGCAAGTTCATGAATTTAGCACTTTTCTTATATGGGAAGATGCAAGTCTGGGCTCTTTGGAATCAGTCCTTTAGCAGTATGCACCTTACCTAGGGCCAGGATCCTGTTTCTCTCCGTCCTGAATCCCCTCCACAGTCAGAGCAAATAGGATTTGAGGTAGCGTACAAATATTATATTGGAATAACACTCTTTAGATATAATCACTTTATTATATAAAATATTATTTTTTTCTTTGGGCCCAAGTTAGCACTCCTCTGGGTTATTTCAGAAAGACATTCAGCACTGAGAGATGAATTTGTCTCTACCCTGCGTCTGCACTGGATTAGACGTCTATGGATTTAAAGGGGGGACAACATGATTGTCCCAAATAAACTAGTATTCTTCTGTAAGGCCGGTAATGGATGAAAAAAAAGCTGCATTCTTTTCTTTCTGAAGTCTGGAGAGAATGGGAAAGGGTAAGGCAGGATATACTGACGTATCCTTTGGCAAGCTTCAGCTTCTGAGTTTGCCCTATGCCTTTCCCAGGATATATGCCACATCAAGAATGCACAGGGGCACAAGAAGAAATTAATCTTGCCATCAGGAACACTTTGCATTTGGAAATTCTCTATTTCAGAAAGCATCAGCTTCCAAGAGGTCTGGCTGCTTTCTTAATTATCTTGGAACACAGCAAATACTCCTAAAGGGAAGTGATTTACTCTTTAACTCTCGTTCTCCCTGACTGAGTACAAATACTATGGCTTTTAGCAGGTTTTTTTTTTTCTTTTCTTTCTTTCTTTCTTTTTTTTTTTTTTTTTTTTGATGGGCTTGAGAGCTATACAAATAAATCCTTTATGATCTTTTACATTTATTCATTTTTTCCAGGAATGTGCTGAGGTGTCCAGATTGTAAAAGTAGTGTGATGATGACTGAATTGGATGGCAAATGGAAACGACATCAGGTATCCACCAGCCAGCAGGACACGGGCTTGTCCCATGGCAGCAGAAAGTTGGTCTCTGGGCCAATAGCAAGGCTGAGAAGTGGCCTGATCGGGAAAAGAGCCAGTGCTGACTGCACCCCAGCGCTGCCAGCCCAGCCAGGGCCCAGGCAGAGCCCCGCCCCCTCTGCTGACAGTGCAGAGCCGCCCTGACAAAGGCTCTCTGTAGGCTCTGGGCATAGACCTCCCACAACTACAGATAAAACAGAAGGAGATTAACACGTGTTAGAAGCTAAACAAATAAGTTAGGGGATAATATTTTTAAATGTTTATATATCTAGATTCTGACCTTTTAAAATTCAATTTCAAGGTATGCAGATATGACGGCAGGAGATACCCTTAGTCCTGTGCAGCATGTGCTAAAACAGCCCCTGCTTTCTGTGGGTGTCAGGGTCTAAATCTTCCTTAGCTATCAGTTTGTTTCTCAGGAAGTGTGCCAAAGAATTTGTATATGCAGAGGGATGGGGGACCCCAGAGCTTCACTGATTGGGGAGGGCATTACGGATAAGAGTTCGTTCAGAAACTGAAACCACGGTTTCTTCCTCTACTCCTGGCCCTCTTGGTGACTCTCTGCCAGTCTGAAGCAGGAAGTTTCCTCGTAACAACAAAGAGATAGAGTGGGACCTAACATTGTTTCTTATGAGTTGTCATCTTTACACCTTTGAATTGGAAATGCCTCTGTAATCTATTAGGCTAACAGAAAATATATGTTGTGATAGCTAAAAGCAAGCATTTCGGGGTTATTAGATAAGAAGTGTTAAATACCTGTAGAATATCATTAATATTCAATATGTGCTGTTGAATTATGCAATAGATTATTAACTCTACATCTGGATTCAAAAAAAAAAAAAAAAAAAGAAAGAAAAGAGGAAAAGAAAAAAGACTCCAGTTACTATCATCTCATATCTCTGAACTTGAACTATTGGAATGATTGCCTTTACTGTATAAGCAAAGTTAACCTGAATGTACCTGCATTTTCCCTTGGGAGAATGGTATTTAGACCATCACACGATAACCAACTATTTCAAATCTGTTCTGGAAACCAGTTAAATAGAAATAATCTCAAAAAATGAATATTTGGAAAATGACGCTCCCTTTACTCTGGAAAAGGAGTGCTTTGAGCAGCTGGGAGAGCGGCTCTTCCACTGCTCCTTTCTCTCTTCATGAGTTCGTGTTCAGGTTGAAGAACCACGTTACTCCACAGAAGATGACGCAGCAAATAACACGAAGAAGTGCTGCGACAGAGAAACAGGACAATGAAGTAAGAATGGGAAAACATTGGTCCCGTGCTGCCGTCCTCTCTGCCCTGCTTCCTAGCCCTCCTCTAACTTCTTACTCACTGGTGGGAAAGCTCTCTCTCTGTTTCTCTCTGTGTCTGTCTGTCTGCCTGTCTCTCTCTCTTTCTCTGTGTCTCTGTGTCTATCTATCTTTCCTGACTTTTCTTTTTCATTCTGTCCCAGGAAAATGCTTCTCCCTTAACAGTTTACTCATGGCATCTCAAACACAACCATTTCTATGTTCTCAGTATTCTGAAAGACTAAGAATTCTGATTCCTTCATTCTCTAAGCAGATGTTCCTGTGGATGAAAAATGTCACTTGCCATACAATCAGGAAACAAAGGATGTTGCAGCCATCAAGCCATCAGCCACTATAACTGCTCCAACGGTGAGCTCTGAAGAAACTCAGGGTGGAGACAAACAGGCTGCCAGCCACCAAGTCGTCAGCCACTGCCTCAACAGTGCACCCTGAGGGCATTCAGGATGGGAAAGAGCCAGATACTGGCCCTAGATAGTTGAGGTGCCAAAGGAATGATTTCAGTGAGCCCAGACTCTTGCATCTTCCTGTACGTAGAAAAGCTCTAAATTCATTAACTTGAGATGTCTGGTTTTTCTTTAATTAACAGTAATCATCTGATGTTCCAACTACCTGGTTTTTGTTGTAAAAACTCCTGTATATCCTGGCTCCTCCCTTCCCTCTTTGGAACAGTCCCTCAGAGCTCTATGAGAGGCTGTCTTCTGGGCTTAAGTCCTCAGAAAATCCACCGAATAAAACATAATTCTCAACTTTTAGGTTATGTATTTTTTTTCAGTTGATATCCCCAGTAATTTTAATAGCTTCTAGACTCACTCCATGGAAGTGCTAAATATTGGAAAGTCTCTTGCACAGTGTATATAAACCCTTACAGAGAAGTCTCATGACCACAGCCTTTGGGACACATTACTCAACACAACTTGCCTTGGACAGGTCAGGGACTGGGATACTGATACCGCCCTGGGAAATACTATAAAGATGCAGTAAGGACCAATGAGCTTTCTCAAGGAGTCCCCTATTTCTAGGTTAGAGATCATAACTCAGTGTTAATTAAAAGGCTGAAAAGACACAGGGGAAATAATTCCAGAAAATTTTCAGAGAGTAATTCTTTAGAAACTCCTATGAGACTAGCTACTAAATTCATAATGGTTTCACCAAAAGATCTGACCGTTGGCACTGTATGTTTCAGAAACGCAATTGCCTTAGCAGAATTGGCTGCCTGGGCACGTGGCAGCTTTTTTTTTTGTTTTTTAACGTGCTGCCACTATAAGCGTTTGCTATTGTTAGTTATTATACATCATAAAATGTCAGTAAAATGGGAGCAACTATGAAAAATACCCATGACCCAGTTTTTATGAAGTTATAAGTAAGGGATTTTTTTTTTCTACTGAATATAACAAGTTTAATCTTATCTGTGTGCCAGTAAGCAAGTTGGTGGGGAAGTCTGGAAGGACAAATGCCTCAGATAAGCAGCAAACCACAAGCATTCAATCACGTACAACCGTGTGTAACTCAACCCCAGGGTTTCACTTCTTACTTTGAAGAGATAGGTTTCTTGAAAGAAGTGTGATGAGGCCAGATACATCAAGAGTAAGAAGGAAAGTCATCTCAGGGGGGATTTTTATAGGCAAGGGGGTTACTACCACTATTATTAAGCACCTACTATTCATCAAGCACTGTTCTTGGCGCTTTGCATATTTGATCTCATGTATTCTCAGCAACTCTATGAAGTTGGTATAATTATCTCTGTATTGCAGATGCCTACCATCGGGAAGTTAGGTAAATTTTGCAGTCTCACAGACAGTGGCTTTGGAGAGTCCCAGGCCGTTCTGATTCCAGATCTGAAGCGCATGCTTCTGCCGTTCCTCCTCTAGGTAAGTACCAGGGGCGCTCAATCAAGGACAAGTGAAATCTGAGGAGGGCTGCCTGGAAGATGCCTGAATGAATGAAGGGTAAAATCTCACTGCTGGGCCACAGAAAGGAGCCTGTGAATTCTACTCTCCTATCTTTAAACCAACCAAATCCCCAGCAACAAACCCAAACCACAGTGGTATTAGCTCATCACCTCAGTCCCTGGAATTCATGCAGGCAAGCTCCAATTTCATCCTGTTTCTCTGGTCTTGTTTAGCATCTCATCTTGGCTTCCAGTCATTGCCTTTCACCTGCTTACATCCTCGGCTTCTTCTGTCCACACCTCCTCCATATGCTCCATTGGACGGGATTCTGTGATTCTGATTTGTGTGTTTCAGCTTCTGCCTTTCATTCATGTGAGTAAACCCTGTGGGCCAGGCCTCTTGCCACACAGATTTTGGCCAGGAAGGATACTGCACCATGTTCAGAGATGAATGTTTAATCACTAGTAACTATATTTGGACATTTTCCTAAAAGTTGTTAAGCTATTGCTTTTCAAGCTTGTAAAACCATTTTGTGTTTCATTTTATTTTATTTTAAATCCATAAGTTTGGTTCTTTGTCAGTTTAATCATTTGGTAACTTAATTCTTTCTTCATTTCCCACTGGGGACCCCGGGAGTGATGGCTCAACAATGCTCAGCCCCGTGGTTCCTTCCTTCAGTTGGGCTTCTACTTCCTGCAAGTAGAGGTGGAATTCCTGAGTCAGACCCTAGAGATGATGTGGCAGGGACATGGGACAAAAAGAGGTATTCTATTCGGGTGGCTGGGGAGGAGTGGGTAGAACTTCCTATGGTCCAGCTGGGTCCGGACAGTCTTGTTCCTTTACCAGGACTCCCCCGCAATGCTCACCTGGGATGAGGCTGCAGCACCTCTCTCTCCAAGTCATGCAGAAGGAAGCAGAATCTAGAGCATTTAAAATCGCTTATTTTCCTTCTTACAGAGGTCCAAGATGAATATGCTGAGAATTAATAGCTTTAAAGAAATGGCTTAACAACTTTTAGAAAAATGTCCAAATATAGTCATGATGATTAAATACATTTTTCTGATCACAGTTAATATTTACCAATTCAAGTAGAAACTTTTCAGTTTGTATCGATTTTTGTTTCAAAATTTTAAACATCACTTTCAGTTTGTTAACACTCTAGCATCTAAATTTAATGTCTTTTTGGATTTTTAACTTTAACTTAGCTTTAATTTTTAAAGCTAAGATTCCTTAGCTTTCCTTACAACTTTACATAGATCATGACTAAATATCAAATTAATTTGAGGAACAAATCGCCCAATCCATTAAAGTGTTCCCTGCAAAATATCCTTACTACCTTTCTGTTGATTTGAGCAGTTTTCTGTTTTTAAGTTGAAACTTTCTGCAAACTGTTACTTATCTTTCTGTTTCTGAAATTCTTGATAGAAACCAAAATATCAGCATTTTATCTCTGATAGGACTCTTGGCTAATTCTGATTTATTTCTGATGCTCTTCCATTTTAAATTTCATTTAATGAAAATTCAATTTAATTCTAATTCTAAATGAATTTTAATTAAAATTTAATTTTCTGTGTTTTACAATGTAAATTAAACTAAAAATCACTTGCTAAAAATGTAATTTAAGGCTGACATGCCATTCGGGGAATTGGTAAAATGATTCTAAGTGTGCTTACATTTTGGAAAGAATCATTTCATGACAAAATATCTGAAAAAATCAAAAGTCACATGCTGAATGCCAAAATTTGGATGGAAAAAGTGGTTCATATTGGTACATCCAGTAAATTTATTATTTGCCACCATTTTAGCATTCTATTAGGATTATTTTATCAGGTAGCTAATCAAGCTCAATTTAGCCAATATGCAGAAGAATATATTTGATTACATGTAATAAAAAATATTTTTATTAAAACTACTTAAAACTACAGTTTGTAAATTTTTGTCATTCTGCAAAGTAATTAGTTCAAGAATTGATTTTTAGTGAATTGGCCTGTCTCCCTATCCAGGACTCTGTAGTTAAAAATACAAACAAGAACATCAATAATAATGGCAACATTTATTGTCAATAGACAGTGAACCAGCGCCTGGGCTTGGTACTCTGCCGTAATTGTCTTCACTGAATACAAACAACTTTTCAAATAAGGTATTATTATTATAATTTTACAGAGAAGGGATTTGGGGTTCAAAGAAGTTAATAATATAAATTGACCTGGGGAGGAAGAATCAAAACTTCTTGTCTCAGTGGCCAGGTTGCCTAATATAGTTCCCAAGCTGTGAAATGCAAGATGGAAATGATCCATCTCTGCCCTAGATCTATAAAGATTGAGATGAAGAAAGAGGTTGCTCCTGTTTCACTGTCTAAGTAGAAAGAGTCCAGCAGTTCCACAGATTGTAGCATCTGGGGCAAACTGCAGGTGGACTGGGAAGGTTTCCAGCCCATTAATTGCTGAGGGTGTGGGAGCGGCAGTAGAGGTGACACAGCTGATAGGTCAGGTCTGGGCATCTAGCTTGCAGGGGGTTAGAGACTGGCCTCTCCAGGTCATGGCTGAAGCTCCACATTCAGCATAGTCAGCTGCCTGCTGGTCCCAGCGCCTCAGCACAGTTCTCCATTCTTCCCCTCTAAGGCCGTTAGGTCTGATAGATACAAAGGGATGGGCTGTGGCTCCTAAGAGCAGCCTGGAACTGATTATTCTCTGGAATGATGTCAGTCAACCCTGCATGGCTGGGAGGAAAGTGAGGTCTCTTGTCTTCTAACCTCAAAGCGTAGAACTGAAGGGCATGTGCTCAAATCTGGTTCAAGGGATCCAGCTGTCAAGGTCCACAGAGCAAGAGGGATGCATATGGGATGCTTTTGACTGGCATCTAGCAAGCTTTTGTTTGGGTAGATTGGGATGAGATGTTTATGGGCTGAAATGTTGTATGAGTCTTAGTTCTTTATTAATACCAGCCAGAAAATAACCCCTCTTCCCTTTCCTGTCACTTTCTGTAACTGTCACTGACCAGCCTGGAGTGATTATCCTGAATTTTTCTACCCCAGTGACGGGTCTGGGTGTAACTGGTGATTGCTATGTGCTCTGTCACTCTTGCCTCAATGCTGCTTCCCCTCTCCTGCTGCAGCTTCAGGAAGAACAGAGCTAAAGAATGAAGGGAAAGGGACCTGGGAAGATTTCCTTTTCCTTCTTATTTATTTAGTTATATAGCAGGTCCTTATTAGCTATCCTATTTTATACGTATTGTATATATATATCAATCCCAATCTCCCAATTCATCATACCACCACAGCCCCCCACTTTCTCCTTCTCCTTCTGCTCGAGATGACATGATACAATATCTGTCAGATTATTTTTCCCTTCTAATGCCTCATCTCATACCCTTCTCAGAATGAATGTTTCTAGTTAGTGAGATGACAAGTTTTTATATACGATTTTTTAGTTTATTTTTTAAAATTTACAAATCAGTGTTTTTTTATATATTCATATATTAAATATTGTACAATTCATATATTAAATATTGTACAACCCTCACAAAGTTGTATAATAGAAAATTATCACAATCCTCAAAAGAAACCCTCTTCCCATTAGTCCCCTTTCTCCTCCCTTCCCAAGCCCCTGGCAACCACTAATCCACTTACTGTGTCTATTGATTTGCCTTTTCTGAAAATTTCATAAATATAGAATCACAATATATGACTTTTTGCTTTTGGCTTCTTTTACTTAACATGATGTTTTCTGTTTTCGTCTATGATACAGGCTACAGCCTGTATCAGGTCTTCATTCCTTCCTATGGCTGAATAATATTCCAGTGTGTGAATATACCCCATTTGTTTATCCATTCATCAGTTGATGGAAATTTCACTTGTTTCCATTTTTTGGCTATCATGAATAATGCTGTTATAAATGTTCATATACAAGTTTATGTGGACATATGTTTTCATTTCTCTTGGGTAATACTAAGCAGTAGAATTGTTGGGTCATATTGTACTCTATATTTAAATTCCTGAGGAACTAACTACCACATTGTTTTCCCCAGTGGCTGCCCCATTTTACATTCCCACCGACAATGGTACAGAGTGAAGCAAGATAATAAATTAGTGCCAAGTAAGGCAAGTAAATTACTGAAAGTAGAAATGGACAATGTCATTAGTGTGTGAGATTAAAATGAAAAAGAAAATACTACAGTTAGTGACTGCAAGGCGAGATGGGAGATGGTGTTGCTTAAAAGAAGAAATAAAAAACTGTTTTGATTCACTGATGTCAGTGAACAAAGTGGGATTTGTACACATAACAAACACTAAGCTAGGAAACTGCCTTCCATGTGCAAGAACAAGAAACTAGGAGAAGAAAGGATATCCTGAAATATTCAAGGAAGCTTTCCTTTTTCTGCCAACCTGAGAGATAACGATAGGGGATTTCGAGGAAGAGAGTTTTTAAATGTTTGTAGACTATTTTTGTTTCTGTCAAAATTCCTCAGGTGAACAAAGGAAATCAATATAAATGATAGAGGTCTCTGATACATTTAGGAAATGCAGAACAATGGCAACAGTAAGAGCTGGACAGATCCTAACTGATACAGAAGTGGTGGAAAATTCCATTACCTTCTGAATATTTATCCCTGAGACTACAGTAGAACATCTACTGCTAACATTCATTCAGTCAGTGCAACGCTGAGTTAAAATGGTTTAATCAATCAAACACATGAGTCAAATTTTTACCCCCATACCCAGGAGAAGCAGTCTTTCACAGATGTTTTATACATATAGGATCACCTGGAAAAGAGACATGTTCTCAGCTAAGTATGGAGAAGACTTGATTAGAATGGCCTACAAATATTTTGGGGCATTAGTCTTAGCTATTAGGATGTTCTGCATAAAACCCCCAGAAGTTAATAGGAATTAATACTGTAAATCAGATCTATGATCAACCAGAATAGGATTAGGCCCCAATTAAGACCACAGGGATGGTTTATGGGATGACACCTGAGATTCTGGCTCTCAACCTGCACATAAGGAACATACTAGAACTCTTTCTCATACTTTCAGAGCCCATGTTTGATCTGTCACACCCATAAATCTTTTACAAAATTTCATCGTATGTATACTTTTTTCTTTTCTCTTTCTCTTTCTGGCTGCGCCGTGTGGCTTGTGGGATCTTAGCTCCCTAACCAGGGATCGAACCTGTGCCCTGTGCAGTGAAAGCGTGGAATCCTAACCACTGAACAGCCAGGGAATTCCCAAAATTTCATTATATTTTGACTTGCCATACATATTTGTTGAGATTGGGTTTCACTACATGTTGCAGAGTCCCAGAATACCAATGGCTTAAACAAGATAAAATTTTATACCTTTCATGTAAAGTCCAGAGGTGTACAATGCAGGGTTGATATGGCAGCACTAATCCATGCTGACCCAGCCTTTGCCCGCTCACCAGGCTACTTCCATCGTGTGTGCCTGTATCTTCGTGGTACAGCCATCACAGCTGTGTCCCAGGCAGTAGGAAGGAGGAAGAGACAAGCAGCGGCAGGTGTGCCCGAGCTTATTCATAAGGAGGATTAGAGAAGCTGCCAGAGCCAACTTCCACTCCCATCTCACCTAAGAACATAATCACATGACCACACCAAACGGCAAGGAAGGCTGGGAAACCCAGTTTTAATGCCCGAAACCATTTGCCCAACAGAAAGAAAATGTAGGTTTCCATTTTGGTAATTTGTTTCAATTACCATGAAAGAAAGGGACAACAAATACAGGGGGACAGACTACAATACTTGCCACATTTTGCAAGTAAAGTACTAGTCTAGGTTGGGTATTGTAATTCTTTTAGTTTCCCTACGTTTACTTTATTGAGTTTCAGTGTTGGCTTCGACTTCTACTGTAACTGGCTTGATCCCTGGGAGCTCCAGCCATGGAAATGAAAACTAGATAAGTGTGCACTTCATGGAGTAACAGTGAAAATGTTTCCTCTCAGTATCACACTATTATCACTGAATGGTTATACTTATCTCTTGTGCCCTCTTCCTGTGATTATTGACTTTAGTTTTTTAATTTTTAACAAATTATCAAATTTAGCTGCTCAGTAAATCATCTTTCCAGACTGATTCCTAAACGTCATTGTCTGTTTGCGTGACAGCCATCTCCACATCACTATGAACACTTTGGATGCTCTCTGGACCTTCTGAAGCACGGATGTCTCTTCTGTGACAAATGTCAGATGTGAGTAAATGAACTTTACCTTAATGGAGAGAGAGACACACTTTGCATAAATGATCAAAATTCATCAGTGGTTTGCCAACTTATGGATCATCAAAAGGAACTATCCTCTATGGCCAAAAAGATGGGAATAGATAGTGTCCTTTAAAATCTGGGGCTACAGGTAATAATAGGCGTTTTGTATTTGAAAGTTGCTAAGAGAGTAGATCTTAAAAGTTTTTATCACAGGAAAAAAAAATTATAACTGTGTGCCAATGGATGTTAGCTAAACCTATTGTGGTGATCATTTTTCAATAAACACATACATCAAATCATTATGTTGTATACCTGCAACTAATATAAACTTATATGTCAATTATATCACAATTTCAAAAAGTAAAATAAAACGTGGGAATATAATTACAGAAAAAGTTGATAGTGAAACATCATAAACATTGAAAGAAAATCTTGCTTCAGGTGCCAATTAAAGTGGGCTACCAAGTTAAAGAAGAAAAAAATAGTCTATTTAAACTATATAAATATAAGAAGGATATTTTAGGAACAGAATTATTCCTCAAAATTATTCATCCAAATCTTTTTATTTTGTCGATGAGGTTACTGAGATGTAGGGAACTGAGCTGAAAACACTACTGAAATTAATTATAAACCTCTTGAGGATATCATTTCTATTTTTGTCATTATTGAATAATAGTCACCTGTAAAATCTGACAAGATTTTGTCAGATTCTCACAGGGATACAAATGATTAAAAATAATGTAAATCATTAATTAATGTAAAACCCTTAGTAATATAAATTTGGGAGCAAATTCCTAAACTTCTAAAAATGAGGGGAAAGAATTATTCATAAAAAGACATAGTTCAGAGGATGAGATTGACATTTAAGTATAATACTGTCCTTTTTGTGCATGTAAAAGAGCCAGTCAATATTTAAGTGTAATTGTCTAACTACTAACATTTAAAAGAAAAAAAATTATCTAACTACTAACATTTAAAAGAAAAAAAAAGAAAATTGGTTTTTTTTCATCATTTATTTCCTACACTCTCATCTCTTCACAGTAGGCAAGATATAAATTTTTCTTGGTGAAATCTAATGAAGAAACCCACCAACCTGCCCATCAGGGCCGAAGCCAGGGCATCTATCGGCTAACAATTACAAGTTGTATTTAGTCCCATTTATTTGTAAATTAGCTTCTTCTTTTCAGTATATTCTTCCAAAAGAAGGTTTGGAAAATATTTTATCTGCTTCTATTGGTTAAGGAACATTTTCTTTCTTGCTTTGATTGCCTAATGAAGAAAACAATAACTATGATCAATTTAAACAAGACCACAGATAATCTAACCGTGAAGCTAAAATAATTGCTAACTTTCCATCATTTCTGCATCTTCCATAGAATGACCTTCAGCCTGAAAAGTTCACTGAGAAAGTCAGTAACAATTCCTGTCATTGCTTTGTATCCCTGATCATTGTGCTCAGAAAAGAGCTGATGTGACCAGTGCACTGAAGATGTTGTTCCTGGTTCTTTTAAAGGGCATCTCTGTCAATTTTGCTGCTGTGGACATCTATCCTTCCTTAAGAGTCATAAGTTAAAATTGAAGAATTTATGAAAAGTTGTTATTGAGGTGATATTAAGATATAGTAGCCTTTAATGTATTATCACATTCTTAACAAATGTTACTGGGATGGCAAAATAAGGCAAGAAACAATAAAAAAATGGGAACAGAAGGGATTTCATAGGATTTGTCCTTGGTTTGTCATTCTCTCTCTCCCTCTTTCTTTTTCTCCCTTCCCTTCTTTCTCCCTTCTTAGAAACTGGTTGTTGAAAACCTGTTACTGAATGATTTTGTAATGGCAGAACATGCTCTGGCAACATATCAAATGCTTGAAAAAATTAACGTGAGGAACAGGCTGGCAGCTTGCTGAATTCATTTAAAAGACAGCAACTGTTATGGAATAAACAATCAAAAGTGAACACTAGCTGGATTTTAAAGTAAAATTTCGTACTTAATTGAAGACTGGTATTAATTGAACTAATTCTTCAATGCATAAGGGCCATTTTCACACTGTCAAAGTATTGTTTATAGAATGAGTTATGTCTTCTTATGCACTCTCTGGAGGGATTGTAAAGAGCTTGTGACCATTTTTGAACGGTTAAAATACTCAGTACATCATCACCAAGATGTCCTTCTAGGAAAGAATTTCATTTAAATCCAGTTAAAGTAGACTTTAATATTCATAAGAGGATAGAATTGTCATCTGAATAAATCTATCATGCAGATAGATAGATAGATTCTTGTGGCAAGAATTAAATAAAGTCCAGAAGCTTAACATTTTACTGGAATTTTTTCTTTCAAAAACTGGAAATAAAAATAATTTAATCTTTCAGTTCATGGAAATGAGCTTATAAAACTTTCAGACCACAATGGTAAGGTAGATGCACAGAAAAAGGGGAAATTTAAAAAATCATGAGGTTTGGGGGTTTTCATTTGTTTGTTTGTTTAATTCTATGCAAATAACTTTGAAAACCTGAATAACATAAAGAATATTTTGAAAAATATAACTTACCAAAACTTAACCAAAAGATTAGAAAAAAAAATCTAGGCAGATAGATTTCCAAAAAATAAATAAAGTAGTCCAAAAGTTGCTTTTGTTTCTTCAAACGTTTTCCTGGGAGAATTCTATAAAATCTTTAGAGAACATATAATTCCAATGTTATTTAAATTGTTTCAGATCATAGAGAAGGGGAAAAGTCCCTAAGTGCATTTAATAAAGCAAGTAAAACATTTATACCAAAGGAATGACAAAGATCACAAACAAGGAAATCTATAAACCAATCTCATTTATTAATAAAGTTCAAAATCCAAAATAAAATATTAGCAAATAAAACTAAGTAGTTCCTGAGAGGAGACCAAGATGGCCGAGTAGAAAGATGTAGAACTCACCTCCCCCCATGAATGTATCAATCATACATCTACCCGTGGAACAAAAACTAACCAGAGACTGGAAGAAAGATTCCTGTACAACCAGGGCTATAACAAAGGAACACATGGAATCAGGTAGAAAGGGAGGAGAAGGAATCAGGTTGTGAACTGTGCCCCTGGGAGGGGACTCAGAAGAAGAGGAACATTGCTTGGGTGGAGATTCTCCCTGGGGAGTGAGCAGTTCAAGCCACATACTGGGCACCACCGCCCTGGGCTCAGACACAGGTAAGACAAGTCCCCTTGCTTTGTTGGAGGGGCAGTGACTAACAGACGGGCTGAGGGAAGCCTGTACCCCACTCATGAGAAGCATGCACATGCTTGCTTATTCCTTTAACAGGGTAGGGGGGCAGATTGAAACTGCAGGTTTCCCGCAGCCTCTCTGGAGAATGCGCCTGCCTGAGCTAAGCATCTTCTCTGGCCCCGCCTGTTTCATGACACAGCTCTACAATATGACCAGGACAAGAGTGGCAGTGGCTGAGGGGAGAGCTCAGCTGTGAGGGATAAAGGCAACTCAGACCTGGAGTAGCATCTGAGCAGGGCGGGGGACAGTCACTACTAGTGCTTAAACAGGCAGCAGCACATCAGAAGCCATCCAGGTCACTGAATGTGACCAGGGCAGCCACTGTCCATGCCCAGATCCATGCTGAGCACTTGCACCAGCCCCTCTTGCTCCAGCACTACTCCCCTCTGGGTTGAAGATGCCAGTTCTGGGAGAGGGGAGAGCACACACTTAAAGGGAACAGAGCCAGCTCAAACCCAACAGTCAGGGCTTCTACTCCAGCAACTTGGGACCCACTCTCACCCTGGATATGGTGTGATGGCCATTGAGCAGAGGTGCAGCCTAGGCACAGCAATCAGACAAGAAAAATAAATAAAAGGCATCCAAATGGAAAAGGAAGAAGTAAAATTGGAAGGAAGTATATTGTATGATATAATACAATACATAGAAAACCCTAAAATCTCCACCCAAAACTATTAGGACTAATAAATGAATTCAGCCAAGTTTTGTGATATAAGATTAATACATAGAAATCTGTTGCATTTCTTTACACTAACAATAAAATATCAGAAAGAGAAGGCAAGAAAACAATCCTGTTTAAAATCACATCAAATAGAATAAAATACCTAGCAAAAATTTTACCCAAGGAGGTGAAAAATCAATATTCTGAAAATCATAAAGCACTGATGAAGGAAACTGAAGGTGATTTAAAAATTGAAAGATAGGGACTCCACTGGTGGTCCAATGGTAAAGAATCCACCCTCCAATGCAGAGGGTGCAGGTTCGGTCCCTGGTTGGGGAACTAAGATCCCACATGCCGTGGAGGAACTAAGCCTGTGCTCTGCAACTATTGAGCTCGTGTGTCTCAATGAGAGATCCCCTGTGATGCAAACTAAGATATCCTTTGTTCTTGGATTGGAAGAATTAGTATTGTTAAAATTCTGCCCAAAGGATCTACAGATTGTTTGCAACCCCTATTAAATATGACATTTTTCACAGAACTAGAACAAATAACCCTAAAATTTATATGCAACCATAAAAGACCCCAAATTGCCGAGGCAATCTTGAGAAGAAAGAACAAAGCTGGAGGTATCATGCTCCCTGACTTCAAACTATACCACAAAGCTACAAAAATTAAAACAGCATAATACTGGAACAGAAACAGACACATAGATTAATGCAACAGAATGGAGAACTCAGAAATACAGCCACACACTTATGTTTAATTAATATGTGGCAAAAGTGACAAGAATATACAATGGAGAAAAGATAGTCTCTTCAATAAGTGGTGCTGGGAAAACTGGACAGCTACATGTAAAATAATGAGATTAGAATATTTTCTCACATCATATACAAAAATAAACTCAAAATGTATTAAAGATCTAAATGTAGGACTGGAAACCATAAAACTCTTAGAAGAGAACAGAGGCAGAACAGTCTTTGACATAAATCATGGCAATACTTTTTTTGGTTGGGACCTCATTAAACTTAAAAGCTTTGAAAAGCAAAGGAAACCATTGACAAAATGTAAAGACAACATACTGAATGGGAGAAAATATTTGCAAACGATATGACCAATAAGAGATTAATATCCAAAATATATAAACAGCTCATATAACTCAATACCAAAAAAACCAAACAACTCAATTTAAAAACGGACAGAAGACCTGAATAGAAATTTTTCCAAAGAAGATGTACTGATGACCAACAAGCACATGAAAAAATGCTCAATATCACTAATGATCAGAGAACTGCAAATCAAAACCACAATGAGATATCACTTCACACCTGCCAGAATGTGTGAATGTCTACAAATAACAAATGTTGGCAAGGATGTGGAGAAAAGGGAACACTTGTACACTGTTGGTGGGAATGTAAATTAGTGCAGCCACTATGGAAAACAGTAAGGTGGTTCCACAAAACACTAAAAATAGAACTACCAGCAATTTCACTTCTGGGGATATAGCTGAAGAAAATGAAACCAGTAATTCTAAAATATACATGCACTCCAATGTTCTTAGCAGCATTATGTACAATAACCAAGATGTGGAAGCAACCTAAGTGTCCATTAGCAGATGAATAAAGATATGCTCTCTTTATATATACAATGAAATATTACTCAGCCATAAAAATGAATGAAATAATGCCATTTGCAACAACATGGATGGATCTAGAGGGTAGAATGCTTAGTGAAACAAGACAGGCAAAGAAAGACAAATAATCTGTGTTATCACTTATATGTGGAATCTTAAAAATAAAACAAATGAATGTATATAACAAAACAGAAACAGACTTACAGATGTAGAGAACAAACCAGTGGTTACCAGTGGGGAGAGGGAAGGGAGGAGGGTCAAGATTGGGGTATATTATTAAGATATACAAAGTATTATGCATAAAATAAATAAGCAACAAGGAAAAATTGGGCAGCACAGGGAAATATACCCATTATTTTCTGATAACTTTAGAGTGTAATCTATATAAATATTGAATCACTATGTTGTATACTTGAAACTAATGTAATATTGTAAATCAACTATTCTTCAATAAAAGAAAACCTCAGTAGTTCCTTAAAAAATAGTAGATCATTACCAAGTGACTTTATTCTAGAAATGTAAGTTAAGTTAATATTATGACCTGTATCGTCATATTATAGAACCAAGAAGAAAATGCATATGACCATCATCAGCAATGCTAAAACAAAAACAAAACACTGAGCCAGCATGTTTTATGGGAACAATTGAGAAATATTCTGTTGATATCCAGAAAACATTAAACAATGTCTACTGTCACATTTCAATTTAAATTGGACTAAGATATTAACAAATGCATTTAGGAAAAGAAAAAGATATTAGAGTTTCAGAAGTTAACAGGAAAAGTTAAAATGATCGTAACTGAAAATATTATTTCATTCTTAAAAACTGCAAGATAATTAAACTAAAATTACTTCAAACAATAAAGAAATTTATTAATATAATGATGTACAAATTTAATAATGGTAAATCAATGGGCTTTATGCATATGGCAATAGGACATAGAAGAACAAATTCCATTTGTAGTATCAATAAATATAATAAATAAGGAAACATTTAAAACTAATATGAAAAACCTATACGAGAAAACAGTTTTAAACACTTCTGAAGGCACAAAATAATACTTGAAGAAATGAGAAAATGTACCATGTTCTTTGATAGGCACATTCATTGTATAAACGTCAATTCTCTCTAAGTCAATTTGTTAATTTAACATGATCCCAATAAAAATGCCAACTGTTTACCGTTGATTTTGTTATTGTTCTTTGTTTGTTTGTTTGTTTGTTGGGGTTTTTTTTGCGGTACGCGGGCCTCTCACTGTTGTGGCCTCTCCCGTTGCGGAGCACAGGCTCCGGACGCGCAGGCTCAGCGGCCATGGCTCACGGGCCCAGCTGCTCCGCGACATGTGGGATCTTCCCGGACCGGGGCACTAACCCGTGTTCCCTGCATCGGCAGGCGGACTCTCAACCACTGCGCCACCAGGGAAGCCCTGTTCTTTTTTGTTTTTAGATCGAGGGATTATATCTAGTAGAGGTGATTCTCAAGTTCATTTTGAAAAATGAACATACCTCATGCATATATCCTGATAAATAACTCTGAATGAATCAATGTTTTAAATGTAAAAAATAAAACAATAAAAATATAATATAAAAATACAAGTAAACTCCTATAAAGGAGGAAGTTTTTTAAATTATAGACTCAAATCTATAAGCCATAAAACAAAAGACTGTAAAATTCAACTATATTAAAAAAAACTAACTCATGTGGTAAAAATATTATAAGCAAATTAAAAAGACAAGTGAAAAAGTGGGAAAATTATCTGTGACTCATATCACAAAGGAAAGACTCACCTTCCTCATATAAAACTGTCTTTGAAATAAATAAGAAAATGTCTACTAAACAAATAGGGAAAAAATAATAAAAGGATATGAATAGACAGTAAAGCAAAGGCAATATAAACAAACTCTAGATTTGTAAAAAGCTGTTCATCTGCACTCATAATAAATACTAATTCAAACATTAACATACTTGTGGTCTCAAAACATGGCCCCAGAATTATTTGGCATTCCTCCCATCAGGTGGTGTCACTTTCCCTTATATCTGGGGTCTGTAATGTTCTGACAAACAGAATACAACAGAGGTGTTTCAGTGCCAGTTTCTGGGCCAGAGCTTCTAGACACTGGACGTACTGTCTCTTTCTCTTAGAACCCAATCACCATACTGTGAGGAAGCACAAGCCTCCAGTAGAGATGCCCATGTGGACAGGAACCAACAGCCAGTACCAGCTTGCCAGCCATGAGAGTATGCCATCTTGGAAGGAGACCCTCCAGCTTCAGTTGAGCAGTCCTAGCTAACACTGCATGGAGCAGAGATGAGCTGTCCTCACTATGTTCTGCTGAAATTGAAGATTTGTGATTAAATTAAATGATTATCTTGTTTTAAACCATTAAGGGCTGACTTAGCATGGTTTTTGAAATACAGCCAATAGGTAACCAGAGCAGCCATGATTATTGTTTTTCACCTCTTTTAGAAGGGCAAATATCCAGAAACTTGACAACACAGGGCTACGTGGAAATAGTTACTCGTACACATTCCTAGGAGATAAGAACACGAATTGAGGCAGCTGTGGAAGCAATTCTTTTCCTGTTTTGTTCTTTTTTACTCTTTTGATTTTGGAATTATATGAATATAATATCTTTTCCACGAGTCTAATTTGAAAAGAAAAAAGTTTAAAGTATACGCAAGTTACTTTATTATGTAGGAAATTTATACTTAATATGCGTATTAAACTATATAGTTTATAAGAAAGACAATTTCACAAATATTGTCTCATTTTATCAATCATAGCAATTCTGTGACGAATACATAAGTAGGGTGATTATTATCCTACAATAATCTAATTACAATTGCAGAAACCAAAACTCTAGTTGTTACTCATCAAGCAAATGGCATGGCCAGAATTTAAATTGAGCTGTCCTTGCAAAAGGCAGCTTGGCTTACTGGAAAACAAACTAGAAATTAGAAGACCCAGGTCCTACTTTTAATTTTGTCTTTGATTCCTTGAATATTTTTGAATGAGTTGCTTAACTTAGCTTGCATTTGATTTTATCATCCAGAGACCAGACATGAAAATACCTACTGTTCTAACTTCCCCTGGAGAGCATTATAGGGATAAAATAACATAACAAATGTGAAGGTGCTTTGAAAATAAGTAAACGCAGAACATTATCACCAGCAATTGTAAATATAAAGCTAAAATAGATCATGGCTCTGCTTAAATATAACAGAATAAACATACTGCATTTACAGTAAAAATGATGGAGGAAGAATACCTGTCAGCAAGAGATGTAGACAGATTTCCAGGAATTAGGAAACAGATGGAGAAAAGGAAACTGATGAAGTAGGAGAGAGGCAGCACTGTGTAGCATAGACTCAGAAAAAAATACAGTCAAAAGGTTGCTGATCATCCCCAAAGATCTCTGGACTGTCTCAGGATTTGGATATACTATGTTCATTACTTCCACCACAAGCCAGAAATAAAAGGCTTTTCTATAAAGATATCAATGTCCACTCCATTCAGGCATTTAGGTGTCTCCAGTGAGATGACTGACTCTTGTCCAGTCATCTCAGAGTTAACTGACAAGTCCCACCCACATACCCAGGCCTCTCAATCAGCTTTCTGTTGCCTCATTCTTAAAAATGACCATTGAGAAAACTGGAAAAAAAAATAAAAAACAGGGAATAGAAAAAAAAATTTAACTCCCATTGGTATCTTTAGAAAGTCTCACCAAAATTTTCCATCAGTTGTTATGATGAAGGAAAGAAAGAATAAGAGAGAGAGAGGCAGGAAGGAAGGAAGGAAGGAAGGAAGGATGGAAGGAAAGAAAGAAGGAAGGAAAGAATATACTAAGTAACAATCAGAAAACAGAAAGACCTCTTTGACATTCTTTCCACCCACACAAAAATCAGTAGAAATTTAAATTGCAAAAATATTCTAGAAAGTAATACAAAAGGATTAAGAGTTGTAAGATAGAGGGGAAAAATTCAGAGTTATGGAATATCAATATATTAGATCCAACATATAACTATGAAATTCCAGAAAGAGAGGATAGTAAAATTGAAAGGAGGAATTATCCAAGAACTAGAGTAGCAGTTCTCAAGGTGTGATCCAAGGACCTCTCAGGTCCTCTCTTCTTCTTAGTAACCAAAACAACATAACTCAACAGATAGAGAAGGATGTCAATAGATAATATGAAAAACTGGAAAATCTAGAACTAGCTGTGTGAGGCTTTTATCTAGAGATAATAACCATTTAAAGACATAACTACTACAAGAAACAGGTAAACAATTAAAGAGATTGTCTGTGGAGATAGGAATGGGGACAGAATAAATTAGTTAAGAATCCTTTCTTTTAAATATCAGTATTTACGTATCTAACTATTATAGATAGCTCAGTTAATAGAGGGTTCACTATCATGAAGGAATTTCCCACAGTTTCACATTAGGAGGCTGAGAGTTGATCCTTCCTGAGGTTTGGAGGTGAGAATTATTGACACTAGTCTGCAGGTGGGTCCTCCTGTTGACTTCATGTACTCCCTTCCATGTAACTGTGAAATTTTGTGTGTGTTTGAGGAACATTTTGTTGTGCTATCTTTCTCAGTCTTAAACTACGAAGTAAATTAAATCCCCGCTAAATGTTCTAGCTCTTCTATCTTCCTTTCCTTGTTCCCCCTCCAATTCCTTGTGGGGTTGTCCCTTTATAATTCCTTATTACAAACTTGAAACTAATGAGCTGGAGTTTTTATTAAAGAGTTTTATGTTCTTTTAAAGAAAAACAATTGGGCAATTTATATTGAAGCAAATTCTTAGAATCTCTTACCCTAGTTTTTAGTGGAATATTTGGGGAAATCCAGGGACATCTCTGGAACAGCAAAGCTCTTTAGATTGGATCCTGTCTCCTGAAAGGGGACATTAAGTGATGACCTTGAGTAATGGACACTCTGGAATGGAATGATGGAAATGGAGTAGAGACACCTAAGAGCCTTGTGCCCCTGTACAGACATGTGGGTCTACTGTTTCCTGGAACTATGGAAGTCAGCCATTAGCTTGATATATTTCACATGCCACTCAAGGGGGGAAAAAGGACATAAATACATCTTGCAGCATAGTAGTTGCAGTGTGACCAACCATCCTGGTTTGCATGGGGTTATCCCAGTTTTAGCACTGAAAGTCCTGCATCCCAGGAAACCCCTCAGTCCCAGAAACACTGGGACAGTGGTTATCTTATGGTTGTATGCCTAGTGTGAAGTCAACTGCCTAGAATAAAATCCCAGCTCCACCACTTATTAGCTGTGTGACTTTGTTGAAATTATTATTTTTTTCCCACATCTTTATTGGAGTATAAATGCTTTACAATGTTGTGTTAGTTTTTGCTGTACAACAAAGTGAATCAGCTATATGTATACATATATCCCCATATCCCCTCCCTCTTGAGCTTTCCTCCCACCCTCCCTATCCCATCCCTCTAGGTCGTCACAAAGCACCGAGCTTATCTCCCTGTGCTATGCAGCAGCTTCCCACTAGCCATCCATTTTACATTTGGTAGTGTATATACGTCAATGCTACTCTCTCACTTCATCCCAGCTTCCCCTTCCCCCTCAAGTCTGTTCTCTACGTCTTCATTTTTATTCCTGCCCCGCCACTAGGTTCATCAGTACCGATTTTTAAAATTCCATATATATGCGTTAGCATACGGTATTTGTTTTTCTCTTTCAGAGTTACTTCACTCTGTATGACGGATTCTATATCCATACACCTCACTACAAATAACTCAATTTCATTCCTTTTTTAAAAAAATTTCATTCTTTTTTATGGCTGAGTAATATTTCCATTATATATATGTAGCACATCTTTATCCATTCACCTGTCGATGGACATCTAGGTTGCTTCCATGTCCTGGCTATTGTAAATAGTGCTGCAATGAACATTGTGGTATATGTCTCTTTTTGAATTATGATTTTCTCAGGGTATATGCCCAGTAGTGGGATTGCTGGGTCATGTGGTAGCTCTATTTTTAGTTTTTTTAAGGAAGCTCCATACTGTTCTCCATAGTGGCTGTATCAATTTACATTCCCACCAACAGTGCAAGATGGTTCCCTTTTCTCCACACCCTCTTCAGCATTTATTGTTTGTAGATTTTTTGATGCTGTCCATTCTGACGGGTGTGAGGTGATACCTCATATGTGTTGAAATTATTTAATCTCACTTTTTCTCAATTGCTTTAATGAAAGTGGGGATAAACTAGTACGTATGTGGTGGGGTTGTGATAATAAATGACTGAATATGTGTAAAGTCAAAGTAGTGCCTAGTAGGTAGCAAGCAATCAATAAATATTACCTAACAAAACCAATAATAGCACTACTATTTTCAAGTAGAAAGATGATTTATTGCACACCAAAATAAATAGAGTTGTGTACATAATATCATTTTGGTTTGGAGATTACTGAGGTCAAATAGCGCCAACCAATGGATATTTGGGGATGTCAGTTAGCTGAATCAAAATCAAGTATTTATTTGGTTAATCCTATAAACTCTGCAGAAATAGCTGTCAGGAAAGGCAGCACCTCATATTCATCTGAGCTGTAGACAAAGCTTCAAACAATAGGTGATATTAAAACAACCCAATAATCAAAGCTACTTTCATACCTAAGATGTGAGATCATGTTCATCTTGCATCAAATATTTTCTGTTGAAATCGAAATGGACATCAGGTATTTACTGTTGAAAGCAGAGGTAGCAGAATAGGGAATGTAGTGAATCAGGGCCATGTGTAATTGAGCTCGAATTGTTCTAGTATTTTTTTTTTGGAAGGCAGCAATGCTCACCACTATACCACCAAAGCTATTTTTTTATATTAAGTAAATTCTAAGTCTTTCTGAAATTGATGGTTGTAAAAAATGTACAGTAGACATAGGCTTTTTTCTTTTCTTTTCTTTTCTTTTCTTTTTTTTTGCTATTCAACATCTGAACATCTTCTTTTTTGTTAATCCCCCATCATGTGAGCATTGGTCCCACTCTAGAACCAAAAAGGCCAAATTCTACTTCCTCCTCCCCTATTGCAGGTATAACAGTAGTTTTCAAACCTTTGTGTGTGTCAGGATCACATGGAAAGCTTTTTAAAACATGGATTGCTGGGCCCCATACCTTGGAGGGATTGAGAACCTACATTTCTAAAAAGTGACCAGGTGATATTGATACCGCTGGTGAGGGATCACTTTAAGGACTAATAAGTTAGTACAGGAGCACAGGACTTAGGTCAAACAAAGAGATGCATCTGTCTGGGACTTGAGACAATAATGCAAACACCAGGACGGCTGAGAAATTATCTGTAAATAGAGCAGGCATATCAGGAATCCAGCTCTGTCAACAAAAATGTTCAACAGCAGGTTTCAAATCAGGTTTTTATATGTGTCCTTTGACACAGCCTAATATGTAGGGCATAAAGATGCTAGGAGTCTGTCCTTTGTAGTTAACAGTGCAGTCAGGGAAAAGGGGTGAGAGATGTGGTAGCAGGGAAAAACTCAGATGAGGGAGGAAGATGCTGCTGTGAGCAGCAAGCAGCCCAGAACAGTGATGAGTAAGTTGCTGAAGGCACTGCTAAGAGACTGGCCTGATCACGTGACCCCACCCCCAAACTTAGTTCTGACCTTGTGACTCACTACGTGACACAGGGTGAGCCATCTGACTTTCAGTTCCTACCCTACTAGGAGGAGTAATAAAGCAGACAGAGATTTTATTGTAATAAATAAATTAGATTAAAGGAATTTGCATGCACTATAAAACAGAGCATTCTTGTGGAAAGGGCAACAAGAGTGACATTTTTAACATTAAAAAAAGGCTCTTCTTGCTTCAGTATTTCTACTGAATTTAAGATCCCCTTTCTAAATATCACTCTTTATTTCATCTTGTTTTAGCCACAGTACTGATTTGTTAATTTGTTAATTATTTTTTCTTAAAAATTCTTATAACTCAAGAGATTCAAAGTTCTTTCTAAAATCCAAACCATAAAAGTAGATAATTCAGTGTTAATTTAGTCTTCTTATGTATCTATAGGAAGTCTACCCTATATATTACATTAATTTGATTCATAATTAAAATTATTTCCACAAAGGAAATTCCAAGCCCAGGTAGCTTCATTGATGAAGTCGATCAAATATTGAAAGAAGAACTACCAATTTTGCACAAACTCTTTCAGAAAATGGAAAAGAGAATATTTTTTCTCATAGAAAATTTTTTTATTGAAGCATAGTTGATGTATAATATTGTATGTTACAGGTGTACAACATAGTGATTTACAATTTTTTAAAGGTTATACTCCATTTATAGTTATTATAAAATATTGGCTGTATTCCCTGTGTTGTACACTATATCCTCGTAATTTATTTATTTTATACATAATAGTTTGTACCTATTCATCCTCTACCCCATCTTGCCCCTCCCCCTTTTCCTCTCTCCACTGGTAACAACTAGTTTGTCCTCTATATCTGTGAGTCTGTTTATTTTTTGTTATATACACTAGCTTGTTTTATTTTTTTTAGATTCCACCTGTAAGTGATATGTCATACAGTATTTGTCTTTTTCTGTCTGACTTATTTCATTAAGCATAATACCCTCCAAATCCATCCATGTTGTTGCAAATGGCAAAGTTTCATTTTTTTTATGGCTAAGTAGTATATATATATATATATATATATATATATATATATATATATATATATACACACCACATCTTCTTTATCCATTCATCCATTGATGGACACTTAGGTTGCTTCCATATCTTGGCAATTGTAAATAATGCTTCTATGAACTCTGGGGTGCCTGTGTCTTTTCAAATTAGTGTTTTTGCCTTTTTTCACATACATAACCAGGAGTGGAATTGCTGGGTCACATGGTAGTTCTATTTTTAGTTTTTTGAGGAACCTCCATACTGTTTTCCACAATGGCTGCACCAATTTACATTCCCACCAACAGTGTACAAGGATTCCCATTTCTCTACTCTACAACTTCACCAACATTTGTTATTTGTGTTCTTTTTGATGATAGTCATTCTGACAGGTGTGAGATGATATTGCATTGTGGTTTTTGATTTGCATTTCCCTGATGATTAGCAATGTTGAGCATCATTTTATGTGCTATATCTTTTAAAAAGAGTGGATATCATCTAAGGAAGATCAAAAGAAATACAAGCACGGTGTTTGGAGTCCTGTCTCCTTTGACCTTCACAGTCTTTCATAGCACACGATTCCTTCAAACACAAAATCATTGATACTCATACAGCTAAAATGTATTGATACTAAAATATGAACCCTGACTATAGGTAGATTGTACTCATTTAATACTCACAAAATCCCTCTAAAGCTATTACTATGATTATTCCAATTTCACAAATGAGAAAACTGTAAGTGAATTTAAGTAACTTGGTCAAGGTCACACAAAAGCTAAATATTGTAATCAATTTTCAAACGCTCATTTGATTTCTTCTGAGAGATAGAAGGTAAAAATAATAATCTGAGAAGCTTTGCATGTGTATCTTCTTGGTAGTCAGAGTGTTGCATAGCTTTGTACACGGCCCTAAGTGATGCTCCTCTCCAGATACTAGCTAAAACATTAAAAGACTTCCTTTTTCCATAGAACTAGAAAGGATCTTGAAAAAATTGTTTTCTAACTGTTCGCTTCTAAGAGGTGTATTAGTGCACACCCATTTTATATTGCCATCAAATCTTAAATCTCCTGGTTGGAATTCAAAGTAATCACATTGTTTTGATATTTCTAAAACAGTGAGAAAGCAGTGAGGTAAAGCAGCATCCTCTGCCTTGCTCCCAGGTCTAGATGCTTCTTTTCTCCTTGTGTGTTCTTACATGACCATTTTCTTTCCCATCTTTCCACACTTAGCCCACACCCAGCCTCCTCTGCTTCAGACCTACTTTGTAACCTTGCTGTCACATCAGCACACTTAAAGAAAGTTTACTTTTTTCAATCCATTCTACATATTTCAGCAGTGTCCCTTCTGCATCATGCTAATTTGGTCATGTTATGCTTCTCCCTGGAAATCTCCCCCAGCAACTTATTGCTTAAAGAATAAAGTTGAAACTCCTTAACATGGCATGACACTGATACATTAATCTATCAAATGAGAAATATTTACAATGATTGTTCCATATCTTAGTTTTCCTTAAAACATTCCTATGAGGAAGATAGATGTCAAATATTCTCCCTAATTGTAAATTAAAGAAACAGAGGTGAATTACTTTCCAAAGCTATCCAGGAATTAGATGATGAAACCAATGACAAATTATATTTCTTAGTCCTCTGTTTTGCCTCGAGAACAGTGATTTTAGTCTTTTTTTTATATCGCTTTGGCACACACAATAAATAACTCCCATGTTCCATACATTCCCATGTGCATACACATGACATGTCCAATTGGTGGCTCTCTATCAAGTATCCCTTTTCTACCACTTATGAAAACCTATCAGCGCATGCTGGTGAGAGGCAGTGTGGGATCAAGGTTAAGAATCAAACTTTATAGCTCCATAGCTCTGGGTTTCAGCCTAGGCTCTGACCTTTATGACTGTAAGACTCTGCGGCAAATTGTTTAACCTCTTCAAGGCACCATTTTCTTATCTGTAAAATGGGGGTGAATAAAACACAGATCTTAGAGATTTAATGAGAATAGAATGAGATATTTATAAAGTTCTTAGCACTTTTTTTGCGGTATGCGGGCCTCTCACTGTTGTGGCCTCTCCTGTTGTGGAGCACAGGCTCTGGATGCGCAGGCTCAGCGGCCATGGCTCATGGGCCCAGCTGCTCCACGGCCTGTGGGATCTTCCTGGACCGGGGCATGAACCTGTGTCCCCTGCATCGGCAGGCGGACTCTCAACCACTGCGCCACCAGGGAAACCCTGTTCTCATTTATTTTGAAATTTCCTGTCTGAGGATTTGAACTCTATTTTAATAATAAGTTCCTTGCAACACAGCCTCCTAATGGATTATGACAAAGCAGTGTGTAATAATACTACTTTCTAGATAATGCATCTTTAAAAGAGGTAAGTAGTTGGGGGAACTCTGTGAGTTTCCTCATGCAGTCTTGTCTCCTCCAGACTCAGGTGTGCCTGGAAAAGAGGTGCAGAGCACAGCAAGCATTGGTGTGGCCCCTCTGCTAAGGAGCCCCCAAATTGTTAACAGCAGAAATGAGGAGTAGACTGCAGTCAGTGGTTTCTTTTCAATAGGATTTTGAAAAGAACAGTCTCTTTTCTTAGGGGTTAATAAATACCATACAAGTATTTAAGACAGTCTTGTATTTTTTACATAATTATTGAAATATTGCTGATTCTAGAATTAATGAGAGCAATACTCAAGAGTGTTAAAAGTCAAATCTTTGACTTCATCTCGAGCTGGATTCACGTCTCCACTCCTTTACTTACTAGGCAGAAATCCTGAAGTTACTTGACTTCTCTGGGTCTCTTTCCATAGTTGTATGATGGGAAAAATAATAAAACCTACATCATAGGTAGATGGTTTGAAGACTAAATGAAACCTGAGATGTAAAATGTTTAGTACAGTTCCTGTCACATCCTAAGGACTCAAACAATAATAACCATTATTATTTTCTCATTTGAAATCACTTCTCTGGTCTCCTATTTGACCCCATTTTGAAATACTGTTATTTTTATCCATGGTTATTCTTCTCAGTACCACCCTCACTTTTCCTGATCTCTTGTGTTCAGCGAAATTGTGTCTACAGCAAAGAAACCTCAAGTGTGGGCTGAAATGTAGTTGGAAGGTTGACAGAGGACCTAGTGTTTGGATTTCCTGGAGGCCTTAACTGGGATGACATTGGTCAGGACATGTAGCATCGCTATTCGACTTTCTCAGAGGGGATCTGACCAAATGAAGGGACCATGGAGTCCAGGAAAGGAGAGCAAAGGGGTGCTGGAGATCACCACAGACTTGGGGAAACCTCAGCATATGCATGACTGAGATGACCTCTATGCTGAGCAGATGGAATGAGAAATGAGGCACAAACTGAAAACAGCATTTAAAAATTTCATTGAGAAAGTAGAGGTTCTAACTAAGGAGGAACTGGACTTTGAAGTGCCTTTTGGGGACTTGGGACTTAACAGAGCTCCTATAGGAGTACCTGCTTCCTTCAGCCTACTAGTATTGTGCTGGTAAATGCTACAGAATGGCCACCTTTTGTGGTGACGTTGGATGAAGTGGAGCTGATTCACTTGGAGTGAGTCCAGTTTCACCAGAAGAACTTTGACACAGTAATCGTCTACAAGGACTACAGCAAGAAAGTGACAACTATCAATGCCATTCATGTTGCCTCTCTTGACACCATCAAGGAATGGTTGAATTCTTGTGACCTAAAGTACACAGAAGGAGTACAGTCCCTCAACTGGACTACAATTATGAAGACTAATGTTGATGACCCTGAGGGCTTCTTCAAACAAGGTGGCTGGTCTTTCCTGGAACCTGAGGATGAGGGGAGTGATACTGAGGAAGGGGATTCTGAGTCTTAAATCAACGATGAGACTTTTAATCCTTGAGAGGATGACTATGAAAAAGAGAAGGAGGACAGTGAGGAAGATCATTCATCAGAAGCTGAAGAATCAGATTATTCCAAGGAATCACTGGGCAGTGAAGAAGAGAGTGGACAGGATTGGGGTGAACTGGAGGAAGAAGCCCAAAACGCTGACTGTAAAAGTCGCTATGAGGAAGAGGAACAGAGTCGCAGTATGAGCTGGAAGAGGAAGGCATCTGTGCACGGGTCAGGCAGAGGCTCTAACCGAGGTTCCAGACACAGCTCTGTGCCTCCCAAGAAAAAGAGGAAGTAACTTCGGAACTTTGACCCTCAGCTGCATTCTTCCTTCAGTCAATCCCTGGAAATTTTACATGACATAGAAACTTAAAAAAAAAAAAGAAAAGAAAAGAAAAGAAAATGGAGGCTGGTCCTCCATTCAGAGTTCTCATTAAGCCATCAGGAGCAGACAAGCTGGCTGTGTTCTGAGAACCTTCCAATTTGTGCAGGAGAAAGCTTCTCTGAGAAAGTGTTGCTTGAGCCTTCCTGTCGTGCGTGGGAATGTCAGCAGGCTGTTGGGTACAACTTTAAGCCCGATTACAGTTTAGCATTTATAAATTACCATCGGCCCACATGATTTATCTCAACCTTTGTACCAGTATGGTTTTAGTAATAACATTGCATGTTTTTAGGTGAGATAAATGGTAAGAGTAAATTCCTCCTTGAAATTAAAAAACATATGTTAGAAAGATTAGCAGTGCCAAGCAGTTTATAATGTATCTTGCTCCTAAGGGAAAATCCTATGGACATTTTTACAGCCAATTACAATGAATCCAAAGTAGCATGAAGAATTGCCTCACTCTTCCCTTTTCTTAAATTCATTGCATGAAATGCTATACTCATTTTTGATAGAACTGAGTGACCGCCTTGTGTTCAGCTTGTCTAACAAAGCAATTGCAGACCTAACCGTTCCTGGAAGAATCCAGCCAACTGCTAGAAAACACAGTAGTGTTGTAGAATAGTGGTCACAAAACATGTGATTTCTGGAACCAACAGGTTAATCACCCAAAAATATAACAGCAGATTGTGGCTTAAGCTACTGCTCAGCACCCTGTCTTTTTCATCACTGTGCCTCTCCAGCCTTTCTTAATATAGTCTTCTTTCTCCTTTCACTTATATCCTTCCAACTGCCTCAGAAAAACAGACTTACACATGCACATACACCTTGATATTTACACATTTACTGTATTTCTCTATCTTTTCTTCAGTCCTCCTCTTTTGTATATATATTAAAAAAGGTAAGCTTTAGGCATCAGATCACTATGTTAATTTTCCTCTTGATATCTAAACTTATTACTGGATAATTATGCATTAATTAGCAGTTTAGGGAAACTAGCAACTTCATATACAAGAAGTTACTCTCTGGGGTTAATAAAGATCATACAAGGCACAAGAAGCTAAAGGAATCCCTGGTGTTCCATTAGAGTGGTTACCTATTATAATTCTCCCTAAGCTGTAAGCCCTGTGAAGGTGGGTATTGCATTTACTTTTTCCATCACTGTATTGTCAACACTTAAAAATAATGCTCACTATATGGCAAGGAATCAATAAATATTTGCAAAGTAAGTGATCTCATGGAGCAGCGGCCATGTATGAAGAACTGAGTTAGGTCCTGAGTAAGAAGAAGCCTCAGTACTGAAGGAGTTCACAATCTATAAAGAGGAGCCATGGCCTTTGCTCAGGGATTATTGTGAAGAGGATTTGAAATTTAAGCTGGACCTGTACCCATAAGTGGGAGTTCCCCAGATAAAATGGGAGAGTGAGGAGAATATTCTAGACAAAGAGAATAAGATTACAAATGGCACAGAGGCTTGATAGTGTATTTGGGAAGCATAAGTGAAAAGGGTAGCCAGAGTGTAGGCTCTATGTGAAGGTATGAGGTCAATGAGGTTTGAAAGGGGGCCGAAGAGGTTGGACTTTATCCAGTAGAGGGAGCCATTTAGGATGATTGCCCTAGAGTGATAGATAACTCGGCTCAAAGTGAGAGAATGGATGAGAGAACCTGGAGAAAGCGCCCTGTTTGGCAGACATAGCAAATGTGCCTGAGGGAGCAGAGGAGGGCCTGGATGAGAAGACAGTCGATGGGAAAGGATGGAGTGGATAATTGTGGGCAACAGTGTGGAGGCAGAGCTAACAGGATTTAATTACTAATTGAAGGATAGTAATTTACTCAAATTACTCCTTTACTCCTTTACTCCTTTACTCAAATTTACTCCTTTACTCAAAGTTTTCTCTAAGAAGTGATACGCATACTCAGGTGACATTTACCAAGACAGTAAATGGGAGAGTAGAAACAGCTTCTGGGAAAATGATGAGTTCTGTTTAGAAGATGTTTATTAATGGTTCCAGCTTTGATAGTTTCACAATGATGAACTGTGAGTAATTGGAATGGGAGTTCAGATCTCAGAAGAAATGTCAGTGCAAGGGACAAAGTTAAGAGTGATTTGCTTTAGAGATGATGGTTGAAACATTTGATGAAATCACCAAGGTAGAGCATGCCAGATAAAGGACAAGAAGACTAAAGAGTGGGTCTTGGGAAATGTTTCTGTTTAAGGGGGAATATAGAAAGGAGAATGAATGAAGGGCTAAAGAAGAAATTATCAGGAAATACACACCATAGACAAGTAGAAACCAATAAGGGGAAATTTCACAAGGGAGGAGGAATGTTGAAGAAGACTAATAACTGTAGAGTGCTTTTGGTATTTAAAACTTCATTGGTGGCTTTGGAAACTATAGTTAATTGGTGACTGTGGGATTCAAATTACAGGGAGTTAAGAAGCAACTATAAAATGAGAGATGAAGGCATTGAGCATTTTGACTATTCTATGAAGATTTTAGCAATGAAAGGAAAGGAGGATCCATTGAGAGCTTGATGAGGTAGCAATATCAGAGAAGGTTTTATTAAGATGATAGTGTAAGCTGTCTAGGAAAAATAATCATCAGAGAGGAAAGGATGGAAGATTCCAGAGAGAAAACTTTATTCATAGAACAATCCAGAAGAATGAAAGAAGGAAGTAGGGTCTACTACTTGGGCCTTAAAATGATTAAATTCATTCTCTCACTGTTTTCAGATGATAGAAATTGAGTGTTCTCTGAGGTCCGGAAAAAATAAAGGTTTTCTAGGGAATATGTATTAGGTTACAATGATAAAATAACTTTGCTGTTTTGAGGATTTGGGGAGGGGGGTGTTGAAACCTTAGGATACATGGGAATACAAACTCAATCTAGCCTGAACTGAGAAGTCAGCAGCCAGGACTCTGCCCCAAGGGTTGGCACCTCTGCTTTGCTTACCTTTCCTTAACCTTCACTATGGCCACTCCACTCCATTTATTAGACTAAGGAAAGTAATTATTTATAATACAGTCCATTCAACTTGGATCTGCAATAGAAGAAACCTAATTCCTGGTTATAATGTGGTTGTAAAAAAAAAATTTGCTCATGTGTAATGGGCAGATTGTGGGCTGAGAGATTAAAAAATCCTGGACACATGTCTTCTGGGTCTGTGAACTGAGCTTTTAAGGTGATACTGGAACATGAATGAAAACTGTGATTGATAAATTAACCATTGGACCAATAAGTGCACTCATATAGCTTGCAGGTGATGTCAAAGCACAGGATATTTTCCCCCTCAACCTCCTTCCTAGGAAAAGAGAGCGAAGAGAAGTTGATGACATTTGTGTTCAATTAATGTGCTTGGTTGTAGAGGGCTTGTGAACTCAAGACACTAGGAGCATTAACAATAACCAGATACCAGATAAAGAATGGGTTTGGACACTTATCTGATGGGCTGTTACATGACCTTCACATTGGATTAGACTTTGTGTTTCAGAGCAACCACTGTTTTCTCATGAAGTAGAGTGTATCTCATGAAGCTTCTCTAAGTGAAGCTCTTTGTAGAAAGTAATGACTTTCAGTAGTTAAAATACCTGAAGAATATCAAAACCATGAGGCAGTAACTTGTACAAACAAAACTGGGGAGCCTAAAAAAGTACAAGTTTGTCCACTTCTAAGCCAAAGGGGGAGTTTCAGATTTATAAGAGTTAAACCCTTGGCTGTTTGAACAAGCTTGGCATTGCCTAAGTTGCTAAGTGAGGAATGTCCTGAAGGAGAAGAGGAAGGAAAGAGTGGTTTGCTAAGTAAAATATATTTAATTTGTTTTTTTTTTTAAAGTGGTCAGTATTTATGAAAATAACTGAAGGAAAAATCAGTAAGTAGAAAATCAACAAAACAGGGTACTCAGGTTTTCTTATGATTTTTTTGCAGTATTCATTATACAGGGCTGGCCTCCAATTTCAAACTCTAGGAGGTATGGTTTGTTAGTTAACAGCGGAATGGACCACACCCAAAGACTTTGGACCTGAAACTAGACCCTCATCTTTAAAGATGAACAGAGCTGTTCAGGAAGAACTAAAGATCTAAGCTGAAAGACAAAAGAGGGTATTAAGGCAGTAAGAGCACCCAGATATCCGAGGATTCTGTCCTCATCATCGTTTTGTCCCTGGGATATGCATAATTCTCAGTCCATATATGACACTGAAAAATGATTTTTTGACTAAATGAAAACCAGGTAATCAATGATCCTATGGACAGGGACCCTACAATGATGGGGAAATTCAGGAATAGAAATGTTCAGAAACTCAGGATGTTGGAATTAGGGAAAATTCGGTTAGGAGACAGTGAAAGACAAACCTAGGTCAGAGTTCAGGGTCAGGACCCAAATCTTAAGAAAACAGGTGCTGATAGTGAAGGGAAGTTGCCAAAGCAAGATCTAGGCCTAAGCAATGAGGCAGAAGCCAATTCATCAGGCCTGCATAACTAAAGCATGCATTCATTCAGCAATTGATTATTGAGTGCTTTTTCTGTAACAGGCACACTACTAGATGCCAGGAATAAAGCCAAAAGGGACAAAGGTTCCTGTTCTCATATGGCAGATAGTAAGAGGAGACAAGAAATAAAGAAAAAAAGGAAAGTAAAATACATACCGTGCTACATGAGGTTAAATGTTTTAACGAAAAATAAAACAAGAAGGGGGATAGGAACCATTGGAAGGGGTTGTGATTTTAAATAGGGTGGTCTGGGAAGATATCACTAAGGTTACAACTGAATAAAGCCAAAGGAAAAAAGATAGATGGAGCAATTCACATAAATATCTTGGGGAGGAGTAGCCCAGGGGAAGGAAGCAGAGGGAACAGCAAATGCAAAGTCTCTGAGGCTCTGAGACTAGAAAGGATCCGAAATTTTCTAGAAAGGAGGGAGGCTTGTGTGCTTTGAGGGAGTGATCAAGTGGCAAACTATCAATAGTAGGAGATGAGATCAGAGAGGTAAGGGGAAGGCCAAAATGGGGGCAGATCACATACGACTTTGTAGAATTGGACTAGAGGTGCTGAAATCTTGCTTCTCCAAGATCAGAACTGTTCAAGACCAAGGTCAGGTTGAACCTCCCAGGATCCATCACATAAAAGCACTTCTGTGAGGGGTGAAGAGGTTGAGAACCAGATAAGTCCTATCAGCTAATCCTCAGGGGAAAAAATTGCATAGGAAACAAAATGTGTCATCAGCCCCCCCTTCCCCTTCTTCTGGGGTCCTCTCCTGCTACCCTCTGCCCAGTAGCCAAAGGAACACATTTTCTGTCCTATTTTCTGTAGAAAGCTAAAGCATTCACTTTGCTGGCTTAATGTGGAGCTAAGGTTATTTAAATTATAATGAGGGCAGACTAAGAAGTCCTCAGTATGTAACGGAACATAATGATGGAATGAGAAACATTGGAGCTGACAGGTTTGGGCAGGGATCTGGTTATCTTTAGCTGGTTCACTATTGGCAGCTCCCTGTGTGAGTAGTAACTGATATCCAAATAAAGCTCCCAATTTTAGAGTCTTTCTCTCTATGACTATGTGAGTATATGTGGTTTATTATACACATACTTATAGTTAACTCTGTTTGTTGAAGTAAAATTCTAAGTGCAATTAAACTTTTAAAGAAAGATAATAAAAACAAAATGAAGTCTAAATTTAAGTGAAACATAAGTGATCTCCTACATTCTAATTCTGGGTTGTCCACCCCTTTCCGTTATGCATTTTGTAAACCAGTTTTCAGGCAAGATCTGACACCTACATAAGTGCTAGAGGAAGGGAACTTCTGGAACTGGACGGAGTTCAGTGGGGACATTTATAGACCAACTTCCATTTGCCTAAAGTGACTCAGCTTACTCAGTTTTAATTATTTCAAAATCCTCAGCACCGTCTCTTCTAGCTAGGGTGCATTCCTGGTTCTTTACATACATGATAGGCAGCAAAGGTGGGATAGATGACACAAGTTTCTTTGTTGTTTCCCCTGGAAAACATTACCTCTTGAGTGGGGGGGAGTCAGAACTCTCTAGGAATGAAGTGATATCCTATTTCATATTCATTATAAGCCCAATCCAGGCTTCCACGAGTCTAAATTCAGTTGTTCAGCCACTGCTTAGCACAGCTAGTTTATCAAACAGGGTATTGTGCAGTCTAAATAGAAACAAAAAGCTTTTTGATTTGGGCAGTTCTCATGAGAGCTCATTGAATTTATTGTGATATTTCTCTACACAGAAAGGAACCAGATTAGTATCCGATAACAGATCAGCACATTTATAAATGCTGAATGCTGAGCTGTGGGCACCATGTGATTGGATACAGAATTTGTAATTATTTTTGCTTTATCGTGTTTGCTGCAAGGACAGGGTGAGTTTACGAGGCACTGATCTCATCTGCAGGGGCCTGGGATAGCAGCCAGTCACTGTGGGTGCACACCAGCCCCACACGGAGCTGGATGCAAGCAGCTCCCAAGAGGCTGTGCAGGCAGGTGTCAGCACTAAATGTGCAGACTCAGAGCAGAAGATGGGGGATGGAGGATGCGTGTGCCTTAGTGGGTTAATCTGTACTTGAGCTGACAGGTGTCCCTATCACCCCTGGGGCAAGATATCCATCCACATATGGCACCACAGTTGAGGAGGAAAGGGGAGCCGTGGGAATTGTTCAGGAGGCAAGTGTCAAGGCAACTGACTCTGAATATTTGCCTGAATGATCAGACTGAAAACCAGGGAGACTTTTCTTTTTTTAGATTTGAAAGAATTTAATGACACAGCATATATTTAACAGGTAGGGTAAAAGTTGAGAGGTTCAGGTCATGTAACTGAGTACTAAGCCTGAATAACCACCTCTCTGCTCAGGCCCAGCCTCTGGAGTTCATTCCTATCAATACCATTTTGATTGTGCAGTAAGATGAAAATTTGTCATTACAATCATTACAGTGACAGAGAAATTCACACTATGTATCAAACAGCAAGGTAATGAAGCAAATTATTAACACAGTATAGCAACGCACAAGCAAGTAATCATTAGGGTAACATTACTTTGTCCAGTAAATGTTTCTTTTCTACTTACTAATGACTTAAACTGTTATTATACAGCTAGTTTTATTATACTTTGTACTAGAATTATCTCAAACATATAATATAATGTATTTCAGGAAAAAAATCGAAATTACAGATTATTTAAAACAGTATCAGTTTTCTATTCCTTCTTGTATACTGACATTCTTAACTGTTGTCAGAGCTGATGCAGAAAAGTCACATCAAGAGACAGTGTTAGTCACTCAGAGGCAAGAAGAGGTTCATTTTCCTGGAGGTGAGTTAGACTGACAATACTTGTGGTTTTTATGCTGTTAAAAACAATACAAAACAAGACATACACACACACACTTTTTATTGAAGTATATACAGAAAAGTACACATTTAATAAGGATACAGTGAGAGGAATATTTCCAGACTGAGCTACTTATGTAACCACACCAAGAGTCATTATCAGTATGTCCCTTTCCAGCATTACAATTCCCAACAAAACCACTATCCCAGCTTCTAATAATATCCATTAGTTTTAGTTGCTTTGACATTTAATGTAAATGGTATCAAACAGTGTATCATCTTTTGTGCTTGGCTTCTTTCACTCAACATTATTTTTGTGAGCTACATCCATTTCTTTGCATGTTTGTTCTTGTTGCTGTAGAGTACTCTCTCACATGAACATATCTCAATTTTTAATATCCATTTAGGGAAATAAGGGACACTTGGGCAGTTTTTTTTTTTTCTTGTTAACCTCCCTTAACTTTATTAGCACTCCTCACCCCCACTCTGCTCCTCCAGAACCAGACGTTTCCTTTGGGCACTTTCTAATCTGTATTTTTAATAGAACTTTCATGAACATTCTAGTACATTCTTTGGGTGACTACATGTATGTGTTTCTGTTGGGTATACACCTAGAAATGGAATTACTAAGTCATAGTAAAGTGCATCTTCAACTTTGATAGAAACTGCCAGTTTCTAAAGTGTTATACCAACTTTCGTCTGTTTTTTATACCTGTGAGTGGCACAAAAATTTCCACTTAGCTCTTGCCTGAAGTACTTCCTTTCTTCCTTCTTGTCTTAAAGTGTCTGTGTTTTCCGTAACAGCAAGGCTTTCTGCCAAGTCCCAAGAAGTAGAGGTTGTAGAATAACAGAAAGGAGGAAATTAGGGAACAAGCCTCAGAATTTAAAAATTACCTGAGATTGTCATATGACTCGGGCCCTAAGTCTCTTTAGCTCTCATTCTCTCATCCAAGTACCAGCTCCTATTTAACTCTATGCTCCACTCAAGAATCTGACCCTAATTCTCACTTTCCCCAAAGCTCCCAATCACCTCAGACTTCTGCACCAAGTCATAGAAAATGGATCTTTGGGCCCCTTGTGCATTGGGAGTTGGTTCTGTAGTATCTGAAGTTTGACCTTCTTGTCATATTTTCTCAAGGAAATAGTGTTAGGTGACTGGGTTGAACTCTACAGCTGGGATAGTAACATAATGTTTGATAAGCCTTTTAGGGCTGTCTGTAATCTAATCTTCATATATCACATTACACCCACAGGAAAAGCAGTTTTAACAACTGACTATTTTTTTTTAAGCACTGGGAATCCAGATGGATAATAAATTGGGAACCCCTTGTATTTCTATATCAAACCTCAGTGTTCTTAATTTATAATAATTAGAAGCCACAAATAAATTAATGGACTGCTGAAGGCTGTCTTCCTAATGAGAGCCAATTGTATAAAAATCTGAGTTATCAGATGTGAGAACACATTCTGTGAGCATTTGGAAAAGAAGGCAATATCTCTGTGCTTGACCCTAGGGCATGTGGCTAAGATCAGCCCCTGAGCTGGTCTCTGATTACACAGATTCATCTATTAGCCTTCTGCCATTAATCTCATTTCTCACAGAGAAGGGAGTTCCAACTGTAGGGTTTTCAACTGTTTTTCTGGAGGAAGAGGTCCTTTATGACATTAAACAATGCATACCTTCCCACAGGGTAGAGTCCCTTGCTGAGTGCACATGCCAGTTTTACTTGATGAACCACACAGTACTGAAGAGACCACAACTACACTGTTTATTTTATTAAAATCTCCACTATTGTAGCTCCTATTGCATTACTCTAATGTTGAAAATTAAAGTTATATAATTCAGTTAACTGCTGATCTCCAACTGTTAAAAAACAAAACAAAACAGAACAAAAACCTAACTAAAGCTAGTCAGTTGTATCTAGGTTGGATAGACCCATAACCACTTCTGACTCATTGGAGAAAACTGCTGACTGAGAGTTTGTGCATGCTTGGGAATGAGTGCTTGAAATAATACAATTGTATGTTTACATTTTACATGTGATGTCCAGTATTAGCTCTGATTATACTCATCTATTACTTTGAATTACATCTATTAAATTAATCCTCTGGGGGAGGATTCTGGGAAGATGATGAAGTAAGAAGCATCAGGAATCCATGTCCCCAACCAGACAACAATAGCACTGGCAGAATATGTCAGATGTAACTATTGTGGAACTCTGCAGTCTACTGAAGGCTTAGCTTGGCAGCAGTCACCCATCCCCCAAACCCCAGGTGTGGCAGGCAGCTGTACATATGCTCCTGAATCAGCTTGCGTGTAGTTTTGGGAAGCCAGAGTGGGAAATAAGACCCTCTCCTTCAAATACGTAAGATCAGTGATCTGATCACTGATTGCTGCTTCTGATTTTAGAGGTAGAGTCACAGAAGCAGGCAACAGTTTTGTTGCATCTCCTCCCATTGTTTCAAGACCCTTCCCCTCAGGCTGAATTGACTTCTAGGGGATTTAAGGGGCCAACACCTGCCCTCCCCACTTTCATTTTTCTCTTTTCCCCCATTAGGATCCAGATGTTAAAGACATTCAAAAGCAGCTGCATATATAGAGGAAATTAGAAAGTCACCGCCCATGCCCTGGGACAGGCATAGGCTCAGAAAAGACATGAAAAGACCTTAAGTTTATACCTCAGGCTAATCCTTGGCACAGAGACACACTAAAGCAACCAAAATAAAACAACAACAGCAAACAACATTGAAGGAAGGGGGAAAATTTGATTTCCAGAATTACCAGATTATTAGATTCAAATGTTTCATTTTCAACAAAAAATCACAAAGAAACAAGAAAGTATGTCTCATTCAAAGGAAAAAATAAACCAGCAGAAACTGTCCTTGAGAAAGACCTGATGGCAGATTTACTAGATAAAGAACTGTCTGAAAGATGCTAAAAGAGCTAAAGGAAGACATGGAGGACGTAAAGAAAAATGATGTATAACAAAAGGGAAATATCAATAAAGAGATGAAAAACCTAAGAAGAATCCCAAAAGAAATTCTGTAGCTGAAAAGTACAATAACTGAAATGAAAAATATTCATTAGAGGAATTCATAGACAAATTTGAGCAGGCTATTAAAGAGTCAGCCAACTTGAAGACAGGACAACGGAAATTATCAAGTCTGAAGAATTGAAAGAAAATGATCAAAGAAAAGTGAACAGAACCTATACAGAACACCATCAGGTAGACCAACATACGCATTTGGGAGTCCCAGAAAGAAAAGAGAGTGAAAGAGTTAGAGAGAATATTTGAAGAAATAGTGGCTAAAATTTCTTAAATTTGATACAATACATTAATATGAACATCTGAGAATCTCCTCAAACTCCAAGTAAGATGAACACAAAGAGATCCACAGCAAAACACATTATAACTAAACTGTCAAAACCAAAGACAGGGCTTCCCTGGTGGCGCAGTGGTTGAGAGTCCACCTGCTGATGCAGGAGACATGGGTTCATGCCCCGGTCCGGGAAGATCCCACATGCCGTGGAGCGGCTGGGCCCATGAGCCGTGGCCGCTGGGCCTGCTCATCTGGAGCCTGTGCTCCGCAATGGGAGAGGCCACAGCAGTGAGCGGCCCGCGTACTGCAAAAAAAAAAAAAAAAAAAAACTAAAGACAGAGAAACTTAAAAGCAGGGAGAGAGAAGTGACTCTTCACGTACAAGAGATCCTTAATAAGATAATCAGCAGATTTCTCATCAGAAACTTTGGAAGCCAAAAGACAATGGACTGATATATTTATAGTGCTAAGAGGGGAAAAAAGCCAACAAGAATCATATATATGGCCAAACTGTGCTTCAAAAATGAGAGAGCAATCAAGACCTTCCTAGATAAGCAAAAGCCAAGGAGTTGGTTACCACTAGATCTGAACTGCAAGAAATGCTCAAGAGAGTCCTACAGTGTGAAATGAAAGGATACTGGACTGTAACTTGAACTTGTATAAAGAAGTAAAGATTGAAGTAAAAGTAAACACACGGGCAATTATAGAATCTGGTATCATTGTAACTTTGGTTTGTAACTCCACATTTACTCCTTACATAATTTAACAGACTCATTCATTAAAAAACAATTAGTTTATGTTTTTGGACACACTATATAAAGATGTAATTTTGTGACATCAACAACTGAAGGGCTGGGGATGGAGCTAAAAGAAGCAGTTTTTGTACGGTATTGAAGTTATGGTAGTATAAATTCAAATTAGAGTGTTATAACTTTAGGATATTAAATGTAATCCCCATGGTAACCACAAAGAAAATAACTACAGAATATACACAGAAGGAAATGTGAAGGGAATTAAAATGTTTCACTATAAAAAAATCAACACTAAAGAAGACAATAATGCAGGATATGAGGGGAAAAAGCTATAAAGCAAATAGAGAAAAACAGCAAAATAAAGTCCCTTCATATCTTTAAATATAAGTGAATTAAACTCTCCAATTAAAAAACAGAGATTGGCAGAATGAATTTTTTTTAGAATGGTGATTCAACTATATGCTGTTTACAAGAGACTCACTTTAGATATAAGGACACAAATTGGTTAAAAGTGAAAGAATGTAAAAAATATATTCTATGCAAATAGTAACCAAAAGAGAGATACAGTAAGTCCCCTTACAAACAAGTTCCATTCTGAGAGTGTGTTCACAAGTCCAATTTGTTCATAAGTCTAACAAAGTTAGCCTAGGTACCCAACTAACACAGTCAGCTATATAGTACTGTACTGTAATAGATTTATAGTACTTTTCACACAAATAATACATAAAAAACAAACACAAAAAATAAAGAAAGCATTTTTAATCTTACAGTACAGTACCTTGAAAAGTACAGTAATACAGTACAAGGGCTTGCAAACAGGGGCTGACATCAAGTGAACAGGCAAGAAAAGTTACTGACTGGAGGAGGGAGAGGAGTGTCAGCAAAAGGAGATGGAGGGCTAGCTGTAATTTCACTCACTCACATCCTGGGCTTGAAATAAAGATACTGTACTACTGTACTCCATACAGTACTGTAAGTAAAGTACACAAAACACAACCACCTGTAGAAGATGCACGCACATGACAATGTATGCCAGACACGTGAACTAACTTACATGATTGGACATGCGAACACACTTTCACATCTTTGAAAGTTCAAATCTTGAATGTTCATATGTAGGGGACTTACCGTATATACAATGGAACATTATTCAGCCTTAAAAATGAAGGAAATTTTGATATATGCTACAAATATGGTTGAATCTTGAGGACATTATGCTAAGTGAAGTAAGCTAATCAGAAAAATACAAACACTGTACAATTTCATTTATATGAGGTACTTACAGTAGTCAGAATCAGGGATAGAAAGTAGAATTATGGTTTCTAGGGACTTGAAGGAGGGAGGAATGCGGAGTTCTTATCTAATGGGTATAGAGTTTCAGATTTGAGAGATGGTAAGTGTTCTGGTGGTGATGGTTGGACAACAGTTTGGATGTATTTAATGCCACTGAGGTGTACATTTAAAAATGGTTAAGATGGAAAATTTGTGTTGAGTGTATTTTAGCACAATAAAGAAATTGAAAAAAAGATACTCTCTGATTTTGTTCTTGACTGTTAAACAATGAATTTCATTATCCTTTCTGCAGATAAAATCTATTTTATTTTATTGAAATCAATGTGGTTTTAGTTGCAGACGTAGTAGTGGGTTGAACAGATTTCATATTGACCCCAAGACAAATCTGTACAGATGCTTTTATGAACAAATTCTTGTTATTAGCTTTTTGAATAAACATTTTGCTCTTTCCCATAAATTTTGAGGTCCCAGGAGGAAAATTGTTTATATTTCTGGTGAACCATAGCTCTGCTTAAGTGTAATCTCCTTGCTTCTTTAAAAAAATTGCTGGAATTAACAGAGAAAATGTGCTCTTAAAAATCAACCATGGAAGTTTTACTGTGTCCTTTATAGGTAAAGAATTAAGGAAAGAACCAGAGACAGGATCCTTGACCCTGGGGAACTTATATCTAGCTGGCATATGGTTTTAATTAGAGCTCTTCAGTTTTAGTGGCAGAAATCCCATTTAAGTGGACTTAAGGAATGTCAGAAATGGATTGCTTGGCTCTGGTGGACATCCCCTCTGCACCCAACACTTCCGTTCTCACTGGCCTGACTGCTGACGTCCAGCACCTGTGACTCTTTACCTGCAGGCTCCTTTGGCCTTGAGTGGGAGAGGCTGGAAGTGCTCTAGAATTAATAATTAGGAGCATTCATCCACCAGCGACAGGAGTTGGTGGATAAACACCCCAGCTCCCTTGCCTCTCAGGCAGGAGAACAGAAGCATGTGTTCTATATTGGAGTTCCCCAGTAGGAGTTGGTTCCTGTTGCCCAGAATGACAGCTTGTTTGTTAATGTACCCTTAATTGGCTTTTTTTTAATCTTGCCTGTCTCACTAAACTACTCACCTGCCAGTATTTTCTGGGCTCAATCCCTACACAAACTACTTGCACTATCATCCTTATCTCCGGGACTACTGCTGGGTGAACTCACACTAAAATAATTGGCTTTTCTAAGTGAGAAGTCCAATGGTAAATTTCGGGACACTGCCGCATCCAGGGGTTTAAATGATATCATTGAGAATGTATGTCTCCTGTTCAGCTCTTCAATCCTTTATCCTAGCTCCATTCTCACTCACTGGCTTCCATCAAGGGGACAAGATAGTTGCCAGCAGTCCATCTCTGGACCATATTCTCTCAGCAACACCAACCCAAAAGAGCTATTCTTCTGTAGATTTTCTGATAAAAATTGGCATGATTTAATTGCCCTGAATTTAGTTCCTGCCTAACTCTAATTTACTCAGTATGAGACATGGGATGGAATATGCTGACTGGTTTATACCTAGGTTAAGTATTTAACTCTGGAGCCAAAGTCAGGTCAGGCCAATCCATACCACATTCTCTGTAAATGGATCAATGGGTTTTCCAAGGGAAAATCAGGCTGCTATTTAGAGGAAAAAGATAATGGATAATAGAAAGGTAAAAATTATAAGGAAGCAAGATATTTATATTTCATAACAAAGTACAAAGCAAATATGGATGCCAAATATGGATGACCTTAAAAGGGAGGATTACTACCCAGAACTGAGGAATTGCACCAGGCAGAGGAAGAGAAAGAGTGCTAATAATTCCTATTAATCAATTGCTATGGACTTAACTGTGCCCCCACCCATTCATATGTTGAAATTCTAACTCCCAGTGTGATATTTGGAGATAGGACCTTTGGGAGGTAATTAAGGTTAGATAAGGTTAGGAGGGTGGGACCCTCACGATATGATTGACAACCTTATAAGAAGAGACACCAGAGCCTCCTTCCCTCTCTTTTTCTCTCTCTCTCTGTCACTGTCATGTGAGGATGCAATGAGAAGGTAGCCATCTACAAGCCAGAAGGAGCACTATCACCAGAACCCAACCATGCTGGCATGCTGATCTCAGACTTTCAACCTCCCTAGCTGTGAGGAAATAATTTCTGTTGTTTTAAGCCACCCAGTCTAGGCTATTTTGTTATGCTAGCCCACACTGATTACATGACACATCGATCAATGGCCTCCAGCTCTGAACCATGACCAATATTACATGTCTGAAATATCATTTGGTAAATATCATTTGAAATGAGACATAGAAAAACTCCACCAAAGGTAGCCAATGGCATGCTCTAGTCCTGTTGGAAGAGAGCCGTCAATACACATTTTATATTTTGAGCAGAGTATAGTGAAACATGCTTTTTTAGGCAGCAAAAACATCGAAGAGTCTACGGCACACTTTAATTATTTGGTAACGTAAATTAATTTACTTATTTTGTAAGATCTGATGGATCAGAGTTAATGCAATGTGTAAAATACTATTAAGGGTAGTACTTATGTGATAGAGATTGTGAAATCCACAAGATACTTTGACATAATTTTTACCTCTCTCTGTCCTATGTGTTGAAGCAGGAAAACTGAGAGCGTCTTCCTCTGACAATCTGATGATCCCCTTTGGTGCCTGTCATTCTTGACTGAACTGAGCAAGATCTTTGCTGAAAGGAAAGTTCTATGGTCTGAATATTTGTGTTCCCCCACGCCCCGCAAATCCATATGTTGAAACCCTAACCCTCCACGGTGATGGTATTAGGTGATTAATCACATTTGGAAGTTAATTAAGTCATGAGGACAGAGCCCTCATGGATGGGATTAGTGTCCTCATAAAACAGACCCAAGAGGGGCTTCCCTGGTGGCACAGTGGTTGAGAGTCTGCCTGCCGATGCAGGGGACACGGGTTCGTGCCTCGGTCTGGGAAGATCCCACATGCCGCAGAGCAGCTGGGCCCGTGAGCCATGGCCGCTGAGCCTGCGGGTCCAGAGCCTGTGCTCCACAACGGGAGAGGCCACAACAGTGAGAGACCTGCGTACCGCAAAAAAAAAAAAAAAAAAAAAAGAGAGAGAAACCCAAGAAAGCCCTCTTGTCCCTTCTGCCATGAGGGAACACTGTGAGAAGATATTGGTCTACGTGGAAGGGTGTTCTCACTGGACACCAAATCTGCATGTGTCATGATCTTGGACTTTGCAACCTCCAGGACTGTGAGAAGTAAATGTTCATCGTTTTTAAGCCACCAGTTTAATAGTATTTTGGTATAACAGCCTTAGTGAACTAAGACAGTATACTGAATTTCCTAGCATCAGAAATTTTGATCTCTTATCTGTTAAAGGGGGAAACTGATATCACCTGATAAATTTGTTGTAGTAGAAATATGGAATTAACTTATGTATTTGTAACTCATTTTCATAAAGGAGTTGTCATTCCTTGTACCTAAAGACATAGAAATAACTATTAAAAACTTAAATAGGGCTTCCCTGGTGGTGCAGTGGTTGAGAGTCTGCCTGCCAATGCAGGCGACACGGGTTCGCGCCCCGGTCCGGGAAGATCCCACATGCCGCGGAGCGGCTGGGCCCGTGAGCCATGGCCGCTGAGCCTGCGCGTCCGGAGCCTGTGCTCTGCAGCGGGAGAGGCCACAAGAGTGAGAGGCCCGCGCACCGCAAACAAAACAAAACAAAACAAAACAAAAAACTTAAATAGAAAATGTGTTTCAAGACAAAGAGTAGATATAAAATATGCTTACCGGGGAAGTTAAAATAATTGCCATGACTTGAATTCAAATTTGACTTTGAGGTTTTTGGTTGTTAAGGCAAATAGGGAAGATGGCAAATATTACATTACCAAAATAATCCTCAAGGGAGACTGTATGTCTGTGTGTGTGTATGTGTGTGCTTTTGTGTTCCGTAAGTCTTGAGTCAGCTTTGGGTGCTGAGTATTCTTAGTATTCGGCAATGGGGCAATGTGCTCATTGTTTTTGTTTGTTTTCCATCAGTATTTGCATGTTCTGTTTTAGTTTATATTTTTTTTTACTATCTTCTTGCTCAGGCTTATTCCTGAGTCCTAGTCCCACTCTTCTATGGCCCATACACATCCACTTTAATGTGATTGATTGTTTGGTGTCTTTCCACACATGCAGAAATATGTGTTATTTAGCTATTGCTGTAAGACTTTTGAGAAAGGCAAAAAGTACACCATTAAAACATGATTACGGAAAAGCTCTTCTGTTAGGGGAAAAGGTAATTTGGGCCAAGTGTTACAGATATCCAGTGGTCCTTTTTGATTCAAAGAGAGAAATTAGAGTAGTTAGAAAAATGGATGTTCAAGGTCTCTCCAAGTACCATTTTGCTCATATAGGCCTTTTTTATTTTTAAGAAAGGAATAGCTAAAATATCATCACAGAAGATTATAAAACTCAAATTACAGCCTGGAGTGTTGCTATTTTCTATCAATATTTCTATATAATTGCTCTCTGTGTGTATAGGGAGAACACCAAGTGTATTAAAAAAGGAAAGGATTTGGACAGACCTGTGTTCAAATCATGGCTCTGTCATTTACGAACTGCATGAACCTATGGTCTGTAACATTCTTCAGATCTCTAAGCCTCACTAGCCTCACTTATAAGGCTGGTTTGATAACACCTTTCACAAATTTGTGAGGATTAAATGTGATCATGAATTTATATACAACATCTGATAGCTCACAGCTCAATACGTATTTTTAAATGAATAAACGACCCTCAGAGAATATGATTATGATGATGGCAATGATGATTTTTTTAAAGAAAAATACTGACTTAAGGACAGAAACAGGTACAGAATAGTAATTAAATAACAATTTCAACAGACCTATAAGAATCTGGTTTGTCATCATCAAAAATATTTTTAAGCAAGGAGAGACCATAGAAGCCAAGCTTAACTCAGAGAGCTGGTATATTCCTACTAGTAAAAATTGGTCCAACGGTTCATTTTCTACTTTGAAGTAATTGAAAAGAAATAGAATGATTAATTTTTCTCAAAAAGAAAGAAATATGCAATCATGAAGTGAGTTTCCTCTATATTTCTTTGTGGGAAAATCGTATGACCTTTTGCTTCTCTGTCCCCCTGGGGAACAGGAAATATGTTTTTGGTGGCTCTGGGCCATTTTACTTTATTCCTTACAAGGAAGAAATTCAAACTAGAAAATTTTCTCAAGAATTCAGGCTGCTCTTTGAATAGCTAAAACATACTTGTTTGTGGTTTATTTCTTCTCAAATATCTGTTACATATATTAAGCAAATCCATTGCTTTAAGAAGAGAGAGACAAAGTCATTCAGAAAGGCTGACAATAAAAGAAAGAACAAAGTCAATCTAGGCAAATGCAAAAAAAAAAGAAAGCAAGGATTGTCATATGTCATATTTGTCATATGTCATGAAATATGTCATATTTCAGTCAAATCTGAATTTAGAGCCAAATGAATTAAATGAAGCAACAGAGGGAATTTTAGTGATATACATTATGATCCATGATGAAGAATAAGTATGCATCAACTAACCTAGCATCACATAAAGCAGAAGTTAAAAACTACCAGAAGTACAAGGAGAAATAGATGGAAACACAACTGTAACAGTCTCTTATAGCACATGACCAATCAATTCACCAAAAAAAAAAAAAAAAAAAGATATGAAAAACCTAACTATAAAACAATTTCAGAAATTGGCCATTAATTTTGCTACAAAGAAAATCATAATTAATTTCCAAAGATAGAAAGAGTACAGAGATCGTTCTCTAATCAGATTGTAATAAAACAAGAAATTAATCACAAAACAACAAAATATTAAGACAATGTGGTCTGAAAGTTCATATAAATCTCAGATAAAAAAGGAAATCAAAACCCACATTAAAGAATTTCTCTAAAATATTATTACTAAGACTATAAACATCTGAAGCTATGGGATAATTCTAAAGTGTTTTAGAAAAAATTCACAGTCCTAATAATTATGCCGATAAACAAGAATAAATGCAAATGAACAAATAAGTGACATAGCTAATTCAGGAAATTAAAAACAATAAAAGAATGAACTAAATAAACTTAAAAAACAGAAAGAAATTACTACTAATAAATGAGAAATAAAAAAATACTTGAAAAATAGAAAATTAATAAGTCAAAATTCTGGTTATTTACAAAAATGAGATAAACATGTTCAAAAGTCAACATGTTCATTCACCAAAGAATACAAAGTTGGTTTAATATTAGAAAATTATTAATTTAATTTATGCTTTCATAGATGATCATATCATCATATGCAAAAAATATGTTTGATAAGATTCAATTCCCAGTCAAGATAAAAAAAAAAAGTTCTTGGTAAACCAGGAATGGGAAGAAAACTTTCTTTAGCCAGATAAAAGGTCTCCAGAGACACCTCAGCCAACACCATAATTAATGGTGACATATTGAAACCATTCCATTTTAGATTAAGAATAAAGCAAGGATGTCTTTTATCACTATTCTTCTTCAACATTCTACTGGTTATCCCAGTCAATGCAGAATAATAGGAAAAAAATATTGACAAATATCCAGCCTAGAAAGGATGACGTGACAGTATGATAGCCTGGGAGGCCCTGACTTTCTAGTCCTGGGTCCTACCTCTGACCTCATTCTTTGTGTTCTGCCCAGGCTTACTGCCCTCTTGCTGTTCCTCTAAGAAACCAGTCACGCTCATAATTCAGAGCCTGTGCACTTGCTGTTCCCTCGGCCTAAGGTTCTCTGTGTAACTCCTTCAGATTCTTGCAAAAATGTCTGTTTCTCAGGGTGACCTTCTCTGACCACACTATTTAAAAATTAAACCACCTTCTCCCTTCCTCTTCCTTCTAGCATTCCCCTTCTCCCTTCCTTTCTTTATTTTCTCCAAAGCATTTCTTGCCATCTAACAGCCGTTTATTATCTATTATTTATTGTCTGTCTCTCCTTAAGAGAATATAAACTCCATTTAAGCTGTTTTTTTTTCTTTTTTATTCATTACTAAATTCACCTTGAACGGTGCCTGGAACAGAGAAGGCATTAAATATTTATTATATAAATGAATGAAATCTAGAAAATCTAAAAGATTCTATATTAGAATGAATAAGAGTTTAGAAAAATTGCTTAAAACAGAATCAATATAGAAAGTTACCTGAATTTCTCTACAACACCCCAGTCAGCTAGAAAATATAATTTGGAAAAAAATTACTTTTTTATAAAAGTAACAACAAATTTAAGAGACCTAGGACTTTTAAGTTAAAAACTGTAAACTAGTGTTAAAGGCATAAAATAAGACTGAAATAAATGGATTAATAGATCATGTTCTTGGATAGAAACTCAACATGATAAAGATTTCATCTTTCTCCAAACTGATCTTCAGTTTCAAAGCAATTCCAATAAAAGTTTCAACAGGGTTCTTTTTGTGGAAATATGACAAGTTGATTTTAACATTTTAATATGGAAGACAAAAGGGCCATGAACAACCACTCCTAAGGAAAAAGACAGACCGTGGGACCTTCCTTATCAGAAACCATGATAAAGCTATTGTAATTAAGACAGTATGATATTGGTGCATGGAGAGCCAAGTAGAAAAATAGAACTGAGGGGAGATGCCAGAAACTAACTTAAACACATATCGAAGTAGATTTATGATGTAGTGGATAATGCAGATTCATGAGTCAAGGAGATAATTGATTTTAATGTAGTTGAATTTACCAATATTTTTCTGATAATACTTGTGCTTCTGGTGTCCTGTTAAAGAAATCCTTTAAGACTGTAATGATAAAGATATTCTCCTAAATTACCTTTAAAACTTTTATAGTTTTTCCTTATATATACATCTTTAATCCACTTGAAACTGAGATTTTGTTCATAACGTAAGGTTGGAACCCACTTTTATTTATTTGTTTGTTTATCTCGCAAGAAGAATCAATTGTTGCAGCCCTTCTTTGCCTCACTGATTTGCAATACCCATTCTGTCATAAATCAGGTTTCTGCATGTCTGTGGTATGTTTCCTGGGCTCTCTATTCTGTCCTGTATAAATATGAAGATGCCTTAGAAATGCAAATTAATTAAAAGGCCAGATAATATCAGGTGTTTGCACAGATACGAAACAGAGATGTTTAACCATTGCTGGTGAGAGTGTAAACTAATAGGATTATCTTATAAAAGTTTGGCATTGCCTAGTAAATTTGAATATTCTGACCCAGCAATTCAATTCCTAGATATATTCCTTAGGAGAACTCTTGCACATGTACATCAGGGATGTGGAAATAATGTCCACAATAGCATTGTTTGTTAACCAAAAACCTGGAAGTAAACCAAATCCCTGATAACCTGAATAAATAACTTATATTTGTATCATAGAAGAAACACAGCAATGGAACTGAGCTAACTTCCGTTACTTGAGTCAACATGGAGAAATCTCAAAAATACATCATTAGGGAAAGAAGCAGTCACTGTAGAATACATAAATTATAAAGTATGAAGAATAGATGATTAGGAATATACACAGAAGTGATAAAACTATAAAGGAACACAAGGGAATGATTAATTTAAAATGCAGGATGATGGTTATTTCTGGGGTTGTTTGGGATGAGAGGGGGATGTGTTCAAGGGGTATCTAGAATTTATGGTGGATACATGCTTTTAAAAAATTATTCTTTATACCTATACATCTGTATGATTTTTATATGTGTGATATGTTCTACAATAACAATACTTTAAAAAGGAAGTGACGGGCTTCCCTGGTGGCGCAGTGGTTGAGAGTCCGCCTGCCGATGCAGGGGACACGGGTTCGTAACCCGGTCCGGGAAGATCCCACATGCCGCGGAGCGGCTCGGCCCGTGAGCCATGGCCGCTGAGCCTGCGCGTCCAGAGCCTGTGCTCCGCAACGGGAGAGGCCACAACAGTGAGAGGCCCGCGTACCACAAAAAAAAAAAACAAAACCCAAAAAACAAAAAAAGGAAGTGACTATAATGCAATAGATGAATCTTACGTAAGAGTTATTTTTTAAAATGTATCATGGAAGGAGATTGGAATAATTCAATAAACAATTGTTTAGAAAGCAAATCAAGGTTTGTAGTGGGCAAGTTTAAGCCAGGAACCAGGGCAAAGGGAACTGGATGGTTTTATGGTCAGGGTCAGGACACTGAGAGAGCCAAGTGACTCTCAGGACAACAGACTGGATGTCAGAGGACAAATGACCCCCATGTAGTATTAATGATGCACTGGCAATTTTATTACTTAATTCTGGTGTGTGCAGTCTGCATGAGGAGGACCACTCATCCTTCTGAGGGTATTGATGATTAAAATAGCACTCCTTATTTATTCCAACATAATTTAAAAGCTAGTTATAAATCCCATGTTTGCACAATTATTTTCATTGGTTTCATTTTTCAGTGGATTGCTTTAGAGAAAGCCACCTTAAACTTCTCCATAAAATTTCTCCAAACTATATTATAAAATTAGTTGTGTCTTATATTTCCACAAGGTTATGAACAATCTTGTTTGATTTTTTTATTAACAAAAAGTTATTCCCTCAGGGCCCCTAAATTTAGTCGTCTATTTATGGTTCTCAGCTTGGTTTATTCCTCGCAGTAAGTAAATTCAGCTGTTACCCATTTCCTTGAGATAGCAGTAAACTTGATCTGTAGCATAGGAATATTTGATTGAAAGATTTTCTTCTCAAACAAAAAAGAAGTTAAAAAAATCTCAATTGTTCCTCTCCAAAGACAGGTTAAACTTGGCACTGGACTCGTTTTTTTGTAAATAATTTGTGTGCCTCAGCACTATAAATGAAGAAATATGTATAGAGCTGCTCTTCCTAGTCTTCAAACATCTGCTTCTCCAGGGCTTGTCAATCCTGTTCCCCTAGGAGGAGGAGGACATGATGTTGTAGTTCTCTCTCTCCTTCCCCTACTATCCTCTCACTTTCCTCCAAATCATTTATCACAAGGTTGTAAATCTCCCTTCACTTATCTTCCACTCACTTTCTGCGGGAGTAGTCCAAGTATTGGACTAAATTTATGGACTCTAAGAGTTCCAATGATACTGAAGCCCCCAGGCAGTCACTGATGTTTTCTCAATTTCACTCAGAAGTTGGGTACAGACATCATGTATACTCCTTGCCAGCTCCTTGGGGCTCTTTTTTCTGAATTCCTTTAGTCTTGGCCCCTTAGTTTTCTGGGAACTCTTTCAGGACACAGTGGGCAGAGTAAACAACAAAGAATGGAACTAAGTGCACGTTCTGATTCTGAGAAAGCCCCTCCTCTGTGGCAAGAATTCAAGCACGAGGATACAGGTGGGAGAGGGTGTGGAGAAGAGAGCACATTGTTTACCAGCTCTCTGCAATGTTGAAGAAAATTACTTCAGATATTGGCAGAAATAGAGATTTCTTTAGTGCATTGGGTCCACATAGATACTTTTCTTTTTTTTTCATTTGAGAATTTGGACTGTTTCTTCAAGGTAGATTACCAGACTTATTTACTGAATTTTCAGCATCCATACTTAGCACACTTACAATAGTCCTTGTAACATGAGCATCCTTGCTCTGCAAGGAAAATCTGTAAGGAAAGTTTGAATTGGTCAAGTGATAAAATCTACTCTGAAAAAAGATAACGTTTCATGAATTCCGTCATTTGATGCTGAAAACATGAATAAGTGATTTTAGTCTCTGGCACTATTCACAAATAGTTTATGTCCAAAGCATAGATGGATTATCAATGAATTTTTAGCGCAAGTCACACAATGCTGCTGGCAGAAATTCACTCAAAAAAACCGTGTGTCTCTGACAGTGTGTTGCTAGGAATTCTATCACAGATTATTATGAGGTGATGTGATGGGAAAAACATAAACCTAACATGAAAAATAAATTCATTCTATAATAAGTCCAGAGAAGCTTAAATAAAACCAGGCAATAAATGTGATAAAACATGAAATTTATTTAGTTCCTAAGAACCAGGCTGTCAAGTTTCCAGGAACAAATCTTAGAATGTGAAAATCAACTTTCTTAAAAAATAATTTAAGAAATAATAAAATAAAAACTGATTTTGTTAACTAGCTCTATTAAATAAAACCAAAATTATTTATCAATTTACCCTAAATTAACAAAACCAATGTCGCACTTATTACCACATGAAATACCTTAAATAAAGATTCCCCTATTTTAAATTCCCTTTTCATTTAGTTTTTCTTGAGAGTTTGTATTTGCGGGGGTGGGTGGTGGGGAATATGAGATAGGAGGCACTTATGAAACATTTACTGAGTGGCACTTATGCTTTCCTGGTCAAATGAAATAATTCAAAGAAGAATGCAGAGTTTTCCTGCCCTGGATGCAGGGCACCTTGCCCTGGCGGCCACAGCTGGTTGCAGCCTCCACCTTCTTTCAGCACTTCCAGAACAGCCTACTGGGAGGCACCCCCTTCCTCAGGAGCCCCTTCTCTAAACCCCTGGTCCCAGCAGCAGCTGGATAGCAGCTTTCTCTCTTCCACAGAACCGTGTGGCTGACAGGGTCTTGGTGCTCTCTCTGGGTGTCAGGGCTGTGCCTCTGAGGTGGGAGAGCCGAATTCAGGACATTGATCCACCAGAGACCTCCTGGCTCCACATGATATCAAACAGTGAAAGCTCTCCCAGAGACCTCCATCTCAACTCTAAGACCCAGTTCCACTCAACAACCAGAAAGCTATAGTGCTGGACACCCTATGCCAAACAGCTAGCAAGACAAGAACACAATGCCACCTGTTAGAAAAGAGGCTTCCTAAAATACTAATAAGGTCACAGACACCCCAAAACACACCACCAGATGCGGTCCTGCTCACCAGAAAGACAAAATCCAGCATAATGCACCAGAACACAGGCACCAGTCCCCTCCACCAGGAAGCCTACACATCTCACTGAGCCAACCTTAGCCACTGGGGTCAGACACCAAAAACAACAGAAACTATGAACCTGCAGCCTGCGAAAAGGAGACCACAAACACACTGAGTTAAGCAAAATGAAAAGACAGAGAAACACACAGCAAATGAAGAGCAAGATAAAAAACCACCAGACCAAAGAAATGAAGAAGAAATAGGCAGTCTACCTTAAAAAGAATTCAGAGTAATGATAGTAAAGATGATCCAAGATCTTGGAAATAGAATGGAGAAAATACAAGAAACGTTTAACAAGGATCTAGAAGAACTAAAAAGCAAACAAGCAATGATAAACAACACAATAAATGCAATTAAAAATTCTCTAGAAGGAATCAATAGCAGAATAACTGAGGCAGAAGAATGGATAAATGACCTGGAAGATAAAATAGTGGAAATAACTACCGCAGAGCAGAATAAAAAAAAAAAAGAATGAAAATAATTGAGGACAGTCTCAGAGACCTCTGGGACAACATTAAATGCACCAACATTCAAATTATAAGGGTCCCAGAAGAAGAAGAGAAAAAGAAAGGGACTGAGAAAATATTTGAAGAGATTATAGTTGAAAACTTCCCTAATATGGGAAAGGAAATAGTCAATCAAGTCTGGGAAGAACAGAGAGTCCCATACAGGATAAATCTAAGGAGAAACATGCCAAGACACATATTAATTAAACTATCAAAAATTAAATACAAAGAAAAAATATTAAAAGCAGCAAGGGAAAAACAACAAATAACATACAAGGGAATCCCCATAAGGTTAACAGCTGACCTTTCAGCAGAAACTCTGCAAGCCAGAAGGGAGTGGCAGGACATATTGAAAGTGATGAAAGGGAAAAACCTACAACCAAGATTACTCTACTCAGCAAGAATCTCATTCAGATTCAACGGAGAAATTAAAACCTTTACAGAAAAGCAAAAGCTAAGAGAATTCAGCACCACCAAACCAGCTTTACAACAAATGCTAAAGGAACTTCTCTAGGCAGGAAACACAAAAGAAGGAAAAGACCTACAATAACAAACCCAAAACAATTAAGAAAATGGGAATAAGAGCATACATATCAATAATTACCTTAAATGTAAATGGATTAAATGCTCCAAACAAAACACATAGACTGGCTGAATGGATTGAAAAACAAGACCCGTATATATACTGTCTACAAGAGACCCACTTCAGATCTAGGGACACATACAGACTGAAAGTGAGAGAATGGAAAAAGATACTCCATGCAAATGGAAATCCAAAGAAAGCTGTAGTAGCAATTCTCATATCAGATAAAATAGACTTTAAAATAAAGACTATTACAAGAGACAAAGAAGGACACTACATAATGATCGAGGAATCAATCTGAAAATAAGACATAACAACTGTAAATATTTATGCACCCAACATACGAGCACCTCAATACATAAGGCAAATGCTAACAGCCATAAAAGGGGAAATCAACAGTAACACAATCATAGTAGGGAACTTTAACACTCCACTTTCACCAATGGGCAGATCATCCAAAATGAAAATAAATAAGGAAACACAAGCTTTAAATGATATATTAAAGAAGATGGACTTAATTGATATTTATAGGACATTCCATCCAAAAACAAAAGAATATACTTTCTTCTCAAGTGCACATGGAACATTCTCCAGGATAGATCATATCTTGGGTCACAAATCAAGCCTTGGTAAATTTAAGAAAGTTGAAATTGTATCAAGTATCTTTTCCGAGCACAATGCTATGAGACTAGGTATCAATTACAGGAAAAAATCTTTAAAACATACAAACACATGGAGGCTAAACAGTACACTACTAAATAACCAAGAGATCACTGAAGAAATCAAAAATACCTAGAAACAAATGACAATGAAAACACGACGACCCAAAACCTATGGGATGCAGCAAAAGCAGTTCTAAGAGGACGTTTATAGCAATACAATCCTACCACAAGAAACAAGAAAAATCTGAAATAAACAACCTAACTGTACACCTAAAGCAATTAGAGAAAGAAGAACAAAAAACCCCAAAGTTAGCACAAGGAAAGAAATCATAAAACTCAGATCAGAAATAAATGAAAAGGTAATGAAGGAAACAATAATGAAGATCAATAAAACTAAAAGCTGGTTCTTTGAGAAGGTAAACAAAATTGATAAACCATTAGCCAGACTCATCAAGAAAAAAAGGGAGAAGACTCAAATCAATAGAATTAGAAATGAAAAAGGAGAAGTAACAACTGAAAAAGGAGAAGTAACAACTGCAGAAATACAAAAGATCATGAGAGATTACTACAAGAAACTCTATGCCAATAAAATGGACAACCTGGAAGAAATGGACAAATTCTTAGAAAAGCACAACCTTCCAAGACTGAACCAAGAAGTACAAAATATAAACAGACCAATCACAAGCACTGAAATTGAGATGGTGATTAAAAATCTTCCAACAAACAAAAGCCCAGGGCCAGATGGCTTCACAGGTGAATTCTATCAAACATTTAGAGAAGAGCTAACACCTATCCTTCTCAAACTCTTACAAAATATAGCAGAGGAAGGAACACTCCCAAACTCATTCTACGAGGCCACCATCACCCTGATACCAAAACCAGACAAAGATGTCACAAAGAAAGGAAATTACAGGCCAATATCACTGATGAACATAGATGCAAAAATCCTCAACAAAATACTAGCAAACAGAATCCAACAGCACGTTAAAAGGATCATACACCATGATCAAGTGGGTTTTATCCCAGGAATGCAAGGATTCTTCAGTATACTCAAATCAATCAATGTGATAAACCATATTAACAAACTGAAGGAGAAAAACGTATGATCATCTCAATAGATGCAGAAAAAGCTTTTGACAAAATTCAACACCCATTTATGATAAAAACCTCCAGAAAGTCAGCATAGAGGTAACTTACCTCAACATAATAAAGGCCATATATGACAAACCCACAGCCAACATCGTTCTCAATGGTGAAAAAGTGAAAACATTTCCTCTCAGATCAGGAACAAGACAGGGATGTCCACTCTCACCACTATTATTCAACATAGTATTGGAAGTTTTAGCAACAGCAATCAGAGAAGAAAAAGAAATAAAAGGAATCCAAATTGGAAAAGAAGAAGTAAAACTGTCACTGTTTGCAGATGACATGATACTATACATAGAGAATCCTAAAGATGCTACCAGATAACTACTAGATCTAATCAATGAATCTGGTAAAATAGCAAGATATAAAATTAATGCACAGAAATCTCTTGCATTCCTATACACTAATGATGAAAAATCTGAAAGAGAAATTAAGGAAATACTCCTATTTACCACTGCAACAAAAAGAATAAAATACCTAGGAATAAACCTACCTAAGGAGATAAAAGACCTGTATGCAAAAAACTATAAGACACTGATGAAAGAAATTAAAGATGATACAAACAGATGGAGAGATATACCATGTCCTTGGATCGGAAGAATCAACATTGTGAGAATGACTATTTTACCCAAAGCAATTTACAGATTCAATGTAATCCCTATCAAACTACCAATGGCATTTTTCACAGAACTAGAACAAAAGTTTTCACAATTTGTATGGAACCACAAAAGACCCCGAATAGCCAAAGCAATCTTGAGAAAGAAAAACGGAGCTGGAGGAATCAGGCTCTCTGACTTCAGACTCTACTACAAAGCTACAGTAATCAAGACAGTATGGTACTGGAACAAAAACAGAAATATAGATCAATGGAACAGGATAGAAAGTCGGAGATAAACCCATGCACATATAGCCACCTTATTTTTTGATAAAGGAGGCAAGAATATACAATGGAGAAAAGACAGCCTCTTCAATAAGTGGTGCTGGGAAACCCAGACAGCTACATGTAAAAGAATGAAATTAGAATACTCCATAGCACCATACACAAAAATAAACTCACAATGGGTTAAAGAACTAAATGTAAGACCAGACAGTATAAAACTCTTAGAGGAAGACATAGGCAGAACACTCTATGACATAAATCACAGCAAGATCCTTTTTGACCTATCTCCTAAAGAAATGGAAATAAAAACAAAAATAAACAAATGGTTCCTAATGAAACTTAAAAGCTTTTTCATAGCAAAGGACACCATAAACAAGACAAAAAGAGAACCCTCAGAATGGGAAAAAATATTTGCAAATGAAGCAACTGACAAAGCATTACTCTCCAAAATTTACAAGTAGCTCTTGCAGCTCAATATCAAAAAAACAAACAACCCAATCCAAAAATGCACAGAAGACCTAAATAGACATTTCTCCAAAGAAGATACACAGATTGCCAACAAACACATGAAAGGATGCTCAACACCACTAATCATTAGAGAAATGCAGATCAAAACTACAGTGAGGTATCCCCTCACACTGGGCAGAATGGCGATCATTGGAAAATCTACAAACAAACAATAAATGCTGGAGAGGGTGTGGATAAAAGGGAACCTCTTGCACTGTTGGAGGGTATGTAGATTGATACAGCCACTGTGGAGAACAGCATGGACATTCCTTAAAAAACTAAAAATAGAACTACCATACGAGCCAGCAAACCCACTACTTGACATATACCCTGAGAAAACCATAATTCAAAAAGAGTCATGTACCACAATGTTCATTACAGCTCTATTTACAATAGCCAGGACATGGAAGCAACCTAAGTGTCCATCAACAGATTAATGGATAAAGAAGATGTGGCACATATATACAATGGAATATTACTCAGCCATAAAAAGAAATGAAATTGAGTTATTTGTAGTGAGGTGGATGGACCTAGAGTCTGTCATAAAGAGTGAAGTAAGTCAGAAAGAGAAAAACAAATACCGTATGTTAACACTTATATATGGAATCTAAAAAAAAAAAAGGTTCTGAAGAACCTAGGGGCAGGAAAGGAATAAAGAATGGACTTGAGGACACAGGGAGGGAGAAGGATAAGCTGGGAAGAAGTGAGAGAGTGGTATGGACATATATATACTACCAAATGTAAAATAGCTACTGGGAAGCAGCCACATAGCACAGGGAGATCAGCTCGGTGCTTTGTGTCCACCTAGAAGGGTGGGACAGGAATGGTGGGAGGGAGATGCAAGAGGGAGGAGATATGGGGATATACGTATATAAATATAGCTGATTCACTTTGTTATAAAGCAGAAACTAACGCACCATTGTAAAGCAATTATACTCCAACAAAGATGTTAAAAAAAAAAAGAATGCATAGGTTTCATTGCTAGATTAGACACTGAGGTTAAAGAATAGGGAACAGTGAAAGGGAGGAGAAAAGAATGGATGTGGTTAGAAAGGAGAGAGGACAGTGGTAACTGTGAACCTAACAATGCAAGTTTTATGAACTGATGATCATTTTCGACGTTTATTTAAACACACAAAAAGGTTGAGTAATTTAGGAATTGTATGAGGCTCCCTGCACAACTGTAGTACTAGTTCCTTCCCAAGCTTCCCTTCTCCCTTGATAAATCATATTGTGCACAGTCTTTTTTTTTCATTTTACTATTTTTAAACAATAACAAAAAACACCAGGGGTGTGTTTTGATTCTGCAGCTGCAGCGGTATTGTTCTCGTCCACTTGATGTGATGGTGGATGCTGAGAATTCAATGGCGATGATGATGATGACTTCTGGCAGGCAGCTTTAGAGAGATCTCTGGGGTTTTGTGTGACTTGGGACATGTTTTTCCTGAACCAAAGGGGAGAGTCAAGGTTTTCTTACCTTACCTCTTGAGAAATGTCCTATAGTCCTCACAGATACAGAGAGTGACTTGAGCTAAAAGGATATTTATATATTGAAAGAGCTAGTGCTGTTTGATCAGAAGACACAGAGTAGAGATGGGGTAGTCGTCAGAGGGAAATGGAAAAACTGACTTGAGACAATGTTATTAAAAACAGCAAATGAAATAGAAATACCTTCTGATATTACTGTAAAATGAGGCAGATGCAGGAAATCTTAAAAACAGTAAGATGTAGGAGCTTGACACTTCTACATTTGGAAAGGCAACATTTATCTATTTTCTTAAAATGACAGGAAAATAAAAAGCATCTCAAACTTCTTCCATGTTTTATAGATTTATTCTTGGCACTGGTATAGAAATCATCCAATCAACACATAACCGCTTCTGTCAGTGAACTAAGATACTCCACATACAGTTGGCAGGAGGGTTCACCTCAAATGTGGGGCTGCTTCATGGATTTTATTTAATTAATTAATTAATTTATTTTATCGGAGTATAATTGGTGTACAATGTTGTGTTAGTTTCTGGTGCACAGTGAAGTGAATCAGCCATACGCATACACACATCGCCTCCCTCTTAGACCTCCCTCCCCCCACATCCCGCCCAACTAGGCCATAGCAGACCACCTGCTGAGCTCCCTCTGCTATACAGCAGGTTCCCACTAACTATCTGTTTTACACGTGGTAGTGTATTTATGCTGCAAAGATTTTAAAATGCCAGAAATCTCATCTTCCCCAAAATAGCTCTCCCACCAAATGTAAATCTCCAGTATTAGTGTTAATACCGAATTAGATAGCTACATAGCTTCTATATGGCCATCTGACCCTCTCTTATCAGTTTATCACAAGAGGATACATTTTAGGAGAAGCAAGACTTTAACAAGCCCTGTTGTATGAGATAGGTCCAGGGTCAAAAGGTAAATCATAATACATGCCTGGGAAGGGAACAGTGGTTCCAGAGGGAAGACGGTGGGATATTTACTACAAGAATTGTTTTTTTATAGTTCCTACTCCTCCATCACGCTTTAGTGAATGTAAATTTTGGAATTCTGTATTACTCCAGTCTTAAAGGAAGAAATACCTCATCAACTTTTGCTCCTGGGAAATCAAATCTGGAAATCATCAGGGTGGGATACTAAAGAAATTTTCCAGCTTTATTTTATCTCCTGAAAAATTATGCCTGAGCTTGAGGTTCTGTTCAGATAAAAATTGGCCAAGAGCCAATTCATTGGTTCCGCACTAGTTCCTCAAGGTCATGGAAAAATTCCAGGAATGACAGCTTTCTTCCTGCATGTTATCAGGTATGGACTTCACTCTGCTGTTCTGTTCAAATGGTTCAGTTACTGAAAAAAGAATACAAAGGAAAATATGAGCAGAAGCATTACCTGCCTTCTCACTAGGCCTTAATGATGTATCTAAAATGGGGCCAAGGCATGGAATTTTTTCAGGTGTATGTGATCTAGTGGAGCCAGCTGCACAGGTGAGGTCCATGAATAATGCACTGAAATGGTAATGAGAATTTTATGAATATGTGTGTGTGTGTGTGTGTGTGTGTGTATATATATATATATATATATATATATATATGCCCTTCCTGTGAGAAAGAGTTTATGTTTTTCATCAGCTTCTCAAATGGAACCATGACCCAGGAAAGTTTAGGAACTGTCATAGAAGGTGTAAAGCTTTGAGTGAGTGACTCTGCTCTGAGGGGAAGGGGAGGGGACTGTAAAGGAGGAATTTATAATGAACACAGTTTAATGATGTTCTCTGGTGTAACACTGCATAAAACAGACACTATGATGTACAATCATAATTCGTTTGGGTCATGTTGCAATAGGCACAGTCACTTGGCTCCTGCATTGTATGCAGAAACTACGTGTTGTTGTAATTTGCACTTCAGGCAGTTAGGAGAATGGAGGCTGATCTGATGGCTTACTGAAGTTTACTTCTCTACCAGGAGTTAAGGGGGTTCTTAAAAATGGTGGGGTCTGAATAGTGTGATTTGAGGGAAGGAGTCTTGATGAAATAAAAATGTCCACTCCTTTTATGTCAGTTTAAATAATTGCTTTTCTAATACTTAGCACTAAAATATGAATGAATTGTAGAATTCCTATCCACTTAACTCCTCCCAGATCTGTTTGTGTTGGTTTGATGGTTATTTAAAGAGAGCTGGTATGATTTTAGTAGAGGGTGTAGTGAAGATGTTAGTCAAGTCCTGAACAGAGTTACTTACATCACCTTCCATCTTTCCGCTGGTGGTGTAGCACTTAATATTCTAACATAACAGCATTTCATGATTATTGTACCCTGCAACTGAGGTTAAGTGGGAAAATAATATGAAGAGAGATACGAAATTACTTATTATCTATGTTTGTAAAACCACTGAAAAGAAAACACCAGTGGCTTAATTTAAAAGGGGAAAATAAAAATTTTAAGAGTGAACAATTATTTAGTCATGTAAATTTTATTATAAATAATAACTGCCAATTGTTCTATGCATGCAAAATAAAACAAAGATAAGCTGTGGGTAGCATGAATATTAGAAATTCTCTTCAAAATATGCAAAAGTTTGAAAAGAATACTAATTTTATTCAGAAAATCATCTTGACGTATTTGGTTATGTTGACTAATTTGATAAAGAAGACAAGATAATTAAAAATAATAATATTTTGAAGTACATTTCACCATAATGCTATTTCTTATTGAGTAGTTAAAAGAATCATTAATGCAAAATGGATATTTTAAGCAATAGTATTTAATAAGTATTTCTCTATCAGAAAATATAGGCTTAGTTTTTTTCCAGTTACTCTTATCAAAAACTTTAATATAAAATCTAAATACTTCTTAGATAAAAGTGTTTACTCAGCAGTTATTGCACAATGATGAAATGCACCATCTTTAAAAGGCCACATACCTCAGCTGTTAAAATGTGGCTTTCTTGACAATTTTTCTTTTAAAGAAAATCCACCCTTTAGTTTACAAAATATAAGCAAGGAGCCAATTATGACCAACATTGTTACTAGGCTAGGCTCTTAAATTACATCCTATGTGCAGGGTGAAAAGAATAATGTGGTTGAATCAAATGCTAAATAAGTAGCAATTTATTAAAGAATGTGGATTGCATAGCTGAGATGACATTAAAAGGTATTAAAGCTTAACGAGCAGAATCAAAACCTCTCACTTAGTAAAAAGCAGCAGAAGGATTCTAAAAGTCTCCTAAGCTTTGCAAGATCTGGGTAAGACCTAAGACAAAAATCTTACCTATAGTTTCAAAATATATGAATAATTACCTAAAGTAGTGCTTTAAATTTCACAGAGTGCTTTCAAGCACATTGTTGTATTTAACCCTCACAATAAACCTTTTTTTGGGGGCAGGGTCTGTACTTTTTTCACTATAGTATTCTCTATGTCTTTACTGTGCCAGGCATAGAGTAGGCACTCAATAAAGTTTCAAATGGATGAGTGAAAGAAAGGTAAAGTGACTTGGTCAAAACTCTCAGTGTGTAGAGGAACTTAGGTTCACTCTTGGTTTTCTGATTCCAAATCCATGTTCCTTTTTACAATTTTAGCTTTCATCTTTCTATAGAGAAAATGTTTTTTTGTGTGATTTTCTTTTTTCCTCACTTCTGAACAAAATCTGATGAGTTCTACATAACTCATAACCTCTATCACTATTTTTAAATAGTGAAGCTAGGTAGTTTAAATCAGGTGTTGACAAACTTTCTCTGTAAAGAGCTAGTTACTAAATATTCTCAGCCTTTTGGGCCTTATGGTCTCTGCTTTAACTCTTCAACTCTGCTGCTGCCAAAAAAAATCATAGACAACAGTCAATGAATGGACACAGCTGTGTTCCAATAAAACTTTATTTATGAACACTAATATTTAAATTTCATACAATTTTCTTGTGTCACAAAATATTCTTCTTTTTCATTGAAGTATAGTTGATTTACAAAATTATATTAGTTTCAGGTGTACAACATAGTGATTTAATATTTTTGTAGATTATATTCCATTCAAAGTTATAAAATATTGGCTATATTCCCATGCTGTACAATATATCCTTCAGCTTATTAATTTTATACATAGTAGTTTGTGCCTCTTAATCCCCTACCCCTATCTTGCTCATCTGCCCTTCTTTCTCCCAACTGGTAACTGCTAGTTTGATCTCTACATCTGTGAGTCTGTTTCTGTTTTGTTATATTCATTCGTTTTATTTCTTAGATTCCACACATAAATAAAAACATACAGTGTCTGTCTTTCTCTGTCTGCTTATTTGACTAAGCATAATACTTTCTAGGTCCATCCATGTTGTTGCAAGTGGCACAATGATATCTCATTGTCATTTTGATTTGCATTTCTCTGATGATTAACAATGTTGAGCATCTTATCATGTGCCTGTTGGCTATCTGTATGTCTTCTTTGGAAAAATGTCTATTCAGGTCTTCTACCCATTTTTTTTTAACATCTTTATTGGAGTATAATTGCTTTACAATGGTGTGTTAGTTTCTGCTTCATAACGAAGTGAATCAGTTATACATATACATATGTTCCCATATCTCTTCCCTCTTGTGTCTCCCTCCCTCCCACCCTCCCTATCCCACCCCTCTAGGTGGTCACAGAGCACCGAGCTGATCTCCCTGTGCTATGCAGCTGCTTCCCACTAGCTATCTATTTTACATTTGGTAGTGTATATATGTCCATGCCTCTCTCTCACTTTGTCACAGCTTACCCTTCTCCCTCCCCATATCTTCAAGTCCATTCTCTAGTAGGTCTGTGTCTTTATTCCCATCTGACCCCTAGGTTCTTCATGATATATTTTTTTTCTTAGCTTCCATATATATGTGTTAGCATATGATATTTGTTTTTCTCTTTCTGACTTACTTCACTCTGTATGACAGACTCTAGGTCCATCCTTCTGCCCATTTTTTAATTGTTTTTTTTTTTGATATTGAGTTATATGAGCTGTTTTTTATATATTGGATATTAACTCCTTATTGGTCATACCATTTGCAAATATTTTCTCCCATTCAGTAAGTTGTCTTTACATTTTATCAATGGTTTCCTTTGCTGTTCAAAGCTTTTAAATTTAATTAGGTCCCATTTGTTTATATTTGCTTCTGTTTCTTTTGCCTTAAGAGACAAATCCAAAAAAGTATTGCCATGATTTGTGGCAAAGACTGTTCTGCCTCTGTTCTCTTCTAGTTTTATGGTTTCCAGTCCTACCTTTAGGTCTTTAATACATTTTGAGGTGATTTTTTTGTATATGGTGTTGAAAAAATGTTTTAATTTCATTATTTTACATGTAGTTGTTCCATTTTCCCAGTATCACTTATTGAAGAGACTGTTGCTTCTCCATTGTATATTATTATCTCCTGTGTCATAGATTAATTAACCATAGGTACATGGGTTTATTTCTGGGCTCTCTATTCTGTTCCATTGATCTATGTGTCTGTTTTTGTGATAGCACCACACTGTATTGATTACTATGGCTTTGTAGTATAGTTGGTAATATTCTTCTTTTGATTTTTAAAAACTATTTTAAAGTGTAGAAGCTATTCTTAGTTTGTGGGACAAATACATAAAGTTGGCTAGGTTTGGTTCACAGGTCTTAGTTTGCCAATTCCTGGTTTAAGTAATGAAAGTAGCAATAATAAGAGCTCAACTTCCTGTGTAGTAATTAAATAAAATCAGTCTAATCATTCTTTTCTTTTAAATTGAAATATAGTTTACATACCATATTTGGGTGCACTACATAATGATTTGACACTTGCATACATTATGATATGTATATTTACCTGTCCCTATACAAATTTATTACAATATTATTGACCATATTCCTTATGCTGTATATTACATCCCTGTGACTTATTTATTCTATAACTGGCGGTTTGTACCTCTTTTTTTTTTTTTAAATACTTTTTTTTTTTTTTGCGGTACGCGGGCCTCTCACTGTTGTGGCCTCTCCCGTTGCGGAGCACAGGCTCCGGACGCGCAGGCCCAGCGGCCATGGCTCACGGGCCCAGCCGCTCCGTGGCATGTGGGATCCTCCCGGACCGGGGCCCGAACCCACGTCCCCTGCATCGGCAGGCGGACTCTCAACCACTGCGCCACCAGGGAAGCCCGGTTTGTACCTCTTAATGTCCCTCACCTATTTTGCTCACCCCCAACTTCTCCCTTCCGGCAAGCACCCATTGTTCTCTGTATCTATGAGTCTATTTGCAGTTTGTGTTGTTTTTTAGATTCCATGTATAAATTGTATTTGCCTGACTTATTTCACTTAGCATAATACCTTCTAGATCCATCCATGTTGTTGCAAATGGCAAGATTTCATTTTATGGTTGAGTAATATTCCATTGTATGTATATACCACATCTTCTTTGTCCATTCATCTATTGATAGACAGCTTGGTTGCTTCCATACCTCGACCCCTTTCAGTTTATGTGTCTTTAGATCTGAAGTGTGTCTTTAGATCTGAAGTGAGTCTCTTATAGCAGCATATATATGGGTTTTGTTTTTGTGTCCATTCGGCCACTCTGTATCTTCTGAGTGAAGCATTTAGTTCATTTACATTTAAAGTAATTATTGATAGGTATGTAATTATTGCCATTTTGTTAATTGTTTACTGGTTGTTTTTATACTTCATTTTTGTTCCTTTCTTCATTTACTCTCTTCCCTTGTGATTTGATGACATCCTTAGTGTTATGTTTGAATTCCTTTAATCTTTTTTTGTGTGTGTATCTATTATAGGTTTTTGCTTTGTGGTTACCATGAGGTTTATATATAACAGCCCATATATATGTGATTATTTTAAGTTGACTATCTCAAGTTCAAATGAATTCTAACCACCATGCGTTTTTACTCCCCCAGCCCCTATTTAAAATTTTTGACATCATATTTGACATACATCTTTTTGTTTTGTGTGTCCCTTAACGACTTATTGTAGATATAGATGATTTTACTACTTTTGTTTTATAACCTTCCTATAGCTTTATAATTGGTTTATTTATTACCTTTACTGTATGCTTGCCTTTACTAACTAGATTTTTCTTTTCATAATTTTTATATTTCTTGTTGTAGTCTTTTCTTTTCCACTTAGAGAAGTCCCTTTAACATTGCTTGTAAAGCTGGTTTAGTGGTGCTGAATACTTTTAGTTTTTGCTTGTCTGTAAAACTCTTTATCTCTGCTTAAAATCTGAATAATAATCTTGGTTGGTAGAGTATTCTTGGCCGTAGGTTTTTTCTTTTCATCTCTTTGAATACCTAGTGCCAGTCCCTTTTGGCCTGCAAAGTTTTTCTGAAAAGTTAGCTCATTGTCTTATGGGAGTTCCCTTGTACATAGCTAGTTGCTTTTCCATTGCTGCTTTTAAGATTCTCTCTTTATCTCTAATTTTTGCCATTTTAATTATAATGTGTCTTGGTGTGGACCTCTTTGTGTTCATCTTATTTGGGACTCTCTGCACTTCCTAGACCTCGATATCTGTTTCTCTTCCCAGGTTAGAAAAGTTTTCAGCTATTATTTCTTGGTTTGGGATTATGTCAGTGTTGAATCTACCTAGACTTCAGGAAAAGAAATGCCACTACTAAGAGCAGGAAAATTTTCCTTTCTGAAAAAAAAATACTATTTTTAAAAAACAAAATATTTTTGTTTGAAAATTGATGCATCTATCCTGACATAATCAATGACAAGAACATATCTCAAAGACTAATGTATGTTCTAGGGAAAACATAGACATCATGCCCAACTTCTATAGGAAAATGAAGAATGAATTCAATGAAAAAGATACAGAAATGCTGCTGAGGGATGGATGAGGAGTGTTAGGAGAAAGGAGACATTTCCAAAGTTAAATGGGAAAGAAGATGAGAGTTAACTGATTCAGAAAGAGAGGTGTTGGCTTTCTTTCTCGTTGTGTATTGCATTAGTACTGTCAGAAATATTTATTAAAATGTTGAAATATGATCAGAATATGACTATAAAATAATCTGTCATGTTTCATAAGAAATTGCATGGAAAATATAACTTTAGGATGAGAGTCTCTGCATTCATTCATTTGCCATTATTTGTGGTTAGAAGGGAGCTATGAATAAAATGAAATGTTAAAATCGTAATATTCATTATGGAACCCCTACTTTTAAAAATCCATTTCAAATGTGTTTTCTGTCCCATTCATTCACTGTAACTCTCAAGGAGCATATGTTTCTCTTATTTTGGAGAGGAAAATTAGCATCAAAATTTTCTTCTGAGAGCTCAGTTCATGATGATTGTCCTGGTCCCAATGAGGACACATCTGTCTGGATTAAATAACTTGTGGCTAACTTGACAATTACTTGTCATTCTGCTGAAATGAAGAATGTCTTTACAAATGGCATGAGAGGGTTATGTTCCAGTGAAGACCTTGTGAAACATCCTCATGGGAAAAATATATTTTGTGTGAAAAACTAGCAGACATCCCCTCAAAATCGTCCTTTGGTCTCATGGAAATACTGTCATTATTCCAATCCACACATCAGGGCAGGTGAGCATCATCAAACATTCCTATTCATCTGACCTCAAACTTTTGTTGTGATTTTACTCAGAAGGAGGTAAACCATGCAAACATGGCGAGACACAAGTTCTTTTGAAACACCCAGCGGAGTCTGAGATGCTGCTTGCTGAGTACAATAAATTTTATATTTAGACTTGAATGTTTGTTTCTTGTATGTGAAGTCTCCATCCCTTCAGTGTTGATTTTGGAAGTTACATAAATTGTTCAGATTTCTCCTTGCAGTTTTCAGATGTTCATTTCTGAAGGGTGTATTAATGAAGGTGTATTTCCTGTGTGTGTCATAGGGGTTTCTGTTTCATCTTCCTTCTTGAACTGAAGTATTAGACTATGACCTCCTGTTCTTGTCTTCTTGACCAAGTCCTGCATCTCCTCTGGTGAGAATCTTCATGGACCAAAAGTCTTTTATTCCATTTGTGTACAAGCTCCGATGGGAGTTAAAAGAGAAAGATCTCTTTATTTGGAGGATGTCCTGTTTAATGCGAAAAAAGACAGACTGTAACAAAATACACTGGTCTGTGTCAGCTCTGTTTTTAATTGCCTTGAAACATTGAGATATTCACCAAATCCCTTTCAGCTTTCTCATCTGTAAAATGAGGTTAATTGAACTACATTTCAGTCAGGATAAGCTTGGTTTTGCTGTGGTACCAAACATGTCCCAAATTTCAGTTGCATAAAAACGCAAAGTTTTTCACATTGTCCATGATGAATCTGCAGGAGATCTTGAGCCCGGGTAGTCACTGAGGGATTCAGACTCATCAGATACTGCCCAAAGCAACCAATACATGCTATTAGTATTCAGTTTTCAAATCTCTTCCCCAGACCTTGAGTTTATTAAGTATATTATATGTTTATGTTTCCAATTTATTTCAGGTAAGGATTTACTAAATGTTTGTTACTAAATGTTTTGCCACAGAATAACACAGAATGCAATTCTTTAGGACTCCACTAACAGTTTCCTTGCCAGTCACTGCTTGGTCCCTAAACTAATGCTATGTATTTTAGTTTAGCAAATAACCTCCCCAAAAGTTAATGGCTTAAAGCAACAAAAGATTAATTTTCACCCAGAACACATTACATTAAGTATCAGTTGGCTGTTTACTCATTGCAGCCCCCAAGGATCCAAGCTCAGTAGCCACCACATCAAACATTGTTGTATGTAACACCAAAGAGCAAAGAGAGCTCTGAAGGGTCTCACATCAGCAATTAAATACGCAGCCTGAGAGAATCACATGTTCCTTCTACTCAGAACTCAATGGCAAGAAAAAGTCATATATCCCCACCAAGTTGACCAGAAAATGGCAGCTCACAAATATTTGATGAAAAGCACCAATGACTATTACAAGCTATTCCCTTCCAATCATAAAATTACATGATGGTATTATTCTTACTATGGTTCAAATAAATCTTTGGGTGCCAACCATTGGCCACCGAGAGATAGTCATTATTCAGGCATAAAACAATTTTTGGGGTTGGCCAAAAAGTGCCTTCAGTTTTTAAATAAAAATAAAAGGCACATTTTTCATTTTCACCAAGAACTTTACTGAACAATGTATTCATCCTTTCTTCCACTAACATTCTGCCATTTTTCAGGCAACTTCATAATTCCATCTTCCCCAAACTTTGTATCTTTTTGAGCAAAGAACTGTTCCAGGTGCCTTCTACAGTCTTCCAGGGAATTGAAATTTTTTCCATTAAGAGAATTTTGTAAAGACCTAAGTAAATGGAAATCCAAAGATGCAATGTCTGGTGAATATGGTAGATGAATCAGAACTTCCCAGCAAAGCTGTAACAGTTTTTGCCTGGTCATCAAAAAAACATGCAGTCTTGCGTTATCCTGATGGAGGATTATGCATTTTCTGTTGACCAATTCTGGAAGCTTTTCGTTGAGTATTGCTTTCAGTTGGTCTATTTTTTTTTCAATTTTGATGCATTTATGTTTTTCTTTTTTAATGTCTTTTTTTAATTGAAGTACAGTTGCTTTACAATGTTGTGTTAGTTTCTGCTGTACAGTGAAGTGAATTAGCTATATGTATACATATATCCCCTCTTTTTTGGATTTCCTTCCCATACAGGTCACCAAAGAGCATTAAGTAGAGTTCCCTATGCTATACAGCAGGTTCTCATTAGTTATCTATTTTATACATATTAGTGTATATATGTCAATCCCAATCTCCCAATTCATCCCACCCCCTGTTTCCCCTCTTGGTGTCCATACGTTTTTTACTCTATGTCTGTGTCTCTATTTCTGCCTCGCAAACAGGTTCATCAGTTGGTCTACTTGGGAGCAGTACTTGTTGGAATTAATCGTTTGGTTTTCCGGAAGGAGATTATAATAGGGGACTCCCTTCCAATTCCACCATATACACAACATCACCTTCTTTGGATGAAGACTGGCCTTTGGTGTGGTTGGAGGTGGTTTATTTCACTTGCCCCATGATCTCTTCTGTTCCACATTATTGTACAGTATCCACTTTTCATTGCCTGTCACAATTTGTTTTAAAAACAGAATGTTTTCATTACATTTAAGTAGGGAACCTCATTCAGATATATGGTCAAGAAAGTTTTTTTCGCTTAACTTATGTGGAACACAAACATCAAAGTGGTCAACAAAACCAAGCTGGTGCAAATGATTTTCAGCACTTGATTTGGATATTGTGAGTATGTCGACTATCTCCCACACGGTATAATGTTGATTGTTCTCAGTTAATGTCTTGATTTGATCGCTATCGACTTCAACTGGTCTACTTGACTGTGGAGCATCAACCAGCGAGAAATCTCCAGCACTAAACTTCACAAACCACTTTTGACATGTTCAATCAGTCACAGCACCTTCTCCATACACTGTGCAAATCTTTTTTTGCATTTCAGTTGTGTTTTTACCTTTCCGGAAATAATAAAGCATAATATGCCAAAAATGTCGCTTTTTTATTCCATCTTCAATATTAAAATAGCTACACAAAAATTCACCAATTTTGATGTCTTTTTTTAAGTGCACGCTGCTATTACAGCTGTCACGTGCAATCTAACAAAATTCTTTCGAATGAAGTTAAAAATATCCAAATGCTACCAGAGCCGTCTTATGGAAAAAACTGAATGAACCTTTTGGCCAACCCAATAACACTTAAAGAAGTATTCCTGAATCTGTAATGGCTGTGAAATTTCAGCACCTATGAATGAAGATAACTAATCAGGACTCTAGGAGAAAGTGGACTAACTGTATTTAGTTCACACCTCCTATCTACTCTTTTTGTGCCTTGGTTTCTCTGGGACAAATGCAGCCAATTCCAGTGAAGGCTGAATTCAAGGTTGGAAAAAGGCACAGCACTCTCCTCTGTTTTTTGTCCAGTGTGTTGGCTGGCATTGATAGCAATGAATTTTTCAGCAGCCAATTTTCCACCTATATCCATTTCCAGAAGTTCTGAGGGGATTGCTAAGCCAGCAGTCAAGAACAGAGGCATCGGGCTTCCCTGGTGGCGCAGTGGTTGAGAGTCCGCCTGCCGATGCAGGGGACACGGGTTCGTGCCCCGGTCCGGGAAGATCCCACATGCCATGGAGCGGCTGGGCCCGTGAGCCATGGCCGCTGAGCCTGCGCGTCCGGAACCTGTGCTCTGCAACGGGAGAGGCCACAACAGTGAGAGGCCCGCATACAGAAAAAAACAAACAACAACAACAACAAAAGAACAGAGGCATCTTTATTTGGCAATGGTGTAAGGTATTTTAAGCACACTGATTGATGTTCGACCTGCAAAACACTGTAGCTTCATTGTGCACGTTTCCAAGCCCATATACTGGAGCAAAAGACGATGAGTAAAATGGGTAGCCAAGAATATGCTCCAGTTCTGTCATCCCTTGGTGCTTGCATAGCAAGGGGATGGACATGAGCAGGAAATGAGAGAAAATAAAGGTCACACTCTGTGATTAAATGTACAAATGGTTATAGTTATGAGACTTCAGGTAAAAAAAGAAAGTTTCTTCCCCAATATATGGTCCACAAGCTTGAACGCTGAGTAATGCAGATAATCATTTTCAATAGGACAAAGTGTGCCTCAGAGTTTTGAGAAAGGAGTCACTGGGCTGTGATAGAAGAGGGCTTGATGACCACTACCTGTGACCCTTTTGGGGGTCTTCAAGTTCCTGAGTCTAACAAGTTCCTGACTTATAATTTATCTTGCAGAAGTTTAGTCTTCTAGACTAGAAAATCTAGAGCCATCTTTGACAGCCTGGCTCTGCAGCCTTTTAGCTGTAGGACATGGGACAACTACTCTCTCTGTGCCTTAGTTTCCTCGTAAATAAACATTACTACATGCAAAGTTAGTCCACTGTAAGCACCTAAACTGCATTATCATATGGGTTCAGAAATCATCAGTTTCTGAGGAATATCCATGGAAATATTAGTTCTTTTTTTAATAAAAAGGTTTTTTTTATTGAAGTATTTACAATGTTGGGTTAGTTTCTTGTGTACAGCAAAGTGATTCAAAGTATACATATTCTTTTCCATTGTGTTTTATTACAGAATATTGAATCTAGCTCCCTGTGCTATAGAGTAGGACTTTGTTGTTTACCTATTTTATATACAGTAGTTTGTATGTGCTAATCCCAAACTCTTAATTTATCCCTCCCCCACCCCCTTTCCCCTTTGGTAACCATAAGTTTGTTTTCTATGTCTGTGAGTCTGTTTCTGTTTTGTAAATAAGCTCATTTGTGTCATATTTTAGATTCCACATATAAATGATTTCATACATTTATCTTTCTCTTTCTGACTTACTTCACTTAGTATAATAATCTCTAGGTCCATCATGTTGCTACAAATGACATTATTTCATTCTTTTTTATGGCTGAGTAGCTTTCCATTGTATATATACACACCACATCTTCTTTGTCCATTCATCTGACGATGGACATTTAGGTTGCTTCCATGTCTTGGCTATTGTAAATAGTGCTGCAATGAATACTGGGGTGCATGTATCTTTTTAAAAAGTTTATTTTTGTGCAAAAATATAAATATAGCACTCTTTTAGTGCTCTTAAAGAGAATATTTATCAACTTGAACAAATAAAATGTATGTATATATAAACTTCTAGTAACATTTTGATACACTGTAGATAACAGAGAAATTTGGAAATCATTTTTTTAATTAAAATAATTTTATTGAATTATAGTTGATTTATAATATTGTATAAGTTTCAGGTATATAGCACAGCGATTCAGTGTTTCATATATGTATATTCTTTTTCAGATTATTTTCCCTTATAGGGTATTACATAATATTGATTATAGTTCCCTCTGCTATACAGTAGGTCCTTGTTTTTTATTTTATACATAATAGTGTGTATATGTTAAGCCAGACAGAAAAAGACAAATATCGTATGATATCACTTATATGTGAAATCTAAAAGGAAAAAAAAAAAGACACAATGAACTTATTTCCAAAACAAAAAGAGACTCACAGACATGGAAAACAAATCTATGATTATCAAAGGGAAAGGGAGGTCGGGGAGGGATAAATTAGGAGGCTGGGATTAACATATACACACTACTATGTATAAAATACTACTTCTAAATTGTGAGTAAAGAAAACATTCTCAAAGTGGTTAATTAATTTAAAGATGTTCTAAAGCGTTTCCCCTGCTCCTCCAGAGCTTTCTGCAGAAATTTGACTCCAAAATCTCAAAATGCTTCTGGTCCCGAAACTCAGAAGTATTGTTCACAGACTCAAGTTCAGAATTCCCTGTATGTCAGTGTATTCTGGAACATGGAAATCATGTTTCAAATACTTGTCTCAATTTATTCTTCTTAACCCTCTTTGGGAGAAAAGAATTTTCTCTTACAGAAGAGTTGCCGTCAACATTAAAATGACTCCTCATGATAAGTTTTAATCAAAATAAGTTGATGAATCTTGGATCAAAGTTTTAAAATTAGTGAAATATTCTTTAAAATCAACTAAACCATGGAGTTAGTCATATTTTGAAAAATAGTTGACTTTTTTGCCATTGATTGTAGCAGTGGTTAAAAAGTGAATGCTAATTTTTATTTTTTTTTGGCGGTACACGGGCCTCTCACTGCTGTGGCCTCTCTTGTTGCGGAGCACAGGCTCCGGACGTGCAGGCTCAGTGGCCATGGCTCACGGGCCCAGCCACTCTGCGGCATGTGGGATCCTCCTGGGCCGGAGCACAAACCCGTGTCCCCTGCATCGGCAGGTGGACTCTCAACCACTGCACCACCAGGGAAGCCCCAAATGCTAATTTTTAAATTAACAATCTTATCTCTTGGAGAAAGGTGGCTCTTTCCATTTTTAGGTCAGATTTCAGAATCAAGAGGACTGGCTGTTTCTCAAATTCAGGAGATTCTTCTCAGGCCAAAATGGTCATGTTGTGTAATATTATGTATGTGTAGCTAAAAGATATTTTTGATGAAAAATTTGGGTTAGGTTAATAGAATGATAAAGAAAATGGAGCCAGGAATTCTTTAAAGCCTTGATAGTAGGGCTAAACAGAGTAGAAAAAGTCAAACGTCTGTTCATTCATTCAACATACATTTATTGAGCACCTACTCTGTTCTGGACTGGAAGCTGTATATGCAAGGATGATACAGGAAGACAAGATTCCTGCTCTTGAGACTGCATGCTGCTGAGAGAGAAAGGCAATAAACCAGTAAACAAAACATGTAATAACAGATAATGATAAATGCCATAAAATAAATTCCAATAAATAATAAAAAGGGGGCATTGACTTTATATAAGGTGGTCCAGAAAGACCTCTCTAAAGGATAACATTAAGGCAGAGATCTGGAGAAGATACCAGACTCAGAAAGAGGAGGGAGAAGAGAATTCTAGACAGAAAAAAACAAAAGTCTGGGGCAGAGAATATGTTGGCATGTGCAGTATACGTAGTAAGGTTACCAATAAGAACCAATACATTTGTTTGCTTCATGAGTCTCTGAAAAGTCTCCATGGTTTAGAATTGTTACCCAAGTTGCCTCATGTTCACTGTAGCTTCCATTATTTTTTGAAGTAGTTAAATAATAGAATTTTAAAATAGACCAAGTATTAAAATCTGATGGCCAAGAAAGAACATATACACATAGAAGCCACTAGACATTTCTGAAATGTATAGATCAAATTACTGAAATGTAAAGAGCAAAAGTACTAGAATATGATTCATCTTAAGCTTATTTAGGTAATCGTGGCTGTTGGCAGTTTTTAACTGTATCCCTAAAACAGAGCTCACTTTAATTTAATGGACGTGCTATCTCTCCCATATTTAGCTGGGGATGTGTTTACTTTATAATTGGAAAAATTACCCATTTCCTAGTTCTGCTGGATTTAAAGCAGGATTGTTTTCTCCATGTCGGGTATAGGGCTCTCTTCCAGCTCGAATCCCCAGGGAGTCCTGAGCAGCTATATCGGGAAATCCCATCGTGGGAGCACATTGCTATGCGTCAGCCCTTCCGTGCTTTCAATGCAACACTTCACTTACAGAACAGATGCTTAAGACATGGTTTGGAATCTTGACCACTCCCTCTGTGTGCTGACCTTTTCTTCAAATATTGAGGAAAACATTTTGAAAATTGTATCAAAACGGTTTGCTTGATTCCCAAACTTATTAGGGAACTCCCTAAATTGTCAAGTCACCTTTCACCCTGAAACTCTCGGGAGAAAAACCTAACGAGATTTGGTGATGAAATTTTTTTTCAAAGATGCTCTAATTCTTTTTCTTTTCATGGATCATCTGCCCAAGATGTACATACAATTTGAAACCGAACCCTTGGGCAAAGAGGTTATCACTTCCAGGGAAGCATTTCACCTTTCCCTGTGAGCTGTGTGCAGTTCTTACATGGAGGGAAATGTGCTGTCAGCATGTGAAGGCCAGTGACCAGGCATGGCAATGGCTTTGACAGAGAAACTCTTCCTGGAAAAACTGGCTTGTCTTTTCCTAATGAAGAAATTCCAAAAAGTGAAGCTGCAAGTTTCCTGTTTTGGAAGGGTAATATATGTTTGGAAAAATTTGGACAAAGGCAAAAATATATATAAATCAAAGGTGACTTTAGCCGAAAAAGAAATCTCTTCAGAAAACATGGTGGTCATATCATATCTGACTGACTGATGTGAAACTGATGTGGACTGGGTGGAAAAGGGTGCCGAAAATTTCCTAGAGGATTTATGGTGAAGCTACAATTTGACCTGCCTACCTTCCAGCTTGTTCCTGCTGATGCGCTTGGTGAGAATTGCTAGCAGGGAAAGCACTTACGTGAACATAGCTTGTTTTCCTGTTTCCCCTTGTTCGTGATTATGTTTAGCTTCTAATCAGGAAGAGACTGAATATCTTTAAGAAAGTCTAATAGATTTGTTTATAAGTCCCCGTCATAGGAGGATGAAATCTTAGACAAGGTGGCTATAAATTACATAATCAATTTTCCAACAACTTTTTTTCCAGTGACTTCCACATCTACTTTATGTTCTAGACTTAGTCTCCTCCCCTGCCCTTTGTTTTTAGTTCTTTTGCTCAATCATCATGGTGCACTAGCAAAAGGAGCACTAAACTTGAAGTCAGAAAACCAGTTGTGTGTGACTTGGAGCATGTCGCTTAACATCAAACCATTATAATTTCCTAAAATTTATAAAATGAGAATTGTAACACTTGCCTGTCTCTCAAGGATGCTGCAAGCATCAAGTGGATATTATTATGAAAGTATTTTGTAGATTGTAAAGGCTTAAACAAATGTTGGTTGTTATTTAGTTGTCTTATTTTAGCTTGAGGGAAGAGGATTGGTTTTAGATTGTTAATTTCTTGGATGATAGTGGAGCTGTAGAAATGAAAGTATCAAAAGAGATTAACATCCTGAGTTTCCTTAACTGTCAGCAGCACAAAATATATCTTTAGAAGGACGTCCTGTATACTTTCCTGTGCACAGGAATCACCTGGAAGATCTTGTTAAATGCAGATTTTGATTCAGTAGATCTGGATGGGATCTGAGATCCTGCATTTCTAAAACCTCCCAGGGGATGCTCATACTGCTGGTCCCTAGACTGCACGTTGAGTAGCAATGGATCAAGGAGAATGAAGAAATGGGAGGAGGTAACACAGGTGAGGGAAGTGATGAAGACAGAGCCTTTCTGTCTGTCATCCTTGTATCTTGGTACCATATTGGTGAAATGACTTAATGTAATAGTAACGTAAGAAAGCTTTCTACTAATACTGTTAAGTATCTGATCATGGCTTGTTGTTCTTAACTGAGCCTATTTCCTAGGCAGTAAATCTGGCGCAAGAGGTACATAGAAGAAATTGTGGTCTAACTAAGAACATGCCAGCCCCATTCATGATCTTCTACCTACACCGTAACAAACTCAGAAAATTCAGTTTGTAAAAGAACCAGTCCATATTTTGCCAACTGGGAACTGATCCAGTGGTGATAAGATCATTAGCTCCTGTGACTTTAGCCATATTTAAGGAGTATTCTCTTGGGACACTAGTATAACATGTCTTGATTGGACATTGTGAACTAACATCCTTGTCGTTCACATTTAGAACGAAATGACTTCCTTCTGGCATTTCCACAGTGATTTGGTAGCCTGCCATGATATTATGCATTGTTCAGAATAATTTTCCATGTTACTAAGGTCAATTCTCTTGATTTATAGCTATTTGTAAAAGTTGGCTCTCAAAAGGGGTAGAGAAGTCAAGAAGAAAATAACTTTATAATAAATAACTCCAAACAAAGAGCAGATAGTGAAATTCTTGAAATACTGTCATAATTCTATAAAGGTATAGGCCTATGCTATGTAGCTGTTGCTGAGCCAATTCAAATGCGCAACTGTTGCACATTTTTTTTTTTTTTTGAGACAAAGTGCTGTCTAGGCTCTTCGTTGACTTCCAAAATAATCACTCCTGAAAACGTGCTGTTGTAATTTGTAATAAAGCTAAACAGGCATAAACATTGTTCAGGTAAATTCTCTAAGATTTGCTGCTTACCTAGTCACTCCACTTGTATAACCAGGATTTTGGTCAAAATTACCTATAGGGGAACATATAGTTAAATATCTACTTACACCAATAACTGATGGGATCCTTTAGTTTGCTGTTTTATATTTAAAAAAGAAAATCAGAAACAAACTTGCTTTGTGAGTGAATCTCAGCTGTAGAGTGAGAACTCAACCCTAGCCTTTTGTTTATTGTAAAGTTTTAAAAATCATTAATAAGGAAGATACAGGAAAACAAAAATACTGAATCGTTTGGTTCTATCATTCGTTTTCTATTTCCTTTACAAAGACTCCTTGAGGCTCTTAGCTGAGTGTGAGGTCTGTGTGATGGGGCAATTTGTATCCAAACTGGTAGCTGTTGCTGGCACCCAAATCCATTTCAAGCTTAACGTTAGGCTTTATTGCCCTAGAATGATTACTTCCGTGTATGGGGATTTTTAACACGTGGCAAATTCTCAATCGTTAATTGCTCAAAGGTCTAGTACAGAGTCTTCACCAAGTATATTCCATAGCTTTTGCTATCTCTGTTCCTAACTGCACAGAACTGAAAGAGGTTCCCTAAGCCTCCAAAACACATTGTGGGATGCAGGCCAACAGTTGGTTCCTTGCTGAGATGGCCTCTACCTTTCAACACTTCATCTGACTCTAGGGGCCAGTGACTTTGCTACCGCTCTGAATGGGGTGGAAAGAGCAACTTCCAAACTGACCACAAGTTGAAAAACTGCTGTAATATACAAAGTCATTAAACGTTTCCCTTGACCTATCTATGAAGTGCTGTTTTCATGTCACAGCCATGATCAGGGAGGCTATAGTTTGGTACCCAGTAGAGGAAATGGGTTATTGTGGCTAGCTCTGTTTACCAGAGGTCATCCGGTGTTAGTAAAAGTTTCCTGTGATGTCTGTAAGAGTAATCAAATTAGAAGACTAATCAAATTAGCCAACAAAATCTTTTTCTCAAAATAAAAATATTTTTCTGAAATATCAAAAATTAATATTCATTTGGGGAAAATTAAAATACAGAAAATTATGCTCGAGTCCCACCTCCCCCAATTCTATCATCCAGAAATAAACAGAGTTAACACTTTCTGTGAGCACTCATACTTTCTTCATATTCTTGGGCAAGTTATTCAATCTTTCACTTTTCCCTCATCTATAAAATGGGAACAAAAATAGTACCTATCCCCTAAGGTTGTTTTGAAGATTTACACAAATTATTACCTATAAAACATATAGCTTAGTGTATGACAATAAACAGTTAATAAACATTTGCTAATATAATCACTATATACACATATTTACAGCTAGTATATATATTATTTCCAAAAATGGGATAAAACTACACATGCTATGTTGTAACCTTTCTTCACTCAGTAATATGTTGAGGTCAACTTTCCATGTCGGTAATTGTAGACCTATGTCTATTATTTTAAATTGCTATGTAATATTCTATTATACTAACTCACTCAAGTGTTTTAAAAATCTGGTTTTTCTTTTATCTTCCTCACTGGTACATCTTTGCAAATTTTCTTACACTAAGTTCCTAGAAGTGGAAAGTGTCAAATAATACACATTTTTTAAAGTAAGTGTTTTTAATAGCTCAGCTTAAGTTATTTTAAACTCTTTTATAGCTCAGCTTAGCTTAAATTAACTAAAAAAATGTAATTTTAATAATCATATTTGATAGGCAAATGAGAGAAACCTGGTACGTGGCTGTATGCTTGGTAGTTGTAAGCACTAACTTTAACGAAGCAGACCTGACCCACTACTTACTAGCTGCACGACCTTGAACAACATCTCAACCACTCTGTGCCTCAGTGGCTCTATTGTAAAGCAGGAATTCTTTAAAAGGACCTACTTTTTAGGTTATTGTGAGAATAAAATGGGACTCTGTATACAATGCACTAAGAATAGTGCCTAGTTCATACTAGAAGCTCAACAAATATTACTGAACTTTTTTTACATAAAGTAGAAAAGGGAGTAATTATCTACTGAAATTGCTCTTTATGTAACTTAGGAGAAGTGAGAGAAATTTTCACAACTTTCCCCAAAAGAACTATTAAAAACACCTTAATTCATTTTAAATTATTTTTTTTCTCTCCCCTTCATTCCATATAGATTGTTAACTTAACTGATTGATGTGGTTCTGATGCCTTGGCAGCCCATGTAAGCAAACCAAATGCTAAGTCTGTAAACACCTCAAGGTTAAGAAATTTGAACCTAAGGGAACCTAAGGACAACCCATCACAAACAGCCAACTGGGCTTTTCCCAAGAAGGCAACTGCTTAAGCTATAGCCAATCAAGTACTTCCCTTGTTTTGCTTCCAGGTCTTCTCTCTAAGCTCCTATTGGTGGAAGGCTCCTAGCCACTTACTGTTTGGTGCTACCCAGTTGGAATCTACTTTTGCTCAAATAAACTCTTAAAAATTTTAGTATGCTTCAGTTCATCTTTTAACAACATTGATATAACATCACTGGAGGAAGTGCTTTGATTTGTTTGGTAATAAGGAACCAAATCATCTGAGTGCTCAGGACCTGCTCTTCACAGTGTTGTGGGTCCTGTCAAGTTATTTGCGCTCTGCTTTTAACTCTAAGGCACGAAAGAAATCTTACCTTTACTTCTGGCGATGCTTGGCAATAGACATAAAAGAAAATTATTTTTTTTGAACACTGAAAAATACCAGCTAAACAAACTTACTCTGCATTGTTCTTTAAATAGGATTTGTTTTCATTTCTAGAACCTATCCTATTAATGTACTTAGGGTAAGGCTGCAGGTGTAAGTTTTAATTAAATTCTTTTTTAAAAAGTTAAAATATATCTTGATATATTGGTTCAGTCTTCTTCAGACTCTTTCAATTACTGTCTTTTACTAATGATGTAGACTATTTAAAAAGAAAAAGTAGAATTAGACTTTTGCATTTAAGTGGCTTCCCAGACCAACATAAGTTGGTAAAAACAGAAAAGACTCACACTGAGTGTCATAAGGGTTTCTACTTTACCAAAAAACGGGAACTACTTGATGTCTTCTTTTAACACAGGAAGATTTCCCTTAGCCCTGCTCTTGCCAGATCTGCTTGGTCGTGATTGTCAATGAGACTGCCAGCAAAGCAGGTTAAAGACCCTGTGGCATCCCGGTCTTTGATCACTAGGCAGGCAGCTAACTCACTCAGCATATTGGGCCCAGCAGTCATCACCTAGCAGTCGTAAGGGAAATGTTGATTTAAATTGTGTTGTGAATGCCCAGGCTAAAGAAATGGAATGATACAACCTCTAAGGAGTCTTCATTGCCCTTCAGGTATAATTCTTAATGAAGGAGAATGGATGATAGAGCAGAGGACCACTCAACACTCATGCATAAGAAAATAATATCAACTACCTTCTTTAGACCTATCCTCAAAGAACAACATAAAACTCATGAAAATTTTATTTTTTGGTCTCAATTGACTTCCCTTAACAGGTGTCTGTTCTCCCCTTCTCACCTGGCTCCCCGCTCACTGAATTGTTACTTGTAGGCAGGACCTTTGCTCATTCATCTTTCTTCAGTAGTAATGTTTGTTGAATAAACGACTCCACCTCTTGAATTTAGATTGTGATTCGCTTGTGTAAGGTGGTGTCTAACATGTTGTTGTTAGTGATTACTGTGAAGAGAGAGTTTTTCTATAATTTTTTCACTATATTCATTGGGATCAATAAAGCTGAGTGGGGGAAATAATTTAGTATTTTTGTGGTTTATGAATCATACTTTTACTTTCCGAGTAAATACTGCAAATAGTGATAGACGCAATTGAATATTTGATGATATTGCCTTTTCTCTACTACTTTCTACTCTCCAAAAATAGATTTATGGTCCTTTCTGTTCACCTGGAGGTTATTTCAAATACCCTCTTTCCAATTCCCACACACTACCTATGGATGAACAGAGAGTTTGTACCCAAAGGAGGCAAAGATGCTTCAGTTTAGACATTTGCTGGCAGTAGAATGGTCTGACTAAAAGTGATCTCACACACCTCCCAGCCGACTCAGCAAAACAGATATAAATCAGCAGGAAGACTGAGTGGGTCTCTGATGAATCCTGAAGGAACTGTAGATTCAATGAGCTATAAGCACAGTTTCCAAATACACAGAAAGCTGAAAGAAGTTTTTTCTTCTGGGCTTTTCTGACTATTTCCTGTGTGCTTTCCACTCAAATGTTTTTGTACTCACATCAACAATTCCAAAATCTAAAATCAACATGAATTCCCTACATGATAAGTACTGAGGGTGCAATTGAAAATGTTAGTTCTAATCACTGCTCCATGTTACAAGTGGAAATAAATCTTAATCATATGACTATTTCATGGACTCCCCTGTCTTTTGTGACTTCTGAACGAGAAAATCCATCGGCTTTCCTGTGGAATCAGGAATTTAACAGGAAATCTGTTAAGTCAGGTATTTAACTATCTCTGGGTTATGCATGTGACTTACCAGAGAAACAGAGAAGCAGACAGATTTCCTGTTTATAGTTTAACACTCCAGACCTAGCCATTTCAAGAGGAAAGGAGGGAAAGTTAGATGTGACAGCACATTATAGTGGCATCTCGTTGTTTTTCATTGTCTGTAAAATTCCTAGGAAAAGGATTTACCTTGACTAATCTACGTAAACATCTAACCATCTGTTTATTTTCAAACTCAGCATGGATGGAGCCTCTGTGTGCAGAAGACTGTGGTCAGAATTGGCTAAGTTGTACTCAATCATTCATTTATTTTATTCAGCAAACATTTACAAAGCCTCTTCTAGGAGTCAAACACTGTGGCCTGGAAATTTTTAGAATCAAAATATTTTAAATTAAAAATTTCTTCAATTGAGCTCTCAGTCTAGAACTGTAGATGTCAATACATTGCTATATTGCAGTGTAACACATTGGAGGGGGTTATTGAATTCTCCTTTGAGACAGTTCAGAGAAAATAGCATGGGATTGATATCACTTGAAAGATGATAAAGAATCTATTGGATGGGAAATAAGGTGGGATGGGAAAGGGAAAAAATATAAAATGCTTATCTCTGTCCACATGGAACTTTTAGAAGTTTGGGAAGTGGGTAGCTATAATATTAAAATAACTGCAAACATAATAAGGTTATTTGACTATTAATAGCCAATTATCAATATATTAGATAAAATGATATAAAATTTAGAAATAATTACGATCTTAGAGAGCAGCCAGATCAGACCCCCTTTTAAAGATGGAGAAACTGGGGCTATGCAATGGTAAATGAGTTACACAAGGTCACCCAGCTGTGGGGAAATGGAACAAGGATCCAAGCCCATGACTTCAGATGAAGCGTATTATCTATTCTGTTTCCTTTTATTAGTGGAATGTATCAAGAGTGTAACATAATATATTTGACTTTATTCACTATTTTTTAACAACTAATCATTTAGGAACCTGATAAATAGAAAAGGTTTTATATACAGTCATTATTTGGAGCACTCTTACACAAAAACAAAAAACTCCAAAAAACCTATGTGCTGAATATAAGGATTCATATTTATGTGTTACGTAAGAATAGACATGATAATATTTTAGGTACAAAGCACTTTCACATGCATCATATTTTGTCCTCCCACATCAAATGTGTGGGGTAGCCATTATTGCCCCCATTGTACACATTAGGAAATTGCAAGTTAGACTTTGTGACAGAATGCCACACAGGTTCTAAGTAGCAAAGTCATGGTTCAAATCCATGTTTTTCTACTACAGTTGCAGAATTCTTGCTATTACACTCCCATTGTTTCTCTAACACATGAAATATCCAATAAATACCTGCACCTTCCCAGATCAGTCAGGTATTTAGTAATAGTCTCTGTGACCTAGCAATTTTCTGGAAGCTTTCACAGATACAAAGTAGCTTAGGATGTACCTTACTTTCAACAGTGTACCATCTGGCTGAGGAAGATGGGACTTGAATAAGATGTGGCATAATATGAGATAGGTTTTAATAAAAAATTGAAATTTGTACCAGATTTAAGTACAGTAGGTATTCTTTAGTTGCCAAATTACATCAGGGAAATACAAGCCCTCTGATGATTTATTTTGTAAATCCTAAAATTGAACTCTATCATCAACTTACTCTACATTAATAACTTATTTAATGCAATTTATATGCATTAATGATGCATTAATAATCTGAAAAAATGCAATTATAGAAGACCAAGAATAATACTAATGCCAAATGACAGATTGTGAAAAAATTCATGTCTGTCTTGAGTTTCAGCAAGGGAGTGATATTATTTGGTCTTCTTCAGGGATGTGAAACTTTAGACTTGTCACAGATCCAGTTTTCAATCAAAACCCTTTAACTGCAGAAGCAACCATTCTTTGGTGGTGCTGGGATATTCACCTTGCACTACTAGACCAGTTAAAACTGTTGCACAAGTCAGTTACCAAGGGCAGGATTTTATGCTTCAATAAATAGTGCCAAAATTCCAGCCCTGAAAACTGGGACCTGAGAACTCTGTATTCCATCAGTTATCTTTTTTTTTAAGAGACAGTAAAAGGTGAGAAATGCTATTTCAAAATTTAGTCCTGTATTACATTTTCTGAGTAATTTGAACTTACTTTCTAAATTCTGCTGAAAGACGATTTATATTTTGCGAAGGTTTAGCATTATTTTACAGTTTGTTTTCCCTGTTTGTTTTGCTATTTTTAAACCTTCATTTTTCCATATGTCATGGATAATGGCCAATTATGTTGCCTCCTGTGGAAATAACAAAGATAAGGGGTAAACACTGGCTTCCCTTACGAAGGACTTGATTACATCTGAGTTGATTTTTATGGTAGTATTTTCACTACCTTTTGTTATTTAGGGTCACATGGGGGACATTTGGTACTCCTGACTTTGATGACGTTTTACTCCATTTTAATTGATAACCATGTGAGGAACTACCTTAAATGTCTAACTTCGGGAGACTTTGGCACAGTGGTTCTCAAGCTGGCCACACACTGGAATCTCCTGGGTGTTTTAAGAAAAATACTGTTGCTTGGGTCTCACTTATCAATCACCCATACATTATGACTCAACAGACCTGTGGTGCAATCTTCATACTGGGATGTTTAAAAACTTCCAGATGATTCTAATGTGCAGCCATATTTAGAGAGCTACCACTTGGTTTAGAAGAAATCATCCTAAAAGCTAAGCAGCAATGTCTTTTTAAGAAGTCATCAGGTAAATCTTTAGTCAAGAACTAGAAATACTATGGTCAACATGAAACCAAGACTCTCACTAGTAAAATCCAAGTACTATGCTACTTCTAGGCAGTGGGGTGTTAGTAAGTGTTTAAAACCATCTCCTCAAGAAACAAAGCTCTAATTGGTTGTGTTTTGCCTCTTACCCTGGTGTAAATATTCCCATCATGGCTGATTCCTTTCTTTCTTTTTGTTTTTTGGCCACGCAGCCTGTGGAATCTTAGTTACTTCATGGACCAGGGGTGAACCTGGGGCCCTTGGCTGTGAAATTGCAGAGTCCTAAGCGTTGTACCGCCAGGGAATTCCCAGCATCATGGGTGATTTCAACCTACCAATGTTTTAAGAACTGGCTTGCCAAATTCCTGAAAATCTATCAGCTCTTATGAAACAATTTGAGCTAGCTCCAGCACACCACTGCTGTTAAGAGAACGACTTCCAAGAGAATGACATCAGAGAAGTTATTTACCCTTTTGGGATTAAATGTATTTACTTAGGCCTTGTTTAGGTTAGAGTAGATAATCATCAATTGCCATCTTAAAAAGTTGCTTAGATTAGCAGAGTTGTATAACAATGGTTGTTATATAACTCTCTATATACTTCTATGCCTAGAAGTAGCATAGCACTTGGATTTTACTAGTGAGAGTCTTGGTTTCATGTTGACCATAGTATTTCTAGTTCTTGACTAAAGATTTACCTGATGACTTCTTAAAAAGACATTGCAGCTTTTTGATTGTTTTTACTTTTGTGTAAATAATATTCTTTTTTTATTTTATTTTAATTTTTTTTGCGGTACGTGGGCCTCTCACCGCTGTGGCCTCTCCCGTTGCGGAGCACAGGTTCTGGACGCGCAGGCTCAGCGTCCATGGCTCACGGGCCCAGCCGCTCAGCGGCATGTGGGATCTTCCCGGACCGGGGCACCAACCCGTGTCCCCTGCATCAGCAGACGGACTCTCAACCACTGCGCCACCAGAGAAGCCCTAAATAATATTCTTAATAAAGTTAATCACTTGGTGGGCAAAGCAATATCAACAGCTCTGAGATCCTGTAAATTTCTCTTCATTTTGGGATCCCGTGAAGCCCTCATGTATTTGAACATCATGTGCATTACTAGATAAATAATAATAACAAAAAATACCTCTATAATGCTTTTCCTGTGCCATGCACTGTTCAAAGCACTTTACATATATTAACTTATTTATTATTCACACTCCTTGAGGTATGCTCTATTATTGACCCTATTTTTACAGGTAAAAATACTGAGGATCTGAGAGGTGAAGTAACTTGCCCAATGACACACAGCTAGTAAGTAGCAAATTGGAATTTGACCTAGGCAGTCTGACCGCTCTTAACCAGTTTATATCAAAAACAACTAGAGAGTCACAATTATTTTCTGAGACTATTTTTGAATACTACAGAACTCTAGTGGTTTTTTTTCCCCTCTCCTCTCTTCTGGTTGTTTGAAGATCTTTTTCAAATCTAATAATATGTATCACCTGCTGAAATAATTATTTTGTTTTCCTCATTATCAGTGTAATTCCACTTTTCCTGTTATGAAAGCAAAAGTACTCATGATTTTTATATAATAGTGCAATTATATTTATTGAGGAATACTTTTTTATGGTGAGTCATATTACCACAAACCTCTAAAAATCACACCATAGTTTTTAAATTCTCCTTTTTTGTGGGTTAATCTAACTGGAGCCAAAGAAATAAAACCCCACCCTGGTTATGATGCCTCTCAGACGTATTGGCTGAATGCCCAGAGGCAGAGAAGGACCAAGTGTAGCCTAAACAAAATTGTTTGGAAATAACTTCAAACTGGCATAAAATTTCAAGAATCAGACTAATTCAAAGAGAACAAATACAACTTTTACTCTGATTTATCTGTTGTTAAATTTTACCCTGTTTGCTTTATCAATTGCTCTCTTTTTGTATGCATGTACATATTGTGTGTCACACACCCAACAGTTTTTTCTAAATTTTTTGAGAGTAAATTGTATACTTTATGGCTCATTACTCCAAAATAGTTCAGTGTATATTTCCCAAGAGTAGGGGGATTCTCTTACATAATCACAGTAAACTTCTAATTTACGACTTATATTCCAATTTGCCAATTAACCTAATATTGTCCTTTGGAGTATTTATTTTATCTCTAGTGCAGGATCCAGTCTGGGATAACTTATTGCATTTAGTTGTCATGTATTTTTAGTATAATTTAATCTGGAACATTTTCATAGAGCCTTTCTTTGTCTTCTATGACACTGACATTTTTCAAGAATTCATTTAACACCTCCTCCCCTTTTTAATAGAACATTCCTCATTTGGAATTTGTCTGCTGTTTCCTCATGATTAGATCTAGATAAGGATTCCAGGCCAGAGTACTGCATAAGCCATGTTGCTTCCTTCTCAGTGTATCACATTTGAAGGCACATGGTTTTCATCTACCCTCATTGATCAGGTTAATTTTGATTACTCAGGAAAGAGGTGGCACAGTTTTTCCACTGCATGGTTACTATTTGTTCCCTTGTAACTAATAAGCAATCTGTGTGGAGGTATTTTAAGACCAACTTAATACCCTGCTCCTAATCAAAATTTTGCTCTAGCTTCTACCTCCATTGACAATTCTTGCCTGAGCCAATATTGACCGTGATGGTTGAAAAAATGACAATTTTTCCAATCCCAGCACCTTTTCCACATTTACCAGTCAGGCTATGACAGTCTACTGTAAGGAAGATACTTTCTTCTCTCTCTCTCTCCCTCTTCCAGTACGTATTCATGGTTTCTTCTTTGTCTCCCCGTGTTCTATAATTTACAATTTTTCTCTATTATTTACTTCTCAAATTGTCCCAGTTTTGTCCAATTGAGAGCACCCTCAAGCTGACTCTGATATTTTGGTGACATATCTCTATTATTTTGGGGGAAAGCGTCCTTAATTTCTGGCATAAAAAGATATTTCAGGCTTACGTTGTACCTACCCTGCTCTCACATCAGAATCAGCCATTTCTCCAAGGAACCATCATTCTTTTTAGTGGAGAATATATTAGACACCAAGATCTGAGTGCTGGGTGTACTCATTCCTACTGAGATGTCTTTGCTTGTAAGCTCTTAAGGTAGATAGAGCTAAGAAATATATGCATGTGTATACACATATCCATACATATGAATTTACATCTATTCCAATCCATTTGCACACAGTTCTTTCTTGCCTTCCCTCTGTCATACTTGTCTGTGCCTTCTTCCAGAAGGAAAATTCTAGCTCTTAACAACATCAAAATATATTCTCATTTGCTCAATCTGTAATATATCTGAAATAGTTTTGTTACCTGGGGAGAGTGGTCCCCTATTCCTGCCTGTCAAAAATCTGCTGGACCCAGTAATTCCATGCCTAGTTAATATTCAAAAGAAAAGGAACTCATGTTTCCACAAACAGCCTTATACAAGAATGTTTATAGCAGCTTTATTTATAGAAGCCGAAAACTGGAAATAACTCAATTATCTTAAGAGAAGAAGGGATAAGTAAACTGTGATATATTCATGCAATGGAATACTACTCAGCAATAAAAAGGAACAAATTAATGTTGCATGCAACAATATGGATGAATTTCAAAAACATTATGCTGACTTTAAAAAGGCAAACAGAAAAGAACACATAATGTATGATCCAATTTATATGAAGTTTGAGAACAGGCAAAACTAGTCTACGGTGATAGAAACTAAATCACTACTTGCTTTTGTTGGAGCTGGGACATGGCAGGACATTGACTGGGAAGGAGTGTGAGAAAACATTCTGGGATTAGGGAAATGTACTATATCTTGATCAGGATGCGAATTATATGGGTGCATGCATTTGTCACAACTCTATCTTTAATATCTGTTAATTTCACTGTCTGTAAATTAAGCCTCAGTTTTTAAATTGGCTGGAGTAGCAGCTGCCCTTTTTAGCTGAAGCTAGAACTCCTCAGTGTAAAACAGCTCCTTCTTCTAGTTTGTTTCACTTCTGATCCTCTAAACCCATTACTCTCCTGGTCCCTGAAGGCATTTGAGTTTGCTACCCCAATCAATATATTTACTTCTTTTTACTATGCTATTACTTCCTTTTACTATCATTTCAAATATTTAAAATACAGCATAAGTTAGAACTTCACAGATAATCAAATGACATTATCCATTCTTTAGGTCTGACCAATATACACACTTTAATCTTTAATACAGTAATGACGTGCATACAAATTGAAAATGTTTAAATAACACTGAAATTTAGATTAATCCTCCATTTAGGCCTTTGCTTATCTGATCTATTAAGACAAAAGCGGAAACAAACAAAGTGCAGTGTAGTCAGGCCTCGCCAATGGAAACAGCTGATTTCCAACATCAAATGATCAAATATCACTTCAATGAGGAAACAACTTTGTCAGACCTTCTCATAAATTCTGGTGCAGACCACGTCCTTCATCTTACATTCCTTAAAAAAAAAGAGAGATTAATTGAATATCTAAAACTCAAACTAGGTGACAGCAAATTTGTAATAATAGCAGACATTATAAGCAATCTCATAAGATTAAACTCAGAAAGAAATAAAATATCAGTATGTCAGTCTCCAGGAATTTGGAATCATGACCATTGAAACAGGGGAAAAAGTTTTAAATCTGATCTAAGTTACATCAGAGGCATATATATATATATATTTTTTTTTTTGTAGTACACGGGCCTCTCACTGTCGCGGCCTCTGCCGTTGCGGAGCACAGGCTCCGGATGCGCAGGCTCAGCGGCCATGGCTCACGGGCCCAGCCGCTCTGCGGCATGTGGGATCTTCCCGGACCGGGGCACGAACCCGTGTTCCCTGCATCGGCAGGCAGACTCTCAACCACTGCGCCACCAGGGAAGCCCCAGGGGTATATTTTTTAAGTGGCAAGTTTTCATGCATAATTGGCACAGATTTAAATCTACTAAAACAGTGGTTTTCAAAACTATCTGCACATCTGCATTATCTGGGGAACATTTAAAATACTGATGGCTCCTCCTCCCCCAAGAGATGTGCAGGCAGTTGATCTGTATTGGGGCCCCCATACTGGTATTTACTCCCCATGTAAATCTGCTGTGGAGTTAAGGATAACGCTCCTCTGTACTAAAGAAAAGAATGTTCAAAGAACTACATAAATCTATCTATGGTCAATGTGTGTGTTGATTAGTAAGAACAGAATCAGAGACTTAAAAAAATTGTTAGAGGTCATCTCATATAACCTTTGTCATCATTTTTACCTGCCAACTACAAAAGGTCTCCAATGGCCTCAGCTTGAGTTGTTGACATGTTTTAGTCCAAGTTACTATGGATTCTTGAAAACAAAATGCTTAGCTATCTACAAATATTCTACAATTGACTGGGTATGTGCTTTGCTTTTAAAACTTAGATTTGCTTTTCTCCTTGTGTGTCTAAATTAATGAGGTTTACCCATACTTTTTTTTTTTTTATCATTTTTAGGTGTTGTTATTTCTAAAATAACAAATGAGTTGTATCATTTCTAAATTCTTGAATCTGAACCTGAAGTACCTGTAGATGAGTCTTTATAGTTCAAAGATCACCCAAACATTAACTCTGATTTTATTCTTAGCCATTCTTATCCATTTGTATTGCAAAGAAAAGAGAATATTTTGAAAATAATATAACCATTTTCTCTATTTAAATGGCTATATTTATGTATTTAGAGTAAAATTACTCTTACCACTACCATTTTTCCATCCACCAACTTTCTCTTTATTGTTGTCTCTTTGCCATTCCATTTCTGTACTTGATTCAACGAGCCTCTTGCCAAAGTTACAACGCTCTGCAAAGATAGGTTTACATAATTGACTTGCTTGGACTTTGGTTGAGTAAAGAAGCAGTTCATTCAGTATTGAATCATTTTCATAACAGATGTTTTATGAGGCACGTTCATTTTTCAACAGAAGGGAGTGGTCTACCCTTTTGAATACTAGCAGGAGTAATCTTCTCTCTCAAGTAGTAGATTGGACCAAATTTGAAGAGAAACAATTAAGTTTACCTTTGTCTTTCTATTGTCAGCTGTGGTTTCTTCAAATTCCTGGCCTAGTTTGAAGGAGATCTCTGTATCTTTAAAGGTACTTTCAGTTCTTATAGTTATAATATCCCCTTTTTTGCTGATGATCACTCTTGGTTTGGCCAAATCTCCCAGTTTTCTGGTGGCTAATCCCACACCTGAAAATCAAGATACTGTTAGAATTTTGTTGACCAAGAGAACCTCTACCTAAAGGGACTATGGGTGGCCATATTTTATGCTCAGCTGTGCCTCAGCTGTGTAGATGGCAGGTAATAGCACTTACTGCTAAGGACCTTCTCCCATGTTTCATCACCTAATGGAAACACATGTCCACGGACTTGAATATTTTAAGTTTTGTTACTACAAAAGTAATGCCTGCAGATTTTAAAGCTAAAAGTGTTTAGCTTAAATATGCAAGTCATCTATTTTTACCACATCCAAACCCATGCTCCATTAAAAACTACTATTTATAGTTTTGTAAGGATCATTTCAGACATTTTAGTTTGTATGCATAAATATTGTAGATATATTTTTTAAATAAAACTATGACTTATGCATGCTATTCTATGATTTTTTCCCTCAGTAGTATATTATGGATATAGAAAAGAATTCCTCCCATATCCTTGATAGAAGCTCATTTCGGAAATTTTGTTGTAGCCCCTAAAATGATCTGTACCATTACAAATGATCATTAGATAAATAAAATAATTTTTAAAAAATTTTCTGCATTTGAAAACAAAACAAATTAGACTCTTAAGTATTATTACTATATTACCCAAGATTACAGAAATACATGGAAAAATAGAAATGTCAAATGAGAGAGATACATGAAGAAAAAACTAGTTATATATAAATATACATATATTTGCATTTATATATACATAAAGAAGTATGAAGAGTTAGAGCCAATAAAGGATTGTGAATGATACTCTTTCTTCTAATTCTGATTAATCATTTTTTATTTGATATGATTTAGGACAATGCTTTTCAAACTAAACCTCTACAATAGAGACTAAGAATCTACAACACCCCCAGGTGTCCTTATGCACTCTAAAATTTGAAAATGACACAATTAGGGAGTTTTTCATTGAGACTTTCTTATATTGTATTTTGCTTCTTCCTTGGCTATAAAGTGAAGTCCATAAATTTAACCAACCTTATGGTATGGATCTATTCCCATAAGTTCCCACAGTTTTCCAGGCAACACAACATGATTTTGCTCATTTTATCTAAAAATAGAACACCTTATATGCTTTCTGAACAGGTAAAATTACAAGTACTTTGATGAGCATAGCAATCTGAGGTCATTGGCTTCACTCTCTACTTATTTATATAGCTCTGGACATTTCCAAAGACTCCTCACACTTTTGTGCTCATATCTATTGAAAATTCCCTAGAAATAGTAGCAAATAAAGTTGCTATACTAATGACTAGACTTTCCATCTCCATCCACTGTTCCATCTCCAGGAAAGCCTGATGTTAGTGTAAATAAGCTTGAGTTCACTGCCACAACACACTTCTTTTTCTCTCAGTAACTTTCCTAGACTGTGAATATCCTGCTTTATGAAGCATTCACTTTTTACAAAATCTTTATCCACATAGTTATGTAATAACAGACAACCTAGAGGTAGAGACAGAAAACTTCTGGTATAGCTAAGCATCAAAATTTTAAATTGAGGTTTTCCATTAACTTTAGTATATTCAACTCTTTATTTCATGAGCACTTTAGTTGTTGTAGATCTAACTTTCAGGAAAGCCAGAAAATAGGTTGACTAAGCTTCTAAGATTTCTTTCCTCCAGGTTTGGAACGAAAACCTTATTGATATGAAACTTCCTTTGAAATCAGTGGGCACTCTAGTGCATTTAAGCAGCTCTTATCTGAGTTAAAATCTATTAAAATTGCCACAAATAAAATGCAAATAAATTATCTGATTGACACAACAGAAGATTAATCCCAGAAGAGGATCGTACTTCAACCTGTGCAAACTCCCAGACTCCTGGAAAAGGAGTTAGAAGGAAATAGTCATGCTTCTTTCTCAAAAAGGATCCTCTCAATTAGAACAACAGAGAACATTTCTTACCCAGAGCTTTCATGTAATCATCAAAGTTCTCACTGGAGACAAGTTTCCAGGTGCCTAAGAATTTGTTGCTCATTGTGATGGATGAGAATTCAACACAGTGGTAGGTGAGATTCAGGAGACTCAAATGAGATGCTGAAGTCTCAGAAGATTCTTTTCAAAGATGTCCACAGCATGTGACTCTCACAGAGACCCAATGGGGAAAAGCAGTGTCAGGACTGGGCAATGAATGGCTCTTCAATCATCCACTGGGACAAAAGAGAACCTCACATAATGTCTCCTTCAGTTTCCAAAAATGTTTATAAAAATCAATGACAGTACTATTTGAACCTTCAAAAATATTTTGGTTGCTCTTACATTTTTAAGAAGTGTTTAGGTCCTTAATGCTTTGGAAAAGAGTCTATCAGTTGAGTTCTATACCAAATTAAATTATATGAGCATTAATGAATGAATGTGTGTGTGTGTGTGTGTATTTAGGCATCTTGTTCACTCTCAATCCTGAGTCTGCACAATTAAGAATTCTTATTGAAAGAGAATAAAGAGAGGAAAAATGTCCATGAGTATTGTGATAACTGCCTCAAATATGTTGTGGGAGAGAAATGCAAGGGAGCAGTGTGAGGAAGTATTCATAGGTAAGGGAGGCTTGGCATAGTTGGCATATCCAAGGCAGTCAGAGTAGGCAGACAATACGGTCAGTCTATTACAGCAGAACACAGAAATTGCTTTCATGGGTGAACAAAAAGTAGCACTATAACACGCTCTTTGACCACAGAAAAGATTTTCGTCTTAAAAAACCTTAGTTCCAAATTAAGCAGGTTCTTGGTTAATACAACAACATTGAGTTTAAGTCCTTTAAAATAAATCTACAATTTTAGAAAGGATTTTCTACAAAAATAATATTAATATATATTGAGAGCTCAGTAGTCACTGTGCTAAGTGCTTAATATAGATTATTTCATTTGATTCTCTCAACAACTCCAAGAGTAAGGCATTATTGTTATCTCCATTTTACCAGTGAGAACACTGGAGCTTGGGGAGGTTAGGTAACTTCTGTCCAAAACTTGAATAAGGTGAGGTAGGATTTGAACCTGGTATTTTTTTTCAGTGCATAGATGTTAGACCATTATCTTACACTGCTCCTGCTATAACATGTGTGCTGGAGGCCCTGGCCAAAGATCAGGCAATACTGACATCACCATGGATAGAGACACTCATTCTCTGCTCAAAAAGCAAGAGAAGCGAAAATCAAGAGATGAGGCATCCAGATTATATGATACATCAAAGTCCCAGTCTTTGACCAAGGGGAGCAAATATGAAACCACTTTGAACATAAGTGTTACTCTTGGGAATACCAAGTTGATGCCATACCCTTTCCTAGCAGTTTTTCTACATTGACATTAATCCTGGCCTTGAGACAACTGATATTACCAGGTTTTATATATTTAGTACACAGTTTGGCACTCTTCACAATAATGAAAATAACTCATTATCAATTTACCCATAGCAGGTAGAATCACTGACCTCTAGGGCTCAGGTTACCAATGCCATAGCTGCAGCATAACAATTGCAATTATGTGGTTAGGGTCCAAGTTGGGTTAAAAAATGTAGAATTATACACAGTGAGTCCAAGTGTCATCTTAAATTACTTGTGCCTGTATAACTCAAGATAGGAATGAAATAATGACTAGAAAAATTCCTCAGTTAACTAGCTAACCCAATCCTAGACCCAGGAGAATGTAACTGGAGAGAGTACATTGTACTGGGATATAAGATACAGCTATGAAAGAAAGGGCTTTTGATTAGTAAATATGTTATTTTCTAAAACACTTAATAAAAATGAATAATGCTATGACTGTGTCTTCAAAAATTTAGGCATTCTGCCTAAATTCTGAAGGTCCTATGAAGGACCTTCAAACTTTCTCAATTGAGCTGAGCCCTTGTATCTGGAGGGATTCATTCAGGAAAACTGTGTGAATTTTCAGCAGACCTTGTTTTGCACATAAGAATAGCAGTGGAGCTTAAAATATAAACATTGAGCTATATATTGGCAAGGCTTATAACTTTGAAGCAATTTTAGACAAAGAAAAAATTTTATATTTTAGGATTGTCAACAATGTACCTGACTTCTGGAATTGGCCAAGATGAGATTCTGAGGCCCATGTATGAGTCAAAGGCACAGATCAAAGCAATGAGAGAAGATACTGGCTTGAGACTTTTAAGGCACTCCTAGATAAGAACGTCATCAATATCCTACTGAGAAAGGATTGATAATAAACATCAGAGTCACATTATAATTAGACATATACATTTACATTTGAACTAAATGTTTGTAAAATGGACATTGTCCCTCTACAGTGTGAGTTCATCTTTCAGGGATTTATTGCCTATATAAATTCTCAAGATAAAATAAAAATAAGCTACTAGAATGATACACTGAAAAGAAAATCCAGAAGTCCAAACAAAATGGATAAGTAAAGCTTGCTGTATATAAAATGTCCTTACATATTGTCATCAAGCTATATCCAATTGTATATTTGAAAAGTGATAATCATCCTGTAGCACAAGAACAAATAATTCATGATCCTCCACTTAATACCAAAGATGTGACTCCATTCCTTCCATTCATTTAACTGCAAAAGCATTGAGAGCCTACTAAGGGCTAGACACACTTCAGGGTGCTGGTTAAACATCATTGAACAAGATTCCATACCCTCAAGGAACTTATATTCTATTCATGACTTGATAAAGACTTAAAGAAAGAAATTTTAATTCCAGTGAGTCTGAAATTATCTGTAAAATAGAAATATTGTGATAATAATTGGTGCAAGAAAATCATATAATATAATACTAGAAAAAATAACCCAAAAATGATCATTTAAAAAAATTGAGAAAATAGAAATAAATCTTAGAATTTTCACTTCCTCATGATAGATGAGGAAAGTAAGGTAACTTTCCAACTGTGACATCTAAAAAATGGACAAAATTATAAAAAAATTCTTCAAGAGATCAGAGACATAAAAAAGGCAGAGAAAAATTAAGGGTCTAAGATTTGGGCAAAAAAAGAAGACCAGAGAAACAGGCCCAACAATTAAGGCTGCTGCCCTTATGGCAATCCATGAATTCTGCAAGAGGCAGATGAGAGGCAAAATCTGAAGGACATTTATGACATTGTTTCAGGGTCAGGGGAACAATGAGGGAGAGTCCTGGTTAATCATATTTTAGTTTGGGACTTTGAAAGGCTGCAATACAGGAGGAAAGGTGAACTAGAAATAGACCTGGCTAATACCAATTCAACTCTTAAAATTAGTTCACTGTGATCTGGGTCAGCTAGTGAACTTGGCTACCAGTAAGAGACAAACATAAGCTCTCTGCATAAGAAGATAATGTCACTCTAGTTCTAAATTTATTTCTACAAATTTTCATACACATCACTAATCAAAAATAAATAGAACAAAAAGAGACAGAAAAATATGCTCAAAAAGAAACAATAAATGACAGAAATAGATAATAAACAAGACAGATGTTAATAAAATAAAAACAAACATATTATAGAAAATATCATCAAAACTAAAGTTTTTAAAAGGCTAATAAAATTGACAAACTCTTATCAAAATGGATTTAAAAATAGAGAAGGCAAAAGTTATTGATTGCAAGTATATAAAAGGGTATATCAATATATCCTAGAGTTATTAAAAAGATCATAATATAATGAACTACTTCATGCCAATAAATTTGAAAAATTTTTAAAAATTTATAAATTTCTTAGTGCACAATTTACCAAAAATGATACAAGACAAAATAAAAGTGTGAATACTCCCAAATCTATTAATATTTAATTTATAAATAAATTTTCTCCCACAGAGATACTCCAGGCCTGTAGGTTTCACCCATGAATTCATACAAATATTTAAGGAAAAAGTAACACCAATCTTACACAAAATCTTCTGGAGAATAGAAAAGGAGCTACTAATTTCCTCCTTGCTTTTAGCAAGGTCTTTACAAATACTGTTCACTTTTCCTGGAAGGTCTAACCACTCCTATATGATTAATCCTTAACTCTGAGCTCAATCACGCTTTCCTACCTTTGTGTTGACAACCTTTAGATTCAACTCAATCATCTGTACTAAACTTTTCTAATATACCCTCGTTTTATAATTACTGCAATCAGCAGATATAGAAAGAGAAATTGACAATAATACAGTAAGAGTAGGGGACTTTAACACTCCACTTACATCAATGGACATGTCATCCAAACAGAAAATCAATAAGGTGACAGTGGTCTTAAATGATACATTAGATCAGGTGGACTTAATAAATATCTACAGGACATCACATCCAAAAACAGCAGAATACACATTTTTTTCAAGTGCACGTGGAACATTCTCTAGAATAGATCACATGCTAGGCCACAACACAAGTCTCAATAAATTAAAAAGGACAAAAATTATAACAAGCATTTTTTTCTGACCACCATAGTATGAAACTAGAAATCAATTCCAGAGAGAAGAATGGGAAAAAACAAACACATGGAGACTAAACAACATGTTACTAAAAAAAAAAAAAACCCAATAAATCAATGAAGAAATCAAAGACAAAATCAGAAAATACCTTGAGACTGATGAAAATGGAAACACAACACTCCAAAATCTATGGGATGCAGCAAAAGCATTCTGAGAGGGAATTTTATAGTGATACAGGCTTTCCTCAAGAAACAAGAAAAATCTCAAATAAACAACCTAAACTCCACCAAAAGGAATTAGAAAAAAAGGATAAACAAAGCCCAAAGTCAGAAGAAGGAAGAAAATAATAAAGATCAGAGATGAAACAAATAAAATAGAGATCAAAAAACAATAGAAAAGATCAAGAAAACCAAGAACTAAAATATACACCACAAAACTAGTAGAGCTAATAAATGAATTCAGCTAAGTTGCAGGATACAAGACTAATACAAAGAAATCTATTACATTTCTATAAACTGATACTGAACTATCAGAAAAAGAAAGTTCAAAAATCCCATTTAAAACTGCATCAAAAAGAATAAAATACCTAGGAATAAACTTAACCAAGGAGCTGAAAGCTGTATACTCTGAAAAATTATAAAACATTGGTGAAGGAAATTGAAGATGATACAAAGAAATGGAAAGGTATCCCTTGCTCTTGATTGGAAGAAATAATATTGTTAAAATGGCCATACTACCCAAAGCAATCTATAGATTTAATGCAATCCCCATCAAAATGCCCATGAAATTTTTCACAGAACTAGAACAAATAATCCTAAATTCATATGGGACCACAAAAGACCCTAAGTTGTCAAAGCAATCTTAAGAAATAAAGAACAAAGCTGGAGGTATCACCCTCCCAGACTTCAGACTATACTACAAAGTTATGGAAATCAAAACAGCATAGTACTGGCACAAAAAGACACATAGATCAATGGAACAGAAGAGAGAGCCCAGCAACAAACCCATACACCTATAGACATTATCTATGACAAAGGAGGCAAGAATATACAATGGAAAAAGGCAATCTCTTCAATAAGTGGTGCTGGGAAAACTGGATAGCTACATGTAAAGTGGTGAGATTAGAACATTTCCTCACATATACAAAAATAAACTCAAAAGGAATAAAAACCTAAATGTAAGACCTGAAACTATAAAACTCCTAAAAGAGAACATAGGCAGAACGCTCTCTGACGTAAATTGTAGAAATATTTTTTTGGATCTGTCTCCTAAGGCAAAAGAAATAAAAGCAAAAATAAACTAATGGGAGCTAATTAAACTTAAAAGCTTTTGTACAGAAAAGGAAACCATCAACAACACAAAAAGGTAACATACAGAATTGGAGAAAATATTTGCAAATGATATGACTGACATGGGGTTAATACTAAAAATATATAAACAATTCATACAACTCAAAAAACAAACAACCCAATCAAAAAATGGGCAGAAGGCCTGAAAAACATTTTTCCGAAGAAGTCATACAGATGACCACCAAGCATATGAAAATATTCTCGGCATTGCTAATTATTAGAGAAATGCAAATTAAAACAACAATGAGATATCACCTCACACCTGTCAGAATGGCTATTATCAAAAAGAACACAAATAACAAATGTTGGAGAGGATGTGGAGAAAAGGGAACCCCTGTACACTGTTGGTGAGTATGTAAACTGGTGCAGCCACTGTGGAAAACAGTATGGAGATTCCTCAAAAAACTAAAAACAAAACTACCATATGATCCAGTAATTCAATTCCTGTATATATATCTGGAAAAAAACAGAAACACTAATTTAAAAAGACACATGCACCCCAAGGTTCATAGAAGCATTTTTTGCAATAGCCAAGACATGGAAGCAACCCAAGTTTCCATCAACAGACAAATGGATAAAGAAGATATGGTATACATATACACAATGGAATATTACTCAGCCATAAAAAAGAATTAGAATCTGCCATTTGCAGCAATGCAGATGGACCTAGAGAAAATTATGCTAAGTGAAGTAAGTCAGACAGGAAAAAAATACTGTATGATATCACTTATATGTAAAATCTAAAAAATAATACAAATGAATGCATATAGAAAAACAGAAACAGACTCACAGGTATAGAAAACAAACTAGTGTTTACAAATGGGGAGGGGGAATAGGGGAGGTGCATGTTAGGGGTATGGGATTAAGAGATACAAACTACTTTGTACAAAATAGATAAGCAACAAGGGTATATTATTTAGCACAGGGAAGTATAGCCATTATCTTGTAATAACTTTTAATGGAGTATAATCTGTAAAAATACTGAATCATATGCTGTATACCTGAAACTAATATAATGTTGTAAATCAACTATACTTCAATAAAAACAAAATAACCACTCCCATTGGGTAAATCCTTAACTTTCAGCTCATTCTTATCTACCTTTGGAGAGACATCCTTTATATTTCAATTCAGCCATCTTTCCTATCCTTTTCTAGTATATCCTCATTTAACAGTTACTGCAATTAATTAATTCATTCATTAACATGTTAATTTTTATTGATTTTGGACATTATTTCATTGATATATATATCATGCACTGAAGTCTTGATTCCATGTGCATGGGGACAATAAGTGATTTTATTCACATAATATTCCAAGTACTTAACACCATGCATGTATACAGTAGGTAATCATTTGTTTACTGACTGAATGAAGAAAATATATATTTTCTACTTATGAGGGACTTTCTTTGCATTAAATCATATAACAAATGTGAAAGCATCTAAAATTCACGCTTATAATCAATAATATGATTTTCCTAAACTTCCTTTCTCCTCCTCTCCCCTTCCTTCTCTTCCTTCCCTTTTTTATATGCTCTGGAGGCATGGAAAGAGCAAGGCTGTGAGTTATACCTAAGTGTAAAACTTAGTTGTAGCGCCCATTGCTTCATTTAGTCATTGCTTTGGTCAGTGGTAAAAGCAGGTTGTTCTTTCCATATTCAGGATGACATGATCTTACCACAACACTAGGAAAGTTCATGTAAAATAATTCCAAGGTTCGTTGTACATATTCTCACCTGCATGCATGCAGATAATTTCTCAACATGAATTTATTGAACTGTAGTTGCACTAGAGATAACATGGTGAGTGAAACAGTAACAGTTCCTGCCCTCATGGGCCTTATACTCCAGTAAGGAAGACATATGTTAAACAGACATTTAGAGACATTTTAGAATATCCAATTATTATTTTTTATCATTTACAGATGGAGGCAATGAAGGACGTTAAAGAGCCAATGAACCGTTTCTATGTAGGACGATACCTTCTGTAATTTCTTAGACACCAGATGCCCTGAGACCAATGGTCTTATTTATCTTCAGAACTCAGCCACTAGGGCATCTGGGCCCCTCCAGACATATATTTGACAGAAGGTGACAATGGCAATTCAGGCTTGATAGCTTCCTCTTTCATGCTTCAAATAACTGCTTTTCTCTCGTCTTAAAAATGCTGAGATTAAAGTTTCTTTCTTAATGAAAACCATTTCTTGGAGCTTTCTCAGCCACCAGTGGGTATTTGATCTTTTAGTTACTATGGTGACAGTTGCATTATGCTGCCCAAAGGAAGTTAATAGCTTTTCTTTTTTTGAATGGCAATAAATAGAGGGAAGAAGTAGTTTGTGATTCCTCCAAACAATGCAATTAGCTTTGTTTTTCCTAGACTTGAACATACACGGCCTCTTTTCCAAAGACTGGTCTAAGCTTTCACATCATTATTCCTAACATCCGAGAACTGGTTACTCATTCACTGGGGAGGGAACCAGAGACAGAATTTCTGCATTTTAGTGTTTTCCTCTAGTCATTACAAGGTATGATGAGCTGGTCACAGTTTTTTCTACCTCATTTGCATTTCCTCTTGAGAGAAAGTGATATTAATAGCATTAAAATAGGTCGTATTTTCAGGCATTAGCACAAAGAGCTGTAGGAAACACTTCTTAGGACTCAGCCATCTGCTCCCTTTTAGCCTATGGGAGAAAGGAATCCCTTAAAAATAATTCACTTGCAAAGCATAGTGAAAAGTGTGTGAGTGTGTCTGTATGTATGTGTGTAGCATTATTTCATAAGGAACAAATATAAACTCACAAAAATTCAGATGATTTTCTAATCGTGTGTTATCCAGGTTGCCAACTTAATTTCCTACTTTATTTCCTTGATTGTTTTACAAAATTTTTCAATAATTGAGATGGTATAAAGGCTTTAATAGAAAATGTGGTTTGCACACATATATATGTGTATATATACATATATACACGCACACACGTGTAAACACATATTTTTTAAAATTTATTTTTGGCTGCACTGGGTCTACGTTGCTGTGCACGGGCTTTCTCTAGTTGTGGCAAGTGGGGGCTACTCTTTGTTGCGGTGCACAGGCTTCTCATTACGTTGGCTTCTCTTGTTGAGGAGCACGGGCTCAAGGCTCTCGGGCTTCAGTAGTTGTAGCATGTGGGCTCAGTAGTTGTGGCGCACGGGCTCAGTTGCTCCACAGCATGTGGGATCTTCCAAGACCAGGGCTTGTACCCGTGTCCCCTGCATTGCCAGGTGGATTCTTAACCATGGCGCCACCAGGGAAGCCCTAAACACATATTTTTGATTAAAGTTAGATCAGAGAATCAATTCATGTTTAAACTGTACTTTCATTTATTCATGCCAACCCATTCCTTCCTTCAAACAATTGAAAACTAATTTTGTAGTTAAATTCTAGCCTATAACATGCTCATGATGGAATACACAGTGCAAATGCAATCTCTTAAGTGGCACACTGACTCAGAGTAATGTTAGCTGCTGTCATGAGCTCCAGGATTTCAGAGCCTTAACCCAGAAGTTTATTTCTTGCTCCCTGTCGTGTCCACTGCAGGTGCTCCTGGTCTATGGGTAGGCTTTTCTCCATGAGGTGACTCAGAGGCTTTGGATCCGTTCATCTCATGCCTACACCATCCTTCAGGTTTCAGAGTCCAGTCCGCCAAGCGGACAGGGGTTGGGAGAGACGAAAAAGGTTGCACTTGCCTCTTTACTCTCTTGACCCAGAATTGGCACACTTCACTTCCACTCACACTCCAATGCAGGAAGTAGTCACATGACCCCACGGAGACAGGTTGGGTACTGAGCAGTGCCTGGCTTGCAGACTCTTCTCGGTATCAATGCTATACTATGGAAGGACAAGTCCAGATTTCTAGTGGGCAATTAACTATTTCTGATGCATTCAAATCTTGGCGCACTGAGTCCTGACATTATGTCTGAATATCTATCTTAACATCTATCTTTTGAGAGAATGTTATAATGAACTTGGAATAAGTTCTGGTCTAGCTTTACCATCTACCAGATGAATGACATTTGGGTTGCAGTTTTATCACCTGTACAATATTGATTGTTCTGAGGATCAAAAAAAGAAAACTTTTGTGAAATTGTTTTGTAACTTATGTATTGACACCTGAACTCTATTTTACAAAGTAAACAGGAATCCATTTTCCCCAAATCCCATTTCTAACTGATTAGTTGCTTCTAGACCCTGCCTACCTCTGCTGTGACACTCTTCTGATCCGACTTCTGCCCACTGTTTTAGTGCACACACCTTCAGTTCCATGGTTCCTATTCTTTGCATTCTAGTTGCCTTATTATCTGGGAGGGGGATGTGGGGAAAATGAGAAGACGTGAGGGATTCCCTGTGCTGGTCAATTGCAGAATGTCTCATTTACCCTCATCACAACCCTGTGAAGTAGATGATTTCCATTTTACAAAGGAAAAACTAAAGTGGGTGAGCAGCTCACGCAAGCTCACAAAGCTGTCAGTGGCAGAAGCAGGATTCAAGCCCTGCTCTGCCTGGTTCTCAAACCCCATTCATCTCACTTCCCTGCAATGTGTCTCTGGCATAACAGGCACCTCCTCTTGTCATGGGGCTGGTGGTTGGATGGTCCCTCCCCACCCTGTCCCTCTCCAAAAATTACACAGGATCTAGATACCAAACTTCAAAGTGGAAAGACTATATTTCCCTGTAACTGTTTAAAATAGAAATCTTAAGACCCATAACATGAGGATTTGGTTATGTCCTGATTTCTTCATCCTGTTTCCATCTATTTTCTGTTACTATCTTTGGAGTAATCAGTTGTCTTTTCATGACTCTCAAAGCATGTCCTTTTACGTTTATTGCACTTTTGTGCAAAAAATATGAAAATTAAATATACTAAGAGTGTTCAAAACAAGTTATTTTTGTCAGTGGTTTACTTAGTAGTATTGGGTAGCTAAAGAAGAAAGCTGGTGAGTTAGTCTTTGATAATAGTATTCATCTTGGTTTTAGTATGGTTGATCTTTGGATAATTAATACTCTCCTGTAAACTTCAGTGTGGATTTAAAATATAATAGTTTACTAGTAAGTTATTCAGTCTAAAAATATTCAAAAATAAATATATTTTCCTTTGTGGTTTATCAAATCTTCTCTCACTTCCTCTACTTCAAACTCTTTTGGGAAGTGAATAAATAATGGCTTTTTATTGCATAATGAAAAGTGTCATTATTATCCTTTTTCTATAAATCCAGTACTACTTGACCAATATGACATGTGATTTACTTCTAGATAGATAATGACTATTTTTGAAGGAAAGTCAGATATACCAAGAGACTGATCATGTGAATGTCCTTAGTAAAGACTAATAATTCTCAGTATAAACTTTAATGAATTTTTTTCTTACAGGAATTTTGACATGATTTGACTGAGAATAAAAATAAAAGCAATAGGGTTTCAACATGCCTCTGCTACTTGTAACATAAAAAGGCAGTTATGATTGCTGTTTGCCATCACCTAATACAGTACTGAACAAACAGTGGTCACTGAATAAGAACTTGCTGGATCAGTGATTTCCTCAGGAGTAGCATGTTTGATTCTACCTACTAAAGACACCACAGCAGGATTTTATTTCTCATTTAGGCTGTGTGTACTTTGAGCTGTAACATTTATGAGAAGAGAAACGTCTTGAAAATTCAGAACTATATTATTCTTTTATAAATTTTGTCTCTGTAAAGACTAAGATTTAAATAAGTACCTAGTGCCTTTTAGAAGAATACCCTCTTCCTAATCGTTGTGGAAAACATTTTGACCCTTGATCTGAGTTGTTGCTTAAGTGCTGTCATCTGCAGCCCCATTGCAGAGACCTGATGAAGGAGACATTGGCCTCTGCTCCCCTTTGTACACAGGACGCTACCTTGGGGGCTGAAATCCTCTTTGACTTCTGGCAAACAAGCACAGGTACATTTTGTACACACTTGAGTCCTTTAGGAAGGACAGAGACAAGTCATGGGGGGATGACTGTCATTGGCCACATCTGGCAGTTGTGTGGCTACTACCAAGCCCATCACTTCAAGTGCACAGCTGTATCCTCAGAGGTCTTCAGGGTTTAATATGACAGCCTAGTTCCTTTCCTTGGACAAGAATTCAGCTATTGTCCCAACACTATGCTCAGTCCTTTTGTACATTACTCTTTAATTTTATCCTTACTGAGGTGACCATACCTCACAGTTTGCCTAGGACAATCCCAGTTTATGCTTGTTGCTCAGATGTAATTATTGAAAGTGCCCCTTTCCACTTTTCACTTCTCACCCAGTTTAGATGACAAATTAGCACGTATTTAACACTATCCTCAGGAGTTACGTTTCACCAACTACTCTCTGGTTTTAAGTTTAAGTTGCAACATGAGATTTACATAATTCTTCCTCTTTTTCCTTTTCCTCCTCCCACTGCTACAAATACCCTCGATTTTTAAATTTTACCTATATTACTCTGTTTTGCTCTAAGCCCTGAGAGTACTTCCTAGCAAAAGTACTTGGTGAAACTATTGAGGGACATTGTGTAGCTCTAACAATTATATTCCTACTAGGCATTTAGAAATTCTGGACTGGCATGTAATAAAATATCATTCTGCAAAGACTAAGTTGTAAGAAGTGGTGACCGATGCACTAGACTGATTATTTTAAATAAGTTTATGGAAAAGTAAGATAATGATTGTTTTAAATGTTCTATAATAATTCATGCACAGTGTATAATGTCCAGGCTGTATTTTGTAATCTCTCTCTCTCATCTATCTATCTATCTATCTATCTATCTATCTATCTATCTATCTACATATCTATATCTTTCTATCTATCCATCTATCTATCATCTATCTATCTATCTATCCTATCTACTTTATGAATGGTCAGCCTTCTGCAAAAATAAAAAATAAAAAACAACGTTGATTTTCAAAATCTGTGATGTCCAAAGTGGGTTCCAATGATTATAATGTATCCCCCTTTGAGGTCACATGAATTTCAACAGAGCACCCTTTGACAGAAAGCATTAACCTAAATGGAATGGGTCCACTAGAGGAAAATCAGTGACTGCAGAATTCAGGTGTACAAAGAATAAAGGGCACTTTGGTGATCTTACAATTACACGAGAGACAAGAAGTTTCTTATCTCACCAATTTATCAGATTGCCCCTAACCCTCAAGATTACACAGCTCCAAAACTGCACTTAATTTGGTTTTATTGGGCAAATTTATGTTGAGCAAGTTTTTAAAAAATCACTGGCCCTGAGGCATATCTTCTTCAAGTCCCAGTTTCCTGTTAGTGAACAAGTTTTCACTGACGCATACAATTTCTTCATACCTTTTTGTAGATTCCAATGCTGACAATATTATTCATGATATATTCCTAAAAACAAAGAGGGCTCTATTAGAGTTGGTACATGACATGTTAAGTTTGATCTCTCCCTCTTTTCCCAGACCCTCTATTTGAGATACAAGACAATTGAGTAATTTGAAAGGCATGCCTCAAATAGGAGCTTCTAAAAATATTAAATTTAGAGAAAACTCACCACTACCATTTTTCCATCTACAATTTGTCTTTTGATTGTTGTCTCTTTGCCAAGCCATTTTTGGAAATGAATCATTGAGCCACTATCTAATGTTATGATTCTCTATAAATGCAGAAAGGAATCAGTCAGAAATAGCAATTCACTACATTCTAATCTACACAAGACTAGACATCTACTTTTTTATTTTTTGCTGTACGTGGACCTCTCACTGTTGTGGCCTCTCCCGTTGCGGAGCACAGGCTCCGAACGCGCAGGCTCAGTGGCCATGGCTCACGGGCCCAGCCGCTCCGCGGCATGTGGGATCTTCCCGGACCAGGACACGAACCCGTGTCCGCTGCATCAGCAGGCGGACTCCCAACCACTGCGCCACCAGGGAAGCCCGATCTCAGTATTTTTTTTTTTTTTTTTTTTTTTTACGGTACGTGGGCCTCTCACTGTTGTGGCCTCTCCCGTTGCGGAGCACAGGCTCCGGACGCTCAGGCTCAGCGGCCATGGCTCACGGGCCCAGCCGCTCCGTGGCATGTGGGATCTTCCCGGACCGGGGCACGAACCCGCGTCCCCTGCATCGGCAGGCGGACTCTCAACCACTGCGCCACCAGGGAAGCCCCGATCTCAGTATTTTTGAAAGAACTCTCTGTTTTGATGTTAACCTTATTCCTGTCGGCGCTAATAGTGATTCTTGGCTTTGTCAACCCAGCAAGGTTCTGGACTGCAGCACTCACTCCTGTAGGAATGAGTGAGAAGAGAATTCAATGAGTAGAGAAAACAAAACACCTTCTTAAGAAGTTTAGGAAGAAGTGCTAACAATCATTTTGGAAAGCAGTTTAAAAAGAATGCATCCTTCCCCCATTGAAGTTTTGGATAATACGCCATATTTTCTTCAATGCTCTCTGTGACAGCTGGATTGAGCCAAACCTCCCAATCAGAAGATATGTCTAGTAATTATACTTGACATTTTGAAAGCTAAATTCACTTTCTGACACTCTTGCACTTCATCTAAAAAATATATTTTTATGGTGCCTTTCGGTCATATGCTTGGGCTTTACCTCATGAAATATTGCAACAACAGCACAGGGGATGCTATTATCCTCATTTTAGAGATGACTACACTGAGTCCCAGAGAGGTAGAGAGGCATGTTCTAGGTGATGTGTCTGGTAATTAGCAGAGCTGAAATTTAAGCACAGGTTTTCTAATTGTCCAAGAATTTTTGCTTACTTTTCTTCTTAAAAAAAAAAAAGAAATGCAATTTTCAAAGTATCTAATCTACTCAATATGACTTATAAAGTCCAAACTTCTCTCTTATTTGCATATAAATTTCAGATCTGGCTGAGTAAAGAGGAGGTAGGCAAATTGGACAATTTGGCTGAGAGCCTGGCCCTGTTGTTCAGGTTGGGGACTGTCCATTGTTTAACTTGACTCCTGCAATAAGTGGGTGGAAGGGCTGACTCCCGACTCTTAGTATCGATATAGAACTCGACTTCACATTCATATTGCGGGTGGACAGGATGCCTCTGACCACAGAAAAGCAGTGTCAGTCATGGATCACAAAAGAGTGAGGAGTGAGGAGGTTAAAACCCGAGTTCCAACTTTGCCACTTGTTAGCTTGGCCACATTATTTCCCTTTTCCCTAAACTTCAGCTTTCTCAGTAGTAAAATGTAAGTATAGTACTCACCTCATAGGTGTGTTGGAGATTAAATGATAGGACTTAGCATGGTATTGACACATAGTATGTACTCAGTTGGTTATTCTCTCTTGCACTCTGCTTGAGACCAGCTCCCAGTCAAAACATGGCAATTTTTGCCATCAGCCCCAAGTTTCTTAGATGCCCCAAAATTTAATTATTTATTATTAAAACAAAATTTTTTAACTCAAAACAGGTGAGTCCATGAATCCGTGAAGAGATAGGGAAACATGTTTTTATTACTTTCTGAGAGAGTTTATACTAACGAAAAAGGAACAAATATACATTATGAGCACATTGACTTATTGTGTATTGATCATTTCAACCAGGTTTTAAAAAAAAGTAAGATTAAAAAAATTTTTGACTTTATATGCAGTTTATTATTATAAGAGAGGTTTCTCTTAATTAAATGTTTAAAATTAATTAAATATTAAATAATTACTATTCTTCTAGCATTAGTAAAGAATAGTTTAGTTATTATAGATCTGAGCCATTGTAAATGATGTTTATTCAACTTGAGTAAGAACTAAAGTATGCATAGAGTTTATACTTCTGAGGAAATACCCAATGGTAGGTATTGAGTAAATTGAGTATGAGTAAAAATGTTCTATTTCCCCAATAAAACATTTGGAACTCTTCAAAATAATGTTATTAAAAACCTCCCACATGCATCAGAACTCTTAAAATTAACCAACTAGAAATTTTTTTTGTTGCTATTGCTCTTTTGCTCTTTTGAAGTTATAACTTAAAGCAAACCTTGAAACAAATTTACTTGATAAATTTAATTATAGATAGATATTACTGTCTATAATGGGGAGCAGAGAAAAGCTATTTAATGAAATGACCAAGCTAAAAATAAACTCTATCATGAGGGTAAGACGAAGTATTTTCTAAAAGGATAAATTGTTTAAATATATGGATAATAACTAGAAGGAAGCATCTGTGAGCCTAGTGTTCCAAAAAGAGATGATTATTACTGGTAATAAAAAAGTAAAAGTAGATACACAAACTTTGTTAACCTCATTTGAATATACCCTAGGATCACAAATGAATGAGAGAATTGTTGGGAAATTCATTGTAAAGTGCAAACCCAACCATATCACAAAATGCATTGCCAGTTTCCAAATCTTGTAATGGTATTTCCCAGTTGTTTCATGTATTCATCAAAGTTTTCACTAGAGACCAGTTTCCAGGTTCCCAAGAAGGGCTCAGTCATGATGGAAAGCTTGCTGAGAAGAGGCGCTCACAATCAAAAGCCAAAGAAACGTAGGCAATCGTGTGACTCTTCTGAAATGGCCAATGGGCAGCAGCAAGACAAAAGATTCTAGGCACCAGCATTGACTCATTTTATTTACCTCCAAATAAAGAAACAGAAAATTAACAGGTTAAGTTGAATTTAAGTCAATGATTATAGCTTCTAGCAAACAGATTTGTAAACTGAGTCACCTGATAAATATTACTTGTGGAATGAAGACAATTTTCAATAGAGATCAGCATTTTGAACTATGAATGCTGAGTCAACTCTGAAGGAATATCCCCACAAATGTCTAATGAACAACTGACTGAGGTATTTTCCCACCTGATACAAGGACATCCTTGACTGATCTACCCCAGCTGTTTTTTATGTGGACAAGTCACAGTGCCAGAGTACCCTCTTCATTAAAATAATATCTGCCCCTCCCTTCCTTGCAGGGTTGATGAATTGATATTACTTAGTGTAACTGAAATGTCTACAGTTGGCTGGAATGAGTTGTAGGGTATTATTAATATTATCATTGTTGTTAATTAAGAGTAATTGCGGACTGGGAAGAAAAGTAACACTTATCATTGATGATGTTTTGTAATTTAAATCCTAAAAAGGAGGTGGAGCTATGCTTGGAAAATTCATCTGCTAGGCTTACGAAGAAATCCTGATATTAAAATATACCATTTGAAATTGTGAGGGGAAGTTTTAGGGAGAAATATGATATTTTGATATCTGCATTCTAAAAGAAAGACAAAGGCAGCAGATAATTTAAATATCTGTGAAATTACTTCTGAAATCATCTTCTGTAACCCAAGTAATGGAAGTGAACTTTGCAGGTAAGGCCTTTACTGGAAGGATTGGATTCAGAGGCTATAGATTTATGTCACAGCTTTGAACTCCAGTTGTTTTAAAGAAGGCTGGAATATTAGAGTGCCAGGCACCAGAAGAAGAATATTCATACTATTATCTGCCTGGGTCAAATATTCCTTCATGTCAAAGAAATCTTCATTCAAACCATCTCTTTGTTGAAAAAGCATTTTTTTAAAAAAAAAAAAAAGGTTGATGTTTTAGCACCCCAAAGTTATATCTTAAGTGGGATAAAGAATTTCTTTTGATGAAAACATGTAAAGAAGATATTTATAATGCAATATCTTTATAGGTGAAATAGTTATTAAACTATCTGGAGGGCAAAACAGGGGGAGCAAAAACCTTGGAGTCAGTTTCAGGAAACTGAGACCTGGGCTAAAAATAAGTGCCTTAGCAGTTGAAGGCGAACTCAGAGATGATGCTCAAATAAAGAGCCAGTGACTAGATCTTGCTTTACTGCTTCTAGATAGGTATGTACTCTGCCTGAAAGAAGGGAGGCATACAAATCTGGGCATGTTTGCCAGTGAGGTGGTGTGACAAATGTCTCCCCTTAGTCTAACCATTTTCGTTCCAATTATTCTGCCTTTCATTGATTCAGAAATCCATCCTGTGGCCCATGAGACAAAAGAGAAAGTCAAATTTCTGGCTTCTATAAAATCCCCTCACCCTTAAGAGAGAGGCAGAGGGACAGTCCCCTCCTTGACAACTTCTGCTTTCTTGTATGACATTTAGAACTGCTGCATCCATTGTGTTACCAACTCAGAAATGAGGCCAAAACTGAGAATGGCAGAGAGGAAAAGTGGGAAGAACACAAGACACTTTATTTCTGGAATCTTTATTGGGAGAATTAATGAATTTCATTATTATTTAAATAATTTTATGTCTGAGTTTTTGTTCCTTGAAGCTTAAACCTTCATAATTGATATGCTCTCATAAATAGCTCCACCTAAATTTGGACTCTTAAAACCAGTTCTATGTATCATGTGATATTGGTCTCGTTCACAGCATCTCCCAGCTCTCTAGATCCAATTCAAACATCACCTCCTCTGTGAAACTGATTCAGAGCTGGTTGATCCCTATTATGTGATACAATTATACTTTAATAGAAGTATTAATATATTCAGGAACTTTTCTTATAGTATTGCAACGAGTCGTCCTCCAGCTGTCCCTCTAAGCTCTTTTATGAGTACATCAAGCAAAAAAATATTTCTGATTCACTTCTGAATCCCTAAGACCATGCCTGGTATATTGTAGGTGCTCAATAAATGTTTTATGAATGAATGACAAAAGGAATAAACCATGTTTATTTCTTTTTAACTGACAGTTTCCCTCATCACTGATCTTAATCTCTAATAGCAACTAAAGACAAAGTTTTAATACATTATTGTCTCCTGATCTGCTCATATGACAGGCCTTTCATTATGGTCATCAGATGGTACAGGGACTCTCAGTCTCCCTTCACCTTTGCTTAGTATTTCATTGTTACCACACATCTCTCTTCTCAACCAAGAAAGTTCTCTCCTAGTCCTGCCACTTCCACCACTAGCCTTTGGCACTTTTTTGGATTTTTTTTTTAAAATCACCATTTCCTGCAGTAAAAAAAATTAAAATAAAAGGTACTTAATTGTTAACCCTAGCAAAGGAACTAGAATACAGTAATCTGTTATAGAACAGTTACACATCTTATCTTCATGACAGTTTAAATGCTTATTTCTCCATTATCTCATTTTTCCATGCTTCTCCAGTATCTCATTTTCTATATTAACTTTCCTTCTTGTAACATTTTAGGGATTAAATACTTTTAAATAAATTTCAATTTTAAGATGCTACATTATCCACTGGTGAGGGATACTGATGAAGTTAAATACGTACTAGAAGCTACGAAAGTATTCAGAAATATGTCTGCTAATTTACTGCTGTACATAAAATAGCTGGAGCCACACTAGATTTTTTTCTGACTTTTTATTGTGGTAGAATATACATCACATAGAATTAACTGTCTTAACCATTTCTAAGTGCACACTTCAGCGGCATTAAATACATTCATATTGTTGTGCAACCATCACCACCACCTCCAGAACTCTTTTCATCTTGCAAAACTGAAGCTCTACCCATTAAACAGTAACTCCCCATTGTCCCCTCCCCTACTTCCTGGCAACCACCATTCTACTTTGTGCCTCCATGACTTTTCCTACTCTAAGTACTTCATACAAGTGGAATCATGCAGTATTTGTTTTTGTGTGTATGTGACTGGCTTAGTTCATCTGGCATAATGTCCTCAAGGTTCATCCATGTTGTAGCAAATCTCAGAATTTTCTTCCTTTTTAACATAATAATATTCTACTGGATAATCAAAAAGTGGTGTTTACATTTTGCTTATACATTCATCCTTTGATGGAAATTTGGATTGCTTCTACAATTTAGCAATAAATGAATAATGCTGCTATGAACATGAGTATACATGTATCTATTTGAGACCCTGCTTTCAATTCTTCTGGGTATATACCCAGAAGTAGAATTGCTGGATCACATGGTAATTCTATTTTTAATTTTTTAAGGAAGTGTCTTACTGTTTTCCACAGCAGCTGTACCATTTTACCTTCCCATCAACATTCCAATTTCTCCACATCCTCGCCAACAAGTTGTTTTTTTATAGTCTCTGTCTTAATGGGTGTGAGGTGGTGTCCCATTGTAATTTTGATTCACATAATCACTAATAATTAACGATTTTCTACATCCTTTCTTGTGCTTCTTTACCATTTATGTATCTTCTTTGGAGAAATGTCTATTCAAGACATTTGCCCCTTTTTTTTTTTAGATATTTGGGGGTAGGAGTTTATTAATTTATTAATTTATTATTTTTGCTGTGTTGGGTCTTCGTTTCTGTGCGAGGGCTTTTTCTAGTTGTGGCAAGCAGGGGCCACTCTTCATCGCAGTGTGCAGGGCTCTCACTATTGCGGCCTCTCTTGTTGCGGAGCACAGGCTTCAGACGCGCAGGCTCAGTAGTTGTGGCTCACGGAGACTAGTTGCTCCGTGGCATGTGGGATCCTCCCAGACCAGGGCTGGAACCCGTGTCCCCTGCATTAGCAGGCAGATTCTCAACCACTGCTCCACCAGGGAAGCCCCATTTATCCATTTTTGAATCAAATTTTTTGTTGTTGAGTTTTAGGAGCTCTCTATATATTCTGGATATTAATCCTTTATCAGAAGTATGATTTTCAAATATTTTCTCCCATTTTGTGAGTCACCTTTTTACTCTGTTGATAATGTCTTCTGTTGCACAGAGTTTTAATTTTCCTGGAATCAAATTTGTCTATTTTTTCTTTTGTTGCCTGTGCCTTTGCTGTTATTTTCAAGAAATCATTGCCAAGTCCAATGTTGTGAAGCTTCAACCTTACATTTTTTTCTAAGAGTTTTAAGATTTAGTTCTTACATTTGAGTCATGGATCCATTTGAGTTAACTTTTACATATGGTGTTAAACAAGGCTTCAGCTTCATTCTTTTGCATGTGGATACCCAGTTTTCCCAGCACTATTTGTTGAAAAGCCTGCATTTTATCCATTGAATGGTCTTGGTGCACTTGTCAAAAATCATTTGACTATATATGCAGGAGTTTATTTTTACACTCTCTAGTCTATTCCAATTGTCTATAGGTCAGAGTTTATGCCAGCAGCACACTGTTTTGATTATAGTAGCTTTGTAGTAAGATTTGAAATCAGGAAATGTGAGTTCTCCAAATTTGTTCTTCTTTCTCAGGATTGTTTTGGCTCTTCAGAGTCCCTTGATATTCCATATGAATTTTAGAATGGGCTTTCCTATTTCTTCAAGAAACATCATTGGACTTTTGATAGGGATTCCATTAAATCTGTAGATCGTTTTGAATAGTATTGACATCTTCCAATCTATGAATATGGGATGTCTTTCCATTTATTTATGTCTTTTAAAAATTTCTTTTATAGTTTTCATTGCACAAATCTTCCACTTTCTTGGTTAATTCTTAAGTATTTTATTCTTCTTGATGCTATTGTAAATGGAACTGTTTTCTTAATTAACTTTTTAAATTGTTCATTGTTAATGTATAGAAATGCAACTGATTTTTGTGTGTTGACTTTGTATCTTGCTACTTTGCTGAATTATTTATTGGTTCTAACAATTTTTTGTAGGGGGACCTTTTTTCATATAAGATCATACTTTCTGTAAATAGAAATAATTTTATTTCTTTCTTTCCAATTTGGATGCCTTTTATTTCTTTGTCTTGTCTAATCACTCTGAATAGTACTTCCATTACTACATTGAATAGAAGTGGCAAGGGTGGACACATTTGCCTTGCTCATTATCATAAAGAAAAAACTTTCAGGTTTCACTATTGAGTATAATGTTCACTGAGGTTTCTCATATATGGCTTCTTTTATGTTGAAGAATTTTCCTCCTACGTCTAGTTTATTGAATGTATCTACATGGAAGAATGTTGAGTTTTGTCAAATGCTTTCTCTGCATCAACTGAGATGATTGTGTGGTTTTTTCTCCCTTCATTCTGTTAATGTAGTATATTACACTGACCAATTTTCATCTGTTGAATCATCCTTGCATTCCATGAATAAATTCCACTTGAGATACTGCTCGTGTCATTTTATTTCAACTTGTAGGACTCTCTTTAGCATTTCTTGTAGAGCAGGTATAGTGCTAACTCCTCATCTTTTGTTTAATTTGGAAATATCTTAATTTCTCCCTCATTTTTGAAGGAAAGTTTTACTGGATACAAGATCCTTGGTTGACCATATTTTCTTTTAGCAATTTGAATATATCAGCTCATTGCCTTCTGGCCTCCAAATATTCTGATAAGAAATCTTTGGGCAATCTTATTAAGGATCACTTGTATGGAATGAGTCACTTCTCTCTTGCTACTTTCAAGGTTTTCTCTTTGTCTTTGTCTTTTGAGAGATTGTCTTTCATTGTTTCAGGGTGGGTCTCTTTGGGTTCAGCCTACTTGGAGTTTGTGGAGTTTCTTGGATATAAACATTCATGTTTTTTATCAAATTTGGGAAAATTTTAGACATTATTTCTTCAAATATTCTCTTTGCCTCTTGGTCTCTCTCTTGTCCTTTTGGGACTCCCACAATGCATATGTTGGTCCTTTTGATGGTGCCTCTCATGTTCCTTAGGTTCTGATAACTTTTCTTCAGTCTTTTCTTCTTTCTGTTTGTCATTTGATAATTTCCATTGTCCTACCTTCAAGTTCACTTGTTCTTTCTTCTTGTTCAAATCTGCCTTTGAGTACCTCTAGTGAAATTTTCATTTCAGTTGTTCTTTTCAATTCCCGAATTTCCTTTTGGCTTCTTTTTTGGTTTTCTATCTACTGATATTTCCATTTTGTTCATACACTGTTTTCTTGCTTTCTCCATATTTTCCTTTAGTTAGTTCTTAGAGCATCTTTCAGACAGCTGTTTTAGTCTTTGACTAGTAAATCCACCATCAGGTCTTTCTCAGGGACAGTTTCTGTTGGTTTAATTTTTTCTTTGAATGGGCTAAACTCTCCTGTTCCTTTCTATGTCTTATGATTGTTTTGCTGTTGAAAACTGGAAATTTGAATTTAATAATGTGGTAACTCTGGAAATTAGATTCTCCTCCTGCTCCTTTGCTGCTTTTTGCTTTTGTTTTCTGATTGCTGTAGTCTGACTCTGTGCCAGGGATCATGTTAAGGTATAAACTTAAGGTCTTCTCATGTCCTTTCTGAGCCTGTGGCTTTCCCTTGGCATGCACAGTGACTTTCTAATATCCTCTGTATATGAAATTGCTTTTGAATGTCCTAGTCTTTAATTATGGCTCCTCAAAGAGGAACAAGTGAAAAATGAAGGGAAGGAGAAGGTGCTGGCCATTTAAATTTCCTGGAAATCACTTCAGTGGGAGGGGGAGGCTTGCAACAATGGGAGGAGGTACACAAAGGTGATGCCACCTCTTTATCTGCACTTCTGCAATCAGAAGCAGCAATCAGCAATTAGAATGCACATTCCTGATATTTGGAGGATAGGGTCTACATTGCCCACCCTCTCTCATGCAATACATGTGCAAGCTCCTCCAGTAATATATGCACAGCTGTCAGCAAAGGGGCTGAGGTGTGGAGGATAGGTAGTGGATACTGTGCTAACAGCCAAAGTTGACTGGATTTAACCACATTTACCCTCTAACATCTTTCCCTGGAAGATGTAAGCCTTTGATAGACTCCTGAGTTCCAAAATACATGAGAGAGATTCTGCTAGTCCAATTGTTTCCTTGGTAGAAAGACAAATTCCTAGTGCTTCATACTCCACCATCTTCCCAGAATCACAGTTTTTATAAAATATATGAAGGTTTTCATTTTCACATGAATTGATGCCCCATCTCTTTTACATTCCTTATTACTTATCAATAAATTTTTATTGTCAATCTTCATATAGATATAGTAGTTAACATTCATAATTTCTGGTTTCAGCTATTGGGGGGATGGTTACTTTTAATTTTTATATCATTTCAAAGTTACAGAAAAATTTGCAAGAACAGCACAAATATTTTCCATAAACTCTCAGATTCTCTAATTACCAACATTCTAACACATTTGCCTTCCTTTACATATATATATATATATATATATATATATATATATACTTTTTTAATAACTTGGGAGTAAGTTGCAGAAATGTTGCCCCACTACTCCCCAAATAAAAACCTTACCTATGTTACCACAGAACATCCATCAAAATCAGGAAATCAACACCAATAACAATATCATTATTAAATCCATACTCCACTCACACCTTAGCAATTGTCCCAACAGTGTTTCCTGTTGCTACAAGAAGAAAAGACTTATTTTTCCTTTTTTCTTTCTGGTCCATGAAACTGTCCATGATCTTGCATTGCATTCAACTGTCGTGTCTCTTTCATCTCCTTCAAATGGAAATATATCTTTATATAGACAAGCTCTTATAAAGACAAGCTCTTCCTTGTCTTTCATGATTTTGACATGTTTGAAGCATATAGTCTGGCTACTTTATAGAATAATCCTCAGTTGGGGTAAAGTGATGTTTCTTCATGATTCATTTGAGGTTATACATTTTTGGTAAGAATATTCCAGCAATGATGCTGTGTTCTTCTCATTGTGTCATATCAGAACACACATGATGTTAATTTTCACAATTACTGATGATGATGTTAACTTTTATTACTTAGGTAAGATGGTATTTGCCAAGTCATTCCACTGTAAAATTTATTAATAAGCAATTAATTAATTTTATGGTTCTCTTTCATGACCCAGTTCAAATACATCCTCTATGTTGAAAACATTCCTGACTACTCCAGCACATACTGACTACTCTGCTTGCCCCTGGCTTCCTTCCAATCCATAGATTATACCACATAGTTTATCATATAATTCATGTCCTCCCCTATATTGTGTCTTTATTCATTCCACTAAAATTTATCAAGTGATTACCATATTCGTAGGCACAATGCTAGATATTAGATATATACATAAGTGTCCTGAGGCTGTGTCAACCTAGTGATGGAAAAGATGAGAAATCAGAATGTGGTAATATCATGTTATAGTAAGAACACACACCTTTTTCCTGTGGTCAAGGGGAGGAAGGGTTTAACTCTTCTTAGATTTGGGGAATGAGGGGTGAGGGAGGAGGAGAAACTATCAGAACAATTTTCCCAGGTGATGTGATGATGTTCATGCTATTTCTCTACTACATTGAGGGCATGAACATGAGCCGTTACTCTTTCCGTGTTCCAGACCACACCTAGCACAGGGAAGAGCGTTCACTCACTTATTCAAGAATTGTTTACTGAGCTCTGAATCTCTTGTTTACTGTGCCAGGGTCTGGGGACACAGCTGCAAATATGACAGAGTCCTTGTCTTTGAGATCTCTTTCTGAGAAGTATCCATTTGATCCTGTCTCTCTTCCTTTAAGAGTAGAATTTCCTGTATGCTTCTGCATGTATGTTGATAGAAGCAATGTCAGTGAAAAATTATGTGAGCTTCAAAGAGGTCCCAGGGAGGAAAAATCAGAGAACTGATATTGTAGATATGTCTTGTTGCTGCAGCCTTGGTTTTATGGTAAAAATATAGAAAACAAGAAATTGACTTATCCAGCAAATTTACATTGGACTGAATCTTCTTACTCTATGCTTCCACATCAACAGAAAAATAAGAATTAAACTTGAATAGTACATTTTGAAAAATAAATAAATTCACAAATACACATACATAGAAGTGGCACCTGAAACAACTTTTTAAAGGATTAGCACAGAGGCACATTTAAGGTATAGGGAAGGCTTAGAAAGAAGTGAGAGGAGAGTTTTAGACAGGAAGGAGCAGACTAATTCACACACACCGAAAAAAATACCTAAGAACAAAATATCAGAGGCAAGAAAGAGTATGAAAAATTTTTGGTATGATTGAAGCAAAGAATGTGTAGAGAACAAGAGCAATGATAAAACTAGAAAGTTAGATAAGAAAAGGCAAGCATAAGACATATTTACATGCCATGCTAAGGAGATTGGAACTTCTGTGGATGAAATGGGAGCCATGTAAGGGTTTTAATCATTAAGTGTTCAGGTCAAATTTTCATTGTGTAACTATCATTCATGAAGTCTACAGGGCTTGGAAAAGAGAGGAGAGGACAGAGACTGAAAGAAGGAGATTTATTAGTAATTAAGGAAAAAAATGATAGTGCTGTTGGTGATGGGAATGAGAAAAGCAAGCATTAAAAATTTTTAAGTTAATACAATCAACATGGTTTTTTAAATTTAATTTACTTTTTATAGAAGTACAGTTGAATTACAGTGTTTTGTTAATTAATGCTGTGTACAGCAAAGTGACTCAGGTATACATATATATATTCTTTTCCATATTCTTTTCCATTATGGCTTATCTCAGGATATTGAATATAGTTCCCTGTGCTATACAGTAGGACCTTGCTGTTTCTCCATTCTATATATACCAGTTTGCATCTGCTAATCCCAAATTCACAATCCAACCCTCTCCCACCCTCCTCCCCACTTGCCAACTGCCGCTTCTGAGGTGCTGGAAGCAAAAGCAGACTACTGCACATGATCCCTGCACTCCAGCCCGACCCACTGATCCATCCCTACCCTCACCCCACGTAAAGGATCAACTGGCTGCCCCCACCCCGGGGAGCCAGCAAGAGCATCTGTTACTTGTTTTCATTCCCTCGTGCTGCATCATGAGTCCCAGTAAAGCCTGGCCTGAATTTCTCGTCTGGCCTCTTATTAATTTCTATTGATTAAGGAGTCCAGTAACTCAGGTTGGTAACAAGCAATAGCAGCTTGAACAAAATGGAAATTTATTTCTCATGTAAAAGTCCAAACAGGGTGTTGGTACTCTGTGGAGGGCAGCAGCAAGTGTGCCCCATCCGGTCTTTTTTTAAAAATTTATTTTATTTATTTATATTTTATTTATGGGTGTGTTGGGTCTTTGTTGCTGCACGCGGTCTTTCTCTAGTTGCAGCGAATGGGGGCTACTCTTCATTGCGGTGAGCGGGCTTCTCATTGCGATGGCTTCTCTTGTTGTGGAGCACGGGCTCTAGGCGCACAGGCTTCAGTACTTCTGGCATGCGGGCTCAGCAGTTGTGGCTCGCAGGCTCTAGAGCGCAGGCTCAGTAGTTGCGGCACATGGGCTTAGTTGCTCTGCAGCCTGTGGGATCTTCCTGGACCAGGGCTCGAACCCGTGTCCCCTGCATTGGCAGGTGGATTCTTAACCACTGCGCCACCAGGGAAGTACCCCCATCTAGTCTTTATGGAGGTGCTCTGGGGCTTCTGTCCTTTTGTCGCTCAGTGCTGGTTTGCATTGTGGGTGGTAGCAAGGCTGGACAAAGTGCCCAGAGACAACTTCAATTCCAGCTGAAAATTAGTGGCAGGAGCTGCAGGAATTGAAGAACATGAATGGCAGTTGCCAGTCATGGCAGAGCATGGTGTGGCTTCTGGTCTCACACAATCACAGGGGCCTTGATTCCTTCGACTCCTCACCAGAGGCTCAGGGACAGGCATTCAGCTCTCTTGGTACTACAGTCCCTCTTGAAAGATTTCCTTAGTGAACAATAGTCATTTCAGATTCTGATCATCTACCTGTTTAATGAGTCTGAAATGCTTTGCAAGCCAGTTGTTCTTCTAGTGGGCAGCAGTGGCTCTACTACCCTGTCGGGACAAAGAGGAAAGGTCTGGACGATTCTCAAGACTTCCCTCCCCCAACCCAAATTGCTTCCAGACATGACTTTTCTTATTGGTTCTCTCTCCTATGACCTTGAAATGAGAGAAGAAAGCAACTTTATTCCAGAAAATTCAGAGGCAAACGAAGGTTACAGGTGTCCCACCCAAGACCCTGACCTGGAAGGCCAGAGCAGATCCCATATTTATATAAGGAATTAGTAGAGTCCTGTCAGTCCCAAATTAGCTTAAGGCTTTGGCTTTGACATGAATGCCAGTCAACACAACCCATGTGATCTGAAGGGTTTTAAGAAGCAAGTTTGTTCCCACATTTGGAACAGAAACTAAAGTAGGACCAAACAGTCCTTGTGAAAGCTGGGCTAACCCAGTTTTCCTGTAGCTCCAGGCCTCTGGGGTTTTATCCAAGCTGCTCAAAAATGCATTCCAATATACAGTAGGTGCAGACAAATACTGTTTGATTCCACTTATATGAGGTACCTAGAATAGTCAAATTCATAGAATCAGAAAGTACATTGGTAGATGCCAGGGGCAGGGGGATGTGGTGAGGGGGTGGAAAGGGGGAATGGGGAGTTAGTGTTTAATGGGCACAGTTTCAGTTTAGGAAGGTGGAAAATTTGGGAGACGGATGATGGTGAGAGTTGGGGGGACAATGTGAATGTACTTAGTGTCACTGAGTTGTACAGTTAAATGTGGTTAAAATAGTATGTTTTATATTATATGACTTTTACTACAATAAAAAAAAAACATTAAAAATAAAAAAGGAAATGCAGTTTGAAGGCACACTTTCCATTTCCTTCCAAATGTACATTGCAAGGGTTACAGAACCCAGATCAGAACTATAACATATGCTGCACGATCTACAACAGGGCTGGTTGACTCAACCTGCAGAGGAATGCCAAGCAGGAGGCCCTGTACACGTGAGAAGGCTGCACAGGCAGTGCGATAGCAGCATTCCAGGGAGTCGGAGCCATCCACGAGAGCACCTTGGGACTAGCCCGTGCTTCACCCTGCCCCCGACTCATTTGCCCTATGAAGCTCTTGGGTCCCTGCCAGACAGAAGCTCAGACTGCTCTGCACCTCCCACCTTCCCCTGCTCAGCACTCCCTCTGAGTCCAAAGCAGTTCACCCCGAAGTGGAAATCCAGGGCCACCACACTGTTACATCCCCGCTCCCAATCTGTGTAGGATGTTCTATCACTGTCAAGGAGCTACCATGCCTTCCTCACTGCTTTGCTGCTGACATTCTTGTCACCCAGTTCCTGTGCCTGCCACAGCCCTGCTTCTCCCCATTCAGCAGCCCATCCTCCTTGCTCTGCTAGTGCTTTGATGGAAGGTTAGGGAGGAGGGTGTCCAATTGCCCAAAGCTGTGGCTGCAGATACAAAGCCTTCTCTTTTCAGATCCTGGGATACTTTCTTCCTTCTTTTGTCTCCTGGGAGTTTTCTATAACCTTCAAAGCTGTGCCCTGATGCTGGCCTTTGGGTGTGGCCTGTGGTAGGTGGTGTCCCCAGCATCAGCAAAGGCCTTGACTCAACATGATTTTTTAAACAACATAAATGTTGTAAAGTGAGGAAGAAGCCATATTGGAGGATGATTTTAAGATTTGTGGAATAGGCAATTAGATAATACATCCTGATAATCACTGAGATATGGAAAGTAGAATAAATTTAGTTATTAGGAGTGGATGGAAGGGGGATGTGAAAGTTTAGTGTGGAACATGTTGTGTTGAGGTGCCTGGGACATCCTCTTGGACGTCTTCAACTATTTTCTTCTTTCTAACTTTCCTTTCTCCTTGAATGATCTCATCACCATTTATGAATTAAGTTACCACTTGAATATTGATGGCTCCTAGATCTATATCCCAGCCAGGATCACCCTCTTGAATATCAAATTCCTATGTCTATTCCCTACTTAGTTTTATAGACTTAAACTTTGAACTCAGTTTTCTCATCTGTAAACAGGAATACCAAATCCTCATCATAGGATTATTTTGATAATAAATTAAGTAGAACATGCAAAGTGCATGGACCATAGTAAGTGCTTAATAAATATTGGTTTACCAAGAATTTTCCTAATCAGTTCCTACAAATCTTCTCTTTTTGAATTCTCCAATTCTTGAGTAAAGCCAAAGTGAGAGTCTAACCCTCTGTTTTTGAAAAGGAAGTAAATAATTGTAATCAGGAACTTAATTTACCTCTTCTGGTTTCTCCGTATCTTGGTATTACACATACGGTAGGTATTCAGAAAATAATAAACTTACTTTTAAAGGAAGCATCACAAACAGAATTATATCAACTACAGGACACACTTTAAAAGATTTTGGCTTACTATAAAAGGTAAGTACGTGGTTTGGAAATTTCAGTCTGTGTACATGGAACTCCAATGATCTGTAGAGGTGCTTTGAAGTTCCACAAAGTACGAAAGAAACAAATCTCACACACAGACACCCACACTCACACCCACACACACACACACATACAAATGAACACACACCCCTACCTGGGAGGCCTTATTATCATTTTTATTTGTTTTATATATTGGAATTCCATGGAGATTTTATTTGAATAGAAAGTTCCAGAACATAGTCAATATCTTATTTGAATAAAAAGTTCCACTGGTAAGAATAAAAGAAAAATTTGGAAATGACTACAGGAACATTTGCATCATTACAAGCCTGTCACCTCTTTTCTGGAATAAACATTATGGGATTATTTGGACTTAATTCTTGAGAGATTCCAGGGATAGCTTGGTTTACTAATAATTTTTCAGATGAAAATTTATAGCCTAGAAATCTTTTTCTACCCTCTGCATTGCTACTACACTTGTCTCTGTCTTAATGCTCTAGGACAGATATATGTGAAATGACAGTACTTGGGCCAGCTGACTGTGGACAATTTCACTACATTTAAAACTACCTTAGGTCTCTGAGAAATTATTACTTGACTGTAGTTATGCTAAAGAAGGACTTCATATTCAGTAATAGCACATATTTATCATTTTCTACCTAAGACAATGGAAAGTTCACTATTATTTTTTTCATCTTGGATTATTAGTTTAAAAATCATGTACTAGAAACAAAGCAATAATACAATTTTCTATTTTCTTCACTAAATTATAAGTAAGAAATTATCTAGCACAATGAATAAATCATTACACAGCCTTATAAATCTAAAAAGTTTTATTTAATCAACACAACCATATCGAATAAAATCAGTCTGGGGGAAAATTAGTTGATTGCTAATTAGTGGGAAATAATATATGTTTGGACAACACACCCAACAAAATGTCATAGAGTTTGATGCAAACTTCAGTCCAGCTCAATATCCTTTGGCTTATGCTTTCTCATAAACTCTGGTAGCAGTGACACAATTCATGATACATTCCTAGGCACAAAAAAAATTATTGGTAAATCCCTGGGACTAAACCACTTATATTTTGTTTATTGTCTCCTTCAATGTTGGGAAGGAAACAATATTCATCAAAAGATATTTGCTCTGAGCTCTTATTATATACCTGATATTGTAATAAGCTAGGGAAATATAAAGATCAAGAAGATATAAGTCTTGCTCTCAAGGAATCTTACAATCTATGTGGTGAGTGAGAAACATAATTGGAAATGCACAATACAATATGGTTCATATTGAGAGGGATGAGGGAATGCTTCCTGGGGGACAGTACACCTACACTGAACTTAAAAGTATGAAGGATAATTGCCAGAGTGAAACCGTAATCCCAATAGACTAACCTTTTGTTCTACAAGGACAATTATCTGTTTCTCTAGGTAGAATAACGATTATGGGATGACTTAGCAGTAGAATCTAGAATTAAGTAGCCAGAAGATACTCACCACCACCAGTTTGTCATCCACTCGTTTTCTCTTTATGGTGGTTGATTTTCCATCCCACTTCTGCACCTGCACCAGGGCACCTTCATCTAAGATTACGGTGCTCTGTGGGCATAATAAAAAAGTGATTATAATGATGGAGGAAAATAAAATTAAAAAATAGAGCACTTTTATTTGCAGAAATATTTTGAGGTAATTAGTAATTTTAAATTACAAGAAAATGTTGCAACAAGGAAACAATGAGTGCCAAAAACAACGTACAAAATTATATGTATATTATGATCAGAATATTATACAAACATGCACTTGAAAAAATACTGTGAAAGAATATAGATAATAAATTTATGTTGAGGTAGTAGAATCATAGGTGATTTTTACCTTTTTTTCCCACTCTTTTATAAACGTTCTCTAACACTGTTACGTTATTTTAATTCACTTCAAATACTATATATATATATACATATGGTATGACAAATAAATTATGTTAATCATTTTTTAGACTAATAAGGACCATTTTATAGAAAGGGAGAAAATTCACCAGCTAAATATTGAAGGATCTTTGGCTTACGGTGGAATGGGTTTCCTCCTTTTACAAAATGGCTTCTTGTAGGCAGCGGTCATTTAGAAACCAGCGTTTACTCTGCTCCAATTCCCTATTTCTCACCTTGACTTTCCTGTCATCTGCAGTGACTTCCTCAAATTCCTGGCTCAATTTGAAGGAAATCTCAGTATTTTTAAAGGTACTTTCTGATTTAATGGTGATCACATCCCCATTCACACTGATGATCACATTGGGTTTGGCCATGCCAGCCACTTTCCTGGTAGCAAAGCCCACTCCTATAGTTGGGAAAAGAAAAATGTCAAGTTTACAATTTTCTCTCACATCTTTATTTAAGAAAGAGCAGTAGTGTGTGTGTGTGTGTGTGTGTGTGTGTGTAGGTGGGTGCACGTGTGCATAAAAGGTGAAAGACTCCAGTGAGTTTCTTAAAGGTCTTATGTAAACATCTCCTGCAGATAAGTAAAGTAGGCTAATACTTAAAGAACGCCTGAGGCACAATTAGATGTAAGTCTGTTCTTTAAATTTCCACTTCCGGGTTTCAGATACAAGTCTTTAGGAGACCCATTATTAATTTTCCACAAGAATATGTACAAAGATTAAGTCTTGTGAGACATACATATTTTAAAAGTCACTGCACTCTCGAAATAACTGGCCATCTTAACCATGAGGGCAGCCACTCTCATTTTACTCAGTTCATGAAACACTTGGGAATCTCTACCTTTCCTTCTTAGATAACAAAAGTGATCTAATCCATAGTCAAAGACAATAGGATTTGGGGGACCACTATACAGTTACTCGATTAAAAATTAATCTGCTTGGGGGCTTCCTTGGTGGCGCAGTGGTTGAGAGTCCGCCTGCCGATGCAGGGGACGCGGGTTTGTGCACCGGTCCGGGAAGATCCCACATGCCGCGGAGCGGCTGGGCCCGTGAGCCATGGCCGCTGAGCCTGCGCATCTGGAGCCTGTGCTCCGCAACGGGAGAGGCCACAACAGTGAGAGGCCCATGTATCGCAAAGAAAAAAAAAAAAAAAAAAAAAAATTAATCTGTTTGGGTGTCCAAAATTCACATTTCATGGCATTTGCTGCCAAGTCTAGTTTTCTTGGCTTTTCCAAATTACTCCACCATGAAATGAAGATTTCGATTAATTTTTCCAAAAGTCAAAATGTTTCCTGCATGCATAACATTTTAGAATGGTGGTGTTCCCAATAAACTATAGAAGATGCTAAAGAGGGCTTAGGCATCAATTCTGAAAACTTCAAAGTTTAAGAAATCACTATTTTAGTAAGTTCAGAAATTAATACTTTGATTCCCAATCACTTAAGTGGCAAAATCCTCTTTTTGAAAAAGAGGAGTGTATTTTTTGGGATGTGTGGCAGTTATGGGACGAACAATTTACAACCTAATGTAGACAGCAAGCAGTACCTTACTGTCGCTGCATAAATTATAATTTACGACTGTTATAGATGTGTTGTAGTTTTTAAATGCACATGCATAAATCTACAATACTTTTTTGACTACTTATAGATACCAAAATTTAGGAATAGTGGGGATCAGGGAGGCAAATATCGTACAAAACAAGCAATACCGAAGCTCTGATTTAGCTCCCCGTCCGAAAGCAGCAACAAGTGGGAAGATAATATGCTGTTTCAGCAAGTTCTGTCTCTGTTACAAAATATAATAACCTCAAATACATGGAGTGAGTCAACATAGTGAATGGATGCAACACCCGGTGTGGTTCCAGACTGGCCAAGCTTATGAAAATCATTCTCTCCACTGGCTTGATTCTGTCCTCATTTGACGGTTGAAAACAATACCTGCTGACTGAAGGTAATCAACTAGAGAAGCTAATTTCAGGAGGTATCTTATTATCTTTCATTATCATCAATACCTTATCATTTTAAAACACAGTGGTATAAGAATTTAAATATAAATACTAAAAGTGTAAAATGTTTCTAAAAATAGTAAATAGCCTCAAATACAGACATATCTGTATCAGTGCATATTAATTAGTTTATTGAATTACAACCAGTTGATATTCTACAAAGCTAGGTTTCACTCATGTTGAAGTCCCTGATTTCCCTCTTGTCTGCAAACAAGGAAAACAGTAGTTATACACAAGCAAAAAATATACTATAAGATTTAGAAGAAGGTTAAGTCTTGAGATTTAGGGATTCAATCATAACCTCTAATAAAGATATTGTGAAAAAAAAATCCCTCCCCAATTTGCAACCCCTGGATACAACTTGATAATGCATGGCCGTGGCTGCCTGAGTGAAATACTGCCTCTCTACTCCTTTGCTTTAACTTTGTAATTATCTGGGGAACACACAGGCAATGTTACCAGAACCTAAAAACCTGAAAGCCTCTATTATCAATAATTCTATGGCATCCCATATAATTTTAAATCAAACAAATATTTAAGACTTTTAAGGAACATATTTTCTGAAATTGAGATTTTTTTCTCCCATAAAACAACCACACATTTTAATGGATTGACCTTAAAACAATTGGCTAACATACATTACTCAAAAAATTACATTAAGATGAGAAATGCAGTGCTTTCAGTTTCAAATGGAAATTATTGCATGCTAGGAAATACAGTTTTATTTCCAAGTTATTGCTTATTTTATATGCAAAAGGAATCAATAAAAAGAGAGAGTCAAGTAAACCAAAGATATTCAAGTATATCAATCAAATAAAATCTTGGCATTTCTGTACAACATAACAATTCCATTTATACCCTTTTTCATATTAGTTCACCTTAAGGAAGCATTAGTTGTGACTTCCATCTAGAATGTTTCTAGAAACAAATGATTCACACATGTTACTTTTATCGTCTCTATATAGAAAGCAGAATTTCATGTCTGGCCAGTGCTTCCAGAGTGAAAAACAGCCACAAAGCACTCTTCCCCAGAGAAAAAGTTATAAACCCAGCCAATGTATTTCCTTACCCACTTCTTTCATGTAATCTTCAAAGTTTTCACTGGAGACAAGTTTCCAGGTACCTACAAATGCATCACACATTTTGGGAGCTTTCTAGAATTATTCTTCAAGATGAGAAAGAAGCTGCAGCTTTCAGGAAGGTGCTATTACCCTCTGAGTCCAGAAAACTTCCTTTTAAAGATACCCAGGACAAGTGATTTTTAGGAATAACCAATTGGGAATGGTATCAGATCATTTCCTTCATTGCCAGACTCTGCGGTTTTTCCTTTGAGTCATGTTTTTCATAGAAATTTCTCAACTTTGGTTCTTCCTGGCAAATGGTCATTGAACTTAGAGTACAACTTATTTTTAACCATTACAGAATATTTTAAATATTTCTATTTTGACAGTTTAATATTCAGTGAATTGAATTTCCTCCTATTATTTTCATACATATTTATCACAGTGTAGAGTACAGCAGGGTAATTATCTTGGGATAAATTTTGACTCCCATTTCTGGAGTTTCTATTAAAATTACAATTATGTGGTTCGTTTGAATTGAGGAACATAAGAATTATCTTGTATATTCTTTAGTAATTGCAAAGGCTCTTTGGGGCAGTACTGTCTCAGGAATTACCTGGAAATTAAAACAAAATAAGTAATGGTATTTTAAAAATATTTATTTATTTATTTTTATACAACACGTTCTTATTAGTTACCTATTTTATACATATTAGTGTGTATATGTCAATCCCAATTCCCAGTTCATCCCACCACCACCACCACCCCCCACCCTGCTTTCCCCGCTTGATGTCCATACATTTGTTCTCTACATCTGTGTCTCTATTTCTGCCTTGCAAACTGGTTTATCTGTACCATTTTTCTAGATTCCACATATAGGTGTTAATATATGATATTTGTTTTTCTCTTTCTGACTTACTTCACTCTGTATGACAGTCTCTAGGTCCATCCACATCTCTACAAATGACCCAATTTCATTCCTTTTTATGGCTGAGTAATATTCCATTGTATATATGTACCATATCTTCTTTATCCACTCATTTGTCGATGGGCATTTAGGTTGATTTCATGACCTGGCGATTGTAAATAGTGCTACATTGAACATTGGGGTGCATGTGTCTTTTTGAATTATGTATTTTTCTGGATATATGCCCAGTAGTGGTATTGCTGGGTCGTATGGTAATTCTATTTTTGGTTTTTTAAGGAACCTCCATACTGTTCTCCATAGTGGCTGTATCAATTTACATTCCCACCAAACAGTGCAAGAGGGTTCCCTTTTCTCCTCACCCTCTCCAGCATTTGTTTTTTGTAGATTTTCTGATGATGCCCATTCTAACTGGTGTGAGGTGATACCTCATTATAGTTTAATTTGCATTTCTCTAATAATTAGTGATGTTGAGCAGCTTTTCACATGCCTCTTGGCCAGCTGAAGGTCTTCTTTGGAGAAATGTTTATTTAGATCTTCTGCCCATTTTTTGATTGAGTTGTTTCCATTTTGAATATTGAGCTGCATGAGCTGTTTATATATTTTGGAGATTAATCATTTGTCTGTTGATTCATTTGCGAATATTCTCTCCCATTCTGAGGTTTGTCTTTTCGTCTTGTTTACAGTTCCCTTAACTGTGCAAAAGCTTTTAAGTTTCATTAGGTCCCATTTGTTTATTTTTGTTTTTATTGCCATTACTCTAGGAGGTGTATCAAAAAAGATCTTGGTGTGATTTATGTCAAAGAGTGTTCTTCCTATGTTTTCCTTTAAGAGTTTTATAGTGTCTTGTCTTACACTTAAGTCTTTAATCCATTTTGAGTTTATTTTTGTGTATGGTGTTAGGGAGTGTCCTAATTTCATTCTTTTTGTTTTCCAGCACCACTTATTGAGGCTGTCCTTTCTCCATTGTGTATTCTTGCCTCCTTTATCAAAGATAAGGTGACCATATGTGCATGGGTTTATCTCTGTGCTTCCGATCCTGTTCCATTGATCTATATTTCTGTTTTTGTGCCAGTACTATATTGTCTTGATTACTGTAGCTTTGTAGTATAGTCTAAAGTCAGGGAGTCTGACTCCTCCAGTTCCATTTTTTTTCCCTCAAGATTGCTTTGGGTATTCAGGGTCTTTTGTGTCTCCATACAAATTTTAAGATTTTTTTTGTTCTAATTCTGTAACAAATGCCAAGTAATGGTAAAGTACCCCAGCTTTCTCATTTCAAATGTTTTGTAAGAATGAAAAAGAAAAAGTAAATTCAATTATCCACCAGGAATCTGGACAGCAGATTTAATTAATAAATGATCATTTAACCTCACTCATTCCATCCCCTAAATGAGAGCATAGTGTGGATTTCCACAGACCTCTTAAAAATTAGGCTCCGGGCTTCCCTGGTGGCACAGTGGTTGAGAGTCCGCCTGCCGATGCAGGGAACACGGGTTCGTGTCCCGGTCCGGGAAGATCCCACATGCCACAGAGCGGCTGGGCCCGTGAGCCATGGCCGCTGAGCCTGCGCGTCTGGAGCCTGTGCTCCTCAACGGGAGAGGCCACAACAGTGTGAGGTCCGTGTACGGCAAAAAAAAAAAAAAAAAAAAAAAAAAAAAGGCACCAATCCAAATTGTGCTCCCCATACTGAGAAAATTCATCCAGTTCCTGAACTATATTATAAGCTCTAAATTTATCCAGATCTAAATGGTGTTGCTTTACTTAAAAACAATCAGAAGTGGGGTGGTCACAAGCAATCAAAATCTAATTTCCTTCGTTTACATAGTGAATAATTCATGAGAATGCTTTTCTAAAGTAACCATATTTTTCAGTCCCCCCCACCCCCTACCCCATACCAGAATGATGGAAGATCGTCACATAGGCAGCAAGTTCCCATGAGCACACCCAGACTTTAGAAAAGAAAACAAGAAATTAAAATACTATGGATGTGTTTAGTATCACTACACCGTGTATTCCATTGAACAGTATCTGCCAAGCACACGATTGATTTGTAAGTATCCTAAGGGCTTCCCAGAAATGGTTGAGATAGAGGATTCTGCAAAGGACAGGATTTTCTGTAGGCAAGCAAGTTGCTAAGAAAAACTGATAAAGTCATGTTACAATAGTAGTTTTTAATTGTTGCTTATGTTAATGGTGCAGTAATAATGTTTATTCACTCTGGACTGTTGCATAGATACATAGACTGTGGGTGGTGTATCATTCCGTGTAGACTTGCTATTATAAATTCACTGAACAAGAAAATAAAAATCATCTGTCTTCGTGCAGGGATAACTTTGTGTTCTAAATTAATAATGGCTTTTACTTTTTCATTTGTTTTTAGTTTGTTTTGTGTTTAAGACAATTTTTTTAGAGGTTTTATATTTACAACAAAATTGAAAGTTACAGCAATTTCTCACATACTCCCTGCCCCCACACAGGCATAGCCTCCCCTGTTATCAACATCACTCACCAGAGTGGTACATTTTTTACTAAGGATGTACCTACACTGATACATTACAACCACCCAAAGTCCATATTTTACCTGAGGGTTCATTCTTGGTATTGTATGTTCTATGTATTTGGACAAAAGTATAATGACATGTGTTCATCCTTATAACATCATACAGAGTATTTTTACTGTCCTAAAAATCCTCTGTGCTTTGCCTATTCATCTTTCTCTGGCACTCCCACCACCTTCCCACAACTCCGTCAACCACTGTCATTTTCACTATCTCCAGAGGTTTGCCTTTTCCAGAATGTCATATAATTGGAATCATACAGTATGTGTCTTGTCAGATCAACTTCTTTCACTTAATAATATTCATTTAAGTTTCCTCCATATTGTTTCGTGGCTTAATAGCTCATTTATTTTTAGCACTGAAGAATATTCAGTTGCCTGGACATACTATGGTTTATTCATACATTCATCTACTGAAGGACATCTTGATTATTTCCAAGATTTGGTAGTTATGAATAAAGTTGTTATAAACATCCACATGCAGGTTTTTGTGTGGACATAGTTTTCAAACCCGTTGGGTAAATACTAAGGAGCGTGATAGGGTAAGACTTTGTTTAGTTCTGCAAGAAACTATCACATTGTCTTCCAAAAGGTCTTTGGAATTCCCACCAGCAATGAATGAGAGTTCAGCAGCATTTGGTGTTGTCAGTGTTTTGATTTTGGCCATTTTAATAGGTGTGTAGTGGTATCATTGTTTTAGTTGCATTTTCCTGATGACATATGATGAGGAACATCTTTTCACATGCTTACTTGCCCTCTGTATATCTTCTTTGGTGAGGTGTCTGTTAAAGTCCTTGGCCCATTTTTTAAATTGTGTTGTTTGTTTCTTATTGTTTAGTTTAAGAGCTTTTTGTACATTTTGGATAACATTCTTCTATCGAATCTGTTTTTTGAAAATATTTGAAATATTTTTGAAAATATTTTCTCCCAGTCTGTAAATAATGGTTTACTTTTCAAAATATATGTTGATGTTTTACTTTTAGTAACAAATTGCTTCAGACAGATTTTCAAATGATTATCATATTTGAACATATATCATGTGTATTGTGACACTGCAATTTAAACATTTTTTTTTTTTTTGCAGTACGCGGGCCTCTCACTGTTGTGGCTTTTCCTGTTGCAGAGCACAAGCTCCGGACGCGCAGGCTCAGCAGCCATGGCTCATGGGCCCAGCCGCTCCGCGGCATGTGGGATCTTCCCGGACCGGGGCACAAACCCGTGTCCCCTGCATCGGCAGGTGGACTCTCAACCACTGCGCCACCAGGGAAGGCCTAAACATTTTTTTAGAGATGGACTGTCTAATACTGTAGTCTCTAGTCACATGTGGCTCTCGAATACTTGAAATGTACTAATATGACTGAGAAACTTAATTTTTTATTTTACTCAATTTTAATTAAAATGTAAGAAATGATCCTGATTCAGTTGTTGGAAAACTTTTAAATATATGTGAAAGAACTTGAATATGTGAATCTACCTTTTCAACTATAAATTTTATGAAATGTAAATGTCTATGAAGCATTTCAAAATAAAATTTAGAATCTGAGTGGAGGTGTCCTGTTAGTATAAAATGCACATTAAATTTTGAGGACAATATGGAAAAAAGTACAATATCTCATCAAAAACTTTTACATTGATGGTATGTTGAAATGACAACATTTTAGACATATTGGGTTCAATAAAATATATTATTAAAATTAATTTAACCCGTTTATTTTTTACTTTCTTAAGGTGGCTGCAAGAAAATTTTAGTTTACATAGGTGGCTCACAATATTTTTCTATTGGGCAGTGCTGATTTAGAGTACCACAACAGCAAGGTCCATTTGTTTATTTGGCATGTAACGTAATTTACTAGCCACTGGGGATTCAATAATGAGCAAGCCACACCAGGCATTTGCTTGCTCTCATGGAACTTATATTCTAGTACTGGAGAAGATAATATACAAAGAGGTAAATAAATAAACCAATTCAGCTGTGTGTTTCAGAGAAAACAGAACAAGGTAATCTGATATAATGACAGCTGTGAAGGTTGGCAGCGTTAGATGGGCAGTCCAAGAAGGTCAGTCAAAGGAGGTGAGCAGTTGAGCTGACACTTGCACAATGAGAAAAAGACAGCCATGGAAAGACCAGAGAAAATAATGTTCCAGACACAGGGAATAGCAGGAGTTGCTGGTTTCATACCCATTCATGACAAGTTTACCCAAACATGACCACCGTCAGTAAACCATGAAAAAGCACTGATATATGTTCCTATAAACCATGACCAAAGTACAGATATATGTTCCTGGTGATAAGAGTCTAAGCTCCATTAAGGCAGGGGCTTTCATCTAGATTTTTCACTGATGTATATCAAGTAACCAAGTATTCAATAAAATGCATGAAGGAAAAACTAGTTTGGCGGGCTAGTGAGAGTCCAGCAACACTCCTGTAAAAATACTTCAAGAATATTTCTGTGGACCAGTATCTTCATGTCCCTATGTCGACATATTTAGTGCCTGATCATTGTTGGAGAAATGGTAGAGTTGAGATTTTCTATAAACAGACATTAGCTCCTTTAATGATTTCATATAAACAGGAATCGTAGTAACCTATATATAGTAAAGGGCCTTGGCAATGAAAGAATTAAGATGTGGGAGGGTAGTTGAGCCTACATGAAGGAATTTCATGAAATCAATTGTGTAGAATAACAAAATAGGCTCGACAGAATTACTCACTTGAAGAGATGCTATCTTTAAATACAGTTCAATTTATGTTCCAAATACATGAGCCATCCTGTGAAATGCTAATATTCTTCTATGCACAAGTCCACTAAGTTATGTATTATGTAAGGTAGAGAATTCTTTCTAGACAATAAGCTGTCCAGAAATTTAAAGCAGAGGCACACACCTCATATTTTATGCATCTGCTCTGCAGGGTAACTGGGAATACAAGCGACTGCCTAGTTCCTCCATAATTTATCTTCATCTCAGTTCCTAATACTTACTCTTTCTGCATAAATAAGATAGAACGTTCCCTCATCAAATAACCATCACCTTTCACCACAGAGTCTGATGGACTGCTGTGTGAGTAAAGGGGTATATAATAAGGAGAATCACACTAAAAAAAACATTTAATTTTATACAACCTTGGGTTCAACACTTTTTAAAGAATATTCTCTTACAAGGACCTAATGTATAGCACAGGGAACTCTACTCAATATTCTGTAATAACCTAAGTGGGAAAAGAATCTGAAAAAGATGTATGTATAACTGAATCACTTTGTTGTATGCCAAAAGCTAACTCAACATTGTAAATCGACTATATTCCAATATAAAAATAAAAATTTTTAAAAAAGAATGAAGGGGGTAAAAAGAATATTCTCCCTTTGTATTAAGGAAGAGAATTCAGATTTAACCAAAACTTTAGTGGTCATCCTTTCTTAAAAACTAGTAGGTATTATACTATTTATATTTTCAAACCTAGTTTCAATGTATAAACTAGGTTTATAGTTTGGCAAATAATTTTCACAAAGTCTTTTTTTCAAACATACTATGTCTAAGACACTAGGCTAGTTGTGGTGAGGGAGTATAATAATAAATAACACATGATTTCTGCCTCTCCTTAATGATCCAACTTTCCATTCTAGTTACCAGCCTGGGACCACAGTACAATACAATATAAAACCTTTTTTAGATGTTTTGCTTTGACAGTCATCTTAATATGGAAATTTTTTTTGCACAAGAGGCTCTTGCTGCTCTTCTAAATTTTTTTTTACACTTTTAACATCTTTTATTAGCATATACTGTGTAAAAGATCACCAATACCTTCATTCCATACCCAGTTCCCCCTCATTCCTAACCTCCCTTCATCCTGAACTTTATCCCATTCATGATTTAAAGTTCCTAGTACCTTACTCATTCACCAAATATTTGCTGGATTAATGCATTAATTAACGCAAGGAATGAGGTATGGATTTAGGGTACATAATCATGCTTAATGCTTGTGTATGAGTTTTAAAACAACAAAGCAGTGGGCTCAAATCTGTGTTTTACAAAGATATAGTGGCACTGGGAAGGGTGGATTATAAAGGGTAGAGTAAGCAGATGTAAATTCACTTACAAGGTGAGAGTTAAGAGATGGCGAGGGGCTGATCAAAAGTAATGGCAATGAGATAGCGGAAAAACAGTGGAAGAAATTGAGAAATGATATAAGAGGGGTATAGGAAGCTCCTTCCTTCTGGAAGAGCCTGGTTCCCATACACAAAGCACATGGGAGAAAATTTGCCTTTGTTTAGGAAAGGAACTCCCACAGACAGGACTATGCTTTTCTTCATGAATATTCAAATATAGCATTAAAATGCACATACGAAGCCAAACTCTTTCCCCTGAGCTGTGGGAAGGGGTCTTCAAGAAACAGAGTCTCACTTTGCTTTGGAAATGTGGACATGGGGACTGTGGCCCCAGACCCTCAGTGCTGACTTGGGGGGACAGACTCTAGTTCAGACCAGCTGCTTTGCACTTTGCTCTATGATGGACAGCTTCCATGGAATGTATCCCTATGACCTTTGCCTGTGTTTATTTCTTTTGGAGGAAATGAGGGTATTTTTTCTGACAATTTTTAAGTTGAAGAGGAAACATACACAATCACTGGATAATAAGGAGTAGAGACAAAGCCACAATGAGAGGGAGTGTTTTCACGGCATGTGTGTGGTAGGTTAAGGAAGAGTTCATGGCAAGGCTCTCCTTTTATTGAAGCAAATTTCCTATATTAATGCATTGTCATTACCAATGTTTTAAGGTTTGTCAGAGTTTTAAGATGAAATTCTGGCAAAAAAATTCAGCATATTTCACTTGATTCTCTCTTCCCACAGACTGATGGGAACGCTTAATATGAGAATCGTTCTACTTTTCCTAGATTTAAGAGGCAATATAAAGGTCACCCTGTATTAGTTTGTGTACCATTCATTGAACATATGTTCACAGTGACTAATCATTGACTTTTTGACTTCAAAACAGTGATGGTTTTGAAAAGAGTGAGTAAGCCAGTAGGCTATGAGTCAGTTAAGAAGGTAGTGGCTAATTACAGAGCTGTACTGTGGCTTCAAGTGTGTTGCATAACTTCTTCAATTGCCCTTTTTCTCATAAAAGGGATGCTTCCTCCAAAGTGTAGTAGGTACAAGTGGGAACCAACTAAAGAGCTGGCAAAGCACTTTCTGAATGTAGAGTGTGCCCTACTTTTTCTTTATGTAATAAAGCAAGCATCATTATGAAGAATTGATTGTAGGCAAAAGTGAAAATATTAACTAGGAAAACAAGAAAGGAATGTACAAATGAACAGAAGACATCACCAAGAAAATGTCCAGAGAGAGACAGAAACACACATACACATACCTAAGTTTGTTCTCCTCTGGCTGTGAGCTCTTTGGAGGTAGGGATTGTATCTTATTCATCTTTGGATACCCAGGCTTAGCACTCTTTATGACTTGGTAGTTCTATAGAGTTCAGTGTTGAATTAGGAGGAAATCAATCAGATTGATTTTGATCATATTAAGGTATAAAAGACCGACAATATCTTAACATTACTAAAAGTGTTCACATCTTTTAAAACGATCCTGATTAACTCCCCAAAATTGTTTGCGACAGAGTCAAGGGGAAATTTTCAGGTGTAGGGGATAAACCATGGAGCAAAAGAACCGGTTTGGCTCCCTGAAGTTGTAGTATCATGTAAACTAACTTGTGCTTGTAGGAACTCTTTTCAATCCACAAGTAAAGAGCACACCTTGTCTCTTCCAAACTTCTGTTCATATCCTCGCTTTTACCAATCTCTCAGCCCAGTTACATTCTACGTGCTTTTTAAATTGTACACATATTGTGTTTTAAATTACATAAATAGAGCTAAAGGCAAAGAAGACATTCAGCTATGTATTCACTAAATGTCTAATAAGTACCAGTCTCTGTGCTTGATGCTGTGGCACAAGAATGAATAAAACAAGCAGAGAAGGCACATGAGGATTGTGAGCTTCCTGAAGAGGAGGGATGTGCATCCAGAGTGTTTCTGGCTGACAGTAGGCATAGTTTTTGGTTCATAATAGGCACTAGGGAAATAATGTTTAAGAGAGAGAAGAAGGAAAAAGAGGTCAGGGAGGAGGAATAGAAAAAGAAGAAAAGAATAAAGAAATGAAGGAGAAGAGAGGAAGGGAAAGTGAGAGAGCATGCTTGAGATGAATACGTGGGTACCCTGAGGTTGTAGACAAAATGAGGATCACGTACTAGAATGAAAACATCACATAGTGGCAGATGCCACAATAGGTGCTAACTGTGACTTGATGCTGATACAGAGACAAAACAGGAGCAATCCATCCAAGAACGATTTTGATTACAAGGAAACACTGAGTATTCTTTCTGGGAGGCACTTTTCCTCTGGGACTTCACTCCAGTGAACTCTGATCGAGTAAAAGAACACAAATGTCAGGAATCTGTGAACTATATTTGCCATCTGGGTGTTAACTTCCTTCTTGACGAAAATCCTCTCTCACTGGGTGAAATGTGCGTTCCTGCACTTATTCAGTGGTTTGCCAAGATTTTCCAAATCTAGATATTATTACCCTTGCTACAAGACTCTTGATAATGATTTTTATGTTATAAAGGTACGATCATTCTTTAAAATGTTGTCATTATGTTACATTTTTTATTCACTTTTGAACACTAACATACTTGTGACATTTTTTCTGGTTGCCTTATAAACAGTGCTATATAAAAGAAAGATTCATGAGCTCTGGAGTTAAGACGTTGAAATTCTGTTTCTACTATTCACTAGCTTGTGACCTTTGGTAAGCTAGCTAATTTCTCTGACACTTAGCTTTCTCATCTGTAAAACTGGGAAGCTATATTTGATGGTATTGTTTAAGTTAGCAATCTTAAATTTCAGATATTTTATATGTTGCCTAGCTAACTCGACATGAGTCAGTTAGTACTGAAAGTAGTAGTAATAATAATAAAGTACCAGAAGACAAACCACATACTTGGGATGTGAGTTCTGGGGTGGGAAGAATTAGGAAATTTTCTCTAATGAAGAATAGTCTTACTTTCAGTCATTTTTGGTTTAGAAGTCTCAAAAGTTTGAGCTTTCTCCAAGCAATGATTCTGGAGTGAAAGTTCAGTCGTGAGAGCACAGAAATTCATGGAATTCAAAAGGAGTTTTCTTGAGGATTGACTGAATCAATCAATCAATTGACTGAGGATTGACTGATTGAGTTTTGAATCTAAGGTTCAGAACAAGACATTTTTTTTCTCAAGAACATGATACCATTAGCATGATACCATGTTAATCCTCCTTTCCTCTCACTGGGATGAATTTTCCTCCCCAAATGGAAATATTTTAATGTTTTTTAAAAAAATTAATATATGCTTGATATAAAAATTCAAACAATATAGATATAGAGGAGAAAGGAATTGTTCCACTCTCCAGATAATTTCTTTTAGTGATTCAGTGAATATTCTTTCAATCTAGGCACATGCAAACAAACACATGGAACCTGAGTATGAATTTTTACTAAAGACAATGGATGATACGTCAAGACTTTGTACATACATGCTTTCCCATAACTGTCATCTTCACTTAGTAATGTACCATGGTCATCTCTTCATGTCAATGAATATAAATCCATCTCATTTTTAAAAATTTGCTGCCAAGTATGCCATTTACATACGTGCCGTGTTTTAACCAATAATTCCACTTTTCATAGTTAAAAAAAACTTTAGTAAACATTGTTGTACATATGTATCTTTGTCTATTTGTGTTACTATTTCTGTAGAATAAATGCCTAGAGATAGAGCTGAAGGGTCAATGGGTATACACATTTTAAATGATGATACATATTATTGAATTGCCCCCAAAAGAGGTTATGCCCTTTAACCTCCCACCAATAGTGAATGATATTACCTATTTCTTCTCAATGGAATTGGCTCAAAATGGGGCTAGTTTTCAATGGGACTTATCATTTGAAATAGTCAACATGGGCACAAGGTGAGTAGACAACAGAACACAAACTTGAGTATGAGGCTGTCTACCCATGATCATCAAGGGCCTGGCTTAGGAAAGGTAAATGAATTGGATGGAGAAATAAGTAATATTATGTACAGTGTTCATGGTCTTCTGCTTTAAAAAAAAAAAAGTGTAAAGGACATTAAAGCAACTTCTCTTGAGAAGGCTTAGGGGAGATGGTGAGACCTTTTCAGGTTCCAGTCAGAGAGAGGTGGAGTATCCAATCTTTAGTCATGTATTTTCACCTGCTTTCCAAATAATGAGGCAGGAAAATTACAGTGATTATTCTTTGGTCATAACTATTCTCTCAATACCAATCAAGAGCTCACAAAGTGTGGTTTTTCCATTTGTGCCTTCTGGGGAGTTGAGAATTTGCTCTTATAGCTCCCAATGGAGATAATTTATTAGTTAGTATAGGAAGCAAGTTTGAAATATTGTATTTTTCTGGGATTAAAAAACTTACTATGATTCTAATCCTCTTGGAATGCTTATTCCCTTTAGTGTATAAATATTAGAGATTGCCTTACACAGATTAAGAGACTGGGTTGCATGAGTGCGTTTATCAGTCAGGGAACTAAGTACCCTAATCAAATTAAGTGTAAATCTGCAATGAATATATAATAATCAAAAGTGCATTTTGATTATTGCGTTGGAGTTCCTTTAACATAGAAACAGAGAGAAAAATCTAGCATAAAATCTATTTAAAATTCAGGAAACTGTGGATTGTGTTTCCTAACATTATGATCTCCATGCCCAAGGGTGACCATTGGGACCATGTGCCCTTTCGTTACCCTCCCATGGTTGTGTACACCACGAAGCTGCAAGGAGTCTACCAAGAATAATTGTTTCGCTTACATAAAGGCATCAGTCATTCTTCAAAGACATATCAATGAATACAAATGCTGAAAACTTCCTTCGAACAACTCTATTAAAAACTGCTACTAGGGTTCGATATTGGTAAATGAAAAACTCCAGGTAGCAACAGTTTCATCTAATACAAATAAAATCAACCCCTTGATTATTTCTGAGTGGATTAACCATTAGTATGTGTGTAAAGAACCATGAATTACTTTGACATGAGTTGATTTTTTTTTTCAACGATTTCTTTTGTCTCCCTTTTTCCCCTGGAGAAATCTTTTAATCTTATAATCTTTTTGTTATAAGTTTTGGAGGTTGTAAATTTATTTATGCACTGAAGCCTGCCTTTTTCAAACGATCATTGAAGCTTATATTTTTAATGTGTGTTATTTTCCCAAGATATTCCCTGGAATATATTTACTTCTGCTCCTTAGAATGTTCCTAATTATTTATTTCTTAAATCATCAAAGAAAGGAGTTCTGGCTTAGGGAAAATATCTAATATGAAGTACTCCTTTAAAAAAAAATTTTACTTTGCCATAATGTGTCTGAGTTTTACTATAAAATGTGTTTCTTTTCCCTTTCCTGCTTTAGCCAAAGGAAAAGATTTTTCAATAATATTAACAGGCAATACTATACACTTAAGCATTCCCAGGGATGCCAAAATGGAATTTCCCTTCATCCAAATTTCTTCAGGGTTTTGATTGCCAACTGCCCTAAAACTTGGAAACAGCTATTCCAGTTCTTGCTCTTTACCCTAGTTATCTTGCCAAATTCTGCAAATGTCATTCTTGCTTCTTTCCAAATCACACTCAGGGACATTGTCCTCACTTTTTTCTAGATGGCTTTTTTCCTTGTCCTTTGACATACTTCTCAGTTCCTCAGGGCTACAGAGCATAGACTATTTTAAATTGAGTCAATGACACATTCTCAGTTCCTAATATTCATGAATTTTAAAAATTCTGATATATGTATTGTCTTTATTCAGAAATAGCATTCTATTAAAAAGACTCACTGAAGAGTAGTCCAAAGTTCAACCCACTATTTCATAGCTGCAAAGATATTTGGAACATAAAACCTTAATGAACAGATCTTCTTAAAAGTACATTATTCCTTCTAATTGATGGATATTTGCCTAATATCATGATTTGGAACTGCAAACAGAAAAAAATCTAACTACATAAAAGAAGGCATATGATAATTTTACGTCTTACGTAGACTCAACTTTTTGATGTTTTTAAGTTAATTTTTACAAAAATGTGCTTTTATCCTTTATGGACTATAAAATATACTATTCTTAAAATGTTTACTGTTCTTAATTTTCCTCCTAGGTTCCTTTAATTACTGCAATTTTATAATAACACCAAGAAAATAATAAGAAAAATCATAGAATTATGCTGCTGTCCCAGTTCTAGTACATTTTCTTTGTTTTACAGATGAGAAAATAGATCCCCAATATGTTGTATGGCTTGTCCTAATTCACACAGATACTAACTCAACCAGCATCAAAACACAATTCTTTTCATTTTCTCTGTATGCTGTCTGCCATATTGAAATTTTATTTTCCCAGTGTTATTCTATTTTCCATAAATTATTGTCCAATGTATATCATGCTAGAAGTTACAATACTCACCATATATACTGAACACATTGAAATATCTCCTTAAATTTTCTTGATGATGTTGTCTCTTGGGTCCTCTGCCCCAGCTTCCACAGCAACAAAGACAGTAAAACATAAATAACACTGCATTCCTAGAAGGATTGTGGATGTTAACATCAGCATCAATGCAGGGATTGGGGTCCCCATCATATCTCTATTCAGTTTACCTACCTGTCTAGCCCCTGTGAAAACTAGATGGATCATGGAAGTCGATGATAGACTAACCATCAACTTAACCAGAAGGTATCTCCAAACAAAGCTGATGTGTCAGCTCTGGTATTTTTACTGCATCAGACTAGCACATTCAGAGATCTAAGCAAGCAGGCATGGTCAGGTGGGGCTCCCACACAGGTAGCAGGATCACAGGGCACTACTTGGGTCTCCACCAGGAGGCTGATTAACAATAACTAGGCCCAGCTGCTTGAGTAAGGCAGAGAGTTCCGTATAGTCTGCAAAGTAGGCACTGGGTCCCATAAATAAGAAGGAAGCCCGATTACCAGAATCTAGACACTGATGCTCTGGAGGCTGGGCTGGGAGTTTGGAGGGTATGAAATTGCTGTCTTCAGTGAGGACTGGGATGTAGCTTGTGCTTCCAGGGGACAGCAAAGCTGAGTCTCCAGGAAAGGATGAAGTGGCCTCAAGCACTGGGAGGGATATAATGAGTGACCAGGGCCTAAACGGGTCATAATAACCATGAACAATTCCCACCCTCCCTCCCCTAACTGGGCTTTTAAGGTCTTTTTTTTTCTATGTATTTCTTCACATATGTATTTTATTTTAATGTCTATCTACTACCAGCTACTATTATTACTTTTACTTTTATTAATATTAATGATAATAACATTAAAACATGGTTAAGTCTATTGGGGAGACTAGACTTTAAAATAAATAAATATAATATAGAGTAATAGGTGCTATGGTACAGGTATGTACAAGATTCAGAGGGAAGAATAATTCTACTTGGAATAGTCATAGAAGACTTGACAGGTTGGCTCACATTTTAACTTAAGGTCCACCAAACAGTCACGAAAAGGATGTTGCAGGCAAAGGCGTTTCTTTACACTCTGTGAATCGAGATGGTAGGTGAGGGTGGAAACGTACAAAGAGGCGACATGAAAAATAGCATTAGATCCTTTGCTGAAGAGTCTGGATTTGGTATGGGTAAATTACTGAGAAGAGTTTGAAGCTACAGAGATTTGAAGATTGTTAAGCCACTGAGAAAAACACAATTTACCTTTTATAAAATTCATTCTAACAGCACTATGGGAGTTGGGGCTGGAATCAAATTGGGAAAAGGGAGACAGACAAGCCAGGGAGAACCTGAAGGCAAGAAGACTAAGGAAGAGCTGTTAAAATATATCAGGAGGGAGGGGATGAGCATCTGTATAGCCTGTGTTTTTTTTGTTTTTTTTTTTTTGCGGTACACGGGCCTCTCACCGCTGTGGCCTCTCCCGTTGCGGAGCACAGGCTCCAGACGCGCAGGCTCAGTGTCCATGGCTCATGGGCCCAGCCGCTCCGCAGCATGTGGGATCTTCCTGGACCAGGGCATGAACCCGTGTCTCCCTGCATCGGCAGGCGGACTCTCAACCACTGCGCCACCAGGGAAGCCCTAGCCTGTGTTTTTTAACTGAGATTCTCCCATCTTAATCCTGAGCAAGATACACCCGGAAACCCACCCTATCCCTGACAGGCACCCTCTCCACTCTCACTCTCTCTCTGGCACTGGGGCTGTCCAGACACAGGTTGGTATGGCATTTGGAAGACTTTTGGAACTGACCCTGGACCAGAAACCGCTGAGCCTCTCAAATCTTTGCCCTTCTGCTGCCTTTTTGCTAAACCTTGAATGGAACAGCATACCTTAAAATGAGGCACACTGGCCACCTGCTTCAGAAGCCCTTGGGGGCTTATTAAAATGCCTATTTCTGGACCCCTCACAGCAATCAGAATCCCTTGGGGTTGGACATCAAATCTACTTTTTACAGTCTCCCAAGGGGAGAGTGACTTTGAGAAGACTTGCAAGAGACCACAAGATAAGGGGTCCTTAAACATAACTAATCATCTAACTGGCTTGGCGAACTTTTAAAAAGTAGCCTTTGAGGCCCCATCCCTCCAGAGATCTGAGAGCCTAGGGTCGAGCGTGGAGTCCTCACACAGCAAGATCCCTGCTGGAGCTGGGATGCTATCAGGTTTGAGAACCATTGCCTAATATTGCCTTCTTGGTAAATTACCCTTATGCTGCTTGAATAAAGGAAATAATTAGTCACAAACCTTTCCTTGTGTAATTACAAAGGGATGGCTGAGTTGCCATTTTACTGAATTACCACAGAAAGATTTTGAAAAACAAAGAGACTAAGATGAAAGAGGAAGGTCCTTCTCACAACCTATTGCTATTAAGAGATAGCCTTGAGAAGGAATACTTCCCAATGACCACAGCACTTCTTCATTTATGCCTGACCAGATGCACATCAGGCAGAAAACCACCTGACATGGGACAAAGAATTGCCTTTCATCTAATCACATGTATCAGAGCCCTTCTTTCTCCAGCTCTTCCCTCATTTGCCTCAGAAATCTAGAGGAACTCCCTTTAACTATGTAATGCTTGTGCTTCCAGTTCAGAAAGCAAGGGTCATCACTTTTCCACTTGCTCACCTGCCGTGCTGTGTGAAGATTTTAGGGCCTAAACATGATCTAATCTAATAATGGACCTGTTTGGGATGAGAGAAGAATTGGGGTAGGGTAAGAACTTTGGATGAATTCAATAACAACTAATAATTGTAAACAAGAAAACAGCAATGAAAAAAATACCTTCCTGGGTTTGTTCACCATATCAGAATCAAGTCTAAGGACTGCAGTCTAAGACTGCAGTTTATGTGAGTTACAATGCGATTAAAGAGTTGAAAGGGAAAGTCCTACAGAAACAGAACATTATGCTGTGAGTTATCACTTAAACTGGATCTGACTCCACTACTTATTTTTTCCTGATTTAATGAAACCCTCATGGGATTGACTATTAAATTTCTTTGCTCCGTAAGACACACTTGTGAATACAAGGAGGGAGATTTTACTGGTTTCAAAACGATGAAAAGATGCTCTTGGAAGATTGAAGTTCCAAGCTTTAATTTACCATGGTTAAATTAAAGCCTACTTAGACAGATTTCCAGCAAGAGACATTTTGAGAACTTGCAAGTACAAAAGAGGGTGAGCTTTTGTCTCAGGTAAAATGTGAGCCTTCTCCTAATTTCTGTCGTTTAAACATTCATGAAAAGAGAATAACCCAAGAACACACATAACTATTCTTTCTAACACCAGGGAGACCAAGAAGATAATTTCTTTTGAAGCATACCCTGCCAATAGTAAGGCTGCTCATCCATTAGGCCTGGACATTCCAGAAAAGTCTTGGAAAGAAAAATCCTCCTGCGATCTAGAAATATTTAATTCATTATTATTAGGGAAGGATAAGAAAGATTTTACTGAAGAAGTACCACTTGAGCTGAATATTGTTGGATAATACAAGTTTGCCAGATGGAGGAGGAGGGGAAGGGCATTCTAGGAGTGTGACGTGTGGTGATTAAAAAAAAAACGTTCATGTTTTAGTGTCCAAAAGTATGTGGGGTGGTGGGGGTGAAGAGGAGAGCATAAGGTGTCTGTGTTTGGGGCCGGGCCATCCTAGCCGGTGGATCTGGAGCTGTAGCCAGGGTGTTTGTCAGCAACAGGAACATCATCAACTCTTTCCAGTAGGGGAGTTAGTTGGGAAATCAGATTCAAGTTTTAAGGAGGTAATTCTAGTTGCAGAGTGGCTTAGTTTAAGGAATGACTGGCAGCTGTGACTAGAGACCAATTAAAAGGCTAATGCAATTGTCTAAAAGAAAAATAAATGGGGGGTGCGTTAAGATGGAACTAGGGCTTCCCTGGTGGCGCAGTGGTTGAGCGTCCGCCTGCCGATGCAGGGAACACGGGTTCGTGCCCCGGTCAGGGAGGATCCTGCGTGCCGCAGAGCGGCTGGGCCCGTGGGCCGTGGCCGCTGGGCCTGCGCATCTGGAGCCTGTGCTCTGCAACGGGAGAGGCCACAACAGTGAGAGGCCCGTGTACCACAAAAAAAAAAAAAAAAAAAAAAAAAAAAAAAGATGGAAATAAAGGGGGCACCAGATTTGACAGTGATTTGACTAGGATCACACAGAGAGGGTATTTTGATCTGTAGTCCTGTGGCTTTTCATACTCCACCCCCTTTACTATTGTATCGTCGTTTGCTGTCATTTGCTTTTTTCAAAACTCTGTCCTCTTATCTCCTACTCCCACATGGCTGATCGCAGTCTCCCTTCTCTGAAATACCATTTCACTAATCACATCCTGACTTGCATCATTTGTACACTTGTTTGAAATAGGATTTTCTTCCTGCTTTGAACCCAGCTTTGAATGTTACCGCTTATCACTCCACTTAGGATCCAAACAAGTATATTAAGAGAAGCCCAAATACATTCTTCGCATCCACCACCATGACTTCTGCCTTAATGAGATAAACTATGAAATGCAGAAACTTCACAAAGACCCTTTACTTTTCCAAAAGAGCCTGATCCCAAGTGAAATATACAAGCAACTCCTAATTTCCTTCCTCAGGCCCCCACTATGGGCTTTTTAAAACTTTCCCAAAGTGTAGTATTTCCCAAGAAAGAACACAAGTCCCCAGAACTCTTCAGCCTTTAGAGGATAAGAAAAAAGAGAGAGCAACAGGAATAAAACGTTTACAATTCCTTTCTACCCTCCTGTTAATTATTTCATGCCCTAGACTTGGTGAAGGGGACAGTCAGGTCATTGCTTTTTGGTGGCCCTACTCTCTGATCAATGTCAGGGACCAAAAGATGGTAAGAATGAGGATGGAATTTTCACCTTCTTGAGAGCAGGGCTGAGGCTCCTACTATACTGTAACTGCTATGGTGGCTTACTTATCGTGGATATTTAATTGCAATTAAATAAAGTGTGTTGAATTGAATCCTCATTATAATTTTTGAAAATTTGCGTTGGTCTTCATAGTTTTAGAGAATTCCTACACTATCTCCTTCTGTCCTGTCCATAATCTTGTAACATAATCAGTCAAAACCTTACTGGTCTCATTACATAAATGATCATTTAAAATATGGGTTAAAGTAACTTAACCAAGACCAGTAGGCAGTTAAGTGGCAAGCCAGAACTCAAACTCAGGGTTTTTGACTCAGTATTCTCGTCTCTCCATCATTCCTAGGTTTTCTCTGGGATTCTTATTATGATGCTTGCATTGAGGAACCTGGATCCAGATATATGCATAGTTTCAAATTTGGGGGCAGTGATGTCAGGCCTCCACTTTCTGCCTGTGAAGGAATTTTTGAAAACTAGGAAAATGGGAAAAGAATAGTAGTGATGGGACAAACCAAATATTTGTCCATCTACCCTGAGTTGATGAAAACTTAGGATTAGACTTCACATAAGAATATAGGGCTTCCCTGGTGGCACAGTGCTTGAGAGTCCGCCTGCCAATGCAGGGGACACGGGTTCGTACCCCGGTCTGGGAAGATCCCACATGCCGCGGAGCGGCTAGGCCCGTGAGCCATGGCCGCTGAGCCTGCGCGTCCGGAGCCTGTGCTCCGCAATGGGAGAGGCCACAGCAGTGAGAGACCCGCATAATGCAAGAAAAAAAAAAAAAGAATATAGCACAAGATGTTCCCTGGTTACCTATTATAACAAAGCATCATCCCCCAAATCCTGCATTTGGGGACCATCTGAGGATCTTGTGAAAAAGGGAGAACCCAGGTCCCACCCACACGTACTGAGTTAGACTCCCTAGGATTTGAACCCAGAAATCTATATGTTTAAAAATCTCTTTTGAAAGTTTGAAAAAAAAAATCACTGGACTAAGGACTTAGTCACCTCATTAAACCTCTCCTGATATTTTAGCCTCAGTTGTTTTATCTGCAAAATGAGATAATAAGATCTTACCTCCATAAAGTTAAGAGGCTAGATCTGATTGTTTCTTCCTGTCCCTCATGTTTGTAAAATTTGCTATTCAATTATTCATTTTTCTCATGAGTCATTACTGATGATTCATTCATGCTTCCATGGGGTTACATCACTGCCTTTGCCCAAATTCCCTTCTCCAAATCCTTCTTTCATTTACAATCCACCCCTCTGTGAAACAGTTCCCAAATGCTCCTACCCTGAGTTTATTCCCCTCTCTTCTGTGAACTCTTAAAGCATTTTTTTTCCACATCTTTATTGGAGTATAATTGCTTTACAATGGTGTGTTAGTTTCTGCTTTATAACAAAGTGAATCAGTTATACATATAAATATGTTCCCATATCTCTTCCCTCTTGCATCTCCCTTCCTCCCACCCTCCCTATCCTACCCCTCCAGGCGGTCACAAAACACAGAGCCGATCTCCCTGTGCTATGCGGCTGCTTCCCACTAGCTATCTACCTTACGTTTGGTAGTGTGTATATGTCCACGCCTCTCTCTCGCTTTGTCACAGCTTACCCTTCCCCCTCCCCATATCCTCAAGTCCATTCTCTAGTAGGTCTGTATCTTTATTCCTGTCTTACCCCTAGGTTCTTCATGACATTTTTTTTTCTTAAATTCCATATATATATGTTAGCATATGGTATTTGTCTTTCTCTTTCTGACTTACTTCACTCTGTATGACAGACTCTAGATCTATCCACCTCATTACAAATAGCTCAATTTCATTTCTTTTTATGGCTGAGTAATATTCCATTGTATATATGTGCCACATCTTCTTTATCCATTCATCCAATGATGGACACTTAGGTTGTTTCCATCTCTGGGCTATTGTAAATAGAGCTGCAATGAACATTGTGGTACATGACTCTTTTGAATTATGGTTTTCTCAGGGTATATGCCCAGTAGTGGGATTGCTGGGTCGTATGGTAGTTCTATTTGTAGTTTTTTAAGGAACCTCCATACTGTTCTCCACAGTGGCTGTATCAATTTACATTCCCACCAATAGTGCAAGAGGGTTCCGTTTTCTCCACACCCTCTCCAGCATTTATTGTTTCTAGATTTTTTGATGATGGCCATTCTGACTGTGTGAGATGATATCTCATTGTAGTTTTGATTTGCATTTCTCTAACGATTAATGAAGTTGAGCATTCTTTCTTGTGTTTGTTGGCAATCTGTATATCTTCTTTGGAGAAATGTCTATTTAGGTCTTCTGCCCATTTTTGGATTGGGTTGTTTGTTTTTTTGTTATTGAGCTGCATGAGCTTCTTATAAATTTTAGAGATTAATCCTTTGTCAGTTGCTTCATTTGCAAATATTTTCTCCCATTCTGAGGGTTGTCTTTTGGTCTTGTTTATGGTTTCCTTTGTTGTGCAAAAGCTTTGAAGTTTCATTAGGTCCCATTTCTTTATTTTTGTTTTTATTTCCATTTCTCTAGGAGGTGGGTCAAAAAGGATCTTGCTGTGATTTATGTCATAGAGTGTTCTGCCTACGTTTTCCTCTTAGAGTTTGATAGTTTCTGGCCTGACATTTAGGTCTTTAATCCATTTTGAGCTTATTTTTGTGTATGGTGTTAAGGAGTGATCTAATCTCGTACTTTTACATGTATCTGTCCAGTTTTCCCAGCACCACTTATTGAAGAGGCTGTCCTTTCTCCACTGTACATTCCTGCCTCCTTTATCAAAGATAAGGTGACCATATGTGCGTGAGTTTACCTCTGGGCTTTCTATCCTGTTCCATTGATCTATCTTTCTGTTTTTGTGCCAGTACCATACTGTCTTGATTACTGTAGCTTTGTAGTATAGTCTGAAGTCAGGGAGCCTGATTCCTCCAGCTCCATTTTTTGTTCTCAAGATTGCTTTGGCTATTTGGGGTCTTTTGTGTTTCTATACAAATTGTGAAATTTTTTTGAAATCAAAAGCATTTGTGGTCCCAGTGCTAATTTGGCCTGAGGAAGCTATTGCCTTGTGGTGACAACCTTTCTTAAGTCTTTACCCTCAGAGTAAAGACTGTTCTTGTGGATGACAGTGATGTTGACCAACACTATGTAAACTACCATTTCAGTTTGTAATAAATTGAAAGTATACAAGTTTTATAATCACTTTGTGATATATGTTCAAGCATCATTAAATAGATCCTCTGAAAAGTCTACTAATCACAGACTTTAAGCCAGTCTCTTATAGATTTGGACTCATAGGAATCTGCCTTTCATTAGCTAAATGCAGTTAATTCTCCAGTGTCTAGTTCTCTAGATTCTTCAATTCAGAAAGAGTATAAAGTATTTTCTAAAGCAAGGAGATTATAATTAAACTACATAAAGATGCTAAGTTGAAATTACCAGTCTATGGCTTATGAGGGAAGTAAATATGTTTGAAAAATAATATGTAAAAAGGGTTGTATTCAGCAAGTCAGCTCTTCCCAAGGTGCCCCAAAAATGGATAAGAAAGCAGGAAGCTATATTTTTGACATTGAAACGGGTGGTATTCAACTTCCCCCAAAAAAACAGCACCTCTATTTAAACCTCTATTTAAATATCTGCTAAATTTTCCAAAGTCCCTAGTCAAAAGCTCTCTTAATGCAGGACTGCAATAAACAATTGCAATTTTTTTATTGTACCCTAGTCTTAAAGTTTGTAAAAGACAATGCTTATATATTATCTGATTGTCAGCTTTAAGATTTCTGTTTTATTTTAAAATTATCTGTTTAAAATAAGAATAAGAATACTTTTGGATTTCCATGGTGGCACAGTGGTTAAGAATCCGCCTCCCAATGCAGGAAACATGGGTTCGATCCCTGGTCTGGGAAGTTCTCACATGCCGCAGAGCAACTAAGCCTGTGTGCCACAACTACTGAGCCTGCACTCTAGAGCTCACAAGCCGCAACTACTGAAGCCCACGTGCTCTAGGGCCTGTGCTCTGCAACAAGAGCAACCACCACAATGAGAGGCCTGCCCACCGCAACAAAGAGTAGCCCCCGCTCGTCACAACTAGAGAAAGCCTGTGCACAGCAATGAAGACCCAAGGCAGCCAAAAAAACACACAAAAGTATAAGAATACTTTTATTTTAAATTCTAACTTTTGAACTTCATGACATTCAGGTTTGAAATTAGAAAGAGAAAATTAATGTCCTGAATAAGCAATTGCATAGAGAAATCCATTGGATATTAGTGACGTCAAGGGGGAGCCAATATTCAAGCACCAGCAGTTTCAGAAAGAACCCTGGTGTCTCTCTGCAGTTCTCTACACTTTGCTATATTCTTAATTCAAAAGCAGCAAAGACAGTTATAAGAGATATATGTTTATAGCAACACAAGCTTACCTCAGGAAACAAGAAAAACCTCAAATGAACAACTTAACTATACACCTAAAAGAGCTAGAAAAAGAAGAACAAACAAAACCCAAAGTGAATAGAAGGAAAGAAATAACAAAGATAAGAGCAGAAATAAATAAAATAGAGACTAAAAAAATATTTAGAAGATCAATGAAAGTAAGAGCTGGTTCTTTGAAAAGATACACAAAATTGATTAAACCTTTAGTCAAATTCATTCAAAAAAAGTGAGAGAAATGTAAGTGAGAGAGGGTCCAAATAATTAAAATTAGAAATGAAAAAGAAGTTACAACTGACACCACAAAAATACAAAAGATCATAAGAGATTACTATGAACAACTATATCTCAATAAAATGGATAACCTAGAAGAAATGGACAAATTCCTAGAAATGTACAAACTTCCAAGACTGAACCAAGAAGAATAGAAAGTATGAACAGACCACTTACCAGTCATGAAACTGAATCCATAACTGGAAAACTCCCAAAAAGCAAAAGTCAGGACCAGATGGTTTCACAGGTGAATTCTACTAAACATTTGAGGAAGAGTTAACACCTATCCTTCTTAAACTATTCCAAAAAAACTGCAGAGGAAGGAATGCTTCTGAACTCATTCTATGAGACCAGCATCACCCTGATATCAGAACCAGACAAAGGTATCACAAAAAAAGAAAATTACTGGTGAATATCACTGATGAACATAGATACAAAAATCCTCAACAAAATATTAGCAAACCAAATCCAGGGCTTCCCTGGTGGCGCAGTGGTTGAGAGTCCGCCTGCCGATGCAGGGGACGTGGGTTCGTGCCCCAGTCCAGGAAGATCCCACATGCCACAGAGCGTCTGGGCCTGTGAGCCATGGCCGCTGAGCCTGCATGTCCAGAGCCTGTGCTCTGCAACAGGAGAGGCCACAACAGTGAGAGGCCCGCGTACCGCAAAAAAAATAAAAAAATAAAAAATTAGCAAACCAAATCCAATGATACATTAAAAAAATCAAGGAGCATTTATCCCAGAGATGCAAGGATTTTTCAACATCCTCAAATTTATCAATGTGATACACCACATTAACAAATTGAAAGAAAAAAATATGATCACCTCAATAGATACAGAAAAGCTTTTGGCAAAATTCAACATCCACTTATGACAAAAACTCTCCAGACAGTGGGCAGAGAGGAAACATACCTCAACAAAATAAAGGTCATATGTGACAAACCTACAGTCAACATTTGTACTCAATGGTGAAATGCTGAAAGCATTTCCTTTAAGATCAGGAGCAAGACAAGGATGCCCACTGTCACCACTTTCATTCAGCAGAGTATTGGAAGTCCTAGCCACAGCAATTACACAACAACAACAAAAAATCCAAATTGGAAATAAAATTGTCACTCTTTGCTGATGACATAATTCTATACCTAGACTATCATAAAGACACCGTTAAAAAACTACTAGAACTAATCAATGAATTTGGTAAAGTTGCAGGATAAAATTAATATACAGAAATCTGTTGCATTCTATACACTAAAAATTAACTATCATAAAGAGAAATTAAGAAAGAAATCCCATTTACAATTACATCAAAAAGAATAAAATACTTGGGAATAAGTCTAACTAAGGAGATAAAAGACCTGTACTCAGAAAATTGTAAGACACTGTTGAAAGTAATTGAAGACAACACGAACAGATGGAAAGATATACTGTGCCCATGAACTGGAAGAATTAATATTATTAAAATGACCATACTCTCCAAGGCAATCGACAGATTCAATGCAATTCCTATCAAAATACCAATGGCATTTTTCACAGACTAGAACAAATAATTCTAAAATTTACATGGAGATTCAAAAGACTCGAATAGCCAAACTATCTTAAGAAAGAAGAACAAAGCTGGAGGTATCACACTCCCTGATTTCAAACTACACTATAAAACTACAGTAATCTAAACAGCATGATACTGACACAAAAACAGATACATAGATCAATGGAACAAAATAGAGAGCCCAGAAATGAACTCACACTTATATGGGCAATTAATCTACAACAAAGGATGTAAGAATATACAGTAGGGAATAGACAGTCTTTTCAATAAATGGTTTTGGGAAAACTGGACAGCTACATGCAAAAGAATCAAACTGAACTGCTTTCTCACACCATATACAAAAATAAACTCAAAATGTATTAAAGAAAGATTTAAATGTAAGATCTGAAACCATAAAACTGCTAGAAGAAAACATAGGCAGTATGCTCTTTGACATCAGTCTTTGCAATATTTTTTTGGATGTCTCCTCAGGCAAGAGAACCAAAAGCAAAAATAAACAAATGGGACTACATCAAACTAAAAAGTTTTTGCATAGCAAAGAAAACTATCAACCAAACAAAAAGGCAGACTGCTGAATGGGAGAAGATATTTGCAAACAATATATCCAATAAGGAGTTTATATCCAAAATATACAGAGAACTCATACAACTCAACATCAGAAAAACAAACAATCCAATTAAAATGGAAGCAGAGGATCTGAATAGACATTTTCCAAAGAAGACATGCAGATGACCAACAGGCACATGAAAAGATTCTCAACATCACTAGTCATCAGGGAAATGCAAATCAAAACCACAATGAGATATCACCTTAAACCTGTCAGAATGGCTATTATCAAAAAGACAGCTATGTCTGTGAGTCTCTTTCTGTTTTCAAAATAAATTCATTTTTTTTTAGATTCCACATATAAGCAGTATCATATGATATTTGTCTTTCTTTGTCTGGCTTACTCCACTTAGTATGATAATCTCTAGATCCATCCATGAGATAATGCTGCAAATGGTATTATTTCATTTTTTATGGCTGAATAATATTCCATTGTATAAATATACCACATCTTCTTTATACATTCATCTGTTGATGGGCATTTAGGTTGTTTCCATTGCTTTTCTATTGTAAATAGTGCTACAATGAACATTGGTGTACATTTCTTTTTGAATTATGGTTTTCTCTGGATATATGCTCAGGGGCAGGATTGTAGGATCATATGGTAGCTCTATTTTTAGTTTTCCAAGGAACATCCATATTGTTCTCCATAGTGGCTGTACTAATTTACATTCCCACTAACAGTGTAGGAGGGTTCCTTTTTCTCCACACCATTTCCAGGATTTATTATTTGTAGACTTTTTGATGACGGCCATTCTGACCAGTGTGAGGCTTATGATTACCAAAGGGGAAAGGGGGGTGGGGGAGGAATAAACTAGGAGGTTGGGATTAACATATACACACTACTATATACAAAATAGATAACCAACAAGGACCTACTGTATAGCAAAGGGAACTATACTCCATATTTTATAATAACCTATAATGGAAAAGATTCTGAAAAAAAATATAAAACTGAATCACTGTGCTGTACACCTGAAATGGACACGATATTGTAAATCAGCAATACTTCAATTTAAAAAGAGGAAGAAGAGAGGAAAGCAAAAGAGAAAACAAAAACAAATAAAAAGACAGCAAAAATCGATCTATATATCTCCATCTCTATATCTATCTATCTATCTAGATATAGATCACATCTTATTCCTCCATTCATCTATAGATGGGCACTTAGGTTGCTTCCATATCTATCTATCTATCTATTTATATAATGGAATATAACTCAGCCATAAAAATGCATGGAATCTTGCCATTTTTGACAATATGGATGGACCTGGAGATTATTATGCTAAGTGAAATAAGTCAGACAGAAAAAGACAATTGCCATAAGATTTTACTCATATGTGGAATGTTAAAAACAAAACAAATGAACAAACATAACCAAACAGAAACAGAGTCATAGATACAGAGAACAAACAGATGGTTGCCAGAAGGGAGGGGTTGGGGAAGGAGAGAAATAGATGAGGAGATTAACAGGTACAAACTTTCAGTTATAAAATAAATGTCATGGGTATGAAATGTACAGTGCTGGGAATATAGTCAACAACTATGTAATATCTTTGTATGGTGAAAAAATAGTAACTAGACATCATGGTGATCTTTTTGAAATGTATAGAAATATTGATTCTCTATGTTGTGTTCCAGGAACTAACATAGTGTTTTAGGTCAATTATACTTCAAAAACAAACAAACTTGTAGAAAACGATATGAGATCTGTGGTTAGCAGAGGCAGGAGTTGGGGGGAACGGGGAACTGGATGAGGGCAGTCAAAAGGTACAAACTTCTAGTTATAAGATAAGTGAGTACTGGGGATGTAATATGTAACATGCTAAGTATAATTACCACTGTTGTATGTTAAATATGAAAGTTTCAAAAGAGTAAATCCTAAGAGTTATCATCGCAAGGGAAAAGAGTTTTTTCAATTTCTATAGTGTATCTATATGAGATAATGGAAGTTCACTAAACTTATAGTGGTAATCACTTTATTTTGTATGTCGTCCGATTATGCTGTACACCTTAAACTTATACAATGTTGTATGTCAATTATATCTCAGTGAAACTGGAAGAAAAAAAGAAAGCAAGTCAATGGATCAGTGCAGGGCAGCATTATGACCTTCATGGTCTCTCATACTTTTTGCCTTCATAAGTCCTTCCCACAAAATAATAACAACATTAAAAATTATTTTTATATAACTTTAAATATTTTATTATTTTAGGCAAATTTAATAAATTGTAAAGGCCCTAAAAATGTTATTCTTTTCTGATGTGAGAAAAAATTTAAAACACTTTTATAACCCTAAAACTTCATTCTTTTTTTATGATTTAACAAAATTTAAAAATTTTAATGGGTCTCTAACAGTATTGTGAGCCATTTGATCTGTGCCACTATGACTAATAGATAAGTTGGCCCTGAATCAATGAAGTAAAGATCATAATTGAAGTGAAATAGGTCTTTTCCACTCTGAACCTTCATTTCTTAGATTTTACCTGGTACTAAAACCCCCTCCATAGTAGATACTCAGTGGTATAGCTCTAATCAAGAGAAATCTGAGAGAATATCTTCAAAATATCTTCACTCTTACACCTGCCTCTCTTATAGGATTAGTCCTTCTAACCACTATATAGTCTCAGATTTTTGCTGAATTTTAAGTAATTGCTTGGACTGGAAAATTGCATTTATGGGACTAGGTTAAAACTGTTTTCCAGTGTCCTCTGACTCAACTAGTTTGCTTGATATTATTTTGACATTTGATCAGCAATTATATTTCTCACAGGTCTTAGAAAACTCTTAAAGTTTTCAAAGATTGAGATTAATTAAGTCAATTTAGTGACTTAACCAAGAATTGATGATAATGATGATGATGATAACTATATTCCGATGTTTTCTTATACATGTTTATTCATTCAAAAAAGGAATACAAATATGTGAATTTCAGTTCAGTTTCTTCCTTATAGTCAATATGTTTAATTAACTCTGCTTCTTACTTAACAGTGTTATTCCTGTTCCCAAAAGAGTGAAAAATAATAAATTAAAAATATTAACTTTTCCCAAAATACATTGATTTAACAATAATGAACCTGACCTCAAAATTACATTCAAATGGTAAGGAGAATATGATATATTGTAAAGAGCACTGGGAATCAAGCTACTTTAGCCTTACTTCTGACCTTTACACTGTGAGAATTTGGGAAATTTAGATGCCTTCTGTATATTAAAAAAATTTAGAAGAGGTAGAAAATTTCCAAGCCCTCTTCCAATGTTAGAATTCTGTGAAAGCAGCAAAAATGTCATAATCCTAATTAATAAAAATTATTTCGTTCAACACCGTGCTTACACATATCTATCTATACTGCAAACTCTTTTGAAAATGCAGCTTCTGGGCCCCAGTTTATGCCCTCACCCACTGCAGAGGTTCTAATTTCTAACAGACACCCCAGAATTGAGAAAAATTAACTTAGATAATAGAAGATTTATAAATGTTTCCATTTTACAAGAGTTTTAGCATATCTGTGTCCTAATTAACAAAGATCTATGTTGAAGGAATTAATTGCATTAAGAGGTTGGGAGGAAAGCAAGGTATCTAACTATAGTAACATTGCAAAGGGCTAAGGGCATAGATCAAGTTCAATAATAAAGTCACAATACATAAGCAGGAGACTGCTCTTAGGAAATAGGTTATAAATGCTAATGGGAATTGTAGATCAATAGAGTCAAAAATAGGAATATTATTGAAAAGTTATTAAAATCTTTCCTGTCTCAAAATTAACACTAATTGTGATTAAAATTAATTTTGAGACAGGGAAGATTTTAATTTCATCAGTGGTTTGAGTCTGGAATGTCCATTTATCTATTCCTTTGTCTTGTATTTTCTTTAGTTTTGAGAAACAATATTTTTGAAATCTACTTCCTTAACTATATCTAATACTTACTTAGTGTTTACTCTGTACCAAGCAAAGTTCTAAGAGCTTTCTGTAGAATAAATTATTTAACCACCACAGAACTCTATGATTTGGGTACAATCATTTTACAGATGAAGGCATAGAAATGTTTGATAACTTGATCAAGGTGACCCAGTTGGCATGGCAGCCATTACTAAACCCTATCAAATTATTGGTTCTCATCTTATTAACTTCAAAACACTATGTGGTGCATTTTAAATGATTTTATATTTAATGTCCCCCTCCCACCCCCCCACCCATGCACACCACATGCCAGGCATTGAGAGGGGAGAATGAGAGGAGGAGGGAAAAATGATAAATTAGGATATTCCCTGTGCTCATGTAGCTTACAAATACTGGCTTACATTTGTTATGTTTAATTGAAATGTTTTATGTTTGCATTTATATAAATGTATGCTTGGAATATACATTTTGCATGAATACTGTGAAAGAAGTCACAGTATCTTTGCTAAGCCAGCGTATATTCAGAGGTGGAGTGGGCATAGCGCACTTTTGTGCTTCCCAGAGCTCAGTCTGGAATTTGCACTCTTGAGTATGCTGAATCTTTACAGTTTTGTAGAGGGCAAAGAGAAGAGAGACTCCCCTGAGGGTGGGAGTTAGATCAGTAGCCTGCAGCCCCCAGATATCTCAGTCCCTATCTGACCCATCTGCATTCCTTCCTCATAAGAGCTCTTAAGATGTGAACTCATCCAGTGTTAGGAGACAAGTGACCTTAAAGTAGCCATTTCCCCAGCCATACTTGGTTTTAAAAGACAGAAAAACTTTGAAGAGCCAAAGGGAATAAATGGTGTCATTTGAGGACTCCTGAGAGAAGGAGATATCAAAGAGGTAGAGGAGAATGAGGAAATGGTGTCATGATATCTCTCAAGTTATTCCTCCTACACCTATGCTAGTCCCTCCTATATTAGAGGCTAATGATACATGGATCTTATTGTATCTAGAGTCAATCTTTTTTTTTTTTTGCGGTACGCGGGCCTCTCACTGTTGCGGCCTCTCCTGTTGCGGAGCACAGGCTCCGGACGCGCAGGCCCAGCGGCCATGGCTCACGGGCCCAGGCACTCCGCGGCATGTGAGATCTTCCCGGACCGGGGCACGAACCCGTATCCCCTGCATCGGCAGGCGGACTCTCAGCCACTGCGCCACCAGGGAAGCCCTAGAGTCAATCTTTTTAAGAATAACTAACCACACTCCTTCCATTTTTAAAAGCCATATTTTTCTTCATTCATACATCATTTTCCTTTATGTCTAATGATAATGTCAGTATATATAAAATTTTAATGAATTCATAAAAAACTGAAAATGTATCTAAACATAAGAAATTGGTCTTAAAAAGTGATCAGTCATCATTATACACATATCAGAATAGCTAAATTAAAAAGACTGATTATACCAAGTGTTGGCAAGGATGTGAGAAAACTGAAACACTCATACACTGCTGGTAGGAATATTAAATAGTACATCCACTTTGGAAAATAATTTGACAGTTTCTTTAAAAGTTAAGCATTCTTTTACCATATGATTTAGTAATTCCACTCCTAGATATTTACTCAAGAGAAATGAAAGCATCCATGCAAAAGTCTATGGCACAAATGTTTACAGCAGCTTTATTTGTAATAGCCAAAAGCTCAAAAGGGCCCCAGAGTACATAAAAAATGAATGAATAAACCAATTGTGATATATCCATATAATGAAATACTACACAATAATAAAAACAAGTGAATAACTGATACACATATTTATGATGAGTGAAAGAAGCCAGAAGAAAAAGAATAAATGGTGTATGATTCCATTTACTTAAAACTCTAGAAAATAAAAACTAAATTATAGTGACAGAAAGCAGATCAGAGGTTGCCTTCTGATTGTGGGATGAGTTGGGAGGGAGAGAGTGGGGAGGGATTGCTAACGGAAGCAAGGAGACTTAAGAGCAAAGGCTATGCTCATTATCTTGATTGTGGTGATGGTTTCACAGGTGTATGTATATTTCAAAACATATCAAATTACATAATATATGTGCAGTTATTCTATGCCTATTATATCTCAATAAAACCATTCCTTTATAAAGGAGGAGTTAGCTTAAAGTTGAAGCAGAAAAAAAAATACTGGACAATAAACAGCTAGAAAAAAACAATGGACTGAGAAATGGAAAACTTAGCATTGACTGTATCAAAGATTTTCAGATAAATCCTTCTATGATAAATGATAGACATAGTAGGTAGAAATGAAACAGTATATGTAATATCTTTCAAGAAGGGTTCAAAGGGAGATTTGCTTGTACAGTTTGGTAGAGATAAATGGTGGGAGGAAAAACCAAGAAAGCCAACACCTCTGACAATCTTGTAAAGCCTCTTCCAGGGAAGAAAATAAATTTAAAAGATTAAGAGTTTGGAAAAATGAGAAGATTTTTAAAAAACAAAAAGGACACACAATAAAAGGAAATTGATCAGATATCAAGGCAATATTAGAAAAAAATGATATTGCTTAAGTGACCATTTATACTGTACACAGCACCACCTTGAGGAAAAAAATAGGAAATTCTATTTCATGTGTAATAGAACCCAATTCATTTATTGATTTATTCAGCCTTCATTCAGCATTTACCTAGCAATTCTAAGTATACCCAGCATCATTCTAGATACTTGGAGTACAAAAATAAACCAAAATAACAATAACAAAAAAATCCCTGTTCTCTTACAGCTTATTTATCAAGAAAAGCAGATTTGTTTTAAATAATTTATGGTCATGTGTAAATTCATTTTACAAACTTTAAGACTGACATACACACACTACCAAATATAAAATAGATAACTAATAAGAACCTTCTGGGAGATTGGTTCAAGATGGCAGAGTAGAAGGACGTGTGCTCACTCCCTCTTGCGAGAGCACCAGAATCACAACTAACTGCTGAACAATCATCGACAGGAAGACACTGGAACTCATCAAAAAAGATACCCCACATCCAAAGACAAAGGAGAAGCCACAATTAGATGGTAGGAGGGGCGCAATCATAATAAAATCAAATCCCAGAAACACTGGGTGGGTGACTCACAAACTGGAGAACAATTATACCACAGAAGTCCACCCACTGTAATGAAGGTTCAGAGACCCACATCAGGCTTCCCAACCTGGGGCTCCAGCAACGGGAGGAGGAATTCCCAGAGAATCAGACTTTGAAGGCTAGTGGGATTTAATTGCAGGATTTTGACAGGACTGGGGGAAACAGAGACTCCACTCTTAGATGGCACACACAAAGTAGTGTGTGCATCAGGACTCAGGGGGAAGGAGCAGTAACCCCACAGGAGACTGAACCAGACCTACCTGCTAGTGTTGGAGGGTCTCCTGCAGAGATGGGGGGCAGCTGTGGCTCACTGTGGGGACAAGGGCACAAGCAGCAGAAGTTCTGGGAAGTACTCCTTGACGTGAGCCCTCCTAGAGTTCACCATTAGCCTCACCGAAGAGCCTGTAGTCTCCAGTGTTGGAGAGAACGTACCTCAACATAATAAAGGCCATATATGACAAACCCACAGCAAACATCATTCTCAATGGTGAAAAACTAAAAGAATTTCCTCTAAGCCATGGCAAACAGAGAGGGAAAAGAAATGAAAGGAATACAAATTGGAAAAGAAAAACTGTCACTGTTTGCAGATGATGTGATACTATACATAGATAATCCTAAAGATGCCATGAGAAAACTACTAGAGCTATCAATGAATCTGGTAAAGTTGCACAATACAAAATTAATGCACAGAAATCTCTTGTATTCCTGTACACTAGCAATGAAACATCAGAAAGAGAAATTAAGGAGACAATCCCATTCATCATTGCAACATAAAGAATAAAATATCTAGGAATAAACCTACCTAAGGAGGTAAAAGAACTGTACTCAGAAAAGTATAAGACACTGATGAAAGAAATCAAAGATGACACAAACAGGTGGAGAGATATACCATGTTCTTGGATTGGAAGAATCAATATTGTGAAAATGACTATACTACCCAAAGCAATCTACAGATTCAATGCAATCCCTATCAAATTACCAAACACATTTTTTACAGAACGAGAACAAAAAGTCTTAAAATTTGTATGGAGACACAAAAGACCCTGAATAGCCAAAGCAATCTTGAGGGAAAAAAATGGAGCTGGAGGAATTAGACTCTCTGACTTCAGACTATACTTCAAAGCTACAGTAATCAAGACACTATGGGGCTTCCCTGGTGGTGCAGTGGCTGAGAGTCCGCCTGCCAATGCAGGGGCCACAGGTTTGTGCCCCGGTCTGGGAGGATCCCACATGCCACGGAGCAGCTGGCCCGTGAGCCACAGCCACTGAGCCTGAGCATCCGGAGTCTGTGCTCCACAATGGGAGAGGCCACAACGGTGAGAGGCCTGTGTACTGCAAAAAAAAAAAAAAAAAAAAGACAATATGGTACTGGCACAAAAAGAGAAATATAGACCAATGGAACAGGATAGAAACCCAGAGACAAACCCATGCACCTATGGTCAACTAACCTATGACAAAAGAGGCAAGGATATACAATGGAGAAAAGACAGTCTCTTCAATAAGTGGTGCTGGGAAAACTGGGCACCTACATGTAAAAGAATGAAATTAGAACACTCTCTAACACCATACACAAAAATAAACTCAAAATAGATTAAAGACCTAAATGTAAGACCAGACACTATAAAACTCTTAGAGGAAAACGTAGGAAGAACACTCTTTGACATAAATCACACCAAGATCTTTTTTGACCCACCTCCTAGAGTAATGGAATAAACAAATGGAACCTAATGAAATTTAAAAGCTTTTGCACAGCAAAGGAAACTATAAACAAGACGAAAAGGCAACCCTCAGAATGGGAGAAAATATTTGCAAATGAATCAACAGACAAAGGATTAATCTCCAAAATATATAAACAGCTCATGCAGCTCAATATTTAAAATGGAAACAACCCAATTAAAATATGGGCAGAAGGCCTAAATAGACATTTCTCCAAAGAAGACATACAGTTGGCCAAGAGGCACATGAAAAGCTGCTCAACATCACTAATTATTAGAGAAATGCAAATCAAAACTACAATGAGGTATCACCTCACACCAGTTAGAATGGGCATCATCAGAAAATCTACAAACAACAAATGCTGGAGAGGGTGTGGAGAAAAGGGAACACTTTTGCACTGTTAGTGGGAATGTAAATTGATACAGCCACTATGGAGAACAGTATGGAGGTTCCTTAAAAAACTAAAAATAGAACTACCATATGACCCAGCAATCCCACTGCTGGACGTATACCAAGAAAACCATTATTCAGAAAGACACATGCACCTCAATGTTCATTGCAGCACTATTTACAATAGTCAGGTCATGGAAGCAGCCTGAATGTCCATCGACAGACAAATAAATAAAGAAGATGTGGTACATACATACAATGGAATATTATTCAGCCATAAAAAGGAATGAAATTGGGTCATCTGTAGAGACGTGGATGGACCTAGAGACTGTCATACAGAGTGAAGTAAGTTAGAAAGAGAAAAACAAATATTGTATATTAACACTTATATGTGGAATCTAGAAAAGTGGTACAGATGAACTGGTTTGCAAGGCAGAAATGGAGACACAGATGTAGAGAACAAACATACGGACACCAAAGGGGGAAAGCTGGAGTGGGGCGTGATGGTGGTGGGATAAAGTGGGAGATTGAAATTGACATATATACACTAATAGGTATAAAATAGGTAACTAATAAGAACCTGCTGTGTAAAAAATAAACAAAGACAAAGAAACCTTCCATATAGCACAGAGAGCTCTACTCTGTAATGACCTATATGGGAATAGAATCTAAAAAAGTGGATGTATGTATATGTATAACTGATTCACTTTGCTGTACAGCAGAAACTAACACAGCATTTTAAATCAACTATACTCCAATAAAAATCAATTTTAAAAATATTTTGAGAATTCAGAGGAAGGCTTTGTGTGGAAAATAAGCAAAGAAGTCTATTGTGTATTTTTACATGGTTTTTCACATAAGGGATTTGCATAAATCAGAGGTTTTTTGTACCCCTCCATAGTCAATTCTAAGATTGTTTAAAATAAAAGGTATGCTTTATCCCCCTTTTAGGACTGAGGCACACATCCATCCCAGCTTCAGGGGTGTAGGCTTCTAAAGACTCACAGCTGTGATCCCATCCTGGAATGACTGTACCCTTATAGCAAACAGTCATTGGATTGTGCCTGCCCCTCCTTCCTGAAAGGTGTTTAAACTTGGGAGCTCTCTTTAGCCAAAAGCAGTTTCCAGTCTTCATTTCTCTCCATGCTTCAATCTGGATAGATTCTATTGCTATGTCTTCAAGTTCACTCATCTTTTCTTCTGCAGTTTCTAAACTGTTCTTAAACTATCCTGCAAATGTTAATTTCAGGTGGTGTACTTTTCATTGCCAGAAGCTTTATTTTCCATTTATCTCCTCATTATGCTCAGGTTTTCATTAAATCATTTAGCATTTCAGCATATAGGCATACCTCATTTTATTGTGCTTTTCTTTATTGCACTTTGCAGACACTGTATTTTTCGTTTTTACAAATTAAAGTTTTATGGCAATCCTTCATTGAGAAAATCTATTAGAGCCTTTTTTTCAATGGCATTATTTTTTAATTAAGGTATGTACATTGTTTTCTTAGGCATATGCTATTGCACACTTAATAGACCACTGTCTATTAAATTTACAATAGTGTAAATTTAACTTTTATATGCATTAGGAAATGAAAAAAGTGTGTGACTCACTTTATTGAGATATTTTCTTTATTGTGGTGGTCTGGAAGCAAACCCACAATATCTCCAAGGTATGTCAGTATTAATATATTTTGAAGCAATCTTAAATTCTTTGTCTGCTAGTTGCCTCATCTCTGTTATCTCTGGGTCTGTTACTACTGACGAATTTTTTTTCCTCACTATAGATCTCATTTTCCATCCCTTTTTCTTGTTGTGTTTAATAATTTTTGACTGGATGCATGGACATAGTGAATGTAACATTGTTGAGTACCTGAATGTTGTTTTCCTTCAAAGTGTATTGATCTTTGTTCTCACAGAAATTTGAGTTACTGGCAGATCAGCTTAATCCTTGCAAGGATTTTTTTAACCTTTGTTAAGGTGGGTCTAACCTCACCTTTATTCTGGGGATAGTTTAGCTCTAGTACCAACAGAAGACCTTTCTGGGGTCTCTCTGACCCATAACTGAATACCAAAGATCTCCATTCTGGCAAGAGCTTAAACAACTCCCTGCCCTGTATGAACTCTCTGAGTTGTCAGTTTACAGCCCTCTGGTAATTCTTTCCCTGGCCTCTGAAGTTTTATTCTATGCATGAGCAGCTGAGGATTTTGCCAAGAATGTAGAAGAACTTTAAAGCAGATTTCTAGAGCCTTTTTTTCTGTAAATCTTTCCTCACCAGAACCCTGCCCCACATCTTCCAGCTGCCTCAAACTCCCTACCTTCCCATCTCTGTCTTCTCAACTCAGTGAGACCACTGTACTCTTTTTGTGATTCCCCTCCATGCACTCCCATTGGGGAAGTGTCCCCAGGCAGAAAACTGGGACAATGGTGGGATCTCCCCTCAAGTGTTTACCTCCTCTAAAACATCATGGCCCTGTATGTCCTGTAAATTCAATATATAAAAATAGCTGCTTCATGTACTTTGTCCAGTATTCTAGCCATTTATGGTGCAAAGGTAAACCCAGATCCTTGTCACTACACCATGGCTAGAAGTAAAGTCTCAAACTTTCTTTTTATCTAATCTGCACATGTAGTATAGTATGAATACAAGTTCATTTAGATAATTCATATCTCCATCTTTATAACATTGTTCTTTAAGAACATGTATTTGAGGTCCTAAGGTAGGAGAGGGCATAGCTTTTTCTCTTTGCCAATCCTTAAGTAGTGGGAATGGAGGTGGGTGCTGGGAATAGAGACTTGAGATGCTGATAGCCATCAGTACAACATGCTGCCTCTCCGTATTCCTACATTTGTGCAGGAAATGGTAACTCTCTAAGAAACAAACAAATGAAGAAAAAATGAAGGGTAGTACTGCAAGGGAAGAAAAGAGCTGGAATCTAGACTGAAAATTATGCTGACCTGAACTGTTCTATTGCAAGCTGGGGGCTTACCAGGACTTTACTATTTTGAAACACATTTTAGACTCTCCTCAAGGGAAGAGACAAAATAAAGATTGCCAAACACAAGATATTACATCTTGCATGTAAGAGCTCCGATGTTTCACATTTGATAAATTTGTGCTTGGTATTCCAGGGTTACCATTGCCAAAAAATAAACAGAAAGTCCCAATACTTTACTATAGGCATTGAAATAATAGTTATAGAATTCTTGAGATTAAATTATTCTTCCATTCCTTCTCTATCCTTTTCTAGCCTTCAACATCTTTTGAAGTAAAAAGTAACACATAATTAGAAATAATCCTGGCTTAGGCAGAATCTCAGAAGTAATGCCGAAAGCCTTACTTTACTTTCAAAGCTTTTTATCCAGCTGCAGTGTTACTTAGTGATTTAGAACAAAGCCTTTACAATGAGGTAGACTTGAATCCTGGATGTGCCATTAGCGTCTCCAAAATCTTGGGGAAATTATTTAACTTCTGTAAGACTTAAGTATAAATGACCTAGTATGTCGCTTGACACATAGTAGGCATTCTATCCCAGTCAGAACAAGTAGAAATCACACAGCAGAGAGATTTTAATATAAGGAATTGTTGAAGCTGGTAGTAGAGAACTAAAAAAGTCACACAGAGATAACACAGAGATAGTCAACAGCAGGATTTAGCTACTACCCCTATAGCTGCAGGAGCAAAGGAAGAAGACTGGGGTTTTACCATTTTAAAGGTTTGAGGAGGTGTCCCATGAAGCTGGGATTCAGACTTCTGAGTAGAGGGCATATGCTGCTGAGCTGGTGTTGGTACCCCCTGAGTATATGAAGAGACTGGGGCAGTGAATGAGTTCACCTTATTGTTTCCCTTCTCTTAGGGATTACTGTTTGATTTTTCTGAAGTCCTGTGTCTTAAAAACCACTGTTTCATATCTTGTGTGTGGTTTTCTATTGTTTCAGGTGGGAAGTAAATCTGACCCCTGCTACTCCATCTTGGCCAAGAAGAAAGTCTCTAATGTTTTCTAAATAAATAAATGAACCAGTTTAGTTGATTTTCATACCGTGTTCAGTTTTCCAGTGAATTTATAAAATCAGACAATTGTATGGCATAGCTTAGATGTAATGTCACTTAGTAACATGTATCTCTCTAAAATCTAAGACCAAAATGTTTTAAATCACCCTTAGCTCTCTCCTTCTTTCAAATTCAACCCATCAGTAAATTCTGTTAACTCTGGAACTAAATCCCAAATCCCACAACTTCTTGTCGCCCCCACTGCCATCTCCATTGCAAGTCACATCATCACATGCTTGGAATATGGTTTCAACTTCCTAATTGATCGGCTTAAATGACTGGCTCATTCCTTAACTTCCTCATAGCTTTACTCAAATGTCATGTTTTTTGTTCCTATCAGCACGACCCCAGCAATATTCCTTCAGACTGCCAGCAGCAGTAGGTTCCAGTAGCTGCAACTGTTTTCAGTTCAGTTTTCCAACCCTCTCAGAACCAACCTCATTTCACCACATCAGAGAAGCCAGCCCCAGCCATCTGGAGTCTCCTCCTCAGAAATCTGGGTCCCAACCCCACGGGTCTCTCATGAATGTTGCTATCAGCAGACAGGAAGTGAGTTAAAGGTGTCCTCTAGAGCCTTCCTGGAACATGGGAAAGGCAGATGGAATCATGCATGGGATTCTGGGACAGCCTGCACAAGCAGAAGGGTTTGGCATTGATCTGTTGTATACATTAGGGCTCTGCACAGAATTTATTTGGCAAAAGTGTCTATTAATTTAAAAAAGTGTTTGAAAACTGCCCATGACTAAATTAGATCAATAAGTTTTGCAGGGTATGCAAAGAAGTGCTCATATCACAAAAAATGGAAGGTATAATTCTTTGCCATAAGGCTTAAGTGAGTCTCTTTCTGTCAGCAAGAGTCATGTTTGCATCTGGTGCTGGACTGGATTCAGTATATTCATTTTATTAAATGTCAAATCTCATCAACAATTCAGCTCAGAGCAGGTTTAGACTAGTGACTTTAGTTTTCCTTTCATTTTGTCTATAAGATTCCCAATGGTCTATAGCCATTGCTAAGAGCAAATCCACACCACACATCAGAGGGCAGTCAGATCTGGGACAACCACAGACAAGACCTGGTCACCTCTGTTGTCAAGGGCACCTCAGTTCACCAGTCTCTTAAATGACAAATTCTATTTTATGAGCCTCAGAGCCCTGCTTAGTGCTAGAAGCATCTTTCCATGACTTCTCCACACTGTGTCAATGTGAAAATTTCCCAAATTCATAGCATGTAACAATATTCTCCACTGATACTTAAACATACTTCTCATCTACAAATGCTAAGCTAAAACTTACTAGACCTCCATTTCTCTTAGTCAGCTCCTCTGGTCTCAGAATCTTAGATTTTATTCCTTTTCTTTAGTACATTGAGCAAGAATTTTCTGACAAATCTGTCTCTCATACAGGTGATAGATTAGTCATGGTTTTCCTGTTTTGCTTCTTAAATCTTCAGCTCCAAAAGGTCATCTTTTTTTTTTTTTTTTTTTTTGCGGTACGCAGGCCTCTCACTGTTGTGGCCTCTCCCGTTGCGGAGCACAGGCTCCGGACACGCAGGCTCAGCGGCCATGGCTCACGGGCCCAGCCGCTCCGCGGCGTGTGGGATCTTCCCGGACCGGGGCACGAACCCGTGTGCCCTGCATCGGCAGACGGACTCTCAACCACTGCGCCACCAGGGAAGCCCTAAAAGGTAATCTTTTTAAAACATTGAGGGCATGAGAGTTTACGTAGGGTAGGTTTCTCAGGCTTTACAAGTTCAGGTTAATGGTTTTAACTATGCATTTATTTATCTTATTTTTACATAGAAAGACTTTAAAAGAAACTCTAATAATTTCATCTTGATTTCTGGGAGAGGCATTCTGGCATCATGGTTAAAGAACATAGACTTGGAGTCACAGACAAGTAGCTTTGAACTTTGACCATGGTATTGATGAGCTGAGGAACTTCAGGCAAAATATTTAACCTCCCTGAGTTTTAGTTTATACTTTTGTTAAGACTTCACAGAAGAGAAAGAAGATGAGGTCTGCACAGAAAGTGCTAAACACGGTGTCTGGCAATTAATAACTACTGAAAAAACAGTCTGCTATTATTATTGTTATTCTATTTTCCATCTCAGATTATTGTCAACTGAATTATTCAAATGGAACATAATTTTCCCAAACATATTTACCAGATAGAAAATATTCAACATTTGTTAATTCCACTGTTTAAATAAGACCTAAATATCCTCCTTTTCTGTAGTCAGTGGTTTTCTGATTTCTATTCTGGTAATATTTTGGCCAAATCTGAATCAAAGAGTATGATTTTTTTTTAATCCATTTTTTAAAAAAACTTAAAAATTTTTTTTAAGTTTTGATTTTTTAAAAACCTTTCCCAGCTTAGGAAGTACAGGTCAGATTATACCTCTCTAGGAATAACTTCACATTCCCTAAATATCCTGAATAATGATCACTGACTTGAACTGAATTGGTGCAAACTGCTCTGAGGCCGCAGCACAGAAGGCTGCACTCTAGGACAGAAGTAAAGTAGGACACAGGGTCCACCTGTTCTTCTCCCACCAAGACTGTCCTCATCCTTTCTGCTCCTGCCATCCTATTGTTAATATTCGTTCCCTCTGAGCAAGAAAGTTATTCACCAAGAAAGTGGTATTAGATCTTCCTTTTTCTAGGTGGAAACATTTGTTTTACAATCTGTTACAGACCTTCCTTGACTTATGATAGAGTTACATGCTGATAAACTCATCATAAGTCAAAACATCATGTCAAAAATGGACTGAATGCATCTACCTTACCAAACATCATAGCTTAGCCTAGCCTACTTTAAATGTGCTCAGAGCACTTACATTAGCTTATAGTTGGGCAAATTCATCTAACATAAAGCCCATTTTATAATAAAGTATGGAATATCTCATGTAATTTATTGAATACTGTATTGAAAGTGAAAAACAGAATGGTTGTGTGGGTACAGAGGGTTGTAAATATATTGGTTGTTTCCTCTCCCGATCCCGTGGCTGACAGATGAGGCTCACTGCTCTGCCTAGCATCATGAGAGAGTATCAAAATGCATATGACTAGCCTGGGGAAAAGATCAAAATTCAAAATTTGAAGTACAGTTTCTACTGAATGTGTATCTCTTTCACACCACTGAAAGGTGAAAAATCATGAACCATCTGTATTTATATTGATAAATTCCCTGAGATTAGCGTGCTGATATGATACTTTCCAACAGATCCCTTTTCTTCCGAGTCAATCAAGGACAGTGAACACGACTTAGCTCTCCTTCCATAACCAGTTCTCACGCAATGCCTGGAGTGTGCAATAAATCCTGAATTACAACATCACCTTAGAGCAGTGGTAGACTTGATGGATTTGGTTTTGGATGGATTGCCCAACCATACCTGAGGGATATTCCATGTCCATTAGCCACTGTGAGTGACCTTCTATTTTAATGATTTTCAGTCAGGTGAAGGGGTGAGAAGAAGGTGGGCTGTCAACCTCCCCTGAAAACTTTTGCTTGCTTCAGTTGTATTTGTGTGTGTGTGTGTGTGTGTGTGTGTGTGTGTATTTGGAGTACCCTAAAGTCTGTAGACTTCATCAGATTGTTGACAAATAAAATCATATTAACATCCATATCCAAATGCCTGGGAGTCATCAGGGTGTCCTGTGTTCTGCTTGTACCTGATACCTATCACTTCACCTCAAGGCTTCCTGCATGGGCTCCTACTGCCTGTGAGACTACCCCTTGCTAATGCAGACAAGGAACCCTCATACCAAAGACAGAAGCACTGTTTGTGAAGGTCCCATAGCCACTGACCCTTGAGGTGTCAGAGCGGTGCTGGATTCCTCTCCAATGGGGAGAAGGCTCTTTCCCATGTCTGTGCAGCAACTGTTACCTGGGCCCTGCCACAGAGCTGCCCACATTTACAACCTACTGGGTCCCAGGGAAACCACTCTCTCAGCCTCTGTCTGGACTCCTTCCTCTGTCCAGTCCAGGAAGCTCAGAGAATGTTTTTCTATGCCTTGCATTGTCTTCTGCATCGTTTCAGTACACCCACAATAAGCAAGCACTTTTCTCACTTCTCCGGAGTGTCACCACGTATAGATCAATGCAGGCAAAGAAGTAGTGACAGGCCACGAGTTCAAATGGTCAGAACCCACGTCCTCACCTGGACTTAGCTGTGGCATCCTGCCACACATTTTAAGGTGAAGGGAAGCTTGTGTATTCCTTAGTTTGATGTAGTGTTGTATTTGATTCATAACTCTGCACTGTGAACCTGTTTCTACCTAAATTCCCTTTATTATGACTGTGAGGTAATTAATTAGGAAACATGGATTCTTATTTCCAGTTCTTCCTGAAACCGTTGGGGTGATATTGACATGTATACTTTATCAATTTGGGCCTGTTTCTCCATCTACAAGATAAAGGATCAGTCCACATGGTTTCTAAAATGTCTCTCTGGTCTAAAATCTCTCTCTGGCCTCTTTTATTTGGTGCTAATAAAATAGAATATTTTCCTTCATGTTGGTTTTCAGTGATGGAGGTAGTGACTATCGTGTTCTCTGTAAAAATAGTTTGGTATTATATTAGATTATCAGTTATTTCTCTGGTTTCAAACCTGTTTATTACCCTTCCACATACAGCTGAGATATAACCCGTGAGTTAAACTATGTCCCAACTAGTTTATTAAAAAATTAGTATTATTTTCGCAATATAGTTCAGATCATGTTGAATTTAAAAGATTAACACATGTCCAATGAGAAAAAAAAATCAGCATGAAGTGTCTGCCCAAATATATTATAGCAGCCCTGAAATAAATAGGATGTATCATCCTGGTTTCTCATAGCTGCCAATGCCAAGGTACTATTAGACACAGACATATTCGACAGGGCAAACAAAATTGTTGATGTTTGTGCAAAGTTTCCCTCATATTAGCAGTCATAATATTTTTATTTAAACAACCTCGGCAGTTTGGATCACAGTTTGAGAGTGCCTAAGAGTTTGAGACTGAGTTTGTTTGTACTCTCTCATATGTTCAAATGCAGACAACATTGTTCACAGCACTTTCCTAGAAGGCAAACAAAGGATAAGACATTTCAGTACTCTTGGTGAAATTGGCATTTAGAAAAATACAAACTACTATCCATCCATACATTCCTTAAAAATCTGGAAAAGAGATCTTTATAGACAACCATAAATCGTAACTATTGGCTGAGTGATTTTGCCATATATACATATATGAGATTTGGCACTAATGAAACAGAATATTTTACTTGTGATAAAGTAACATTCTACTTAGAGTATATATATATGTATATATATATATATATACACACATATATATATACATATATATACACATATATATGTATATATATACATGGCAAATCATATATATGTTGCACATGACATGTGGTATATAAATGTGTGTGTATATATATATTTGTATATTATATATATATATAAAAGCATATTTATAGGAATTTGAAATCTCCATTAAAACATTTTTAAATGCCTATACTGAGGCATTTTTGTAGAGTTTTACATACTCTATATTTTTCACATAATAATTTACATCAATACAGTGTTTCATGGTTTTCAGAACATTGATATGTACATGATGGTATTTAATTCTCTCCAAAAGAAAAAAAAAGAAAACATTTTCTACATTTTGAAAGCTGAATCTTGGAAAGGATAAATGACTTTTCCAAGGTCATATAAGTACTGAAGGCAGATGTGGAAATCCATGTCTTCAGATTCTGAATCTAGTATTTTTTCTAATGAGCTATAAAACCTATCTGTTTAATGATTACTGTCATCAATAAAATCAATTAGCCTTAGTCTTCCACTTCTTACTTTATAATGAAATGTGCTCTTCCTTGTTGAAAGAAAAATATTCCTATGTTAAGAAATGAGGATAGATTTTTTGTTTTAACTTCACACAATTCTTGCATATTCCCTTAGAAAGAACTATTTTATATTATGTCCAAAATTATTTTTATTCATTTTGGTGGAGGTGGGGTTTGGGAAGAGAAGAATCATGGACATATTTCCCTCCACTTTGTACAAGTGAGAAAGATGACCTGGGAAGCCGTCCTGAGAGGGAGCAGGATAGACTCAAAAAAGTATAGACTTTGGAATTAAGCCAACCTGGATTTTAATCCCAACACTACCACATTTTCCTAGCCAAATATCCTTAGGTAAGTCAGTGTCTGACTCTTAATTTTCTCACCTGTTAAATGGGCTAAATAATCTTATTTGACAGGACTATTATGAAAATTGGGTAAGTAATACATGAAAACATGGCGACATCATAGCCACATAAATGTTAGTTTTTATTTGTGTCCAGACATCAAACAGACAACACTTAAGCTTTGCTTCCCTAGTTAAAATGTCCTTTTCATGCTTTTGGTTGGTGTTGATCTGGAAAACGCTAAGAAATTCATCCTGTTGTGGAGCAGAGGATCAGCAACAACTCTCAGTCCCTGTTGAAATCTTTCTTGCACAAATACATGCTTGTTTTCACTTCCACGCCAATCAAAGAATTAGGCAAGACAATTTTTTAAATTCTAGTTTTTTACTTTCTCAATCCTTGCACATTTTATAATCTTTATGATCATACATTTATCTGCCAATATTCCTCCTCTCCCATTCTTATAGAGCAAGAGGAAACGAAAAATTACATTCACTACCACTGTTTTAGAGCAAGCTATCTGAGTGATTTTATATATAGGTGTTGGAGTAGGTGAAAAAAATAATGAGAAACAGCTCACTCACCCTTACCATTTTCCCATCCACTAGCTTCCTCCTGATGGTGGTTTCTTTCCCATCCCAGTCCTGAACCTGAATCAAAGAGTGGTTGAGAGTCCGCCTGCCAATGCAAGGGACACGGGTTTGTGGCCCGGTCCGGGAAGATCCCACATGCGTGGAGCGGCTGGGCCCGTGAGCCATGGCCACTGAGCCTGCGCGTCCGGAACCTGTGCTCCGCAACGGGAGAGGCCACAACAGTGAGAGGTCCACGTACCGCAAAAAAAAACCCCAAAAAACAGGGAAGACCAAATTCAGCTCAGACTGTCATATTTGAACTCTAAAATTTTATCAGGTGCCAAATTCTTTTCAACTCTTGTGATACTCTCAGGTAGCTTTAGAATGGTGTTTACAATTCCATTTATTTTAAGCCTCTGTCAACAATAATTTTGTTGGCTGATTCTTCTGGGGATAGAAAAAGTTTTATGAGTGAAAACAAAATATCTTGAGTAAGTAAAGATTTTTTAAAATATTTTATTGTATAGGCCAAGTATTATCTTTCTGCATAAAGAATCACAGGTAAGTTTCAACCTTAAAAATGCACATGAAGCTAATTCAAACCCCTACTGTAAGATCACATTTCCTCTTCTTACCTCAACAATATATTCTGTAACAGCTTATGGAAAAACCCAAGCAAACTTTTTGGCCAACACAATAAAAATAATGTTAATAATAATCACAACAACAACAGTAACTACCACTTACGTAGCACTATTTATTGTGTAAGGCAGTCTTCAAGAGTATTAATATATTAACCCATGTAATCCTCACAACAGTTTTATGACATAAGTACTATAATAATCCCCTTCTGCAAATGAAAAGACTGAGTCAGCAAAAGTCTGTGACTTGCCCAGAGTCACATGGTTGATTGGTGGCAGAGGTGGGATTCACACTCAAGCAGTTCTGAGCCAGAGTCTGCATCTTGCTCCACAAAGTTTAGAGATATCTCTGGTTAAACTCTACTCTAGTGCAATACCATAGTATATAATCATTGGGAAGCATACATCTCAGAGTTTACACATCTACCAAGTTGGGCCTTCTACCAAAATTATTTACAGTCTGTCCCGTGACAGAGATAATGATGGTCACCAAATTTTCCTTCTGTTCTCCTATAATTTTCAGCCTTTTTATTCTAGTAGATTTTTAATTTACTATAGGCATCTTTATTAAACACTTTTGGTCAAAATTCTTCTTCCATTTGATATTATACAGGAATTTGAAGTCTCATATTATTTAAGAACTATCTGATAATGTGGTACTCAGTTCCTTTTGTTAGAACCTCACCCTCCATATTGTTTAACAATCCTCTATTGAGTGTATTTGTTCAGATGATAAATATTTATTGAGCAAACATTATGTAACAAACACTGGGTTCTGTAAAACAGAAGAGGCAAGAAATTCTTTCTTTGAAGATCTTACATTCTAGTTTGGGGGAACAGACAATAAACAAAAAATATATAAATAAATTGTGTATTCAATTTGGAGCCCGTAAGATGAGTGAAACTGTGTGTGTCACTTCCAGGCTGAGGCAATAAAAAGCCCAGTGTGTCTTTCTCAATCTTGCTGACTGAGAACACAAACTTCAGATGGCCCAACTATAAGATAGTTGAACCTCCTTTGGCCTGGGCCCTGGAGAAATTAAGAGGGGCAGATACCTTATGCCCCCATTTCTTGCCCCCCTTCTCCCCCCACAGAGAAACTTCCCCAACTCCACCACAACACTGAATATGTACTATGAGTTAGAACTCCAAATGTGTAAGCCACTGAGAGCTTGTGGATAATTTGTTACTGTGATTGATATGACCTCACCTATACTGGCTAATACAAGTTTTATTCATTGTAATTCTATGTGTGGAAAACTGCTGCAAAATAGAAAGGTAGAAGTTTTGTTTCTGAGAGAACAAGCTAAAGAAATAATTCTCAAAATGTGTTCTGCTAAGCATCTGCATTAGAATTGTTAAAAATACAGTTTTCAGGTACTGGCCCCAGATATCAGAGCCTCTGGGATGAGACCTAGAGGTAGGTATTTTTTACAAACATTCCGAGAGATTTATTGTGTGTATTAAAATTTGAGATCCTCAGACCTAGGCTTAAGCCCAAAATTAATCTAACACAGATTTTAGATATGTTTGCTATAACTGCTTACTTACTTGGGATGATTTCAAAATTAACATTCTTATGAAATTTATCTGAAAGAATGTTGATGGTCTCACCTTAGTTTTATGGCCACCTGGTGTGATTTCCTCAAACTCTTCTCCCAGTTTAAAGGATTCTTCCAGATCTTTATTTCTTCCCTTACATTCTTACATGTTCACATGTATAGGGTTTGTTTTTTCTATTACGTATTTTTACTGTGGTAAAATACATATAACATAAAATTGACCATTTTAACCATTTTAAAGTGTACAATTAAGTACATTCACAATGTTATACAACCATTGTCACTATTAAAAATTCTATACATACTAATATTTATTTATCTGTCCCCTTATTGATGGACATTTTGTTGTTTCCTTTTTTGTTGGTATTACAAATAATGCTGTAGTGAACATCATTGCACACACAACTTTGTACAGTACATGTAGGAGTATATTCTATGGAAATAGTATTACATATACTTCAATACCTAAGTTAAATTTCTAAGAGAAGATACATTGGAGAGACACTGTAACATGGTTCATGGAATTCATATTGTGAAACATGATGGCAAGATATGACAGGTTGGAAAATTGTTCCCAAAGATACTCACGTCCTAGTCCCTGAAACCTGTGAATGTTACTTTATATGCCAAAGGGGACTCTGCAAATATGGCTAATTTAAGGATGTTGAAATAGGGAGATTACCCTGGATTATCCAGGTTGACCCTAAATATAGTCACAAATTTCTGTATAAGAAGAAATTTTCCTTGTAAGAAGAGGAAGAGGGATATTAAACTACAGAAGAGGAGAAAATGTGACAATAGGAGCAAAGATTGAAGTGTTGTGGCCACATGCCAAGGAATGCCAGCAGTCATCAGAAACTGGAACACAAGATCTATTCTGAAAATCCTCAGCAAATTTAGAGCAAATGTTTGCAAAATGATCATTTTTTTAAATAATTGTGACTTTTTGTTTAAAATCATTTATTGAAATCATTTGCCATTTAGTATATGGCACATGCATGTTTAATCTATGTAAATCCATGGTCAATTACATGAGAGGAGGGGTTATGTCAATTTCAACCAGTTTTTCACAGAACTGTATCTAGGTGCTAAATTAATATTTATTGTTTCTGTGTGAAAAACTGAAGGGAGGGGTTCATACAGAGTAAGTTCTGTGCTATCAAAGCTCCGTTTTTTTTTGTTGTTTTTTTTTTGCGGTACGCGGGCCTCTCACTGTTGTGGTCTCTCCCGTTGCGGAGCACAGGCTCCGGACGCGCAGGCTCAGCGGCCAGGGCTCACGGGCCCAGCCGCTCCGCGGTATGTGGGATCTTCCAGGAAAGGGGCACGAACCCGTGTCTCCTGCATCAGCAGGCGGACTCTCAACCACTGCGCCACCAGGGAAGTCCAAAAGCTCCCCTTTGTACTTGCTATGATATGCAAGTAAATATGGCTTACCCAGTTCTTTCATATGGTCAAAATTTTCTCAAGGAATGGATTTCCGTGTTCCCTGGAACTGATCAACCATTCTGCTTAAGCTGACTTTAAAGAAAAATAGCATCATATGAATGAGTATGTTCCCTGAAATAGTGTTGGAACCTGTTTTTAATACAATTCTGGTAGATAGTGCAGAAAAGTCAGGGAAAAATATAAGACACTCTAATCCCTGTCAACTTCCCATCAAACCATCCAAAGCTGGAAAGCTCTCTCATATGTAACTCAGGATGAAAATGGAACATGGTACAGATTTTAGCAGAACTAGATATAACTTTTCCATCTCTAATTTAGGATCAAAACTGGATGTTACAAATTCTCTCTAGTTCCTTCCCTAAGAACTGCCGCACACACAGAGCAATGTGTAAGGGGTAAACCTAGGCAGCTGTGTTTATGCCATAGGGCCCCTAAGCTCCAGATCTTTCTCTGAGCAAGGATGATCTAGAAAAAAAAGCCAATTTATCAGATGTTTAGCAAGCTTATCGTATTCTCAGTTTTGATACTTTGAACTAAAAACCAGAGAAACTTCAGAGATGACATTTGGCATTTGAACCAAAAAGCTAAGTTTAGTCAGGGCTAGAAAAATCATTTTAAGTCATGTACATATTGAGCAAAAGAATGAAGCAGAGAAAAAAGAAGGAAATACAGAAACTATACTTCAATTAAAAATAAAATAAAAAGAAGCAAAGAGATTTTGTTATATACACAAACATACAAAGACTTGTTATTGATGCTTTTCCATATGCCAGCTCAGTTTCGCATAAGCTTAGATAGTCATCATTGCCATGGGAACACCAAATATCTTCTTAGTAAATCCCCCTTAATCTAGGCTGAATTCTGCTCCTTTCAACCTTGACTTTAACACTTTGATGTCCATGGATATCTGTAAGGAATCAGAACAGAGGAAATGAAATATAATAGTAAATACACCAACTAAAGAAAAGGAGTCTCTAAAGGATAACTTACAAGACAAGCACAGCCTTACCCATACCATCAGTCCCAAGGACATCATTGTTAATTCCAGGCAGTGCTTGATGTCCATATTCTGACACAGAGTTATTAAGAAAAAGTGAAATTAATTAAAATCTTTTTAAGACAGGAAAGGAAATACAACATTCTCTAACAATTCCCATTAAAATGTTAAATTTCCACTATCTAAATATCCGCAAAGACACTTATCCAGGCCAATGGTCTTGCCGAAAATTATTCAACAAACATTTATGGAACAACTAGGATTATACACCTAATATGAGGCTAAGCAATTTTGCAGACAACGTTGATTTAATGTCCTAACTAGAATTGGAAAGGATACTATAGTTTGTTTCTGTTTTTCTTCCTTTCCTGTGTTAGGCAGTTCAACGTTATGATGTGTTTTTTTTTTTTACATTAATGTGTACTATTTGTAAAGTTATGCCCACTCAATTGAATAGGCTTGAGGCTGACTCCAGGAAATGACTCATCTATGAAGGTACTAATGAGATTAAAATTAGGCACCAAAGATGTTAAAATTCCTTGGATTTTTCAAGAAAATGTCCACTGTGTTGCCTCATATGTTGGATGCACATTGATCCCCCAACATAAGGAAAATCACCTATAGAAAATCATCTCCCCAAAGAAGTCACTTTGGGAGCTCAGCGTTTGTGTCCATTGCTGGCAGGTTAGGCGTTCAAAGATGTCGATGGACCAGAGCCCGGGCACAGCCTCTAACTCTGCCCCCCGTGGTCCCTCCGTTCCTGTGATCACTGTGTCAGTTCAAAGACCAGCCAATGTACATTGGCCTAGTCATGCATCTGATTGGTTGTTCCTGCCTTTTCTGTGATGAAGGCTTTCTGGTGTCCATTAATATGTGTATTAAAGATCTTTACACATTATCCCCTTTCCTGTAAGTACATCCATATTCCTTTATGCCAAACTTCTTTGTCTCCAATTTTTTAGTCCTTTTCCTTCAAACCCCTGACCAGCCTATCAGACTGTATTCCCTCTACCCACGAGGATGTGTATATTCTCATCTCAGGCCACTGCTCCCTCCACACAAAATGAGTAAAAGGAGCACCACTCTGAGCTTTGTCCATTGGGACGATTTTTCTCACCACTGGTTTTCAAGTACCCTCCCAACCTGAGTATAAGCAAACCACTGCTCACTTTCAGCCTGCATCCACACGCTGAGCTGACCTAACCATAACAGATGTCCAGGCTTCTCCTACTGCTTCAGCGGGTCACACAAGACACCCCTCCCCCCCTGCCCCCCTCAGCACCCCCGTTCTAGGAATGATCTGAGGGGGTGGGTGCTGGTACTCCTGTGGTGGGTGACATGGTTTGGGCTACCTGCTCATGCAGTTACCTCATGTCTTCTGGTCTTGCTTAGCCTCGAACCCAGTTGCACAATTTCTATCTCATGTAGGATTGCTGCTGGGTCTGCCTGAGTTTATGACTCTGTGGGTCTGACAGAACCCAGATCATAATGGACAGTACCAGACCCATGGTTACTTAGTGTCCTATAATCAAGAATTCTGTCTCTACTCAGCCCCCTTAAAACACCAGGAACTCTTTCTCAAAAAACATATAAATTTCCGTTGCAGATGGCATGGCCTTGTTCCCAAATGCCAGAGGTCTGTGTTGTGCTACTCCCACCCAGGCTTCACCTATGTACCACACTGGATATTTTCCCATCACTAACGCCTCCAACAACATAGGGTTTGCTAGATCATCTGGCCCAAGCAGCAGGGTTGCTTGCATTGCAGCCCTGACTTCCTGTTCCAGGCCTCACTCACAGCAGGGAGATTTACTTGTCACCCAGTATATGGGCTGGAACACATTCCTAGATGTAGGGTATGTCGGCATCATAGGCTAAAGCATCCTACCAGGAATTATTTTTCCTTCTTTCTGGTAGAAAGGTAAGATGCAGCAATTTGTCTTATGGAAGAGATGTCTTCACCTGCCCTTGACCCACCTGGATCACTAAACACTTTACAACAGTGGAGGTTCCCTCAGTTGTCACCAACTTTAACTCCCATACTTTGCAATCCCTGTGTCTTACCAACACCTTCAGTATGCTAGCTACTTCTTGCTCACCCTCCTAATCAACACAAGGTTGCACAGGATGTCCAGACAGCCCGTATATTATCTGATTATATTATGACAGACAGCAGGAGGTAATGTAGCCCCAGACAAACCTGTAAATGTATATTGCTATCAGTTCTATGTAATTGCAAACAGTCTCTGATCTTTCCTGATTGGGACAGAAAAAAATGCCAAATCCCTGTGTACATGCCATGTACCTGAGGCCATATTAATCTGCTCTTGCAAAGGTAACACATCCAGCACAGTAGCCACAATTGGGGCTATTATTTGAGCTTGCTGTGGTCTACAGTCAGTCGCCAAGATTCATTTGGTTTGTACAGTGGTGAGACTGGTGAATTAAATGGAGCTGTGATATGGATCACCATCCCTTGCATTCTTAAGATCCTTTAGAGTAGCATTAATTTCTACCATTCCTCTTCATCACCACCTCCAAATGCAATATTTTTGGATTCACCATCTTATCCAGGACTGACAAGGGGATGGGGATAGAAGGGATTCGAGAGTACGGGTGCAGTTTCAAAAGATTCTACGTCACCTTCTCACTATGATAGCTCATTTGGTTTGAATGAGAAGAATTCAAGATGGAGGCTACTCCAACAGCCACCTACATCAATCCCAATTCTACATTCAGGGATCAGGGAGGTGACCACTGGCTGGGTCCACGGACCTACTGGAGCTACTGAGAACCAGACTCTGACCAGGATATTGTTTATTACTTTGCCCCGGTATGCCTCCTCTCTAATAGGATGTTTTGGAACTCTGTGAATCAATGTTAATTCAGATCCAATACCCTCAAAATATTTTTATATTCCTCTTTCCCCAGTGTGTATTTTCTCAGCTGAATTACTGTAGGTCTTTTTTGAGGAAAAGGGGGAAATTAACATACTATATTTTTCCCATGGTATTTCAAGATACTTCTTCCTATGGACTTGGTCACCTCTTCAGCCGATGGTTTCTGGGTCTGAAAACTGCCTGAGATCTGGGCAAAGGATCATGAATTTCTATGGGGGTGACCACCCTCAGCCTGCTGCTCATCTGTCCTTGCCTTCTTTTGATTGTATGGATTAAGCTGTACCCGCATTGGTTATTCATCTATTTTGCCTTTAGGGGCGCCATGTTCTATTAATCGTCTCCACAATGCCCTCCAAGTCAAGCCCCCTTAGCTGCAACGCCCTGGCTTTGGCAGTCAAGTGCTGCCACCCGGCCCCTATTTTGCTTCAGAGTCTCATCATCCCCATTTCCCCATTGCTATCAATGAGCCAACTGATTGATTGACATAGATGTAATACAGATAAGATACAGATATAAATATTGGTTCTCTTTTTACAGAAAGGTATTGTAACTATATTGATCCATCACAGAAGTACAGAGCTTATCATATTCCTGCAGAGAAGGAGAGGGGAGAATCCCACCATACAAGAGTTTCCAGTGTTTTGGAATATTGAACTTGAGTTATTTCAGCTAAGCAATTTGTTTTTTTTTTAACATCTTTATTGGAGGATAATTACTTTACAATGGTGTATTAGTTTCTGCTTTATAACAAAGTGAATCAGCTATACATATACATATATCCTCATATCTCCTCCCTCTTGCGTATCCCTCCCACCCTCCCTATCCCACCCCGCTAGGTGGTCACAAAGCACAGATCTGATCTCCATGTGCTATGAGGCTGCTTCCCACTAGGTATTTATTTTACATTTGGTAGTGTATATAAGTCCATGCCACTCTCTCACTTCATCCCAGGTTACCCTTCTCCCTCTCTGTGTCCTCAAGTCCATTCTCAACGTCTGCGTCTTTATTCCTATCCTCCCCCTAGGTTCTTCATAACCATTTTTTTTTTTAGATTCCATATATATGTGACTTGAATTGCATTGGAGCTGGACAAGGCATAGTGCACACTCTGCAGAGACTGGCATGCTAGAAAAACTCAGGCTTCACTCATTTGCTATTCATTCAATAAATTTCTGAGTGCCTGCTAAATGAAAGACCCCCATGCTAGGCACTGGATGTATAATGGTGAATGAAAGAGATGTGCAAAATGTTTCCAGAATTATGAAAGAGAATCTGAAATTATGCTAAATTCCCCAATGTTTCCACATGGAGATCTCTCTGTATGGTAAAAGTATGGAGAACCGTTTGCTATTTTAGAGCAGGGTTGGCAAGCTATGACCTATGTACTAAATCCAGCCACCAGCTATAGGTGAAGATTTATTGGAACAGAGCCCCACTTATTTTTTTTGTTTTGTTTTTGTTTGTTTGTTTGTTTTGTGGTACGCGGGCCTCTCACTGTTGTGGCCTCTGCTGTCGCGGAGCACAGGCTCCGGACGTGCAGGCTCAGCGACCATGGCTCACTGGCCCAGCTGCTCTGCGGCATGTGGGGATCTTCCCGGACCGGGGCACGAACCCGTGTCCCCTGCATCGGCAGGCGGACCCTCAACCACTGCACCACCTGGGAAGCCCAGCCCCACTTATCTATGGCTGCTTTCAGGCTACAACAGCAGAGTGGAGTAGTTGTGACCAACACCACATGGTTCGCAAAGCCTCAAGTATTTACTGTCTGGCCCTTTATAGAAAAATGTTTGCTAACCCCCATTTTAGAGTCTCAAGTGGGACTATTTAAAACTCAGGATCATAACAACTATTGTGTTCGTAGGCTTTCTTTGCTTGGGATACAAGAGTGGTGGATAACATTTGGCCTACCACAGCTTTTTCATCAAGAAAACACATTTTCATAACTATTCCACAGATAATGCCAACAGAAAATTTAATTTAAAAAGCCAAGCTCATTTTACAAAAGTCATGTGAGACAGATAGTTATCAGTAAATACAAATGAAATATTTTAAAAATTGCTTTGAATGCTACAAGGCAGAGGACACAAGAGTTTAAAATTCATTGATTAGGAAAGAAACAGGATAAAAAAGCCGTCTGCCTCTTCATGAGTCTAACCTCAAATGACTAAGGGTTGTGTGAAATTCAAAAGCTTTCTGCAGAAATAATCCTGAGTATCCCACCCTTTTAGTGACCTTAGTGATGTTGAGCCTTTTGATTTTTCATGCTCCTCTAATGCACTTAGATTAAAACTATATTGTAAGAAAAATATCTTTAATCATTTTTTAAAGGAAAATGTATCGACAATAGGAAAAGTCTACTACAAACAGTTTAGGTGTTGTAGCAAACAGAAGGTAGTGATCTAAAGAGTTACATGGTTCTCTTCTTCTATTAGTTGGGGTTTGCAGGGTGTTTATGGAACGCAGGAAGGCAGCCCTCTTTGATCACCACCTCAGTGTGTGCTGCTCAAGGACAATGGAAAAAGACTGGTGACTTGACCATTTGGGAGACTCAGGGTGTTTCTGCATTGCCCCTACTGTTCAAAAGAGTAGGTGGAGGTAAACAGAAGACAGAACTGAATGGAATAAGGCACACGGACACACAAGCAAGCAGTAACATGGCACCCTTCTTCACACACTTGTTCAATATTTTTTAGTAGGGTTAGGAACTGTAGTGAGTTGAATTATGACTCCCTCCAAAAAAAAAGATGTGTCCAGGTCTTAACCCCCAGTACTTGTGTGTGAACTTGTTTAAAAATAGGGTCTTTGCAGATGTAATTAAACTAAGGATTTCAAGATGAGATCATCCTGGATTTACGGTGTGCCCTAAATCCAATGACACATGTCTTTATAAGAGAAGGAGAGAGAGATCTGAGACCCAGAGACAGAGGAAAAGGCCATGTGAAGATCAAGTGAGGCAGAAATTGGAGGGTGGCCTCGAGCCAACTACTACCAGCAGCCGCAGTAAGCTAGGAGAGAGGCATGGCATGGATTCTTCCTCAGAGCCTCCAGAAGGCTGTCAACACCTTAATTTCATACTTCTGGACTTCAAAACCATAAGAGAATAAATTTCTCTCATTTTAAGCTATCAGCTTGTGAGGATTTATTATTGTAGCCCTAGGAAACTAGTAAAGGGAGAAACTAATTTTTAAAGATCTTGGACAGTTTATGTTTAAAATAAGGAGTTTATTTAATTATCCAAAATGACATATAAACTTATTGTTTTTATTTTACTGGATTTTGGTTTTGGTCAGTTAAAAGTTATCATCATATTTACCAAGGATAGATGTAACTTTATATAATAATAATAATATATAATTTATATAATAATAATAATATAGTAATTTTGATAATAGAATAAAAGGCTAAATATAAGTAGTAAATAATAGTACAATTATATAATAAAATTATATAAATTAATTTTTCTTCTTAAGTTCAAGTAAGAAAAACATTTTTCTTATTTCTCTAGTTTTTTAATCTTCCCCTGCCGCCCCCCGCCAGTTTTCCCTTGAAATATTCAGGATCATATAATTTCTTTTGGGTGAACATTGAAGGATATAAGATATAGACAATAAAATAAATTACTTGATACTAGAAAACAGTACTATGTTGTGCTTTATTCCGTTTCAGAATTTCAGCAGATTACTAACTTTAGGCTGGTCTTGGGGTTGAGTGCTGTCCACTTCTGAGCAGTCATGTGATTTGGACAAATCAAAATAATAGAGAGCCTTCCTGGGAGGATTAATAAAGACAGCAAGGTCAGAGCCAGGCAGGCAGAAGGCTGATGATTCAGACCCTGCTGGGTTCCCAGGCTCTCCTGCCCATTTCTTCCCACAGTTGGAGCTGATTGAAACTCATCTGCTGCCTTAGCATTGTCCTGAGGCCACAGTTACACATTCACCAGTAAAGTAGCATGAACCTCAGTGGTTCCCAAGCTTCACTTGCATTTGTAAAAATGCCAACTCGTGTGTGCCACCCTAGATTTTCTCAATCCAAATTGCCAGGGACCAGACCTGACAATATGAATTTAGAATTGCTCCCAGGTGAATCTGGTTAAGCGTATGGCTCAGAAATGAAGGACAAATGTGCCAGACCAGTGGTTCTCGAAGTCTCTGAAGTGTGGTCTCTGGATGAGCAGCGTCACCATCACCTGGGAACTTTTATAAATGCAGATTCCTGGGCCCCACCCCAGGCTTGCTGAATCAGAAATGGGAAAGGGGCCTAGTCATCTATTTTTTAACAAGTCTTCCAGGTGATACTTGTGAGTACTCAAATTTGAGAACCATTGCCCACATTTAGACTCACTTCCAAAGAACAGAGTCTGGAAAGGGGAAATGTAATTTTAAAAACCTGGTGGGTATCACTTTAACCATGTAATCAAGTTTAACAAGCTCTTTGTTAAATCTTGCTAATGTCACGTGCCCCCGATACGATGAAGCTCTTTACCTCTGTGGTCTTCTTCCTAGAGACGCATAACCCAAGTCTAATCATTAGGAAGTGTCAGACATGTGAAGAGAAACTGAGGGACATTCTACAAAATACTCTTCAAGACTGTCAAGGTCTTGAATAGCAAGGAAAAACTGAGAAACTGTCACAGATTGGAGGAAAATAAGGAGACATGACAACTGAACACAATGTGGGATCCTGAATTGGATCCTGGAACAGAAAATGACATTAGTGGAAAAACTGGAGAAAATCTGAATAAAGTCTATAGTTTAGTTACTAGTATTGTACCAATGTCCATTTCTTAGTTTTGACAAATGTACCCCATGATGTAAGATATTGACGTTAGGGAAGTGGGATGAACAGTATATAGGAACACTTTGTACTATATTTGCAACTTCTCTGTAAATATAAAAGTATTCCAAGAATTTTTAAAAATCAACAAAAACAAAAAATAAGGCAAAAAAAGTTTGGTCCACAGATCAGCAGCATGTACATCACCTGAAAGCTTGTTAGTAATGATGATCAGAACCCATTCCAGATCTGCTGAATCGGAATCTGCATTTTTCAAAAGATCCTCAGATTAATCATTGAGTATACAATAACAGTTGAAAAACCCTGCTCTTTACCACAAGCCTGGGATATAGCATCAGCTCAACATTTTCTGGGCCTGAAACACGCACCAGTTTTTTGTTTGTTTTTTCTGTACTGTTTTTGTTTTGTTTTGTTTTTTTAACATCTTTATTGGAGTATAATTGCTTTACAATGGTGTGTTAGTTTCTGTTGCATAACAAAGTGAATCAGCTATATATATATATATATATATATATATATATACACATATCCCTATATCTCCTCCCTCTTGCGTCTCCCTCCCACCCTCCCTATCCCACCCCTCTAGGTGGTCACAAAGCACCAAACTGATCTCCCTGTGCTACGTGGATGCTTCCCACTAGCTATCTATTTTACATTTGGTAGTGTATATATGTCAATATTACTCTCTCACTTCGTCCCAGCTTACCCTACACCCACCCCATGACCTCAAGTCCATTCTCTATGCCTGCATTTTTATTCCTGTCCTGCCCCTGGGCTCGTTAGAACCATTTTTTTTTTTTTTTTTTAGATTCCATATATATGTGTTAGCATACCATATTTGTTTTTCTCTTTGTGACTTACTTCACTCTGTATGACAGACTCTAGGTCCATCCACCTCACTACAAATAACTCAATTTCGTTTCTTTGTATGGCTGAGTAATATTTCATTGTATATTTGTGTCACATCTTCTTTATCCAACCATCTGTCAATGGGCACTTAGGTTGTTTCCATGTCCTGGTTATTGTAAATAGTGCTGCAGTGAACACTGGGGTGCATGTGTCTTTTTGAATTATGGTTTTCTCCAGGTATATGCTCGGTAGTGGGATTGCTGGGTCAGATGGTAGTTCTATTTTTAGCTTTTTAAGGACCCTCCATACTGTTCTCCATAGTAGCTGTATCAATTTATATTCCCACCAACAGCACACACCAGTTTTGATTACTGAGCAACTGCCTATTTCTTAAAACCCAAGCTCAGTTTTTCAACCTGATTGAGATGCTAGGCTCTGTGCCACTCCCTGGGGCTCATTCCTTACATTTTAACACCCCCCAGAGGCTCAGACCCAAGATTTTGTTTGTGAGACATTTCTTCCCTTAAAAGACAGGAGTCTTGCCTTTGATCCTTAACACTGCCTGGGGCCTGCTACCTGCCACAGACTTTCCTCTTGCTGACATGGCTGGTATTTTAAGTGCTGCCTCCTAGAAGCCCTCTGTCACATTGTTCCATGCACCTCCCATGCTGATTCGTGCTGGGATTTCCACCTATTGTCACTATAAACTCAGATGTTGTACTCTATTTGCAGATTCAACCAGGCCTGGAAATATCTAGAGATAGGATGACATTGCTTCTCCATCAAATAGCTTAGCAAAAAGACAGGATTTCTAGAGGTCCCAATGTTTACCAAAAAAGTGGGTTCAACAGGATCCGGGATTCGAGATAATGGCTAAGAGCCACTAGAGGCTTAGGAATGGAACTAGAAAGATAAACAATTTCCTTTGTGCCCAGACTTTTTCCTTTTGTGTCATTGCAGTCTCAGAAACAAGGACCTACTGATGTTATAAAGATAATTTGCTGATGGGATGTTATAAAATCCAGCTAGAATGGTGAACATGGATACTTCCCCTGGACCCGTTGGCATTAACCTTCTTCTCTTGGGGGGAAAGTGCTGCAGTGAATTTCTGAAGGTTGGAAGTCAAGAGAAATTACTCCTGGAACATATGCCTGTCCCAGTCTGCCAAAAGGGAGACCAGGCTTCTTGCTTTTGTAGGGAAACACTGGGCCCTCTCCTTGGGGCATCTTAGCAAGTGTCATCCTCAGGAAACATTGTGTGAATCAGACCACGACACATGGATTTTTCAGGGAAGAGTTGCACCAGCACCCAAATGATTTGAGAGCAACTGAGGCAACCATGCAATGACGTGAAAGTTAGAACCAACCTGTTGAGTGGGGAATGGGGAGAAGTTAAAGGGATTCCACATCTCTCTGAGCCATGAAAGTTCTGGATGGGGCTGGATGTGCCCACATGTCTGCAGGTGGTAGGTAGGTCCTGGATAACCAGTAGTAGGTCATGGATAACCAGTATGCAACTTTCTAGGGTTGTCATAGGAGACAGAGCATTTACACTTTGGCTTTGTGATCCTAAGCTGCATTATGAAACTAATTAGCTGCAGGCTAGGCAGTATGTGAGTCATTTATTCTTCTCATATTAACATCAACTGTGAAATCTAAAGTGAATGATGACATTTCAGGAACAGTTGCATATGATCCTTCTTCAGCATGTTTGGGCAACGTGGAGTAGCTGTCATAAGGGAATAAGTCATCTCACGCTATTTTAATGATGATGTCTCCACTGGGAAGGAACATAAGGGGGAAAATGAGTTTAGTGTCTGGGCTGTGTTTGAAGTCAAAGTGAAGATGAAAAGCAATACTATTTTGAAATGAATTTACTATTTTGAAATGGATTGTTGATAACAGGTGAGAAATTATATTATGTCTAAAAACAAACATCAATAATTTTGAAAAGTGATGAGTTTTTTTCATTCATTCATCTGTGGGTATACAAAATTATTTACATTCTGATCAAAAATATGAAAAAAAATAGTAAAATGACTGGAATGAAATGCACTAATAGTGAGTGTCTTAGATGACAGGACAATGGCAAGTAAATTATTTCTTCCCACTTCTCAATAATTTCAGTTTGTCTGAAATTGTTCTATAATTAAAAGAATAAATTCCTTTCAAAAAATAAAGCACAAAAGAACAAATACTATATGATTCTACTTATATGAAGTATCTAAAGTAGTCAAATCATAGAAACAGGAAGTAGGAAGGTAGTTGCCAGGGGCTAGAGGGAGGGGGAGGGAGTTTCAATGTCACAAGATGAAAGATGGAAAGATCTAGAGATCTGTGCACAACAATGTGAATGTAGTGAACACTACTGACCTATATACTTAAACATGGTTAAAATGGTAAATGTAATTTTATGTAAAAAGAACAGTACAATACAGGACCACATGTAAAATAACAATAATAAAAAGACTAAAATGATTAAATAAAGTATATTCAACAAGGACTTGTGACACTGTCAAGATGTGGGAGTTAAGGTCAGAAATTAAAGTGCCCTCCTGATGCTGGTACTATGCAGGAAATAGGACGTACAGAAAGGGAAGCAGTTTTGTAGAAGAAAGGGAGATATGAGTTCAATTTAAATAGCCAGTGTCTGTAGGATAGTCAGTCTAAAGTGTGCATTAGGAAGTTGGATACACAGATCTGGGGCACAGGAAGTAAAGATCTGGATCAGAAAAAAGAGAAAAAAAGACATAGCGATCTGAAGTGGGTGGGGTCACCCTAGATTAGAGTGGAAAATACAAGCAACACATGCAGAGCTGTATGAAAACTAACATGTTAACAACAACCAGTGGTGTGAGGAGAAAAAGGGAGTGTGTTAGTTTCTTAGGGCTGCTATACCAAATTACCATAAACTGGGCAGCTTATAACAAAAGAAATCTCTCTCACAGTTCTGAAGGCCTGAAATCTGAAATCAAGGTGTCGTTGGAACATGCTCCCTCCAAAGGTTCTAGCAAAGACGCTTCCCTTGCTTCTTCAAACTTCTGGTGTCTCTATGCATTCCTTGTCTTGTGGCTGCATCACTCCAATCTCTCTGTCTTCACACGGGCTTTTCCTCTGGGTGTGTGTCTTTTCCTCTTCTATCTCTTATAAGGAAATTTGCCATTCAATCTAGAGCCCACCTTGATAATCTAGGCTGATCTCGTCTCCAAATCCCTAGCTATATCTGCAAAATCACTTTTTCCATATAATATGACATTCCCAGGTTCCAGGGATTAGGATATGGACATCTTTTGGGGGGTCACCATTCAACCCATGATAAGAATAAGGTCAGGAAATTATAAGAACTACGGGGGTGGGGAGGGATGGATTGGGAGTTTGGGATTAGCAGATGCAAACTATTATATATATTCTAGAACGGATAAACAACAAGATCCTACTGTATAGCACAGTAACTATATTCAATATCCTGTGATGATAAACCATAATGGAAAAGAATATGAAAAAGAATATATGTCTATGTATAACTGAATCACTTTGCTGTACAGCAGAAATTAACACAACATTGCAATTCAACTGTACTTCAATAAAATAAATTAAAAAAATAAATAACTATAGGGAAAAGTGTCTCTTTGTATGGGTTAGGCAATGAGAAGTCCTACACTTAAAAAAAAAAGACCTGCTTCATTTTGTGTAGCATATCTTTCCCCAAATGCATTTGGCACTCTCTTCTCCCAGTGTAAATACAAAGATGAATAAGACCCAATCCCAGCCTTCATGAAAGCCAGTGGGAAAGAAACAAAATAATTGGATTGCACTGTTTACATGCTGCAATAGAAAAATGTTCAAAGTATTTATGATGGAGGCTCAGTGAGAGGTAAAAGTAATTTTCTGTGGAATCAAAGAAGAGTCTAAGTGGAAACTGGAAAAAAAAAAAGTGGGGAAGGAGGGTTAATTCCAGGAAGAGGCTTCACGACCAGTGGCTTGGGGGCTGGGAAGCTTATGGAGTGTTTAGGGAAGAGGGAAAGGTTGGGTAAACCTAGAGGGTAAGGCCTGGGGTGGAAGTGAACAAGAGGTTGTGGTAATGGCTGGGACTGTGCACAGAAGATCTTTATCCTTACCTTTGCGTCCCATTCTAATCAAGATCTGGAACATTAAAGGGAGTCCCGTGAGGAAAGAAAGAAGACTGCTAGTCACCATAGAATTTAAAGAATCATTTGGAGCTCTATGAGCTTAGACCGATCCACGTTGAGCACAGGCTTTCCAAAGATATAGGATAGAAGGATAGTTAAGAGCAGGGTAGCCATGTAAATGGACAACACGTGGGATACAGGAAAGTGGGCTCTAGCACAGGCCAGGAGCAAAGATGATTTCTGGGCTTGTCAGCTTGGGAAAATGGACGAAGAGGGACACAGCTGAGAGGAAGTGACGGCTGAGAAGGGACATGGGGAAACAGAGTTCACAATCCGTTACCCAAGGTTTCAAATCTCAACAGCTTTGAAAAGCTAACATTTAAAAATAAATCTGGTGTGACTCACTTGGTGGTGAACCTGACCTAACATGAGGCCATTTGTAGTCTTCACGTACCTGCTTTAGATTGAATAAACATCTTTTGCTGAAGAAATACTGTATTTGATTATGGGGTGTTGCCCCATAATATATGGCACACACCTCATGTTACCTTTCTCAGGTCTGATAAACGTCTGAACCAGCTCTTTCTGATTTCAAGGCCAAGGGTTAAGGATAAATAATTTTGCACCTGTAATGAGTCCAGTGTGAAAGTTGCATTTGAGGAATTCAAAATCAACTTGCTCTCCTGTGGAAAGAAAGTTTACACAGAGTACAGGTATAGGAAAAAAACATTTTCCAGCAAACTAGAATCATTTCTATATATAGTGGAAATTTTAAATAAAATGCCAAAATAATCCAGAAAAAAAATTCTCCTCACAGGAAGAGTTCTTAAATTATCTTTGTCATATTGAAACAAATTCCACAGTAGGACTAAAATTTAAGGCCTAATGTACATAGTGGCACTGCATACAAATTTTCCTGTATCATTTTTCATCCAAGGAGACTCCTGTGAGAAAATTTCAACAAGTAAACTTTACATATTTTGTTATCTGTTCTTTATGTTTCCACTTCTTAGCTCTTACTGAGCTGGATCAGTCTAACACGGACAGCTGCCTGTCTTCAACCGCCCTCCCTGACTCTCAGAATGCTCGGGTTTCTTTTGAAGCGAGGCCCTTGGAATACAGCCATTTTCCGGAGGCTATTTTTACTTGTTCAGACAGATTTATAAGAGTGATTTGCAGAAACTCACTTGTTCCCTTTACGTGTACTTTCTGAGAAATGTGAAGAAGAAAGGAGAAAAGAATCAGGATTCCCACGTTTTATATCTAGAGAGGAAAAAAAGCAGACGCTGAACAATTAGAAAACTTAGGAATAGAAGTCATCCTTTGCCAGCTCACAAAGTCCTGACCTCTGGGACAGGTTTAATTTAACTTGGTGAATGGGGAAGAGGATGTTACCAAAACGTGTGTGTGTGTGTGTGTGTGTGTGTGTACACACGTACATGCACATACACACATACACAAAGATACACACACCATAGACAACTGAAGAGACAATTTAAGAAGCACAGACTACTATGTATACAATGGATAAGCTACAAGAATATATTTTACAGCACAGGGAAATATAGCCAATATTTTATAATAACTATAATATGGAGTATATGGAGTATAATCTTTAAAAATTGTGAATCACTGTGTTGTATACCTAAAACATATAAATTTGTAAATCACTCCATATACTATGGAGTATAATCTTTAAAAATTGTGAATCACTGTGTTGTATACCTGAAACATATAAATTTGTAAATCAACCATATCACTTACATGTGGAATGTAAAAAAATGATACAAATGAAATTATTTACAAAACAGAAACAGACTCACAGACTTAGAAAACAAACTTATGATTACCAAAGGGGAAATGTGGTGGAGAGAGATAAATTAGGAGTTTGGGATTAACATATGCACACTACTATATATAAAATAGATAGTCAACAAGGATCTCTATATAGCACAGGGAACTCTACTCAATACTCTATAATAACCTATATAAGAAAAGAATCTGAAAAAGAATAGATATATGTATATATATGTACAACTAAATCACTTTGCTGTACACCTGAAACTAACACAACATTGCAAATCTATACTCCAATATAAAATTAAAAAATCAAAAAACCCATGTCCACCAGAAAAAAAAAATGTGTTTCTCTCTCCCTCCCTCCTTTCTTCCCTCCCCTACCAGTCTTCACACTACACAATAACCTCAAAGGCCGTTGGGATTCACTGAAAATCAAACATATTATTGCAAGTAAGGTTTGGGGACAGATGAGTTCATTTGATCACATTCCAGTTTCTTAATTACTACACATTAATTTTAAGGAGAGAAAATACACATAAATTATAACTGCTTTTCTTTTCCATTCACCAGAAATATTATAGTATTACTGGCAAAAATGTTACAGTGTAAATAATTGCAACACATCCTGCGATTAACACTTACTGTCTTATCTCTGCCAGAGTGGGACAGTGGGATCCACAGAGCCAACAATTAAAATGAGACATTGTGACTGACTTTCTAGGCCCAGTTTAAATCACTCAGTCCTGTAACTATCGTTTAGTTTTCCATATCTCATTCATTCACTCAATACACATTTCACACGTACTTTTTCTTGTGCTCACAGCATTTCTGTCAGTGTCAGAAACAAGGTGAGAACACAAACTCTTGAAGGGAAGGTAGTTAAAGGTTGACAAGCATCTACTCTGGGCCAAATAACTTATTTTGTCATCTAATTTATTCTCCAAAACCATAGTTATTGTTATCCCCATTTTAAAAAGATGGGAAACAGATTTAGGGAAATAAAAGCTTTCACAGAGCTCACGCGGCTAAAAAATGGTGAAAACCAGATTCATTTTTTCCATCCTTTGATTTACCACTTACCAAGTGTCTGGCACTGCCCTGGGATACACCATGATACAAAACAAACAAAGGTGCTTTCCTCCCACTTCTTTCCACTGTAGCAGTGGCCGTCAACTCTGGTTGAGAACACACTAGAATAACCTGGAGACCTCCTAAAACACACCAGCACCAATGTCCATTTCTGGTAATTAAGTCAGAATCTCTGGAAGTGAAGCCTGAGTTTAAAGATTTTTAAAATTCACCAAATGTTTCCAAAAGGCATCCAGGATTGAGAATATTTCAATTTTTAGATTAAGCTGAATACAAGGCCATCACCCTCAAAAGGCTTACACTGTACAGAAGTTACAGATAAATACATAAAAATATAACTCACTTGGAAAACAATTTTGAGGTAATGCATCAGGATATTTGAAATTGTGTGGTACATATTTAAAGTAAAGGAATTCATGAAAGGCAAAATTACTTTTGGAATTGGGATGGTGTTATGCATGGAACTGTGCTCCCCCCACCCAAATTCACATGTTGAAACTCTAACCCCAGTATCTCAAAATGTGACTGTATTTGGAGATAGGGCTTTGATGAGGTAATTAAGTTAAAATGAGGTCTTTAGGATGGACCCTAATCCAATCTAACTGGTGTCCTTTTAAAAAGAGAAAATGTGGGCACACAAAGAGACACCAGAGGTACACACACACACAGGGGAGAGACCATGCAAAGACACAGCAAGAAGGCAGCTATCTACAAGGCAAGAAGAGAGGCCTCAGGAGAAACCAACGCTGCAGACACCTTGGCCTTGAACTCTTGGCCTCCAGAACCGTGGAGAAAATTAATTTCTGTTGTTTGAGATACGTAGCCTGTGGAATTTTTTATGGAAGCCCTAGCAAACTAATATGGATGGGTTCATGGAAGTATAATTTCACAAATGAAGGGAATATAGGGAAAGCACTTGAGGACAGGGTATACTTTTGACTACAGTCAAAAGTCTAGTTCAGTTCGGAAACTTGGGTGTGTATCAGAGCCATCTATGGAATTTGGTAAAATGAAGATACCCAGGTCTTATGTTACTTCCACAAGTTGGGGCCACTCTATTCTTTGCTTGCTTCTGGTGATTCTGATACATAACACTGTTTGAGAATCATTAGACTAGGGGGTGGGAATTTGGAGGACATTATTGGCAGGTGAAGAGTGGTTGTTACTGGGGGAAAGAGGCTAGAATGAGTATAATATATACTGAGGGGACTGATGATGTTAAGGAAATATACATACTTAGGAGAGAAAGAGTGATGGTTAATTTTATGTGTCAATGTGGCTGTGCCATGGTGCCTAGATAATTGGTCAAGCATAATTCTAGATGAGTCTGTGAAGGTATTTTTTGGTTGACGTGAACATTTAAATGGGTGAACTTTGAGTTAAGTAGATAATACAGGTGGGTCTCATCCAATTGTTTGATGGCCTGAATGGAACAAAAACTGACCTCCACCAAGCAAGAAGGAGTTCTGCCAACAGAAGGCCTTTGAGATAGGTGTAGATAGATAAACGATAGATAGATAGAGAGAGAGAGAGAGAAGATAGATATAGATAGATATACATGAACACATACACACATGCTCACACACACACACAGACACACACACACACACTGTTAGTTTTGTTTCTTTGGAAAACCCTGACTAATTAGAAAGGAGAGGTTAGAAAGATGACAGAATACATTAAAGGAAGGCTTTCATGAACAAGCTAAAGAGCTTGGACTTTATCTGATGGGACTATAGAAGTTTTCAGATAAACCAGATGAGTCTTCAGAGTACAGGTTTTGCCTTTGGCACTCAGCTTAAACAAAAATAGCAGTATAGAGTATGGATTAATCCCTTTTCTCTGACACCACAGAAAGAGGATAAGCTATTCAAAAATACGTAATTTATCAGAGCAGGATTAAGAAGTTTGCTACAGTCAATTTCCTTCATTGTTATGCCACAGAATCACCAATACATCACAGGGATAAAGTGGAAGAAGAGGTGAAACAGGGTAGTGAAAAATGAGGCTTTGGGTTTCAAATCCTTCATGCAGGTATCAAGCCCATGTTCTGCTGTCATTTGCTGAGACATTCAATCTGTACTCTTTTGATGTAGTCGCCATGAAAACTGTCCCAGCGTTTTAAGAACTAAAACAAATCAAGTTAGACTTCAAAGGTTGTATAGTGAAGAACACTAGGAATTTTATAACCTACCATTCTAACTTGGTTTTCAAAGACTCTGCTCACACACATCTGTGTCTCTAATGCCATTGGAAGGATGGGAAAAGATGCTGCATGTATTTGCTTAAAAAATGTTGTTGAAATCATCTGTGCTTATCATACCCTTGTTGTAGCTTTGTAGTTAAATTTTCTTAGTTCTAGACCAGTCTAGATGTTCTCCTTAATTTGTCTAAAATCTGTCAGTTCCCTCTCCAGTGTTTTATTAGTAATGTGTGCTGAGGTGCCACTTCATTCCTTCATAGATTTCTTCACTCCATTCAGAATTTATGAAATAAATATCATTAAGTACCTACTCTAATCTCCACACTGTGATAGGCGCTGGGAATACAGTACAGTCTTCAACAAGACAAAAGACACAATCTTGTTCTCATTATAATCTCTTGATAGCTTATAAAACTACGTCTTAAAATGCAAGAAATAAGGAGGGATGTTATAAAAGATACTGACTCAGACACATGATGGGATCCCATTAGCTTAGCAAACGTGTTGGGGGTTTTCTTGGCATGTGCTGGATTTCTAGAAAGTTTATGGAGCAGAACTTTTGTGAGTGGAGATTCCAATAGGCATAAAATACTTCTCCAGGAGACAGGCCCTCCTCCCTCACCCCCCACCCTTTCATTTAGCAAGTATGTTTAAATCCATACTAAGGACAAAGCTGGGTGAGGATACAATGAGTAAAAACACAGTCTTTGCATACCTAGAGCTTACAATAAAGTAGGGATTAAACAGAAAATGTTTCAAAAATCATACGGATCAATGTAAACTCTAGAAACAAGTGCAATGAGTGAAAGGCTCACATAGAAATGACAGGAGAGCTCACTTAGTCTGAAGAATCAGTCAGCACCAAACCTAAGTACCTGTGCTCTTATTTACAGAAAATTCTATCAGGTTTTAGTCAAGCAGTTGCTCAGTTCAACTGAGTCTCAATCAATTCTTAGGAACAACCATGATGTTTTTCCTCTAAAATGCTCCATAAAATATCTGATATTTAATATCCCCAAAAGAGGACTTCCCTGGTGGCGCAGTGGTTGAGAGTCCGTCTGCCGATGCAGGGGACACGGGTTCGTGCCCTGGTCCGGGAAGATCCCACATGCCGCGGAGCGGCTGGGCCTGTGAGCCATGACCGCTGAGCCTGCGCGTCCGGAGCCTGTGCTCCGCAACGGAAAAGGCCACAACAGTGAGAGGCCCATGTACCGCAAAATAAATAAATAAATAAAAATAAATAAATAAATAAAAATAGAGTTACCATGTGATCCAGCAATCCCACTCCTGGGCATATATCTGGAAAAGATAAAAACTCTAATTCAAAAAGATACACGTGCCTCATGTTCATAGCAGCACTATTTACAACAGCCAAGACATGGAAGCAACCTAAATGTCCATTGTCAGATGAATGGATAAAGAAGATGTGGTATATTTATAGAATGGAATACTACTCAGACATAAAAAAAGAATGAAATAATGCCATTTGCAGCAACATGGATGGACCTAGAGATTATCATATTGAGTGAAGAAAGTCAGATAGAGGAAGGCAAACATCATATGATATCACTTATACATGGAATCTAAAGTATGATACAAATGAACTTATTTACAAAACAGAAATAAACTCACAGACATTGAAAACAAACTTATGGTTACCAAAGGGGAAAGGCTGAGGGAGGGATAAATTAGGAGTTTGAAATTAACAGATAGAAACCACTATACATAAAATACATAAACAACAAAGACCTATGGTACGGCACAAGAACTATATTCAATATCTTGTAATAACCTATAATGAAAAAGGATCTGAAAAAGAATAGATAGATATATTTATAATTGGATCACTTTGTTGTACACCTGAAACTAACACATTGCAAATCAACTATACTTCAGTTTGTTTTTTTTTTAAACTCTCCAGTTGATTCTAATGTGAAGCTAAGATTAAGAACCACCAGGAAACTGTGATCTCTATCCACGGATCAGTGTTATTCCCAAAACGACCTACATTCTCTGATCTTTGGAATGGGCTTGACTGTATTCTCAAATTTGTCCACTCTATAAGTATTTGACTCAAGGAAGAAAGGTGCCAGCATTTTCAGAAGGCAATCACGTATTATTGATCATGGTTGCTTAATTCACTTCAGAGACCAAAAACTTGTTTTATGAAAGGTCTTGAGGCAGAGAATATTTGGGGTACCTGTGAAACACTGTGTCTGGGTTTGAAATTTATCTGAAGACTGGATATTCTGACACAAATTCTAGTGGGGATGTATATTGGAGCTTACTGTATTTTGCTCAACAGACACTTAGAGCAAAACAAAAATTTGCAACTATGGTGACTATAAATTTTAAACTTAAATCCTGAGACCTTAAACGAGCAATTTAAATTATGCAAGCCATGGAAACTGATCTGAGAGAGACATGAATGCGATGATCAGGAAAGCTTCCTGGAGATGGAGGTCAGGTAGGCCTTAGCAGGTGCAAAATTTTTTCAAGTAGAGAGGACAGGGAGCAGGAAGTGTGGGAAATATTACATGAAGAGGGAAGATCATGGAGAAATGGTGCAGCATTGGAAATAAGCAGCAGATATTCAAGAAATGGTGAGGAAACTGTCCGTCATGCTGAAATGTAGATGTGCTGCTATGTAATCCTGGGAAAGAAGTCCTTTTAATTACAGGTGCAAACATTTATGCTTTAATTTCTAACCAAGAGGACACCCTGAAGCTCCTCAGCAGCACGCTGATAAGATGGCATTTAATTACAGCATGTGTGTGTGGAAAAAAAAAAGAAAGAAAAAAGAGGGTTAGGAATACAATTGGAATATAATTGGATTTTTTGCAATATTATTGATATTAAAATTTTGTGAATAAATTAATTCCCCATCCATTAAAAAAAAAGGAAGTATCATGAAAGTAATTTTGACCTGAGAGACCCCCTCAAATGGTCTTGGGGATCCCCCACCTGGGGCCCACAAACCACACTTTGAGAACCATTACTGAAGCTTATTTTTTCAGAAAAGTCAATGACAGAAAGAAAGAGACATGAAAAGACCACAAAAAGAGCTTTATTTTCATTTTTGTTTGTCTTTTAAGATGAGAAAAACAAACAGGTTGATATGCTGAATAGAAATAGTAAGTAATAAGGAACAAGTAGAAAACAGAAGAAAAATCAGATAACTAATGGAGGAAAAAAAAGGAGGGAAAAGATAATCAGGGGGTATAGTCTCTAAAGTTGGAAGTAAAGGAGAGACAGATATTAGAGGTAGATGGGGGGTGGGAAGGGTTATACTTTGCCTTATAAAAAAGCTCTAAGTCCTGGGAATATAATGTGACTATAGTTAATAATACTGTATGTATATTTGAAAGTTGCCAAGAGAGTAGATCTTGGAAGTTCTCATCATAAGAAAAAAATTCTGTAACTATGTGTAGTGACGTTAACTAGACTTATTGTGGTGATCATTTCACAATATATACAAATATGGACTTATTATGTTGTATATCTGAAACTAATATAATGTTATATGTCAATTATATCTCAATTTTTTTTGGCGGTACGTGGGCCTCTCACTGTCGTGGCCTCTCCCGTTGCAGAGCACAGGCTCCGGACGCGCAGGCTCAGTGGCCATGGCTCACGGGCCCAGCCGCTCCGCGGCATATGGGATCTTCCCGGACCGGGGCACGAACCCGTGTCCCCTGCATGGGCAGGCAGACTCTCAACCACTGCACCACCAGGGAAGCCCCAGTATCTCAATTTTTTAAAAAAACTCTCTACTTAGAAAAATACAGACAATAAATAAATGCTTCTTGATAGTGAAAAAAAAAAAAAAAAGATGGCATTTAATGAATATCAACCTGTCGGTAGCTGCAGAATGGAAGCGAAAGATTAAAGAAAGATAGCTAGGTAGGAGGGCTTGGCAATAACTTATCTGTAAAGTCATGAGGGTCTGGGTGTTCCTGATGACTGTGTGAAGAAAAACAATGTGATGTATGAAAGAGGCATTTTGAAATAAGAATCAAATAGAATTGGTCACTGACCATACCTATGTGGTAAAGAAAAAAAAAAGATGAGTCAAAATTATTCACAGGTTTTAAGGCTGAGTGGTTTTGAAAACATGAAATCTTAGGAAACTTCATGAAGATACCAGGATCTTTGGGCCGATGTTGTAACATGAAAAGAATAACCAGTTGTGGCCATTGTCTGGGGAGGCATAAACACACAGTGTATTCTACCCATCTCAGAGTGAGCTTTTCTACACTTTCTTAGAACTAACACTGCAAATATTTTTTTTCATGCAAAATAACTCAAGAAAAGAATAAAACAATACACCAATCCTTTAGTCAATTTGGAGAATTCCAACTTATGGAGCGGGTTTCCCCTATTATAAATTAAGAGGTCACTGTATTAGTTTGCAAGGGCAGCCATAAAAAAAAAAATACAACGGAGTGAGCAGCTTAAACAACAAAAATTTATTTTCTTGAAGTTCTGGAAGCTGAAAGTCCAAGTGATCTTGGGTGGCCTCAGCCGGCAGTGTCTTGAAGCAGGATCTCAGGTCCCCAACTAGAGATTGAAGCCAGGCTGTGGCAGTGAGAGCACTGAATCCTAACCCCTAGACCACGAGGGCCAGTGGCTAGTGACAAGGCCTTGGTATGTCCGCTTTATATAAATAAATTGCAACAAAGGGACGAAAAGTAGTGCAACAAGTATAGTGCTTATTAGGAGGAAAAGAAAAGAGTACGTGTGAATAGACACACACAGGCAGGCTCAGAGAGAGAGTCGCACCTTCATGGTAGTTTAAATCACTTATATGGGGCATTTCTTCTGGGCTTCCTCTGGCCAATCATCTTGCTTTGCCTGACTCTGAGTCCATATTTGGTTTAATTCAGGGTCCTCCCCTGTGTGTGTGCACATCTCTTAGCCAAGACGGACTCCAGTGCAGAGGCCTGTGGGAAGATTGACATCACATATTATGGGGTGACGTCCCCTCCCTTTATGGCCCCCGAGGAACCTTTCTGGGCATGTGTAGTTGGGAATGTCTCCTTGACCTCAAGAATGAGAAGTATGTGGTCTGTTTATCTGTTATCTGGGCAGGGTTCAGCTCCTCTCTGCCCCTGCCATTATCTTTATCTTGGAGTTTCTATACACAGGGGACAGACTTCAGCTGCTAAGCCTGGGGCCCATCTATCTCCTGCCTCACAAGATCAAGATGTCAGCAGATTTGGTTTTTCCTAAGAGCTCTTTTCTTGGCTTGCAGATTGTGTTCTTCCTGCTGTGTCTTCATGTGGCCTCTTCTCTTTGTGTAAGCAGCCTTGGTGCCTGTCCCTCTTCTTATAAGGATACCAGTCATATTTGATTAAGACCCACCCTTATGACCTCATTTAACTTTAATTACCTCTTCAAAGGCCCTATCTCCAAGTACAGCCACATTCTGAAGTTACCGATGGTTAGGACTTCAACATATAAATGTTGAGGGAGGCGGTGTTTTACACAATTCAATCTACAAGAGTCAGCATGTCCTCTATTATTCTTTTGGAGATACCTGTATTTAGGAACCAGAAAGTTAAGCTGAAGTATTTCTGAGAGGTATATTCAAAGTTAAGGGAACTTCTTTCCTCTTCCAAAAAGCAGATTAAATTAATATATCATTTAAGTCCTAGGAATTATACAAAATAAAAATGCATTATGTAACTAAATTATTCTTTTTTTTCTCCCTGTGATTATTGTAAATATTTTGGGATAAAAGAGGGGGGAAAAATTCCCTATTTCACCAAATCATTTCTATGTCCATAACATTTTCTACTTGCCTATCTCTTTATGGTCTCAGCTAATGTGTGGAGACTGCCCTTCCAAAAATTCATTTTATTCATTTATATATGTATTTATTCATTTATGCATGTAACAAATATTTGAGTATCTACCCTGGGCCTTTCACTTACCAGGTCCTAGGGTACAGTAGGGAACAAGGCAATAAAGGGTCCTGTGATCCATCCTGTAAAACACAGTATGGAGCACACACAGGCAAACAAGAACTAGTGGTAGGATTCAGGAAAGACTTCCCTGAGAAAATGACATGTAAGCAGTACTCAAAGGTTGCCCACTCTCACCAGTATTATTCAACATAGTTTTGGAAGTTTTAGCAACAGCAATCAGAGAAGAAAAAGAAATAAAAGGAATCCAAATTAGAAAAGAAGAAGTAAAGCTGTCACTGTTTGCAGATGACATGATACTATACATAGAGAATCCTAAAGATGCCACCAGAAAACTCCTAGAGCTAATCAATGAATTTGGTAAAGTAGCAGAATACAAAATTAATGCACAGAAATCTCTGGCATTCCTATACACTAATGATGAAAAATCTGAAAGAGAAATTAAGGAAACCCTCCCATTTATCATTGCAACAAAAAGAATAAAATACCTAGGAATAAACCTACCTAAGGAGACAAAAGACCTGTATGCAGAAAACTATAAGACACTGATGAAAGAAATTAAAGGTGATACAAACAGATGGAGAGATATACCACGTTCTTGGCTTGGAAGAATCAACATTGTGAAAATGACTATACTGCCCAAAGCAATCTACAGATTCAATGCAACCCCTATCAAACTACCAATAGCATTTTTCACAGAACTACAATAAGAAATTTCACAATTTGTATGTAAACACAAAAAACCCCGAATAGCCAAAGCAATCTTGAGAAAGAAAAATGGAACTGGAGGAATCAGGCTCCCTGACTTCAGACTATACTACAAAGCTACAGTAATCAAGACAGTATGGTACTGGCACAAAAACAGAAATATAGATCAATGGATATAGATCAACAGGATAGAAGCCCATGCACATATGGTCACCTTATCTTTGATAAAGGAGGCAAGAACATACAATGGATAAAACACAGCCTCTTCAATAAGTGGTGCTGGGAAAACTGGACAGATACATGTAAAAGAATGAAATTAGTACACTCCCTAACACCATACACAAAATTAAACTCAAAATGGATTAAAGACTTAAATGTAAGTCCAGACACTATAAAACTCTTAGAGGAAAACATAGGCAGAACACTCTATGACATAAATCACAGCAAGATCCTTTTTGACCCACCTCCTAGAATAATGGAAATAAAACCAAAAATAAACAAATGAGACCTAATGAAACTTCAAAGCTTTTGCACAGCAAAGGAAACCATAAACAAGATGAAAAGACAACCCTCAGAATGGGAGGAAATATTTGCAAATAAAGCAACTGACAAAGGATTAATCTCCAAAATTTACAAGCAGCTCATGCAGCTCAATATTAAAAAAACAAAAAACCCAATCCAAAAATGGGCAGAAGACCTAAATAGACATTTCTCCAAAGAAGATATACAGATTGCCAACAAACACATGGAAGAATGCTCAACATCACCAATCATTAGAGAAATGCAAATCAAAACTACAATGAGGTATCATCTCACACCAGTCAGAATGGCCATCATCAAAAAATCTACAAACAATAAATGTTGGAGAGGGTTGGAGAAAAGGGAACCCTCTTGCACTGTTGGTGGTAATGTAAATTAATACAGCCGCTATGGAGAACAGCATGGACATTCCTTAAAATCTGAAAATAGAACTACCATACGACCCAGCAATCCCACTCCTGGGCATATACCCTGAGAAAACCGTAATTCAAAAAGAGTCATGTACCACAATGTTCATTGCAGCTCTATTTACAATAGCCAGGACATGGAAGCAACTTAAGTGTCCATCGACAGAAGAATGGATAAAGAAGATGTAGCATATATATACAATGGAATATTACTCAGCCATAAAAAGAAATGAAATTGAGTTATTTGTAGTGAGGTGGATGGACCTAGAGTCTGTCATACAGAGTAAAGTAAGTCAGAAAGAGAAAAACAAATACTGTATGCTAACACATAGATTTGGAATCTAAAAAAAAAGAAAAGTGCTTATGAAGAACCTAGTGGTAGAACAGGAATAAAGACACAGACATGGAGAATGGACTTGAGGACACAGGGAGGGGGAAGGGTATGCTGGGACGAAGTGAGACAGTGGCAGGGACTAATATATACCACCAAATGTAAAATAGATAGCTAGTGGGAAGCAGCTGCATCACACAGGGAGATCAGCTTGGTGCTTTGTGTCCACCTAGAGGGATGGGATAGGGAGGGTGGGAGGGAGATGCAAGAGGGAAGAGATATGGGGATATATGTATATGTATATCTGACTCACTTTGTTATACAGCAGAAACTAACACTCCATTGTAAAGCAATTATACTGCAATAAAGATGTTAAAAAAAAAAGAACACAGCCAGTACACATAATAGGAAACCATTTTGATTTAAAAAAAAAAGGAATGAATGAATAGAAATAGCAGGAACAAAAGACAGTGGGGAGACAGATTCCAGGCAGCGAGACGAACAGTTACAAATGCTCTGGTGTAAGGAAGAGCACAAGGTCCCTTAAGGCAGTTGGAGGAAGTTCAGAACATAGGACCAGGTAGTGGCAAGGTGGGAGTGTTGCAACACTGTGCCAGAAAGGAAGCCGGGGTCCGGTCACAAGTTGTGGATCTAAGGAGATTAGGTGCTGTCCTCGTGCAATTGGAAGCTGTTAAAAATATTTCAATGGAGGAGTGATTTGATCAGATTAGGATTTTAATAAATTCACTCAGGCTACTCTGTGGAGAGGAACTGGGGACCAAATGAAAGGAGACGCATTAGAAAGTTGTGGAAGGAATTAAGAGTGCATCATGCTTGGGGCTAGGGTAATGACAGTGAGGTAAAGAAAAGTGTGATTTGTGAAAAATTTAAGGAGAATCGCGGAGACTAAGGCTCCAGTTAAGTACCATAGAGGACAGTGATTTTCCTTTTTATCTGTTTTGTTCACTGCTGTATCCCAAATGCCATCCTCTAAGCTTATTGAGGACGGCAAAGAGAACGGCAAGGGGGTGTTGGATTATCCACACACCACTGACTGCATCCTCTGACTGGATATTAAGAACAATGGAATCCATTTTTGAAGCCCTACTGTGTACAAAACACTGTACTAGATGGCTTGCATATACAATCTTATGTCAATCTTCACGTAGAGAAACCAAGAATCAGAGATTTGGGGTAATTTTCCCAAAGGCACACAGAACTGAATGACAGAGGCAGGATTTGAACTCAAAGCCCATGCTCTTCCCATGACGATATGCTGACATCACTGAAATCCAGCCGGCTCTATGCTCATCTCTCAGTAATAAGATGGAACATGATTTTCTTCCAGGGGACCACTTTCTACTTGTTCAGGAGCTGATAAAGTAACTGACTTTCCTTGCCTCCTTCACCATTTACCATCTTCAGGTGCTAAAGCCCAGCCAAATCCCCAGGGCTGAGGGGAAGAACCAGTCTTGAGCCATGATCTCAGATAAAGTGGTCCTGGCTGACAGCCTGAACTCCTCCACAGAGTTTGAGGTGGAGTGAGGTCAGGGCAAATACTTTTATATTTTTCTTTCTATGAATTTTATTGGATGACAATTTCCATTCTTAAAATGTTAAAAAATAGTAATGAGGAAAACTCGTACTTCATGCTCAATTCTGACTGAGGGAAGATGGTGGGCTAAAGAGGGAGTCATGTGTTCCTTGGGAAACAACTACCACATTGTCTTAATTTTTTAAATAGTCAGAGAATATAACTGTGAGTCAGTTAGGTAGTCAAAATATTTTTATTTGTCCCCTATTCTGTGTCAGGTATTGTTCTAGACTGTGGCTGCATAGGACAAGTCATACAAAGTCCCATCTCTCAGAAAGCTGACATTCTAATCGGTGGGAACGAGATTTTAAACATAGAAGTTGGACAATTAGCCCAGAATTTGGAAAACCTAATTTTAATAATTTGAGGAAATTTTAAAAATGCAAAGTCCTAATGCCAGACAAATGGTCCCAGTTTTTCTTTTTCTTTTTCTTTTTTTTTTTTTTAAATTAGCAGTAAAATACTCGAAAATGGAAGCCCGGTTTTAAAGTGAAAATTTATTCAGTGACTGATAAAACTTCCATGGGAATGATGGAAAGAATATAGTGGCATAGGCTAGTTCTCCATCTTTTAAGGATTTTTTTTTAAGTCTTGAATACATTTAGGAGATTTCTCAAATTTTATTTTTTATGTCTATAAGTATTCTTTATTAGTATCAATTCAATTAAAGCAGCATCCTATACTATAGTTAAAATATACCTATTCTGTTAAATTCTGGCTTGGAATAAATTTTAAAGTATATTCTTAATAGAAATTTTTAATGGAAAAGAGGACATGGGACAACATCAAAAGTATTCAGGACAATAATTTCACCCCTAAAGACACTAGAGGAGAAAGTTAGCTTGAGTGACCAAAGATTTTAGAAGTTCTAATTAAAAAAAAAAAAAAAAAGGAGATTTGGATTGTGGAAAATTGCTAAAATAAATTCTTGAATATAGTTTGTGAGTATGTAGGAAATGAAATGGTGATTCTAGGAGATCATGGTATTTTAATAACAAATCATAGTTTTTAATGAGTAGAACAGAACGTGCTAAAACACAGTGCCTTCATATTTTTTTAAGTCATTTCTCAAAATCTTTCACAATATCTGTGTTAACAAAATTTTTTCAATTGTGTATGTAGTACTACAGTTAGCAAGTTTCATTTCTGCTTACACAATAACATGGATTAGTGGTTTGATGAAAGCTAGCTGGAACACTTTGTTCTGTTCTGAATGAGGACACCAAAGGCATGTTATCCAATGTACTGATTCGCAAAGTTTAGAATCAAAGCTAATATGTTTGAAAGGAAAGGTTGGACTAAAAACGTCTTGATTGACTTCAACAATTGTAAAAGGGCAGACTTGTCCGGCTACTGAGATAGGAAACTCATTACTGTTGCTACCTTTCCCTTGGGTTTGCCAAGATCAGAATCCAGAACTAATTAAGCACCTATTCTTATACAATATGCAGCTCTGGGGAAAAATAATAAGACAATAATCATAATCCAGAAAGGACTAATTCCAAGGGTAAATGATAAATAGGATTTTGTTATCATTGTTTTCTTCAAATGAATAAAAGTATAAAATTTTAGAGTAGGAAAAGAACCCATGGAAATAACATAACTTAACTTTCCTCTTCAGATACAAAAACTTCCTATAACATTCTACATTGTGGCTATCAGCCTTCTCTTGAATTTATTCCTGGCTATATCTCTGTACTTAAAACAATGCGTGGATCAGCTCGGTGCTTTGTGACCACCTAGAGGGGTGGGATAGGGAGGGTGGGAGGGAGATGCAAGAGGGAGGAGATATGGGAATATATGTATATGTATAGCTGATTCACTTTGTTATAAAGCAGAAACTAACACACCATTGTAAAGCAATTATACTCCAAAAAAGATGTTAAAAAAATAAAAAACAATGCCTGGAATATAGTCACTCAGAAAATACTTGCTCGTTGACTGAATGATTTTAAGGAAGGGAAACTCACTCCTTTCTTAGGCATTGCATTTTGTTTCTAGAGGATACCAATTGCTGGAATGATCTTCCTTACACTGAGTCAAACTCATTTTCCTATAACTCCCTGTTTATTAGATATAATTATGTTTTCCTGATATGGACAAAATAAATCTAGTTGTCTTCCAAATATTTTAAGACAGTTAACGTTTCCCCCAAAGTAATTTTTTTTTTAGGAAGAAGGTAACTAATTCCTGAACCTTCTTTAACATGGTTTCCTATCCCTTGATCATTTTCATCATCTCCTCTGAATATGCCTCAAATTTTCCAAGATTTTCTGAAAATGTGGTGCCCCAAATTAAACATATATCCAGATGGAAGTTGATCTGAAAACCATACCACATGACTGTAAGATTAGATTAGCTGTCTGAAAGAAAGCTATGTAAGTAGCGGTTATTTCAGTACAGACTGAAATCAACTAAAACCTTTAAATGTTTTCTCAAACTACAGGGAGGTATTAGCTGACATCTGGGTTAATGTTAACTTTTATTTTCAAAATAAGATTATATTTTCCATTTTGTTTTCTACAGGAAACATTTCTACAAACAAAATTTTCTGTCTTGTTTTCTTTTATTAGTCAAAGAATAAAATAAGACATTTGTTATAAGAAAAACGGTTGGGGAATTCCCTGGAGATTCAGTGGTTAGAACTTGGTGCTTTCACTGCCATGGCCCCGGGTTCAATCCCTGGTCAGGAAAGACCCCACAAGCCATGTGGCATGGCCAGTAAATAAATAAATAAATAAAAACCTTCTTCCCATATGTATAACTGATTCACTTTGCTGTACACCTGAAACTAACACAACATTGTAAATCAACTATACTCCAATAAAAATGTTTAAGAAAATAAAAATAAAACAAGTTTCAGACAATTGCAAAAAAAAAAAAAACCTCTTCCCTATTCTTAAAAAAGAAAAAAAAAGAAAAATGATTGATTCTAAAATCATTTAAATTTGGTTTTAAAATCTCATACAGACCTAATCAGGTAAACATTCCTTGTTCTCTGCTTTCAGTCCTGAGGCCTGACAGCTGACACCCTGGTACCCAAACGTAAGATCTGCACGGGCAGGGGGCCTGTGGAGGGGCCAGATCAGCACAGGACACTCAGCGAGGGGCGTATGAGAAGCCAGTGGGTGAGAGGCCACCGGAGCACACAGCACACGGTTGCCCAAGCTCCCCTCTAGGCCAAATGGACATGAGCATTGCGTGAACAGTACTATTGGCAAATAGAGAAGTGATTTCTGTGGCATGTCCCTGCTCCTCTGCCCCATGCTCTGAAAGGAGGGAGCACGTCAGAATTCTCCCCCAGAAAGAAGAAACAGCCATAAGGGCATATAAGGGCACACCCTTCCCAGCCCTCCTCGCACAGTGGGAATGGAGGGAATATGTGTGAGAGGGGAGACTCTCCTGCAAATACCGAGAGGGTACATGGCGACTAGAATAAGAATGCTGCTGATTCATCCTTCAGTAACTTGGATTTTGAGCCACTTGCTACTCTAGGACGGGTAACAGTGGGAGTTGGGAAGACTGGGCCCCCACTCCCTGGAGGTCCCCTCCTTCACTCTCTCTGCAGCACAGGGAGCCTGGGCCTGCTACCCACACCACCTTCCAGCCTGCACTATGTTCCCAACCAAGGCAATCATGGTCATGGCCGACCAGGACTCAGTCAGCTGCCCTCGGGGATCACATGGGCAAGGTACTTTTGGCATTTAAGTGGATAGAGGCTGAGTGAGTACTTCCAGGGGAAGGCAGAGGAATAGGACCTTTGGTGGTAGGGAGAGCCTCCCTTACGTCCTTACAATTTTGCTCTGCTCTACTCAGCAATACACAGACTTGGCTGAAGCCGACCCTTTCTCTTTAGAAGGCAGGTTGGCAATCATATCTTGTTCCTGGAGCATTTCCCCTGGGAGTCTCACCCCAATCCAACCCCCATTCTCAGCAGCTTATCAAAGTATTCCTCTCAACACTTAACAATTCTCTCCCTGGAAGGAATTCCAGTGACGAAATGTTTTCCATCCTATAACATTCTTAGCGATGCTTTATTCCCCCTGTAGAGTGGTGTCTTGGTAACTCTACTAATCCAAATATGGGATCAGCAAAGAGCAAACTTCATGTTCATTTCTTTTCGTTTATGGGTCTAGGACCCACTTCCTTCTCCTCGGCCAGGATGTTAAGAGGTCTGGTTCAAATGGGATCAACAGTCATGTGGTGAAAAGGAGTTCTTTCCTCACCTACCTTGCCAGGTAGCTTCTCTCTCTTATCATCTGACTTGCTTTCTACAACTATAATAAAGTTGCCACGGGGGATCCTTGACCTACCCTTTCCTGAAACCTCCAAAAGATAGGTTTTGCCTGGTAATATAGACTATACTCTTTGTAGAAAATTCAGCATCTGAGCCTCTGTTCCTGAGAGCTGAAGAAAGGCTGGGTGAGTACTGCAACACTACTGCTACGTATCCTGGGGAGAGGTTCATGCCACTGAGTACTCCAAAGGGTTATAATTTGTCTGAAGCATGAGGTGAGAAACCTCTATGGTCTGGTCCAGGAGGAAGCAATTTAACTTCTGAACTACTGAACCATAATTTACGAGCGGCAAGGACTCCTCGGTAGTACAAACAATTCTTTGTAGGAATGTAACCTTCAGACGTCATTATATGGAAAAATGATATGCTCTGTTTATACATTTGCTCTTTCTTTACCTCCATCCTCAGCCCCAGCCAGGTCACAACCTTTTTTCCTTGAATTCATTTTGAGAAAAAAATCATAAAAGATATTTTCCCAACAAAATCTTTTCTCACCACACCCTCAGCTGTATTTATCTACAGCTGTAGTAATGGTCTGCTGGTACAATGACACAAAACTTACAATAAAGAATACCAACTGAAAGAAAGGAAGATGTAACTAATTGGGCACAATTATCCCACTGTCTTCTCCTGTTCTTTATCTCTCTCATACTTTACTTGTGCTGACATGACAGGATTTGGAGAGACCCACATCCCTCCAAACTTATGAGAAGATGCTGGAATAAAGTCCCACACTAACAAACTGAAAAAAAAAGAATTAAATGCACACCACCTTACAATCAAAGTCAAGGAATTCCTGTCTTTATTTTATTTACCTCCAAAAAGTTGTTTTACAGCCTAGATACTAGGTAGGCCATCCCTCTGTCAGCCAAACAAAAGATATCTTGGCTTCTGTTCAGACAAAGGGACACACCTTTATAAACCAAAACCATCAGCTATACCTGCATGACGCTGCAGATTTCTTCTGTTCTATCTTCCATTTCCTCTGTGTTCCTTAAGAACTCTACAGCAGACCCTGGGTCAGGTTTTATTAAGGTCATTATCTCTTTTAATCTTCTCAACATTTTTCATAAACACAGACTTTGAGAGACTAGGGGACTTCCCCCAGAGCACATAATCTAGTAGGTGGCAGAGCTAGGACAAGAACACAGTGACATTAAAGCCCATCCTCTTAATCTTAAGTTGTGCCACTTCCACTCAATAAGTGAGGATAGCAACTGTAATCCTCCTTGATGAACTAACCCTCAGTTGCTATGTCTTCAGGGTGCTACTGTGACCTGGAAGAGCCAAGTTGCTGCAGAGGGTCCTGGCCGCCCTTCCCAGCACACAGGTCCTCTCATTTCACTTCATGAGTAGATCGTATGTCTTTTTAAAGAAACTTTCATTATTATTCCCCAGCTCCTTGAGGCAATGAAGTTGTTTTTTTTGGTTTGTTTGTTTGTTTTTGCGGTTCGCGGGCCTCTAACTGTTGTGGCCTCTCCTGTTGCGGAGCACAGGCTCCGGACGCGCAGGCTCAGCGGCCATGGCTCATGCGCCCAGCCGCTCCGCGGCATGTGGGATCTTCCCGGACCGGGGCACGAACCCGTGGCCCCTGCATGGCAGGCGGACTCTCAAATACTGTGCCACCAGGGAAGCCCGAAGCAATGAAGTTTGATGGAGATTTGGCAGAATTTTCTTTTCCTTTTTAGTCTCAGTCCACCTTAGTAGCTGTGAGATCTTAAGCAAGACATAATTGTTCTCAGTTCCGAATCTCTAAAATGGAGTAATCATCTCCCACACTTCCTGATAGAATCACACAGTGATAGTGTATATGAATGTATTTCACAAATAGGAAAAAATTCTGTGACATACCAGTCCAGGCTTAAGTTCCAAAAATTAGGTTAGTTACCACACACCCAATGGCAAAAAAAAGTGAAACTGCATTGATTATTTTTTCCCTTTGCTAATATTGTAGCTAAGATTCTAAAATGCATTGGTGTTTAAACTGTTGATTTAACAAAAGAGGCTTTTGGTTGAAACCAAGATAGTGGTCAGACAGGTTTTAGCCATTGTGGTTTGTTGTGTGGTTCTGGAGCGTAGGCAGGTTAAACACTGATGAGGTCAAATGGAGATGCACAGCGTTGAACCCTGGGGCCCCAAGAGCTGACATCTAGAAGAAGAAATAGTTTGATTCTGCAGTGTTCTGAAGAGAGCAGGTGACTTAGCAATTCTGCCTTCATTTCTTCTTTGGTGTGGACTCAGCACTAAAACGGAGAAAAGCTCTACTTTCTTTAATCTATGTCTCCACCAGAGTAAGGAGACCAACCCAGACATGGCAGACACAGGGAAGTGCTAACTTCAAGACTGAGTAAGCAGTGCCAAGTTAGGACAACCCACTCAGAAGGCCCAAATTACTCCAAGGAGTTTTAGAATGAAATATGTTTCTTTAAGTCATGATTAAAGAAGAAAAAAAAGACATTCCTAGTCACTGAAAAATTCCCTCTGGGTGATAATTAGCATTTTCTTTACAGTTACAAAGCTCTTTCAAATATCTTCTTATGTGAGAGAGGATATTTCTTTTGTATAGATGAACAAAACTAAATTTCAGAGAGACTAAGTTACTTAGGTAACTTAGGTAGTAAATGGCAGAGGCCAAACTTGAACCCAAACCTTCTTTTACAGAGCATCATAAGTGTTTATCCACACTCCAGTCTTTTTAAAATTCATCAGCAAGATGCTGGGGTCATTTAAAGCCATGGCTTTGCATTCAGTGAAACCACTAACAAACACGAGGCAACATGGTTAATTTTCAGAAGCCGTTCATTCCAGATTTTTCAGGATAAACCCAATCTGAAAGTTTATTTCCCGTTTTCCTCCAACAATTATTGAACCTTCATAACACACTTCCAAAAATCTGTTCGCTGTTACTGCTTTGTAAAAAAATTCTGTATGACTCTAACATTGTCTTTTTTTTAAATTAATTTTTATTGGAGTATAGTTGATTTACAATGTTGCGTTAGTTTCAGGTGTATAGCAAAGTGAATCAGTTATTCATATGCTGTTAAAAAATACAATGAACACTGAAATGTTTGCTTTTTTCTTTACTAATTTTGTTTAATAAGCATACATATGTATGTATTAATTTTGTATTACATACAAACACATAGAAAAAATAATACTGATGGCCTCCTAGTGAAAAATAACAACACTTTTCAGACAAACATCTCTTCAGTCCCACTTCCTCGTGTAAACTCTTTTTAATATCTCTAATTTGTTTTACTCTTATGATTTTTTATTATGATTTTTAAGAATATTCTGATGTATTCCTTATATGGGACACCTACACCTGGTAGTACATATGTTCTTGTTTTATTGAAATATACTTGATTTACAATGTTATATTAGTTTCCAGTGTACAACTTAGTGATTCAATATTTTTATAGTGTGACCATCTCACACTTTCATTCCTTTAACTTCAGTCCCTCCTGTATCCTCAAATGATGGCACAAATGTCAGCTTTCTGGCCATAGAGAGGATTCTGTTGGTACCTGCTGACTTCCTCCTTTTTGGAGTTGCCATAGCCACACAACTGCGCGGTCCCAGCAACCGCTGTCTTAAAGTCACAGAAATATTCTTCTCTGGATTGGTAAACACCAAGGGTTGTCAACAACAGAGCTATTGACATTGGGACTGGATAATTCTTTATTGAGGGGGCAGCTGTGCTGTGCAGCCTGGAGAAAGAAGGAAATCCTGTCATTTGTGACAACATGGACTTACGCCCAGTGTGCATTATGCTAAGTGAAATAAATCAGACAGAGAAAAAAACAAATATTGTATGGTCTCACTTATATGTGGACTCTAAAAAAGCCAAACTCCTAGAAACAGAGAGAAGAATGGTGGTTACCAGGAGCTGGAGAACTGGGGAGATATTGGTTAAAGGGCACAAATTTCCAGTTATAAGATAAGAATAAGTCCTGGAGATCTAATGCACTATAATGATTATAGTCAACAATAGTGTATTATATATCTCAGAGTTGCTAAGAGACTAGATCTCAAACGTTCTCACCACAAAAAAGAAATAATAATTATGTGATGTGATAGGGGCATTAACTAACACGACAGTGGTAATCTTATTGCAATATACATGTGTATCAAATGAACACGTTGTAAAAAAAGAAAGAAAATTTTAAAAATACAACAAAAAAGCAAATTGACATGTTGCACATCTTTAACATAATGTTATATGTCAATTATATCTTAATTTTTTTAAAGGAAAGAAAAGGAAAAAATAAGAAAAATTTCCATACCCTGAAAAAACAATTTTTTTTTAAAGAAATATACCTAAGCCTAGCTTTACTGCCCCTAATTCCCAGTGATACTCAAGTTAGGTCCTAATTCTCAGAATTAATAAATAACTTAATAATAATTAATAATAATAATTAATTAAAATTTCAGGTTCTAATTACAAATATGCTTAATTTTTTAAAGAAAAAATTTAAGAACTTGAATTTGGTCCTACTATATTAGTTCAATTTATTAATGCTTGAAATTGAAACTAATACAATTTATCTATCCTTAGATAATCTCTAGTTTACTTGTTTTTTAATTCATAGTTATTCCTGAGCATTAACTAATATGGATGAATTTTGACTCTAAAACTTAAAATGTTTGCTCTGAATATGTTATCAACAAAATGAGTCCATTAAATAAACCTGTTCCTTTGATTCAAAAGGGCAGTGGTCTACTCAAGGACGGGTTTGTTATTTTCTATATAGAGTAGACACACATGTAATATTGGCTAAAATGCAGGCTTATCACAACAAAGATAAGAAGGACCAGAATCTGGTCTTCCTTGGTTGTTTTTTAGGATGCTTTCCATGGAAAAAGCACATACTTCCCCAGTGAGAATGAAGATACTGGTCCCAATCTAGTCTCTTGGAGGTTTCCATTGTCCAAACAAAGCAAGGTTCTGTCAACTCCTTTCAGCCACACACTGGGCCCAAGTCCAACTGATGACACCTACCCTGCCCATTTGGCTACTCGCAACAGGCCTTTATGCCTACATTTCTGAGTTTGGGTTGAAAGAGAAGCTGTAGTGAGGCAAAGGGCTTTAGTCAAATACATAGCAAAATAATTTATAGAGGTATCAAACTCTATCTTATTCTTTCTATTGTGTAAGACTCAGGACAGAGCGAGAAATTTTTTCCCTCTTCCTTAACTTTTTATCCAAGCAGTTTCATCTTGGAAGCTTCTGTCATTGGGAAGAAATGAGGTCTTTTTAAAAATGAATTATAGTTGACTTACAATATTGTATTAGATGCAGGTGTACAGCACAGTGAAACACAGAGAAGGAAACTGTCAATGAAACCAAAAGGCAACCTACTGAATGGGAGAATATATTTGCAAGAAGAGTTTGTCTTAACTGCGTGTCCTGAAAGCAAACCTCTAAACCAGGGCAAGAGGAGGTTGATGGGCTGAGACAGATTGAGAAGGGGCTGGTATTCAAGAGTAGAAGAAGCCCACGGTCTCCTGCTGAGTAGGTTCACTGAGCTCTAGTGGAGGCACCCACAAGGTGAAGGCTGGGTAGCAGGCTCGGAGGAGAGCTGGCTCTGAAGGGCTCTTATAGCTCCACTCAACCTGGAGGGGCTGCAGCTGCCCATCCGCAGGACTTGGGCAAGGAGGACTTCAACTATGGTCCGAAATTTCTATTCCTTACTGTCCTTAACCGTGGAAACACCCCCTTCTTGACCCTCAGGAAATGGAAGGAATTCCCCCAATCCTGACTGAGATTGGGGAGATAAAGCTCACAACAGATTTGATTTGATTTTGAACAAATAAGGAAATGTGACATTTCTTAGACCCAAGAGTTATGCAGCAGATCCACTGTCACTACACATGCTCACCTTCACCTGTTCCAGGTGCTCAGAGGTTTCAGCCAGATGCCTCCAGAGGAGACCCTTAAAAAAACATATCTCGGGCTTCCCTGGTGGTGCAGTGGTTGAGAGTCCGCCTGCCGATGCAGGGGACACAGGTTCGTGCCCCGGTCCGGGAAGATCCCACATGCCATGGAGCGGCTGGGCCTGTGAACCATGGCCGCTGAGCCTGCACGTCCGGAGCCTGTGCTCCGCAACGGGAGAGGCCACAACAGTGAGAGGCCCGCATACCGCAAAACAAACAAACAAACAAACAAAAAAACATATCTCTTAGCAAAAGTTACTGCTTAAAATGGGTGGCTGTGTGAGCTTTCATATTAAATGGTATTATACATTTATTATTTGTTTATAGGATAAGTAGAATGGGACTCATGATATTTCAACTTTGCAAATCCCACTTCACATTAGATAGACACTGGGTCCTAAGAGAGTTGAGAGCTGTTTAGCTATAAGAACCAAAGTGGAGGGCTGCTTTGGAATATTCCATACATCCCACAGGAAGACATGATTTTATATAAGTCTCAAGGGGAGAATCAGCTCTGACATTATCAGTGGTATAGGGCAGGGCTGATGAACAAGCCCACTGACACGTCTGGAGACCCAATGCAAACAGCAGGTAAGAGGCCTGATTTAAGCTTGAACCTGTAGACAGTAGGAGGGAGAAATGATTCAAGTGTGGTCTTTAAGGAGACATTTTCCCTTTAGAATTGGCTTCTGCAATATACTGAATTTCTGAATGTTAATTTGAAACATCATAGTATGTGCATAGATTTTCCAAGTGCCTGAGATAATTCAATTCTACAAACACCTATTAGATATCTACTGTGTACAATGTGCTGTGCTAGGGCACCTGGGAGATGCATAAAGGTGAAGAGGATAGTCCCATGTCTTCTTCAGGAGCTCACGAGTTAGTGGCAGAGATGGACACAAACATAAATCAGTCTAATACAAGAAACAATATATCATATATTAAAAGAAAGTAATGCTACTAGCTTACATTTATTGAGAGCTTTCTATGAACCCAGCACTAATCTACTACAACATTTTAAGGTATATACTATTATCATACCCACTTTACAGGTGAAGGAACCAAAGTCCAGAGAGGTTAAGAAACTTGCCCAAGATCATATGACCAAGAAGAGTAGATCCAGAATTTGAATCCAGAGATACTGACCCCAGAACTCAAGCTCCTAAACTCTAGGGTGAAATACAAATACTGTGTGATAGTAGAAGGGGGAGAAAGAGGTTAAGTTGTTCATAAAGGGGAGAAGAGATCAGGAACCAATAAAGACTTACAGAGGCTTTCACTTATTAGGAGAATAGGGAAAATAGCCAAACTATGTATTAATTCACTTTCAAAAGCAAACAAATTCCCTTCACTTATTTATGCTCTAAATATGTCAAAAAGTTAGTTTTCATAGAAGAGAAAAAAATTGTTCTTTAATTATTATTATGGGAAACATAATTTTTTTCTATGTATTTTTCTCATATATATTTTTCTTTGCAGTAAAAATGTAGTTTTGACTATTTTTTAGAACACATAATATGAGTTCATTAACCAACCTTTATGCTTATAACTCATGTGATGTCTACGTAGAGTAATAGGAATATCTTGCATTCATTTTACTCTTTTCTCTCAAATGATTCTAAGCCCTTCCTGTAGCCATGATCCTTTCCATTTTCAAATCCTCATCATTAATTTACTGTACCATGTATATTACAGGGGGAACTAAAGAAAAAAGAGTTTGTGGCATTTCGGGGGTTAGAGATTACAATCTAATGTAGATTGGACTAGAAGGTGTAACTTCACTTCCACCCAAGGCTCAAGCTCCCAAACCACACCAAGTAGCAAAGTAAATGAGGTTGGCTTGGGCTCATGGAATAAACTAGGAACTATGAAAACAAGTCAACAAAACATCAGTGTACTGGCCCCAAATCTTCCCTAAGAAATATGTCAGGCAAAGATTATTCATATCCAAAATGGCCACTTTGTAGTTTTTCCACACTGTAAAATGTATATTTCTTCATCTTCATCATGATTGTATGTACATCATACTGTCACGTAGACAATGATCGAGAGACTTGGCTAGAATGTGAGCAAACAAGGAAAGGGAGTGAAGGAATGAAGACCTTCAGTAACAGAGTCTGGGAATTCAACATCAAAGTGCCTGTCTTAGTTGGATCAGCTCTCAATCTAGAGCTTCAGAAGCTGGGCATGTCCAGGCTCACCCGAGAAAGCCGTGTTTGTGTGGGCCCCGCCCTTTTCTTCTTCCAGGCCTGGCGTGTTTATGATTGAACTCACTCCACAATTGTCTTCCCTGTGGGCTGAGTCTTCAGTCATAGTAATAATTCCAAGGTCAAGCTACAGAGTCCTTAGCTATTGATTTTGCCGTCTTAAACATTTCAGTAATTTTCCTAGGGCCTGGCAGATGAGCGGTTGTTTTCCTGATTGAGGTCGGTGAACGAACTACCTGATAAGCAGCCAACCCCATGTCTGAGATAAGGGTGACTGTTTAGCAGAGGAGCACATCAGCTTCTGGGGCAGAGGATCCTGAGGTCCTGCAGACTTTCTGGCACCAGAGAACCTCAGCGGTCAAGGGTCCAGCACCCAGAGAAAGCACTCACGCTGTTAAGGGACCCTTGGGGCTGGGCTCTGTGCTGCTATGTACTTTGGGGTTCACACAACTGAGAATTAGAGAAGTTTGGTGGCTGATTCGACAGTAAGCGGTTAGCTGTGACTTCAAGGTCACCGCACAAGTGATGGCACCACAAGGCAGGGGACCTGAGGCACACAGATGGTTAGCGGTCATCAACGATAGTGTGGCAGCCGAGGGCCACTCTTCTCCACCTCTGAGAAGGGGGTCTAGAGCCTCAAGAAGACTCAGTCAGCTGAACACTCACTGAAGAGCAAAAGATACTTGTCTACACACACACACGCACCCTCACTCAGGAGTCAGGAAAAAAAGGTCTCTGCCAACACGATTCAGGGCCTTGAGATGGGGAGACTATCCTGGGTTATCGGAGCGGGTGCTAAATGCCATCGCAAGTGTTTTTGTAAGAGAAGAGGCAGAGGGAGAGTTCCACACACACAAAGAGGTGGTGTGAAGACAGAGGCAGAGTACAGTGATGTGGCACCATGCCAAGGAATGCCAGCAGAAGCCGCCAGAAGCTGGGAGAGGCAAGGAGCAGGTTACTCCTGGAGCCTCCAGAGGGAGCATACACCTGCTAACATTTTAATTTTGACCTCTCCACTGTCAACCTCATTTTGCTACTTAGTTCTCAAATGTGTAAACCGTTTCTCTCTCTCCTGAGCCTTCCTGTGTGTTTTCTTTTCTCAGATCCCAAAGGAATCGCTTTCAAATATGATTATAAAATCGAGGATCGTAAAGTCTTAGCCCACCCCCGCCCCCAGTATTCGCCCCTTTAACCTTACTACAACCTGTCTCTCATCAAACTAGCTGTCCTGAGACTGGCTCACTTCCAGCACAGATTTCTGCGGATGCTTCTCGTCTCTGTCTGTGTTGCTCTTTACACGCCCATCTGTTAGCCATGAGTCCATTGAACATATTTTGAACTATTTGATTTCCACCTTGGTCCACATCTCAGGATAATGAGTCCTACAAGACTTTTACTTACTATGTAGAGGAGTTAAAAGGCTCATAGAGTCACCCCTTGGTTTTGTCAATGAGAAAACAAGGAGGTTACATCATTGGCCCAGAATGTTAAATGCCAGGTCACTCCAATGACCTTCCCCCTGCGTAAGGAGAATGGGACCGATCAACAAGTCCCTAAGAAGATATCTAATTAAGGGGAAAAGTGTCCATTTTCTTTTTTTCAGGCAGCTCCAAGCCTTATGAGGATTCTCTTGACAGCTCCATCTCTTTGGGTTCTGAGAAGCAAAACATCCCACCTTCTCTGAAAACTGCACTATCTAAGACAGACTGCCTTCTCCCCTCTCCCAGTCATCAAACCTTAACAAGAAAGCCAGCTCCAACTGGAGTCTCCCTTTTTAGCCTTTCGGGAGGCAGCTGGCTTTAACACAGGTGCCTCCTTGAATTTGGAATTGGAACCATAGAATGACTTTTGTTCATAACTTTGAGTTTCTGAAATTTTAAACAACACGGAAAATTCCAGACAACATTCTATTTAGACATATATCATAAAATGCCAAAGGCATTTCAAAAATTGTTCTTTTTATAATAAAATCATCTTAATTTAAGCAGCAGTGTGTCATACCTGAGAGTTCCAGGAAGTCACATAGCAGTCACCTGAGGCAGGACCCTGGGACTTTCACGCGCACATTGTACAGAGGCAGCTCTCCTCGCCGGCCCCCCCCAGGGTCAGAGGATTACCAGGCTCTGTGAGAGGATTACTGCTCTACTTATGCGGCTTGTCTCACCATTCCAGCATATGTTCAACACTGATTTCATAGTGACCATTCATACTTTACAGACTCCATCCAGGAATATGAGAGAGAAAGAAGTTTTCATGAAAAGCAAGATATTATGATTCACAAACTGTCTGAATCAAACATGCAAGAAAATGTGCCAAAAAAAAAAAAAAGAACCTTGGCAAACTTTGATTTCTAAAACAATCAAGTAATAACATTTGCATAATGATTTTTAGAGCATCGTAATATGGGTGCCTAAAGAATTAAAACTGAGTAGATACACAGTCCGTTACTAAAGATTTTATTCTTTTTGCAGTCAACGAAATAAAAATTATTTCCTTTAATTTTCTTTTCTTCTGAGTTTGATCATTTCTTTTGGCTACCATATGATTTGATCTGAGACCTTTTTTTGTAACTATCTAGTTAAATCAAAAACGTACAGGCTGTAGCATCAGCTCTAATTGTTCCATTAACTTATCATTTTAAAGGGCTTCACGGTCAGATGTGCTTAGCAAAGGCTGACTTGTGGGAAGTAATACACTCCCTCTAGTGGGTAAAGGAGAGAAGAAAGTATTTGATTTCTTGATTTGAGGATTAGTTAGGATTTCAATTTCTGACCTCTAACTCTGCTTTTCGGCTTAGTTTCTCCCTGAGAAGCTACACTTTGTTACATTCAATTTACCAAGGCTCCATCCTTTTTGTAGTTTAATTTTATCTCCACTGTTGTCATTTTTTCCCATTACGATTCTCTTCATCATTAAAGTCATTCAGCCAACAAATATTTATTAAATGCCTACCATGTGTCAAGCACAGCTCTAGGTACTGGGGATACAACAGTAAATGAACAAAATGATTCAAAATTCTGTCACTGAGGAGGTTAAAATAATATAAGGTAGTGTTCATTGTGTGTGTGCTTCCTACATGCCAGACTTATGTACTTAGCGTTTTGCAAATATCATTTAACTGAATCCTCCCCAAAACCCTATGAGGAAACTGAGAAGCTAAGAAATTTGCCAGCATCACTCAGAGAGCTAGAGTTACAACAGTACCTCAGAGCTTCCCTGACCAGATCACCTGGGAACTCTGAATCTAGTGGCTGTTTTGATTTTCATCATGACATTTAAAAAAATTGCCTGTCTTCTCTAACTAACATGTATGTTCCCTGAGCAGGCACTGTGCCTGATTGTTTATCCACATAACCCAGCACCTACAGCCTGCCACAGTTGGTCCTCCAGAATAACTTGGTTTAATGGTCTGGTGATAATGAAATCAGCGAGGAAAAATTAAACTCGGGAACTAATCAACTCCAAAATCCTTCTCCCCAACCCCTTACTGGTTGGCTCAGTTGAATTATTTTAGAGTTATACATCCTTTCCATTTTCTTAAAGAGTAGGTAAAGAAAACCAAATCTAAAATGAACAAGATCTGATTCTTTAGAAGAGTTAAAATCTTGAAACAGATTCTTACTCGCTGCCTCTCCTGAATTTTACAACTAGAGGAAACAGGAAGAAGCCAAAGCAACATTCACTCTGGGCTAAATGGATTTCCTTAAAGAGCCATTCATGCTTTGCGGGTAGAGAGCAGAGGATGGACAGAGGTGAGCTGCCCTTTCTCACGTGCTCCTGTGAGTGGGACCTCATGCCTATATAAAGGGGTCGATTTCCACGATGTTATTTTGTTATCTTATGGTAGTTACATCCTCAATCATTATATGCCCTATAGCAGTATTTGCCTCTCACCAAGTGACTAAAGAACATGAGAGCTATCATTCAAATCTATTAACCTTTGTGTGTGTGAAAGTCATTAGCAGCATTCTGGCCTAAGCTGTCCATGGCAGAACAGTAAATACTGAAAGAATACTCTTGCCATTTGAAGTGCTTCTGGCTTGAATAAATGTTCACTTGTGTTGTAGCACTGCCCAGGTAATTACTCGGTAAAGAAGCAGGATGCAGGGCTGGGGCAAGCAGGAAAAATGACTACGTGCAGGAACAGCTTGTAGGGTAGATCTGTCTCAGCCTCCCCTTTAAATTTGTATTTTACAGAGGAATTGCCTGTGTCCGCTCCTATTACACAAGTCATAGTAAAACAAACTGAAAGGAGGAGGCTGAAAAGAGGCGACTTCAGGCTGACAGTTATTCAAACAACAACAACAAAAACCAACCCAGGGGAATCCTGAATATCACAGATCAAGAGGCCTAGGCTGTCATCCAATCTTTTCTAAAGTCATGGGGGTGGGCTCTTTCCTCCTTGTTAAGTCTTTTGTGTGTGTGGAGTTCTGTATGTAGCCAAGCAGGACCCTATGGGGCCTTCCCAGGACAGACCCATCCCTCATATCTTCTATTTTAGCTCCTCTGAAGTTCCTAGATAATAGCATCTGATGCGTATTTCCTGAGTTTTATAGATGCTAAAAACCCCACCAAAGGGAAGAAATTAACTACTTGATGATCATGAGCATGTAGCCCCCAGACCTTCTGCCACCTAAGGATTGATCACCATCAACCAATCAGAGAATTGTGCAGGAGCTGATTGGGATGCCCCTCCCAAACCTTGCCTTTAAAAGTACTTTGCTAAAACCCTTGCAGAGGGACTTCCCTTGTGGTCCAGTGGCTAAGACTCCACGCTCTTAATGCGGGGGGCCCGGTTTGATCCCTGGTCAGGGAACGAGATCCCACCTTCCACAACTAAGAGTTCCTATGCCACAACTAAGAGTTCCCATGCTGCAACTAAAAGACCTCACATGTGGCAGCAAAGAACCTGAAAGTGTCAATGAAGATCCTGACACAGACAAATAAATTAAAAAAAATAAATAAAACCCTTGGGGAGTTTTTTTTGTATGTTTTTTGTTTTTAAAGCACAAATTACCCATTCTCCTTGCTCAGCCCTGCAATAAATCTTTCTCTGTTCCAAACTCCAACAATGTTTAGGTTTGTTTGGCCTCACTGTGCATCAGGCACATGGACCTGCATTCAGTAACATGTAAAGGTAAGTTTGCTTGTTGATTCTATACAGCTCTTCTTTCACTGCACCTAGATTTTTTTTCTCCAATTTTTTTCTCACAATAGTCAGATTGTGTTTATAGTTGATAACCACTATCTTATTTTGAGAGGTCAAGATACTAGTTTCTGATGGGATTAAATTGCTCTTTATCACTGTTTTTATTTTACATGTATCAACTTTCCTGATAAATCTATCTCCAAATGAATGGACCCACACTCTTTGAAGATCCTCTGATGAGGATCTTTATCTCCCATCTCTTCCTTACGCCTTTCTGTAATCGCCTATTCTCCTATGGTGTCAACCTCTCTGCCAAAATCTCTCATGTTTTACTAATCCTCTTTCCAAACTCTGGGTAGCTATGCCAATTGCCCTCTAAGCATCTCTACCTGGATTTCCTACTTTTGCTTGAAGCTCAACATGTCCCAAACTGAACTTCTCCCCAAATCTGCTCCTAATCTTTCTAATCATTGCCAAAGTCCTGAGGATGGTATCTCTACAATGGGTTTTGGATTTGTTCCCCTCCTGTGTTGCCCACAGCCAAGTCACCCTCATTCTTTCTTGGACTTCTCTAAAACTCTTTTAACTGTCCTTCATGCTTTCTAAATACCACTCCTGTCTGCAATCTGCTATTCATTTTCTTATGTGCAACTGTTGTCAATCTCTCTGCTGCCCAACAACCTTGAGAGTCCATTAGCAAATTTAAGAGAAATTCCTCATCCTGGCCAGGCATCCAGGGCCCTCCACAATGTTGTCCTCCTGATGGGCCCTTGGACTTACCTAAGATGCTCACTAAATGGGAGTTCTCACCCTTCTCTAAACTAACCAGGTTTTTCCTGTCTCCAGGTGTTTTCTCAGGCTGATTGGTATGATTCTTCTTGGTATGCCAGTCTCAACTCCATCTTTCTCAATTCCATCCATTCCTTAAGGGCTTTAACTCTATTCAAAAGTCAATTTTCCAATTCCTCCTAACAGAATTCTTTCCTCCAAATCTTTTTTTTTTAATATATATATAAATTTATTTATTTATTTTTGGCTGTGTTGGGTCTTCGTTTCTGTGCGAGGGGCTTTCTCTAGTTGTGGCAAGTCGGGGCCACTCTTCATCACGGTGCACAGGCCTCTCACTGTCGCAACCTCTCTTGTTGCGGAGCACAGGCTCCAGACGCGCAGGCTCAGTAGTTGTGGCTCATGGGCGCAGTTGCTCCGCGGCATGTGGGATCTTCCCAGACCAGGGCTCGAACCTGTGTCCCCTACATTGGCAGGCAGATTCTCAACCACTGCGCCACCAGAGAAGCCCTCTCCAAATCTTTATAGCACGTTGTTGGTCTTTCTTCCATCACACTTTATTTTCTTCTTCTTGGTATTATAGTTATTGATTTACATTATCTTATGAAACACACACACACACACACACTGCACTCTGTGCTGCAGGTGGCACCATAGTTGGGAAAAAACAGCAGCTTTGCATCCCAGCTCCAACACCTCTCTAAATAGCCTTGGGCAAGTTCCTTATCCATTCCTCATCCTTATTCTTATCCTTATATTATTTGTAAGAAGTGAGTTATGCTCAACTTTTTCAAATTCAGTTAAATTATGTATATTAACTATCAGGTGCTCACTAAATGTTGGCTCTTGTTATCAACTCTAATGATCAGTTTTCCCATCTCCAGATCCCTGTAATGCCTACCCCATACCTTTCACAAACTAGGTGCTCAGAATATTGGTTGAGTTGAAGTAGGACCTTGCCTTTAGGTGGATCCCTGTGCTTGACACTTACCTCAAAATTTAGTAGCAGCTTGACAAGTATTGTGTTGACCTACAGAGCCCTGAAGAATATTTCCCAACTAGATTTATCAAACTCTAGGGTTTTCAGCTGAGCCAACATGACTCAATTATTATAAAGCTGATCTTGGTATGGTGAAGCCTAGCTGTCACTTATGTTTCAGAACGGATGGAACCGTGTGATAAGTAGATATGCAAAAAGTGAAAACCCAGCAAATACAGTGAAGCCTGAGAGCCCTCAGTTTGGTTTCTAAGACAGAGAGCTGGTGTCAGGCCACATCACCCCAATGGCTCCCTGATGTCATTTAGCTGATATGTCTCAAACTGTGGTCTCACTAGAGCTTGGAGCTTCCTCCTGGGAATGACTGAGGAGAGTAAAACAAGAGAGGAATGTCTGGTTCTCTCAGCTGCAGACACATGACCAGTCATCCAGATAAATAAAGCAGACAGTTACCCATGTGGTATAATTGCCAGGCTTAATCCCATCTGTAGTGATTCTCAAAGGCTTGGTGGTTGTAGTAAAGATAGAAAGGCAGAGAGTGTATTTTCCCTTAGTGAAATACAGCAAAACAATCTGTGGGTCCCCTTTACTAATTGTAAGAATCACTCTCTAAAGCTCCTATAACTTAATGCCTTCATGGGAATTAGCTAGCAAGTAATGGAAGACAAGACAGGGATTAAGATGGAAGTGTTTGGGGCCAAGCGAAAAAGGGCACAATGGAGGGAAAGGGTCAGTCCCAGAAAAACATCCATGTCATTGTTTCAGATGTAAGTTTTCTAGCTGGTACATGTACCATGAGTTTAATGAAGAGCAACCAGGAAATATAGTTGCTTTTTGACAGAAAAATTGAAAAATCATTTACTGATTTTTAAACAGATGTACAATAGTTCTGTAATGCTCACGCATGACCCCCTCTCCCATTTCTCTCAGCATGAGTGAGCATACGTGCAAGCACACACACACACACACACACACACACACACACACACACGTGCACACAGCTTTCTCCAGATCAGCCAAGGGTGCTTAATCTGTGTACCAACTGCAATATTTTTCTTGACAGAAGCTGAGTGTAATAATTATTTACATATTTGTGTGGCTATCTACATATCTGTTTCTTGTCATATTCCAAAAAGGATTTAAGATGGCATATGTGAATATGTAATATGACAAGAATTTAAATTAGAAGTGAGGTGAAAGAAGAAATTAAAAACAAACCAAAGATGAGAACACAGGGAGACAGGAAAAGAATTAAAAAGCATAATACAATAATCTACACACCTGCTACCAGTGCACCATAAATGTGTCTTTCAGCTTGCCAGTGGCCAAATTTGAAGAGAAATCTAGTCAATTATATAAATCTTGTCTATAAGAGGGATTCCCACACTTTTCTGAGTACCTGAGTTACCTGAAGAGTTTATAAAACTAGAATCAGTAAGGCCCCACCAACAGAATTTCAAATTCTGCTGATCTGAGGTAAGATCATGGAATTCATAATCTTAGCACATTCCTACTTATCTCTCAGATAAAAGCAATCCAAGTTCTCAGGAGAACAATCTTTTATATGTATATATATATAAAGATCATACAGAAATTTCTTCCAGGGAATGACAAGGAGAACCTTGAGAAATACAATGAACATTCTTACAGGGATTTAAGATGAGTTTTAGAAGCCCACAGACTGTTGTTTATAATAACCTTCAAAATAAATTTCATATAGTTATGTGAAAGTAATTACACTGAGATTTGGTAAAGAGAGGGCAAAAAAAAAAACCCAACATTCTGCAGGAACTTTATTTTTGCCAGTTTTGCTTAACCCAGGATAGGAACTAAAAAGGATTTTATATCTACTCAATACTATTATCTTTATATGAAGTCAAACATCAAGACTCCCTTAGTAAATATGTCAGCAAAGCATACAAGTCTCAGGGCTATGTCAGCACTGAGGTTTACCTACATTTTTTTTCTTTTTTCACAATGAAGGAAATTTACTTTATTAAAAAATCAGCTGCATCAAATGCTGTGCTAGGCCTTCAACATCCATTATCTCATTTAACTTCATAATAACCCCATTAACTAAGTATTATTATTATTCCATTTAATTTTTTTTTTTTTTTTTGCGGTACGCGGGCCTCTCACTGTTGTGGTCTCTCCCGTTGTGGAGCACAGGCTCCGGACACGCAGGCTCAGCGGCCACGGCTCACGGGCCCAGCCGCTCCGCGGCATGTGGGATCTTCCCGGACCGGGGCACGAACCCGTGTCCCCTGCATCGGCAGGCGGACTCGCAACCACTGCGCCACCAGGGAAGCCCCTAAAAATTTTTAAAAATTATTTTTATACAATTTTTAAAGGTTACTCTCCATTTATAGTTATTACAAAATATTGGCTATATTTCCCGTGTTGCACAATACATCCTTGAGCCTATCTTACACCCAATAATTTGCGCCTCCCACTCCCCCCCGTATATTGCCCCCCCCCCCACTGGTGTAAACTAGTTTGTTCTCTGTATCTGTGAGTCTGCTTCTTTTTTGTTATCTTCACTAGTTTGTTGTATTTTTAGATTCCACATATAAGTGATATCAGACAGCATTTGTCTTTCTCTGTCTGACTTATTTCACTTAGCATAATGCCCTCCAAGTCCATCCATGTTGCTGTAAATGGCAAAAGTTTATTCTTTTTTATGGCTGAATAGTATTCCATTGTATATATATACCACTTCTTCTCTATCCATTCATCTGTTGATGGACACTTCCCTATCTTGGCATTTGTAAATAATGCTTCTGTGAACGGGGTGGGGGATGCCTGTATCTTTTCAAATTAGTCTTTGGGGTTTTTTTTTGGATATATACCCAGGAGTAGAATTGCTGGATCAAATGGCAGTTCTATTTTTAGTTTTTTGAGAAACCTCAATACTGTTTTCCACTGTGGCTGCATCAATTTGCATTCCCACCAGCAGTTTAGGAATGTTCCCTTTTCTCCACATCCTCCCTAACATTTGTGTTCTTTTTGATGATAGCCATTCTGACAGGTGTGAGGTGGTATCTCGTTGTTTTGATTTGCATTTCCCTGATGCTTAGTGACGTTGATAATCTTTTCATGCTCATGTTGGCCATCTACATTTCCTCTTTGGAAACATGTCTATTCAGTCCTTCTACCCATTTTTTAATCAGGTTGTTTCATTTTTTGATGTTTAGTTGTACGAACTGTTTATGTATGTTGGATATTAATCCCTTATCGATCGTATCATTTGCAGATATCTTCTCCCATTCAGTAGGTTGTCTTTTCATTTTGTCCATGGTTTCTTTTGCTGTGCAAAAGCTTTTAAGTTTAATTAGGTCCCATTTGTTTATTTTTGCTTTTATTTTCTTTACTTGAGAAGACAGATCCAAAAAAATATTGCTTCGATTTATGTCAAAGAGAGTTCTGCTTACCTTTTCCTCTAGAAGTTTTATAGTACCCGGTCTTACATTTAGGTCTTTAATCCATTTTGAGATCATTTTTGTGTATGGTGTTAGAGAATGTTCTAATCTCATTCTTTTACATGTAGCTGTTCAGTTTTCCCAGCACCACTTATTGAAAAGACCGTCTATTCTCCACTGTATATTCTTGCCTCCTTTGGTTTGGAAGAAATGTTATCTAGTTATCTTCAGAATTTATTCTTGAGAAATTACATTATTCTCAGGGCTTGAATTCTTATTGGGGGAGGAAGCAGAGGGAGGGGGAAGGAAGGAAGGAAGTGAGCTCCTCCTTATTATGGAAATTTTGTGAAGACCTAAGTCTGTTTTTAGTGGAACCAAATCATCAAAGGTTCTCAATGTGGTGAAATCCTCTATACACATAAACTTTGCATGATCATGTAAAGTTTTTTTCCTTCCAATTTTGTGGCAAAAGAGACATCCATTTTATTTTCCACATCTCACATCCTGTCACCTTGAATCTGAAGTAAATCTATAAGACTCTGGGGGTGCTTTCTAGATGACTTGTTTTGTCTTGTTTTTTAAATAAATCAATAACTAGATGGGATGGTCTTTTGTTTTTCTAGGAAAGGGACAATTTGAGCTGGTTTTAGACAATTTGTTATTTGCAGGTGTGCATAAAAGTTACTGCTCTCAAACCTGGGTACAAAATGGCATAAGGGTGCTATTAGATATTGAGACCTCACTCACTTGTTCAGTAAATACCTGTAGAGGACTTGGTATTTGCCAAGCACTGAGACAGCTGATGAGAATACAAGAGTAACCAAGAATGCCTCCATGGTGTTTGAGGTCTTTACAGACACAAAAGAGGTGATTATAACATGGTGTGCTAAGTACGTAAATGAGGAAATGCAGAACTCTAAAGAGAGGAAACAAAACCATACTTGAGTGGTCAGGGAAGGCTTCTTGGAAGAAGTTACATGTAAGCTAAGACCTAATATGTAAGTAGAAGTTAAACATGTGAAGGTGGGTTGAGATGGGCTTCAAAATGGAAGGTGGAAGAGAATGCTATGAAACAAACAAATCCCAGCTTGTAGTGAACATTCATGAAACAGAAGAAGATACGTTGCTAAAGATGAAAGAAATCTAGTCTGAGCTCTGTATGTTATATGTGGGGCTGGGAGTGAAAAAGTTGAGAAAACAGGAGAGTCAGGCCAGATCTTGAATGGTTTTCTAATCCATACTTAGGAATTTAAACTGTATTCCAAGAAAATGAGGGAGCCATTAGGAAAAGTGGGCATATAACACTGTCTAAGTGACCCCGGCTTTGGAGGGCTGGCTTTCCACAAACTTCCTAGGAAACGTAAGCAGGGCATTAGTAAACGTTTTAATTAATGAGTCAAGTTTTTGACAGGACATTAAAATCTATTGGTAGAAAAGTGTTCGCGAATATTTCATTTTATATACGTTTATAATTAATGAACCCCTTTTTAAAGCTGAAGTTGAAAAAATAACTAAAATTAAGGCCATAGTGTACATCTAGGGTATCTATGGTTCTGCTTAAGGGAGTATGAGTTGATCCACAATACAGAGTAATTCAATTTATGAAAAAAATCCCCCTGGTTTTAATACTATGTTATTAAACTCAAATATTGGCTAATAAGGTTATTTGAAGGAAAAAAATCAAATATTTCAGAGATAAAAAATGCTTAACGTAAGATGATTCCCTATGTATAGTTTGCCATCTAGTGTTAATTTGTGGAAATAAAAAAGGCTGGTACAATAATTTTCAAATCTGGCTCACTCGGTGGCAGAGGGATGACTCAAAGCAACATTTCAAGTTTAAGACATCAAATTATATCATGAAACCTTCTGAGGTTTGTGGAGCTGAGGGAGTGTGTGGGCAGGTGAGTTGGCTACTTCTAAAACATCGGTTACTTCTGGGAAGCAGTACACTGGAGCAAACAGTTCCCAATTTGCGCTACCCTGAGAATCACCTGGGAAATTTTTTAAAAATACAGATGGCCAGGCCACTCTCCAGACCTAGTAAGTCAGATTCACTCCGTGAGACTCATGTCCCTGGTGATTCTAACGTATAGCCAGGGAGAGGACCCCTGGGTGGTGGGTTAAGACTGTGGACTCAGCTGTATCTCTACATGAGTTCCACCACTTAGTTGTATGGCCTTGAGCAGGAAAATTGGTTTAATAACATCTATGTGCCTCAGTAAAATGAGGATAATAACCTCTCCTGGGGTTATTGTGAGAATTAAATATGATCATGAATGAAAAGCCCCTAGCATAATTTATGGTACTTTGGGCTCAACAAATGCTAACTATTAATAACAATATTTATTATCAAGGATATTTTATGAGTTAAGGGAATAAACAACCTAAGGGATATAAATATATAACATGGAATACTAGAAGTTAGAACGTGTGACTATGGCCTATTTCTATTCTTCTTAAACTGGAAGATTTGTGGGATTTAATGCTGATGCCCGGCACAGCCTGAGGGTCAGCCACTCCCTGAGAAGCACGTGACTTCATATTCAGTACTGACCTCAACTTTATAAGTTATTCCGAATCATTCCTAATTTCTGTTCTATTCCTATTCCTAACTGGGTTCAAAATGCCCAATTCCCTAGTAAATTTCACTTGTCCTGCTTGGGTCAGATGTCATCTCATGAATTCATCAGGGGGCAGAACCATATCACCTACAGACATGGTAACAGTAGGGACAGCCCTGAGTGTCGGGGGCAGTTCCCAGTGAAAGGGGAATCATTGTGACTTAGAGGTATCTTTACAATCATAAAAAGTGATCAGTATTACTGTAATAATACTGGGCAGAAAGAATATCATCTGAAAAGTCTCAGAGGAGTCCAGTGAAGAGCAAGTGTTTGTTTGGCTGGAGTATTCAATGGGAATATTGGGGGGTGGGGGGTGAGGAGAGGGGAATATTATGAAAAACTTGGTTTTGACAAATTGGAATGGAAGACTAGTGGAAAGGACACATCAAATATAACAGATTCTTATTTGAGAGGATGGGGTAGGGAGGGAATGTATATAGGACAGTAGCAGAAAATTAATTAGTTTGGTTAGAGACATGTTGGGCTGATAAAAGTAGAGGGCATTCAGAAGGGGCCGTCCAGCAAGGAGACGGAGATGAAGGGTAAGAACTCACAAGGGCAATGCGGGCACTAAGTTAAGATCTGGATTTGGGACTCAACAGAATGGTTGTGATAGCTGAAGTCAGGGACATGAATGAGTTTCCTGAGTGACTCGATAGAAGCGGGGACCAAGAATGGCTCTCTAATAGCACAGTATCTTCACCAGAGGAAGAAGAGTCAGCAAATAAGACTGACAAGAAGTGGACAGAGGAGAATTGACAAATGTAATTTTAAAAACACAGAGAACGGGTGAGATGAAAAACTACAGAGAGGTCAAGTAAATTAATAGCATAAAAGATCTGGCTTCTTTAAATTAGGACATCACTGGCCACTTCAAAAAGGGCAGAACCTTTGGACTGATAGAGGTGGCCAGGTGCTTCACATCCTTATCAATCCTTGGTATCATTCGGGGTTTGTTGGAACTTGATATGTAGGAGTTATTTATATACGCTGGATATACTTTGTCAGGTGTATGTATTACACTCTGTGGGTTGCCCTCTGACGGTCTGGCGTGTTTTGATGGCAGAAGTTCCTAATATTAATGTAGCCCAATTAATCAATTATTTCCTTTATGCATAATGCTTTTTGTGTCGTATTTACCAGTTCTTTGTCTACAAAGGTCAGGAAGATATTCTCCTCTGCTATCTTCCAGAAGCAAAGGGAAGCCCCAGAAGGACTGCCATGCAGCATATCTAGCCAGGAACCAATCAGACTAGAAGAAAAGGAAAAGGGTCCCAAAAGATCTATCTTCAAGAGGAAAAGAAAATAGTACTAATAGAAGAGAATACCTGATTATGGTTGAACAATGGAAAACAAAAAACACTTACAGTCCTGTGGAAAATCTGTCAACTTCAGAAAGAACAAAAAGTTGCACAGGAAAGAAAATGTCATCATAACACACTACTAGTTAGCAGTGAATAAAAGTCCTAAGTTAAACACTGAATATAAATTTAACAACAACAACAAATAATAGATATCACTATACTAGAAGAATAGAAAGGAGGAGCTAAAAGTAATTCATGGAGTTAAGAGTACAAAATCCTCATCTTCCATAATAGCAAGTTAATAGATAATTAATAAAGGCAATAAATAAAGATGTAACAGAATATGTTTATCTTTTTTTTTTTTTTTTTTTTTAAGATGGAGGTAAATACCAAAAGAAACTACTTAAAGAGTTTGGGGAGATCAACTTAGGGGTGAGGTGGAATGGGATAGGAAAATGTTGCTTTTCCTTCTGAGCTCTGTATATTATTTGAAATTTTGAACTATGTGTAGGTATTAATTGGATAACAAAAGAATTAATTTTTCCAAATGAGGCAGGGTAAAGATAGGGGGTTATGAACTTGAAGCAAATAGAAACAATTTGAAATGATTATTTTTTCTTTCTTTAAACATTGTATCTTAGGCTCTAGATTAGATCTTGAAATGAAGGACAACTGAGTCAAAATGATATATATCACAGGCAAACTACTGACCCAGACATTGTAAATCATTTCTAGGAATAGCTAGTAATTCATATTGAATCCAAAGAATACTTCACACATAAGTACATGATAGAATGAGCTCATTTTTTATTTTAAAAAGGAGGGGTGTTCAAGTGTGTATATTTTGTGTGTGTGTGTGTGTGTGTGTGTGTGTGTGTGTGTGTACACTTGGGAAGACTATAAACCCTGACTATAACATATATATACTTTTTAGTTAAAATTTTATTCATGATCATATTCTTAATCACAATATATTTAATTGCAAAACAACCTGTCTTAGAATAATACAGTATGAGATGCATTTGACCAACAGTACAAATACAGTAATTATAATATTCAAATCTTAGGTTCATAGATATTTAATGTATTAGATGTACACGACAATTAAAAAAAAAAAAATCCTGTCTTGAAAACTTTATAGAAGCACTTCTCTTTTCATCAAATATAAGGCTCACATGAGCCTATAACAAAACTTAATACTGTTCATGTGTCAAAGGACAAGGCTAAGCAATAAGTTATTCTTTTAAAAGTATCTATGAACCAGAACAATTTTCTTTTTGAGTTTGAGAAGCCAAAGACTATTAAGGAATATTTTAAGGCTGAATAGAATCAACAAAGGTAAATAAGGAGATTGGGAAGAAAGAAATAGTTCAATATTAACAAAGCAGTATATCTGCCAGGTTCCTGTGCTCAGCCAGATCATCCTGAAAACATGAATTTTGAGTTTAGTAAAGTGTCATACAGTATCTAGTTACATCAGATACCTGATGAAAGTGCTTTTCTGAAACTGTTTCTTCTCCTTTATATATGGACTTTAAAGAAATCCAAACAAATACTGCAATGCAGTGTTTTGAAAAACATATAAACTGCAGAAATGTCCACAATAACAAATGATATCAGGAGGTACAGTAACTGAAATATATCAGGACGTATAGGTACAGTTAATTGAAATGGCATGGTAATGTGAAATGTTAAAAGGAATGGTAATGTGAAATATAAAAAGGATGACTAGATAATTTCTACTTCCAAACTAGATAATTTCTACTTCCATTCTGAAGTAAAATTACAGAATGATGAGCTCATTACTTTATGTAGCAACTAGGAATTGCTACCTTTAAAATATTAATTCTTTCAATGCTTATTTTTGGATTGCCTACTATTTAACAGGTACCATGTTTGGTGCTACACTGATTAATAAAACACGGTTCTCTGCAAAGAAAGAAACCTTGGTCTAGGAAGTACTCATTATATACTTCTTACAAATTTAGTTAAGTATGGCTTTTGGAACTAAAGAAAAAAAATTTTCCAAAAAGTTAACTTTCTAATTAAGAATGCATACGCACATAAATAGTTAAGTCAAGATTTCAGAGGCTCATAAATACTTAGAAACTCTAAATTGCTAATTGACTATTTCAGTTGATGTGATACCTGTCTCATCAACTGCCTGCATATTTTTCCCAAAGTACATTCTTAACACGCAAAAATTTTTAAAACAATGAAACAAACATTTCAGCCATTCTTGCATACCTACTCTTAGTAAAATATAGAACAAGTTGCAATTTTTAATCTGGACATCAACGACAATTTAAACCAATCATATTATTCAAGTGAAACAGATGTCCTGAATTTTGTAACACCATCAGCAAACCTGGAGAGATGCAACTGTGATTGAATGTGTGAAGCTGTTAGAATTAATCTTCATCATCTCTTTGAAGAGGTATTATCTGAATTTCTTTGGCTATCCTTTCTCCTAATGTCTTATTGTTTGAAGCAATTATTCTTCGTGACATCAAATCAAATGGTCCACCTAAAATCAAATATGGAACATGGTTTTATCCTGTACAAAAGTAATTCCTATAAAACTTGTATAGCAATATGTACTATGGTCAATCATAACATTTTAATACTTTCGACTATCTTTAAAAAGATCTATGCTGTCACATAACCATAATGTTTAAGCTTTGATAATACATAAATGAGTTTCTAAGCACCTTCTTTTAGTAAATACCAGTTGTGGAGGGAACTGGTATCTCAATCACACTAGTCTGGAAAATGTCATCTTTTCTCTATTTCACCTTTTGTGTGTTCTATTTCTTCTTTTTATTACTCTTATTACCTCTTTAATGTTTGGGAATCTATGGACAGAAAATCTGACTCCAATGCATGTTCACACCACTCTCCTTCCCATTTCCTTAATACTTTGCTGCCTTTCTCCCAGGCCACTGATGAATTATTTTAACCAGGTTCACTCTTTTAAAAATCTCACCACCAGCGCAGAGGAAATACGTAGCCCCTCTAGGCTCAAGGCAGAAAGTGATGGTGGAGGAAGTCCATGTTCAACCACCACCATGGTCACCATTCAGAGAACTCTTGGTACAATTCTCAGATTCAGTGACCTTCTTGATTTTTTCTATAGCCTCTCAAGAGTTCCTGATACTCATATTTGAAGAGGCTAAGCCATTTATCATTATTAATCCCATGCTACCATTAGCTTCTTATCCTTGCCTCTATCTCGCAATGTTTGTTATTTCAACTGTGTAGAAAATTACTGGCTTTTTTTGCCTTAAGAGCTGAGGTATAACATGTAACAAACATTAAAGGAAAAAAGCCATATATAGAGGAAGATCCAACAGATATGGAAAGAAAAATGCTTTACTGTCCCATAATTTTACCTGCTACATCCAAGAGTACTCCACCAGCTTCAGTCACAATAACACCAGCACCTGCTACATCCCAGCAGTGAATTCCCATTTCATAATATGCATCTGCAACTCCAGCTGCCACAAGGCACATATTAAGAGCTGCTGTTCCAACACCTCGGATCCTAACAAATAACATTTTAAAAATAAGATAGAAAAAGAAATTATTTTAAATAAGGCATTCCTCCTTAACTTCAGTTTCTTTTAAGTGTTGACTGATGCAACAGTCATGATGCACTATATAAATGACAAAACTAATCCTTATGAAGCAATCATTTGTAATATAAACTTTAAAACAAGGATATTTTGGGGAAAAAAACCTGAAGAAAATGCTATAATTGTACTATCATGGTATGCATGTATATTCATTGTGGTCTAAACCCAGGGACAATAGCCCCACAATACAAGTAGTTTATAGAAGGGTGAAAATGTACTCCCGGTCATCCCCAACTGCATGGGCATCAGTACGCGTGACCAAAGAGATAACAGCACTGGTGGGCTCTGCTTAGATCTAGGCCTGCCTGGAAAGATTATTTCAGGTTTGCCTTCTCACAGTAGCTTTTCCTTGGAAATATATCAAGTTAAGGTAAGTACAGACATTACTTTATTAGCCATTATAATAATAACTGATTCAGGAAAGAATCATCAATAAACGCTAGGGCTTTCCTGGTGGCGCAGTGGTTGGGAGTCTGCCTGCCGATGCGGGGGACGAGGGTTCGTGCCCCGGTCTGGGAAGATCCCACATGCTGTGGAGTGGCTGGGCCCGTGAGCCATGGCCGCTGAGCCTGTGCATCCGGCGCCTGTGCTCCGCAACGGTAGAGGCCACAGCAGTGTGAGGCCCGCGTACCGCAAAATAAATAAATAAATAAAAATAAATAAAAAATAAACGCTAAAATCAGTGGATGAATGATATTTACATATCAAAGTATCTCCCTATAAGATACACAATAATTACAATGGGAAAGATAGCAAGATCATTACCAAGTGATCAAAGTTAATATTCAATAATGGGACAAAAAGGTACCATGTGCCTCCTGATATAATGCACTGAGAAGGAAATAACAGTACTTCTGTAGCATTCCTGCCCCAAATGCATAACCCAAATCTAATCATGAGGAAACCCAACAAATTCAAATCAAAAGGCATACTATAAAATAATTACCCTACATTTTTCAAAAATGTCAAGGTCATAAAAGATAGACTAAGCAACTGCTCCAGATTAAAGGAAATTGATGAGAAATGGCACCTAAATGCAGTGTATGATCCTGGATTGGATCTTGGATTAGAATTCTTTCAAAATATGAATTAAGTCACTATATTAGATAATGTATCGAACTTAATTTCCTGATTTTAGCAATTGTGGTTATGTTAAAGAATGTCCCTTTTATCAAAAATATACACACTGAAATGTTTAAGAAAAAGAGGTCATCATGTCTGTAAGTTACTACTTTCAAATGGGTTTTACTCAAGCTTCTTTTTTAGTTGTTTAAACCTCTGAAAATAAAGCAGTCAGGTCTGTTCACTGAGTTCCTTCACTATTTATTTTTAAAGAAATAAGGGGATTCCACATATGAGTGATATCATATGATATGTGGAATCTAATTTTTAAAAATGAAACAAATGAACTTACTTACAAAACAGAAACAGACTTACAGATATAGAAAACAAGCCATGGTTACCAAAGGGGAGACACAGTGGGGAGGGATAAATCAGGAGCTTGGGATGAACATACACACACTGGGATGAACATACACACACTACTATATGTAAGACAGATAACCAACAAGGACCTACTGTACAGCACAGGAAACTCTACTCAATATTCTGGGATAACCTATATGAAAAAAGAATCTAAAAGAGGATGAATATATGTATATGTATATGTATAACTGAATCACTCTGCTGTACACCTGAACTAACAAAACACTGTAAATTAACTATACCCTAATAAAATTAAAATAAAAAAAAGGAATAATGGGAAATTGATGACTAATGTGGTATTTGTTTAGTTTCTTAAAAATAAAAAAAGTACTGCACCTGAGTACATCCTTCATGCCAAAGCAATTTTTCTTTTTAAAAAAGGATCAGAATTACATGATGCCTTGATTTCAAATATATTTTACTGCCTATATTCTTATTATATATCAAATTTAAGAAAGAACTAGCAACCTCAATAAACTTCCATAGGTGTTTGACTGCTTTCCAAATATATAAACCCAAATTAACTTTAGTGGCTTTTTTTAGTTTATAAACAATGGTGTATTTTCCTCCTCTTCTCAAGGGTATGTGATAGTTCACATCTCATGTCATAGAAAGAAAATACCAAGATCGCTCACAAATTACCTCTTGGTATTCTATTCAAATACAGAACCCTAGGCTGGAAGAACAATGCTATATAGGCAGTTCTTTCAGCACAGCATATAGGGTATGCTTCTGTCTACTTTTGATGTGTATCAATGGCTCTCAGTCAAGAGGTCTTTTGATCAGAAAGCATATTCTTTTATGGACAAATATTACTAAATATTATTAATTACCAAATAATTGAGGCTGTGGTCTAGATTTTGCATATGTGTCCTGAATTCTATGTTTGTCTGATCCTCCTATACAGCTAGGACGGTATAGAGTAAAAAAGACTATCTTCAGAATCACAAAGATTTGAGTTTGCTCCCCTACTCAGTTGCTTAAAAACTATAATTTTGAAAAAGTTTCTTCTTCAAATTTTAGCTTTCTTGTCATCAAAATGGAAATACCAACTTACCTTGGCTATGGCTGCAATGATTAGAAACAACAGACGTAAAGCACCTAGCAGAGGGCCTAGCATATAAAAGAGCCTCAAAAAATAGTAGCTATATTTATGAAGAAATTATTCCCTAAAGCATGATACCAGAAAACATCATTAAAGTAAACAAATACAGTGCATTTCATTAAACAAATCCCCAAAAATTACACAAAGGAAATTGACCCATAATGATTTACTTTGCCTCATAAATGTCATTTATAATTAATATATAATTATACATCAATTTAAAATAAAAGGAGGTGGTATCTCTTGGGACAAAGTGAAGGAAAAGCAGGAGCTAAGAGTGAAAAAATGAAAGATCCTGAGAAATGAAAGAGAAACAAGACATGCCAATCCTCACCTCCCACCACCACTTAGCAGAAATTCATAACAGAACCTATACAGAAGGGTAGAACTGACAGGATAAGGAGCTCTGAAACCAGGAACCCAGATCGCAAAGTGAACAGAGATAGAAAAAGCAGACACATCCACACAAATCTACTGTGAAACATCAGACATTGCTAATAAAAGTGTTTGGGGTTTTTTTGACTCATCAAGTGTCTCTGCAAAAAATTAAGCACAGAAATGAACAAAACAAAATAAAACAAGGAAAAAATAAAACAGGAGATGACTAAACTCAGAAAAGAAGTGGGACAAAAAAGACAAAATTCTATCAGAAAAGAAGACTAAATCACAAGGTCCCCTAAAGAGAACAGATGCAAATGAAAACTTAATAAAGGGCAGTGAGGGAAAGCGATAAAAGAAAGAAGTAAAATGGGTCAGAGAGAAAGTGGCTGCAAGGGAAGAAACAAAGAAGATTTAATGTTCCTGCTGGTGTCTCTGAAGAAGAAAATGAAAACAGCAGAAGTGAACTAATACTTAAAACTAAAACTCAAGAAAACTTTCCAGAAAAAAAAAAAAAAAAGATATGAATCTACCTGTATAGGGAGAAAACATCCCAGAATGAGCAATTCCAAGATATACCGTTATAAAAGTGTCAGCCATGGAAGATTAAAAGAAAAAAATTTTTCTCAGAGCCTCCAAGTAAAAAATGAAATAATTTAAAAGCCAAGAAGATTAAATTGGCATCAGATTTCTCATAACATACAAAGCAAGGCAACAGTATAATAGCTTTTTTTTTTAATTTGGGTTTTTTATTTATTTACTTATTTTAGTTTTGGCTGTGTTGGGTCTTCATTGCCACGCATGGGCTTCCTCTAGTTGCAGCGAGCGGGGCTACTCTTCATTGCGGTGCGCAGGCTTCTCATTGCGGTGGCTTCTCTTGTTGCGGAGCAGGGGCTCCAGGCACGTGGGCTTCAGTAGTTGTGGCACACGGGCTTAGTTGCTCCACGGCATGTGGGATCTTCCCGGATCAGGGCTCAAACCCGTGTCCCCTGCATTGGCAGGCAGATTCTTAACCACTGCGCCACCAGGGAAGCCCTGTAATAGCATTTTTAAGAAATGTACTTCAGGACGTCCCTGGTGGCGCAGTGGTTAAGCATCCGTCTGCCAACGCAGGGCACATGGGTTCGATCCGTGGTCCGGGAAGATCCACATGCCTTGGAGCAACTAAGTCCGTGCACCACAACTACTGAGCCTGCGCTCTAGAGCTCACGTGCCACAACTACTGAAGCCCGTGCACCTAGAGCCCGTGCTCTTCAACAAGAGAAGCCACCACAGTGAGAAGCTCACACACCGCAATGAAGAGTAGCCCCCACTCACCGCAACTAGAGAAAACCCACGAAGCAAAACGTAAGTAAATAAAAAAATAATAAATTTCTAAAAATAAAAGAAAAAAAAGAAATGTACTTTATACTTTCTTTCACTAAAGATGTTCTATCCAGCCAAGCTGTCTTTCACGTTTCAAGACCATAGAAAAACAGTTTGGAATGTGCCAGATCTCATGGAATACTGTGTACATGTGCCCTTCTCAAGGAATCTACTAAGAGATGAGCTTCATCTAATCTAAAGGTGATTGGTGTTAAATCAAAAACAAACAGAGACCAGCCTTGAAAATTCCCTGAGCAGACAAAACCAGTTTAGTCATGCAAACAAAGCTTAATTTAGCATATTTTGCAAAACTAACTCAACCTGGGTCATTTCTTGCTTATGCTTCTGGAAATGACAAGCAAAACTTAAGTTGTTTCTCAAGGCTGATATGAGGTAATCACTAATCAATTCCCTATCATTTAAAAAAATTCTATTATAGCCAATCACTGTGAAGAATAAATAGTCACTGCTTTCTCACTTTATAAGCTGCTTTATAACAATATATGCCTGAGCCTCATTTCATGTTTTGGTCAGGGTGTTCCTGGTTTGCAAACTGTCTTTTTGGTGTGTGCACAATAAACTTTTACTAATTATACTTCAGTGATTCGCTGGTTTTAATTCTGTTATTTATGAACTTTTGACACCAGGAAAACTTCATGGAAGGACTGTGAGCATTTTATAAAGTCAAAAACTAAGACCACAGGATGGGACCGTGGGTGAAAGAATATGTAATAATAATACGTCTGACAAAGTAGAAAGAATGCAACTTAAAAAACTGGATGAAAAGGGAGAGAAAAAGGGGAAAGTAGAGTAAAATCACTGAATGTCATATAGGTAACAGGCGGAAGCCAAAATGTTCTGGAGCCTTTACAGAGAGTAAATGGTCAAGTAAGAAAAGAGAATATTAAGAGCATTATAAAGAGTTTTAATATAAAAGAAACCCACAAGAATAAAACTGAACCTTTCACAAATTTCTATTTCTAAAAAGAAAAAAAGCAGAGGGGATACACCAAATAAATACAGTAACTATAACATAATATACAAAGTAATTACAGTGTAAGATAATACAACAGAATTGAGACCAAACAAAACGGTCATATCAATAAATGAGTAAGCCTACCTTTTTTATGGAAAGAAAAAAGATTTTCAAATTGATTATAAAGCAAAACTCCACTCTATGCTGTATTCAAGAGATGCACTTAAAACTCAGTGATTCAAAAGGACTAAAAATAAGAGTGGACAAAGATTTACCAGGCACAATTCTGATGTCAAAGCAGATTTCAAGTTCAAACATCAAAGTACAATACAGAATGTACTTTTGTTTCAGTGCATATGGAAGTTCCACAAAAATTGATCATATACAGGGCACAAAGAAAACATAAAGTTCCATAATATATATTTATTACAATGTAATAAAACTACAAATTAAAAATGAAATTAAAAAAGCAAAAAAAGTCATTTCCTCATGGAAATTTAAGAACACAACTCTTGGGTGAAAAGGGAAATACAAACAGAAGTAACAAATTTTGTGAAAATTAATTGAAATGAAAACACATCAGAATCTATGGGATACACTTAAAGCAGTAATCAGATAAAAATTCATAGCCTAAATACTTACATCAATAAAAATCAAAGCATAAAAATAAATTCTCTACTTAAAAAGGAAAAATAAAGGAAACAACAAAATGAACAAAAAGAAAGCACAATGATGAAAATAATAAAGCAGAGGAGAAAAACAGCAGACCAGATTAATAAGCAAAATCCTGGTTCTTTGAAAAAACGTAAAATAGACAAACCACCAAGTAACTTAATCAAGACTTTTTAAAAAGAAGAAGAAAGCACAAATATACAAAATAAGAAATGATAAGGGGGAAATAACTACTGATACAGAGAGGCCAGAAATAAACTATAAGATTCTACCTTGTATACCTCCATGCAAATAACTTGAAAACTTAGAGGAAGTGGGTAATTACTTAGGCTGTGGAAATGTTCTGGATTAAAGGTGGCCAAAGAGACATGGCAACTAAACATAATACTGACACTAGACTGAATCTTGCACTGGAGGAAGAAAAATGCTATAAAAGACATTATTAGATCAACTGACAAAGCTATATATGTATGGATGGTAGACTAGATAAAGAGCAAATTCATGAAGTCAATAATTGTACTGTGGTTATGGAAGAGAGTATCCTTATTCTTAGGAAATAACAAACTGAAGTATTTAGGGGTAAAGAGCCATGATCTAAATAATTTACCATGAAATAGTTCAGGGAAAGAAAGGAGTATACACAAACACACACACACACACATACAGAGAGAGAGAGAGAGAGAGAGAGACAGACACAGAGAAAAGAAGGAATGATAAAATGATAAAGCAAACGGGTACAATGTTAACAATAGGTGAATCTGGATAAAGCGTATACTCCTGTTTCTTGTAGTTTTTTATTTCCGAAAATTTTGTTAAATTTGAAATTATTTTCAAATAAAAGTTTTAAAAATTACATTATAAAATTAGAATTACGGTACTGATCCCATGTCTATTAATTAAAAATTTCATTTCTAAAGAAAAATTCATTCCTTAGAATGTCAAATTATCTATAATGTTAACATAGAATGTTCAAATTTTGGGAAAAAGTGAAAAGAGCTTACCCATGGATGGGAAGGCAAAGAAGCCTTTCCATATTAGAAAGAATAATTCTCACAGTCTCTGGTGTTCTGGAAGAGCCCAACTCTGTCACCAAGAGTGATTTGGTAACATCTAAAAGAAAATGTTTTAAATAATCATTAGAGTTTATTAATAAGAATTCTGATAAAAAATTTGACACTTGTAACTCAGAACAAATTGGACATTTTTATTCCTCTTTCTAGTTGTATCATATTTGTTTCTTTCTAAGGCTTTAAATATTAAAATACTTATCAATTTATTATCTCTTTTAGTTATTTTATCATCATTTTTATAATCATCAAAAAGAGTCTAGCTCCTTACACCACCCCCCCAAAAGTACAGAATATAACCAATCTGCCTGCATGCATGACACATTTAGTGGGAAATGAGCAAACGCCTTACATATTTTTTTTTTTTTTAATAAATTTATTTATTTATTTTTGGCTGTGTTAGGTCTAAGTTTCTGTGTGTGGGCTTTCTCTAGTTGCGGCGAGTGGGGGCCACTCTTCATCGCGGTGCGCGGGCCTCTCACTGTCGCAGCCTCTCTTGTTGTGGAGCACAAGCTCCAGACGCGCAGGCTCAGTAGTTGTGGCTCACGGGCCTAGTTGCTCCGCGGCATGTGGGATCTTCCCAGACCAGGGCTCGAACCTGTGTCCCCTGCATTGGCAGGCAGATTCTCAACCACTGCGCCACCAGGGAAGCCCACATATTTTTTTTTAAAGTGGAATCTAGGGGTCTTCCCTGGTGGCGCAGTGGTTGAGAGTCCGCCTGCCAATGCAGGGGACACGGGTTCGTGCCCCGGTCCAGTAAGATCCCACATGCCACGGAGCGGCTAGGCCCGTGAGCCATGGCCTCTGAGCCTGCGCGTCTGGAGCCTGTGCTCCGCAACGGGAGAGGCCACAACAGTGAGAGACCTGTGTACCGCAAAAAAAAAAAAAAAAAAGTGGAATCTAGAAATTAAATAATTTATATATAGATTTGAAAAAGACAAAAATTAAAATTAAATGGTAGCACTGTTGGCAGGAATGTAAAGTGGTGCAGCCATTATGGAAAACAGTATGGAGGTTCCTCAAAAAACTAAAAATGGAGTTGCTGTATGATCCAGCAATCCCACTCCTGGGCATATATCCAGATAAAACTATAATTTGAAAAGATACATGCATCCCTATGTTCATGGCAGCACTATTTACAATAGCCAAGATGCAGAAACAACCTAAATGTCCATCAACAGATTAATGGATAAAGAAGATGTGGTATATACATACAATGGAATATTACTCAGCCATAAAAAAGAATGAAATAATGCCATTTGCAGCTACATGGATGGACCTAGAGATTATGATACTAAACGAAGTAAATCAGAAAGAGAAAGATACCACATGATATCACTTATATGTGGAATCTAAAATATCACACAAATGAACATATCTACAAAACAGAAACAGACTCAGATATAGAGAACAGACTTGTGGTTGCCAAGGGGGATGGAAGGATTGGGAGTTTGGGACTAGCAGATGCAAACTATTATATACAGAATGCATAAACAACAAGGCTTACTGTACAGCATAGGGAACTATATTCAATATCTTGTGATAAAGCATAATGGAAAAGAATACGAAAAAGAATATATATATGTATAACTGAATGTTGGGTTAGTTTCTGCTATACAGCAAAGTGATTCAGTTATACATATATATGTATTCTTTTTCATATTTTTTTCCATTATGGCTTATCACAGGATACTGAATATAGTTCCCTGTGCTATACAGTAGAACTTTGTTGTTTATGCATCCTATATATAATAGTTTTATGCCTCATTTTTAATGATTCCCAACTTGAAGTGCCTTTTCCCCCTCAATTTACTAATAACTGGGCCCAATGGCATCAGAACAAAGGAATTCTACAAAGAATTTGAGATGCAGTGGCTGAAGCAATAAAACATGAAGGCCATGAGGGCAGAGAGTCATTCTTACTCATCTTCCTCCCCAGCCCCTGACAAAACGCAAGCCTCAAGTGTCTTCTGCTCCATCGCACTTGCTTCCCCTGCTTCCACTACTACATCCAAAATTGTGGTCACAATTAAAAAGTACAGAGAAAACAGACACAATTTATGAATCAGTTAACACTTGGAGAGCTCTACAGGTTAACATTCAAAAACAGTAGCATACGAATACATAATATCAATCACACCAAAAATTAGAGGATAAACCAACCTTCTTGGCGTGAAACCTGTAGTTTTTGACCATTACAAAAGGCACCTTTTCCTTTCCGGCCAGTATACATCTTATCCTCCATGCAACTGTATACAATTCCAAATTCCATCTGCAGAAGGAAAACAAGTTTCCTTTACCAAACCTGAGTATTCTTTCTCATGTCATTCATACTTTTTCTAAGAAAGTAACAAGAAAATCTGGTATACTAATAATGTTTTCAAATGGCTAAACCATGGGTATCTAAAATGCTAATTCCCAGCTTAGTCAGAGGAAAGAAGTCATCAGACCTAAACACTTGACTCCTGTCTCATCCATTTCTAAATTTAAGGGCACCCACCTTGACCTCTCTCCTTCCTGCCTCAGATGAAGACAGGTTGCTCCCGTTTTCTAGGGTGAATCCTTCTTCCTGTTAAACTTCTCTGAAAAACTGCTCCATCAACCAATCCCTCCTCTCTTGGACTTTCATTCCGGGACTTCTCGCCACATTTCTTCCTCCCTCACAAAACCTTCAAAACATTACCTTCTCCTTTTCTCTTCACTGCCAAAGAGTGGTCTAGACTTTGCATCTCCCATTCTCTTACTACACTACAATTTGGCTTCTTCCCTGATCACGCACCTCCTGAAACTCCTTGCAAAGAGATCATCAATGCACTCTTGCTGACCAAATGCGTCTTCTGAAGATTTGGAGACTGCTGACCATCACCAGTTAGTCCCATACTCCGTGTTCCTGGCAGTATTCTCCTAGACCTCCTACTACACTCACTGTTCTGTCTTGGGGTCACAGTTTCTTATGACCTTCTTCTCTGCCTAACCCCTAAAAGTTGTGTTCCCCAGAGTTTTTCATTCTTCCTCTTCTTCCATTTCCCTTTTAGCTCTCTCGATTCTTACAGGTTTGTTCTTTCCAGTCCACAAATTCAACTACCTCTCTAACTGTGGCTCCCACCAACCCCATCTTAACAAGTCAGTAGCTGTGCTTCAGAACCTAGGCTTGCAGAAACCTCAATTGAGGAGGTCAAACTCACTCACTACCTGATCACTCACGCCTCATTCCTTCCCCATTAGTCACTTCCTTCCAATTTTATCTTGAAAACACTTCCTGATTTTTGGCATTTCCTCAGCCATTCTCCCCACCTCCATCTGAGTTCAGAATCACCTGCCCCTCTGGTGTGACCTCTACATTGCTGGAATTATCTGTCACTCTGCACTTAAAAACCTCTACTGGTTTCCTACCACCTAAAAACAAAATCTAAATGTTCTGACACGGACAGGCCATGGTGCCTCACGGCAAGACCACAACTAACTCACCTCATTGGTTCTGCTCCTGCCATTTCCAGAGGTTTGCCCACAATGAACATCTCACCGTTCCCCACACACATCATGCTCTTCTCCAAACTGTTCTTTCTGATTAAAATGCTTTCCTTTTCTTCTTTACCTGGCAAACCCCTAATTTGCTATGACCCAACTCACATGACCAAATTCTAAGACCCATTACATTTAGTATGAAGATTTCCCCAAACAACTCCTGGCAGAATTGGTTACACCCTCTTCATGTTCTCATAGTATTTTTTTTTTCACAGTTCCACCACATATTACCTTTATCTGTTCACACGTGTAACTTTTGCACTGAACTGGGAGTTCAACAGCCCAGGGCTGATTAAATGAGAAATGCTCACCTATCTCCCTTTGAATGTTCTCAGTGATTAACACAATCCTGTGCCTAAGATTTCATTTGCACTAATCTGTGTTTTTATTTTCAGAGATTTCTTAACTCTCTTGTGTACATGCTGATCAAATATATCGCAAGCCCCTTGAAGACAGTTATAAGATGTTAGTAAACATCATTCGTGTTTTGATCAATCAAATACCCAAACAGCACGGAAATGCAACAGGTAGAGATTGTACTCTACTGGGCTTTAGATACAGCAAGTGTCCTGAACATAGTCTGCATTTTCTAACCATGCTTGGCCCCTTCCACTTCCTGATGTTTCCCTTCACAATGCCTACTAAAGCATTCCTAGCTCAAAGCACACCTCTTCCATTAAGCATTTCAGACCCTACATCAATGCCTATCTTATCTGACTCTATCATATATATAATGGTGATTAAATACTGAATCATATTTCAGTTATTTGTGTGTATTTTTTCCTTATAAAATCTTCTCAGAAAACATTACATTTTCTTCACTGGAAAAAGTATCATGGCAAGTTTAACAGTTCTGGAGTTTATTTCAAAATAATGCAGCTACATAAATTGAATAGAGACAAACCTAAATTTATTATGGAGACACATTTACTCTTTTCTCAGAAAATGAGAGCAAGGCATTTTACCAACCATAAATTTAAACAACATACCTTTTTATTAACAACAAAGCCAATTGAAACAGCTACAAAAGGAAATCTTTAAAAAAAAAAACACACACACATAAATTTATCAAAATAGAACTTATTTTCAACAAACATGTGTTTTCATAATAAAACTGCTTACAATTTTTTTCATATGAACAGTCTTATCCCTCCTCCCCCAGAACTGTGTGTACAGTATGCAACCCTTTGTGTAAATCGTAGGGGATGGGGAGGGTAGAATATACAGATGCATACATACAGGATGCTTCTACAGGCATGAGACATCTCTGAAAGGATTCACAAGAAGCTGATAACAATGGTCACCTCCAGAGATGGGTCCTGAGAAGCTGGGGTCAGAAGTGGGAAGGCCACTGGGCACTGTATGCCATTTCATACAATTTAAATGTAGAATTCCATTAATATAGTTTTAATTTTAACAAAAATGGGATCATACTATATATTATAATCTTCTCTATGTTATATAATATTATGAGCATCTTTCCACATAACATTCCATCACAAAACGATTCTACATCTTAGCTTTATGGCTTTAACAATTCTATTAGTGAAGATACATACAGCTAGCTACATGGTAACTTCAAATATAACAACTATGTGTCATCCCACCAAACTAGGCTACTCATTTGAACTCTCACTGGCAATTCTATCAGGCTTTCTTCTAAATATCCTGAGTTATATACTTACTTTGTGCCAGGCACTAGAGTAAGTTCTTATGTAAATGTACAACTCATTGAGTCCCATCAACAAGCAATTCTATGAGGCAGGTACCATTAATGTGCCCATTTTATAGAATGAAAAAAAAAAACTGAGGCCTAGAAAGATTAAGCAACTTGCTCAAGGTCACAATTCACATATCCTAAAACCCATGCTCTTTTTAACAGTTTTTTTCTCCTGGATTGAACCCATTCTATATAGACAACACTCCAGTATTGAGTTAGTTATTTCCTTAATTGATCTCAAAGGAGCAATGTTGCTTGCATACATTTTTATGTGGTTTCAACAGTGAGAAAAAGAATAGTAAACAGGGCACTTCCCTGCACAAGACAAGTCTACAACATTAATACTTCATCACCTCTTCCATAGCTGATGAAAATTATGCATAATACACTTACAAACTACTCTACAATTTACACAGTTCTCTAAAGTATATATGTTTGTGAACAAAATATCCAACAGTCCATTCAGTTAATACAGTAACAGTAATTACAATATTAAAATTTTAAAAACATACCCATGTACAAAGTTAGTTGTTCCATCAATAGGGTCAATGATCCACGTAGGGCTGTTAGTTAAAATACTTTTTTCCCCAGCTGCCACAGATTCCTCACCAATGAAACTAAAAACAAAAATGACAAACTCTGAATCTTTACATTGCTTTCAACAATTTTCAAACCTTAAGCTACGCAGGGTCTACTATAAAACATAACAAAAGTCCGTACACTACACTTTTCTATTGTTTTTCCTGCAGACTGATGAAAGTGAGAAAGTTTTACTTCCCCCAGAACAAAGTCATGTGAAAAATAACAGAATCTGAAATTCTCAAATGTAATGCCAGGATAAGTGAAGGCACACATGCTGAAAAGGGAATTTGTTGCAGATGAGAACTTACTAAGGAAATGTGGAGGTTTTAAAAATAAGTCCACAGATTCTCTCATACTCCTCTCTTCAAGAGGTAGAGCCTAACACCCTTTGCCTTGAGTGTGAATTTGGACTTAGTGACTCGTTTCTAACCAATAGAACAAAGTGGAAGTGACAACGTGCAACTTGGAAGACTCGTTCACAAAATGGCACTGAGGTTTCCATCTTATTCACTCTATTTCTTCCTCCCTCCCCTTCCCTCTGTTGCTCTGGGGGAAGCCAGCCACCATGTTATCAGCTGCTCTGTGGAGAGGCCCAGATGGTAAGGAACTGAGCAGAGCTGCCGCAGACAACCCATGAGGAACTGAAGTCAACAACAATCACATAAGTGAATGGCCCCTTCAGCCCCAGTTGAGCCTGAGGTGACCCACAGTTTGACTATAACGTTACGCGACCCTGGCAAGAACAACACAGCCCAGCTACTACCACATTCCTGACCCTAGAAAACTCTAAGATAATAAATGTTTGCTGTCTAGAGCTGCTAAGTTTTGAGGGTAACTTGCTATACAGCAATAGATAATATACAGAACATTAAATAAGTCAATGAGAAAGCAAATCACCCACCAAAATTACTGTGTCTACATGCTTTCCTAAAACACGCTACACAGTAAATCTCAGGTGAATTCGGTAAATGGTGTCTGAGTTCACCGGACTTCTTCTTTCTGTTGCTACTTTCTTTTTTATTTATGTCCTTTATTCAATACTGAACAGTCCTAATAATCATTATCATAATTTTCTTGTATCTCTTTTTCTCTTGGCTATAAATCTTTTCATTGAGAAGACATATATTTAGCTTTAAACATTTTTTTTCTCCTCAGTGACTAAAATACCAGGAATGGCCAATGGCATGATCACGAAGAAGTAGAGAATGACAATGTTAAACCCTTAAAATGATGACAATATTTTGGTTATATTTCTGTGCCTATAAAGAAAGCCCTGATTTCAGTATTTTCTCTCAAACTCCTTAAAGCTACCATGACTTTAGCACCTAAAAAAGTTTGCAATATAGAGAATAAAACTGAACTTTTAAATCTTGTCTATGCCAGCCACTTGTCACGTCAACTTCCCAGCATCCAAACACTCCTCTTACTATAAAGGAATCCAAATAGCCCCTGTTCACTGCTCCCTGGAAGTGTGAGCTTAGGCAAACAATCTCAGTTCAGCTAGCAGATGTTCTTGCCCAGGATTTGTAATCTTGAGCTAATGGGGTAAAGATATCCAAAGTGAGCAGGGTCAGGAGTGAGGCTACCAGCAGCATCTGAAGCAATGGTTCCTAACCCTAACCCTAACCCTAACCCTTAGCCAATCCTAACCAGCTCTGCCTTCCTCCCTGGTTCCCACCTGAGCCCTGCTCTCAGGGCTCCTGAGCTGCCCAACACCCTCCAAATAAATTCCCGTTCAGCTTAAATTAAGTATATTCAATTACTGAGTCTAAAATCAAAATTTCTGTCTAGTACTATTGACTCCAACCTAGATTTCATTTTTATCACAAGAAATTGAAATAAGAAATACCTGTGAGATGGATACTTTTCCTTTATGGAAGAGATAAGCATTTTTTCAACTTTTTGGTCAGTAGCAGTTACCAAATCAACTGGAGAACTTTTGATCATAATATTCATTTCGTTTTTTAGGGCTTCACGAGCCATCTAAAAAGATTTTTTGGTAAGCAAATAGGAAGAGCATAAGTCATTTTAAATCAAACTAAAAGATGAAATACAGAAATGGTTTGAAACATTCAATCTGTCTTAAATGATATTCTTAAATATTTCTTACCACAGTGTAAATAAAATAAATCCTTAGGGGTTATGACCTTCTAGGTATAAAATCATAGAATCTTACATCCTATTTTAGATTAACAACTGTCATCACAAAAAGTTTAATGACATAAAATTAAACTATCACTCCACTAAAGTTCAATAAAATGAAAACAAATACAGATTAATCAAAGTATATGTTTTGTTTAACAAGGCAACCACACGCTGTCCACATCCAACACATCATGGCTGAAAAGACTTCAGTTCATACCTCTCCAGCTTGTCTTGCTAGGGTTACTGCATAATCCATGCATTCCTGCCAAGGATCAGCCATCTTCGGAACAGATTTAACAGGTACAAAGATACAGCAGTTACAAATCTCTAAAAATCTTAATCATAGAATAGTTAGGTCACAAAAACAGCTCAATTTGCAAAATACTTTTATTCAGGATTCACCCTCTACCTGATTCTAGAGTTCAGTTTTTTTCAGTATTCACTCACAGGTCCATTAAGAAACACTTTTTATCTAAATTACTTCACTTCTATTGTAGAAACATTTTCATAACAAAAAATTTTATTCTATAAAATCTTATTTTATTCTATAAAATTATTTTATTCTATAAAATTTTATTCTATAAAAGTGTCTCCCAAAGTGCCCATACCATACAACATTTTAAAAAACAGCATTGGTCTAGGGAATGGAGAAGAAAGGACACAAGAAATATCTTAAAAGACAGGTGCATGTTTGGGTTAAGAATAAAGTGAAAATTAGAGAAAGAACACAGGGAACACAGACAGTTTTCAGTATCTGCAGTTTTGGCATCCGTGCATTCCACTAGCCACAGAAAGAAATTAAAGAAGCTTTGAAGGGAAGGGGTAGAAGGCACATGTACTAATTGAATGTCAGGTAGTTCAGTACTTTATACATGCAAATTTATTTTTAATGAGGTTGTAAAGATGAAGAACTTAAAGCTCAGTGATTATAAATAATTTGCTTTATTAGACAGATGACCCAGTCAGAATTCGAACTCAATTCTGAATTTAAAGTCCACTGCTCTTTCTATCATAACATTCTGAGGAAAGAAAATTCCAGGACTAAAAAAATAACAATAAAGTAAAAAAGGAATTTCCCCAAGTTTCAGAGAGGAAAAAAAACAACACATTTTTGTCTTCTGAACTGTCCAGCTTTCCACTGACTTCTGAAGAGAAGACTAAACTAACTCACCACTGGCTTGACCACACTCTCAAACCTGTACCCAGGACAGTGAAGCTTTTCAAGCTGTCAGACTCAGAAAAATGTGGATCATTTATAAAACAACCCTAATTTTGTCATCTTTATATTTCAGAATAACTTACACAGAGTTTCACCTTGAAGACTGGTCGGAAATCCCAATCATGGTGCTCACAGTATAGGAATGGGGAGGGGAAGAGAGGGAGCGGAAGGGAAGGGAGGACAAAGGACAGATACTTTGAGCTGTTTCTGCTAGTTGCTTCTTCTTCTTGATATGAGCATTTAGATAATTTTAAAAGGAAGCCACTTTTTGAGTTATAGGAGTAACTGCTTAGAGCACTTCAAGAATTGTTTCCAAACCTTTTTTTTTCATTCTTACTTACTCCCATTTCTTTCTTCTAGGCTTAAACAGAACTAGATGTTCTCACTATGAATCTGCTTTCTAGCCAGAAACTTTGCTTAAGCCATTCATATCTCCCTGTACTAACAGCACTGATATCTCCTACCAATTTTTCCAGGCTCACTTCAAAAGCTACCCTTTCTTCTAGGGATTCTCCACCCAGAAGTCATAATCTGTTTAACCATTCAAGAGCTATGTGCTGAATATCTATTATATGCTGTGCAATGCATCACAGTGAGGAAAAACAGGCAGAGTTCACACTTAGTCTCTAGTGGGTAGTCAGGTATTAATCACAAATGCAATAAAGGCTACGCAGAAGTGCAATGAGAAGCATGTAACAGGGGAACTCTGACCTGGTCTTAGGTACCAGATACGGTTTCCCTATGAACATGGTTCAACCAAGATTTGACGGACAAGAGAATAGGTATTAACTAACTCAACTGCAGGACTCCTGGTATGTGAAGAGCAACTGAAGGGCCTAAGTGTGACAGCTCACAGATCAAGAGAAATGGGGGAGGGGTGAGGCCGGGGGATAGTAGGGCTCATCCCCAGCGAGGCCTTAGAGGTAAGATTTTGATTTGAGAGCCATGAGGAATCACTACATTGTGGCTGCTGAACAGAATGGATTAGAGGGTGGAGGGAAGAGTAGACAGTGGCGATATTTGCTTTGGGAGGTAAAGCTGAGGGCACTTAGCAATAGATTGGATATGGAGTATGAGGGAGAGGAAGAGTTTAATGATGCCCAGATATCTCACTTTGGCAACTGAATGGATAATGGTGACATTTACTGAAACACGGAGCAATAGAAGAGTCAAATTTGGGATCTGGGTAGGAGGTCGGGAGAACAAAAGTTTAATGAGTAGAGGATGAGGAACCTTTGTGAAACCAAAAGAAGTCAATTAGGCAGCTGACTGTATGCATCCTGACCTCAGAGGAGAGGTATGGCCTGCAGATTTAAATATGCAAGTCACCTGAGTAGGCAACAACTGAGTCCTGAGTCTGAATGACATTCCTTAGGAGGGAACATGCTATGAGAAGCTCAGAGGACACCCAAGCCTGGAAGACCCCATAAAACTTTGTACATCACTCTTAGGGCACTCAGGAATGTTTTCCTTACATTTCGGTCATTTGCGTGCATGCCTTATCTTTCCAACCAGTTTTGAGTATATCTCAAAAAGGAACACATTTTGTTCACCTTCACTTTCTCAAAGACAAACACATGAAACATTTTCAACTTTTTCTGTCCTGGTTCCCACCTACCCTGCGGTGGGAGCCATGCCACCTTCCTGCCACCTGTCCCCAGCAGCGGGACTGCAGACAGCACGGGATCAGGGGCTTACACCGGGACTACACGCCCCTGGACGTATGCCAGGTCTCTCTGAGCTTCTTTGGAATCGGTAAAGTGAAAAAGAGGTAATTATTCTACACAAGCTGCCGCAAAGGTTCAGCGAGATCCCGGGGGCGAAACCGCTACACACGCAGGGACCGTTCCTGGTGTCACTCGGCCGTGGCTCAAGACAAAACAGCAGGGGTGAAGGCGCCCCAACTGCGGCCTCTGTCGCTGGGCGCCACCCCGCACCGCTGACCGAGCCCACCCACTCCAAACCACTCCGGAGAGCCGCCCGCGCCCGCAGCGCCCGACGACCCCGCCCAAGGGCTGGTGCGGGATCGCAGGAAGGAAGGTCTCACCTCGGGGTGAAGGGCTTGAGGCTCGCTAGGATACCAGCCGCATCCAACGCTGGCCTCTTCCGGAGAGAGAGGAGGGTCAGGCTGGTAACGCCTCCGACAGGAAGTCCCGCCCCTGCAGCCCCGCCCACGGGGTTTGGGTTCTTCTGGCCCCGCCCCACAACGGAGCATAGCCCTCCAACCCCCAACTCCCTGCCCCACCCCCAGACCCAAGCTGCGCTGTTGATCGCTTCCCGACCCGTCCCCCTCTGCCTGGTCCTTTCAGATCTGACCTCTTCTTTTTCGTCTGTGGTTCTTCTCACTTTCTTTCTCCTGCCTGTACATTCTTCTGTAATTTAAAAAAAATTCCTTTCCTCTATTTTGCCCATCCTTTATGTCTTCCATTCCTTCCAATTTTCCTGTTTCCCTTTCTTTGTCCCAGTCTTTTATTCCATACTACCCTTTTGGCAAAACACAAACTGGAGATACGACTCTAGCTTTGCAACTTTTATTTGTTAAAACTATGCTGGGTAAACCTACACTATATACATATTGTAGGGATTCATAACGGAGCGTCCCCCAAATGTTCCATTTTTGAATGAGGATTATTTTGAGCTAAAGGCAACTGAGACCTGGTGAGTGCAAGAGAAAATACTCTCCCTCCCTTAACTACCTAGAAGAATTTAAACTGGAAATTTTTCTCAGAAAAGAGTTATTATTGGAGATATGCTTTATCTAAAGGGCCCCATCTATATGGTAGGGCAAATATCTAATTACCAAACATCTGCTTTTCTTCTTATCATCCTCCTGTCCTTGGAAGCCCCAGGCCCCCATCTCATTTCCTTAGCTCAGGATGGCATGTAGTCCTCATTTTACTTTTCTGCCTCTGACCCTCTCATGCACGTGGGGTCTCTGGCCCCTTTATGTGTGGGGGATTCTCATATGTATAAAATTAAATTTGATTTTCTCCTGTTAAATCTGTCTCATGTCAATTTAATTCTTAGACCAGCCAGAAGAACTTAGAAGGTTTCCTAGAGGAAAGTTTTCTTCCTCCTCAACAATATACACTATAGTAAACCTATGATAGGTAGACAGACAGACATTTATTGGCCAGAACCAACTGCCCCTATTCTCAATAATTCATTTGGTAACCATGTAGTGAGGACTTACCATGCTTCAGGCACTTTTGTTTTCATATGCGTTATTTTACTTAAAGGTTGCAACAGTTCCATGAGAAGATAGGATCAGCTTCATCATATGGACGAGGAAACTGAGGCTCAGGGGAAGTTATTTATCCTCAAGTCACACAGCAAGAGCAAAGAGTAGAACACGCTGACTCCAAAGTCCATATTCAGGGAATACATAGTATGATAAGCTTGCATCACATGAAATACAAGGACTAGTCTATGGTCCTTAAAAGAGTTCCGCTTCGGGTTTCCCTGGTGGCGCAGTGGTTGAGAGTCCGCCTGCCGATGCAGGGGACGCGGGTTCGTGCCCCGGTCCGGGAAGATCCCACATGCCGCGGAGCGGCTGGGCCCGTGAGCCATGGCCGCTGAGCCTGCGCGTCCGAAGCCTGTGCTCCGCAACTGGAGAGGCCGCAACAGTGAGAGGCCCGCGTACCGCAAAAAAAAAAAAAAAAAAAAAAAAGACAGGATATTGTCACCAATGTGTTGCAAATGAGAGTTCTCAAAAATGAATGACATGAAGTCTGGGACCAAACCTCACAAAAAGCCAGAACTTTGTCTCCTTCTAAGTATCTGATTTGAACACCTCAATTTGTCTAGCAAATGATGCTTTTGTCTTCTTGATTAAAAAAAAATTTTAAAAAAACTTTAGAAATTAGTTTTTTGGTTCTTCATTGTCAATCATCTTAAAATAAAAATCTTGCCAACTCTGTGGTGACAAGTGTTGGTTTTTAACCAAATAAAATTTTCCAGGCATTTGCAGAAATGTCATTTGAGTCCTTTTTAAGTCTCGTTTAAATAAACAAAGCTGCTAAAATCGGTGTAATCGAAGAGTAGATAGAATATCTCATTCCTTCAAATTAAAACCATTTCAAGCTTCCTACCTCTAGTGAGCAAGAAGTACAATCTTTTTCTAGGAGCCTCAGCTGCTACTTTACAATTGTCCTCAAGTAACTCAGGGATTTTTCAGTCCAAGGAGGTTGTTCTGCTTTCAAATGCCTGACTGAAAGTAAAATGAAGAATCCTCTAGTACACAGGGAGGTCTAGTGCTCCGATCTGGTTTTGGCAGTGTTGCAAACTGGTCCCACACAATCCAAAAGATTTTTGTCCAGTGCTGTGAGTGATTCAGATGGCTGCAGAGACCTTGGTACCTAGTGCATTGATCTTGGCTTCCCAAAAGGGCAATTGTTAAAGCTATAGTCATATCTGCAGCTGATGTTCCCAACCCCGAAGACTGTCTGCTGTGCCAAGGTGGTTTGGGGTTACAGAGGGGTCAGGTTCCAGCCTTAGCCACACACTATACCAGGACAAAATCTGCTCCCTGGCGTGGTGACCAGATCACTGTTCCAGACTTCCCTAATGGGGAGTTCCCTCTTGGGGGCCTTTGATATCCTTTCCTACCAGCGGACTTACATCCATGACAGAGGTTCCAGTTATGCTAAACCTCAAAATGGAAGACAGGCCAGATCCAATGCCCCTGACACCTCCCCAGACACCTGACTATTCGTGGAGGGGTTCTGGGAAGGATGGCCTTTGTCAAGCCACAGAGTGCTCTGGTCATCACCTACATGAGTGATGGGTGCCTTGTATTTGCATAATAAAGAGCGCCCTTCATGGTGATTTCTTCCCCTGCAATCTTGGGTATCTTGCTAACTTCATTTAGTCTCTGGAGCTGACTTCTTTTAAATGGCAACTCCTTTCACTAAAAACAAAAACAAAAAAAATACATACAGATTCCACCTACCAAGACCTTCTTAATTAATAGTTAATTATTCAGTGGACTTTGATTAAAAATGACAAAAATTTATAAACACAAAATGCAGGTTCCTTATGGGTGGAATCTTCAGGATACCTAATAAGATTTCACGTTTTGACATAACATAGGTTGGAATTACAGACAGAGTTTTTAGTTCTGGAAAAAAATGTAACATAGAATCATCTCTATTAAAGGTTGGAATGAAAGTTTATTTTTTAAAAAATGGCTTATCCCTCTACCTCTGGATCTTTTGTCTAACCAATCATGGCTGTGTAAAATGTGTGAAAGGAAAATCAAAATGGAGTTGGTATTGCTAAGAGAGCTCTCTAAAATGGAGCCAGCCAGGAGGCCATCGAGGAAGTGTGACTTATGCATGTCTCAGACAAAATGAAACTTTTGACCACTTATTACCTTAACACATGCATCCAGAACATCTACCCAATGTTCCAGAAACTCAAGGTATTTATTGGACCCTTACCCTAAAATAACTCATGAGAGCCTTAAGGACAAATATTTCCTTTCTTGAATCAGGGTCAGTCATAATTCTTGAACAATCTTGTGACTTTTGCCTGCATAAGCTCCTTTCTCCCCGCTGCAATACTCTTTCAGTTTTACCCGAATCTGTGTCTCCTGTCTCTCTCTCTCTCTTTTTTTTTTTAATTTTAAAATAAATTTTTTTTTTTTTTTTTGGGCCATGTTGCATGGCATGTGGGATCTTACTTCCTGACCAGGGATTGAACCCAGGCCCCCTTCAGTGTGGAGTCTTAACCACTGGACTACAAGGGAAGTCCCAAATCTGTGTCTCCTGAATTGCAATTCTTAAGACTTCAAATAAAGCCTTTTGTTCTTTGCAGCCTTGATACTGATTATTGTTGGACAAATGGTTGGTATGAACTCAAGCAATTAGTTAGCCTGCTTTATGCCTCTCATTCTTAAACAATAAATAAATAGCTTGAATAACTTCATCCCCATCCAAATTAGACAAATTTTCCTACATAAAAATCTCAATCTTCCATGATACATCTATAAGATAAATAAAATACATTCCATTTGTACACATTCATCCGCTTTTAAGGTGCAAGATCAAACATACAGAGAGTAACCATAATAATTATAGAGTTTACTATGTGTTAGGCATTATTCTGAGGACCTTATTAATACTAACTCATTTAATCTTCACAACAATATCATGAGGTAGGTACTATCGTTATCCTCACTTTCCACATGAATTTAGGCATAGAGAGATTAAGTAACTTGACCAATGTCACCCAGTTGGTGACAGAGCTGAAATTGCAGACCCCGGCATAATCTGGCCCTAGAGTATATGATATTGACTTCCATAGATATTAATGATTAATTAATTTAATGTTTTATGAGCACCAACTCAATTAAAAGTATTGGTTAAAAACTGTAGGGAATTCAAAGAATAATATGTGGTCCCTGCCCTCAAGAAACTTATATTTTGGTTGTTGCTTTAAGTAGAAAACAGCAACTGTGAGCGGTTATTCTTGTCAACCTGAACCCATTGCCCTGCCCGTGGTGTTAATGTCCCAGAGTTTTATGCCAGAATTACAGGCTTAGGAGTTAAGCAAGACCTTAAACCTCAGTTGAATCTCTTCATTTTACAGATTTGAAAACTGAACTGCAGAGAAGTGTCTTGTTCGAGACCACAAAGTTAAGGATAAAGAGCAACTAGAAAGGCAGTTTCTTGTCTCCCAATCAGTAAAATATGTTCATGAAAATGTACATAAGTCAAAGTTATGCAAGCTTAATTATATTTTAAGCCCCTAAGTGGAGATTTCCATTTAAAGGAGTCAGTAGTAAAGTATTTCATGTAGGCAATTAACATTTTATAAAATGAATAACCATCCATCACCATGCCAAACCAGCGCTTTGATGAATCTTGGTATTAACATACTGGATTTGGTGAAATAAGAAAAAAAGAACTTTGGTTGTCTTATCAGCTGGCAAACTGAACAAAAATTCCCTAATACTATGAGTAAGATGGTGAATAACACTAATAGGAAAACGCTCGAAGTTTTAGGCTTTATGCAGAGTTATCAGATTAGTATTTCAAACCAACAGTAGATACATCACTGTCAAAAGTTTAAAGTCTGGTAAAATAATTATAGCAGCTAACACTTGCTGAGCATGTACTCTGTTCTAAGTACATTGTCAATATGATCTCATTTAATTCCTATGACAATTTGATGGAGTTTACACTATTATCTCCATTTCTTATGTAAGGAAATGGTACTACAGGATGGCTAAGTAATTTGCCTATAACTAAAGGCCTGGGAAATGTGGGAAGCAGAATTATTTAGAGTGATATTTCTCTTTCTTGATGCCCTCACTTTCTTTGCAGAGAAGTGCAAACTGGAACTAGATACTAAAAATTGCTTTTGAAAACTCAACAGTGGTATAAAAACGCACATACTATTCATTTGGGCCCTAGTCTGTGCTTCAACACTTATTTGAATAAGCACACAGGAAATATGCTACATATTATGGCGAGTATCAAAATGAATATTGTTATCGTATTCTATTGTTTATATTATTATATTATACTGTTCATACTATTATATTGTACTGTTAATACTGTTATATTGTTTACATATTATATCATGTTTATAATTTGCATGTTCAAGGATTTATAGCAAAATAGGGAGGATACGATAGGAACACAAATAGCTGTAATGCAAGCCAGGTTGGCTAAGTACTATGAGCATAAAAAATTGTGATGAGAATTTAGAGGAAATTTTAGTTCCCGGTAGCTAAGGGGGATTAGTCAAAGCTTCATGGCAAGGGTGGTATTTGAGCCAGGTCTGTGAGAGTGATCAAAATATAGACAGAGATGACGTGGTCCCCTCAGGTTTCAGGGACAGTGTGAACAAAGGCAGAGTCATGAGTTATCAAGTTATCTGTTGATTGGAGCAAAGACTACGTGTAAAGAAGTGGGAGGGGAGATAAAACTGGAACGCTAGGGTGAAGTCAGTGAGCAGAGTGTACAAAATGCCTCACTAAGGAATACAGACTTTATTCAAGAGGGAAAAAGTTTTGTAGCAGGGAAAGCACATGATCAAAGTTAGATTTTAGGAAGATTAATCTGCCAGTGCTTGGAGAGCTGACAGAGAGGCCAAAAGCCAGGTAAGAAAGGTTTAGGGAAGCAGCAATCTAGGGCAGAACAAAAGTGGTAGTACTGGGAATAGAGAGGAGACTGATAAAAAGATATTACAGGAAATTACCTGTAAAAAGAAGAGGGAAGAAAGGAGAAGAGGGGGAAGAGATGACCCTGTGCTTCAGGGTAAATGGTAACGTCTTTAGTGGGAGACGTGGACGACAGGAGGAAGTACAATTATGAGAGCAGAAATGCTATATTTAGTTTAAGACATTGATTCCAAATATGAATTTACATATTCATTCACTGTGTGAGCATTTACCAAATGCCTATTATGGAAGGGCAGCCCTTCCATAAATACTTGGGATATATCATAATCACTATAGGAGGACTTTTTTTTTTTTATTGTTCTTTCCTGTTCAAGAGACCATAATAAATTATTATATTCAAATCCAACTCTATAGAACAGTTCCAAGCCAACAGAGTTGAAAAGTAGTCTCCTTCCTCCGAATTCCTGTACATTTAACTGTCTGTACTATTCATTGGTGTTTAGCACATATGATTATATGTATGTATATATTTCTCCCCTAATGTCAAGTTTTCAATCAGATCATAAGTGAGTTGAGAGCAGGCATCATTTCAGATATTCTTTGAATCTCCCACAGTACCTCATTCAGAGTAGGAAAATTCAGTAAAGCTTTAACTGTTAGACCGGGGGTTTTTCTTTCTTTTCTCTTCTATGATAAGGATACATCTTTTCTTAGCCTTGTAGAACAGAAGGATCAGTAAAATTTCACATCCAGAACACATGGCCACTGTGAAAGGAGCCACAGAAGCCAAGTCTGCATTGGGCCGTGAAAAAGAAAGCTGAATAATAGCAAGGGCTAAGAAACTATTCAGTACCCCACCTTCGATAGCAACAGTTTTACAAACAGGAAGAGGCAGCATAGACATTTTAGCAAAAAAGTACCCAAACGACAAACCCAAAGCAGGAACTAAGACACCCAATAGAAGCACCTCTAGGTTCACTGTTTTTAGAAACATTAATCCCATTCTGAAAGTCAAATAAATCCCTACAAACATTAAAATAAAACTCAGAGGCCTAATGATCCTCTCCAGGAAGTTTGCTTTTTCAGGTAGTCTACGCTTGATGATTATTCCCACTGATATAGGTATAAGTACGAAAAGGGGTGTTGACATAATTTTAGAAACAGGAATATGCAAAGTACCTGATAACCCTAACATCCTACTGTATATGTACGAATTGGCAGGCATCATTATCAGGGCCAATAACGTTGATGTGCAAGTCGTCAAAATGGCCAAAGTGACATCTCCTTCTAGAAGCAGAGCGAACAGATAGCCCCCACCCCCTCCTGGGCAGGTACAGGTCATTACAAATCCAAAAGCCTGTGCTTCAGGCAATGCCAAAATCTGCGTCAAAAGGAATCCACAAAATGGCATAAGAAAAAACTGTATAACTGCCCCAAGAATGATTGGCAAAGGTCTCTTCCATATTGTATGAAACACCTGTAATTCAATCTTACAACCAAACGCACATTTATTTAACAGTATCATTGGCGGAAAAAGCATAAGGATATTTCTATCAATAAGGTTTGATGTCTGGAAAAGACTGTCTTGTCTTTGTTTGAGCACTCTGACTTTGACATTCTTTATATCTTCAATGAGTCTTTCTTGCCTACCTTCAGAATCCCACAATTGAATGGTCAGATTTGTCTCCCCGTCTTCATCTGTCACCAGGTTTATGGTAAAGTTGGTAACATCTGATAAGGTCTTAGTCACATTCACCACTTGGAGCATTTTAGGATCTTCTAGTTGCACAAAGAGGTAGCTGGAGTTTGGCTGTTGACCTCTGTAACTTGACCTTACAGCGACAGTTTCTTCAGTCTTTGTGAAAAATAGTATTTCAGTCTTTTCTATGTTCAGAAAACTGAGAAACGATTTCCTTGCCTCCCCAAGAGTCACAGACGACAAAAGCAGGACCATAAAAAGTTTTCTAATCATTTTGAAGGCTTAAATAAATTACATATGCAAAACCATTTAAATAAACTAAAGAACGTTCTTCATACAGGTGTTCCAGTGATGGTCTGAGGTTGTTAGGTAATAGTTGTTTCTGCTAGATCAAAGTCCAGTAGGAGGGACTCTTGTACTTTTCAAACAAATACAGAGCTATCTAATGAGTGACATAACGGTTTAACCTACAGTTACGAAATGTCAAAGTCATAGCATTTAACAGGTTCAGTTTATCACAGCAGAAACCTAATCTTTACTCCTGACTTCATTTCTGCCACTGGAAAAACAGCCTCCTACTTATTTGATTTTAAAAACTTAGTGTCATCTTTTTTTGAGTTCTGTTCCTTCCTAAGGAAAATCTACACTAAAAGCAGACAGGATCCCAAAATTTTAAATAGATGTTGAGGAGGTCTAGAGGTGGGTGTTACTATTTTATTCATTCAGGTCAGAATCAAATAAAAATTTACGGAATCTGTGTTCTAGGGCCCTGAGCTAGGAGCTGAGTATACCACAGTCATCAAGCTAGGTGACTCTTCCCTCCTGGAGCTTAGCCTTCGTGGCTCTTCATCATTACTTAGGAAACTGCAGAGCCCATAAATTGGCCTTGCAGCATCCTTAGGCTAGTTAGGGTTTTCCCATGACTCTAAACAGTGATGGTATCAGTTAGGCAAAAACTGAAACGGTTTGTGGTGTCCTTAGGTAGAAAAAAAAATCCCTGGATGGTTACCAGATAGCTTGGCAACCTAGGGAGAGCACATAGCCAGATCCATGGCCAAAGGTACAGCCTGGTTAAGGGACCACTGCTGCTGGACACTTGGACCCTGACACAATGGGGCAATCGAAGCCCACTAATTCAAATCTTTTATTCCTTCCTAGTAACACGACTCCTTACTCACAGCTATGGCAAGGATATTCAATTGACCCAACTTAGGTCATATGCCTGTCTTGGAATAAGGAAGGAATAAGGAAAAGAGTCAGGCTTTTTGAACTTCAACCCACAGATTCACAAATGCTTTCTGTTTCCCAAACAAGAGGAGGGGCTTCTGATGCTAAGCAGAAAAAAAAAAAAAAAAAAAAAAGAACAACAAAAAAACCCCACTACAGTTATCTACTACTGAGCCTACAGATCTAGTAGTCTCTGATCATATAATCATTTCAGCAGATCCTTCCTGTAATCATGACACAATCTGTGTCAGATGCAACAATGACAGTTACACATTAAGTATTTTAGATCATAAAATGTTTGCTCCTCAAAAATTGTCAAAGCAATTTTTATTGGATATTTTTCAAGTTTTTGAAATTCTGACTTATGTAGGTTAATCTTTCAAATACAATAGACTTTACAGTCCATCAATTTTATTCCATGTACCACACTGAGAAAAACAAAATACACTATACCAATGTTGAAAATAGGGACTGGAACTAATGCTTCTGTGATATTTCAGTTAAGTTCCCAGAGAACTTTCCTGGTTTAAAAAGACAAAAAACAAACATAAGACAAGAACTTTATGAAACCAAAGCTATCTTTACAGTTACGTGACCAAATATCTTAATTCACAATTTTTGTCACCCAGGTCAAAGAGGTGAGGAATGTAAATTTTACTTTCCTCAGATCCTTCCATCTGTAGCCTTTACCCTTCTTCAGGTTCTCCAAGGCTTCTTATCTGAAAACTGCCTGGAATAAAATCTGACAAATCTGGGAAAAATCTAGTAATTTATTATTCATGTGTATTTACTGGCTGATTATATGAAGCTTAAGCTCATTTGTATCATACTGTAGTTAGATATTTATCTGAATTTAAAACATTTTTCTACTTGGGGGTTTTCTGCTTGTAATTCTAGTCGCCTGTGAGCAGGTAGAAAGATTCTAAGGAGGGGTGGGGACAGCCAACCCTAGAATTATATTAAGCGGACTCAACTGAAAGCCCTAAAAGAAAGCCTGAGAAAGATGTCTGATTTCAGAGTAATTTGGAAACGAGACACTGGGGGGACTTCCTCTCGTGCCCACAATCTTGTTCTCTTTAGGAGACTTCTCAGGCCGGATCTCCCGTCCATAGAGCCTCCAAGAATGCTGGCACCTGTGTCTCTTACAGACTAGTTTGCTCCACTATCTGGGACCAGATGACATAAGTCCTTCCCTCCATGCTGCTTTGTCTCTTTTCTAATCATTGACAGGACCTCTTCTTTAGTCTCAAGTGTAGCTCAATCTCTGCTCACCTTACTTCCCTTCTTTTCAACCCGCATTGGTATTTTTTCCGGTATATTTAGCTTCAGTTCAATTCATGAGACATGTGTTGGTCATCTACCCTGTGCAAGTAATTATGCAGATGCTAAGGTATTTGTATTAAAACTGTCTGGTATCTGGGAATATATTTAAATATTATTTCTACTTCTGGTCTTATGGTTTCTGATAAAAGAGCTATTAGAACATAGCTCTACTTACTATATATTCTTTGGCACTTGCCACGCTGCTTTGTATTATAGTTTTAAGTACGTATACATCTCTTCATTGTATCCACCACGGCAGTTAGAATCAAATCCTTACATTTAGTAAGTACTTGAATAACTAGGTTAATAAATGAATGTATAAGCAGCTGATAGAAGTCAGAAGTTATCTCCATTCACTGCATGAAAATAATATGAAGAAAGAATTAGAGATGAAATAAACACTGTGAGTTTATTCCTTTAATTAAACCTAAAGCCACTATCCCTGTCTATTGCAAAGTAGAAAAGGGACAAATAACAAACAGAAATAACTTCTATTTCTTCTCTATAGTAGTACTTTGCTGAGTATAGATAGAATACATCAGTCAGGAGCATTAATTTTAATGTGTTGGTAAAATGTAGTTACTTTTGGCATGTGTTTTGCTTTGGTATATATATAAAGGACTTGTAATGTAGTTTAGCTATCCCATCTTTCTTCTTATCTGTACTGTATGATACAGATAAAATGGTGAATCCTACTGGAGGGAGTTTTTTAATCAGAGATATGCCCCAAAGCACTTAGGTGACAACAAGAAAATAATTTTCCCTTCCTAGGCCTGAGACTCCTCATCCACAAACTTTGAAGAGTGAGTGAGATGACCTCTAAGTTTCTATGACTCATGTATACACATCAATTTATACATCATGATGTAGGTGGATACTAAGGCTCCATGATGGTAGGCTTGGTCATGTGTCTTGCGTAAAGCAAAAGTGATACATGTTATCTTCTAAGAGCCATCTCTTTCTTCTGCCATAAGAATGGCAATGTCCCCAAAAGGGGTCATTCCTTCATATTAGATTCTGGAGTAAAGACAACATGGAGCAGAGTCACAGCCAATCAAAGCCGACATTAACCAAATGAGAAATATATCTTTGTTGTTGTTATTATAGCATAACCTTATAAAAGTTAATTAGATAAGAGAATTTGCTAAATGTCAGTTCATAGTTAAACCTGAAAACACAAAAATTCAAATCTAATTTAATAGAAGACTGATAATGTAAATTATGACATAATATGAAATAAAAAGCAAGTTTTAAAAATAAAAAATACATAGTATTTGTAGTAAAAGAATTTGATTAACAATGAATTTTCCTCGTGATTTCTAGCTTGACTTGCTGAATGACTATTCCAAGTAAGAATCAACATTGTTTAAAAACTGTTCTTCATCATTCAGATATTCCAAGATAATACTTCCACCATTGTATAAAGGACAATCCTCCTTAGCAATCCAGGTTTCCAAAATATGATCCAAGGGTAAGGCTTCTCCTGAGGTACTGTGACATAATCTCAATTTCTGTTAAGAGAGAGATACATCATAATGTAATAAACGTGCTTTATAGAGTATTCTAAAACTTTTAGGGAAGAAGTTATAACCTGTTGTTACCTTAGGTGTTAATTTGTTATTGTCATTTTTAAGACTGGCTAAAGAAGCTGCAAAGTCTATGACCCTTCCAATGCTCCACTGCTGGTGAAAGAACATTGGCTTACTCTTCTCTTTGCTCCCCTTAGGTAAGAAAACCTGAAAGTAAATTCTTTCCGTCTGTAAAAATAAAAAGTTAAAATACAGATTATATACATGAAATGGACATCTGTTTTTGTCTGGTGACATTTCTTCCTCTCTTCTCCTGGTCAGAGAAGGATTACCCTCTAATGATACAACTTCTAGTGGGAATACAATCATAGAACCCCAGCATCCACCTAAATGCATGGGCAGAGGATCTAAGACCCTAGTCAGGATGATCTATGAAAAAATAGGCATGTGACCTACATTAGGCCAATCAAGGTCCTTTCCTGGGATTTTACATTCAAAACCTGGGGGCAGGGAGGAGCAATATTTTTCCAGAGTTTTTTTTAAGTCTTGCTGAATTAAACCTGAGGTTGCCTGCAGCTATCCTCCATGCCTCTCAGCCATTCCTGAACCAATGTGGAAAAGTTTCCTCAAATGAAAAACAGTGAGTCTAACTCCCAGAAAGAGAAGTCAAGGAAAGAGATGGCCTCTTTCAACAGCATTTGAGTCCTGGAATTCAGTCATACCTTGAGACCAGATCAGTGCAGCACTCCCCATTATGTGAGAAAAAGAAAAATTGTTTTGAGTAAGCTAGTTGGTTTCTGTCAAGTTTCTGTCACTTACAATTAAAAGATTCCTGAGACATATAACATTTCTTTTCACCTGAAAGACCTCACTACATATTTAGAGACAGCAGGGCTTTCGAAAACAAAGAAACGAAAAAAAAAAAAAAAAGCTAGACAAGCACCATATCAACAAAAGAGAAAGATGCAGAAATCTGGAGATGGTTCCTCCAGTATTCTATACCCTGTATGCTTCCTTTATATTGTACTTTCTTGCAAAATTAACAAATGTAGAAAACAAGAAGAGGAGCAAAGGTATTGGCTTCTGATTTTCCCTTCTTCCTAAAATCGCTTTAAAGAAGTGCTGGCTTTACAGACCAATTCCTGCTACAGTAAATATTTCAGCATAACTGGAGGATCCCTAAGTTGTAGGGAAAGATCACAATTATTCTAAGAAATAATAGATTCAACACAATTTCTATCTCAGCACTAAGGAATTTAGATTTGTTAGAGACCAGTGGAGTGCATTATTACAGAGAACAAGTATTAAAAGAAAAATAAGAAATCATTGGAAATTCAAGCTTTGGGCCAACTCTATAACCTCGTAGTCCTTGCTCCAAAAACACAGCAACAAGAGCATTAATCTGAAAGAGAAATTTAAAAAGATATACCCTCACCTAAAAGTAAAAAAATAAATAATTCTGAGTATCCAAAAATGAAACAGAAAGGCAAAGTGACAGTAGGCAGGCTGAGCCACAGGCTTTCAAGGCTCCAGAAGAGGAAGAGCTTTTGGGTTAACAGGAAATAACAGTGTCACATGGTGATGGGGCACCTACGTCCGGCTCACTGATTGAAAGCAGGAGCTTGTGTGGGACGTGCACTCCAGGAAAGGAGGCTTAAGAAGTTACTGTTGAATGTTGATGTAGGCTGTTGCTTACAAAATCCGATATACAGGGAGGCAGAAAAGCACAGATATAACCTCTTGACAGTGAACAAAGCCAAAGCCTTCCAGCTCAGTAAATGGATCTGTAATAATCTGAAAATCTTCATAGAACAGAAGCACAAAGTGTCAATCTCAAACTTGGGTTTGGAATAGAGGTCATGGGTAGGTGGGCCTGTGGAAGAAAATGTGAGACTGCTAGCAGGGAGAGGTGAGTGAAAACAGTAAGAGAGACACAGAAAGAAACTCCTACTCAACACGAACATGCAGAAGCTGTATGCCGAAATTTCAAAACAAATCAAAGGTTAACTTATTCTGAGCAGGTGAAACTAAATAAACTTGAAAAAGACATTTATAAAAGTTATTTAGAATGTACAAGGAGATAAAGAATAATATTCATAAAAATGGAACAGAAAATTGTAAAACTGAAACAGGCAGAAATGAAACAGGAAAAGCTATGAAGATCCAATTAGAAATATAAAAACCTAAGAATACTGTTTCTGAAATAAGAAATTCAAGCACACTAAATTTCTATAATCTTCAATAAAAAGGTTTAATTGATTGGAAGATGGATTGAAGCAGTCATCTAGAAGGCAGCACAAATAGACATAAAGATAGAAATTACAAATCTCTAAAATATGTCTAGTAAGAGTTTCAGAAGAGAAGAAAAGTAAGTAATATTCAGAAAGAAAATAATAATTTTCCAAGAGTAAGAGATAAGTCAGATTTTAAAATCTATCTCAAGGGTCAAGCTGTGTAATTAAAACAAATCCACACCTAGCAACATTGCACTGAAACTGGAAAATATCATAGATAAAATCTTAAAAGCTACACACACAAAAAAAAGAAAGAAAAATTACCCAAAAAGCAACAAGAATAAGATCTACAGCACAAGTTTCCTGAACAATAGACAAAAGAAGCCAATGAATAGTATATTCAGGGTTGAGAGAATCTAACAGATAATCCAGCTCAAGTGAGGGAAAATTAGGGCAGTTTCTGACAAACAAAAGACTGAAAGAGTTTACCAACAAAGACTCTTAATGAATGAACTGCTAAAGAATGGACTTTAGCCAAAATAAAAGTGAGTCTTAAGGAAAAAAGAAACAAAAAATATATTGGTAAATTTAAATAGCAAGTGACTTAAAAATAATCATGTGTGAACGAAGATGATGGGACGGAAGATATTCAACCGCATAAAGCCATGTCAAACTCTTTGTCTTATTCAAGAGGATACAATACCAAGTAACTTTAGATTTTGAGAGAAGAATTGGTATTTAATTATACATGTTAAAAATTTTAAAGGTAAGCACATGCCTATTATCACTATTATTACAAAACATTATATTGAAGATTATAGATAATATAATACAAGAAAATGAAATAACTAATATAATTATTGAAAAATAAAAACTAAGCTACTTGTCAATGGGATGTGATTGTATACCTAGGAAGTCAAAGGCAAAAAAAAAACAAAAACAACTTTTAAAATAAATAGAAGAATTTGGCGATGTGATTGAATAAGATGAATATACAGAATTCAAGACCTTTTTCTTCTATATTAACAGTAAGTACTAGGAATAGAGGTAAAGGGAAATATTCTATTCACAAAGAAAAGAAAACCCATAAGATAATTAGAGATGAAAATAAGCAAGGAGTAATAAGACTTAAATGAAGAAAAATATAAAATGTTACAGAAGGCAATAAAATGCGATCTAAAAGAGAAGACGTAAAGTTCTTAGATAGGAAGATGATGTCATAAAAATGTCATTTCTCTCAAAATTAATATATATCATATAATGCAAATTCAGAGAATCCTTCAGGAATGATCCTCAGTCAGGACTTGTTAATAGATGCTGCAGGGAAGTTGAATTTTACTTCACCAACTTCACAGAAATCACTTGATAATGTATCAAGGAGGTTTTGCCTCAGTTACTTGCACCTTGTGGGTAGGGAAGGAGCCAGAATCCCCAGAATCAAAAGGAAGACGCCAACTGGGTAATAAAATCCTCCTGAGAATGGCAAATCAGGCTTCTCATAAATGGCAGATTTCTCACTTCCTGTACGCACTATTATTCACAGCCAACATCCTTGTGGGAAACTTTGAAAGATATGAGAAGCCACATTTCTGCCTAAAACCATGTTGTGTTCTCTCTTGCTTTTTACAATGATTTCTTTCAGTTTCTACATTTTGACCTTCAAAGAGGCTATATTCTTGAACAGTATCTGCTGGAGTCTGTCACTTACAACCTTGTCCCATTATGACAACCATGAAAATCCCGAGAGATTAAAAAAAAATTGTATATAATAATCACAAGGTTCATATGGATGAATAAAGCAAAAAAAAAAACTGCTAAGAAAAACTATGGAAAAATATGGATGGGACTTACATTATCATATATTAGAACATTCTATAAAGTTATTATATCAAATCAACTTGGTATTAACATATGAATAAGAAATAGATGAATGGAATAGAATAGGAAATCCAAAAACTGATCTAGTAAAAATAAATTTTAAACTTATCATGAAGGTGATATTTGGTATTTCAATTCAATAGGACAAAGATGAATTCTTTAATTGGTTGGCAGAAACTAGCTAATCAACTGGAAGAAAATAAAATTGGGTCCTTAGCTCGTATCATATGCTAAAATCAAATTCCAGATCTATTAAAGACAGATAAAAAAATGAAAACCCTAAGAAAACAGAAATGAAAGACAGACCTTAGAAAAATTTAGAATCCTTATATGTCAATGAGATACCTAAGTAAAATCAAGATGTGACAGATTTTGAAAAAAGATTCCAAAGCGGATTGATTATAGATAAAGGATTAATATCCATTCTACTCCAAGAGTTTCCATAGTTGACCAAACAAAATATAAATGAAATAAAAATAACAACCTAAAAGAAAAATGATCAAAGGATATGCATGGGCAATTCAAGGAAGAGCAATCATACATGGCCAATGAACATAACAAAAGATGCTCAAACTGAACAGTGGTCAAGGAAATGCAAATTAAAGCAATCAGGAAATATCTTTTCACAGCCATTAGACTGGAATACATTTTAAAAGATAACTACTGGAAACCACTGGAGGGGAAAGGTACTCTCATGTATGGCCACAAGAGGCAGTATAATAATAAACAGGGTAGAATGGCAGGCTCTGACCACGTGAGTGATCTTAACAGCATTTCACTTCAGATTACTAATCTGTGAAATGAGGATAATAATATATCACATGACAGTCATGAGTACTAAGGGAGATAAAAATCTAGAGCCACAAAACAATGCTTGGCATAGTGCAATCAGTCAATAAAAGTTGACTATTATAATTACTGATGGTAGAAATGTAAATTGTTTCAACTTTGTAAAGTAGCTTGGCAACATCTATTAAGATTTAAAATACACATACCCTTTGACCCAGAAAACACACTCCAGGGAATTTATCTCACAGAAATAGGAAACTTCTTAGCACAGTTGCCAAAACTGGAAACGGAAGTGAATGTTCATCAATAGGAAAATGGTGATATAAGTCACAGTAGATCCACACCACTTGGAAAATTATCCAAGCTTTTAAAGAAAATGATTTAGAACCATACCAGTTCCCTTGGGGGAATTTCTGTTAGGCATTCATAAGAAGAATATATAGAGATAAAAGGATATCTTACCTACCTGAAGTGGGCTTTATTTTTATCCATAGGCTTAATCACCGTCTGAAATTGTAGTATATATTTAATAGCGGTCTCATCCTACTGGAATATAAACTTCATATGGGCAGGGACTTTGTTTTACCTACTGTTGTATCCCCAGGTTTGTTTTACCTACTGTTGTATCCCCAGAACCTGATATATAGCACGTATTCCAAAAAAAGTGCTAACTAAAGGAATATCATGCCATTTTTATGAAATAATGACCCTAAAACACTCTTTATGTCTTTGTATGCATATACCAATAGCCATTTTCATTTATGTAAAATTATACACATGTATATGCACATATATACATGGGTGCGTACATATATATAAATGTGTCAGTACATATATGTATAAACACACACAAATATTAATGATACAGGGGAAGAAGTTCTATCTATAGACCTGCATGCTCCAAGATAAAGTGTTAGGTGTGTTGAGAACATGGTTTCTGAGGCAGTCTCCCTGGTTTCAATTTGCAGCTCTCCACTTACTAGCTGTGTTACTACCAAGTTACTTAACCTTTTTGTGCCTCAGTTTTCTTTTCTATTAGGCAGAGATAATAGTACATATTTCACAAGCCTGTTGTGAGGATTAAATGTGATAGAAGAGGGCCTGGAACAAAGTTAGTGCTATAGAAGTTTTTGCTATTATGTTTTAAGTAATAAAAGAATTGCAAAGTAATGTGAATAATATTTTTGGATACTTTAGAGCAGGTCTTCTCAACTATGTCACTATTGACATTTTAGACCAGAAAATTCTTTCCTGTGGGTGCTGTCCTGTACACTGTGGGACATTTAGCAGCATCCCTGGCCTCTACCCACTAGATACCAGCAGCACCCCCATGCCCAGTTGTGACAACCAAAAATGTCTCTAGACATTGTCAGATGTCCCCAAGGGGGCAAAACCATCCTCAGTTGAGATGGACATGAGCACAGGAGGGTGTGTTTAGTTTTTTTCCTTTATACAATTTTTTTAAGTTACCCTTGTTGAAAGTATGTATCTTTATAATTTTAAAAACAAAGAAGTTTTCAAAAAAGAAATATTAAGGATATGCAAAGAAGAAGACTATAATCAATGGTTTCTAAACCAGCAGAAAGGGAATACAGAAAATTCAGTCGATACAAAAAATGACTGGAGAGAAATAAATAATAAAAGGAAAAGGATGATTAGCAAAAAACATAAGATGGAAGAAATACATTCAAATACATGTGATCATAATAAATATAATTGGGTTCAACTCACCTATAAAAGAAAGATACTATCAAATTGGATTAAAAAAACAAAGTCCAGCTACATGCTGCTTACAAGAAACACCCTAAAAATAAAACAACAAGAAAAGTTGAATATAAAGGGATAAAGACATAATAGTTAACTATTCATCAAAAGAAAGGTAATGAAACAATATTATTATAATTCAAAACTGGATTTAAGGCAAAATTCATAAAGAAGACATAATGATGAAGAAATTCAATGTATCTGACAATATACAACTCAGCAAAACTATTAGAGTTACAGGAATAAAAAACCTGACAAAACCACAGCTACAGTGGGATTTTGATACCATCTGTTTCAGAAACTGATACATCAAGCCAAACAAAAATTAGTAAGTATGCACACACATATACATATGGACAGAGAGAGAATGCAAATGAAATAACAAACAGGACAAAATGTAAATAACTGGTATATTTGGGTAACAAATATGAAAATATTCTTTGTACTATTCTTGCAACTTTTTGGTTTGAAACTGTATCAAAATAAAGTTACCAAAAAAAAAGAAATACACCTAACAAGTAGGTTGAAATAAGCAAGTTCATTATTCAGTGTGAGAAGTTAGAAAAAGAACATCAGAGAGAATGTAAACAAAGCAGAAAAAAAATAATAAGAGCAAAATTAGCGAAGCAGAAAGCAAAGAAACAATAGAGAGGTCAATAAAACCAAAACATGATTCTTTGAAGAAACTAAAATATAAATTTAAAAAGTAAACACAAACCTCTAGCAAGACTGTTCAAGGGGAAATCAAAGAAAAGTACGAATGAAAAATATTAAGAATGACTAATGAAAGACACAATAGAGATTTAGGAACATAAGAAAATAAGTTGAACAATTTTATAACAATAAACTGAAAGATCTACATCAAACAGAAATTTTTAAGAAAGATGTTATTTACCAAAATATATTTCAGAAGACATAGAGTACCCAAATAAGCCAAGAACTATTTAATACATTAAAATAGTATTCAAAATTCTCCCCTCAAAAAAAGGCAACAGGGCTTCCCTGGTGGTGCAGTGGTTGAGAGTCTGCCTGCCGATGCAGGGGACACGGGTTGTGCCCCAGTCCAGGAAGATCCCATATGCTGCAGAGCGGCTGGGCCCGTGAGCCATGGCCGCTGAGCCTGCGCGTCCGGAGCCTGTGCTCCGCAACTGGAGAGGCCACAACAGTGAGAGGCCCGTGTATCACAAAAAAAAAAAAAGGGAACAAATCTGAAAGTTATAACAACCATTACCAAACCTTCAAGAACAAATAATACCCAAATATTTCAAAGAATAGAAGAGGGAAAGCTACTCAACTAATTTTATTTGTTGGCTACTAATGTGAAGACAAAACACTAAATAATATATTAGTAAATCAGATTAGCAGCACATTTTAAAAGAATTATATACCAGAGTGAACTGGTTTATCCCAGAATATGTGGGTGATTCACAACAAAAAAAATTGATCAATGAAATTTACCACATTGATAAGGAAAAAAAACTCAACATAATCATCTTACTAGATGGAGGGAAAAAATTACAGCAAAATTTAATATCTATTCTTGATATAAATTCCTAGAAAACTAGGAATAGAAAAATATTGTTAACCTAAGGAAGGCTACTATCAAAAATCTACAGCAAATATAATATTTAATGACAAAACTTTAGAATAATTTGCATTAAAAGTCAGAAATATGATGAAAATGCCTGCTATCACTCATATTATTCAACATTATTGTGGCAATTTCAGCCAATGCACTAACACAAATAATAATGAGAAGGTGGAAGAGCAAGAGAAAAGCAAATTTGAAAAAAAACAACTCACAAAATTGTCATTTGCAGAAGATGTGACTGCACAGAAAACAAGCCAGGAAATCTATAAACTATGGGAACTATTAGAGTCTATTTGCTGGATGGAAGGGCATTATAAAACAACCAGGAATAAACAATTAGAAAAATGTTAATTAAAAAAAATTACCATTTACAATGGCAGCAAAAATTATGAAGAGCCTAAGAACAAACCTAAGAAAAGACATATAAAATATGTATGGTAAGCATTATAGGATGTTCCTTAAAGACATAAAAGAAGACCTAAATAAAGTTGGATAGACCATGGAGATGAATGGGAAGAGTGAAATTTTAAAGATGTCAACTGTCTCTAATTTTAAATTCAGCACAATTTCTATCAAAATCACCATTTAACAGAACAGGACAAAGTGATCCTGAAATTTTTACAAAAGAATAAATGGCCAAGAATAGACACAGTTGAAAGCAAAGAATGAGGTGGAGAGGATTGTCCTACTTATTATAAAGCTATTATAATTAAGACAGTTTAAATTAATGCAAAGAGAGACAAACAGACCAAAGGAACTGAACTGAGATCCCCAGACTAGTCCCACATATACAAAAGAATCTGGTGTATGACAGAAATGTCATTACAAGGATGAACGCTTCAATATCTTATGTTACAACGATAGGTAACCCATTGGGTGGGGAGGGGAAGGAAGAAATCTCTACCTCTACTTACTTACAATTAAATTCCAGTTGGAATAAAGAGCTAAACAAAAATATAAAATAAAACTTTTAAAGGAAAATGTAAGAAAATAACATTTTTAAAAGTACAATCTTAATGAAATCATTAATAAATTTGAGTGTATTAAAATTTAGAAAGTCTGAATTACTAAAGAGATCAAAAGCAAAGTGAAGACAAGCTACAGACTGAGAGAAGATTTGTGTAACATACTTAATCAAAAAAAGATTAGAATTCAGAATATATAGACTTTTATAAACCTTTCTAAAAGTTCCACAACCCAACAGAAAACATGGGCAAAGGATATGAACAAATAATTCACAAAAGAAAGCCCAATATCCAATAAACATATGCAAAGTAGCTGAACCTCACTAGTCACAGGGAAATTCAACTTTAATTTAAATTAAATTTAATTTAATTCAACTGAAGTATCATTTCACATCTATCAGATTGGTAACAATGAATAATACCCTACGGTGGCAAGAAACACTGAAACTCTCAGACACTACAAGAAGGAGATAAATTTGTACAACTACTTAAAATAAAAAGTTGACAAGGAGGAGAGAAGGCAAGATGGCAGTGCGTGAAGATGTGGAGTTAGCATCTCCCCACAACTAGGGCACCTGTCAGCCACTGGTGGGGGACTTTAACCCCCAAGGAGATGGGAGGAAACACAGAGTGAACCAGTAGGATGTAGGGGGACCGAGGAAGGAGGAGAAGTGGAAGCCAGACAAGACCAGCACCCTTGAGGCTGGGAAAATCAGGAGAGGCAGGTGGGAGAGACTCTCTGGGAAGAGTGGGAGAGGAGCAGAGGGCGACAGCCTGGCCCACGGGGCCGGGGAGCCTGCTGAGCTCCCAAGCTGGTCCCCACCCACACACACACAAAGCCCCATCCAGGCCATGAGGGTCCTGGGGGCATAGGAGGGACGCTGGGGAGATCAGGAGTGGCAGGCGGGAGAGGCCATCCAGGAGGAGCGGGAGAGGAGCAGAGGGCAATTGTCCTGCCCATTCGGGCACAGGGAGCCTCTGAACTCCCAGGCTGGTCCCCCGCCCTCCAAACCCCACTACAGGCCACGTGGGTCCTTGAGGGTATAGGAGGGAGGCCAGGGAGATCAGAAGAGGCAGGCGGAAGGGGCCCTCCGGGAGGAGCGGGAGAGGAACAGAGGGTGACTGCCCCGCCCACTCGCCTGCTAAGCTCCCAGGCCAATCCCCTGCTCTCCAAGCCCACTACAGGCTGCGTGGGTCCTTAGGGGCATAGGAAGGAGGCCAGGGAGATCAGGAGAGGCAGGCAGTAGAGGTCCTCCCAGACCCCAGACCAGAGGAGCAGGAGAGGAAAGGAGGGCGTCTGTTCTGCCCACTGGAGCCCAGGAAGCCTGCTAGGCTCCCAGGTGAAGTCCCCTGCTCTCTGAGCCCAGGAGTGGGAGGCACGCCTGAGCCCCTTCTGTTCCTTGAGCCTAAGCCCCACCCCCACAGCCCCCAGGGCCTTTTCCAGCCCTTGGGATCTGAGCATTGGCCCCGCTCACCACCCAAACCTCATCCTTGCTTAGGCTCCACTCTCCACAGCCAAGGCCTTCCCCCTCCTTCTTTTTTTTTTTTTTCTTTTCCCTCCTCTTTTTTACTACTGTAGTACTGATGTACCTTCCAGTTGTTGATTCATCTATATTTTTATTTTTACATTCTTTCTAACATATCTGTTAGTTTCCTAATCTAATTTTATTTTTTACTTTGTTATTGTTCTCTTTTTTTTGCCACCACACGTGGCTTGTGGGATCTTGATTTGTGAGCACGGGGTTGGGCGGAAGATCCTGCAGTGGGAGCTCCGAGTCTGGACCACTGGACTAACAGAGAACCTCAGACCTCAGGGAATATTCATCAGAGTGAGGGCTCACAGAGTTCCTCATCTCAGCACCAAGACCCAGCTCTACCCAATAGCCTACAAACTCCAGTCTTGGAAGCCTCAGGCCAAACAACCAGTAAAACTGGAACACAATTCCACTCATTAAAAAAAAAAGCATGAGATGGCAAAAAAATATGTCACAGATGAAGGAGCAAGGTAAAAACCTACAAGACCAAATAAATGAAGAAAAATCAGGCAGTCTACCTGAAAAAGAATTCAGAGTAATGATAGTAAAGATGATCCAGAATCTTGGAAATAGAACGGAAGCACGGATTGAGAAAATACAAGAACTGTTTAACAAAGATCTAGAAGAACTAAAGAACAAACAAACAGAGATGAATAACACAATAACCGAAATGAAAAATACGCTAGAAGGAATCAATAACAGAATAACAGAGGCAGAAGAATAAATAAGTGAGCTGGAAGGCAAAATGGTGAAAATAACTGCCAAGGAGCAGAATAAAGAAAAAAGAATGAAAAGAATTGAAGACAATCTCAGAGACTTCTGGGACAATACTAAACACACCAACACTCAAATTATAGGGGCCCCAGAAGACAAAGAGAAAAAGAAAGGGTCTGAGAAAGTATTCGAGGAGACTACAGTGGAAAAATTCCCTAACATGGGAAATGAAATAGTCACCCAAGTCCAGGAAGCATAGAGAGTCCCATATAGGATAAACCCTAGGAAAAACACACCAAGACACATATTAATCAAACTAACAAAAATTAAATTCAAAGAAAAAATATTAAAAGTAGCAAGGGAAAAACAAAAAATAACATACAAAGGAATCCCCATAAGGTTATCAGCTGAGTTTTCAGTGGAAACTCTGCAGGCCAGAAGGGAGTGGCAGAATATAATTAAAATGATGAAAGAGAAAAACCTACAACAAAGATTACTCTACCCAGCAACGATCTCATTCAGATTCGATGGAGAAGTCAAAAGCTTTTCAGACAAACAAAAGTTAAGAAAATTCAGCACCACCAAACCAGCTTTACAACAAATGTTAAAGGAACTTCCCTAAGTGGGAAACACAAGAGAAGAAAAGGACCCAGAAAAACAAACCCAAAACAATTAAGAAAATGGTAACAGGAAAATACATATTGATAAGAACCTTAAATGTAAATGGATTAAATGCCCCAACCAAAAGACAGACTGGCTGAATGGATGCAAAAACAAGACCCATATATATGCTGTCTACAAGAGACCCACTTCAGACCTAGGGACACATACAGACTGAAAGTGAAGGGATGGAAAAAGATTCCATGCTAATGGAATTCAAAAGAAAGTTGGAGTAGCAATACTCATATCAGATAAAATAGACCTTAAAATAAAGACTGTTACAAGAGATAAGGAGGCACACTACCTAATGATCAAAGGATCAATCCAAGATGAAAATATAACAATTATAAATGTTTATGCACCCAACATAGAAGCACCTCAATACAAAGGCAAATGCTAACAACCATGAAAGGAGAAATTGACAGTAACACAACGACAGTACGGGACTTCAACACCCCACTTACACCAGTGGACAGATCACCCAAACAGAAAATAAATAAGGAAACACAAGCTTTAAATGACACAATAGACCAGATGGATCTAATTGATATTTACAGAACATTCCACTCAAAAGTGGCAGAATACACTTTCTTCTCAAGTGCACATGGAATATTCTCCAGGATAGATCACATCTTGGATCACAAATCAAGCCACGGAAAATTTAAGAAAATTGAAATCGTATCAAGCATCTTTTCTGACTACAATGTTATGACACTGGAAATCAATTATAGCAAAAAAACTGCAACAAACACAAATACATGGAGGCTAAAAAATACATAGAAACAAATGACAATGAAAACACAATGACCCAAAACCTACGGAAAGCAGCAAAAGCAGTTCTAAGAGGGAAGTTTATAGCAATTCAATCTCACCTCAAGAAACAAGAAAAATCTCAAATAAACAATCTAACTCTACACTTAAAACAACTAGAGAAAGAAGAACAAAGAAAACCTAAAGTCAGTAGAAGGAAAGAAATCATAAAGATCAGAGCAGAAATAAATGAAATAGAAACAAAGAAAACAATAGCAAAGATCAATAAAACTAAAAGCTGGTTCTTTGAGAAGATAAACAAAATTGATAAACCCTTAGCCAGACTCATCAAGAAAAAAAGGGAGAGGAAGCAAATAAATAAAATTAGAAATGAAAAAGGAGAAATCACAAATGACAATGCAGAAATACAAAGGATTATAAGAGACTACAACAAACAACTATATGTCAATAAAATGGACAACCACGAAGAAATGGTCAAATTCTTGGAAAGGTACAATTTTCGAAGACTGAAGCAGGAAGAATTAGAAAATATAAACAGACCTATCACGAGTAATGAAATTGAAACCATAATTAAAAATCTTCCAACAGGGCTTCCCTGGTGGAGCAGTGGCTAAGAATCCGCCTGCCAATGCAGGGGACACAGGTTCGAACCCTGGTCCAGGAAGATCCCACATGCTGCAGAACAACTAAGCTTGTGTGCCACAACTACTGAGCCTGTGCTCTAGAGCCTGCGAGCCACAACTACTGAGGCTGCGTGCTGCAACTACTGAAGCCCGCATGCCTAGAGCCTGTACTCTGCAACAAGAGAAGCCACCGAAACGAGAAGCCTGTGCACCGCAACGAAAAGTAGCCCCCGCTCACCTCAACTAGAGAAAGCCTGCGCACAGTAACGAAGACCCAACGCAGCCAAAAAAATAAATAAATCAATAAAATAAATAAATTTAAAAAAAAAATCTTCTAACAAAGAAAAGTCCAGGACCAGATGGCTTCACAGGCAAATTCTATCAAACATTTAGAGAAGAGCTAATAACACCCATCCTTCTCAAACTCTTCCAAAAAATTACAGAGGGAGAAACACTTCCAAATTCATTCTATGAAGCACCATCACCCTAATACCAAAACCAGAAAAAGATATCACAAAAAAAGAAAATTATAGACCAATATCACTGATGAATATAGATGCAAAAATCCTGAACAAAATACTAGCAAACAGAATCCAACAGCACATTAAAAGGATCATACACCATGATCAAGTGGGATTTATCCCAAGGATGCAAGGATTCTTCAATATATGCAAATCATGCAATGTGATACACCACATTAACAAATTAAGGAATAAAAACCGTATGATCATCTCAATAGATGCAGAAAAAGCTTTAGACAAAATTCAACACCCATTTATGATAAAAACCCTGCAGAAAATGGGCATAGAGGGAAACTACCTCAACATAATAAAGGCCATATATGACAAACCCACAGCAAACATCATACTCAATGGTGAAAAACTGAAAGCATTCCCACTAGGATCAGGAACAAGACAAAGATGTCCACTCTCTCTACTCTTATTCAACATAGTTTTGGAAGTCCTAGCCACAGCAATCAGAGAAGAAAAAGAAATAAAAGGAATACAAATTGGAAAAGAAGAAGTAAAACTGTCACTATTTGCCGATGACATGATACTATACAAAGAAAATCCTAAAGATGCCACCAGAAAACTACTAGAACTAATCAATGAATTTGGAAAGGTTGCAGGATACAAAATTAATGCACAGAAATCTCTGGCATTCTTATACACCAACAATAAAAAATCAGACAGAGAAAGTAAGGAAACACTGCTATTTACCATTGCGCAAAAAGAATAAAATACTTAGGAATAAACCTGCCTAAGGAGACGAAAGACCTGTACTCAGACAACTATAAAACACTGATGAAGGAAATCAAAGATGACATAAACAGATGGAGAAATATACCAAGTTCTTGGATTGGAAGAATCACTATTGTGAAAATGACTATAGTATCCAAAGCAATCTACAGATTCAATGCAACCCCTATCAAACTACCAATGGTATTCTTCACAGAATTAGAACAAAAAATCTTACAATTCGTATAGAAACACAAAAGACCCTGAAGAGCCAAAGCAATCCTGAAAAAGAGAAACGGAGTTGGAGGAATCAGGCTCCCTGACTTCAAACTATACCACAAAGTTACAGTAATCAACACAGTATGGTACTGGCACAAAAACAGGAATTTACATGAATAGTACAGGATAGAATGCCCAGAGATAAACCCACGCACATATGGGCACCTAATTTACGACAAAGGAGGCAAGAACATACAATGGAGAAAAGACAGCCTCTCAGTAAGTGGTGCTGGGAAAACTGGACAGCTACATGTAAAAGAATGAAATTAGAACACTCCCTAACACTCTACACAAAAATAAACTCCAACTGGATTAAAGACTTAAATGTAAGGCCAGACACTATAAAACTTTAGAGGAAAACATAGGAAAAACACTGACATAAACCACAGCAAGATCTTTTTTGACTCATCTCCTAGAGTAAAAGAAATAAAAACAAAAATAAACAAATGGGACTTAATTAAACTTAAAAGCTAAAAGCTTTTGCACAGCAAAGGAAACCAACAAGAAGACAAAAGGCAACCCTCAGAATGGGAGAACATATTTGCAAATGAATCAACAGACAAAGGATTAATCTCCAAAATATACAAACAGCTCATGGAGCTCAATATCAAAAAAACAAACAATCCAGTTAAAAAATGGGCGGAAGACCTAAATAGACATTTCACCAAGGAAGACATACAGATGGCCAAGAGGCATGTAGAAAGATGCTCAACATCACTAATTATTAGAGAAATGCAAATTAAAACTACAATGAGATATCACCTCACACTGGTCAGAATGGCCATTATCAAAAAAGCTAGAAACAATAAATGCTGGAAAGAGTGTGGTGAAAAGGGAACCCTCCTACACTGCTGGTGAGAATGTAAACTGATACAACCACTATGGAAAACAGTATGCAGGTTCCTTAAAAAACTAAAAATAGAACTACCATATGACCCAGCAATCCCACTACTAGGCATATACCCTGTGAAAACCATAATTCAAAAAGAGACATGCACCACAATGTTCATTGAAGCACTATTTACAATAGCCAGGACATGGAACCAACCTAAATGTTCATCGATAGATGAATGGATAAAGAAGATGTGGCACATATATACAATGGAATATTACTCAGCCATAAAAAGAAACAAAATTGAGTTATGTGTAGTGAAGTGGATGGACCCAGAGTCTGTCATACAGAGCGAAGTAAGTCAGAAAGAGATAAACAAATACCGTATGCTAACACATATATATGGGCTCTAAAAAAAAAAATGGTACTGATGAACCTAGTTGCAGGGCAGGAATAAAGAGGCAGACATAGAGTACGGACTGAATGACACGGGGTGGGACGGCAAAGCTGGGGTGAAGTGAGAGTAGCATCGACATATATACACTACCAAATGTAAAATAGTTGGCTGGTGGGAAGCAGCAGCATAGCACAGGGAGATTGGCTCCATGCTTTGCAATGACCTAGAGGGGTGGGATAGGGAGGATCGGAAGGAGGCTCAACAGGGAGGGGATATGGGGACATGTGTATGCATATGGTTGATTCGCTTTGTTGTGTAACAGAAACTAACTCGGTATTGTGAAGCACTTATACTCCAATAAATATCTATTAAAAAAAAAAAAAAGGTTGAAAATATCTAGTAAAGCTGAAGATGAGCAAACCCCATGATCCAGCTTTTCTATTTCTAGGTATGTTCCCTAGAGGAGCATTTTTCAATTTGATGGTCTCAATCCTTCAGGGGCTACAAAATCAACAATCTTTAAAGTAGAATAAAAAATATCAGAAAATACACATACACATAAGGTATACACATCAGTTACTTACTGAAACTGTGTTAAGGTATGTATGTATGTACATATGTACTGAACTGTTATAGAAAATGTAATTGGCAATATGGAGTTTTAAAGAAGCTGCCCTAGAGAAATGTTCCTACAAGTACACATGGATGTTCACTTTTGAACAGTTTATAATAGCAAACAACTTGGACAAGAAATCTGAATTGTGTTCACTAAAAGAATGGATAAATGGATATTCACACTACAGAAAAATGTGAGCTATCAAAATGAATGAACAAGACTCAATGTATCAGCATGGATAAAGTTTTAAAAAATGATACCAAGGGTAAAAGAAAAAAGTTGAAGAAGGATACATATGGTTTACTGCTGTTTCTATAAAGTGAAAAAAACTCATAAAAACTATGTATTATTTATGCAGACTGATGCCATGTAATAGTAGAAATGATACATATAAGGTTCTCATACTTAATGAGAGGGAAGAGTAAAAAGGGAGCTCTAGCTATGTTTAGAACATTTTGTTTTCTAAAATCTCTAAGACCAACCTGTGGCAATGATTTATCTCCATTAGCATGCATCTTTAATTTCATCAATGCTACCTTTGCAGCTGTTTCACTATTTTTTGCACCTTTCCGTCGTTTACTTGCTGTCTCTCCTCTCTTGGAATCTAAGAAATAAGTGTAAGCATATAAGCAAATAAGAACTTTTACATTTTCCAGAGTTTTATTTTTATTATTATTAACTATGGCCCTGAAATGTACATGAATTACATATTACAGAGATATACAGAGACCACATTCATTTTATAGGTATGATCAATGGAAAAATACCACTGAGTTGACCTAAGTGATTTCCACATCAAAAACAAGTTATGTGCCTCTTTCCAGCTTAAATCTATTTAATCCAGAGCAATCACTAACACTTCTACAGAGAATTTTAAGATTTGGTTATAGAAGATTTTAATTTGATTAATTTAATTTAATTTAAAGTAACACCCTTAATATAAAATGAAAATTCAGCTGAACTAACATGGTAGCAGACAGACTGGTCTAAATCACAGATACATTCTTTCCTCATATGTCAGAATATCAGCAGCATTCATAGGACAGCTGACTGGGCTTAAACTTTAGTCTTTAAAGAATGTAAACCACTACTTCAGCCTCATGAATACAATTTTTAGCCAAGATGGTTAACCAGCTGATATAAATGGTCCAGCAAAAGAGAACATCTGGTAGGATATTTCCATAGAATTTCCAAATTTTCATTGGAAAGCCTTGTGAGAAATACTGTCACAAGAATGTCATCAAAATCTATAGCAAGTTACAACCATCAGGGTTGCTAACAACACCTTCCATAACTGGCAAGCTGACACGAGAAGCAGGGCTCTGGAACTCATATAGAGTATAGAGCAGTAGGGAAACAACAAACAAGCTTTCTAGATACTTGCCAATAATGTCTTTAACAAGTTTCTGAGTGGCAGCCATACGAGACTTAGGGATTTCCAGTTCTTCACATTCATGATCTGACTGATGACGATGTCTATGAGCAACAGAAGAGTGACACTAGTTCATGTATTTGCATATGACTTAAACAGATATACAGAGTTTGAATGGTCTCAGGGATCACCTCAGGCAAAAATTCTTCTCACAATAAGGACACATAACTGGCACAAGCTCTCTTTCAGCACAGTCCTTGAATGAGCATGGGTAAGATGTATGTGTATCTGACTTCAGTCTCTCAATTACAGTAACCTGAAAATGTAAAATGGGGGACATGATATTATATTTCACATTTAAAGCAAATCAACCAATCTATTCTGGATATCCATATCATTTTTGCTTAAACTTATAAGAGAAACTCACACATTCTCACATAGATTATAAAAATTGTTCATGTGAGAAATGATTACTGTGCTGACTGCTCTACATTTCCACAGTTTTCCTACTGTGGTGTATTTATCTTCTAAGTCAAGTTAAAATGACTACTCAGTTACTCTCCATAATTTTAGTCTTCTACTTTGTAACATACTACACAAAGATGCCTCCATAATAATATGCTTAGGTAATCAGCTCATCACTCCTCAAATGGCAAGTCATATCTACTTTCTATACTCGTTTTAGAGGCTTAAATACATGTAAAAGAACACTTAAAATTATATGTTTTTCTATGATACAGAGGGTTAAAGACAGTTTTCACAACGATATACTATTCTTTTTTTAAAATAATTAATTAATTAATTTATTTATTTTTGTCTGTGTTGGGTCTTCATTTCTGTGCACGGGCTTCCTCTAGCTGTGGCAAGCGGGGGCTACTCTTTGTTGTGGTGCACAGGTTTCTCATTGCAGTGGCTTCTCTTGTTGCGGAGCATGGGGTCTAGGCGCGTGGGCTTCAGTAGTTGTGGCACGCAGGCTCAATAGTTGTGGCTTGTGGGCTCTAGAGCACAGGTCCAGTAGTTGTGGTGCACGGGCTTAGTTGCTCCACAGCATGTGGGAATCTTCCTGGACCAGGGCTCGAACCCATGTCCCCTGCATTGGCAGGTGGATTCTTAACCACTGTGCCACCAGGGAAGTCCCACACGATATACTTTATTTTGTATTTAATACTGTATTACTAGCAAATATTACATCAGAGGAAAAAGAGCTTTTATGAGATAAAAAAAAGTCCAGATCACTCAGGCTATTTTGAGTATTAAGTAACTAGGTTTCTAGAACTGAATGAACTCAGTAGACCCTTGCACAACTCAGGGGCTGAGGTACAAACCTCCACGCAGTTGAAAATCCAAGTATAACTTTACAGTCAGCTCTCCGTATCTGCAGTTCTGCACCTGCAGATCCAATGCATTGTATAGTACATACCTAGTGAAAAAAATCCACGTATAAGGGGACCCACACAGTTCAAACCTATGTTGTTCAAGGGTCAACTGTAATTGCTTGAAATCTATAACCAAAGCGCATTCCTCTATATAAATGATAGTTACATCTTGTTGGAATTAACTTCTTAACTATTTTTTCAAATTTATTCCAATGGTCTAAAGGTAGAAGATTTTTATTTCACCTTTAAATTAATAAGATCTAATTGAGAGACATTCATAGAAATCAAATCATATAAGAAAAATGAAAACACAGGGAAGATTTACAAGCTGTATAACAAACATGAATATGTTTACTATATGACTCTATATGAGTATTTCCTTCCAAGTAATCCTGAATAATACCAATATGTTACTTAATTTTTATTTCCTCAAATAAATCACCAAAACTTCAAAGGGCCAGATTTTGACTGAAGCTCATTTAACCTTAATTTTCTATAATCAAGAGACTCAGTAAAGTGTTTGGTAAATGGTGGGCAGGAATAAATATCAACTGCAAAATGTGAGGTAAATGCTTCTTTCCAAATGGAGTAAATTCAGTTTAACTTCCTGCTGACCTCTGATCCAAGGGAGGTGGAACAACTTCTCTGATTACAAATTTGAGAAAATTACATTAGGCTCTTTTTTTCCTTGGAAGCCTAACCTGGTGCAGCATTGCTGTGACTGGTGGGCAAATCCACCTAATTCTGGATTTCCTTTGCAGACTCTACACTAAGCTATATCATTTTTGGCTCTACACTAAGCTATATCATTCAACTTATTCTTTATCAGTAATAAAGATGATATTTCGGCTTCTATTTAACAGCCCTTTTTAATCTCTTGATTTGGTCCAAATTAGGGTAGGGAGATTTTGCTGGACTACAGGTTTGCTCCTAATGACCTAAGGCTGATGAAGTCAGAACAATGTATTACCACAGAGTCCTAACACCAGGCACCAGTGAAAATGAATGAAACAGTGAAGCAAACTGGAAGGATTATATGATGAGGATGTTAATTCCATTATGTATTTATAAATATAGAGCCTAAAGCTATAAGCAGGCTATGTAAACAGAAATGAAGTACAAAGGAATAAGAATTATAAGAACAAAAATTTATAAATACCAAGTAGACTATTTTATGTTAAAACATACTGAGAAAAATAATATAAATAAAGTAAGACCCTCTTACATAATCAGTTTAGTCTGCCAAATTTTAATCTGTGGTACACTGGGATTAAATTGAATCAAATTCTGAATGAAAGTACATAAATACAAACATGTTTTACCGGGAGATATTAACATACCTCAGGACAGCTATGTGACTCCCTGCTCCTGTGTTCAAGGCTTAAATAACAACAAAAAAAAGTGTTTATTTAAATGTAATCACATAATGTACTTAAAGATAACTGCAGTAATTTGAGATATTTTAATGGTTAGTATCCTTAAGATTAACTACACTCACACTACATTAACAACTCTGCCTATAAGAATAAACTGAAATGACAGATAAATAAAAGACAGAGCATCTATAGTCTCAAAAGTTTTAAAACCCAACTACTATTCAACTTCAATATGAGTACAAAAATTCACCACTCTTAATTACCTTTACTTTGAGTGCTTTAAGGTGTGTGAAAATGCAGACCCTTTTGATTCTTTTATTTCTCAAAAATAATCAGTAATAAAATGTCAAAGGAGTGTTCTAGTTCTGAATGACTTAAAAATATGCATTATTTTTATTTACTTCTAATAAATCTTTCTGAATCATCTTCTGAAAAGAATTTATTCTTTCAGTGCTCTATGTAATAAATTAAATACCTGATACTTGAAAGTTTAATTGAAAAGAAAATGCATTTTCCAAAATTCTTGTTTGTTCCCAGGTTTTACTTTACATGTGATGTGTGTGCAAAGGACGTATAGTACTCAATTTAAGAAATATAAAGGTTGGGCTCTTTTCATTTTATTAATTAAAATAAAGACTAGTAATCATAACTGGATTTTTTTTTACCATATCCTTTATATTGTGGATATGTTCTCTCCTTGTGATTAAAAGACATATATGTGACTTTTACATAAAAATCACACACATCACCCCATTTCTGGAAAGTTTAAAGACTAGCCACATATATGTACAAGTAATCAGAGTCTATGACTAGTCTATTTTTTTCCCCCAAGTGATTACTATAATGAATATCAGATATCAGTGGCTAAAGTAAAAACTATTTTAAATCATTCTACTTTTTAGAAATAAATCTCATATTATAAACACTAAAATTACTCCCAAATAAAGCATAAAAACTTAACTTACCAAAATATTCCTGAACAACCATCACATACAAATGGAAGAAAATCTAAAATTGAGGGGAAATGTTATATGTTCTGGTCAGTAACTGATTTTGATTTAGTTTTCTTAAGTAAAAAGAATCTTAAAGTACTGAACTATGGCTATAGGAGAACTTTCCTTTTTGAACAATATCCTAGTGCAGCAAGCAGTGGTTAAACAAAAGCCATCACAACCTCAAGCACTTTGAAAGTAACGGGATTATCAGAAGATAAATGTTACTTGCTGTAGCATGCTAAACCAGAAAGAAAAAAAGTCCTGTGAGTTTTCTGTTTGTTTCCCAGATTTCTAGGTGTTGTTTCTGAGGACTGTATAATGCAAAAATCCTGCATTTGAAGTGACAATCCTAGGTTTCAATTTTGATTCCACTGCTTACTAATCTAGCAATGCTAGGCAAGTTACTTAACAGTAGAGCTTTGGATTATATACAAACATATTGTATATATATATATTTGATATATAGTATACAGTGTATGTATGTGTATGTATACAAAACCAAAGCTCTATTATTAGGTAATATGCATAAAAATATACATAGATATAAGTATATTGTGTTTGTGTGCATATGTATATATGTGTGTATGTATCTATGCTATATGCCACACCTACTACACAGGGTAATTGTAAAAACCAAATGAGATACATGTAAAAGATAAGAATAGTAAGGCAATACCTGTAATTAACAAGAATAATTATAGCAATTAACTTGTTCTGAATACACTCAACTCAGAAAAATCCTGTGGTGACTAGGTAGAGATGTGTTCAAAGAAATTCCAGAAATTCAATGGATGGATTGATTGATACCGCAAACTTTAGTCCTGAATTGTTTCTTTCCTTGCTGTTGAGGAAAAACTAAGTTAGGACTAAGTAACAACTAAGTTAGGAAATGAATTTTTGGAAAGCACATGAAAGTATCCATTCTTAGATGTGACAATTGACCATAAATCACTGAATACAATCATTTCTTCTCTAAATTGTTTTCAGTGTACCTCATATTAAATTACAGTATACAGCCAAGTGAGGCTGGCTATATCTAATCACACCACTTTCACAAAATGAAAACAAAAAGCACTGCACTTTAGAGAAAGTTACTATTGTCCCAAAATATCTCACCCTACAGAGTATCTTAACCTAAAAGAAAAAGAAGAGGTCCTATTATAACCCAAAGGGACCGCTGGATGTTTCTGCTTGTGGGACAAGAGGGCCCAAATATAGTTCTTCCTTCACCTGAAAAGCGAACTTAATGCATTGTCACTGTTGTCCTGAAAGCATGATACTGTAAGTATCTGTTTCATACCAAGAAAGTAGGTATACATTTGTCAAAAAGAGAAGGAAACTGAAGTATATGATACTTTACAAAACTTTTATGTCTCTTTCAAATTGGAAAAATGTACATGCTCACTATTTTGAGACTTTGGTGACCAACTAAATATTAGACGCAAACCAAGAGAATCCAGGGGTAAGAGTTAATATCAAGATAATTTCCTAACACTTGACACCATCCTTCTATTCATCCAGAAGCTAAATGAAATTTAGGATACTCACTTAACGTATTCTAACTCTTAACTGCTCTCCACTAGTCCAAAAGAGCTAGACCCTGCCTCAGTTCAGGTATTTACACTTTAAGAGACACCTGAAGTTGGAAAGGAAGATGAACTATGTCACAAATGGTAGATATTATGGACTTGCTAGAGATAATCAGGTATACCAGAATTATATAACTTACAGTCAAAACCCAACTGGCTAAGCTTCCCCATGAAAGATCTGCAAGGAAACATTGGTTCTTGCCTGCTGAATGGCTGAAGATGACAGCCCGTGGTGAAAGATAAAAATCAGAGTGCTGAAAGTAACAATAACCTAGCAGGGATTGTGTCCTTTTGCCCACCACACACAACATGTATCATTTATCAACTGTAGCACTCCCACTAATTCTGGGCTAAACCCCAGAGTCCTTCTCAACAGTGATCGGGTGGCTACCTGCTGCCAGTGACTGTAGCTGCAATGGGAGATAAAACCTATTTTGCCACCCAATGTAGTATGAGCCAGATGTGGTAGCATCCATTTGGAGCGAAAGCCAGGTACCAAAGACTGAGCATTCTGTGTGGCTCTAGTGCTTCAGGACATACCTGCTACAGATGTTTCTAAGGCCTGTACCCCACTACCACTGGCTATTAGGTTGGGCTATGTGTATCACAAGGTCTCTCAGTTCAGCGGAGAGAGAATATCACCTTACTAATGCTCTAAAAAAGCACCTAACTATCCTGAAAGCTTTTCTGTGGAAAGGGCTATATTTTATACCCTTATGTGGTCCCAGCACCAAAAGAGGTGCTCAGTAAATGTTTACTGAATCAGTGATAATCAGAATCAAAGAGTGACAGAGCTGAGAGAGCGTAATGATCATCCGGAGGAAATGCTAAGGGCTCGTCTCCTGAGCAGCCCGCGAAAATGAGGTTAAAAACTGATCTCACCCAACTCCTTGCTCTGACAGATAAGCAAACAAAAAGTTTGGGAGAGAAGTGGCTTGCCCGAGGTCGCAGTGGCAGGTTCAGAAGGGAACTCTCCCGATTCCCAGACCGAAGCGTCCTCCCTACCCGTGCTCATCAGAAAGGAGTGGGCGCGAAGCGACTACTTGGCAAGGCGCACTTGAAAATCAAAGTTCACACTGCAAGGTATGTTTTTGGGAATCGCATGGCTCCCTTCCAAGGAGACCATAAGCCTCTTCCAAAGGCTCAAGGGCAACAAAAAACATGGGCACCGAGGGCATCAACACATGTCACGGCAGACCCCCCCCCCCCCAAGGGACACGCCCGCCCTGCCTCCTCAGACTCCGCCTCGCCCCACGGCCTTCCCTCCCGCGACCAGAGGTAGGGGCTCCAGAATCACCTCGCTGCCGGCACTGTTCCACCTGGCAGTGCCGCCCAATGTCCAACTCCGCCATCTCCCAGCGCCGCGAGAGGCGGCCACAGCCGCGGCAGGGCGGGACAAGGTCGCTCGCGCGGTGCCTGCTGGGAATGGGGTGGGCCCAGGGGCGGAGTCCGCAGGTGGGGGCGGGGCTCGTACTGAATGCGATCGGGCTGATCCTAGTGCCCTAAGTTCTGAATGTTTGCTATCTGGGTCGCCTAGTGAGGCGGCAGGAGGAAAAGGTGGCTTCTCTGTTCGGTTTTCCCTCGGGCGGAAGTCCTGTCGCCCAGTCCTTAGGAAAATATCCAACTGCCTTTATGGAAGATTGCGTGCGTGCGTTCCCTCCTCCGTGCTGCAATCGGAGTCCCGGACGGCCTCGCAAGGGTTTTTTTTTTTTTTTTTTTTTTTTGAATTAACATAACTCCATAACTCTAGGAAGCACAGTTTGGCACAAGTATTTGCAGGAATCAAGTGAAATAGACCGACCCTGGTTCAATTCCTCACTCGTCCTACACCAGTGTTACTTGATTATATAAATGCTCCTTGCAAAGGAGTCAGGGTTTTTAAAAAGTAGACGTTTCTTTTTCTGCCCTGCCCTTACTTTCTACAATCTAGTAGGAAAAAAAAGTCTCTAGCTCTTGAAGTCCTGAGTGTGCACTGAGCCGCATAGGGTCCCTCAGTTGAGAGCACAGACTGATTTAACACACGTCCTGAAGAAAGCTTGTGGTGATTCCATTGGGATGTAGGGAGGTAGGGAACTTCATGTGCTTGACAAGCCACTCCAAAGATACTGAGAAAGGAGAGACTCTTCTAGGTGGGGTGCAAATGGATGCCATTCCACTTAGGTGACAGAAGACACGACTCAGAGTGGATGAGTGACAATCAAAGCTGTACTGAGAGGAATTGTAAAAATATCCAGTGCCTCCTATATAAATTTAAATATTTCCCAATCAATATTCATTGAGAAAGAGGGAAAGGTTGGGGTTGGGAAATAGGTATCCTTACTTCAAGATTTGCTCTTGAATAAATCTATTTAAAATTTTCATCTCAGACTTTGCTTGGGTCTCTGGAGAAAATTTAGATTTTAAAACTGGAAGTAACAGAAGAAATCTAGCTATCCCAGCCTTTTTTTTTTTTTTTTTTTGAAGATGAGAAGACAGGTTCATAGAAGTTAAATAATTTGCCCAAATTAGTGGAAGAGCCAGGACTAAAATCCAAGTATCAAAGACTTCTGGTGTTCTTGAATTTAAGAATCAGTGGCTTATCTAGATTTTGTATGTTTCTTTTAGATGATTGGATCAACCAATGGCAGGTTTTCTAGAATTTTACTGTTAAAATGTTCTAGATAGGTGGCAAATATTTATTTATGAGTCCAATCTTAATGGAAATGTTTTTTCAGTTCACTAGCTTGGGAGTATAGGAAGCATTAAATGATTCAGATAGCCAAGATCACAGTTGCTAACTCTTCCATCTCTGTTTAGTCTCCTTTGCTGATTTCTCCTCTAGGTGCTACTTAAACATGCCTGTTTCCCTGTAATTTTGTGCTTGGTCCATTTATCAATTTGCATCCTCATTCAAATGAAATTCCCATGGTTCCAATGATCCCATAACCATATTCTCTGCCCTGAGGACTTGCTCCCAAACTGGAGGTTTCTAGTTCCATATTTCTAATTCTAAACTGGAATGCTTTCTTACCATACCGTCCCCTCTCTAACAAGGGAAGTCTGCCACATTAGAAATCTTGGATTCATTTTCCACCTCTCCTTTCTTACTTCTCTCATGGAAGTAGCCATTAAACGCTCTCAATTATGTCTCAGAAATGTCTCTCAAACCTGTACTCTTCAATTTCTTGAGTAATTTCCTCCCAAAAAACTAACTTCCTTGCCCTAAGATCTTCCATTGGGTCTCCATTATTCACAAGATTTTTTAGCTTAGTTGGGACAAACTTAACTGGTAAAGCTCTTCACAGTTTCCAGCCTCAGCAATAACTGCTTCCCCTTATCTCCCTACTTCCCAATCATTTCCATAAAATACCTCTGGCTTTTTCAGATGTTCATACTTTGGCACATGCCTTTCCTTTTCCTTTGAATGTTTTCTATACCAGAGTTTTCCAAACTTTCTTGAGAATAACAATCAGGTAAAGTGCTTGTTAATAAATACAGCTACTTACATCTTCCCTGGGTCTGATTTAGAGGGTCTGGGATGGATCCTGGGAAGCTATGTTTTTAACAAGTGCCCTCACATTCATTCTTGTCATTGGATCAGTTTAGCAAACAGGTTTCACTCTTATTCCACCTTCAGAGTGCAATTCTGTTAACCTTTCACCTGGGAAAGGCTTCAGAATGCACAGACAAAATTCAGTCCTCCAGGACATCAGCCACGTGCTAAAGTAGCACCTGCTACATACTTTTCTTACTAGCACTAACCAGGAAAGATTATAATGTACCTGACCAAAAAAAATCTTCAGTGGCTTCTATTAGCTACAAAATAAATTCTGCACTCAAGTCAGTTTAGGAAGTCTTTTGAGCATCTATTATATATCAGATATTATTCTAGGTTTGATACAGAATTGACTGAGACCCAACCTCAAGGAGCTCACATGGTCTAGGAAGGAATGACTCTGCTTGGCATTTAAAGTCTTTCAAATCTTGACTCAACCCAACTTTCTCTCTCTCTTTATCTTTCAAAGGCCTCTTCATAATGGGTGCTCCTCGGAGCCTCCATCGCTTCACAACTGCTGTTCTTTCTATTTGGCATGCTCTTCCCTTTCCCATTCAATCTGGTTAAGTTCTGCTTTATTTTTTTAGCTGTCGACTCAAGTATCTTTTCCTCAGGAAATTCTTCTTTGTTCTTCCTGACTAGGACAAATCCTGCTATTATGACATTCACTTTGTATCTCCTTCAAGGCATTTGTCCCAGACTCGATTTTCTACTTGTTTGTATGATTATTTGATTAATGTTTCTCTCTCCCTCTAAACTGTAAGCTCTATGAGAACAGGGACCTGGGTTGTGGTTATATAGATATTCACTAACTCTTTGTGATATTCATGAATAGATATTCATTAACTCTTTGTTAATCTGTCTCTATATGTTTATGTACCTTTCTGTAAATTTGTTATAACCCTGAATATCAATTTATCTTGCATACAATATTCGAAATCAAATCTTGAATATTCTAAATTCAAACTTAACAATAACAGCTAAAATTTCTTGATTATTTTATTATGTACCAAGCACTTAAACGAATCATTTAATCTTCACAACACTTTAAGATATATGCCATTATTATCCCCATTTCATTGAATGGCTTATAAAAAAATTACTCACCTCCTGCCTCCCTGTCTGATCCTTTCCTCCTTCTTCAAGGCCAGCAATGTGTCCTCCTCCAATATCTCTCTTTTCCTGTCCTTCTCCACTTCTCCCTTCTCTTACTCTGACCCTTATGCCCTTCCTCTGTTAAGGACACTTGTGATTACATTGGACCCTCCTGGATATTTCAGGATACTCTCCCCATCTCAAGATCCTTAACTACTAACACTTGCAAAGTCCCTTTGGCCATACAAGGTGACATAGTTACAGGTTTCAGGGTTTAGGATGTGGACAACTTTGAGGGGGGAATTATTCTACCTACCCCAATATACATTCTTATATTTCCTAGAATTGTTCAGTGCTTGACACATAGTAAGGCCTCAAAAAATATCTGTCCACTGAATCAATGAATGAACAAGTCTACATTGACATTCAGCTGCACCAGAAGCTTTATAATCTTAATCAGTATTAATCAAAATAGAATCTTCAGAACAAGGAACATGGATGTGGTAGCTTGTTTCACTCTGCTTGACTGGTCAAAAACACCTGGGAGGGCTTCCGCGGTGGCTCAGTGGTTGAGAGTCTGCCTGCCGATGCTAGGGGAGGCGGGTTCGTGCCCCGGTCCGGGAAGATCCCACGTGCCGCGGAGCGGCTGGGCCCGTGAGCCGTGGCTGCTGGGCCTGCGCGTCCGGAGCCTGTGCTCCGCAACAGGAGAGGCCGCAACAGTGAGAGGCCCGCGTACCGCAAAACAAACAAACAAACAAACAAAAAAACACCTGGGATACTGTGCTTGGTCTGAGTACCGCACTTCAAGTGTGAAAGAGGCAATCTTGGGCACATTTAAAGGAAGGCAACAGAATTGTGAAGAACAAAAAACAGTGTTATGTGAAACTCAGAGCCTTTATAATGTTTAGGGCTTAATCAGTAGAGTTGAGGAAGGGTGTGAACAAAGAAAAACCCATCATCAAAGCTACTGTCCCCACTATTATTATAACAGCCAATGTGTGCATCTGTGTGTGTATGTTTGTGCATTACATGTCTGCGTTTTGGAAAGTATCATCTTTTTTTAGCAACGGTTTGTCTCAGAAGGAGTTTTCACAGGCAATTATTCTTTAGAAAAATAATTTTAGTTGTCCTGATAAACATACATAAAAGTATTTTGAAATGATGTCTTCAATTGTGTTTTGGGACAAATTGGGTATTCACATATAATTAATTAACTATAAAAGATTTTTGGATGTGCAATAACAGCTACTATTAGCACGGCTCCTTGAAATCCTCACCAATGAAAAGGAATCAAATATTTTAAAATATGCATTCATTTCTAGAGAGTACATTTTTAATATGAGAAAGTGATTTCTTCCTTCTAAAGTGCTGGGTGCAACATCTGTCCAAAGTTTTTTCCTTTGCCCTGGTAAGACAGCCAGAGATTTTTTGAGAACCTTTGCAAACTGGTTTCAGACTTAAAACTTAGAAGTATAGGTGTCTCTTCTGTATCAGAATCATGACAAAGATGACTAGATCTAGGAAATGCATTTCCAAATATTTTCGTATTTTATACCATCATTTGAATATTTTATCACTTATGTTGTATTTCTTCATTCATTCATTTATTCAACAAATATTGATAGAGTGCCTACGATGTGCTAGGGTCTGTTCTAGGAACTGGGAATATAATGGTGAGTGAAATAAATAAAAATCTCATTTCTCATGGGGAGCATTCTAGTGGGGAGGGGCAAGAGACATAGACAGAATAACAAGACCAAGATAGCACATGATAGATGGTGGTAAATGCTATGAAGAAAAATAAAGTTGGGAAAGGGAATAAGGGTTCTGTAGGAGTAGATGGGTGAGGGGAGAGGGTTGCAATTTTAAACAGAGTGGGGTGAGAAAGTGATACTTAAATAAAGTCCTAAAAAAGGTGAAGGAGTGAACAAAATGGATGTCTGGTTTCTGGGCAGAGCAGCCAGTGCAAAGGCTCTTCAGTGAGAGTGAGCCTGTTGCATTCTAGCTGGAGAGGGAAGACCAGTGTGGCTGGAGCAGACTGGACTGGGGGGAATGGTAGTGAAACAGAGCAGGACGCTACGGTCCTTGCTCCCCATGTCCTCTGCCTGCCTTTTGTCTGTGGAAAAAACGTTAGCCAAAGAATAAGTTTAATCAGAGAAGTGAGAAAATACGGAAACAAAGGAAAACAGCTGAAGGAGACCAAATAATAATAGTTTAGTCATTAAGCAAATTCAAGGACTTTTAGTTCCTCCTCAGGGCTATACATAATATTCTGAGCCCTATCCTTTGAGCTATCTTACAAATATTGAAACCCTCATCAGGTGGAGAAGTTAACTACATGATGACCAGACTGTGTCCATGACATCAGCTGCCACAATTCCGAGAACTGCCTTCAAGAAATGGAAACAAACCAACCCTGGAACTGAAGATTAACTGTACTTAAAACAAGATGACGCTGGTCAGATCCCTGATGACCAATTTCAAAATGACTGTCAGAGCTGACTGTGCTGTTTCTGCATGTAGCCCCCTCCCTTCACCTATAAAAGCTCTTACCCCCTGATTGTCAGTGGGGGGAAGTCAGCCTTTGGACAGGAGTACGCCCTCCGCCCGGTTGCCGGCATCCAAAATAAAGCAGACCAACCTTGCCTCTTTATTGGCTTTTGAGGGGAGAGTAGCCAGACCCCATTTTCAGTTACGGTAGGATGTGTGGACATGGAGGCACTGGTGAAGTGAGGGTGTGGTTGGCAGCACTTCATGTCAGAGCTTGATGTTTGTGAAGATCTTGGCTTTTTATTGGAGTGAGGTGGGAAGTCAATGGAAGGTTCTGAGCCAGGCTCACTCTGGCTGCTGTGTAGGGAGACAGCAGCAAGATCAAGGTGATCATAGGGAGGTCAGTCAGAAGTCTACTGCAGTATTTAACTGAGAGATTAAGAGTGGCTCAGAGCAGCGTGTTAGCAGTGTTGGTGGTGGCGAGTGGCCATGTTTTTGTACGTGGGGCTTGCTGATGGATTGGATGTGGGGTGAGAGAAGAGAGGTGTCAGGGATGACTGCAAGGTTTTGGGCTTGGGTGAAAGGAAGGCTACAGTTATCACCTGAGAGGGAAAGGAGCTGGATTGGAGATAATTTATATGTTCCTCCATTAGGTACAAAATCTCACGTGAGTGCACTCGGGTATAATGAAGTTCTGGAGGTAAATGAAGACGTTAAGAATCAACTTTGGGAAGGCTATGCAGTAAGGATGGTGTTGAGGTAAACGAGTTACATCTCCTTTTATATACATTAAGTGACTGGTGTAGAAAACACTTTACAGCCAAATCTGATAACCCTTAAATTCTTTAATTTCCTTCTAATCAGGGATGGGCAGAGATATGAGAAAACATGGATAAAGAGCTATGCAGGCAAAACTCAGTCACGGGTACCAGAGACCTTCATTATGAATTAGGGTAACAAAACTTTTATTTTTGCAAAATTATTGTTTTCCATAATGGCTGCTTTTGTAGTCATTATTGTGATTGAGTGTTATATACAATGAATATTTGGTTCTAAGAAACAAACAAAAAACCTGCTGATGGAAAGAATGTGTACATGCTTGTTGAGCTGTTTAATAAATAACTATTTGATGATGATTCTGCAGTATGTTTAAAGGGTAATTCTTCTTTTTTGGACAGTTCATCTGGCATTCTAAAAATGGATGTAATTTCAAGGGGTAACCAAAATGTGTCAATTAGCCTGACATCTAGGTCTTTTTAACAGATCTTTAAATTTCCAATTTCCTTTGCCATCTTAACCATGGTAAATCATCCTGAACAAATCATTCTTTTGAACAACAACCTCCTTATTAACTGAGATCAATTGAGATTAGAAAATGAAAAATACACTAGATGCTGAGAACTCTTTATGAAACCACATTTGTAAGATGAGTATTGAATGAAGATTACTGTGTTATTTTCAGCTTCTATATCATTGATTTAAACATTTATTCTCTATATCCCACTGCTGGATTGAACACTAATATATATTTGGATGGTGTGCTTGTTTGCAAGTATTATCTTTTCCCTATTGAGATTATATATTAATGGAAGGGAATTATTTTTAATTCAAAGGTAGCTTGCTTTGCACACCACATGTGTTTTTGAAAGTGCTACACATCAAATTGAGTAGAACAGATTTTCCATTGAATTATAAATTAATGATTAACTCCTTTGTTCTAATTTCCTACTGATTTTCATTTGCTCTACAAGATCCTTAGCACATCGTGTGGCCCCTATGTGATCTGGACTCAGCCTACTTTTAAAGACAACCTCACAGCACTCTGCTCTTCTGTCTCCAGATACCCTGGTCTTCTTTCAAACCCTAATACTTCAGACTTGAGATTTTTGCACACACTGTCTAAAATGTTCATTCTCTAACACGACCTGCTTTATTTTTTCCATATAGTACATTACTTTCTTAATTATTTGTCTGTCATTCCCTAACTAGAAAGTAGCCTCCAAAAAATGCATGGATTTCAGTTTCTCTTTCCTCACTGCTGAATCTCTAGCATCTAGAACTGTGCTGGGTATATAGTATGCATTCAGAAAAAAATCGTAATGAATGAATAAATGAATGAATGAATGATTACTTACCCTGGAATACCAATTTCCCTTCTCTATACCTAGGTACCCTCTATTCATCATTCAAATTCCAGCTTAAATGTCACTTTTTCAAGCCACCATTTTTGACCCCTAGGGCAAGATCAGCTTTCTCTACGACTTGTTCTTACATGTCTCTGTATGTCTAAGTTCTCAATAGCACTTATTAGAACTTTAACTTAAAAAGTCCATTATTTGTGAGATAATTTGCTTAGCTCCCGTCTTCTCTTCTAAACTGTAAAATGTCCTTATCTTGTTTTTAATCACCTCCCCAACATCTAGCAAAATGCCTGGAACAGAGACATGCTCCATAAATAGCTGTTGGATAAAAACATGGACAGATGGATGGTCAAGCAACTCCTCATTATAAATTTCAGTCCCTTTGTTCCACTTGTTCAATGTTCTCTCAACAAAAAAATAGTGGTTAGTGAACCAGAGGGAATGTTTTTCTATACCGGACAGGTTCTTATTTAAACATACTCCTCCATGAATTCAGTAATGCTTGTAGGATCCCTTAAAGCTGATGCCTCATACCAGCCTCTTTACCCCCCATGTTATTTAATGAAATAAATACTTTATGAGTTTCTCCTCTGGACCAAACTACACAGGAGGGAAAGGTCATGTAAACAGTAGAAAGACCAGAAGCTTTAAAACAGAAAGATCTCCTACACTTTGACTGCCTGTGTGAGCTTGGCTAAGTTACCAGTTGAGCCATGGGTTCTTCATCTGTCAAAGAGAAACAGCAATACCTATCTTGTGTGGTTGTTGTAGGGATTATTAATAATCCATGTAGTGTGCTTGCCATATAATAGGTGCTCAAAATATGGCATCTGTTACTACTATCACGATAAGGTAAGCTCCTAGAGGGCAGAATACACTTGCATTCCCAGAACCTTATGTATAGAATACTCTTAGTAAAGGTTGGTTAAACTGACCAGCAGAATATGTGCTACTTCTCCACTCTCAACGAGTTTTAAATCTAAGCATGAAAATAAGTTCCAAAACAGATTCATGAAATATTTAGATAATAACAAAATACAATCCTTATTATAGTGTACTATATACAAGATTAGAGCAACATAGGTGTTACAGGCCATAAGTGCTTTGGACGGCCAGGCAGGAAATGGTAAGAGGTGGCTGGCTATAGTTATTGGGAAATGATAAGTTCCCATGTCTGTGTGTGTAAGATATAGACCAGTAAGCCTCCTATAAAAATATTCAATTTCTTTGTCATTAGCTCTACCAATGTTGGATAAAATGATAGAAAGCATCAACCTGATGCTTCTGGGTAAATATGATGGCAGACAAAATTGGGTTATTGATCTTGAGTAGCAAGCTGTATCTGTCATAGTAATGGATGCTTTTTCCCCCTTTAACAATCAGTGGTTAGTTAGCTAATGATCACAAATAGGTTCTGATGACGGTGAGTAACGCTGCTCAAATAGGGCTGTATTATGTGGAGTACATACTAGCCTTGGAAAACTAGAGCATAGACTCAATCCCATATTCCCCTTCTTCGCAGCATGCTCTGTACAGGTTTTCAGTTGAATTGCATCATCCATAATCATTATTTATTGTGGTCCCTTTATCTTAACCAAACTCTTTGGTTACAGCTCTACTAGATGGGACTGAGATAGTGAGAATGAACAAAACAATGCTGCTTTTTCCTAAGACGTTGTCTCCTTTTTGTTACTTAGGTGTCTCTGTAAATGTATTTGACATAGATCCAAACACAGGCGCCCCATTAAAGGCTTTGGTACACTAGCAATCGTACTGAAAGCTTCAGATGCCTAGTTACAGAACTGAATGCAGCCATCAACACACTCAGAAGTCCTCACATTAGGGAAAGAGATGACCACCGTCTTTCGTCACCTCAAGCCATGTAAGGATGATCTAGAAGCCACCCATGCCAACTGGCAGCCAGGCACACATCAACCTGCCCAGATTCTACACCTGCGGCAACAAGCCCAGTCAGACCAGCCGTCCTGAGAAAGAACTACTTGCCCACACACCTGCATCACAGTGGCAGACAAATGTCCTGCAAGCCGCTGCCCTCCACACTCCTACACACACCATGCACACTTAGATGAACGCGCCTGAATATTCTTATTCCCAAGGACAGAGACCTGACACTGTGCTCACACGATCACAAACAAAAACACATGTGGAATTATGCATCTTGTTCATCCAGGGCAGCAAAGCGCACTTATTATACACAGGCTTTCATGCCCCGCCCAAGACCCTTGGAAGAGTGGTTTGCTTTTCTCTGAGCCATGCACAAACTAGTCCTTCACCCCCGGGTCCGTGCCCAGCGTAGATAAAAGAGCAACTCAGCTGCAGTCCGGTCGCTCTTTTCAACTCTTTTCTCCGCCTGAACTCCCCGGGGGCCGGGTGGCGCCGGTCGGCCACGTCCGACTCCGGTGCCCTCCCCGCCCCTGCCGCGCGACGGGGCGGGGCCCAGCCGGCGGCCAGGAAATGCCCAGGAGAGGGTGTCACCTGGGCAAGCCCGACGACGTGTTGATTCCCAGGATCGCCGCCTTCCCGGGTCTGGGCCTCCGAGACCCGAGCCCGATAGCGCTAACCTGTTCCCCAGGCGCGGTCCCGGGGAGCCCTGGGACGCTCCCGGGACCGCTCTCACCCTTCAACTCCACAACCATGAGCAAGTTGGGCAAGTTCTTTAAAGGGGGAGGCTCTTCCAAGAGCCGAGCTGCTCCCAGCTCCCAGGAAGCCCTGGTTCGACTTCGGGAGACAGAAGAGATGCTGAGCAAGAAACAAGAGTACCTGGAAAATCGAATCCAGAGAGAGCTCAGCCTGGCCAAGAAGCACGGCACGAAGAATAAACGAGGTAGGCTCGGGGTCTGGCCCCAGGCGTGAACTCTCCCCCTCCTACCTCCAGCCGTTTCCTTGGGGACAGTCCGGTCTGGCCCACAGCACCTGTCCCCCAGGCCACCAGGTGTGCTCCCATGGCCTTTCTAGAAACTGGTAATGACCCCCCAGGGGCCCGGAGTTAGAGAGAGCTGAGCAAAGCACAGTCCTAGAGGGCAAAATGTAAGGAGGCATCACATATCTCAGGAATCAAGATGAACAATATTTTTATGCAATATTTTAAAAACTCAGAGTTGATACAAAAGCATCCATAATGAACAAAATATCAATATTTAAAATAAAAACAGGATTGGTATTATTGATTCTTTTCTGTTGCAGCTGGCCCTTATGTGTTCTGCACAGCCCTTCTTTATTTCAAATTCGTTCTGAAATGTGATGTTTTGTTCATCGTGAATTTTTTTTGGCATTAATTTTGAATTTCACAAATATTGCATTGAAATATTATTTATCTTGATTATTGCTTTTTTGGGTGCCCCCTTAAATTTTGCTCCTGGCTTGTCTCACCCTGGTCCAGTCCTGCTGATTTCGATGCTAAATATCAACTTTTCTGCCGTGTGTTTGTATTTTGAATCGCACATTTTAACTTGCTTGTAAATCTCCATTGAAGTATATTCTAGTATGTTCTGGTTTCCCTTTTCCTCAGCTGTTGAAGACTTTAGTTGGCTGTTGTGCAGTTGAGCTATTATACCAAAAAAGTAATGTCGGAGAATTAAATATTAATTCTATCACTGGCTTTTGCCACGTGGAAAGGACTTTAAGTCAGTAATGATTCTTGGTGATCCCCTTGCACCTTGAACCTTTTGGTCTTTGCCAGAGTTAATTGGTTTCTTCAGTGTATGGCTCTCTCCACAGAGAATAGATCTAAACAACACCCATGGCACATATAAAAACCCAGCAAGAAGTTGAAGTGATTTGCTCTTGTAACACAAGTTCAGTGACAGACCCAGAAATAGAAGTGGCAATTTAGGACTCTGCTCACCACCAAACCCTGAACTTGCGTCCTCAAGTTGGGCTTCTTGAGTCATAATGAAGCCTTGGGAAGATTCAGTTTGCCCTAAATGACCCTGCTATTGTTTAACACAGGAAAGGAATCATGTCTCCTGGAGTCGACCTTGAAAATCCTGCTCTTTCCATAAAAATGACATTTGTGCCCATTTACTACCAACAACAAAAAGGTCAAGTTTCATTTTCCTCTGCTCTTGCATGTAACTCTTGTCCACATTATAGGCTGTTTTAGAGTTAAGTGCTGGTTTCTATTTTTACTTCGTGTCTGAAATATTTTGGGATGTTATTAAATGGCAATCTCTACAGAGAGACTATGCCAATATGACTTGCTAAAAAGCCATTTGTTGTTCTGTTCCTGGGCCCTTCCTCTTCAGTTTGATGGGTACTCTGCCATTTGCTTAGAGTACCCATCAAGGTACTCTGTCAAAGGTTTTTTTTGTGTTTTTTTTTGATTTGCTATCCACTTGGATCTGTATGTAGCTTTATCTACAGTGGTTGCTCGGTAAATACTGGCTTAAAAAAATCTGAAAAATGAAACGTCTGCTTCTATGAAGTGGTAGAAATATAGATTTGCTTTCAGAAGCAAAGAATGTAAAATAATATAACGTTCTTGAGTTGGCAATGCACTAAATAAAGTGTCTACAAGTAGACTTTATAAAGACACCAAAAAAAAATAAATAAAGGCAACACAATCGGGAACATCAATCTAACTTCCTTAAATCAGAGTAGCTAGAGATGTATCAAGTGCAAATAATCAATTGGTTTCAGAAAAGCTATTTCTTTTTCATCATTTATCCATGGGAACTTCATTGGAGTTAGCCCAAGCCTGATGCTACAGTGGCCCTGGAAGTAGGAAGAGTCTGGTTAGCATGAGGCCATCTGTAATCTAAACTATGGAAAGAATCCAATCACAGGCCATGCATTCGAAATGCTGTCAATATCAGCATCTTCCAAATAAACCAAATAACTTCATATACATATGGTTACTGTTTTCCGTTAGCCCCCAAGAAATATTTTCACACACATAATAAGGCCAAATATACTTAGTACTAAATGGGTCTTGTGCTACACAATGTCAGTGTCAGAATGGCCGTAATTTACCTGTTAATCAAAGTGACATATGTATGTGCAGTTAAAGTTTTACTTCTAGAGGTGGTTAGTCAGCTAACATGCTGTCAAGAATACTAGTTGAGTGGCCAGCTAGTATCATATCAGAAAGGACCGTACTCCCAGCCAGTACAAATTCCTCCGTGATCTAGTTCTCTACAACAGAAGTTTTGACAGTTAGCATTCTCAATGTCAAAAATGGATTTTATTGGTAAAATGAGTAACTCTTAAATTAGCATAATAAATGTTAGAAATGGGATCTCCCTGGTGAAATTGTGGGTATTCTAAACCTGTGGTTTGGCTGAGATAGTTTAGAGATACTTCCTTGCTCCCCACATAAGAACAGGCGTTAAGAATGTACTAGGTGTATAACTAACAACGTTAGGATGGTACCCGGGGCTTGATCAAATCAGTGTAGTGTCCAGTCCTTGGTTCAGGTGGATGTCTGAACTCCCACAGAGCACAGCACCCTGCCAGGGTAGGTCGCTGTCTGTGTTCAGTGAGCCTTTCGTATAAGGTGTATTAGACTAAAAGGACATAGAGCTGGGACTTCAGTGAGCTCATAAACAGGTTGAGAAACTGTTTTTTGCCTGCTTGGCCAATGTATGTTTGTTTAATAAGTGTATCTGCAGATCTGAGTCTGAAACTTGCTTTCATTGCAACTTGTAGCAAGGCTGTGCAGTGGTAGCTAATTCTTACTTCAAACCTCTTTGGCAGTTACCATAATCTACCAAAAAGAGCCTGAGTGGGCACCACCAAACTGGTTTTGCAACAGCCATGATATCAAGGCTCTGTTGATCTAAAAGAGGAACAACTGAAGCAAGATTTATAATTTGGTTAAAAACTTGAGAAGAGCAGGCATTTTTTAGTGCGGTTTATTTAGATTACTATGATAGAACTCCTGCTTTATATAAGCTAGTAATCTGCTTTGTGGAAAAGCAGATTTTTTTATACGTCACTTATTTTTTTTCTATTTTTGCTGAGCACTGTCATCTAGAGCAGTTTTCAGTCCTGGCTGTATGTGAAAGTCACCTTGATGCCTGCGGGATCCTGCCCGCATAGATTCTAATCTAATTGGCTGGGGTGGGGTTTGGACATCAATATTTTTTAAAGGTGCCCCCAGGTGATTCTGCCCTGTAGCCAGGGTCAAGGATGAGAAAACTAAATCCATGGTAATGTTAGTGGGGTAGAAATACAAGGTCTCTTAGTCTTGAAGTGCTTCCTAACTCTTTTCATATCATGGTACCCATGGGCACCGATAATGTTTGTATGTGTCACTGGGATAACCAGCAGCTCGAGGACTCTGGACACCCCAGGCTGGAGGCCTCAGGAGCTGAAGGTATCAACATTTTAGTACATTGCAACTCCCTCCTGCCACACTAGTTGGTGGAACATCTTAGAGGTCACTGTTCTAACCTCCCTTATGAGTTTTTTTTTTTTTTTAAATAAAATCATTAAGAGATGGTCACAGGGATTTGCATAAGTGTAATATCCCTATTCAGTTTTCATCAATGTGTAAATATCTGTTAGAAAGTAACTTAGTGTTGTAGTCAAGAGCCTGGGCTTCAAAGCAGATAGCCCTGGGTTTGATTCCTGGCCCTGTCCTGACACTTAGAAACGGTGTGACTTTAGACCATTTACTTGGCCTGAGTCTCAGTCTCTTCATCTGCATAATGGTGGTGATAAAGTTGATCCTCAAAGGTTTGACGATTAACGACATTACTGTGTCAAGCCCTCCATTCAGCACTTTATATATATCACCCTTTGTGATAACATAGCATTTATTTTTTTAAAGCTGACATCAGTTTCCTAGTAAGATCCACATACTGGCTCCAATTTGTCTTCTGGAATAACACGGAATAAATCTACTCCACCTGTCATGTGAAGACCTTTCACATAGTTGAGGACAGCAGTCACTTGCCTGAGTCTCCTGTTCTGCAACCCCACCTCTGTCACTTCCTCAGTTACCGCTTCCCGTGCTGAGGTTTGCTCACCAGGGCAGGTCAGTCAGAGAGTGAGTGCCCCTTGACATCTTCCCCCTCGGTACCGCTCTACTCTCTCCCCTCACTCTTGTGGTGGCCCTGTTGCTTACATTTTCCCAGGCAGAACAAGAACTCCAAATATGTAACTATGTGAAAAGGGGTGGATCCAGGCTGGAGTTATCACTAGGCCTCAGGCTGTTGGGAAGTGGACTTACAGAGGTGAGAGGTTGAGACAGAGAGGAAGTGAATTTGACCAAAATCCCTCCTCAGTTTCATTTCACAGGATTCCAGTGACAACTCGGAGCCGAGGTCATTCAACGTCTTTGCCAGGGGTCTGTTTGGTGAAATGAGACCTCAAGGCAGAGAGTCTTGTGTGTATAGCTGGCTCACTTGGAGCCCTGAGGTGTTTGGGGGCAAGGATGAATTTGTTTTCAGAGTCATGATGCAGTTTGGGGCTTCCTTGGAGTCAGGATGTGGGCACAGTCCCACTAGTTTAGCTCAATGCTGGAATCTCTTTGGGCTTTTTATGATAGTTGTCACAGAGCTGAAGTCTGCAATCTCAGACACCGGAGACCAGAAGAAATTGGTAAAGAGAACCACATCGGTATCAGCTGGTTGAGTGCCAAACTAGTGAGGGCAAAAGCATGGCTCAGGTAACAGAAGACAGGCACAGACTGCAGGACCCAGATGGAAGTTCCCCTGGGAGATATCACTTACCTGGCGACCTCTTTTCCTAATAGAATTTCTCAAAATGTGGGCCTCAGATCAGCTGCATCAGAAGCCCTGGAGGATGCTGGTTAAAGTGTATACTCAGAAGGACGCCCCTAAAAATTCTAATTTAGGGTTGAGTGTAGAGTTCAGAAACCTGAACTTTGAACAAATAACTCAATGATTCTGATGCAATTTGAGAACCTGTATGTATTATTTAATGGGCTGTTAAACTGGGAGGCACTATCTCTTCTCTCCTTTCTTCCTCCCCCATTCTGTTCTCTTGTTTCTCCTCTCCTCTGGCATCACTCAGATACCCGGATGTGTTACACAGATACTCCCGCTGTGTTAATTGTGAAGAAACACTCCCAGAGCTTCTGACAAGTCATCTTAGGCACCGGAATTAGTTTTCTTTAGGGAAGTGTATAGGGTACTATTACTCCACAATCGTTGTGCAGGGTCCCAGAGTCCCCCAGTATTCAAATTACACCCAGGCATCACAATAGTGTTCTGTTTGCCTCTGATTATCCAATTGTTGTACCACACTCTGTGTATTCTGGGGCCAGGGAAAAGACTTTTATTCCTGGGGCATCCAATACCTGGATCTTATTCTCAGGTCAGCTGCCCATTTCTCTTCTGGAAAAGACAGATCAATAGAAATGCGACCCTTCCTCAACCTCCACCCTCAACTTCCTCCCTCACCTCGGGAGCTCCCATCAGGCTTTACCCCCTGGTTGGGGGGGACCTAAAATGTCTGGACCACTCCTGGGAGCCCTATTCACTTAAACTGTAATTTTAAAACTTCTCGCTTTCTTAATACCTCCCACTTCCCTCTGAGCCCTGGCAAGGGTCTACAACTGGACTTGGAAAGAATTAAAAATCCCAGCCAGATTTACCCTCCCCCCCCCTTTTAAAAACAATATTTTAAACTTGCATTCCGTGTTTTACATGTATTTCTATTCAATATCATCTGATTTTCAGTTGCCTTAAAATTAAGATTTTAAAATTCCAATTTCATTGGCTTATATATGAGCCATTTCTTTTGGTTGAATCAGTCACAGATTTATTCAGCTGCCTTTTTTGTTGCTGTCCAAGTATTAAAATTTATTGAATAAGACAGAACCAAGGACAGAAGCTCATGACACATCACTAGAGACTTCATTCCAGGATCACCTCTGCATGATAGCAATGATGTTTCATGTAAGATTCAGCTAAGGCATGATTACCGGTTTGACACCCCAGCACTCAGTGAGTTTAGTTATTCATCTAGCTATGAATACACCTGACCTCTATCTCTAGCCCACACCATCTTATTTCTCTAAGTTTTTTTCTCTTTTCCCTAACAATGCCTCAGTATACCTTACAAATTACATTCCTAAAACCAAACTATATTCACACACCTCTGGTTCACAATGCTGGTTTATGAACTGGTAGTGTGTTAACTTCATCAGATTCACCTGGAAAGCTTTTTAAGATGCCATAGCAGGAGATTCTGTTTCAAGAGATCTGGGATAAGGTTTAGAATTCTGGTACTCATAGCTTTCTGGGTGATTTTGGTATGTATAAAGTTAGAAGGCCAGTGGGTGGTCCACATTTTTTCTTTGGTCATCATCCAGTAACCCAAAGAAAAGAAGCCCATGAGATTAGTTTTTGAACTAAATTTTCACCTTGTGAACTCGTATTGGCTTCTAGTTACCACTGGTTTCTTTTCTACTTCCCCAGAAACTAGAGTATAGAGTGTATCTGTTCTAGAATCATTCTTTCAAGTATCTGTGGTACAAATTTTGATAGTTTGCTGACCTATCATATTGGATTGGCCAAGTTCATTCGGGCATGGAAAGACCTGAGCAAACTTTTTGGCTAACCCGTAGCTTCTTCTATGAGGGTAATAGGGACCGTTTCTTGTGTTATATAACTTTACATCAGTTTATTTTTTTCCTTCATGAATTTGAAGCTATAGTATAAATATTGGAACGTTCATTTGTTATTATTCTTCATTTAAATTACACAAAGCTGGAATAGAGCACCATATTTTGGGAAATATTTACATTCAGCAAAAATATAATTTTACTTGATTTATGCTATTTTGTAGTTTACTGAATCAGCCACAATAAAATAGAATAAGGTAGAAAAGTTACTACTAACACCAGGGTTATGCCAAAATCATATGATTTATGCAGTTTCAAGAAACTACAACAGGAGATTACTGTGAACTGTCCTCAGATGTACTTAGTATTACTAGTATGTTTCTCAGTATTTAGGGCTACTTATTTCAGATCAGATTTTATTTTCAAGATAACAGAAAAAAAAAACCTCAAAACACATAATACTCTAGCCTATGCCTATAAGGCAAGACATCTGATTCTGAGTTTTATAGTTTATGATGCTTTGCTTTGGGGGTCAGTTTTGGAAAGGGCATGAATAATCTATTTTGGTATTCAATTTTTGTAATACGCTTAAGTACACGTGAATCTATTTGTGCTCTTAAGGGACAAAATTATCACAATCACTTAAAATATATAGATAATATTGAGGTTTTATTTTTTAAAACTACACTCTCAATCCTCTGCTTTAGCAAACTACATCCAGAACTTATAGCATATACCAGTAATTTTAGTTTCTCCTACTTTTTCTGACTATAATTTTATAGAAATTCTAACACATACACAATTGCTCAAAAATTTGCAGAAGGTGAAGGAAAAAAAAAACAAAACAAGAGTCTGGAATAAATATAAAGCAAATAATAAGCCATTTCCTGAGTAACTGACTTTCTTGTACCAGAGATTTTAATTACTTACCTCAGACAAGTGGTATTAATAGAGAATTACTTATTGGAAATATTTAGGACTTAGTACGAAGTTTATATGGTCATACTTTAAAGCAGTAAGAGCTCTTAAACCTGGACCAGTGGCTCTCTCAGCCCACTGCTAAGCCCTTTTCTCAAATGTTTCTATCTTGTGGGAATTTCCAGTGAGAGAATGGGGAATAGCTAAAGCCCTGCCCATCATCTGCTCTGTGCAGCCTCCAACACCTCTTCTCAATCTAGCAGTCTAGTGACTTAAATAACAACAGTGTAATTGCTACCCTCAAACAAAACAAACCCAAAATGGCAAGCAAGGAGGAGTGGTGATTTTAAAAGTATAGGAAAGGAAAAGTTGATTATTCTCTGTTAAAATTTGGGAATCCTTGTACTAGAAGTTATTTAAAAACTTAAAATTGAATGTCAACCAGTGAGCTTAAATTAATAAAGTTTACACTTTTATATTTGGCTTACATATGAAGTTAGAGAAATAAAATTGTGCGACCAAACATTTTGGACATTTCATTCTCTATTTGAACATGAATTTTTAGTGAATCTTTCTGGTTCTTTCACAGAGTGCTATATGCTGCACAGTCATAACGGGTGTGTCTTCTTTGCTGTAGCAGGAACATTGTTCAACAGGCCTTTCTCAATGAGCAGTGCTATTTATATTACCATTCTTTTTGTATATTTCATTCATGTAAGAGGAAAGTCAGTGTAACCTTGGAGTTTGAACAAAGATATTATCCTAACTCAGAACTTCTACTGTGTTGACTGAAGCAAGAAAAAAAAGTTATGATTATGTTAAGCCAATTTACACATATTTCAAAGATCATATACACAAGAACCTATGTTTTATCATTTTTTGAGCAGTTTGACAACTTTTATTCATGTAAACTATATTTACGTAAACTATTATATTTGTTGAGTGTTTTTCTCTCACTTACATTTGAAAAACTAAAGAATAGTACATAGAGTTCATCACCAATGTCAAAGTAAACCTTTCTTCAAGAATTTAAGTTAGTAATAGTCACCTTGCTTTGAGGATAAGAATTATGTATTCCTCCAGATTTTTTTTTCTTTTGTATTCCTCCAGATTTGTTGGTCATAGGATCTCTGGGGAATAATCATAGAATCATAAGCAGTGGGAACTAATGGGGGCTCTAGGGGTAAAGTTTGTTGGTTCTCAGGAGCACCTACAAGCCGTGGGCACAGTAGTTGGAACTATTGGTGCATCATATGAACAAGGAATACTTATTTACAAGTAGGAAATAGAACCACATTACACACACACACACACACACACACACATATATCCATATATAGATACATATACACACATGCACATATAAACACATGCATATACACATATTCGTATATACAGACATATACGTATATACAGACATACACAAAGGTACACACACAGCATACAAAATTATACCCATAGGTACCTATGTCTACCCTGTAGAATGAAGCATAATCAGCTGTTTTCTGAGTTTTTCTATTTAATATTTGCTGGTTTCATGTTCATACTTTTTCCTCTATATTCTAGGCAATAGCAGGCCCATAAAGGTTACCAATTTGTCAGGTTACTAATAATACTAGTAGCAAGTAGAAAACTTATTCATTCAATTGGTTATATATTCTGCCTGGTCACTTAACTGGGTCTTTACAAAGAATGTCAAGTAGATTTTAATTAATACATTGGTATAGTGTTCCAATAACAAGTTAATTTTACTTGCCTGGAAATTGACCTTGGAAGCAATTAATTATGAAAAATAGGAATTTCGGTAGATATTTAAAATGAGTCTTTTTTACAGAGTGAAGTAAGTCAGAAAGAGAAAAACAAATATCGTATATTAACGCATATATGTGGAATCTAGAATAATGGTATAGATGATCTTATTTGCAAAACAGAAATAGAGACACAGACATAGAGAACAAATGTATGGATACTGAGGGGGAAATCGGGGTGGGTGGGATGAAATGGGAGATTGGGATTGACATATACACACTACTATGTGTAAAATAGATAACTAATGAGAACCTACTGTATAGCACAGGGAACTATACTAAGTGCTCTGTGGTGACTTAAGTGGGAAGAAAATCCAAAAAAGGGGGGATATATGTACATGTATGGATGATTCACTTTGCTGTACAGCAGAAATTGACACAGCAGTCTAAAGCAACTATACTCCAATAAAATTTTTTTTTAATTTAAAAAAAAGGAAAAAATAAATAAAATGAGTCTTTTATGCAAGCATTTCTTCCCTTTTTGGCAACTCAAGCCTAATAGCACTTTTAGGTCATGACCTTCCCCTCTCAGATTTATCTCCTCTATTAATCTCTTGGGTGACATCCTGGCAGTAAGAACTGCCTTATCTCCAAAAGTAAGTGTGAGCTTTTTAGGATGCGGAGAGGAACATCATTTCTGTTGGACAATAACTTCCACTTCCCTTGTCTTTTTCTATCTTTCTTCAGATGGCTAAGGCCACCTCTTTGTAATCCTTTACACTTCATAATATTAATCAATCACTCTTTTTTTTTTTAACACAAAATTCAGTACAACATTACTGGCTTGCTTCCAGCAATATTCCTCTTCCAAATGCCCTTTCCTCAGAATATCTCTCATTCCTTTTTTATTGTTTTCTCAAGCATATGCTTTGCCATTGTATAATCCACTACATCATGTCTGTGGTGTAATCTTCTTTTAACTTGCTATTTACCCTTTTTAATGACATTTAATATTGGCCAGACCTCTGAAAGTGTGATCTTACTTATAAGTTCCAGCTAGTGTGGCAAACTAGTGTGATTTGCTCCGGTTTCTCAGCCAGAAACTTTACATCATTTAGTAAAGAGATTTGCAGCAGGGGAGAGGGTCAGGGGCTAGAAGTAATATGTTTCATCATTCATGCTTCTTACTGGGCAGTGTGTTTGAGCATCTGTGTAGACAGTCACCCTGGCTTCATTACCTTCCCTGTGAGGTCTTCCCTTACCCTCCAGAGAGAGTGTAGTGTATACATTCCTCTGTGTATCCATTGTGCTGTGTATGTGTCTCTTATTATTTTCCTCAATGTCTCCTGTGCTACTTGAAGTGAAGGATGTACCTTATACAAGTTGGTATCCATGGAGACAGTTCCTGTAAGATGGTAGGTGCTTAATAAATGCTTGTTGAATGATGAATGAGTGATTGAATGCCCGTTTTATATTTTGCCTCCTCTGAGATTGTAGCCTTATTTCTTTGCTCCTGCAGTGCCAAGCATGTGGTGGATCTCCAGTGCATACCTGTGGAGTGACTGAAATGAATGGATGAAGGATATTTTTTTAAAAATGACGAAGCCTGGGGAAAATTCATAATGGGTTGGCCCTGGACAAATAAATGAATGTTAGAATTTTCTAATATTTCCCCAGCTGTTTCCAATCTAACCTGTGACTTTGAACAGAAACATTTTGTTTTTATTCCATTTATGGAATGCTCATGGTGATGCTTACTCAGATTGTGTTTTTCGAGAACTGTAATGAGTTGCCATAAATAGAACTATTGTTTGATTAATGAAGTGAGTTGTATGTGAGTAAGAACGGGGCTTACATTGAAGTTTCTCGAATAAAACAACACGATTAGGAGACTTCCCAGTTAAAAGAAAAAGAGGACATAACCAATTGCGAGTGGCATGTCACTTAAGCACCCTCTGGGATTAAGTCTTCCAAGCTTCATCTTTTTAGGCCTTCTCTAGAAATCATCCGTTCCTGGGAGAGAGTAGAGCTGTCGTAATCCAGTTTCATATTTCACAGATAGGTTTGTTTGTAGTCACTAGATATGATGGTTCCTAAAATGTTCTTCCTTTTTTTGCCAACTAATAGATGAACAATGGCATGGATTTATACACCTTGAGCAGGCAAAGAATAACAGATTGACCTTTCCAATCAAGATGCTGTCTACATTATCTAAGCAATGAAACTGCAACTCTTTTCTGCTATTTGAAGTTATTTTTCATAGATGACTGAAAGCCTTCCTCCTCTGGCAATGTGGTAGAGTTGCAGAGGGCTAGCTGAATTTTGGTTCAAGTGGGTAATTCTTACATTTCAGTCCCAGTTCTCAATGGGCTGTATAGTAAGGGCTCTTCGTGTATCCCTTGGCAGCAGTACATACTGGACATTGTTCTGCAGCTCCGTCGCTGAAGGAACATCACTGTTATACAAAGAGACAAAACCCCTGGAAGTTTCTCCCCCACAAAGGAATACAGTAGATTCCTTTGTTTTAGAAAGAATGTTTTCCAGGTTTCATCAGCTGCCTAAAAGCACATGTAGGAGCTTGGCAGATTTAATTGCACATTCTACATAGGTTACATTACACCCCTCGAAAAGTGTCCTTCTTTGCTAAATCAGGAGTGATGCTTTATTTGCAACATTTGTCGAACGTCTTTGAAAAAAATACAACTGTTTCTTTCCTAAATTGGTTATTAGAAAACAAAGTTAAAGCCTGTCCATCTCATGGTGGGCGCATGGCATCATCATTTCACATGAGAAACAGCTCACAGGGATACTCCTCACATACACCTCTTGACTCTTTGGAACAGAAGCGTCCGGTCTTAGTGTTCGGGAGAAACATACTGTGCCAGATAGAAGCCACAAGAAGTGTCAGGTGTCCTGGGGCCGAATCCAGCCATACAGAAATCATCTGTTTTGCTCACACAAGGTTTTTTTGAAAAATGTAGCTCAGCTTTTAAATTTGAAGGATTTGGGATGCAAATCCAGATCTCTTGCTTCTTTTGATTGTGTGGAAGGTTGGGCGTGCAGTCTGCATGGCAGCCAAGGACTGGAGCCCAGTGGTGTTGCTTCCATAGATCAGGCTTAATCTCTCCTGGTCTCTGGAGTTCCCACTTCTTCCTGTTGTCTCTTTGATACTGGAGCCAGTGTCCATGGCCATTTATCGTCACTCTTGCACTATTTTTTATTGTTATAATAGAGGAATATTCCTCTATCTCTTTCTCACAGGTGAAAAAACAAAGAAGGCCTTTCCCCTTAACCTCTTGCTCTCTCCTTCACTTTCTTTCTTTCTTTTTTTTTTTTTAACATCTTTATTGGAGCATAATTGCTTTACAATTATGTGTTAGTTTCTGCTCCATAACAAAGTGAATCAGTTATATATATACATATGTTCCCATATCTCTTCCCTCTTGTGTCTCCCTCCCTCCCACCCTCCCTATCCCACCCCTCTAGGTGGTCACAAAGCACCGAGCTGATCTCCCTGTGCTATGCGGCTGCTTCCCACTAGCTATCTATTTTATGTTTGGTAGTGTATATATGTCCATGCCACTCTCTCACTTTGTCACAGCTTACCCTTCTCCCTCCCCATATCCTCAAGTCCATTCTCTAGTAGGTCTGTGTCTTTATTCCCGTCTTGCCCCTAGGTTCTTCATGACCTTTTTTTTTCTTAGATACCATATATATGTGTTAACATACAGTATTTGTTTTTCTCTTTCTGACTTACTTCACTCTGTATGACAGACTCTAGGTCCAACCACCTCACTACAAATAACTCAATCTCGTTTCTTTTTATGGCTGAGTAATATTCCATTGTATATATGTGCCACATCTTTATCCATTCATCTGCTGATGGATACTTAGGTTGCTTCCATGTCCTGGCTATTGTAAATAGAGCTGCAATGAACATTTTGGTACATGACTCTTTTAGAATTATGGTTTTCTCAGGGTATATGCCCAGTAGTGGGATTGCTGGGTCATATGGTAGTTCTATTTTTAGATTTTAAGGAATGTCCATGCTGTTCTCCATAGTGGCTGTATCAATTTACATTCCCACCAGCAGTGCAAGAGTGTTCCTTTGTCTCCACACCCTCTCCCACATTTATTGTTTCTAGATTTTTTGATGATGGCCATTCTGACCAGTGTGAGATGATATCTCATTGTAGTTTTGATTTGCAGTTATCTAATGATTAATGATGTTGAGCATTCTTTCATGTATTTGTTGGCAATCTGTATATCTTCTTTGGAGAAATGTCTATTTAGGTCTTCTGCCTATTTTTGGATTGGGTTGTTTGTTTTTTTGATATTGAGCTGCATGAGCTGCTTGTAAAGATGCTACCAGAAAACTACTAGAGCTAATCAATGAATTTGGTAAAGTAGCAGGATACAAAATTAATGCACAGAAATCTCTGGCATTCCTATACACTAATGATGAAAAATCTGAAAGTGAAATTAAGAAAACACTCCCATTTACCATTGCAACAAAAAGAATAAAATATCTAGGAATAAACCTACCTAAGGAGACAAAAGACCTGTATGCAGAAAATTATGACAGTGATGAAAGACATTAAAGATGATACAAATAGATGGAGAGATATACCATGTTCCTGGATTGGAAGAATCAACATTGTGAAAATGACTCTACTACCCAAAGGAATCTACAGACTTAATGCAATCCCTACCAAACTACCACTGGCATTTTTCACAGAACGAGAACAAAAAATTTCACAATTTGTATGGAAACACAAAAGACCCCGAATAGCCAAAACAATCTTGAGAATGAAAAATGGAGCTGGAGGAATCAGGCGCCCTGACTTCAGACTATACTACAAAGCTAGAGTAATCAAGACAGTATGGCACTGGCACAAAAACAGAAATATAGATCAATGGAACAGAATAGAAAGCCCAGAGATAAACCCACGCACATATGGTCACCTTATCTTTGATAAGGGAGGCAAGAATATACAGTGGAGAGAAGACAGCCTCTTCAATAAGTGGTGCTGGGAAAACTGGACAGGTACATGTAAAAGTATGAAATTAGAACACTCCCTAACACCATACACAAAAATAAACTCAAAATGGATTAAAGACCTAAATGTAAGGCCAGATACTATCAAACTCTTAGAGGAAAACATAGGCAGAACACTCTATGAGATAAATCACAGCAAGATCCTTTTTGACCCACCTTCTAGAGAAATGGCAATAAAAACAAAAATAAAGAAATGGGACCTAATGAAACTTCAAAGCTTTTGCAAATCAAAGGAAACCATAAACAAGACCAAAAGACAACCCTCAGAATGGGAGAAAATATTTTCAAATGAAGCAACTGATAAAGGATTAATCTCCAAAATTTACAAGCAGCTCCTTCACTTACTTTCATTACCTACTTCCTCCTTCAGAGTTTAGGTGTCTGATTCAGACCAATGGGTAGTTTGTGGTATGGAGATTATAGTGTAAGTTGAGATCTCACATCTTGGTGAATTTTTAAATTTCTCCCAACTATTTTGAAGGGCAGAAACCATATGTTAATATAGGCGTTCAAAATTGTGTCCAAACCAGAACTTGTTATTATTATGTCAGCTGCGCCATGTGGCTTGTGGGATCTTAGTTCCCCGACCAGGGGTTGAACCTGGGCCCTTGGCAGTGAGAGCACAGAGTCCTAACCACTAGACTGCCAGGGAATTCCAGAACTTATTGTTATTAATAAAAAATATTAACAAGGTTGGGCATTATATCATGTGGCTCCCAAAATATAGTTCTGAAATCTTGTGAAGAAGGTGATGGTAATGATGAAGGTTTCTAATATTTAGTAATCACTCACTATGTGCCAGGCTAATTTCTTTACATACGTTATTTCATTTAATCTTTAACAACCGCATGAGTTATATTCACATTTTCCAATAAGCAGCTATGTAAGGCCACGTAGCAGTGGGTAGATGGAGCCTGGATTTGAAAGGAAACCTGACTCCAGGGTACAATGTTCTATTGTCATCTTCTAGGTGTTATTTTTATTGTTATAATTATTGTTCAACTGAGGGAGCGTCATTTAAGGAGAGTTAAGGTCACATTCCAAGGTTATTACACACAGTTTTTAATTGGTAGAGGTAAGATTAAAATGCAATGCTAGTGATTCCAAAGCCCCATCTTTTATACCAAATTGCATTTTTCAATTTACAGAAAGTAATCTAAAATTAATTGCTACTAGGAGGCGTGGCATATTTTTTTAATGAAAAGTTTTAAAAATTCTCAAAAACAAAAAAAAGAAAATACTTTTGGGTCAATGGGTATAGTTAGGTTCCAAATAAGTATGGACACTGAACCAGCCTGACAAGATAGGAAAGAGACGGACTTTGAATCTTCCACCTCTGGGTATGTTGGGTGGAGATGTGTATTTGGAGTTTAGCTTCTTAGGATACTCTGCTGTATAGTATTATGTATTGTACCATTGAAATGCAGAGCTGTTTTGTAATATTATGTTCCTGTTATGGTGAGTTAGAGTGAAAAAACCGGTAACTTGTTGCTCGGAGGTCTCAGAAATAAGATATGCAATTTCATTAATGAATGACTGTTATATAAATCACTATTATTAATAGAAATAATATCTAGTTGCTCAGTCTCTACTGTGTACAGGTACTTTATAAGGTGGTTTCCATAAATTATCACTAGTTCTTAGAACAATCACCCTGACTGTTGGGGATTATGTCCTCATTTCCAGAATAGCAAACTGAAGCTCAGAGAAGGAAAATGACTTATCCAAGAAGGAAAGTGACTTATCCAAGAATATACATCTATTAAGTCATGGAAGAAAATTTCACACTCTGACTTTGAAGGCCATACTCTTTCCGTTATACCATGCTGTCATGGTGCACAAAATTATCAAATTTATTTATTTAGTATTCATTCATCTTATCTTCTCTAAAATGGACCAATAATAGTATTTACTCTTGTAGTTTTTTGTAAGAGTTAATGATATAAATCACATAATGCACATAAAACACTTAACACCAGTTTGGCGTCTAGCAAATGCTCAGTAAACATTGTTTTTTATTATGTACAGTATTTTGTTGGACATGTGCCAGGAACTGGGGAAACAGATGGATAGGATTCTGTATCTTTCCACAAAGGGCTTATAATTAGTGTAGGGGAGATGGAGTAGAATACATTTTACAAAAATTATAATCCAATGTAATAAATGTCATAGTGAGTGTGGATCTATAGGCAGAGTGATAGCACAGAAGGTCAGCTGGCCATATTCCTGCGTTCAGGAGAAAACCCTCACACAACTCTGGTCACTCACGTGAAGAGCCTCTCCACAGTGATATTGTATGATATTGTAGAAAGGCCTTTGTGCCAGTTGTTTTTTTTAATTTTTATTTATTTTTTTAGTTCTTTCCTAAAGGACAGATTAAATAAATAAATAAAAGCTGTTCTTTAAATTAAGTGTTAGTGCTATTCAGCAAGGACAGAAATTGTGGTGTTGCACCTGGGGAGGGAAGTAGAGCAGAACCAAGTTGACACTGGACCTTCACAGTGGGCAGAAAGGGGCGGGGAAAGAAAGTTACTACTCATGAGGGAAATATAGAAAAGTGATCCACACCTAAAAAGCCTTTCTTTGGCAACTGTAAGAATTCCCAGCCTGTCTGCTTCCTCCCTACCCTTGGAAGGAAGCCTGCCTGTTGGCATACCCCACGCGCTTCTGTAGAGCTCTGGGCAGCCTTCTTTTTCAAGAGAGAGACCTCATGGAGAAACACTCTTATGTAACTATGATTTCAACAGTTAGTTACACTGTTAAACTACAGTGTTCCCTGGCTTATTTTCTTACTATTACTTTTTGTATCCTATATTGTCCTTTCTTGGATTTTTTAAAAAAATTTTACTGGAGTAAAAGTATTTTTTTTGGAAACAGTGCATAGATATAAATTCTCTAAATGCCTATAGGTCTAAAAATGACTTCATTTTGTTTCAGACTTAAATAATAGTTTGGATTTTTACAGAATTCTAGCTTCAAAACATTTCAAAAATTTTAAGACACTATTCCATTGCTGTTGGATAGCCAGTATTTCAAACGTTTGATAATAATATCAGTCTCATTCCTTTGTAGATAATCTCTTTGCTTGTTTCTCCTCTGGAAACATTTAAGATTTTCTTTTTTTACCTTGGAGTTACAAAATTTCACTAGTATAGGTCTAGGCATGTGCCTTTTATTTTTTGCTTTTCGCATCTAAGTGTTCAGTGAGTATTTTTATTCTGAAGAATCGTCTTCCTTCAGCTTGGGGAAACCGTATTCTTTAATTTCTTTATTACTTCTTTCCCCACCGTTGTTTCTATTTTCTTCTGAAATTGTTATTTATTCTTGTATTATTATCCACACTCCCCCTGAAACATTCTTTCTCTTTTGAAATCCTTGTAAGACGGATGTTGGATTCCTTGGCTCTGTCCTCCAATATATTAACTTATCTCTCTTTTCATTCTATGTTCTGGGAGAATTCCTTAACTTTATATTCCAGGTCACTAATTTAGTCATCAGTTATATTTATTCTACTTTTTTAACATTTTTATTTTTTTTAGTTATGTTTTTAATTTCTAAGAATTTTTCTTGTTTTCTAGTTGCTCGCTTTTATGGAAGCCCATTCTTGTCTTATAACACAGTAGCCTCTTGATCTCCCTGAAGATACTAATACAAATTTTGTTTTTAACATATTCTATTTCCTACATTATCTCTCTTCTCTTGGGTTCATGACAATATAGGATACAAGAAGCAATAGTAAGAAAATAAGCCAGCAAGCTCTGTTGGTTTAGTGTAAATAACTGTTGAAATTGTGTCTATGAAACTTACTGCACTTAAGAAATGTTTCCTTAAATATTGAAAGAATAATTTAAAAAACTGGTAATCATCTGGAACTAATAAAATCTAGACTATTTCAATCAAATACTGTGAGGTTTGGGGTGATAAGACAATCTTGTTTGGGGACAATACATTTTATAGATACTGATTAATTATAGATTCTGATTTATTTTCAACATGGATAGAAAACTTAAGTTTAATTATATGTGTATATTTTAAATACAAGGGTATCCATTAGAATAATTTAGTATATATAACTATCCCACAATTAAAGGGGGATAAAATGGACAAATGAAAATTGATCAATCTATATAAAGACAAGAAAGCAAAAAGAAAATAAAAATCATAACAAACAGAAAACACAATAAATATGATAGTAAAAAGACCATACTAGATGATATATCAGTTATTACAATAAATGAGAATAACTTAAAAACTTACATTAAAAGTTGGAGACTATCTGAATGGTTAAAAATAATCACACACATTAAACACTCAATGCTATCTGTAATAGGCAGTATCAAAAGAGAGCAAATTAAAAATAATTTTGAAATTGAGGTCCACGTAAAATTATTACAGGCAAATTTTAATAAAAAGAAAGCTGAAAGATTAATTTTATATTAAACATTAATATGAATATACAAAATATAAATTTTAATAGATAAATATTAACTTTATATTAAATATTAATTTAATAGAAAACAAAATGGAATTTGAGGCAAAGGTTAAATGGAGATCAACTAATATTGATTCATAGATCATTAATAAAATCCAGCAGGAAAGTATAATGGCTAGAAGTCTTCATGCACCAAACAAAAAGCATTGGAATAAATATACTGAATCTGTTGGAAGAACAAGAAGAAATTGACCAAAACCATTAGAAAACAGCCTTCCCTCAGAAATCTCTGTTGCAATAACTTACATGGTTCATTCTGAAACCATAAAAATATTTGCGTTCTTTTGTCAATTCCATTTAATTATCTTCATATTAGCATTCTGCTGCTGCTGTTTTCTTGCATTCTCACTAAATGCCTTATCAAAACTCACATTTTAGGGCCTATTTTTCGGGGTACCTTCCAAGGTGCCATAGTCAACTCTCTTAGTGTTGTGATTTTTGAAAGAAGCACGTAAGATTTTGCTAAGTGTTAATGGGAGGGTATTTGGATACCATTTCTCTGAAGGCACCAGTCTTTTCCCTCACCAGTATGCCATCTAATCCTTGAGAATGACTCTACAGTGTTGATTTTATGGACACTTATGATTAGATGTAACCTTACTGATCATAGTCACTTCAGACCAAGACAAGCTCGGCATCCTAGGCTTTGGACTGTCACTCACTGACTACCTTCAAGCAAGTCATATAACTTCTCTGGGTCTCAATTAACTTGTCTTTGAAATAAGAAAATAGGGCTAGAATAGATAGTTCTTAAAATTCTTTCTTTCTCTAAAGTTTTATTTTTCTTATTACGTGATATTTACTTCTATTTTATCTATTCTTTTTCTAAAATCCAATATTAACAGAAACACTACTGTGGTATATTTTATAGATTATGAAATTTTGACTTTTCATCTTCTGACACTTGGCAGATCTTTGGAAGAATAACAAAATGTTTCAGGAAGCAGTAGTTGGTACAAGCAACTGAAAGGATAGATGCTACCCTTTAGTATTTTTATTTGGTATCCTCTTTGGTTTCAACAATACTGATTCCATGGTTGGTGCTGAGTAAACAGCTCAGCAAGTGTCTTGAGTGAGTGATTGGCTCTCTCCTTATAAATGTGGCTTCTCCCTTATTTAGCTGCATTACAGGCACTAAAGAGAAAGAAGAGGTTTGAGAAGCAGCTCACTCAGATTGATGGCACACTTTCCACCATTGAGTTCCAGAGAGAAGCCTTGGAAAACTCACACACCAACACGGAAGTGTTAAGGAACATGGGCATTGCAGCAAAAGCCATGAAAGCACTTCATGAAAACATGTGAGTGACTTTAGTCTCCCTCTGAGCCATAAATTCCCTCAGTGCTTTGGAAGTATATGATGATCTGCACAGGAATGGGCTTACTCATTTGAGACTCTTTGACATGTAGGAATGGAATGTTCCTTCAGAGAAAGAGCAGAAGTAATAGTGGCAAAAGAAAAAAAAGACCATGAAAAACTAAAGGACATTCGTTTCGCCCTTAACGTTTCCCAGTAGCCTCACTATTGTTTGACACTCCACCTGCAAATATTTTCATTCTATAATTTTTAAAAGGCTTAAATGTTAATATCTGTGAAGGTGTTAGAACTATACAATAGTGGTTGTCAAATTTTGGGGGGACTCAAAAATCACTACTAATGAGAACACAGATGCCCAAGCTCCTTCAAGAAAAGTAAGGATTGGGCCTTTTTGTTTTTAACCAAGCTCCCAGGTGATTCTGATACTAAGCAATGTTTGAGAACCATTGACACACAATAGTAGATAAAAGCATGGATTTGGGGTCAGATTTTCTGGATTATAATCCCAGATCCTGCTGACTGTCCTTGGGCAAATTACTTTGCCTCTCCCTGAGTCAGTTTCCTTATCTGTAAATTAGAAATAATAATAGTACTTACCTCATGTGGTTATTGTGAAATTCAATGAGATACAGGATATACTGCACTTAGGAGTTCCTGGCACAAAGTAAGCGCTCAGTAATCTATATTCATAGTGGCAGTGGGGCTAACAATTTGCTTTATATTCACACTGAGAATCAATGTCTGGGACCTAATCCTTTTCCAAAGTTAAATATCATAGTGAAGTTTGGACCAAAGGTATGCAAGGGCAAAGAGTGACTGAGGGATGTAGAGAAGCTTCCATGGATGGGAAAAGATGGGAGAGAGAGAGGCTGGGGTCATTGAAGACATCTTTGCTAACATTTTCTTGCCTTGATAATCAATTGACAATCAGCCATCATTTCGACAGCTTCTGAGAGATCATTCAATTCATTATCAGAGTCACAGTCCTATATTGTTGCTGTAAGCTGGGTGCTAAAATGTATTACAAAATCATAGTTTTTCTCTCCGGGTAGTTTAGCAGCATCATCCCTGGGTGTTCCTTTTGAGAAAAATTCACTCCCAGGCCCAAACTTTAGCTGTACATTTCTCATATGATTTTTAAATAAATAATCCTTGTATATTTGTTATAAATATAAGAATTAGAAATAAGGGGTGATAGGAGAATGGCAAAGTATTCTTTTTGATTACTACATGAAATTATGTCAGAATACTCAGCTTTTCCCATGTATAGAGTATGGAAAACTTGTAAAAGATTTATTCCACTGGGAATCAAAATTTCAGTGTTAATTGCTTAATAATGAGGAAAATTGTCACTTCTCTGGTATCCAATCAGTTTGGCCTAGCTTCAGAGTTGGAGGAATGATTCAGAGACAAGGTACTGGAGAGGAAGCTCGGATGCTGGCATTCGGACAGTGGCAGCTTCAGTGGGTGGTTGGAGGCCAGTGGGACTTGGGTGCTAGAAACTGTCTTGAAAGCAGCTGTCCATCCTGGGCCTGTGATTCCTTTGCTGAAGTTGCTGATTCTTCTGAGGGCTTCATAGGCCTAATCCTGCTCTCATCGGTAATCTCGCAGACCATCAGCAGCTATGGGAAAGTTCTCAGGGAGCCAGGACCTCAGACGTACTAGGCAGTCTAGAAAATAGATCTCTAGTTCCAGAGTTCACCTTCTACAAAAAGCTGCCCTGATAGCAGCTGCTGAGAGCTTCCCAAGTTTATCTTAGTCACAGTGGTCCTTGGTGGCCCGTGGTACCACTTCCTGCAGAGTTAATACATAGCATCTTATATTTAAATTTTACATATGCCCTACCAGACAAAATTTCAAAATGGGTCTACAAATATTGTTAGTTATCAAATAATTTGCCCTCTAGTGACTCCCAAATGTAATGGCTATCAATTTAATTTAATTTACATAATTTAAAATATATGTACATATAGAGAATTATTAATTTTTTTGAAATGCAATTCTTAAAGTTGATAAGTCTTATCACCCAGAATGTTTACTATCCTACTGAAATAACTAAGAGTTTATATTAAATTGACTCATTTTTCTAATTTATATCTAAATTCATAATTTTAAAGTAAAATTCTAAACTATCTCAATAAAATATTATTTCCCAGGGATCTGAACAAAATAGATGATTTGATGCAAGAGATCGCAGAGCAACAGGATGTTGCCCAAGAAATCTCAGAAGCGTTTTCTCAACGAGTTGGATTTGATGATAACTTTGATGAGGTGGGTGACCCTATATAAAGAATGGAGTATGGTGGCCGCTAAAAAAGACAGCTTCCCATCATATGGAGCAAGCAGGTTTCCTTACACATTTCCTTAAATATCATTAAAAAATAAATTTCTTAGAAAAGTACCTGTCTTAAGAGGGAAATGAAGTGTTGGTAGCTCTGATTTAAAGGAAAGATTAATATAGTTTGGCAAATAGCCCCCTAATTAAGTTTTCAGCTATTAAGGAAAAGCAGCATGTGATTATGTAAAGTTAGTGACTTTTAATGGTTGAAGCCTAAAACCCCATTACGAAAAATTGAGTGCTCGCACATCTGGGCAAAACAAAGCAGACTGTGTCACTCTGCAAGAAACAGATCATGCTCATGTTAAATTAGAGGTTAGGCTGCCTCTGTTCATTACTTAGGCTATGAAACAAAATAAATGTGGAGTGACATTATTAACACACACATTCCATTGAGATTAATCAGTCCAATAATACAGGCTATAATTATAATGGTGATGTCTGCACTGTGAATTTCAATTGTTCTACTCAAAGTACACACAAAGTACACACAAATTTTGAAACATTTCCAATTCTCAGATTACCATGGCAAAGAATCTGACTTCCTACGTTCATGTAGTGTTAAAAATGGTACATCTAATAAGTAAGATGTAGTTCCACAGAATCCTTGAAAGTGAGAACTGGGTGTCAACAGCTTTTTATTTCTAGTTTTGTTTTATTTTATTTTATCTTTCTCCATTCTACTTTTTGTTTTTAAATTGAAGTATACTTGATTTACAATGTTGTGTTAGTTTCAGGTGTACAGAAACGTGATTCAGTTATACATACACATATATCTATTTTTTTTCAGATTCTTTTCTCTCACAGGTTATTACAAAATATTGAGTGCTGTCCCCTGTGCTATACAGTAGGTCCTTTTTGGTTGTCTATTTCATATACAGTCGTGTGTATACGTTAATCCCAAACTCCTAATTTATCCCTCGCTCCCCACTACTTTCCCATTTGGTAACCATAAATTTGTTTTCTATTTGTTGTCTGTTCGTCTGTTTCTTCAACAGCTTTTTAAAATAGTATAGACCAGGGGTTGGAAAAATGTGGCTTTCAGGACAAACCCTCCTGAAGTTCTGTTTTTGTATGGCCTGTTGAACAAGATGGTTTTTATATGTTTAAGGGATTGCAGGAAACAACAGCAGCAGTGACAATAGCAACAAAAAAGGCTACGAGACAGAGACCATATGCGGTCTGCAAAGCCAAAAATACTGCTGTCTGGTCCTTTCCAGAGAAAGTTTGCCTATCCCTGGTTAGACTAACAAGCACCTAATCAGTGCACTATGGCATGATGGAAAGAGCTCTGGGCTCATTAGGACCTCTGGGTTCTGCCATTTATTACTAAACTTTGTGTAAGGCCCTTTACTTTTCTGACCCTTAGTTTTCTTATTTATAAAATGAAAATGACCGGATCCCTAGACTATCTCTAAAGTTTCTTAAATTCTAAAATTCTTTTATCAATGAATAAATAAGTGTATGATACCTGAAGTTTGAAAATGATGGAGATGATTATTCTGTCACCACATATTTGCTAAAGAAAATGTCAATATCTTTTCAGTGCTGTTGGTAACCATCAAGCACTATTGGCAATTCTGGGCATACATTCAGTGTAGGATAGTGTGTTCTGCTACTACTACGTTTGCTATATTTGTTCTTAATTGTTTTGTGAGCAGAAATAGGATATCAGAGTATTCATGCTGAAGGTACATTATTCATTCAGCCTGTGGAGCATCATAAAGCCCACAACTACACTGACCACACTATTTCACATGGCCTCGTGCTATACATTTTCATGTTTATTTCCTTTTCTTGAGGTAGATATAATGGTGGTCAGACAGTCATTCAACTTACTGTATGTCTGATACATGGTGACTTGATCGAATGCTGTGGTTGGCTTAAGGAACTCCACTCTTGGCCCATAGTATTGTTACTCTCATTTTTTTTTTTTTAAATAAATTTATTTATTTTATTATTTATTTATTTATTTAGGCTGTGTTGGGTCTTTTCTTGCTGTGCACGGGCTTTCTCTAGTTGCGGTGAGCAGGGGCTACTCTTCGTTACAGTGCACGGTCTTCTCATTGCGATGGCTTCTCTTGTTGCGGAGCACGGGCTCTAGGCACATGGGCTTCAGTAGCTGTGGCACACGGGCTCTAGAGCACAGGCTCAGTAGTTGTGGCATATGGGCTTAGCTGCTCCGCAGCATGTGGGATCTTCCCAGACCAGGGCTTGAACCCGTGTCCCCTGCATTGGCAGGCAGATTCTTAACCACTGCGCCACCAGGGAAGCCCTGTTACTCTCATTTTAATATAGAATAATTATTTGTTTCTGTGCCTTTCTCCTACATTCAATATGCTCCTTAAATGTAGGGACTGTTGTTTGGACTTTGTCTCCCCAGCCCTGAGTTCAGCCAGGAGTGAGCTCTCAGTAAATTTGTTCTATGATGAATAAATGAAGAAATCTCCTTGGTCGAATATAAGAGCGTCTTAGGTCATTTCTAATAATGACAACCTCGGAATTCTAATGATGACAAATTTAGTTTTGACTCCCAACTTCTCTCAGGGGGGTTGGACTCAACCTGAGGACACTTGGAGCCAGTTAGACATGAACTATTCATCTCAAGTCATCTCATATATGTCATAAGGTGACTTTTACCCTTAAAGCCTCAAACTAGACTTGCCTCTCTAAGGTTCTTGGGACAGAGAATAGTTTAGGATTAAACCAGACTCTGGGGCTATTGCTAAAAGAAAGAAATACAGTGTACCTACCTTGAGTTGAAGCTTTCTTAACTAAGACATAGAGCATGATATTTACTAGTTTTGGTAATTTGACAAAGGAACAATAATATCTTTGATTCCTTTTACTTTTGGTGTGTTATGGTTTTGCTATACCTGTTGTTTTATTTCAGTAGCATTAGCCCAAATGAAAATATTCATTTCCTCTAGTTAAAGTCTCACAGATTCTTAATTCTTAACAGTAGAAAATAAAAGATACATTGGAAAAATGACAGGCAAGGTGTAAATTTCCTAGACACTGTGGAGGTTATATATTCAGCTAGCACAAATTACTTGAAAAACTGTTGACTGAAGTATTATAAGATTAACTACAACAAATTTGCACAACCCCAAATATTCATATTTTAATTATTGCTCAGTGTTGCAAAACAGACTTAGTCTTAAAATAAATATTCCATTTCACTGGGTTCTCACATATCAATTGGGTAGCAGATGTTCTTGTTATTATGTTTGAGGAAACCCACTTCTTGAAACATTAACTCCCTAATTCTTTCTTTTTTCTCTGTTCAGGATGAGCTGATGGCAGAACTTGAGGAACTGGAGCAGGAAGAATTAAATAAGAAGATGGCAAATATCCGACTTCCAAATGTGCCTTCCTCCTCCCTCCCAGCACAGCCAGACAGAGTACCAGGTCGCATGTCTAGCACTTCCTCCTCTGCACATCGATCCCGAGCAGGTCTGTTCCCCACCTGTGGTCAAATAATTACCTGAAATAATAGCCAGGCCTATGCCTTTTAGCACTTTTCTTTCATTGCATAAAATATACCTTTTAATACATAATTCATACCTGTTTTCTGTGCTGAAAGTATGAATGTCACCAATTACTAATTTGTAACCATTTTTGTTTGTTTGTTTCAGCATCTTCCAGGAGGGCAGAAGGAGAGGATGATGATATCAAACAATTGGCAGCTTGGGCTACTTAAAACAGAATTTTTGGACACCGAAATTAATGAGCTGTACATAAGACACAAAAAATGTTTTTGCCAAATATAGAAGTTAACAAAGATTCTGTTTTATATTTCTACTGGATGAATAATTGTCTTTTAAGCCTCATAGGTAAAAGTTAAAAAAGGAGTCATGTGTAGATTTAGGATCCGGGATGGAATGGGACTTCCTGGTAGCATTTTGGAGGATCTCTCCATACTCATGGGAGGGGGCATTCTACCTTGTTCACTATTATATTATTTCCAGTCCTGGCACGTAGTTGGTACTCTCTATATATTTGTTGAAAGAAAACTGAATTCTATGAACGTATAAAACATACAACAGTTTATAAGCAACTTAAGAGTGATATGTTTAGGAAAGATGGGGAAAATAACTTTCTTTCCTATGAGAATGCAAGTTTGCTGTGCTGTATCCATGTTGTAGCCCAGGGTGAATGTATAAGAAATGTATCTCTTATAGGAGACATGTTTGTAGAGAAGTCTTGTGTGAGTCTATACATAAATAGTTTCACTTGAGTTTAAAATCTTAAAGGAGTTTTAATTGACATTTATTATGCCAATTAAGCTTGGAATGGGACAATGGATGCATTTCACAAAATGTCCGGAAGCACTAACAGCTTGCACTGCTGAGCAAGAATCTCCTGGGTGTAATTTAGTCACTTAGGGGGCTGCATTAACGTTCCCAGTCCATTATGATGCTGTTATGGCTTCAGCGTGCTAAATGTGTGAATATTCATTCTTTTCTGTTTTGTGCTTTCTTGTACATTTATTTATACTTTACATCATATTCCTTGTAAATACGTAAAAATATAGGAAGGAAATTAAAAGTGTATCTTGAATAAAGTTTTGGCCATAATGATTTTTAAGTGAAAGTACAACATTATGTATTGTCCATAATGGTTCATGCACCATAAAATGACAAACATCATTATAGAAAATGATCTAGTAATTCCCCACATTTGCTTAGGGAATACAAGGTCTAATGGAATGGAAAGAACACTAGACCTGGAGGTAGGAGTTCTGGATTCCATCTCCTGCTCTGACACTAACACAGTACAACTAGGCAAGTCAAAAACTCTTGTGTCTTGCCTTTGTGTCTTCACTGGGAAATCTAAGAGTTGGACTTGATGATGTCTAATGGTTCCATCTTGCCACAGGCCTTTTGCACATGCTGTTTTTTCTTAGCAGTCTTCCCACCCTCCACAACACAGCTACCACATCTTACTTATCCCTTAAATCTTAGAGTGTCCTTTGTTTTGGTAAACTTTCCCTGATTGCACAGACTAAATCAAGTCTCCCTGTTATATGCTTTTGTAGCACTCTGCTTTCTCTCCTATCATCTATCATGGTTTATGTTGCATATTTACTTGAACAATCACTTTATTCTTCTTCTTCCCTGCTGGGCTGTGGTAATTTGAGGTCATGGACTGTATCTTTTCCAGTTCAATCCCACTGTGTATCTCTACACAGTCCCTCACATACAGTTGGCATTTAATAAAGATTTGTTATATGAATGACTATTAAGTTTTTACATCTTTTGGGTCCTGATAGAATAACAGGAACTGGATTTACCTTCTACCATCAAATAACTAGAAAATTGGACAAAATGTATGAGACAACAGTTTCCAGACAGTTGACAGCAGGCAGCACTAGACTATGATTCTTGAGAGGGAGACAAATGAGAGGGAAACAAAGGAAATTAGTCCTTAGAAGGGTATTGTCTCACTAGTGAGGTCAAATTATGCCTAGACTAAAGGCTGTTCTGTGCTCACCCTAAAAAGCTTAAAAGCAAGCTTCAAAATGATGAAATGATTCCAAGTAAACTACCTGCATCCCAGAACAAAACCTCCAAATGCTTAAAGGAATATAAAAGCTAATAAGTACCAACAAAAAAACAACTAAAATAAAACTGGCACCCAACAGCATAAAATTCACAAAGTCTGGCATCCAATAAAAAATTTTCAGGAGTGCAAAGAAGCAGGAAAATACAACCCATAACCAAGAGAAAAATCAAACAGTAAGAACAGACTCAGAAATGACACAGATGATGGAATTTGAAGGCAAGGGTTATTAAAACAGCTATTATAAATATATTTCATATGTTCATTAAAATTACTATAATAAATATACTCCCTATGTTTGAGAAAGAAGAGAAAAGCATGATCACAATGAAGAGAGAAATGGCAGATATGAAAAAAAGACCCAAATTGAAATTCTAGACATGAAAAATACATTATCTGAAATGAAAATACAGAATATAGTGGGAGGGAGTAACATCAGATTAGATGTTGCAGAAGAAAAGTTTAGTGAACTTAAAGACAGCAACAGAAATTATCCTAAATAAAATACTAAAGAAAAAAAAGACTGGAAAAAAATAGAACAAGAGTAAGCTGTGAGACCATATTAAACTGTCTAACATGCATGTAATTGGAGTCCTGGAATTGTGGTGGTGGGCTGGATGGATTTTTTTTTCAGGGTGGGGAGAGTAGGGGGGAGGGAATACGATAGAAAAAACCCTTTGTAGAAATAATGGCTGAGAAATTTCTGTTTGATGAAAACTATAAACCCACAGTTCTGTGAAGCTTAACATAACTTAAACATCAAAACCTCATAAATGAGACCCGAGACATATTTGGATATCTCTCCCCACCTACTTAAACACACATTCCTAGCTAGTTCTGCTAGACCTGTGAGGTCCAAACAGTATCCAATAGCCACATGAAATGAATACTTGAAATGTGGCTAGTGCAGTTGAGGAACTGAATTTTTAATTTCATTTAGTTTTAATTAATTTAAATTTAAAAGCTAGTGCTCAATTTGGTTATAAGAAAATGTTAAGTATGCTTGAAAAAACTTGGGTAAATACTTTTTCAACTGTAAAATTTATAAAATATATATATACAGAATAAATATTTCTAATTGAAATTTGCATTTGAATTGAGATGTGCTCTAAGTGTAAAATACATACAGTAAGTTCCCTACATACGAACCTTCAAGTTAACGAACTTCTGAAGATGTGAACGTGCGTTTGAATATCCAGTCACGTAAGTTAGTTCATGTGTTTGGCGTACATTATCATGTGTGTGCATCCTCTACAAGTGGTTGTGCTTTTGTGTACTTTACTATACAGTACTATAGAGAGTACAGTAGTACAGCATCTTTATTTCAAGCCCAGGATGCCTGCAGTTTGTTCATGCTTTTCATAGATTTGAGGAGGTGGATGAGGAGTCCAAAGAGGCCTTCAGTGACCATTAGCAAGAAGCTGGAGCTAGATCTGCAAGAGGACGACTTCACTGAACTCCTTACTGTGCAACACGAGGAGCTTACTAATGAAGACCTGTTGGAATTGAAGGCCCAGAGACAGGATGAAGAGAGACAAGAGGAAGAAGAAGTAACTGAAGAACCGAAGAGATTCACGATGCAGGAAATGGTAAGGGGATTTTCTTTATTTGAGGAGGTACTGTTAGTTTTTGAGGCACAGGACCTGAACATAGAATGGTACATGAAGGTTGCAGCAGCAGTTTGGAATGCAATCCAGTGCTACAGTGTCATCTATGACAAGAAAAAAGAACTACTACTCAGACATCACTGGATCATTTTTTTCAAGAGGGTAGATAGAATTGAATCCAGCAAGGAACCAGAAACTGTGCCCTCAACGTCAGGTGTGAGTGAAATTTCAGCTTGCCTTCCATCTCCTATTGCTGATGATCCTTCATCTCTACCATCTCCCACCTCCTCTCCCTCCTCCAGTCAGTAACTCTTCTTGCCTGTTCACTCGATTCCAGCCCATGTATGCCAGCTGTTGTACTGTACTAGTGTAATTTTCAAGGTACTGTACTGTAAGATTGAAAATGTTTTCTTTATTTTTTGTGTTTGTTTTTTATGTATTATTTGAGTGAAAAGTATTATAAACATATTAGAATACAGTACTGTATAGCCGATTGTGTTAGTTGAGTACCTAGGCTAACTTTGTTGGATTTACAAACAAATTAGACTTACGAGCATGCTCTCAGAACGGAACTAGTTCATATGTAGGGGACTTACTGTATTGAATTTTAAAGATTTAGTATAAAAAGAATGTAGAATGTGTCATTAGTACTTTTATATTTATTTTATGTTGAAATATTGTTTTAGATGTATTGGGTTAAGTAAAATATATTATTAACATTTATTTCACCTGATTGTTTTTACCATTTTTGAATATGGCTACTTGGAAATTAAAAATTACAGATGTGGCTCACATTATATTTCTATTGGTTAGCTTTGGGTAAGAAGATCAGTTCCTCATTAACCATGAGTGCACAAGTAATGCATGATTGGAAGTACTAAAATGCCGAAGTGTTAAAAATAAAATAAATTTTGCAAAAGGTGACCTCTTACTCTGAAAAGAAATAAAATATTTTGAAATAAAATTATAATGTTGTTGCCCCTCTGTTGACAGTAAGAAGGAATGAAAGAAATGAGAGGAAAGGTGAAAAGTAAATCATCCTTAGATTGAAGAGGTATTGAAAAGAATACAGGTATTAATCAGACATCTAAAGGTGTTTCCAGCAATGCATCTTAGAATGGAAAAACTTCTGTTTGGAAGTTATAAATTCTGGGATGTTTGCTAAAAATTGGTTATTACAGGGATACCTCAGGGGTGGATCTCCATTCGGGCAGTGCTGCTTCATATTTTTTAATAAAATGTTTTCCAATATATCACTTAGACTTTTCTCCTTCTTTTTGGTTGTAAGAAACACACAACGTAGCTTAAGAGACAAACTTGGATTTTTTTGGAAGTGATTTGGATAGTTCCTATAATCAAAGAAAACACTTGAAATGCAAATCAGAGGAAGATTAGAAACCAGAGAGGCTCTGGAATTCACAGCAGCCAGATCTAAGGGACTCCTTTTTCTGAGTAGCCAACGATGAGGAAATGTAAACTGCCACCATTTCGACCAAGCTGTTATTCTGCTCAAGAATCAAATTCCAGAGCCAGAATATTTGATTGACCAAGGTTGGCTCATATAAGTAACTCTGGAGTAGCTACCCGGACCATCATGAACTGAGAAGCAGGAAGGGAGGTTTGCTAAAGCATAATCAAGGTGCTCCTACCTGAAGAAGAGAGAAGGGGTGTTAGCTACCTAAACCTAAAAACACCGCTTCAAACCACACATGTCCACTCAACAACCGAGAATAATTAACTCTGAATTGCAGCATTTCCTTATTCTTGGCAAACATAGAGTCTAAGCACTGATTTATTTAGTAGAAATTGGAGCACAAATAGTTTATACACCACAGTGGTATATGTCTTACTAAAACAAATTGAATAATGTGTCAAACTTAGCAATCCAAGCAAGAAGAAAGAAAAAAATATTTTAAGGGAAAAATTCAGAGAAGCTAGGACCAATAAGGATATCTTGATAGCATTACATTACAGCCCAATGGAACAAATTGATGAACTGTTAGTCAATACCTATTTCACCTCTCTACTTCCTTTCATTTCTTTAATTTAAGACAGATATTAATGTTTCTGATGGAGAAAATGTTTCTTAAAATAGTTAAAATACTCCTCTAACTTCAAATTTACTTTGCATCATTTGTTTCCTGACTGACTAGAAGTTTTATTGCACTTTATACAAGACATTGGAGCTACTTTTCAGAAAAAAAAAAAAAAGACTTGATATACATTGAGGACGTACAAACAGGGCAAAGCAATAAAACTGTTACTCAGAAGGGAGATATTCGAGCACTGAGCAAGTAGGTAATGCCTCTGATTATGAATGATTCTCCTGAACATTTCCGATATTCACAGGCTACTGAAAGTTATATATACCCTATTATTTGTGGTATCAGGAGGGCTGAGTGTTCCTTTTCAGCATCCAGAAAAAAACTCCAATTCATACTTCTCGATGAAGCACTGAAAGGATGACATGTATGTGGCATGTGACATGATTATATGTAATATATCTATAAATATATGAAATGTGTGTATGTAGATTATATATGCTTATATACAAATTATACATACTCTCTATATTAATACAATAAGTGTGTGTCCTGTACTCTTGAAAGTCTGCTACTCCTTGCCCTCCATGACTTTCCTGTATTTCCTCAATCTCTACTCTTGCATTTCTTTTTCTTTGGAAGACTCAGTCTTCTTCCTGACTCATAAATGTGAATCATTCCCAGATTTTCTATAATTTAGCTATTTGACCTCTCTTTCTTCTATACTATTCATAGATATCATTTAAATTATAGCTTCAACTACGCTTCTATGAGAATGACTTCGATTTCACGTATAAATTTATTCATTCAGTCAACCAATATTTACTAAATATTATACTTTAACTTCTGAGCTAGCATGGGGATTAAAGTTTAATATAACAGTCCTGTCATCATGTATATTTCTAGCTGTGACCTCTATCCCAAGCTCTAGTCAATTAGAAGTTTACTTTAGTTTTCCTGCCATCTCTTCTATGTCAACATCTTTGTCTTAAAGTCGGTTTTATCTCGTGTTTTTATAGGTCCTCCAGCTCTCTTGGTTACAGTTTGCATGGGATATCTTTTTCCATCTTTTTACTCTCAATCTATATCTGTGCTTGAATCTAACGTTAGTCTTTTGTAGACAGCATATAATTAGATATTCTATTTTTATCCATTCACCAATCTCTGCCTTTTAATTGGAGAATTTAAGTGTTACTATTTAATGTAGTTACTGTATTTGTCATTTTGCTGCTTGTTTTCTATATGTCTTATGTCTATCTTTTCTCCTTAATTTCTCCATTACTCACTTCTTTTAAAAAGTTAATATATAAATGGTAAATAAATACATTCTAGTGTACTATTTTAATTCCCTTGCAGCTTCTTTCACTATGTAATTTAAAGTTATTTTCTTAGTGATTTCCTTGGGGATTACAAATAACACCTTAATTTATAACTAGTTCAGATTAATACAAACTTAACTTCAATAGTATACAAAAACTCTGTTTCTATATATCTCCATCCCCCTTTATGTTGCATAAATTACATCTTTAGGCATATGTGCCCATCAACATAGATTTATAGTTATTGCATCATGTACTTGTCTTTTAAATAAAATGGGAAAAAAGAGGAGTTACAAACAAAAAATTACATTAATACTGTCTAATATTTACCTAGCAATAGTTACCTTTACTGCTATTCTTTATTATTTTGTGTTGATTCAAATTACTGTCTAGTGTCCTTTCATTTCTGCTTGAAGGACTTCTTTTAGCATGTCTTATAAAGCAGGTCTATTAACAATGAATTCTTTCAGTTTTTCTTTATCAGGGAGTATCTTAATTTCTCCTTCATTTTTTGAAGGGTAGTTTTTTTGGTTATAAAGTTTTGGGTAACAGTTTTTTGTTTTGTTTTTTTTCTTTCAGCACTTTGAATATGCTACTTCCTTCTGGTCTCCGTGGTTTTTGTTGAGAAATCAGCTGTTAATCTTACTGAGGATCCTTTGTACATGATGAGTCTCTTCTGTCTGGCTACTTTAAAGATTCTTTGCCTTTTGATAATTTGATTACAATGTGTGCAGGTGTGGATCTTTTTGAGTTTTTCCAACTTAGGGTTCATTGAGTTTCTTGGCTATGTTGATTCATATCTTTCATCAAAATTGGGACATATTTGCCATTATTTCTTCAAATATGCTTTTGGCTCCCTTTTTCTCTCTCTCTTTATTTGGGTGTCCAATTACATATGTTAGTTTGCTTGGTGTTATCAGACAGGTCTTTTAGTCTCTGTTCTTTTTTTTTTTTTTCATTTTTTCTTTTTGCTTTTCAGGCTAGATAATCTTAATGGATCTACCTTCAAGTTCACTGATTCTTTCTCTGCCTGATTAAATTTGCTGCTGATTTTCCCTAGTGAATTTTCATTTCAGTTGTTATATTTTTCAACTTCAGAATTTCTATTTAGGTCTTTTTTAGAAATTCTTTCTCCTTATGAATATTTCTTATTTGGTGAGAAATTGTTCTCATGCTTTCCTTTAGTACTCTAGAAATTGTTTGTTTTAGCTGTTTGAACACATTTAAAATGACCAATTTAAAGTCTTTGTCTAATAAGTCCAACATCTGGGCTTTTTCAGGGATAGTTTTTATTGATTGCTTTTTTCCCCCTGTGTTTGGACCATACTGTCTTGTTTTTTTGTATGTCTCATCATATTTTTTTTGTTGTTGAAAACAGGATATTTTGAATATCATATATTCAAATATTATAATCCATCCCTTCGTGTTTTTTGTTGTTTCTTGAACTTGTTTGCTTGTTTAGTTACTTTTCTGAACTAGTTTTTTAAAGTCTGTAGTTTTTGTTGTGTGTGTCCATTGAAGTCTCTGTTTCATTCGTGGTCAGCTAATAACTGGATACAGATTTCCTTAAGTACCTGGAAATAAAGTATGTTGTATAAAACAAAATATTCTGCATAAAGTGGTGTGTACCACTCTCAGTACCTTTTATGAATGCATAATAACAGTCTACATGATTTGTTAAAATTTCAGTAAGACTTCTGTTTCCTTGAATGTGATGTATGCACAGTCTGCACTACATGGGAAATAAGGCTTACATTTAGTTTATGCATTCCCAAATTATTCATTTGTTCATATATTTTTTTCACGAAAGACTACTTGATGATAGATATTGTGAATTTAAGCAAGACACAGATGCTGCTCTTAGGTAGGTCACAGTCTAGCTCTGTGACCTTGGGAAAGTTTCTTAATTTCTCTGAGGATGAAATTCTTCTATGATATAATAGGAACACTATCCTTGATATCACTGGATTATCATAAGAATTAAATGGGAATATGTATGTAAAACTAGTACAGTACCTGGTACAAAATTAATGCTTAATAAATACTTTCTTCCTCTCCTTGTCAATTCTCAAAGCAACAGAGACATGTTAGGTAACAATTATCACCATCTGTCATGTGCTATCTCTATGCCAACTGAGTGCAAAAGTCTTACTAATATTTCATTAGTTTGTAAAACATGGCTATGAATTAGGTATTAAGTAATTAATATAAGTAGTCATTAATAATAAGCTTGAAAGTGACTCAAAGAGATGAAGCAACTTCCTGAGGACACACAATTGCTAAATTAAGAATTTGAATTCAGTTCTCCTTTAGTTCAATACCTATATACTTAACCTCTTCTCTGTACTTCTGCTGATACCACTGCTTCTCTCACAAGATGACACAGGCATAAAATCCTTAAGAAAATAGTTCCAGACCAGTAGAACCTAAGAAAGGACCATTCCTTGTTTTTCCTTGGCTGTAGAAATCCAGACTGTGAAAAGGGTGAGTGCATCATACTGGTATTTCTCCTAGAAGGTTATTTTACTTTGGACAATGCAAAATTACATAAGCCTAAAACTGTGTAATAAACTCCTGAGAAACTGGGCCAGATTGGTTGCATTTCTAATTAATTAGTTAATTGTTTATTTGTTTTTCTGACAGAGTTTTAATTTTTTATTTTAAAGAACTATTATGCTTTTGGCAGAGAAAGAAAGCAAACTTCAGCCGAAAAGATTGAGCTACTAACAGGCTCCCCTTGGTCCCTATTGGAAAAGTTAGCCCATTTGTAGTTCTTAGTCAAGATCGACAAGTTCAAGATCATGTTTTAAAACTAAGGTTCAAATTGGGAGATTGTGATTAACATAAATGAGAACCTACTGTATAGCACAGGGAACTCTACTCAGTGCTCTCCGGTGACCTAAATGGGAAGGAAATCTAAAAAAGAGTGGATATATGTATAACTGATTCACTTTGCTGTACAGCAGAAACTAACACAACATTGTAAAACACCTATACTCCAATAAAAGTTTTTTAAAAAAAGAAAAAAACTAAGGTTCAAAGGAATTTGAGTTGTTTTTACTCTGATTTCTTTCCCGAAGATGTTTGTTGACAGGATCTGGAGCATTCTGCCATAGCTAAAGGTTTCAGATGACTACAATGCTTGAAGTCAATCAGAGCAGACTGTAAAGTGCAGGAGAGCTAAACGTGTGACATGAACACTCCTGGTAGACCCAAGGGTCATTACGTGCCTGTGAGTTCTTCTCTCTCCTTCTCTTAAAATGTTTCGCTTTTTAATGGCCTTAAAGGTATTTACTAAAATAACATCAATAAGACTTGGATCAGGCTTGTATTTAAAGGGTAGAAATATAATTGCTAAATTTTTGAGTTTCTAAAAGCATTGATAAGTAAAACAAAGTCTAAAATTAGAGCGTTTTTGTACTGTTTGAAGCAATTAAATGGATCATTTATTGACCTGATCCTAAAATCATGAACTTTAGAATATAATTTTCCCGCCCCTCTGTGGCAATAGACTAGATGGTGAGGTTCCTGAGGGCAAGAACTGTCAACAAATAACCCTAACCAACCAAGCCAAAAGAACAGATAAAAAGGTGAATTGACAAATATTTGTTGAGTACCTATGCTTAGTACCAGGGATACAAAGATAAGTAAGGCTTGTTTATCATAGGAGGTGGTGTAGTCTAATGGATCACGAGCACAGCTCCTGCTGTAGGCTGCTGATCTGGTCCAGGTGTTGGCTCCATCATTTACTAGCTGCATGACTATTACCAGCCAGGTTCCCTGAGAAGCTGACTCTGAGATGGAAAAGAACACAGGAAGTTTAATAAGGGGTACTTTTGGCATCAATACCGAAGGAAAGGATTAGATAGAAGGAGAAGCTGAGCTGCAATGCAATCTAAACGGAGGCCTTAGCTAACCCTGTGAGACAATAAGAAGTGGTATCTGAGTGGAGGCAATCCCCCATAGTGATCGGTTATTGAATGTGGCTGCCTTGATACAAGGTATAGTCTTGGCGTGAAGAAGAGTGCCACAGACAACATTTCAAGGAGATGAGAAAGTCAGTAATATCTTGAAGGGGATGTGGGAGGTACATTATAGCTTCCACCACAGTCACCTTAGATAATTTAACTTTGTTGACCCTTGTTTTCTTCATGTGTAAAATAAATATTTAAAAATATCTTTATAAGATCAAAATTAGGATTAAATATAACCATACAGGTAACATCCATGTTGTGCCTGGCACACGAGAAGTCACAAAGGTTCTCCATTGTCATCTTGTTCACAACTTCTCCAATAAGTAAAACAACTACTCTCTAGGGCATTAAGTTTTCAAAAATGGGTAACCTCATTCCTGCCCTAACCACTATTCCTGGTTGGGGGAGGGCTGGCACATCAAAAGACAGTGCAGGGCTTCCCTGGTGGGACAGTGGTTGAGAGTCCGCCTGCTGATGCAGGGAACACGGGTTCGTGCCCTGGTCCGGGAGGATCCCACATGCCGCGGAGTGGCTGTGCCCGTGAGCCATGGCCGCTGAGCCCATGCGATGTGATAAGTGTTCCATTGTTGCTTGGATGCCTTAGGCTGGTCTTCTGGACAAGCTGTTGCTTGAGTTGAGGACTGAAGTGTCTAGTCCAAGGAGCTGGCGGGCAGTGGCTAAGGCAGGGCATTGTGAAAGATTATGCTGGGGTCTAGGATGGCCAGAACACTGGGTGTAAGACAGAGGGTGGGGAGAGATGAGGCTGATAGGAGCCAGGTGATGAAGGTCTCAAATATCCTAGTATAGGATTTGGATTTATGCTGAAGGTACTGGGGAGTCAAGGAAGGATTTTTAAGTGTTAATGAGCTTGTAATTTTACAAAGTCCAGTCTACCACAAAAATAAAGACTAGATTGGAGACAGGTGAAGTGAACACAGAAAGACCCACTGAGAGGTGTAAACTGAGAGCACCGCAATGGGGTTTAAATGAGGGGTCATAGATACCCTCAAGTACTGGTTTGAGAGGCTCAGCAGATGGTTGTGCCATTTTCTATGAAATAGGGATATCAGAAGGTGGATCAGACCTGGGTAGGAGGAAGGGGATCAGTTTGGTTTTGGACATCAACACTGAGATGTTTAGTGCGCATTGATGATTTCAGGGCTGGAGTGCAGAGGGTAACCTATACAAGAGTCAGAGTTTGGAGTCAGCAAACTGCAGCTGTAGAGAGAAGAGGGTGGAGTGGAAGAGGACTGGCTAATAGCCAGTTAGTGGAAATTGCAACTGAGGAAGGAACAGGATACATGGAAAATCCAGGAGGTTCTTTTTTAGCTTCTATGACATATTTTGACAGAATGGAAAAATTCCTATTTCCAAGAAGCAGCTTTCCATCTTTTAATTATTTGAGCAAAGCCACTTCTCTTCAAAAATCAACCTCTCCCTCAAACGGAAGATATGGAGAAAAGAGGAAGAATTTTATTTTTTTCAAAATAAGGTGACAAAAAGTTTTCAAACATACCACTTTTAGAAAACTAGCCGTAAAAGGAATTAAAACACAAGAAAAGTTTTGATAAAGGAATAAAGAGAATGTGAAAAAATGAAAAGGGTGATATTGGGAGTAGAATTATTAAAAATGTATAGAGACAGGCACCTTTCAACCTTGTGTAGTTGGCAACCTAAGTGAAAAATAGGTAAACTAATAGAAATGGATACATTGCAAAGTTTATTACAACTAAAAAATAGTTGATCATGACTTTTAGCATTTCAGATATAAAAATGGGTAAGGCAAGGGTAAATTTTATGTTCTTACTTTATGAAGGTAAATGTAAAAACTCACCAAAAATTCTACAGTAAATGAAATACATTCCTCTGTAGGCTATTTGAGATCTAGCTGGGATGAGCTCACTCATTCGGGTAGTACGTTTTCTTAGATGAGATAGTCTCTCAAGATAAATCTCCTTGGGATGTATCTCCTTTAGGTCTGACAAACCCGTAAAACAACAGCCAGACAGAGATCTTCAATTTGTAGCCTCTCAGACATCCCCTGATAGTTTTTTCCTCCGCAGAATGCGAGGCTATCAAGTGCTACCACGCATCGTTCCCACTAGGCGGCACTCCAAGCTCATCGTCAAGCCGAGTATTAGCCGCCGGCTAAAATCTGCCATAGGCAGCTCGGTTCGTGGAAAATCGCTAATAGTTTGCATTTTATTAATTGAAACTTTAAAATTGATAAATGCTTCTTTATAAACTAGGCAACAAGGCATGACATATGGTTTAACTGAGCCTGAAAGCAAGTCGTCTTTGGAATCCCTCCTGCTTCATCTCACACTCCAGGGCATCTTGCGCACCAGTAAGGTGAGGCTGCCAGTGACAGCATCAAGTTTGCAGTGATGCCTGGGGTGGCCCTCTCTTCCCCGAGTACAGGTGGCTTGGGACTGTGCTAACTGGGAGATGCCTTGGTTGACTGCTTCTCAAGGAATTGATAAGACCCAGCAACCTTGCTCAGCCATGCACGCAATAGAGGTAACTTCTCTAACAAGCAGCTCAGAGGAGCAGGGTTTTCACTGCTCACTCTCACAGAGGAACCAGGACTGCATGACTGCAGCAGCGCCTGAGGGGCTCAACATTCCAGTAAATTCGGAGAAACAGCTCTCCTTCTCTGTGAGCTTCTAGGCATTGGAATGGGCACCGATTTTCAAAGACTTCAGGGAGGAGGATAGGATGCGTGCAGCCAGGCTCAGGCTGGAAGTTGTTGACTCCTGTTTGTTGGTATTAAAATGGGACACAAGACCCTTCTTCACCAACCTCTTCTGTCAACATAAGCCTAAAAGGTAGAACTGGAACCTGGAATCATGGACAAATTTGAGAACTCTCCCTCCAGTAACTGTGGGAAAGTTAATACATAGATAATGGCTATGATCTACCATCCATGTCGTCTTTATGGATATAACCAAACACAGGAGAGGTTTGTATGAAATAAAGCAGCACTGGACTGGAAGCCAAAAAGACTTGTTTCCCATGACGCTCTACCACTCAGTCACTGCATTCAGGTAATCTTTCTGGTTTGACTTTTTTTACCTGTAAGATGAGGGATTTGAAGCAAAAGATTTGACAGGCTCCTTCAGGCATAAACATTCTAGGATTGGAATCCAGAGAAGTAGAGTCTGTCTGCAAACTTCCATGCCACAACCCCTGCAGGAGAGCTGTCCAAATCACAGTCGCCTCTGGGGGAAAGGCAGCTTTGTTACGTATGGGATTTGTGCCCGAGGATCAGTTTAAACCAGCTAATTTCTAAAGTACTTCTAGTTATAATAGACCCTCTGAGTCTATATTACTTGTGAGTTGTTGATAAAGTATTAATTGACTGAGCTCCAAATACCTTATTTTAAAATTATTTTTAATTTCCAAGATTGGTCACAATCCTTTCACATGCAACAAATATCTATAGAGCCTCTGGCATGCATATGATTAGTGTCTACATGGGGAATGGACTTAAATGTACAGCCCAAAGCAGTAAGTACTCTACCAGAGGAATGTACAAGGTGCTAGGGGTTCAACTTCCTGGGCATCCCAGTGGCAATATGCCATGCAGAGCTGGAAGATAGCATGTCTGGAGTTGAGGACTCACAGAGGGCTGACCATGTCTGGAGTTGAGGGCCTGGAGAAGTAGCTGGGTCAGGAAGGGCCTTGTTCCTTGCAGCACATGTCAAGAACAGGCTCTACCATGCAGACGGCCAATACGGTTTGCTGATTAAATGCCTGAACTCATACAGATTACAAAGTGTTGTGTAACTGAGAGCAATGTCTAAAAAGTTTCTGCAATATTTCTCTAGACAGAATCTAAGGCCAGCATAGACTGTGTCTTTGTTGCTGTCATTTTTCCATAAATTCCATGGACATGGGGAGAATCTCAAATTGGTTAAATTTAAGGAAATTCTTATTTCTGCATCTCAAAATACAAATTTCTTAGACTACATCTCCTCTCATCCCAGCAGAAGCTTGTGAAAAAAGAATGGAATAACGTTATTCAAATAATATTTATTTTCAAACATTTTTAAGTTGAAAATGCCCTATGTAATAAAATGAGGAACCTACCAAGGCCTAAGGCATACAGTCTGTTTAGTCATGATGACCATTCTGTACCCTGAAAATAAATTTAGGAAGTGACTTCCATATCAGATTTTATGCCTTGACAGTGCACTAAATCAATATTATTCCTCTGACATATTTGAAAGGTGAGACTAAACCAAAAGAAAAATGCTTCCAAGAATAAGTCTGAGGGAATTTGATGTCTGACAACAAATAGATCAACTTCCTTCATTTCCCTATTTCGTTGTGTCCTTAAATAATATGCTCTGTTTGCCTTATGCATTTACACTGGACAATTCATTTTAACTTTCAGTGTTTATAGAGCAGTTTGTAAGCAACACTCATGAAACAAAACTTATCGGAAAGACAGCAGAAGCAGGAAGTTGAGATATCCTAAGTTTTGGCTTTATGCTTCTATTGAAAGAAAATGTGGAGATAATGTTGTGTGTGAAGGTAAGGGGGTAGGAAAGTAGAACACTCAAGGAGCTGAAAAAGGCTAATATGACTATTAGGAAATGAGAAGCAGAGTGATAGATGACCTTGAGAGGTGAGCTCCAACCGATTGTCAACTTGGGTGCGTTAAACGTGTATTTCCATGAAAATATCTATTCACACAGAGATCCCACTATCACCAAGTGAAACTATGAAAGGTAGGAATATGGATAGTCCAGGACTGCAGGTAGCTTTCTCTTCTCCCCTTAAGTCTCCAGACTGCGACTGAATTATGACCTTTTTATAACACAGCTCGGTAGGCACTGGGTGAGGCAGAAATACCTGCCTGACAGCTTTACCTGTGCACAGAAGAGCACGCTTAGCACCTTTGCAACACCCATGCTGCCCCGGGGCTATGGTGATATTTCCAGGCCATGGGAGATGCCAGGTCCACAGCTGCACACTTGACACACCCTTTCACATGTCCTGCTTTCAACAAACCAAATTGGTGAACACTATCATTATCTCCATTTTAAATGAGCACTGAGGCTCAGAGAGGCAAAGTAACTTGCTCCACTGGGTAAGAAGCAGAGCCACAACTCAAACTTAAGTCTGTTCAATTTTAAAGTATATTCTTAACTAGTATTGGATTAAGAGGTAAGTGGACTTGGAAGGTTCTGAGCCTTCAAGAACTGGAGAAAATTAGGAAATATTTTGTAGATATGAAATGTTCAGAAAAGTAAACCCAACAGGTTTTTACAAAATACTTTGAGGAAGACATAGCTATATCAACCTTTATCGAGGAATTAATGTATTACCTAGCTAAAAAGTGAAAGCCATTTCTAAATGTATTTATGTCTTTCAGCACATACAATAAAAGTCTTATTTTGAACATAAAGTTGTTCATATACTATAAAAACAGTTTCTCCAAGACCCTACTAAATAAATCATTGGGTTTCTGAAGGATTGAAGTCTGACACAGTGAAATATCAGCCTCCTAGAAGGAGAGCCCCTCCGCTTCTGTCTGTCCCAGCTTTATCCACTGTATTCATATTTGTCTGGTCTTCTTTCCTTCATTTCCAGGGCATGAAACCAAATGTTGTTGTAACTTGCTCTTCTTTTATCATGCATACTTTAACTATTTCAACTATAGGCCATCTCTCACTTCTTCCTCTGTCTTCCAATTCCTGTTCATTTATCACAGGGAAATCATTAATCCATTTTAAGCAAAAACACAGCCCTTATTTTGATTAATGAGCATAAAATTAGAGCCGGTGATTGATAGCCTTTTGTGAAACATGAGTGCATGAAGACACTAAAAATAGAATTAATTGTCAGATAATTATGGCACTGAAAGGGGTTCCCTTGTATGGCAGTAGGTGGGCCTTTAGGGCTGACATGGCTCCACTCTAGCTAATGTACAGAAGGCAGGGAGGGAGCCAGTGGTTACTTTGCTTCGGTGACCTTGTGCCCCACGTGTGCTGCATGAGTCACCAAACTAGAGGTTGGCCTCCATGAGAAACCAGGGAGAATTAGGGGAGCTATTTTTGTATCCTTATGGCAAATCTTTTGCACTGTTGTTGGCCCATTTAGTTGAGGTGGTCAGAGTTATCATTTTTGAGCAGACTACAAATCTGTATCATCTCTTTGTGTTTGGCCTGGCTCTCTTTGAAATCACCCATTAGATTCTTTACAAAAGTCTCCACTTAGGTTCTTCTGTACCATTATTCTAGATTCCACATATATGGAATAGAGACGTAGACATAGAGAACGGACATGTGGACACAGTGGTGGGAAGAGGAAGGTGGGATGAATTGGGAGATTAGTTTTGACATAAATACACTACCATGTGTAAAATAGATAGCTAGTGGGAACCTGCTGTGAAGCATAGGGAGCTCAGCTCGGTGCTCTGTGATGACCTAGATGGGTGGGATGGTGGGGCGGGCAGTGGGAGGGAGGTCCAAGAGCGAGGGGGTATAGGTATACATACAGCTGCTTCACTTCATTGTACAGCAGAAACTAACACAACATTGTAAAGCAATTCTAGTCCAATAAAAAAGTCTCCACATACCTTTCATCTCTAATCAAACTGCTTCCCTCAAGCCCTGTATGTCCACATAAATATTTATTGTTAAATTATTCTTGTTTAATCACCAGTTCAAAACCATTTTGCCCCATTGCAAACATTTTACAGATTTCCATTATCTTATAGATTAAAAAAGCATTTTAAGCTCAGTTTGATAAACCATCGCCTACCAAATGGGTCACGTGGAAGTATGGTTAGAACAAAAACCATTTGTAAACCAGACAGAGCCTATTCAAGCCTTCAAAATGTGAAATATACAGTAAATGATGGAATAACATGGTTAATGAATGACATTCGGTCTGTCCACCAATATCAGTTTAATGAAGGATTTCCACTGTGTTTCAGGTTTACGGGTATACACCTGAATGGCCAACAATGATGGTACACAGGGTTGGATGTCAGAGTCTGTTCATTTATAAGTGCCTACTATGTGATAGACTGCGTTTTCACACTCCATTTAGGCCTCAACAGTGTTGTAGTTTGAATGGCACTATCTTCCTTTTACAGGAGACAGGTAGGTTGAGGAATTTGCCATGAGTCAAACACACAGTAGATGGTGGTGTTAAACACGTATTAGTTACCATTAGTTTAAAAATTATTTTAAAAAATTACAAAGTGGGCTTCCCTGGTGGCGCAGTGGTTAAGAGTCCGCCTGCCGATGCAGGGGACACGGGTTCGTGCCCCAGTCCGGGAAGATCCCACATGCCGCGGAGCGGCTGGGCTCATGAGCCATGGCCGCTGAGCCTGCGCGTCCGGAGCCTGTGCTCTGCAACGGGAGAGGCCACAACAGTGAGAGGCCCGTGTACCGCAAAAAAACCACAAACAAACTACAAAGTAATGCATGCTTAATGTAGAAAAGTGAGAGAATACAGATTCATGAAAAGAAGGAAATAGAATTCCTTCGTAATTCCATCTAGCAGATAATCATGGCTATGATCTTACGTATTTATTCTTTATTTAATCGTTACATATTCTTATATTTTACGTATTTATTCTTTCTGTATACCAATGCATAAGTGTATACCTTTTATACTTATAAAAGTGAGACCATACTGTCTTGAAATCTGCTTCTTTCAAGTAGTGGTATTTCATGTACATCTTTAAATCTGCAACCTTGCTTTATTGGGTACAAAAGAATCTACCTTTTTATATATTATAAAATATTTAATAAATCTCCTTAGCAGTGGAAATTTTGGATGAAGTGTTTGCGATAAATGTGATCATATCCCTTAAGCAAGATCTTTAAACATCACATATATTTCGTTGGTTTAAGTTTCTAGAAGTATAATTCCTAGGTTGAAGTCTATGAACATTTTTAATAGTTTTGCTGTATGTAGTCAGATCAGCTCCAGAAATATTATTCTTAAACCAATTCCCACTGCCACCAGCAATACACAGACTTCATTTCTCCAACTCTAGTAAAAATACCATTAAAAAATATACATATATATAGCAACTATTTTTGATTAGTGAGGTCAAACTTTTCTCATTTTATCGTATATTTGAATTTCTTCTTTTTCTTAACCTTTGCTTTAAATACTAAATATTAAAATTAGCCTCAAACAAGACAAAACTGTGATATTGTGCCATTATTGTATCTCCTCTGAAGGAAGAAGAAAAACATGATCTTCTCTGATAACAAATTACTTATGGGATGAAAAACAAATTAACTGGATGAGACACCTGGGCCCATTAGGTATATTTCCATGATGCTTGTCACCATAGTACACATGGAGTCATGCATTTCTGGTCTTCATTTTAGTGCTAACATATGAGTCCCTGCTAGGTTTTAGACTAATGTACAATGGGCAAAGGATATGAAAAACAATCCTAATTAATCTGACTTGAGTTCTACAAGGCACACTGTTCCCCTGAATTTTGGAGGATTATATCCAAATTCCTGCTGGAGAGCTCCACTTGGATAACCTATAGTATTTCAAACCCAGCATGTCCAAACTGAATCTATGCCCCCCTCCCTAAAACTCCCCCTCCCTGTGTCACTCTCTTCCTCAGTTGGTAGCACAACAATCCACAGAGAGTGTCAATCCCCAAGACTTAAATTTCCCTTTCAAATACCTCTACTTTCTCTACTAGTTCCCTAATTTAGGTCTTTAATTATTCAATAAATATTTTTGAGCACCTACTATGTGCCTTATCTTTCTAAGCTTGGTAGTGGTGGGGACAGGCGAGGGTTAGAAGAAAGTAGACAAAGCTTCAGAGCTTCCTTTTGGAGGAAGCTCTGAAACAGACAATAAGAAAGTAAGAAATCTGCAGTTGAAGTGACTGTTTTGAGGACTATTTGAGGTTGCCTATAAAGATAACACTTAACTTAAAATTTGGAGAAGAGCCAGACAGGTAGGATTCTGGATACAGCATTCTAGACAGGGGATATGGAAAGGTTAGGTGGCAGAAGACCTTAACAGACTCAAGGAACAGAAAGGTAGACCTGTGGGCTGGCGTTAGGAGGAGGAGTTGTCAGGGTAAAGCCATGTTTGGAGGCCACATACAGAAGTTTGAATGTTACAGTACTAAAGATGATAGGAAATCTTTGAAAGTTTTTAAGTAGAGAAAAAAACATTATGTGATTTACATTTTTCAGAAAGAACACTATGGCAACTATGGGAGACTATAGTGGGGCAAAGATGGAAGCAGGGAGATCAGTTGATAGAGGCTCACAGTTGTTCACTTGAGATATTTTTGTGGTTTGGACCGGGTAGATGGCAGTGGAGATGAAGAGAATTGGATAAATTCAAGGTATAAGGTAAGCCATCTCCTCGCCACCCCCAAACTTATAATACATAATTTACCCGCTGAAGTTTTCCATCTTCTCTAGAGAATGTGCTCATTGACACCCATGGTATGCTGGATGCTCGTGGCTGGTTGGATCCTTCTTAGAACACCTGCACACTCTGTTCCCTCCTAAGAGGGCTGTGTGATTACCAAGCATCAGTTTTGTTTCCAAACTTGTATCAGCTGTACTTAGATTAATTTTAAATAAATTTATTAATAGTATATAAAACAGTGAAATAGGAGAATAAATAATTTCTAGGAAAAACTAGGTCAGATGATACTTGGTAAAAGTGTATGTAAGATAGCAGTAAAGGATTGAAAAAGAAAACAGTAAGAAATGTGCTTCCTGTCGCAGATTCCTTCATACATGTCTTCATTCTGCAGAAACCAAAGCTAAGCTTCAGAAAATGCATTAGGGGTATGGCTTAGCAAGAGAGAGAATCAGAAACTCTCACTAGTGAAACTATACCAAAGAAAAGCCTTGAACCTCTATAAGAACATTGGTAAATGAATATACACTTATGTGCATTAAGTTAAAATGATATGTTTAAGGTGTGTATCATAGTATGTGTCTCTGATCTATCACATCAGGTAAGTGGACTTCTGCATTTTGTAGCTATAAGTAATGTACGGGATAAGGGAAGAAGAATTATGGATAATTATACTTGTCACTTGCATAGGCTGGAGCAGACTCTTCGGCTTGGTGTGCCCTTCACATTCCACTTTAAGAAGCAGCTAAAGCACTAGACCTCTACTGCTTGCCAGTCTTTGCCCCCCTTTCCAGTCCTCTCATTCCCATAATTCATCAAGAATATTACCACATCTACCTCAATGCCACACCACATAGAGATCATAAAAAATCGGATCACTCTGAACTCCTTGAAGGGATCATGTGCCTCTCAATAATTTTCATAACCCAGAGCAGACACACAGTAGATACTCAGTGTTTGTTGAATGAACAAATGAAAGAATATGCTATATTTTTTAAGGCTATCTACTTTTATCTTTTGAACTGAGAAAAATCTTTGCAAGCATTTAGTGATATCATATTCATTCCATACTGTTATGGACTGAATGTTTGTGTCCCCCCGCAAATTCCTACGTTGAAGCCCTAACTCCCAAGTGTGGCTGTATATGGAAATGGAGCCTCTAAGAGAGTAATTAAGGTTAAATGAGGTCACAAGGGTGGGGCCCTGATCCAATGGGACTACTGTCCTTACGAGAGATACCAGAGAGCTTGCTCTCCATATGCACGTGCACTGAGGAAGGGCCACGTGAGCACACAGCGAGAAGCTGTCTGCAACCAGGGACAGTCTTCAGCAGATACCAACCCTGCTGGCACCTTGATCTTGGCATCCAGACTCCAGTACTGTGAGAGAGTAAATTTATTGTCTAAGCCATCCAGTTTTTGGTATTATAGTAGCCCGACCAGACTAATACCTATATGTAGAATACTAGATTTTCATATTTAATTTGTCAAAAGAAGCCTCAAATGTAATGTGACCTTGGATATGTCTAATAGATACTTCTCTCCCCTTTAGCTTTCAAAAAATTTTTTTTCTCCTTTTTTTTTCTTTGCTAATATACAACATCATCACAGGAAGAAAGGCCTTTTATTTTCTCTTTAAGCTTACAATCCACAATCCAAATTTAAGATAGCTTTTATCTTGGTACAATTAACAAAAAACTACAATTTAGAGTGGTTTAACAAGTGGCTAGTCTCTGTGATTTTCTTACTCTTCCCCCATGCTTGTCATACCTCATGTTTGCAAGATGGCTTTCATAGTACCTCTGGATACCATCTGAGGTCAAAACAAGAGGAAGGGGGGAGAGGATGGGTCAGTAGCATGTTTACCTTCTTACAGGAAAAGCAAGAGATTTCCCAGAAGCTACCAGCAGACTTCTACTTGTGTTACTGGCCATAATGTGTCACAGGCTCAAACCTAGCTGCAAGGGGAGCTGAGAAAACAAGTATTAAGTTTCTCCAATTCTTATTTTGGAGGTGGCAAAGGAGATGAGGAATGCAAGCATCTGTCAGGTTAGTCAATGAATCGTGTGTGCTAGAGAGGGAACTGGAAGACTGGACTGGCAGATCAGCTCATTCTAGAAGAGTCCTCCTGTCATGAGATTAATCATCACAAGGTGGGCTTTATATTTCACACTATAGCAAAGGGCTTTAGCCACCATCTGACTAGCACTAATACCTCTTTGATTACAGTTAGCTGGGCTGCAAACATTACACTAGGGTATTTGAAGTCTGTACCTAGTCTTCCCTGTATCTAAAACACTACCTTTCATCTATTGAGTATACATTGGCTGTATTTTTGTTGTTGTTGTTGTTGTTTGATTTGTGTGGAGATATTAACACTGTTCTACTTTTCCATCAATGATAAATATAAGAAAGTGGCAAGTAGGGTTTGCTCTAATTTGAGGCAATGGTTAAAGCCATAATTTGAGTTTATTGTGTTCTGGCCGAGAACCTACCAATAGCTTACCACTAGCCAGCATTTCTAAATTTGCATTCATGTTCACTGATTTTACTTAAAGGCATCTTTTAAAATAATTTGTATAATTACTGGCATCACTTAATGATGCAGAAATTGTTTTAGTACAGGCTATGACAAGTTCTTACCTAATGTAGTCTAAAATATCATTAAAATATGAGACTTTACCAGAACAAAAATACATCTGTTCTAATTGAAGAACTTAAATAGGGAAGAAAATTGGAGTTAAAAGAAAATAAGAGGGAAAAATAAAGTCATCTTTACTATACAAAAGGATAATTCATAAGGTTCTATACAGTAGCTACAGGTGAACCACAATTTGGCTTAGAGCTCCCCAGAAAACAAAACAAAAAAGAGAATGACAGTAATACGATCTTTAAGATAAAAACAAATCAATTGTTTAGGAGACGCACAGGTTTTACTGGAACTGAGACCTACGAGAATTTTCTCCCACGAGTTCTCATAAATGGTACACAATGTGACAGAGAATGCATCAGCTTTAAAAACACATGTATTGAAAATACAAGTTTTGATGATTGTTTTTGCTAGTAGAAGCCAACAGCATAGAAGCAAATTGCAATGGAGTAAAGCTAATTCTATGAAGAATCAAAATGTGGATCAAATATGTAGCTCTTTGAAAATCTCCCAGAATATAAAACTTAGATTCCTTTCTCTCTCTAGTTGGGAATACAAACGTGTTTTAACAACATCTAAAACTTCCTCTATTCCTGTAAGTAATACAAATCCATTTCAAAACCAGACTAATTATTCTTAGACCTAAGGCCACTGTTCCCTGCTAATCTCACAGACAGGTGAAGCAGACTACATGATTTATCTGAGGACCATGGTTTTCCAAATAAATGTGCTTTAAATGGCTAATCTAAGTATAGTAGATAGAACACATTCTAAAATGCTGAATTTTATGGTTGTACTTCTTATACATGGACTTAATTTTCAAAAGGTTAAGTTAAAAGATTATCTACAAAAGTGTTTCAGTTACGTTCAAATTTTTAATCAATACTGGTTACATTTGAAGTGCACTGCACCTATTTACAAAGACTTAAAATGATCAGTAATATAAAGTGTAAACTTAAAACGAAAATCACAGACTCATTCCACATCTGTGAAATGCAGCAGTTAACTGTAATTAAATTTACAATAATCGTAAGGGATAGGAAGAACATAGAAACTGGAGGAGAAAAATAGTATTCAAGATCTGAACAACACAGCTACTGTTGTACTGAAAAAATAATTTATTAAATGAGTATAATACTGGGAATAAGATGCATTATAAAAGTAAATTCTAAATATAAACAACAGTGGTTTTCCTAATTAACAAGAGTTTTTCTTCACCCATTCAAAGTTTTAAATACAATCTTCTGAAAGGCCAGATTTTGAAAGTGTATGGTTCACTTTAAGACAGACATGTATGTAGCACTATAATATCTGGAATTTATCATCTTGTTTTATTAGACTAAAAATGATATTGATTAATTTAAATGATTGTTCTTTTTAAACCTTTTAAAGCCTAGAATAATATTTTGAAATGAACAAGTAGACCATTTTATTATACTCTTTCTGTCTCCCTGGACAGCACACACATTTCAAATACAGTTTGTGGAAAATATTGAGATAGAGCATACCTGTCCATTTTGATGAAGACTTTAAAAAATTTTGGTACTTTGGTAAAAAGCAGTCTCCTTTTTAGATCAAAGGTTGACAACAGCCACTGTATCTATTAATCTACGTCCGTAGAATTTTAAACAACCACGTCTTAATATGTACATCAAGATACTGATAAGCTTTTAGCTAGTGAAAGAAAAAAACGGAGACTGTTATTCTTTCCCCAATAAGTTTCCTTCAGTTTTTAGAAAGCATATGCAGTTCAATATACCAACTGGGATTTCAAAATGCCAGCATGATTACAGTGCTTATTAACAGCAATATGCAAAACAATAGAAATATAAAATAAATAACTTCATACTATAAAAATGAAACAAGGCACTTTCAACAACTATATGCAAAGCTGAGATAAACATTGTTTTCATAACGCGGACTCAAAGACTCTAGGAGACTTCTGTAAAGCGTGAAATAGTGAAGGCACTACATAATTCTTTTTCCTAACTCCACTTACTAAAGAAATTCACCAATTAAACTTGGCACAAAAGAGTTTAATTGTCATAAAGTGCATCACTTGGCTAAATATATTAAGAAGAAAATCAGCATCAATACATTATAGCAACATATTCACATATACAGAAATAAAAATGCAATGCCAGGAGTTGACATAGGAACTTTGTAGGATATATGGCTTTTTCTCTTTTATTTTTTTGTATAACTGCCTATTTGCTTACAATCTATATTTTTTAAAGAGTATGCCTTGATTAGCAAAAAGAGGTAGTGTTCTGACAAAGGCAAACCCACTGATTCTATAGGTAGAGATTTAAGATAAAGATTATGTGGAAAATATACAAGTATAACATATAATACACTGGTACAACATTTATTATAGTATTTTGATATTAGCGAATTTGCTTTTAAAATCAAGGCTATTTTATCACTTTAGCTATGTTATTACAGCTCTTTCAAAGAGTTTTCCTTTGGTACTAGAAAGTTTTCTTCTTTTAAATAGTAACATTCCAAATAAGCAACTTTTATTTAGAGATGATAAACATGTCAACATTTAAAACTCAATTCATCTCTACCACTTATTTAAACCATTAATGAAAATACATCATGTCTGAGACACAAGAAGTATATAACAGACAGCAACATGCAATTTATGTCCACTTAACTAATGTAACTGGTGATTTAAACACACACACACACACACACACACACACACACACACACACACACAAAGTGTGCACACCCACGTTAGTCTGGAGCAATATATTGGCAAAACAACAAAATAATTTATGCACAGTATTTAAGGATGTGGGCCTTGATGACAGAACTCCAGATTTTTTTTAGTGTGTTAAATACAAAGTTTGGCTAAAAGACAATGTAAAGCAACAGTGAATATATTTCCTATACCAATAACTTAAATTTTTCTTTATGTAAACTTTATACATGTGCAATCTTGCTGTTTTCTGTAAATGCTTCAGTCTCTTTTTTTCTTTTTAAATATCTGCCACTCTATTCTAAATTTGCAGGAACGTAAAAATGGAAGGAACCACTTGAGATGCATTAGTCGTCTTCCGCATTATATGCCACTTCTGCTACTTCTATGTCTGATGTGGAATTTTCAGGTTCACTAAAACTTGAGCATTGCTTATTATCAGCTCTGCAAAAAAAAGAGAAACACAATGAAGAGACTGGATGCATGCTATTTCACTTCACTATTACCGTAAACATTTTTTAAGTCATGTAAAGAATATTTAAACATTTAATGGAAAAAATATTTAATGAAAAGGAACATTTAAATATTCAATCAGAAATTTAATATTTTAAAGTTGTCATTGCCAGATAACACCTTTGGAGATATATTTTTAACTCAGCTCTCTGAACTACCACTTTTCAATAAAAATCTATTTTATATTTTTAACTCTCTCAGCTCTCTGAACTACCACTTTTCAATAAAAATCTAGTTTGTAATGACCTTTAACCAACAGAAAATTTGTTCTCATAATTATAGCTTAACCACTATCACTAATGTATTAATGGTGACCTTGGATTTATATGTAATAAAAATTCTTTGTGTGTTCAAATATACCATCTTTCCATCATTCCTATTAGGTAGACAGGGTGGTTGCTATTACAGTGTCCCACTTTTTGCATGGAAAAGACTGACATTGAGAGAGATTAAAGTAATCTGTCAAGATTACAAAATTAATGAATTAACTGAGTCACAGCCCAGTTAATTCAGACGTGTCTTCAAAATAAGTAATGAAATTTATAGGCTGGATGACAAAGATTCATTTTTAGGGACAGCCTAGAATATCTATAGTCTTCCTCTGTTTGCTCATCAGATTCATGATATAATAACACTGAGTTCATAGAAACATGCTCTACAGAGTATTGTGACTGTTTCTCTCCAATTATTCAGATGATTAGGCTATAATAAACCAAACATTATATACCTAGATTCTTCATCTAAGACATCTTGATCAACCTCAAGTGCAGAGGACTCCACCTTTAGGATCTGTCCACCTTCTGTTCCTGACACGAGCAGTGATTCTTCAGGTTCCAAACATAAGTTCCTAAAGGTAAAGTACAGCAACAAGTTATTTTCTATGAATAAAATAGGTATATATTTATTGTTCTGAATGCATGTAGCTTTAGTAGCCTTCAGCTGTTCTAAGTGTAGTCATATACCTAATAAACTGTTGACTCTGGGTGTCAAAAGTGAAATCAGTACTTATGATTAATTTAAAATGATTTTAACATCAATTCGATATATGCTGACAAGAAGGCAAACGAGAACTTTCACATGTGAAAAGTTGGCATAAATGCCTAGAAACAAAGATACTATTTAAATAGGTTAAAATAATGTTTGTCTTGGTGAACAACTAGAGCTTTATTTTCCCGATATTTCCCGTCCTTCAAATTTTCAGGCTTCTAAATAAATAAGCAAACAACAGACAATTTTCCCAATCTACAAGGATGTACACCATGAGTCTAAGACTTTTGGGGTCAGAAATTTCCTAAATTGTAACGTACAAAGGGCATTTAGCCCAGAGTATCGAGCTGAATTAGACTGACAATGCAAGCATCACAACATACCTGATTCTGTTTTCTAGAGTGTCTATAAGAAGTTGCTTCTCACAGAGCAGTTTCTTCAGTGATTCCAACTCTTTTTGTTTTTCAAGTAGTTCTTTTTGAAAACGGTAGTTTGTCTCTTCTAAAGTTTCACAGAAAGCCTTAAAAACAAACAAACAGCAAATAAAAAACACATGCAGAAAGAGAATAACATTAATTACTTATGCAGTACCTTTCTCAAGGGCATAACTGAAGAGTCAAAGAACATAGGTAACCAAAATAATGTGTATACAAACCAAATGATTTGTTCTCCACCCTCATCTTTTTAGGTCTCTGCTACCTTGGTACCTACTGGGGAACTTATAAATAAGTACTGGGGAACTTATAAATAAATACAAGTCCCTTTTCTTGAGAATTATTAAGTAGTAAGCTAGGGTGCCTGAAATGAATATGTGATATCTCTCTAGTGTATAACTGGGAAAAAAAATTACTAATAATCACTGTTTTAGCTTCTATTCTCCTTAGCCTGTTTTTGCCCTGTCCTAGATGATTATACTTTAAAGAAAAAAAAATTAAAAAAAGAAAACTGTGGCTATTGATTCCATTTGTATTAGCTCAGAAGACACATCCTATAATAACGATTTCCTTCATAGTGCCTTCAATATTATTTTCCCTTGCTTCTCCTTTTACTATATTCACTCAAAGACATTCTATCCTTTATACCCAGGAAGCTAAACACTATTGAAATAGATTAAAACAAAATCATACTGCCATGAAGAATGATGTCATGAAAAAAATCTGGGTCACTTACCTTGATGAGGCTTTCAGTGTTGCTTTTAATTGTTCCTAGTTATCTATCATTATCTATCATTCCCTGTCTCCTTTGTGACTACGTTAAACCTTCACCCCTGGCAAATCCCCTACAATGTGTTACTACTGGTGAGCCCAAGCCCAGCAGATGATCTTTATTCCTATACCAGAAAAAAAAAAAGTTACTCTCCCAGAATCCTAACTACATTTGCATTCCATTCTTGTCCTCAAGAATATGTGCCTCTTCAAGTTAAGCCCAATCTCCTTTGGAAGCCTGCCCTATCCCATACACTCTCTCTTAAATTTTCAACCTTTCCCTCTCTTTTGGTCCTTAGATTTATTTAATCAAGTTGACTGAAGTTGATTAAGCAAACCTAAAAATCTCTCCACATAAAAACAAAGTCATATCCACCGGTCCCTTGATAGGAGTCTCTCTAGCTACTAACTCATCTTGTTCTTTTCAAAATAAAAAAGATTTCCAGGAAAAAAGTTTTTATCATCCAAATTTAGCTTCCCCATTCATGGCTAAAATCATTAGGAGTTTTACTCGCTTTTCTCTACTAATTATACCCAGGCAAATGCTAAGAATGACTTCTGTCAAATCCAAAGTACTGTTTTTCTCAACTTCATAGCATGTCACTACTGACTTAAAAAGTAAAAAAAAAAAAAAAAAAAAAAAAAATTAATGGAATCCTTTTTTATTGTGCTCTGTGAAACTTCCTGGTTCCCCTAATTTTACAGTTACTTCTTAGATTCCTACTTGTTCTTTGCATGTGGGCATTCATCAGAGTTTTGTCCTTGATTATATATTCTCTTGCTCTATATTTCATCCTTGGGCAATTACTGTTATCACTTCAACTATAACCTATACTATTTGCTATCGACTTCCAATTTTTTTTCTGTTCATCTCCAGCCCAGACCTTTCCTGAGTACATAGATATCATTCATATGCCTATTGGTCCCCTTCAATTGTATGTACCAATGGTAAGTCAAAATGCACTCCCAACGGTACATCTGCACTACCACCTCATCATCAAAGCCACCAGGCAAACATCTTAGATCACTGCATTTCGCTACTTTCTATGCCCCAGGTAACCCAGTCTTTTCCACCTTCCCCTTCACCTCCTCCCCCACTGCCTCATCAACCTCTCGCTATACTCATCTACTCTCTATACTCATTTCTACTGTGCAGTATAAGGCTAGGTAATGTGATCACTGAAAGAGAATAGTGCAGAAGCAAACCCTTCCTTTCATGTTCATTTGACTTTTTGATAAAGGTGCCAGTACAATTCAACACAGGGTACTGACACATTTTAATATCTATAGAAACTTAAGGTCCTCACTTCACACCTTATACAAAATTAGCTCAGTATGGATGTAAGAGTTAAAACTATAAAACTTCTAGAAAAAAAAATAGGAGAAAATCCTGGTGGCCCTGTGTTAGGCAAAGAGTTCTTATGATACAATACCAAAAGCATAAGCCATAAAGGATGTGATAAAATGACCTTCATTATAATTAAAAACATTAGCACTTCAAAATATACCATTAAGAAGGTAAAAAGACACATACAGACTATGAGAAAATATTTGCAAATCATATATTTGATAAAGGACCTGTATTCAAAATAATGAATTCTTACAAATCAATAAGACAAACAACCCAACTAAAAAAATAAGCCAAAGGCTCAAACAGACAATTCATCAAAGAAAACATACAAATGGCAAAAAAGCACATGAAAAAGCGATTAACAGAAAAATCATTACGGATATACAAATTAAAACTATAATGAAATACCATATCACACCTACAAGAATGGCCATAATCCAACAGACAGATAATATCAAATGTTTGTGAGGACATGGAGAAACTGGAACTCTCATACACTACTCGTGGGAATGTAAAATGGCATAGCCACTTGGGAAAACTCTTTGTAAGTCTCTTAAAAAAGTTAAACATAATTTACCATATAACTAAACATTCTACTCTTAGGGATCAACCCAAGAGAGATGAAAACATGTGTCCACAAAAAACCTTCTCTGAAATTGTTCATAGCAGCATTATTCATAATAACACAAAACTGGAAACAATCCAAATATCCCTCAGCTGGTGACTGGATAAACAAAATGTGGTATATGTGCGCAACAGAAAACCATTCAATAATAAAAGTAATGAAATACTGAGAGAGACTATAACATGGATGATGCTCAAAAACATTATGCTAAGTGAACGAAACTAGATGCAAAGATTATATATACTGTATACTATTGCGTATTGTATATATTATGCATATACAATATTATGCATATTGTATATATGAGATTATATATATATAGGCACACATATACACTTATATGCACATATATATATATATACACACACACAGTATGATTCTATTTATATGAAATATCCAGAAAAGACACATTTGCAGAGACTGAGAGCAGATCAGTAGCTGTCTGGGGCTGGGAGTGTGGAATGGCTGCAAAATGGCTTGTAGAATTTTTTTTGAGGTGATGGAATTTTCTAAAACTGGATTATGGTAATGGAGACACAACTCTACAAATTTACTAAAAAGTTATTAAATTGTACATTTACAATGGAATAGCAAATAGCAAATTTTATGGATGAAAGTTTTACTTCAATAAAGCTGTTTAAAAAAAAGCTATGGCATTCCTCTAACACAAAGAACTGACTCAGTTTAACTGAAAACATTACAAATCTACCAATTAAATCTGTTCCATTTAAACACTATTAAACATTTGGAAGAAAAACTTGCATAAATCCTAGCTAATCTATTATTACCAAATCTGTCTGTGAATCTAGCCAATTGCTTCAAGAAGTAGGCTACTTTAACACGTCAAGTAGTGTAATTTGAGTAGCCTTAAGCTTGAGCTGAATTGATAACAAGACAATAACTTCTACTTCTGAAGATTAGTTTTTTAATTTGATTTTAACTGTAGGTTCTTTACTTTGATACTTAGATGGAAGAAAACTCAGCAGGCAAATGTTACTTTTAAATGTAAAATAAATTTCCAAGTAATCTTCTTTTTTCTGATACGGTATAAATAAAGAGAATAAATGTAGAATTTAATTTTAGGGCTTCATAGACTATAGGACATGTACGAGTTTTTATTTTTTCACTGAATTATGTTCATGTATTTCAATGAAAGAAAGCTTTGACTCAAACATTAAAAGCTTTCTGTGCAAAACTACCATAGTCCGAAATTATAACTTTGCTGTTTGCTGTTCCATTCAAGAAACAATGTAGTTATTGTACGGTATTATTTGTTCCTCTTTTCATGTGATATATAATACAGCACTTACCCTGCTTTCTTCTAGGCTATCAAATGGACCTGGTGGATCATCCAGACAAAGAAATTCTCTCACTGCAAGGCTTTCAAAGGAAAAAAAAAATTAGCTGGGATACAAATAAGTTTACAAAAGAGAGCAAGATAGCAGAAAGCAAAAGTTACTCTGAAGCTAGCTATAGTGTTTTAAGCAAGTTGGTTCTGCTGATAAATGAAAATAAGCAAGATGGCGTATGCGTTTTCACACAAGTAACAAAATACAAATATAAAATCTATAGAAGATACAAAGATTTTAGGTTATTTCTATGATCTTATGAACATAAAAAGATTGTGAATTTATGTTACATAAAAACTACACGACATAAAACATAAATCAGAAACGGTACAGGAAACCAACGTAAATGGTGAAAAGACAGTATTATTTTCAAAGAAATATTAATTTGAATTAGTCTAAAAACATCATTATCTTTTTATGAAGAAATACAATTTCTAATTCATACTTCATTTGTTTCTTCTTCAGGAGATGATTCTAAAGTAACTAAAGTATTTACTATGAAACAAGTTAAAGATTTTTCTTACAATCATGTTTATTATATTAATTCACTTAAATGTTTTCCCTAGAGAATTCAAGAGAAAGAATTCTGATCCTCCCATTTCTGAATTACCATAAAGTTCAAAATAATGAAATAATATGATATTGTTATATTTATACTTTTCAATTACCAGAAACAGGTTAAGAAGGTAGAAACCTGAACTTCCTTCTTACAAAATACTCCTCTTTCTAAAAAGTAATCTTGGATTGAGGGACAGCTCTATATGTATGTTAAAACAAAAATGTGGAGACTTAAAGGATGATGATGAAGGGGGTGGTGATAAAGAGAGAAATGGGATCTTCAGTAAAATCATTCCAAAGGAAAAAATGAAATAGAGATGTGGTGTTAAGAAAGTAATCCAGAAGATCCCAAAAATAGAAAAAAGAGGAGCAAGTTTCTGCATTATAAAATCTTGATAATATAGATAATAAAAAAACATACACTCAGGGAAACTGAGATAAAACTTGAGTATTCATAATCATGAAATAACAGAGATGGAAGGGATCGTAAATGTGATCTAGTTGAACTATCCATAGTATGCTGCTTATATTATCCCTTTTATATGTTCAGCCAAGAATATGTCTAAACACCTCCAGAAATAGGGACTATAACTGTCTCTTAAAATAAACCATCAAAATAAACCACCCTAAGTTTGAATAACACAGAAAACTAGAAAATTATTTCTTCACTGAGCTGGATTTTTCTCCCTGAAGCTTCTATTCATGAGTCTTAGTTTGGCTTTCTGGGGCCCTTCCAGGTAAGTCTAAGTCTTCTTTCACATGATAACCCTAAAAATATGTCAAGAATGTTATGTTTACTCTAACCTTATACCTCTAGCAAGCAATACTAACACACTAACATTTCCTTTTCTTTCTTCATGTAACAAAATTTAGTGAGTACTTAAAGCCTATATGGTCTTCTGCATTCATGGAGCCAACATTTTTTCCAGTTTTACTGAAATATAATTGACAATTAAAAATTATATATATTTAAGTTATATAACTTGACTCGATATATATATACATTATGAAATATGAAGTACAATCAAACTACTTAACATATCTATCACCTCACATGGTTACCATTTCTAACATTTTCAAAGTACATTACACACACAGGGTTTTCACATACCCTACTTTATTCAATTTCCACAACAATCATGTGAGGTGAGGATAGGCATTATACCTCCATTGTATAAGTGATAATAAAGTTCAGAGAGTTAAAATGACCCACCCAAGGTCATTAGTGCAAGTGGTAGAGCTAGGCCTTAAATCTGTCTTCTGAGTAGAAATATGTGCCTTTTTCTACCTTTAAACTCTTTTCTCTTATGTTTTGGTTCATTTGGATTCTTTCCCCTTGCTGATCACTTCTTTCTGACCACATTCAATTTCTCTGTATCTTTCTTTAATCAAAGTCTCTAGAATACTGCAGTTGGTCTAACAGTATAGAGAAGAACAGGACCACCACACGTTCTTTTGGTTTAGATATTATACTTTCTATCCACCCACTATGTATATCGGAAAAAACTATTAGGCAGAATGAGGCACAAGAAATAAACTGATCTTGGGATTGACAGGCCAAAAGTTTGGATGGGGGCTTCCCTGGTGGCGCAGTGGTTGAGAGTCCGCCTGCCGACGCAGGGGACACGGGTTCGTGCCCCAGTCTGGGAAGATCCCACATGCCGTGGAGCGGCTAGGCCCGTGAGCCATGGCCGCTGTGCCTGTGCATCTGGAGCCTGTGCTCCACAACGGGAGAGGCCACAGCAGTGAGACACCCGCGTACAGCAATTAAAAAAAAAAAAAAAAAAAGTTTGGATGAAACGCTGAGAGAACAGCCTTTAAGGATGAAAAGGAAAGTGCTAAGAAGTTTATGGAAGAGTCTTTTTAATACTTTCAGTGTATGACAACTTAATGTGTGACATTATTTCTTATAAGTTTATACTCAGATTTCCTCATTCTTTAGTAACATTTTTATGTTCACCATTACTCTAATTATTGGAATGCTACTGCTAGGAAAGAAAAAGGGGGTAAAGGGATATATGTATTTATTTTTATACCTTTGGTTTAAAGCAGAAATTCAGCCCAAGATCCACAGTGATGTTGACAATGTACCTAGTTGTAGGAAATTTTTTTTAGAGTAGTTATTCCATTTCATTCTCCTTCCCTAAAAATCTTTATGATTTATGGCTCACTAAAGTTCTACGCAAATGAAATCCAATGGATTCTCTAAATTTTGTTTCACTACAGTTCCAAGGTTATATTCCATGCCCTATTTTGTTTAATCTGTAGCATAAGAGTGAAATTTAAAACTGGCACTACAACTGTGATTGACAAAACACTTTTTTCAGGGGTTCAATACATTTCTTCTGTTTCAATAGGACTCAGTTGATGGAGGAAGAAAGTTAATACTCTTAAACTCTTTTCCCATCCAAGGAAAGGGACACACAAGAATGTCTGGCAGATGGTAGTGTTTGAGAAAAGAATTTCTTTCTCAAAAATTCAGGTACCTTTTCTCCCCCCGTAGAAAAGGAAGCCATTACCCCTTCTTGCGAATCACTGACTAGAGAACTTTATTTAGATTTGATAAATATTTGACTGCCTATGTGTGCCACGGCTCTGCTCAGTGATTTCTTATATATTATCAATGTATAATTTATAAACAAATCAAGTAAATTCAAATAAAGTACCAAAAAGTCTATATTATTAAATGGTCTATGGATTAAATAGAAGTCAATTTAAAAAATTATTATTTATTTACTTGTTCACTGATAGGTTCAATACAACCCCCAATCTCTCTTCTGCATTTGATCTTTAATACTTTTGTTTCCATTTGACCATGATAATGAAGGTAAGAAAAACATCAGAATTAGGAGAGAAACCTATCTAAGAGAAAATCCAACAATCTGGAATTGAAAGGTATGGAAAGACTATCTTTCTGTTTATCACGTAGAGTAACTTCTTAGTGTGGTTGGGAAATCTCTATTTTAAAATTGTGATCAGTTGACTTAACTTGCCTGAATATAAGGAAACCAGAGATGGTACCCTTCAGCATTGTTTTCATCAGAGCAAATTTGCCCTATATCTTAAACTCTTCCTTTGAGTCTCTTGAAAAAGTCTCCTTTAAAAGAGTTTTACTGTAATTTTCAAACTTCTTAAAAAACTATTTCATCCAGTGAATCTTCACCTTTTACTTCATAATATACCTTCCTTTTTTTCTTTCATGGGTATGTATTTGTTTACATTCCACAATTTTTTTAAAAAGACCAGTAATTTAATAGCTAAATGAGCTCTTTATCTCAAAATTTATATTAAAAAAGCTAAAACTAATGCTTACAATTCATTAAAAGGTCTATAAAGAACTAAGTAAAAAAAGTACTAAAAATACTAGCTATTTCTTCTGTCAAAACCAAATTAAGCACAAAAAGTCACTGCATGAAAATATTAATTGAGGGATTTCAGATAGAAATGTTTTATCAGTTACTATTTCTCTTCAGTATTCTCTACCAGTAAAAAGAAAATAACAAAAATATGACATTAAATACAACCCCGAGGATAGGGACTCAGAGATCAAGGTTGGTGACAGTGAGGGTCATGGTGAGGGAGATGGGCTGCTGGGTGTGAAGCTGAAGGGCTCACATTTACCCTCCTGTGCTGGATATGCAGGCAAGGCTGTTATATCTTGGTTATCTCTCACCTAGTTACTTTTAGTCCACTTGTGTCCCTACATTCAGTTTTATTCCTTCTAATACAAAAATACTTCAAAAGCGAACGTTTTATGTCCAACTCAGCTTGAAACCCATCTATGCCTCCTCTAACAAGAGGGAACAAAGCCAAGGTCTTGGCGTTGGCATAAAGCACCTGTGTACATTCAAGCTTTTACTGCCTTTCTTATTTGACACTTCAGCAATAGTACTTCCTCATGCCTATCATGTTGTTTCATGCTTGCTATCATCCTGGCCCATCCTTCCCACCTTCAGCTGGCTGACTCAGACTTCACATTCATGACTTAGCTCATCTATTATCTCCTCATAGAATCTTCTCTGACTAAATCCCCCTCCCCTACACTCTACTCGGTTCAGTACTCTTATATGCATTACTACACCACCTTGAAGAGATCCCTTTCATAGGGCTTACTACACTGTATTATTAGTATTTTCTGTTTACCAAGCAGTCTGCTTCAACAAAAAGTAGATGACAAGTTCCAGGGCTGTACAGAATCTGAATAAATTAGCATAGCACAGAATAAGTATTCAAAAAATAATGAATTTATTTGTAAGAGCTATGCTAATTGCTCTTAAAAAATTAATGAAACTATTAAGAGCGTCAGAATAAATTTCTATCCACTGTTGTAGATAAATAATACAGCACACTCTCAAATTTGAGATGGAATTTAGTTTTTAATAGATATGCCTACTTTGACGAGGGACTAAGCTTAGGACAGCAACATGTAAGACCAAAAGTCTTAAGAGTTAAAAGAAGGTTAGAATCTGGCTGTTTCTGATGGTACTCCTTCAAGATTTATAAAGAAGCACAATGAAAGGAATAGCATATGAGAAACTCAGAGCTGAAAGTGGATTTTTAGAGAACATTTAGTCCAATTACTTCATTTTCTAATTGGAAACACTAATTAAAATCAGTTAATTAGGGCTTCCCTGGTGGCGCAGTGGTTAAGAATCCGCCTGCCAATGCAGGGGACACGGGTTCGAGACCTGGTCCGGGAAGATCCCACATGCCACAGAACAACTAAGCCCATGCACCACAACTACTGAGCCTGCGCTCTAGACCTGCAAGTCACAACTACTGAAGTCGGGGCACTTAGAGCCCGTGCTCCACAACAAGACAAGCCACAGCAATGAGAAGCCCGTGCACCGCAACGAAGAGTAGCCTCTGCTCACCGCAGCTAGAGAAAGCCCGCACGCAGCAACGAAGCCAAAAGTAAATAAATAAAATAAATAAATTAATATATAAAAAATAAATGCATACGTTTAAAAAAATCAGTTAAGTAATTGCCTAAAATTATTTCACTACTAAGCCCAGAAAACTGAATTTTGCATAAGGTCTTTGAGACCTAATTTAATTAGTTAAGAGTTTACGTGGGGCTTCCCTGGTGGCGCAGTGGTTGAGAGTCCGCCTGCCGATGCAGGGGACACGGGTTCGTGCCCCAGTCCAGGAAGGTCCCACATGCCGTGGAGCGGCTGGGCCCGTGAGCCATGGCTGCTAAGCCTGCGTGTCCGGAGCCTGTTCTCCGCAAAGGGAGAGGCCACAACAGTGAGAGGACCGCGTACCGCAAAAAAAAAAAAAAAAAAAAAAAAGAGTTTACGTGTATCTGAATACAAAATATTTGCTTTATTACATTAAAAAAGCTGTCCATAACTGAAGGTCCACCAAACTAATATTTTGTGGTAAAAATCATGCAACCAACCTTAGCAATAATGTGTTCATTCTCATGAGCTGTCATTATATAAACTATTGCATATATACCTGAATTCTTTTATAAAAATACTAACCCAACCTCTCTTGACAGTATCTTCACATTTAAAAACAACTTACACATTAATAAAATTTCCTGTGAGAAGATGTGAAAATGTATAAAAAATAGCTTCTTTACATATTTTTGTTCAAAAATTATAGATTTATTGAATTTTACAACTAGAAGAGACTTAAGAAGTCATCTAATCCAATATATCCCATGTAAATAATTCCTTCTTTAATACCACTGATAGTTATCTAGCCTAGTCTCTTCAAATATTGATGCTTAAGGTAAACTCACTTTCTCAAAAGGCAGAACATTTTTATACCAGACAGCTTGAAATGACATGTAGCTCTTTTTTCTCTGAGCTGATGGGGGCTTCCTCTAACTGTTCACTTATTCCTAGTTCTACACGTTAGTCTTGCTATTCAAAATGAGGTCCCTAGGCCGGCAGCATCAGCATCACCTAGAAACCTGTTAGAAATGCAGAATCTCCACTCCAGACCTTGCTAATTCAGGACGTGCATTTGAACGAGACGCACACTATAGCTGGAGAAGCACCGCTTTAAAGCTAAATATCATTTGATTCTTTTCCCCATCACAATCTTTCAAAGACGTGAAGATGGTTATCATGTCCTTCCAAGTACTTTTTTTTCAAGGGGTAAATTCTCATTTCTTTCAATTGTTTCCTCATGTAAATGTTTGGATACTATACACTACAATATATATTTTTTTAAACCATGAACTGCTGTTAATGCCAGATCTATCTGCACTTTTTTTCTTTTAACAGATGTAGAATTTAGAACACTGAATTTTGGCATGGAACTCCTTATAGACGAATGGTAATATAAGGAAAAATATGTAATTTTAACCCTTGTATTTTAAAGAATTAAGAAGAAAAATGTGGTAAATCAGGATATATGTGTAGTAATTCTGAAAACAGAGAATAGTAAGATATTTGGTGTGCTGATTAAATAATGTAATTATTTCAAAGTAACACAAACCAGAATAAAACAATAAATAGCTAAATTTTAACTATAACAGATTATGCAATATGAGAACATCCCCCTCTATCCATCTTTACACATGCTTCACCTTGACAAGCTGAGTTACATGCTGTTTCGGGTATAGGACTTGGCCTGCTTGCTTCTGCATTTTCATATAATATTCCCTCTCATTTGGAAAGTCCTTCCTTACTTTCTCTTTGTCGGTTCAAATAGCACTCAGTCTTTAAAACCCAGCTCAAATATCACCCTCTAGGAAGCCTCCTCTAATTCTCCCAGTCAAAAGTTCCCTCTCTTCCTCTTCTGAAAGACATCAAGCTCTATCCATTATAGTTCTTTTGGGTGTGTCTTCTTCCTATTCAGTTTTCTTGAATAAAGGATTAGCATCTAATGCACCTTTGTGTAGCTGTAATACCTTATATATAGTAAGACCTAAATAAACATTTATCAAACAAACAAAAACCAATAATAAATCCTTTATCACAAAAATGTTAACATTTTTATCTGTTTTCTTACTTTGTATTCTCCAAATGCATCTGAAAATAACATTCTCTTAAAACATTTAAACCAACAATTCTTAACATCCCTTCAGTTCTTATTTCACTTCTGTTTTGTTATAGTTAGAGAAGTTGTAATATTAAGAGCTGCCAGTTGTGTACTGGCAAGCTCTTAGCCCACATGAAGGTTAACAAATAACTGTGTCATGAGCTGCTAAGGAATCAAAATGGAAAGTGAAAGAACTGTAGAAAGAATTAATATCAGATAATTACTTGGCCATATAAAGATAGTAATTTTCTATGCTGCCGTTCCAACTGTGACAGGATGCTAACAGGTATACCAACAGGTAAGGTAAACTCACTGATATTTTAAGTAGTGATTCTTAAATATGTAGTTTCATGTTTTTATAAAGAAGTATTGGGATTTTGTCTTTATCCTTTCCTCCCTTATAAGAATTCATAAGTGGCTGTTTGACAACCTCAGACTTTCTGGATATTTTCTAATTATTTGTCCTCCCACCCATAATCTTAATCTATTGTTCAAGGTTCTCAAAACCCACTCCCTACTTCAGTATTGCTTGATTCACTGCAAACAGGACTGATCTTCCCCTTCTCTGAATTCCTTTTACTTTTATAATCTGTATCATGCCAAGTAGGACTTCATAAACTCCATTTTGTTCAAACAGAAGCTTAATTTCTTCAAATGAATTAAGTTCAGTAAGTATATCCTCAGCTTCCTTTTTACCCTTCTTAGTATGACAAAGGGCAAATGCTTAGGATACAGATTAATAACTTTTCCCTCTGCCAAGTCATGTTTTAAACAGTAATTTATTAAGAAACTGCTTAAACTGTGAAATAAAAAATGCTACTCATCACTCGCAAATAATATAGTACCCTAGAACAAACAAGGTATACAAACCTTATTTAGAGTTCTCTTTAAGTTACCTTACTTGTATTTCTTAAATGTCTGAGATATATGACAAAAATAAGTAAGCAAGTAAATGTGAGGCACAATAGGTTTTCATGCAACACTTTTTAGAACATTTAATATTCTAGGAATGTCAAATGAAACCTTTCTCCAACTTACTTGACCAAGAAATCTTTCTGTCCCTGAAACACCTATCTATAAATTGAACATGATTATCACTGTTCTAAGGACTGCAGTTTTAGAAACAGGATCTTGAATGTTTACCATACAGATACAGATCTATTAATAATAATTAAAAAAAAAAAGATACATCTCAACTAAGATACACTTTTAATGTTTAAAAAAATCAAGAAATCACAAGATGAGTTCATCAACGTGGTTCATACTACTTAATATTTCATTGAACAGAAAGAGTGTAGTCATTTATAGAATAAATTTGATTTTAATTTACCATATTTGCAATACAGAGACATAAAGGTTTACTGAATAAGGAATAAGAGAAAGGGGATATGATGTTTTGACTTCTTAGCTGTAAAAGTCTTCTTTTATGGTATGGTATAAAATATATTTTCTTCAAAGGCTTTCTCTATGATTTTAGATATTGTTGGTTTCTATTCCTGCTTTGTGTATCTGAATTAACACTAACCATTTTTTTTTCTTTTTTCTTTGGAGAAATGTAAAAAATTATAGAAAAGTAGGGAGCATCCATCTTCCCACCATCTAGGCTGGAACACACAGTTGCTAAGTTTTGTCATATTTGTTTCAGTCTCTTTTTCTTATAAATAGTACGACACCAAATATCAACAGTTCTGCCATTCATTCAACAAGTACTTATCGAGCATGGACTCTGTGTTGCATTGTGCTAAGCACTGCACACTGAATGGTGGGTAAACCAGCCACATGACCTACTAATATGTATGCACCTTACAGCCTGGTAGCAGAACACAATCAAATAATCACAGAAATAGTTACAAACTGAGATGTCGTGTAAGTAAAGTACCAAGCAGCCTTTCTCAGCTGGGATTCCATGACAGGATTAAACCCTTCTGACAATGATGTGAGTGACTATTTTCTCATTCTCTTAAGACTGGTACATAGCTAGTAGCATCCTAGAAGTATGTAATGAGAAGTTAATTCATTACATGCAATGGGTGTCTTAGGGCATTAGGAGCTGACTTTCAGAACCAGTAGAGAAGAAACTTTGAGAAAGACCTGACCTAGTTTTTGGTGGTGGTGGTAGGTGAGGGGTTGGTCCAGAGAGCCAGTTACCTAAAAGTCTGTGTTGAAACGTGACTTTTAGGCCAGGGCTGGGGGAGCAAGGGTAGTAGTGTGAAATGTTGCCTTTCTAGGGAATAGCATATTGAAAGGTCCTAAGGGACAAAGGAGCAGGCGACTTCGAAAAATTACAAGACCAAGACGGCTGATGTACAGAGAATGGGGGCAGGGAGGAATAACAAAACATGAAGTTGGAAAGACAAGCAGATGGTCAGGGACCAGAAAGGATGACTTAAACTGCATTACAAAAGATCACTGTGGCTCCAATGGGCTATAGAAATAAAAGTCGATGAGGAAGATGAGTGATGGGAAAGGAGTAATTAAAGTGAGAGAAAACTGCTAGACTAGGTGGCGATGGCAGGAACGGAGAAAAGTAGACAGATTCGAGGAGTGTTTAAAGTATAAAGGCAGGGATGTGTCCAGATGACTTGTGGGTTTTAGGTGGAGGATGATGCTGAATACTGGGGGAAAGGTCAGAGAGTAAGCACTGAAGTCTTTCCTAGGTTTGAGGTTTGTCTGAAGGAGATGTCAAGGAGGCAACTGCAGATGTGAATCTGGAGATGAGAAAGGGGTCTGGCTTATAGTTCCTTTATTAGAGGAAAGTGAGGGGGGATGGGCAGAGATCTTAAGCAGTCACTGAGCTTAGCACACATTAAGAAGCAAGATGTAAAAGCAAATTGGAAAAGAAGAAGTAAAACTGTCACTGCAGATGACATGATACCATACATAGAGAATCCTGAAGATGCTACCAGAAAACTACTAGAGCTAATCGATGAATTTGGTAAAGTTGCAGGATACAAAATTAATGTACAGAAATCTCTTGCATTTCTATACACTAATGATGAAAAATCTGAAAGAAATTATGGAAACACTCCCATTTACCATTGTAACAAAAAGAATAAAATACCTAAGAATAAACCTACCTAGGGAGACAAAAGACAATTTTCTGTATGCAGAAAATTATAAGACACTGCTGAAAGAAATTAAAGATGATACAAACAGGTGGAGAGATATACCATGTTCTTGGACTGGAAGAATCAATATTGTGAAAATGACTATACTACCCAAAGCAATCTACAGACTCAATGCAATCCCTATCAAATTACCAATGGCATTTTTTACAGAACTAGAACAAAAAATCTTAAAATTTCTATGGAGACACAAAAGACCCCGAAGAGCCAAAGCAGTCTTGAGGGAAAAAAATGGAGCTGGAGGAATCAGACTTCCTGACTTCAGACTATATTACAAAGCTACAGTAATCAAGACAATATGGTACTGGCACAAAAACAGAAATAGATCAATGGAACAGGATAGAAAGCCCAGAGATAAACCCACGCACCTATGATCACCTAATCTGTGACAAAGGAGGCAAGGATATACAATGGAGAAAAGACAGTCTCTTCAAAAAGTGGTGCTGGGGGCTTCCCTGGTGGTGCAGTGTTTGAGAGTCTGCCTGCCGACGCAGGGGACGCAGGTTCGTGCCCCGGTCCAGGAAGATCCCACATGCCATGGAGTGGCTGGGCCTGTGAGCCATGGACATTGAGCCTCCGTGTCCGGAGACTGTGCTCCGCAACGGGAGAGGCCATGACAGTGAGAGGCCCGTGTACCGCAAAAAAAAAAAAAAAAAAAAAAAAAAAAAAGTGATGCTGGGAAAATTGGACAGCTACATGTAAGAGAATGAAATTAGAACACTCCCTAACACCATACACAAAAATAAACTCAAAATGGATTAGAGACCTAAATGTAAGACCGGACACTATAAAACTCTTAGAGGAAAACATAGGAAGAACACTCTTGGACATAAATCACAGCAAGATCCTTCTTGATCCACTTCCTAGAGTAATGGAAATAAAAACAAAAATAAACAAATGGGACCTAATGAAACTTCAAAGCTTTGCACAGCCAAGGAAACCATAAACAAGACGAAAAAACAACCCACAGAATGGGAGAAAATATTTGCAAACGAATCAACGGACAAAGGATTAATCTTCAAAATATATAAACAGCTCATGCAGCTCAATATTAAGAAAAACAAACAACCCAATCAAAAAATGGGCAGAAGACCTAAATAGACATTTCTCCAAAGAAAACATACAGATGGCCAAGAGGCACACGAAAAGCTGCTCAACATCACTAATTATTAGAGAAATGCAAAACAAAACTACAATGAGGTATCACCTCAGACCAGTTAGAATGGGCATCATCAGAAAATCTACAAAAAACAAAAGCTGGAGAGGGTGTGGAGAAAAGGGAACCCTCCTGCACTGTTGGTGGGAATGTAAACTGATACAGACACTATGGAGAAGAGTATGGAGGTTCCTTAAAAATCTAAAAATAGAATTACCATATGACCCAGCAATCCCACTACTGGGCATATACCCAGAGAAAACCATAATTCAAAAAGACACATGCACCCCAATGTTCATTGCAGCACTATTTACAATAGCCAGGACATGGAAGCAACCTAAATGATCATCGACAGATGAATGGATAAAGAAGATGTGGTTCATATATACAATGGAATATTACTCAGCCATAAAAAGGAACAAAATTGGGTCATTTGTAGAGATATGGATGGATCCAGAGACTGTCATACAGAGTGAAATAAGTCAGAAAGAGAAAAACAAATATCGTATATTAATGCATATATGTGGAACCTAGAAAAATGGTACCGATGAACTGGTTTGCAGGGCAGAAATAGACACAGATGTAAAGAACAAATGTAGGGACACCAAGGGGGAAACTGGCGGGGGGCGGGTGGTGGTAGTGGGATGAATTGGGAGATTTAGATTGACATGTATACACTAATAGGTATAAAATGGGTAACTAATAAGAACCTGCTGTATAAAAAAATAAAATTAAATTTAAAAAAAAAGAAGCAAGATGTATATGCATAGTACATGTGTAATATATGGGGATATACATAAAAGAAAGACTAAGAAAAAAGGGTGAAAAAAGTAAGGGCAGTTTTCTTATTTGTTTTCCATTCTTATGTGAAAAATTGCTAAAGACAGTTACAGACACAGGTGTCCATAGAATATGCTATTGCTTCTTTATAAATGCTCTGTAATTTTTTCAAAATGGTTGTAATTTATCTGATAATGTAAGTTCCAAAATTAAATACCCAGATGATATTAAATCATATAGCAATTTTCTTATAAATATATTCAGATACAAAAACCCCATATAGGTCCTTTCTTTCCCTTTTTAATGATTTCTGGTATTTTCACTTTACCCTCTGTATAAATTAACCTGACTTCACAATTTTCATATTTTTGCATTACTTTGGAGACATATAAATATTATCATCAAAATTATATGGTGTTATTTAACTAAAAATCTACCAGTATATGAGCCACTCCGTTTAAATTATTACTAAAATTCTAAAATCAAGTTTATAGCTGGGTGGTTTGAATATATGGCACACTGAATTTTCAACTTTGCTGACTTTTTGGAGGTGTTACTATAAATCAAACACCAAATAATGTCCTTGCTGAAAAAAGGCAAGAAAATTACAGTTAGTGCTTTAATAGAGATAAGCATGCCTACCTTATATTTCTGTGCTTGAATATATATGGTCCTAGATTTATTCTTTAATTTAAACCAATTATTGGAATGCATTTATAATCTGTTATTCAATTTGTTACATACCAGTTAGCAATGTCCTTGTGAGCTACTAAATTTTGAAGAAATGCTTGTAATCCTAATTGTCTATCTTCTAAAAAGTCGGCATTGTAATTATCTTTAAACCAGCGTTTTGGTGGAAGTGCTAATCGAAAGCCTGGAAACATCTCTTTTAACTGAAAAAGAAGAAAAAAGAAGATACAATGTTCAACTCAATTATATGAATTCTACAAAATCTATCCTGTTGACTATGTGAAACTATTCACATAACAAGCTTACAATAAAAGAATTAAATTCAGCTATGCTTTTTATGCCTTGGTTGTTTTATTTCTTGATTTCTACCAGTTGTGTATGCATAGGAGTTACAGTTGCTCCCTGTCCCTGCTAACACGTGGCACTGCCTGTCTTTTTAATGTCAGCCATTCCAGTGGGTGTGTAGTAGTATTTCATTGTGGCTTTAATTTACATTCCTCTCTTGACAAATGGTGTTAAGTATCTTCTCACGTGCTTGGATCTGCATATCTTCTTTGGCGAATTATCTATTTAAATCTTCTGAACCCTCTGCTTTAAAAAAACTGGGTTACTTGTCTTTTAAGTTGTCAGAGTTCTTTATATATTCTAGATAGAAGGCCTCTGTCAGATATATGTATGACAAATATATTCCCCCAGACTGTGGCTTGATTTTTCATGTTAACCGTCTTAACAGAGCACATTTAAAAAAATTTAATGTTACCTAATTCATCCACTTCTCTTTTATGGTTTATGCTTTTTTAGATACTATCTAAGAAATCGTTGCTCACTCCAAGGTTACAAAAATTTTCTTCCCAGTTTTTTCCTAAGATGTTTATAGTCTTAGCTTTTACATTTTGGCTTATGATCAATTTTGCATATTTGGCTTAAATTTTACTTTCTTAGGAAAGACTTTTCCACCTTTTAAGCTAGGTTAGATTTCCCTTTATACACTCTGATCAAGTGACTATAACTGGATAACAAGTTACCTCAAAACTCAGTGGTGTAAAATAACCATTTATTAGGCCATGGACTCTGTGGGCTGGTAATTCGTACAGGGAATGGTGAGGATGGGTTGTTTTGTCACAATGAGTTAGAACCTCAGCTGGAAACTTGAAGCTGGGAACTGGAAGCCACTGAAGTTCGTTCCCACTATTTATACTGGATCATGCTGCTTGTTGGCTGAGACATTAGCTGGGGCTGTCAGTCACAAGCCTAACATGGCCTCTCCATGTATCTTGGACTTTCTCACAGCATAAAGTCTGGGTTTCAAAGGGGAGCATCCCAAGAGAGAAAGCCAGGATGAAGCTGTATGCTTCTTATGATCTAGCCTCATCATCCCACAGCATCAGTTCCACTGTCCACTATTGGTTAGATCAGTCCCAAGCTCACCCACGTTCAAGGGGGAGAGGAAACAGATTCTACTTCTTGACAGTCAGCGGCAAGATTCTGGAAGAGCATATGGGACTGAGAGTATTGCTGCATACATTTTTAGAAAAGACAATCTGCCACACATTCTCAAATCATTAATTTGTTTTTTAAATGACATTTATCACGATGTAAATTAAGTAACGCTTATTTAATTTTGGACTCTTCTACCAGACCAGTCTTCTAAACCTTGGTTGCACATTGGAATCACCCAAGGAACTTTGAGTAAGAACTCATAATACAGACACTTTGTGAGGGCTCTATTGTAGAACAGCTCCCTCTTTTCTGAGGATAATTAATGAGGATCTTGTATTAATGACTGTGTCCTATCTCTGATATATTTGCATTTAATTAGTTGGGATATGGCCTGGGCATTGTAATTTTAAAAAGTTTTCTGGGGAAGTCCAAAGTACAGCTAAGACTTAGAATCATTTTACATTTCAATGACTGTCTTATTCATAGTTGCACCCCCAATGTTTAGTATAATGCCTGCTACACTACAAGCAGCCAACAATCTATGTTCAATAAATGAATGAGATGAAATCATGTACTGTTCAAATTTCTATACTTATATATAAGACAAAATATCACAATGTAAGAAAAAAGACTAGCAAAAGAGAAAATTCACAGGGTAAAATGCGAAATAAAAATATAAAACAAAAATTCTGTCTATATTTCTATCCTGAAAACCCTGATTTGATTTCAAGATGTAAACAGATAATTTTGGCCTTGGAGTCTGGTCGTTTACTGTGTACGCAATGCAAGTAATAAAAGCCATAAGGAGAAAATAAAAATAGTCTTTTTTATTAATTTCAAGCTTTAAAATTTAAATGTCACATATGTCCACATGCATGGTTAGGTTTTTTTCCCCTAAAAAAATAATCCTCAGAAAAGAGTGAGTTGTTCCACAATTGAGCCCTCACAAAGTGTTTATATTATGAGTGCTTACTCAGTAACTTTATTTTGAACAAAGGACAATTTGGGAACTATACATTAGCTTGAAATAACTTTAGTAAAGGCTAGTTTTTTTTTGTTGTTGTTTTTTTTTTTTTTTTTTTTTTTTTGCGGTACGTGGGCCTCTCACTGTTGTGGCCTCTCCAGTTGCAGAGCACAGGCTCTGGACGCGCAGGCTCAGCGGCCATGGCTCACGGGCCCAGCCGCTCCACGGCATGTGGGATCTTCCCAGACCGGGGCACGAACCCATGTCCCCTGCATCGGCAGGCGGACTCTCAACCACTGCGCCACCAGGGAAGCCCAAGGCTAGTTTTTATATTTCATTAAACATTAATAGATTTCCTGTGAAATGACATCATAATAGGCATTTGATGTTTCCATAAAAAGCCTTTAAAAAAGTAATGCACAGAATTTTTGGATTAAGTTGGAGAACTGAGTACACTCATCTAATTCTCTCTTTCTGCAGCCCTGCTAAAACTACAGTGAAGAGAAAAAAAAAACATAAAACAACATACTGGAAACCAAAAAGTAGAGAGGAGAGTAGCAATTGACTCAGGAGAGTGAAGAAAACCCAAAGTGCAGAAAAATTTATACCAGGTTTATACTTACAGAGACCTCAAATTGCTCACAAACTGGCAGCACAAGGCAGGAGATTGGAAAACACTTCTCTGGAGAGTCTGATCAATCCGACAGGAAAGACCTTAAGATCCTGACATCAGAAGTTCTCCAACACAGCCCACCTTCCCCATTACACAGTGAGTCTTAAAGTCAACATAAGCCTCACCCATGGAGTAAGAGATTCCAATCAGCTTTTAGTACCCAACTTTTAATCATGACTAGACAACCAGAAAGAATTACTACACACTATTACTTAACATGAAGACAAAGACAAACAGAAAAAAAGTAACTCAGAGAACACAGACAACACAAGGAGAAAAAAACCATAAAATAATAAAAATACAAATAAAAACAATCACTAATACACTCAATGGATTAAGATACTACATTCAAGAAATAAGAATAAAATGACCAAAAACAGGGACATTCAGAGAACAAAAAGGTTGTTTTAGAAAGAAATAAGGAAATCTCCTTCAAAATAGCAAAAAAGAAAAAGGTACTAAAGAAAGGGGAGGAAAAGATCTGGAACCAGCCCAAATGCCTGTTTTACAAGAAAGGTTACAGAAAGAGGGAACTGACAACACAGAAGGGAAGAATTCATTAATAAAGCAGTTCAAAAGCATTTTTCTGATCTGAACCACATGGGTTGCCCACAGAGTGTACAAGGTAATAGAAGAAAAGAACTTTACAAAAAGTCACTGTGAAATTTCAGATTAATTACACAGAGAAGATTCAACAGACTTCCAAAGAAGAAAAAAACAGGTGACATACAAATGATCAGGAGCAAGAATAGCTTTGGGCTTCTCAAGGGTAATACTCAACACTAAAAGCGAGATGAAAATAGCTTAATGTCTTCAAAATTCTGGAAAAAAAAATTCCAATCTATAATTCTATACCTAGCCCACATTTCAATCAAGTATGAAAACTGCATGAGAATATTTAGAGACATGTGGGGTCTGAAAGACATCACTTCCCATGTAATCTTCCTCAAGAAGCTACTAGGGGATTAGTTCTGCTAAAAGGAAAGAGTAATTCAAGAAAGACAACATGAGATAAAGGAAATAAAGTCCAACAAAGGAAAAAAGTGAAAAAAATCCCCAGAAAGACAGTAAAAGGCGAACTTAGGACATTACTTATGAACTGCCTGATGTCAATCGGTTCAGGACAGTTCAGGACAGTGTGACCCAAGAGACAGACATGTTGAGGATTACCACTGAATTTCTTTTTAATCAGAGGATCAAATACTTGGCTGAGCTTAGCCCAGATTTTCATATGAGCTTGGCTTGTCTTGACAGTGAGCTGATAATGGTTCTGCTCCCTGCCTATGCTCTGCTGTGTGGAACCAACTGAGAATAATCATTTTACCTCACAGAAATACTCAGCTTTGACCTACTCTGCAACCTGGAAGTAGAAAATAGCGAGCTTTTAAGTAGAATATAGAGAAAACCCTACTCTCATGGCCATATTTCTGCAAATTATTCATCACCAGCCTGCCCTACAACCCTGCCAGATGCCTCAACTCTGAAAAGCTCTATGTGTTCCAGATCTTGCTCATGACTTTGTCCTCTGACTTTCCCAGAAGAGGCTCTTAAAAACTCCTAGAGAAGCTGAAGCCAGATTATAACCCAGGAGATTAAAAAAAGAGGAATAAAAAAAAGACTAGCGTTCTATAGAAAATTTTCTTCCTAAACAGTGTTATTTTAACTATGTTAAATAATTTTCATATTGTCAATTGACTATTTTTTTCCTCCTAGTATAGATAAATGGAAAACATAAACTCTTCAACGTTAGAATCAGATCTATATAGTTTCTATATAATACCAAATTCCTAGCACAGTGCTGAACTCTCATTTCACAAATACTTCATGATTGGTTTTATAAAATGAAAGATCCTAAGATGTTACTTTATTTTTAACAATTACAGAAATAATAACTACCATTTAAACTGTGTGGCTGCTGGTGCTTGACACACATTTTTGATTCTTGCCAGTAAAATCAGGTGATGGGTGGAGCTCTTTCTGGTACCTAGAAGACTGACACAGACACTTATCAATTTTAAGTGCCCAACTCAGAGTATCAAGGAGATATTTACTAGATTTAAATTAAACTTCTACTAACATCTTTCTTCAAAAGCTTAAGAGCTATCTAAATCTCAGCTTGCCTAAGATGAATATTTTGGCAATAAAGATGAATCTAGAGAGACCAAGGGACGTAAACACTAAATAATAGTTGAGTCCTGAACAGAAAAATAAGAAGTCATAAAGGATGAAATAGCTCAAAATTGAAACTATTAGAAACTGTATGAACAAAAATTATAACAATTTCATAAGAAAGCTAGGAATTCCACTTTAGTATCTGGTAACCTCATGAATTACTTTGGTCCTCTTGTTTGTTTAATCATTAAAAAAAATAAACAGAAGTAAAGAATTACAGGTTTTAAAATCGTGAATATAAGGAGAACTCAGAAACAGAAAATAAAATTTACATATAATGGTAGAAATATATTAGAAATAATACTTTTAAGTATTTTGACATGTTGTAAAAAGTCATCTTAACAATACCTTAATTAAGGCTAAAATAGTTTAGCATTTTATATTTTATCTTTTCATTCAAACTGAGGTTTTCAGAAATGGTAGAAACTTTTTGGCATCTGGGCAGTTGCAAAGTCACATAAATGGAGTTTCCCACCACCAAACATTTTAAGAATATACCAACTTGAGAAGTTCTGAGTGTCCAGGAAGAAGGTGGGGGGAGGTGGCAGATGGGAAAGAATAGGACCAGTAAAGTTTCCTCTACTAAACATATGTCAAAATTAGGGAATAATTTGTGATCCAAGTTCAGCTTACTTGGCCTCTCAGAAGTATCATAAATCACTTGCTTCTTTTGGAAAAATGCTCTTTCTCTTGGTTTCTTAAATACCAATTACCCCCACCTGCCCCACCTGATTTCTCTCCAGCTCTGTGAACGCCTCAGCTGCTGTTTTTCTACTGAACTCTTACTGCAATTAACTCAATGAATTCCCTAGTGTTGGAAATTTAGGTTGGTTCTAATTTTTTAACTATTAAAAACAAAATAAAACATGAACAAAGAAAACAACAATACATAAAGCATCATGATAAGTATCCTTAGGGCTAAATCTTGCTCATATCCATAATTTATTATATAGGATAAATCCCAGAAATGTGATTGTGTCAAAATTATGCTCAGCTTTAGGGCGTCCTCTAGGAAGACTCATGTTTCCAACAATGGATAATACCATTTAAAGCCTGTCAACTTGACAGGTGAAAAATTGTTTAATTTTCTTTTCTTGGAGTACTTGTGATAGTAATTTATTGGTCATTTATATTTCTTCTGTGGATTACCCCATTCATATCATTTGCTGAATTTTCTATTTTTTTTTTGTTACTTATTTTTAAGGGTACTTAATATACTGAGGTTTATTATTATCGTCTTTGTCTATTTCACACGTGCAGTGGGCAGAATTCTAGATGGCCCTATGACCTTTGCCCTTGGTTTTGCCTCTGTGTTTTGTTTTTACACAGGAAAAGATTCTGTAGATGCAATTAAGGTTACTATTCAGTTGACCTTAAGATAGGAAAATTATCTAGGTGCGCCTAACCTTATCACATGAGTTCTATAAGGGTAAAAGTTTCTTCCTGGCTGGTGACAGAAGACAAAGTCAGAGATATTCAAAGCACAAGAAGGACTTGACCATCTCTTCCTGACTTTGAAGATGGAAGGGCCATGTGCAAGGGCTGAAGAACGGTCTTTATGAGCCAAGAACAACTTCTGGCTGACAACTAGCAAGGAAACAGGGACCTTGGTCTCACAACCACGAGAAACCAAACTCTGCCAACAACCAGAATGACACTGGAAGCTGATCCTTTTCCAGACCCTCCAGGTAAGAGGCCAGTCAAGTCAACAGCTTGATTTTGACCTTGTTTGATCTTAAGCAGCAAACCCAGCTGAGCACTCCAAATCTCTAGATAATGAACAGGTAAGTTTTAAGCCACAGTTTGTGATAATTTGTTATACAGCAATAGAAACCTAACACAATGTGCTAAATTTTTCTTTCTTGTTCTTTTGTAGTCATATGATTTAGGGGGTCGGTCTTATTATACATATACATCTTTTCAAACTCACAAGATTATATAAATAATCACTTATATCTCTGTTGCCAATTTTAAGGTTTTCACATTTTTAATATTAAAAATATTTTTTTGTTTCCAATAAAAGGAAGTTATGCGTAGGGATGGGACTTTGAACTATTACAGTTAAATGAAACAGTCAATTTTGTTTGGAAATAGCAAAGACTTGACTTCGCTCAAATAATTAACAAGGAAGAAAAAACACAAATATAACAGAACTCCAGGAACAGATAATAATTGAAAACTGAAAAGTCAGTTTTAGATTTATTAAAGTACTTACTTTATCATTAAGCCTAGAGAAGTCAGTGTATCTTCTAAAAACTACCCAGCTTTCTTCTGGACTCTTCTTTACTAGTATTTTATATACCTATGCAGATAGAGTGAGAAACAGAGAGTTTTAAAATATATTTATGTAAAAATATTTAAAAATTCAAACCAAATAATTTAAAAACTTTTATTTGACAACCCAGATCATAACAATATGTAAAAAATATCAGAAATAAAGACCATCAAATGTTCAAATAATCTAATGTAGGTACCAAAAGCAAGATTTTTTCTTAAGAAACATGACTGACATATTTGAGGCAAAATGCTTTTTTGCTGAACACTAATAATAAATAAACTTATCAGCCTTCAAAATATATTTTATGCTAATATATTCTAAAATGAATAAAAGAATCAATCATGCTTGAAAAAACTTTGAAAAATCTTGTCTTATACAGTCAACTTAATTTTTAAATTCAGTAACTGCCAAGCAAAGTTTTCAAATAAATTAGATGATGTTTTAATCTTCAAAGCTGAAATACAAGGTAAAAAATACCCATATTAAAGTTTATATTTATATAATTATGTACAATTATCTAGGCTATTGAATAGAAAAACTTGGTTGAAGCAAGTCAATATTTTAAAAAGCATATAAGAAAAAGCTAGATCCTATTTTTCATAAGTATAATTTTGGAAGTACTATTTATAACAGAATCTCAGAGAAACATCTGGTAGTTTTCGGTACAGTGTTTTGAGCTAAACTATATACATGACATATGAAAAGTACTCAGTAACTATCTATCGAATGAGTGAAACTCTCTTAAAAAGAGTAACTTTTTTTCTTAAAGTCTGCTGTGCAGTAACTTTCAATTGTAGCTCTAGAGCTCCACTCTAACCACATGTGGCTATAGAACACTCAAAATGTGACTAGTCCAAATTGACATGTACTGTGAGTGTAATACAGACCAGATTTCAAAGACTTAGTATGAATAAAGATGTAAAAATATGTCATTCAAATGATTATATACTGGTTACATGTTGAAATTATATTTTAAGTATATTAGGTTAAACAAAATACATTACTAAATATAATTTCACCAGTTTCTTTTTACTTTTTCTTAACATGGCTACTAGGAAGTATTAAATTACAAATATGACTCATATCATAATCCTATTGGATGATCTAGAGGCAATTCATTATTTAGGGACTGTAGATCATCCTTACCATTTGATTTTTCTCCCTCACAGGCTTCTTTTTCAGCTTTGAAGGGAGTCAGCAAGGGTAAGGATGAATCCCTTTGTTTTGAAGTAAAACATAAGTAATTTATCTTTATTACATTTAAAGGTGAGGAAGAAAATTATTTGGATACCCTGTAAAGTCTCCAGACAGCCCTGATGTAAAATAGTCACGAAGGGGATACAAAGAAAACATTCTTTTTAGGAGTTACTAATTTAAATTGACTTCAAAACTTTTGACTATGAATAACTGATGCATGATACAAGTCAATTTCATATGATAATTAGGTTTATCTATACATAATACATACCAACTTTATTTTCCTGTTTTAAAAAATGAGCCCTTTTCTAACTAAGCCACTCTTTGCAGTGGTCCCTAAACACTCCTGTTTCTCTAGGAAAAACAAAGAGGTTTTCATTTTATCTTTTCTAGAAAGCTCTCCTACTTTTCTACTTGTTTAAGTAGTGCTTTCAATGAAAACTTTATGGACAGTATTGATCATTGCCTCCTCTATGTTCTAACAGCAGTTATTGTCTCTACTCTTTATTTGAAACTTAGTATATACTACTTTGTACTGTCTATCTTGTTATGTACTCCCTGTTTTAAGTAAACAACAACAAATGTAGATGCATACACTAATCATAAGATACATACAGAAAAGTGCCAAAATCTTAAGTATATAACTTAATGAATTTTCACAGAGTACACACTCCATGTAACTAGTACCAAGAGCAAGAAACAAAACATTACCAGAAGTCCACCTCATGACTCTTTCCCGATCCGACTCACCACCCCTCCTAGTCACCTTTTGTTTTTAATCACTTTTCAAAGGCTTGACACTCTCTATATAAGATCTTGCCAGTTTGTCCTAATATTTTCTTCAGTTAAGAGATCAATTTAAAGAAATATACCAAGGTAAAATTATTTTACAAACCTAAGACTCCCAAGCTTGTAACTCCAGCTTAGACTTCTACCCTAAACACAATACCGAATATATAGAGATATAAAATACATATATGTGTGTACACATTCACATGCACATACACATACCTGACATCTCCATTTTGACGTCTAACAAACATCTCAAACCTAGCACTTCCCAAAACAAATCCCGATCTTCCCCTCAAAATTTGCCATCTAGTTAAATGGCAACTCTATTCTTCACATTGTATGGACCAAAAACTTCGGGATCACCTTTGATTTCTCCATCTACCACGTCCCAAGGCTCTACCTTCAAAATATATCCAGAATCTGATCACTTCTTAGGACCTCTTCCACCACCTGGTCCATGGCACCATCATGTCTCCCACGGATTACTGCAGGAACCTAACTGCCTCCTGCCTCTAATCTTCCCCCACAAAAATCTAATCTCAACTCAGCAGCCAATTTTAAAGGCTCATGCGAGCCTTTAAAAAAATTAAGTCAGATCATCTGACTTTTCCTTTTAAAACATTTTCAAGATTCCCATCTCATGCAGAGTAAAATCTAAAGGCCTTATAAAGGCTAGGTACTCTACTTGATCTGGGTGTCACACTCGCCTGCCTTTACTTGTTACCTCAGTTCGTACATCTCTTCCCATCGCTTATTCTCCTGTCAGCCACAAGGGTCTTGGCAGTTATGCCACCTGTCTGGAAAGCTTTCCCCCCAGATATTCCCACGCTAACATTTTAGTACTAACATCTTTTCTGTGAGGCCATGACTGACAACGCTATTTAAATTGCAACTCCAGTTTCAAGAAACTCTCCATTTCCTTCCCCTCTTTTATTCCTCCCTATAGCACTTATCACCATGTGACATACTAGCATTAAAAAAAAAAATACTTATCTATCTTTCATTCACTCAGTCGAGTTGCTGTCCCAACATTACCTGGAAGAGGGCCTGGCACATAACAGGTACTCCAAAAATGTCAAATTAACAAATAAACGACTATGACTAATTTCATATTTGCCACTTATTTCTTCCTCTGTATTGTCTTGAAAGAGTTTATATTTATATATCACTGCCTTTAATTTGCCTATGAACTTTTCATACATGTCACCTCAATGAATGCTCCTTCCTTCGTATGGAAGGTAGGTCAATGTAAGGAAACGAGCGACCAATTTATTATAATTTCCAAAAAATCACTCGCAAAAACGTCAGGTCCATGCAGATTTCCCATCATATCATCAGTCTTACAATATTTGAACTCTAAAGACTGCCTCTTCATAAATTATTTCAGTACTTGTTTTTTGACGGTCCTTCCATACTATCATAAATTTACAGCATGAAATGTTGAAATAAATAGGAAATCATTACTTCAAGAAAATCCAAGAGAAAAAACAAACTAACAGTTTGAAAGAATAAGTTTATAAATGAATTTAATTTAGCAAGGTCACTGGATGCATAAATATATAACAACATATGAGACCAAAATATATAAACTAGCAAAGAACAAATAGAAAACATTATGTCAAGAACCTCAAACGACATCCATACCCAGAAATAAATCTTACCAAAAGATGTAAGACGTCTGCCCTGAAAACTACAAAATATTATTAAAAGAATGTTAAAGACTTAAATAAATGGCTTAGGTTCATAGATTCAAAGACTTAGTACTGTAAATATGTCAGTTCTCCCTAGATAGATTCAATACAATCCCAATGCAAAGGGCCAAGACAATCCTGAAGAGGAACAGCAAAGCTAGAGTAATTAAGTTACCAGATGTCAAGACTATCATCAGGCTTTAGTAATCAAGACAGTGTGGAATTGGTAAAGCAGGGAAAAATGGAACACAGAATCAGACCCATACATTTATGGTCACCTGACTTATGACGTAGGCAACAGAGTAAATGCAGAGGAGAAAGAGTTGTCTTTTCAGTAAAAATTTGACTTTAGGGAGAAAAAAAATGTGTCTTGACCCTGACCTCACACCACGGACAAAAAAGCAATTCCAGATGGTTTACAGAACTAACTGTGAAAGGTTCAACAATAAAGCTTTTAGAAGAAAACATAGGACAACATATTTTTAACCTAAGAGGAGGCAGATTTTATTTTATTTATTTTTAATAAATTTATTTATTTTATTTATTTATTTTTGGCTGTGCTGGGTCTTCGCTGCTGTGTGTGGGCTTCCCCTAGTTGTGGCGAGTGGGGGCTACTCTTCGTTGCGGTGTGCGGGCTTCTCATTGCAGTGGCTTCTCTTTTTGCGGAGCACGGGCTCTAGGTGCACGGGCTTCAGTAGTTGTGGCTCACAGGCTCAGTAGTTGTGGCGCATGGGTTTAGTTGTTCTGCGGCATGTGGGATCTTCCTGGACCAGGGCTCGAACCTGTGTCCCCAGCATTGGCAGGCGTTTTCCTAATCACTGAGCCACCAGGGAAGCCTGAGGCAGATTTTAAAAAGTGCTAAGCATAAAAGAAATTTAATATACTGGACTATATTAAAACTAAGAACTCTTGATTATCAAATGCACCATTAACAAAGGCAAACCACAGAGTGAGAGATGATAGTCACAATAGACGTTCTGAAAAAGGACTTATGCCCAAAATGTATAGAAAACTACAAATCAAAGTGGAAAAGGCTTTCTAAAAGAAAAATGAACAAAGGTCTCAAACAGACACTTCAGAAGAGAATATCCAAATGGCCCAAAAAAAAGTCTTAAATGCAAATTAAAACCACAATATGGTATCATTCTACCCACTAGAATAGCTAAAATGAAAAAGACAGAAAAATACCACGTGGGGAAGATGTGGAGTAACTGGAACTCTCATACACTACTTAGAGGAGTATAACTTAGTACAACCACTCTGGTACATTGTTCATCAGTATCTTCTAAAGCTGGGCAGATGATCCAACAATTTTACTCCTAGGGAGCTATCAAAAAGAAACGAGTTCATGTGTTTACTGAGTGACAAGTACTAAAAGGTTCACAGCAGTAGTATTTGTAAGAGTCCCAAACTGGAAATTATCTAAATGCTCCTTAACAGTAGAATGGATAAACTGTAGTATATTCACATAAAGGAATAGCATCAGTAATAAAAATGAGCTGCCTACAATTACATGCAAAATCAAGGATGAATCTTACAAACATAATGCTGAAGAGACCATACCCAAGAGTACATACTCCATAATTCCACTTACATAAAGTACAAAAATAGGCAAAATTAATCTAGGCTAATAGGAGAGTGGGTATTGACTGACAGAGAGCATGGGGGGAGGCTTTTGGGCTGTTGTAATGGTCTGTTGTAATGGTCTGTTCTTGATTTGTGTGCTAGTTTCACAGCTGTGACTGGTTTGTGAAAATTCGTTCAAGTAAAGCAAAAGTTCACTACGGCATGACAACTTAAGGGGTATAAACCATTTGAATTTTATGTTCAAGAAATTACAAGTATAGGCTAACATCACTTAACACAAGTTTAGAACACAGGTTAATCAATTTTTCATCTTCTACTGATGTACCGCAGAAGTCAATACTCACAGTAAATTTAGCTCTTTCTTCCATCACCTCATAACCCAGGATAATAGGTGTAGAAGGTCTATCTTCCAAATTCACTGTTTCAGGATTTTGTTCTTCACTTTCTCTTGGTCTAGCAGAATACTCAATGGAAGAATCTGCACCTGTAAATTTAGTCCTAATGAGGGGACTGCTACAGACAGATGAAGTGCTTTCCATTTGATCAGGTACACTTGTCTGTTTAAAATTACCCATATTTGAGTCTTCTAACTGGCCTTTGGAAGAGTTTGAGCTTGTTGAGATACTCCCAAAAGAAGAACTTCTTTGGTTTCTGTTGGTTGCAAAACTGGAAGCAGAGTTCCCTATTGGCATAGGAACTGGGACATAAGGAGTTGCCATCTTCTTTTGGCTTTTGCAACAAACCTGCACACTTCTGAGTTCAAACAATTAGAGAACTAGTAATATGCAATCCATTATTTTCTTCTTAGGAATTCACTACCTAAAAATGAGAAGAACATATAGAAAGATTAGTCTTTAATCGGGAGCATTATCCAAAAAAACCCAAAATGCTCATATCCATTTCTTTTAATTTCGTGACACTCTATTACTTTATTTGGAATGAAAACATGCCCCAAACCTCTTCCTTTAATCCCAAAATGTCATCTCTAAGAACTCCCGTTTTTAAGGTAAGGAGAGCAGAAGTATTCGCACCCTTTTTCTTGACCTTGATCCTTTTTTACCCACTTTATTTCTTCGTGATGGATTTCTATAACGACCATTGTAACCTGATCTCATCTATATGAGTTGCAAAGAGGAAAAGTGATAAAGACCTGTCCAGAAACTTTATTCTCTGCTTACGATCCTGACACTACTAAATACAGTACAGGGAGGGAAGGGTAAAGGGAAGGAAAGAAAGGGAGAAGAATTATTCATATTTCCTTCTGATTTAATTAGTGAAACTGAACAATTACCCTAAGTAATGATAGTGAGCCAGAAGCTTAGACACCTTGTAAGATAAATAATAACAGTTCTTAAAGCAACGATTTATTAAACCCAGGATCAAATGGATTTTAAAAAAAACTTAGTCAAATTACATTAATCAGATAAACCTCAAAGAACATTAAACTTATGTCCAAAAAGATTAAATGAACAAAAGTTTAAAATATTCTTCAGTTTCTAGATCATCACTAATTCTGCTACGCCATAAAGTGCAGGTATGTAACAAATCTTCAAAACTCATACTCGGTAAGCTCTGTTGTCAAAAGGACGAGTTTATCTTGCCTCAGAATAATTTCGTAATGATACGAAGAAAAAAGATTTACCACTAAGTTGTTAACTAATAAACTAAGAAATGGAGATAACTACAGACCAGGGAAATGGCACATAACAAGAGGTCTGCCTATCCAATTACATCTACGCAACCCTACTGGTGAGAAAGGTAGGAAACAAGCCGCTCAGACTCTGACAGATGCTGAAATAAAATTTTTAACCCAGCACGTGGCTCTGGGCTACCTTCCCCATCATCAAAGATTCAGGAAACTTGAGCTGCTGATTCACCGCTCCTCGGTTCCGCCAGATGGCCTCCCCAAAAAGAAGTAAATAAAAGTCTGAAATCTCAACCTCCTCACCGCCTGTAAGGTCGCCCCGCCTCCAGCCATTCGAATGAATACCTGAGGCCGCAGGGCTGGCGTGGGGGGCGCTCAGACAAATACAGCCATTTACCTTGTAAAGACGTGAGCGCTACCCAAACGTTAGAAAAACGTACTGGGCTCATTAAGAGTGTCTCCACTTTTGCCTTGGCATCCACATGCTCTGAGGACGAACATCTCAGTGCTACTCTGGAAAACCAAGGGCAAGTGAAGTGTCCCGAGCCTGAGCAACACGGTGGGCGAGAGAAGTCGGTGGTGAGAGCAAAGTGCAGAAGCCCGGGCTTAGCTCGACCCCAGGAGTGTCTGGTCGGTGTCTGATCAGGCCAAGGGTCTTCGGCTCGGTGGATGGCAAGACTCACAGCTCCCGGACCTCCTTGGGGCCCCAAGACGGTCCCGCCTCCGCCGCCCGGTGCGCAGCCAGCGCCTCCCAGACGCCGGGTGGAGTTGGCGGTGGCCTGAGGTTGGCCTGGAGCTCCTGCGGCGTACGCCCACCCACCTGGGGAGCCGGCCCGCCGCCAGCCAACCGCGAGGGCGCAGGTGTCACTGCACGAGCGCCCAGGACCGCGCCCGCTGCCCGGTCCCTACCTTAGTCCGCTCCGCGATCCAGCTCGGGCGCGCTTCCCTGGGACAGTTAAATCCGACCCTCCTTAACCGCTGCTTTCCGTCTCCACCCACCACACCGAGAGGCCTCACGTGACCCCCCTTCCAGAAAACAGCTGCTCCCTGCCTCTGCCCGCCTCCGCCCGGGCCACAGGGCGCAGGATCCCGGCTAGGTGGAGGGCGGGGCTGGGCGGGGCCGCCGCTCCAGGAAGTGACGTCACGCCAAAGTGCGCCGGCCCCCAGAGGCGCAGGCGGGAGTTGTGGGGCTAGGGGTTTTTGGCACCTAGGTTGAAACTAGTTTTGTGGTAAGAATTTTACCTTCTTTTCCACAGCTTTATTTTTATAAGTTAACTTTTGAGAAATGGAGACTACGGTCCCTAGTTTGCCCAACAGGTGATGAGAAGACTACAATTCCCGGGAGGCACTGCGGCCAACATCGGCCCGGGCTTCTGCTCTGCATCATGGGACTTGTAGTCATCACCAGTTTGGGCTTGTTCTACTAGGTTACAGAATAGTTTCCAGAGTTAACAGCGCTTTAAGGGATGACAGTTGATTCTGAGTGAGAAGATAGAATGCTCCGCTACAGCCTATTCGTCCTACATAATTCAGAACTCCTCATTGGCAGAGAACTCCTGAAATTCTTCAGTGTGTTAGTGGTGGGTTTTTTGTTTGTTTGTTTGTTTTTTACTATCTTGAGAGCAATTTTATCTCAAATAATATGGTATTAAGCTTGTTAGACGTGCACATTTAAAGAGCTGAAGATTATCAGGAAAGTCGTTCTTTGATAGTCAAATACTGAAATTCAGACCAGTCTGCAGGTCTGTTTATCATTAGAATTGAGCAATTTGATATAAAAATCATTCCATGATTTCTAAGGCTTTGGAATATTACGAAGACTCGGAAAAATTGATAGTCGTAATTTCAAAATGCACATAGGAAGCTAATCTGGCTTGTGGCATAATAGTTATATAGTTATATAGTTTTGGGTTAATAATATTGCTCTTCCAGTGTGAATGAGACATAAAAAGAGAATTCTGTAGAAACAGTAGACTAAAACATGAGGTAGTTTTCAGGACAGACTTGGGAGTCTTGGCTGTGAGGTGGCAGTTATATCCATGATTTCTGTAAGTTAATAAAGGTATAGAAAGAAAAGAAAAAGGAGCTTTGCAATATTTTCCTCACTTGTGGTCAGGACTGCAGGTGGTAGCAAAAGATACTTTTGATGTGGGAAATCTGATAATCTAATATCAAGGAAGCTGAGGAATATTAAACTTTCAAGAAGTAAAGGCATAGAGATATCCCAGTTAGGAGGAGAAAAAAGATCTAGGAAAAATCATTGGAATTGTCCAAAAAGAACTTCCTTCACTAATTATTGAAAGGAGCATACAGGATATACATACTATATGTAACTTTTATCTTTCAGAATATCTGGTATAGATTAATGTCTAGATTTTACTTTTAGAAAATGAACTGAATATTTCTTTAAAATATTTTTAAAGAGATATAATTGACATATAACATTATATTAGTTTCAAGTGTACAGTGTAATGATTCAATATTTGTATATGTTGTGAAGTGATCATCACAGTAAGTCTAGTTAATATCTGTCACCATACAACTACGATTTTTTTCTAATGTGATAGTTACAATTTTTTTCTCATGTGATGAAGACTTTTAAGACTTACTCTCTTATCAACTTTTAAATATGCAATATAGTTTCATTAACTATAGTTACCATGCTGTACATTACATCCCCATGGTTGATTTATTTTATAAATGGAAGTTTGTACCTTGTGACCCCCTTCACTCATTTCACCCACACCTCCCACCTCTGGCAACCCCAGTCTGTTCTCTGTATTGATGAGCTTGGTGTTTTGTTTTGTTTTTAATTCTACATATAAGTGAGATTACATGGTATTTGTTTTGTTTTTTCCCTGTCTGACTTATTTCACTTAGCATAATGCCTTCAAGGTCCATCCATATTGTCCCAAATGGGAAGGTTTCATTTTTTATGGCTGCTTAGTGTTCCATTTTGTGTGTGTGTGTGTGTGTGTGTGTGTGTGTGTGTATCACATCTTTATCCATTCATTTATAGATGGACACTTAGGTTGTTTCCATATAATGCTATTGTAAATAATGCTGCAATGAACTTGGTAGTGCCTTGTATCTTTCTGAATTAGTATTTGTTTTCGTTGGATAAATACCCAGAAATGGAATTGGTGGATCATATGATAGTTCTATTTTTAAGTTTTTAAGGAAACTCCGTACTGTTTTCCATAGTGGCTGCACCAATTTACATTCCCACCAACAGTGCAAGAGGGTTCCCTTTTCTCCACATCCTTACCAACACTTGTTATTTCTTGTCTTTTTGATAATAGTCATTCTAACAGGTGTGAGGTGATATCTCATTGTGGTTTTGATTTGCATTTCCCTGGGGATTAGTGATATTGAGCATCTTTTCATGTGCCTGTTGGCCATCTGTATGTCTCCTTTGGAAAAATGTCTGTTTAGATCCTCTACCCATTCTTAATTGGGTTGTTTGCTTTTTTGCTATTGAGTTGTGTGAGTTCTTTATATATTTTGGATATTAACCCCTTATCAGATATATTATTTGCAAATATTTTCTCCCATTCATTTTCTTGATGGTTTCTTTTGCTGTGTAGAAGCTTTTTAGTTTGATGTAGTTCTTACTAGTTTATTTTTGCTTTTGTTGCCTTTGCTTTTGGAGTCAGATCCAAAAAATCATCGCCAAGACTGACATCAGGGAGCTTACTGCCCCTGTGTTCTTCCAGGAGGTTTATGGTTTCAGGTCTTACAGTCAAGTCTTTAATCCATTTTGAGTTGATTTTGTGTATGGTGTAAGATAGTAGTTTAGTTTCATTCTTTTGCATGCGGCTGTACAGTTTTCTCAACACCATTTATTGAAGAAACTGTCTTTTCCTCACTGTATAATATATTTTTGGCCCCTTTGTCAAAAATTAATTGACCACATATACATGGGTTTATTTCTGGCCTCAGGAACATCCTTAATAATTAAGAAAGAATATCCTGTGGTTGTCAGAGTAAAAGTTGTATTATCACAGACAACATCTAATGGCTAATCTCTATGCATGGACTATTTTATTGATAGTTAAGCTTGGATGCCTCTATACAGTGCACACAATCAAACTGAATTGCATACATTTTAATTTGTAAAGTAACAGGTCTTTAATTTGTAAAGACCATTTTTCTGCCCTTTCAGTACTTTAATTTTATATAAAAGATATATACCTAGCAGGATGTATTGAGCCCACTCAAGGTACTATTTCATACAATGATATATCGACAGTGGTACTTGGTGGTAGTGGGTTTAAGGGGCAGGGAGAGGAAAGGTAGAAAAAAACACAACAGAAAAAGTATGTGAAATAGGCAGACATCTCTTGAGGTAGCTTCCTAGATCCCAACATTTCCCCCTTCTATGAAGCTTGTCCCTCTTCTACAAGACTGGGGCCCTCGTGGCCATGTTCGTAATATGATACTTTTATAACAAAAGTTTTTTGTCATAGTTGATTGTATCTGAAGAGGATATTTGACCCAAGTTGTGTCCAAATGATGCTCTCTTCTAGAAATTATTTTGAGAGTGGGTGGTGTGGTTACAGGCTGGAAGTCACAGGAGCTAAAGTCAGACTAAGGGAAATTCTGTGGTCCATGAAGTCCCACGGCTAAGATCCCTGGAGTTGATCTGGTTCTTCCCCATTCTCCACTTTTCCTTAGAGTTCATGAGTAACTTAGTGTTCTTCGAATAGATTTGCTTTTTACTTAAATCTAGCCAGAGTTGGTTATTTTGCTTATAATCAAGAGTACAACTAATACAGCAAGTTGGAATGAGGCAAACTGAAGGTGCAAAGTAAAAGCTGATAAAATGGAAGCAAGTCCTTCTCAATGATTTATAATAACTAAAAAACATAAAATGACTCTTTTTCAATTATTACTTTGATATATTCATGAATTCCCTAATTCATGTATGCTGTTTTCCATAGGCAGTGTTTCTGTAATCTTAATATTCAGGATCTGTACTCCGCCTGCCCTTTATTTTCTCCCTGCCATGAAATTGTAAGAGTTCAGAAAATGAACCACAAGTGATCTGTTCTTAGAGTAACAGGAAGTGACCAAAGTTGTAACAGGGCAGCATGATAGCCAACTTTATTACAATGAATTTGTGACCTATGCAATTTCCTAAATCCAGGGTAGGAATTACATGACATTTATAATGGGACAAAGAAGAGACTTCAATACTGATACCATTGATTAGTGATTTTCCACTCATCATATTACATAAGGAAGATTTTGAAAGCATGTGTGGAAATCCTACTGGAAATACAACAAAGAGACCAAATTTCTTCACCAAATCACAGTTACAGTCTTAGAACTGAAAGGGACCATAATGGTCATGAAGATAAGCCTCCATTTTAGAGCTAAGACTACTGAGGAAAACAGAAGCAAAAAGTTCTGCCTGTAATCAATCCCAGAGCCAGTGAACTCTTGACTCCCAAACTGGTAAACTTCTTACCATGCATAGTAAGACGCCCTTTTCTGAGCACTTTCGCACTCATTGTGTCCTAAATATCTTTCACCCTTCCAATAGTGTCTTGCCCCGGTACATTCTCAGTTAACATTTTTTTTTTTTTTTTTGGTACGTGGACCTCTCACTGCTGTGGCCCCTCCCGTTGCAGAGCACAGGCTCCGGGTGCGCAGGCCCAGCGGCCATGACTCACGGGCCCATGGGAAGTCTTCATGTATTTTATTCATGAGGAATGCCTGCATTGGGCCTTTGAGGATTGCTAGGCCTTGAATACGTAAAGGAAGCAGGCAAGGCACCCTAGGCAACGTCAAAAACTTGAGAAAGGGCATAACAATGTGGGGTGCTGTGGGACACTGAGGAGACCAAGCTGATTGGATTGAAGGGTCTTTGGATGTAGCTGGAAATAGAGATATGAGCTCCTACTCATCCCTCAAGTCCATCTCCAATATGATCTCATGAGTAATACCTTCCCAATTTCCTCAGATGGAATTAAGTAAGCACTGCCTCTATGAGCCCATTGTATTTGTATTTGGTACATGAATGGAGACAATCATCACATTATTTTTGAGTACTTTGTTATGTGTGCAGGCTAAGGGCCAGGATTATATATTGGACATCCATGTGTTGACAGCATTTTATATGATACCTGAATAAGGCAGGTACTTCATGTAAAGTCTCCATAATATTTTTTTTTATACCTGGCCCATCTTACTTATTCATATTTCCTATAATATCCCTCTAGACTTTTGCATTTTCAATTCCTAGTTTAGAGAATAAAATCCAAATTTTTTGAGTAGGCCCATGAGCCTTTTCATGTAATGACTTTTTTCTCCTTTATGGTCTATTTCCTCCAGATTAATTAATTAGTAAATTAATTAACCAGCTATTTATTGAGTACCTATCACATGCAATGAATCTCAAAGTCCAGCTATATCAATTATTTCCCAGTCTGAGCTTTTCATTTTTTTCTCTTGCTAGTATTTCTTGTAGCTTTTGCCTGGAATTCTACTCCTCTCATCCCATTTCTGAGGCTCAGCTCTAGGTGACCTGCTCTGCAAAGGCTTGTCTGAATCCCTCTTCATCATGTGCCCACAGTCCTCTCTACAAGCTTCTGCTGTGGTCTTGCCCCCACTGGTTAGCCCTATATGACTGCCTTCCTGACTAGAACATGTGCTCCTTAAGGCAAAGGACATGTCTTTTTCTTCTACACTGGCTCGCAGAACCTCTGGCGTATGTTGGGGCTAGACTGAATAAATGAATGAAAATGGGTGACTAAAGTTGTCTTATTGGATCAGCTTGGTGGTTTAAGAGAAACAGACACACATACAAACATTCTCAGTGGAATTTGGTTTCAAAGAGACATTAAAGGGAAATTTGCTCTATGAAACAAAGTGAAACAACTCTGCTTAAAGAGAAAGGATTCCTTCATTTGCTCAGAGTAATTTGTAAATCACTGGACTAGATAGATGATTTCTAAGGTCCACTTCAGATCTAATGCTTTATGAGTTTATGTGTATTATTTGAAACCTTAAGGAGACAACCAAACAAGTATCACAACCTGGTTAAGATCTATAAAAGGCATTATGCAGAGCAAAAATAAAATGAAAACCAAAAAAAGCTAAACTACCGAAATTAAACAGACCAATGGATTAGGTTTTATTGTACATTTAAGTCTTTGTCTTAATAAAGTTTGAGATATGCTGCAGCTTCTGGGGTAAACACAGAGAAGGAATTCTGGTTTCTGAGGTCCCAGTGCCAGGTTTCAACATCCCAGTGTGCAAGAGATCCTTTCAAAAAAGAAAAAAGTTTTCAGGGGAAAAAGTATAGCCTTGTCAGAAGTAGCAAGTGTCTGATCCATCAATACCAGGATTCCTGCTCATCTCCTATGTGGGATATCAGCCTCTTCAGGGAGGGCTTAAATCATCTGGGTTTCCTGTGGTCTTTTGTTTGGATTACTTCCAACTTTTTTCATCTGTAATATGCGACAATAATAGTTCTTCCTCATAGGGTTATTGTGAAAAATAAAAAAATGATCTTGCTTGGTAAGTGCTTAGTACAGTGCCTGGCAAAATGACCAATAGGTATTATTATTATCTTGAGTCAACTTGGTAGGTCAACTACTTTAAGAAGATAGACAATATTAATAGTAATGTATGTAGATACTTGTTGAATGAATGAATGAACCATGAGCAGAGAACTGCACTATCGATTTTATGTACATTAACGTATTTAACCCTCAAAATAATCCCACGAGTCAGGTACTATTATCATAATTGATCCTTTACAGATTGAGTCTCTGAAAGGCCAAATAGCTTGTCCTTCATATATGAAAAGTTATTCTCTGAGAAGTTATCTTGTTCAGAAAGGTTAGGAGTCAAGCCCAGTTCTGTCTGTCTCTGAAGCCCAAGCTCAGATTTCTCCTCCGCCATTCCTTCTCTGTCATTGCAGGTGGTAGAACCTAGACCCTCAGAGGGCCATACTTGGCAAGACATAGATTGAAGACAAAGTATTTGGACTTTGTTCCAGGAATTCCTGGGTTCCTCACTTCATTTAACAGTATGATAGCTGGCTCAGATGATTTCATTTCTTTTTTCTTTGACTCTTACCTAGCTCTAGTATAATTCATGCATCCTAGGTTTGGCTCCTAAAATAATTTGTCTTGATACACTGATGTTCTCATGTGCCTGTTCTGTCCTCAGATGCTTTATTGTTATTCTGATTTGCTCTTTGATATTGGTTCTGAGTTCTCACTTCTCTCATCTTCCTTATTGAAAGACTGGGTGGACCAGAATGATTGGGAAGGAATTAACCAGGTGAAGGATGTGTCTGGATGGGAAGCGAGGGGTATAGTTGGGAAAAGGAGTATCCTAGGCAGAAAAGGTAGAGGATTTTATGTAGAGATTGCTTAATAATGAGAGACAAAGTTGTTTGAATTGAAATAAAGACTTGCAGACAGTTTTAATTTTTATGTGGTATCAAATAGCCTCAACTCTGTGAGGAGCCAGATCTTCCTCTTCATTCAACAAATATTTGTTGCCTGCCTACCATGTGTTCCAGTTATTGTTCTAAGCCTCCAGGAATTTATCAGCAAGAACATATGCAAAGCCAACTCTTCTCATGGAGTTCACATTTGGTAAATGTTTACGTGGGGACAGACAATAGACATAACAAGAAATAAGTTTTAAGAATTTACCTAGGAATTTATATTCTTTGAAGACAATAAAATAGAGTAATATGATCAGAGTGGTTGGGGTAGGGGGACGTGCAGCAATTATCCATTGAGGCATCAAATCGGACCTCTCTGAGAATGTGAATGTCTAGAAGAAAACAACTTTGTAGACATTGTGGGGGGGGGGCAGAGCATTCTAGGAAAGCTGCTTCCTATGTTCTGTAGGAGGAAAAAGGAAACCAGTTAGCAAAAGCACTCCCTTTTCCTTTTCCTAAGAACTCACTCTAATTTCAGGAAGTAAGATGCCAGATGTTTCTCCAATTGCATATGTGAACCATATGTCTCTGAGACATTGGATGTTAACATTAATACCCAAATCTTGCTAGTTTCAAGCTCCCACTTCATTTTAAGGAGCTCTAGTCTCTTGTAAATTTTTCCTTTTCTACATACCCTTAAACTCCCCAAGAGATATCTTCTGTGCTCCAGGGAATCTGTTTTGGTCATTGCTCCCTGTCACCATTGCTGGATGAGCTGCTGTCACTGCTTTTGCCACTGATGGAGTCATGCTTGCATTGACAGCTCTGCACTAGCCTTTCCACTAACAGAGCTGAGACATTCAGTGTCACTTGAGTCAAACTCTTACACCACGGATGCAAGCTGGAGATCTTCCAGTAATGCTACCTGCCCCTGCTGGACTGGAGACCCACAGGACGGCAGCCTGCTGCCAATTGAAACGGAGAACGAACTTTCACTTTTGCTTGAATACTGTACACAGTTTGACAAGCAAGCCCTTTGAGTCTTGTTCACCTAGTCCTCTTTTCCCCAGAGAGCACCATACCATGTGGGTGGCTGAGTTGACAGAAGCTCCTGTAACAGTTCTGCAGCAGACCTTATTGGATGCCAACTCTCTGAGTGTCTTTCTGAGTCTGGGGAATTCCAGTCTTATGAATCTGGGTGAGAGGTCAGAGCCCATTTCCCCCTATAAAATTCTAAATTGCTGTATACTTGCTTTCTTAGCCTCCATTGCAGGTAGGGTACAGAATATGCCCTCGGCATTACCCATCAGATGAATCCTTTCCCATGCCGGCTGTGTTGGTCGTCTGAGGTAGAGCATCTAAAGCTCAGTGACAGAAGCATCCTCACAAGACTTGTTTTATGGTTTGATTCTAGGCTTTGTTCCTGGCGGCATTGTCCCCAAGTTTCCTAGAGGTTCTGTGGGCTAGTCAATATCTTTAAAATTTTTATTTTATCTTAAATTGGACAGAGCCACCTTAGGGCTGCTTGCCACATAGGCAAGTGAAGAGAAAGATCAAGAGAAAGGCCAAAAAAGGGAAGGGTTTAATTTCTGTTCTTGGGGGGAAATATTCTCTTCTTCTCCGCAATTGGCTATGAACAAGGAAGCACAAAGAGTCCTGACTGCCATTGGTCGTCATCTTGCAACTGCAAGGGAATCGCTTTGGGATGGAGCCGGTATAAGGATGGCAGAGTGAAGGGGGGTAAGCATCTTGATGACATGATGGTGCCTTTGAATTTACTGTGCCTAGAGTCTGCTCTGCTTCTGGTCTTGAAATTATCTGAGGTAATAAATTTCCTTATTGATAAGCAAGCTTACCTTGGGATTTTCTGTTGTTACTACCTTTACTATTATACAATAAATACAGATAATAATGTCTAGCCTTTACTGAGAATGCAAAACGTTGCAGGCATTTTTTATTCATTCAACAAATACCCATTGAGCTCCTTTAATTGCTATAACCACCCTAAATGTTACAACAACGTACTATTATGTATGCAGCTGGATATATAGACTTAGACATATGTATATATATGCTTTATAGATATACACATAAGCATGTATATAAATATAGTTATAGGTATGGGTGTAGATATAGATAGACATAAAGATATGCAACTGGCTGATACGTGAGTTTTATCACCTATGGCAGCTAAGTACCAAAGATGAGGATATAAGTTGCTAAGTACTCCATGTTCTAAGGATGCAGTACACAGGTAGGTGGAGCCAGCAAACTTCTCCAAAATTCTTCTTGAGGGCTGCTAGTTCAGAGAATTATTGAGATGTGCCACCAGCATCACCCAGGTAGTATTTGAGAAGCCCTGAAGAGAGAGGATGAGGTGCTCTGGAGAATTCAGTGTTTGTGAATACAGTGTTTCTTTCCCATCACAACAGCTAACAGTTTAACCAACAATTTTTCAACCTTATTATCAGGATGGCCAGTTTCCTCAGCCTGGGATATGTGCTGGACCATGCTTCTCTCATTCAGCTCATTTCAATACCAGGTTCTAAATTGGTTGGTATGACTTGGGGGTATAAGTAATAGAAAATACGGCTCACACTTGCTGAAACATATAATCAAATATATTGACACCTGAAATTACCTGAAAATACAGAGGTAGGATGGATTTTAAGTTGGGTGATCTGATGACTTAATGGTTCTGTTCTGTTTTCTGTAGTGTTAGGCTAAAAAGCCTCACGATGTAAGATGGCTGCCGTAGTAATGAAGTATATATGGTAGTAATGAAGTATATATGGTAGTAATGAAGTATATATGTCTCCTCGTTAATTCTTGTGGGAAAAAGAACTTCCATCTGAATATTCCAAGCAGATTCCTGAGATTTATCCTGATTGGACAGTTTAAGTCAGATGCCCAACAATGCAGCAGTGACTGTGGCCAGGGGAATAGAACATGTTTGTTGGCTTAAATCAACCAAGGTCCAGCCCCGAAGTAGGTGACTTTGAATAAGCTTTATGCAAAGAACATGGGTTGCATGGGGGAGGGGCTGTATGTCAGCATAACAATCTGGATGCTGTTGGGAGGGGAGGATGGAACATGAATGCTGAGAAACAATCAATAATGTTCTCTATGAGGGTAGTTAATGACATAATCAGAGGTGATCAATGATGAGGATATGTGTAAATCCTAAATAAGAGGCAGAAGAACTTGGATGGTGTCCCAATTAATGGGTAAAGATGTATAGCTTTAGAGAAAGGTTGGGATGGTTTTCAAGGATTCTTCCTCAATAAAGATCAGCTTATACTTCCACTGGATCTCTATTGATTTATGGAAAGTCAGGTTAGGTGGTGTCTAGTACAGATTGAGGTCACGTATCTTCCCCTCTAGCGATCCACAGGGAGAAGCACCCACTTCATTGTGGCTGCTGAGTGATGAGAAGTGTTTGCCTGTCAGCAATAGTCCAGCTGGAAAAATGGTAAAGCTGACCCCCCAATCCCAGTTTTTCCTTTTCTAGACGTGAAGAGAACAGAAAAGGAAGGAGCATTTCACTTAGGCCTAGTCCCAAAAGCTGGTTGAACATTCCTACTTGAATGTCCCATCAGTACTTTAAAGTCATTATTTCTTCATTGTCTCCCTCCTCTCTACCTTGATGTTCCCCTCCCCTCTCTACTTTGGTTGGTGACAACATTCCTACTACTAGATCACCTGAAGCAAAAAACTTAAGAATTGATCCAGATTTTTTTTTTTGCGGTACGCGGGCCTCTCACTGTTGTGGCCTCTCCCGTTGCGGAGCACAGGCTCCGGACGCACAGGCTCAACAGCCATGGCTCACGGGCCCAGCCGCTCCGCGGCATGTGGGATCTTCCCGGACCAGGGCACTTACCCGTGTCCCCTGCATCAGCAGGCAGACTCTCACCCACTGCGCCACCAGGGAAGCCCTGTCCCAGATTTTTATTTCTCCATCCTTATACCCTGTCAGAAGCAGTCTCTATCAATTGTTTTTTAAAATATCTTTCAAAACTGTTTTCTCTTTATTTATCACTACAGGTACATTCCTTTGGGCATCCGATATATTGCCCTGGACCAATACAATTGGCTCCACATTGGTATCCTTGACACCAGACTTTCATTCTCCACTTTTGCTACTAGAGTGAGAATTCTGAAACATAGGTCTACATGCATTATAATCCTTTATTATTAAGCATCATTTATGAGATAAAACACAAAACTCTTTAGCCTGGCAGCTGGCACAAAGGACTTTATGATCTGCCCCTTGTCTACCACTCTAATCTCCTCATTCCTGGTTTTATTTTTCTCTTTTTAGCCCCTATACGGGATGAAGCACTTGTTGTAAATGTGAAATGCCTCCTCTCCTTGGTCCATGCTGCCGCTTCTCTCTCCTTTGAAAGAGTCCATTCATAAAGCTTACATTTTAAATCCTTCATGTGTTTTTTCATACGTTTCCCAAGCTTAGTTGGCATTTCTTCCTCTGTGCTCCTGTTTGTCCTTAGTGTAAACTTTGGCCTTTAGCACACTGTATTGAAATTGTTTTCATATTTGTCTCCCCCTTCATTCAGTCAGCCCACGTTTGCTGAGTACCTTGTGTGTGTGAAGCATAATTCCAAGTGCTGGTCATTTAAAGATAAACACTTTATACTTAACAACTTCAGTTAGCAGTTAAGTAGAGATAGGCACTTAAATCAATAAATATGAATGTGTTCTAGACACTAGGATGGATCTCTCAACAGGGTAACTGATCAACATAAAGAAGAGAGAGGCAGTTTTACTTGGAGTTGGGGATTAAGTGTCAGGTTCAGTGGTAGTCACTTTACATGTATTATCTCATTTATTCTTTTCACCAACAGATATTTATTGAACACTTATGGTTGCCATACTCCGACCCAAGAGACACAGTGGTATTAAAATCAGAATTAGTTATTGCCCTCATGGCATTTACAGTATAGTTCAAAGGCAACAGACCAAACAGGTGATTACAATGCAGAGCAGCAAGAACCATAACTCGGTCAAGTAGAGAGTGTTCATACGAAGGAAGTGGGCCAACCCAGGCCGTGGAGTAGATAATCAGTGATGACTTCCTGGAGAAAATAACATCTAAGTTCAGATCTGAAGGATTATTAAAAGTTAGACAGGTGAAGGGAATGGGGATTGGAAGTGTGGGGAGGGGGGCATTCCAGGCAGGACAGTATTTCCTAAGGTCTGGTGGTGAAAAACAGCATGGTAGAGTCAAGTGTATTAGGGGCGAAACATTATGAGTATATGAATATGTACAATTTTCCATGCACCCCAGACCTTAAAGTAAAGGAGTCAATCTTACTTATTAGGTCTTTTGCATAATGTAGTAATGGGCTGATTCTTTTTATATAAGTAAAGCAACCAAGAGGATAGCTGAGATTGCCTTTCCCAGGAAGTTCCATGTGTGCTTCCTTTCTGAGGACGTGAGAGAAGTCTAGGCGTCTGACTGCTAGGTTCTCTGTATGTCCTAAACCATTCTAGGATGGATTACCTTAGCTATTGGTCTTGGGTGGAAGATTGAGGACCAGGATTGGTACATGATGGAGGTGGGATATAATGGAGGGTGGGGTTACCTGACTATAAGAGAGTCATGAGGGGAAAAAGATTTTTGCCAGCTGCTCAGAATGGAAAACCTTCAGGGGAAGGAAACGTGTATAAAGGTAATGCTTAGGTAGCTTTCTTTGAAATTCTGCATGAAACTCCTGGTTCACCTCTTTAAGAACGTCATACTTAAGATCTACCCCGTCCTTCAAGCTTTCAGACAAGCTCATGTTTCTGTGGCTGGAACACTGCATAGAGACTTGACTGGGAATTCTTTGGATTTTAGAAGGGAATGCAAGAAGAGAAATAGAGGAAGTCCACAGAGCAAATACCTCAAATCATAGAATTGGGAAGGCTCAGGATGAGGCCGAGGAGGTGGATGACCAGGTCACAGAGGACCTTGAAAGCAAGGTTGAGGAGCATAGAAGTTTCCTCTCGGGAATGGGCAATGGGAAGACAGAGAAAAGAACCCAGGATCAGATTTGAATTTCAGACAGATTATTCTGTCTCTGGTGTCCAGAAGAAATAGAGAGGCAAATCTCAAGGCAGGGAGGTGATTTGCTAGGGTATATAGAAATCCTTGAGGGCAAGTATTACTACCTTGAATTTTCAGATGCAGAAGCAGAGCTTAGGGAGGTGTTTGGCAGTAAGCAGAGAGGATTAGGACTCTGGATTATCTGACTCCAAAGTCCATAAATTTTCTTAGTAGATCATACTGTCCCTGTGTACTCGACTATACTATTCTTTGAAGGAAGAAGCTGGGTCTTCTTATTTATGGGTTCAGTGCCTGTCCTGGTTATTAATGAGTGACTAAACTTGGCAAAACCTAGTGGCTTAAAACAATAACATTTATTTTGCTTATGCCTCTGCAATGGGAACATGGCTTGGGAGAGGCAACTCAGCTTTGCTCTACTCAGCCACACCTAGGGCGGCTTGAAGGCTGTGACTGGAACCACCTGTTGGCTCATTAGTATGCAAGTCTGCCAGCCGATGCTCACTGTTGCCTGGAACCTTAGTTGGGGCTGTTGGCCAGACGCCTCTACCTGGACTTTCCTTGTGTCTTGTTCCTTGTTTCCTCACAACATGGTGTCTGGGTTCCAAGAGTGAGCATCCTAAGAAAGAGTGGGCCATGCTGAGGTTGTATTGCTTTCTTAAACTAGCCTCAGAAGTCACTGCCTTCTGCTCTTTGTGAATGCATCACTAAGGCTAGCTCGTATCTAAAGAAAAGAACATTAGACTTTTGATGGGAGGAGTGTCAAGGAGTTTGCTGATGTGATTTAAGTCAACTACAGTGCCTAATAATCATAGCTAATACTTACCAAGCACTTAAACATAGCAAGCACTCTTTTATACTTTTTACTTATATTGAGTATTTGATCCTCATGACAACCTTATATTATTAGACCCATTTCACACGTGAGTAGATCTAGGTATGATAAGTTAAGTATTTCACCTAAGAGGACACAGATAGTGGGGACGGGGGTGTGTGGACTACTATTGGAACCTAGACAATTTGGCTCCAGGGTCTATGTTCTTAACCACTCTGTTATGTTGTCTATTACAGAATCTGGAATATAGTCAGGACCAATATATATTTGTTGAATGAATGAATGTTTTGTATTTTGGGCTTCCCTCAAATGCTAATAAAGACATTCCTTAAGTGAATTATTTCATATCTGACATTTCATATCCTGTATCCGTCATTGAATGGGAGATATACTCTTGTACAAGTGAAATAGGTTAAATCGTGGATTTCCAACACCCCTCGGCCCCCCCACACACACATACACACACACATATACACGCAAAAATCATTGCAAGAGCATGTAGTTGTACACATTACATTTTTTTCTCCTTTCCCAAACTGGCTCTTGTTGCGGCGAACGGGGGCTACTCTTCGTTGTGGTGCACAAGCTTCTCATTGTGGTGGCTTCTCTTGTTGTGGAGCACAGGCTCTACAGTGCATGGGCTTCAGTAGTTGTGGCTTGCAGGCTCTAGAGAGAAGACTCAGTAGTTGTGGCACTTGAGCAAGTTGCTCTGCGGCGTGTGGGATCTTCCTGGACCAGGGCTTGAAACCGTGTCCCCTGCGTTGGCACGTGGATTCTTAACCACTGTGCCACCAGGGAAGCCCTTCAGTGCTCCTTACATGATACAGTTAATTTAGAATCTAGGAAGAGCCACCTTGTGGTAAAATTTAGCATTTCACTGTTATATATATTAAAGAAAAAGTTATAAGCAGCTTTAAAAGGAATCCATTGACTAGCAAAACAAAAAGTATTGATATTATATACAAGTCACTTAATATCGTTTCTGAGATACATGGTTTGATTTTAACATTAGCAAATATTATCCAAAGGTATTTACTGAGAATTCAAAAAGCCTAGATTAGAATAATTCATTAGTGTATGGACTAATTCATTAGTGTATGAAGAGCACTAATGGATTTATATTTAAAATGCTTGCTTCAAGGTTTCAGTTGTTTCCTAGTACACTGTTTCAGCACTGATTTGGACCTAAAAGTGAAACTTAAAAAGTATATTCAATTAGATATTTTTCTTAATATTTAATGATAATACAGCTTAAATTTTATTATATATTTCAATATATTTACATAACAATATGTAGTATTATTATGTATATAATATACATAATATATTCATGTATAGTATTCATGTATCAATAATCAAGAATACTAAATTTCCTTTTTGGTTCAATTATTACATTGACACCTTTGCAGTTTTTCCTAAATTTCTTTCTTACATCCCAGCAATTCACTGAATTATCCGTCTTTCAATTGATTCTCACATGTTCATGTCTTCCATAAAACCTTCCCCATTTAGTTGAATGTGGTAGTAAATAGTTTGAAACTCTCAGTGAGTATTTGTAATGAGTACTGAAGTATGAAATGCCACACCATTGATGAGTTTCCTCTCTCTCCTTCTCCACTGACACTTTGAATATTTGCTATAAGTTAAGAGGTTAATTCAGCATCTTATTATCTGCCCTTCCATTCTCCTACCACTTCTCATTTCCTTTATTCCTGTTCCCCAGATCTCATCTGAAAATCTGATTCCTGTCTGATAGTGGTGGAGTCGAGACAGGTAGTAATGGTCTAGTATTGCCATGGAAATATGTCAGGGAGATCTGCAATCTAAAATATAGTCCAGAGGGAAGAGGAGTAGATGAGTTAGATTGAAAAAAAAGAGAAAAGGAAAACACTGAGACATGCTGCTTCTCCTCACTAATAAAACCCTCTGTGGCTCCTGCTTCCCTTCTCATTTCCAAGCATATTTATCCCTCTCAAACCTCCAAGGAGTATGGCTTTTGTTTGTCTTTTTGCTTATGTCTGTTGACATTTCTGGTTTGCCAGTTCTTCAACTCCAAATCTGGAATATGTGAGGTTAAAAGAAAACACAAGTAACTCACTACCTTGTGGCTCCTTGGGTCTCCATGTCCCTAGCTGGTTTGCCTTCTCTCCACTTTCCAGAGTCATGTTTGTTTTATATACAGTTTCCAGGGTTTTCAGTTGGACTTAATGGGAGAAATAGGGGGAAGAAGATCTACTTTTCCTTCTTGAAGCAGAAGTTTCGAATTACTTTTTCTGTTTTCAAATTTACTTTTTATAAATCACTTCTGTTACTATGTGGAGAACAGATTCAGAAGGGAAGGGAATAGGTTCCAGTGTAAGAAGACCCTGAATTCACCTACTCCCACAACACATTGAATCTACACCTACTTATCAGAGCAATTACTCCTGAAGAAGAACTAAGGGCTGATTGAACAGCTTCTGCATGACAAATAATAGAATGACCACATACAGACAGGTAGGAGAGATGGAGACATAGTTATCAGCAGGAATCCCACCCCTGTTGTGGTGACCTCCAGTAGGGAGGTATATCACTGAGGGGTCTGCATGCAGACTTGCCTGTCCTGGGGTATGGGGAAAGAAGAGTGGTTTAAAGGGCACCTAGACTATACATGAAGGAAATCTATTTACTAACCCTAGAGCATCTGCCATATAGAAGGGGACCTGCTGGAATTCTCTTGGGGCCCAGAGGCACTGGAGGGCGCCATTATTTTGTTTTCTCCCTCCACCTTAATAGTATAAGCAGGAACATGGTTCAGGTGCTGTAGCAGGCCTGCCAGGGCCATCCCAGTGTGCCCCAGGCCCCTGGCCCAAACCAGCTCCAGCTGTCCCCCAAAGGTGACTCTGGCATTGTGTGCTCTGAGGCCTCCTCCAAGTGTGTGCCCACTCCAGCCATCCTGCGAAGGTGGCCCTGATGTGGTACAGTCTGGAATCCCCCCTAATCTGTACCTACTCCAGCTCTGACTGTCCTGCCAAGGCAACCCCTGGATCCCACCCTCAGCTGGCACCCACTCCACCTCCAGCCAGCCTGCCAAAGCCACCCAACACATGCAGTCTACATAGGGTACTCTCCTATACAGAACCACAGCTTCAAGACTGGGAGAGGTAGCTGTTTTGCTTAATTCATAGAAACAAACAGAGAAACAAAATGAGGAGACAGAAAATATGTTCCAAATGGAAGAACAAGATAAAACCCCAGAAAGAAATCCTAATGAAATGGAGATAAATAATTTACCTGATAAAGAGTTCAAAGTAATAGTCATAAACATGCTCCCTGAACTTTGGAGGAAAATGGGGAAACACGGTGAGAACGTCAACAAAGATTTAGAAAATAAAGAACCAGTCAGAGCTGAAAAATACAATAACTGAAACAAAAAATACACCATGGGGAATCAACAACATATTAGATAATAAAGAATAGATCAGTGATCTAGAAGATAGAAAAGTGAAAATCACCTGATGAGAATGGCAAAAACAAAAAAGAACTTTTAAAAATGAGAATAGTTTAAGGGACCTCAGAGACAACATCAAGTGTACTAACACTTGCATTATAGGGGTCCCAAAAGGAGAAGAGAGAAAAAGGGGCAGAAAACTTATTTGATAAAATAATAGCTGACAACTTCCCTAACCTGGGAAAGGAAACAGATATCCAGGTGGAGGAAGCACAGAAAGTACCAAATAAGATGAACCCAAAGAGGTTCACACCAAGACTTATCATCATTAAAATGGCACAGGTTAAAGAGAAAAATTTAAAAGCAGCAAGAGGAATACAACTAGTCACATACAAGGGAACCCCCATAAGGCTATCAGTTAATTTTTCAGTAGAAACCTTGCAGGCTAGAAGGGAGTGGCACAATGTATTTAAAGGAAAAAGGAAAAAAAAAATCTTAACAGCCAAGATTATTCTACCTGCCAAAGTTATCATTCAGAATTGAAGGAGAGATCAAGAATTTCACAGACAAGCAAAAATTAAAGGAGTTCATCACCACTAAAATGGCCTTATGAGAGAATTTAAAGGGTATTCTTTAAGCAGGAAAGAAAAGGCCATAGCTAGGAAAAAGAAAATATATGAAAGAAAAAAAAAATCTCACTGGTAAAGGCAAATATATACTGAAGGCAGTGGTTTAGCCACTTAAAAATCTAGTATAAAAGCTAATAGACAAAAGTCATAAAATCAACTATACAATAAGTACATAAGTGATACAAAATAAAAAGATATAAAATATGACATAAAAAATGTGGGAAAGGGGAGTAAAAATGTAGTGCTTTTAGAATGCATTTGAACGTAAGCAGCTATCAGCTTAAAATAAACTACTGCGTATAGGTTGATATATATATGAACCTCATGGTAACTGCAAACCAAAATCTGCAATAGGTACACACATGCAAAATAGAAAGGAGCCCAAACATAACATTAAAGAAAATTATCCAGTCACAAGGGAAAAGATCAGGAAAAGAAGAATGGAACAGATAAGAACTACAAAAACAGCCAGAAAATAATAAACAAAATGGTAATAAGTACATACCTATCAATAATCAGTTTAAATGTAAATGGACTAAATGCTCCAGTCAAAAGATATAGGGAGGCTGAGTGGATATGCTACCTACAATAGACTCATTTCAGATCTAGAGGCACACAAAGACTGAAAGTGAAGGGATGGAAAAAGGTATTCCATGCAAATGGAAATGAAAAGAAAGCTGGAATAGCAGTATTCATATCAGACAAAATAGACTTGAAAACAAAGACTGTAACAAAAAACAAGGTCAGTACATAATGATAAAGGGCTTGAGCCAAGAAGAGGATATAACATTTGTAAATATTTATGCACCCAGCATGGAAGCACCTAAATATAAAAAGTGAACAGATGTAAAGGGATAAATTGTCAGTAATACAATAATAGTAGGGGACATTAATACCCCACTTACATCAGTGGATAGATCATCCAGACAGAAGATCAATCAGGAAACTTTCACCTTAAACAACACATTAGACCAGATGGACTTAATATATATCTATAGAACATACTATTCAGCAACTTCAGAATACTATAAAGTGTACATGGAACAAGCTCCAGGATGGATCACATGTTAGGCCTCAAAACAAATCTCAATAAATTTTTTGAATTGAAGTATAGTTGATTGATGATATTATATTAGTTTCAGGTGTACAGCATACTGATTCAATATTTTGTATAGATTATACTCTATTTAAAGTTATTACAAAACAATGAGTAAATTTCCCTGTGCTATACATTATATCGTTGTTGCTTATCTATTTTATACACAGTAGTTTGTATCTTTTTTTAAAAAATAAATTTATTTATTGTATTTATTTATTTTTGGCTGCGTTGGGTCTTTATTGTTGTCCACGGGCTTTCTCTGGTTGTGGCAAGTGGGGGCTACTCTTCGTTGCAGTGTGCGGGCTTCTCATTGCAGTGGCTTCTCTTGTTGCGGAGCATGGGCTCTAGGTGTGTGGGCTTCATTAGTTGTGGCACACAGGCTCAGTAGTTGTGACACACGGGCTTGGTTGCTCCATGGCATGTGAGATCTTCCCGGACCAGGGATTGAACCCGTGTTCCCTGCATTGGCAGGCAGCTTCTTAACCACCGTGCCACCAGGGAAGTCCCAGTAGTTTGTATCTCTTATTCCCATACCACTATCTTGCCCCTCCCCCTTTCCTCTCCCCACTTTGTTCTCTGTCCATATATCTGTGAGTCTGTTTTGTTATATACATTCATTTGTTTTATTTTTTAGGTTATGTATATAATTGATAACATAGAGAATTTGTCTTTTTCTGTCTGACTTATTTCACTAAGCATAATACTCTCTAGGTCCATCCATGATTTTGCAAATGGCAGAATTTCATTCATTTTTTTGGCTAAGACTCCATTGTGTGTTTGTGTGTGTGTGTGTGTGTGTGTATCACATCTTTATTCATTCATCAGTTGATGGACACTTAGGTTGCTTCCATATCTTGGCTATTGTAAATAAAGAATGCTGCTATGAACACTGGGGTGCATGAATCTTTTCAAGTTACTGTTTTCATTTTCTTCAGATGTATATGCAGCAGTGGAATTGCTGGATCATATGGTAGCTCTGTTTTTACTTTTTTGTGGAACCACCTTACTGTTTTCGATAGTAGCTGCACCAATTTACATTCCCATCAGTAGTGTACAAGTGTTCCCTTTTCTCCACATCCTTGTCAACATTTGTTATTTGTAGACTTTCTGATGATAGCCATTCTGACAGGAGTGAGGTAATATCTCATGAAAAGCTTTTGCACAGCAAAGGAAACCATTGACAAAATGAGAAGACTACCTACTGAATGGGAGGAAATATTTGCAAGTGACATGACTGAAAAGGCATTAATAGACAATATATATAAATAGGTCATACAACTCAATAATTTAAAAAAAAACAACTTGATTAAAAAATGAGCAGACCTGAATAGACAGTTTTCCAAAGAAGACATGCAGATGGCCAATAAACACATAAAAAGATGTTGTGTCACTAATCATCAGGGAAATGCAAATCAAAACCATAGTGAGATATTACCTCACATATATATACACACATATATACACATACAATGGAATATTACTCAGCCATAAAAAAGAATGAAATATTGCCTTTTCAACAACATGGATGGACCTAGAGGGTATTATGCTAAGTGAAATAAGCCAGAGAGAGAAAGATAACTACCATATGATTTTACTTATATGTGGACTCTAAAACACAAAACAAAAAAAACAAACAAAAAGAAACAAAACAAAACAAAACAAAACAAATGAATAAATATAAGAAAAAAACAGACTCATAGATGCAGAGAACAAACAGGTAGTTGCCAGAAGGGTGGGGTGTAGGGTGACGTGTGACATAGGTGAGGGGGATTAAGAGGTACAAACTTCCAGTTTTAAATAAGCCATGGGGAAGTAATGAAAAGCACAGGGAACGTATTCAATAATATTGCAATAACTTTGTGTGGTGACAGATGGTAACAAGACTTATTGTGCTGATCATTTGGTAATGTATAAAAATATTAAATCACTGTGTTATATGCCTAAAACTAATATAATATTTTTAGTTCATTATGCATCAATAAAAAAGCTGCAAAACTAAATAGAAGGGAAAGAAGTAGTGAAGCAGCAGAAGCTAGGAGACCAGTTAAAAGTTGTTTGAGTCAATTAAGAGATGACGTTGACCTGCATGAGTGTAGTGGAATTGGAGCGAAGTATATGTTTCTGCTAATATAATGATACATTCTTGTTAGATATTTATGTATTTCATCCAGCATATATTAATTGAGCACATACCACATGCTAGTGCCTGATGTAGTCTTTTGGTATAGAGTGGTAAGCAATATGAGTATTATCCCTGACTTTTATGGACCTTATCACCTAATTTGGAAAGATATGATAAACAAGTAAATAAGTAAGTAAAGAAGTTATGAAACAAGTAAAGAAAAAAGAATAAGTTATAATTACAACTTGTGACAATGCTGTGAATGAAGTCAATAGTGCTGTAATAGAGCATAACAGAAGACTTACTTAATGGCATAGAGAAGGTCTCTGAGAAGACAGTAATTGATGTGAGACCTGAACAATGAGAGGAAACCAGGCATGTGAAAATCTGGGGTTTAGGTAGAAGGAGAAAGGAGGAGAACTGGATGAGGATGTAGAAAGCACTTTGGTTATGAGATAAAGGGTGACATGGGGGCTTGGACTTTGGGTGAAGTAGGAATATATGACAAAATGGAGTTAGTCTTGATAGGCTCGATGGGAGGATGTATACTTAGCACTTGGGCTATGAACACTGAATAGTTTACTAAGCAGTAAGTAGTTTTCAGTGCAGCTGCTTTTCTAGGAAGCATTAACTATGACAGTTGATAGGGCTATTGCTCATTCAAGTCCTCTCAGAGGGATTTGATCCTGATGGGCAACATGACTCCCTCAAGCAGCTGTTGTGGAACTTGTGCAAAGCTTGTCAGATTCTTTTTATTTCCACTAAGTCTGTTTTTACCAGAACCCCACTTTCATTGCCTTGTTTAGCAAATATTTATTATGTTCACGAGTACAACATGCGCACTGTAATATTTGTACCCATATGGCAATACCATGATCATTTAGCTTTGTTCATTAACTGAAGAGAAGACAAAACAGATATACTTGAAATATTGTGTTGGTTCATATGTGTGCCAATGATGAAGATAATGTAAATTACTAGAGAAGAATATCAACATAAATTGAAGATGCCTTAATATACAACTTATTTGTTTTAAAGTTTGACCTCTTTAACTAAAACACATTTTTAGTGTAAGCAGACTATTAAGGATTTTGGGGGAGAAGAAGGAACTCCGCAATAACCAAGTAGAACTCGTGTATGTTCTACCTTTAGACTGTAAATCTTCAAGTGTACAGACCGTGTAGGATGTATCATTGAAGTCCTAGTACCTATATAGTTCCTGGAGTGTACAAGGTGCTAAGTAAAGGTCTGTAAAATGAATGAATGAATGAACAGAAAAATGAAATGTTTAAGCTGATGCTTTGAATACCAACCAGCATGATTTTTGATCACACAAGTGCTCATTTCAAATGGTGAATGTGTGTGTGTGTGTGTGTGTGTGTGTGTATGTGTGAGATATCACACAAGTACATACTGCCCTAAGTGACAGCAGAAAATAATTAGAAAGTAGATTCACCACCAAAGAGTTTTTGTCTACGTTGTCTGTTCTTGGCTATTCCATCCACTCCATCTCTGTTAATTTCCACCTTCAGAGTTAAAGTTTACTGCAAGGGTTTAGGGATGTACAAACTGCCTGCTAAAAGGCACCTGGCTGCTCATAAGCTAAGGACTGGTTTAATTCTGGAATATGTGTTGGGTTGGGGTGCAGTTTCAGAATGAGGATTGACTTTTCTACCAGGGAGGTGGAGAGAGGAGGCAAAATAATGTGGCATGTAGCAGAGAGGACAATCTTTCAGAGGAATTAACATGGTTGCAGTAATTTCCATTTATTATCGGCAGTGTGCCTGGTAGTTTACTAAATGCTTTATATTGGCTCTATTAATCCTCAAAACAACACTCTAAATACTGTTCTCCTCCTGTTTTTCCAGATGAGGGAATTGAATGTTCCAGTTACTCTATCTTTGTTACAAATTACACCAAAACAACCATTTATTAGGTTCACGTATTTGTGGATCAGGAATTCAGATAGAGATGGCTTGTCTCTCTACTCCACAGGGTCTGAGGTCTCAGCTGGGAGACTTGAAGACTGGGTCTGTGATCATCTGAAACCTCATCCACTCACAAGTTGAGTGGTTGATGCTGATAGGTGCTGACGAACTGCGTGTGATATTTTCACATGGACTAGTTTGCACTTCCTAAGAGCATGGTGGACAGATTTCAAAGGTGAGTATTAAGAGTGGAGAGAGGGAGAGGGAGAGGGAGAGGGAGAGAATGAGATCATTTATATGAGTAGCCTTGGAAGTCACCTTAGCATTAACTTCTGTCATATTCTGTTCATTGAGTGCCTATGTGACTATGAGGAATGCCCAATTTCAAGAGGAGGAGACATTGACTTTTCCTCTTAATGGAGGAGTGACAAGGTTCTGAAGAGAAATGTTGACATGGTCACTTTTAGAAAATACAGTTTACCATACAGAGGCTCAGAGAGGTTAAATGACTCTCCCAAACAGCTAGTAAGTGGAGCAGCCCTAGCTGCTCCGATTTACTTGTCTCTGACTTTGTGTGCTTGCCCCTTGGTCATATTGCACAGTAGAGTGTTGTAGGATCAGTACAATCCTAAAAGAACTATTGTGAATAAATAAGCAAAGAAAGTCACTTGAACAACTTGAGTTCAGAGTTTTGATTCTTACGGAAGACCCCCAGGCTTCATGATTTGCAGATCATTGAGACAATAGTTTGTACTTTTTTGGGTACCCTTTTGATGCTACCTATTCACTTTTAACCTTAAATTATGTTCTTTGTGCATATATCTTATAACTCACCACATCTCCCAACACATATACTCTGGTTGCTCATTTTTTTCAGTGTAGGATCTTTGTCTAATTTGATTCGTGTTTCTACCTATTATGAGAAGCAGGCTCATAGTAAACCCTCAATAAATGCTTGTTAACTGAATAAATATGAGTTTATACTAGCATAAAATGGCAGAATAGTATAACTTGGTTTTTGTTGAACTGCTCTGGGATACTTTGATTATTAGTATTGTGAGGACCAGATTAAGTAATTCAAGTGAAAGTGCTTTAAAATGGTAAATGCCAAAAAATGTGTTTTATGGTGAATATGGTAGTGGTGGATTCAGTCTTGGAGCTCCAATAGACCTGTGAGGGAGATATTTTAATTCTTGGTCTTTGACAAGTAGTATGAACTGTTTTCTAGGAATAAAGATAAATCATGGTCACAAGATCATTGGATGGTAGGAAGATCTTCTCAATATGTTTTTCTTCCTATCTATCTATTTATCTATCTATCATCTATCTGTAATTTAACATAGCTCATAAATAAGACCATTTTACTTGTAATATTCTATTTTCCTTTTACTCTTAAAAATATATCTTAGAGATCTTTTTATGAAAGTACATGTAGATTTACCATAGTCTTATATTGCTATGTACAATTTTGTGGTGTGGGCACACTGTATTATATTGAAATAATTCCCTATTTCTGGACATTAGGTTGATCCTACTTTTCTGTTGTTGAAATTACAGATAGTGTTGCAATGGCATACTTGTGCATAGCAAGATTTCTATAGGATGAATTCCTGAAAGTGAATTACTGGGTAAAAGGACATGCTTTTTTATGTTTAAAATTTTGATAGCTGCTAGAAAATTACTTTCTTAAATGGCTATGTGAATATACTTCTACTAATATTTTCCTACATCTTTTCAGTGCTGACTTTGTTGTGCTTTTTCTAGAAAAATTGTTGTATAGAACATTAAAGAATCCTCATGTCAATAACAGAAGGATTTTTTTTTTTTTTTTTCGGTACGCGGGCATCTCACTGCTGTGGCCTCTCCCGTTGCGGAGTACAGGCACCAGACGCGCAGGCTCAGCGGCCATGGCTCACGGGCCCAGCCGCCCCGCGGCATGTGGGATCTTCCCGGACCGGGGCATGAACCCGCATTGACAGGCGGACTCTCAACCACTGCGCCACCAGGGAAGCCCAACAGAAGGATTTTGAATTGATATCTGGTTTGAAATTCTTACTCTGCCACAAACTAGTTGTATGATCTTGAGTAAATCACTCCTTTTTTTTTCAGCCTCAGTTTCTTCATCCATAAGATACAGGCAATAATAACCTTCTTGAATTGTTGAAAGAGTTGATGAGATAACTACATATGTACAGTGCTTGGTGAAATTCTTGGAGCTAAGAATTATAGTTAAATTATTTTTCCCTTCCTTAATCAAATTTTTATTTAAATATATTACTTGAATATATAAGCCCTATTTTGGCCTTTATGCATCTTATTACAAAGTCCTGCTTGATTACTAAATTTTCAGAAGAACAGCATTTTTCTGAACTTATAGCTTAAATTAAATACACACACATATATAAATATATATATGTGTATATATATATATGTGTATATATATATATATATATATATATATAAAGAATGCATTTTGATTTTCTTGACTTAAAAATCCACACACCTGGGATTGTAGTTTTTTTAAAACTTCCTTTTGATTACTCCCTTTGACCATAGAGCAATCATTGTTTCTTGATAACATTTGTGTCTTACAAAGTATGTTTTGATGGTGCTATATCATACTAATCCTGAAGAAAAGCTATAGTTTTCCTATATATTGTTTTCATGCAAATGTACTACTTTAGGGAAATATTTTAAAAGCTCAAGTTTCTACCTGTTAATGTAAAATGTTCCCAAGAAAAAGATAAAGGACAAAATTTTAAATTTCACATTTATACTGTAACCCTTGATTGTGTTTCCAGTAGTTGCCTGGTCTGAATGAAATTATTTGGTTTATAATGAATTTTAGAAGAAATGAAGAGAATGGAGGTAGTAGAAAATGAAATATGTCTCTTAATTCAAAGGAGACTATGATTGTTTCTTTACAATCTAAATCGAATTATTGTGACAGTGGTTTCAAGCAATTGGAAAGAAGAATTATTCTCTGGAAATAATGACTTCATTATATAACCTATAAAATATAAGTTAAAAAACCCTTTAGTTGTCTTTCTGCTGAAATAAATGATTTTAAAATGAAAATATTTTTATTCTTGTTCTTCTGCAGAATTCTTTCTTTTTCAAAATAATATATAAACATTAGAAGACAGGTGTCTGGTTCTGTACTGGAACTTTCATTTGGGCCACGAGGAGATATAAACTACCTAGGCAAAGGAAGTGAAACTATATATATATCATACATATATATTAGGGTAAGTAAATATTTATGATTTTAATTGATTTGCTTTCATAGAAGTTTCAAGCAATTCATTTTTAAATTTACTATTTGAGATGAATATAATTTAAATTTTCAGGAATATAATTTGCATTTTTATATTATACACACAAACACATACACAATCCCAGTACATGAAAAAAACACTACATTGGATATAGTAGGATGCCCCAAATGTTGATGCTTATAAAAGAAGCATGATGAATTAATTTTCCTCACATGCTGAAAGAATACTTTGAACTATTTTTTTACCTTTTAGGGAAAATGATCTCCCCAAACTCCAATACTCGCTAGATTTTTAATAATGTGAAATAGCACCCAATTTTCACCTCAAGAACAAATACTAATTGTCCAAATCCAGATGTTAGCAATAATTACTAAAGCCTTCAATCATTTTCCTTTTCCCATTTACTGGTACATGGACCATGTAAATCATTATTCAGGCATAGCCCTTAAACGCTTGGAGTCTTGATTGGGTTCCCACATTTTGGAGACTGGGAAATTTGGTAAAACAATGTAATAATACTTATCTGCCCATTTGCATGTCTATTCATTTATCTAGTTAATATCTATCTATTCTATGGATCTATCTGTCCATATCTCACCAACTTACCTACAGTACATGTACTATGTATATTACTCTTTCTTCTACTAAACAGGTACTAGTTTCTTCTGTATATATACCGTGTCAGTTACATTTCTTTTCTTTTCCATTTTTGTATAACATTCAATAGATTAACCTTTAGAATATAGGTGTTTGGGAACAAATACTCATAGAATCACACTTGGAAAGTTGTAATTGTTTGAAAATTCCTTCTTGTTTTGAACTGAAACTTCTGTCCATTGTACTCACTTTTACTAACGAGCAGCATGCCTAATCTAACGAGCAGCATGCCTAATCTAACGAGCAGCATGCCTAATCTTTCCTGAAACCCTGATCTCATTTCATAGTCCTACTGTTTGTTTCTCCTTTCATCTTTAACTTAATCCTCTCCTACAGGGTTTCACACTCAGCTTTGGGGCTGTCTTAGATACATATCTCTAAACAAGAAATGTTTATATGTTCAAATATCTGTATATACCTCCCCACTCTGGTAACTTTCTTTTTCTGTGTTCTGATTGTTGACCTTATTCTCCACAAATCTCAACTGCAGACGATTCTTAAAAGTGTCACCTATGCTCATACCAATGTGCAGAGTAAGGGTAACAAACAATAAATCTGAGATTTTAAACTAGTGTGATTAAAACAACCTCATAAGTCTAATTCTTAGTCCTTCTGTATGCTGCTGTCAAAGATAAATCTTCTGAAAATAAGACTTTCTCAAATCAATATCTCAAAACTCTTCACTAATTCTATACCCTGTAGAGAATGAAGTACGAATGCTGTATCAAGGCACTGCAGACCCTTTAATCCATCTTGCCAACTTTATCTACAACTATTCTCTCATCAGAAACTTCAGCAAAATAAATCTGCTCATTATTCTCTGATAGTCAGTGTAGAGAGGCCAGGTTGTCTGTACTTAATTCCTGCTCTACTACCTTCTCATTGTGTAGCTTGGGTAAATTAATTAAGCTCTGTGCCTCACTAAAAAAGAACTAATAATAATACCTATTTCATACGGTTATTATGAGAAATAATATGTTCTTACATAAAATTCACAGAAAACCGTACATGACACATGGAAAGGATTCAATATATGTCAGCAAAAAATGGCAGATTTGAGTTTATTTTCACATACCATTTCTTTTTCCTATAAAATCATTACTTTTTCTCTCTATTTATTTAAGCCCTCCCTTCCTTCAAGACATATTTCAGATCAACTCTCCATTCTTCAGTAATGTCTACCCTTCTGAAGTTGCATGGTTTTTTTCTTTGTCATTGATACTGTGCTTATTAGTTAGACCAACCACATTATTTATTATTCAAGCTGGGACTCTTGATAGTGAAAATGAGTACCATTGATAATTACACTGTGACAACTGGTATAAATTGGGACTGACTTGGGCAGAGACAGATGGTTACTTTATGAATAGTGCAGCCTTAAGTTATCAAATCTGTTATTATCAAATCAAAGCATACTTTATCTTTATATGCAAACTATTATGGAAAATCTCCCATCAATTTATGTGTCTCAGCTATTTCTGGCCATTTCCAGAGTACTGCATCTCACCTGTTCAGACACAAACACCTCAGTTTCTTCTGTTCAGTCTTCTTCATTTGATCCTAGGGCTTTCTTCTGCCTTCCTGATCACTGATCCTTACTAGATAGCCACTCCCCCTGGTGCTCCTACATTGCCCAACCCCACTGACTCCCTAGGTTACCCCTCCCAACCCTCATACTCACATCCTTCTCCAGGCTCTGGAGAGGAGGAACTGCTCCCACTTGTATCATTCCTTCTCACAATGCATGCACTAGGCCTTTCTTAATGATCCACTATACAACTGAGACCATGATAATTCTTGCTTAGGCTTTACTAATACATCATGGATAAAAGAAAGGAGTAGAGAGGTTTAAGTTAGAGAATTCCTAACAATCACTGCTCAAACCTGTGTTCACACCTATGGTCACTTATAGCCTCATTCTTTGCCTTACTTTTAGCCTGTCTCCTCTGACCAGGGACAGCTCAAACCTCTCCGTTAGAACCACTCTAGAATTCTAAGTCATCTTCATGCATCAAATGCCCATGCCCAGAAAGAGACAAGTATCCTTTATACCCAAGTTCCCCAACACTACCACTTCCAATCCCAGCTCTCTGGTTTAACCTCTTTTTGGATGACTGACAATAGGAACACTCCTCCTTTCTGGGGAAACCATCCCATTACTCAAGGATGTGGTCTGGTTCTATTCTCTTGTTAAAATAATTCTAATAGCTTGACATTGGTATATTTCCCTAAAACTGGGATATTTAGCTTTATTCACTATTACCTGTTGTATAGTATCTGCTACTTTATTATGTTATTTGCCTTTTCATAAATATGTTCTATATCCTCAACTTGACTGTTTGTTCCTTGAGAGCAGGTATTTCCTTTGCCTAACAAAGTTCCTGACACAGTATTCAATGACAGTTTGTGGTTGATGAGTGTGGGGTGATACAGAAACACAAAACACTCCTAATTTATGAAATACCCATTCCTTCTTCAAATATTGTTTTCTCCTTGTAAGACATAGTTTATGTGTAGAATAACGTTCCATGAATCTCTGGGTTCTCTTGGCAGGGCCGTGTTGCCTCCTGGCCTACTCAAAGCATTTTCCTCCTGGTGTGTGCTGCTTACGTTGTGACATACCTTCCTTTCTGGCACAAGTTAGTCTTGTACTCTTGGTATCAAGCACAGGTCGGCTCAAATATTGGTGAAAAATTTGTTTAGGAAGTGAAATCCACAAGAGATGTGTCACAAAATCACCAATACTAATGCTGGGCTCCTGGGGATTTGTGTTAAGAAATTTCCCCCCCAGCTTTATCTTTTTCTGAACAGTTGTGTCAATAGAACTTCAGTGGCCTGCTCTGGCAATTCTTCAATTTGTTTAACACAGAAATATTCCTCTCAAGTATAAATTTTCCTCTTTTCAACTCTACTAGTTTTCACATAATAATATATCTTTGTCAACCAACACTTTTTGTGTGTGTTCCATTGGATATCAAACATGACACAAAACAAGGAAGGTCTTACTCTTTTATCAGTGCAATGTTTTTTTTCTATCGTTCGAGCTGACCTGGTGTCAGCAGCTATTTCACCAGACACCATCATCTGTACTCATAGTTAACCACAGAGATGTACACTCAGATTTTGACCTTTGTTCTACACACTGAGGACAAAGAAGAAGAAACAAAACTGGTTTATCTGAATAAATAAATTCTACCATTTACTATAATTCAGTTTTTTTAAGAATTACATACTCATTTTAGCTAAATAAATTGAACTCTTCCAAACAATGGCAGATATATGATTTTTATTATTTCATTGATTGCCATATAATTTAATGCTTTGCATCTTTGCTGGGCATTATATTATCTACCTGGCTTGTGAAACAAATAATGAAATCACAACTTAGTCTTTGGTGGTAGGTTACTGATATTAATAATCTTATACTTTATGCAGTGTGCAATAAACTCAAGGAAATTATATTGGTAAATATGGAATTTGGTCTGAGAAACTTTTAACTTAGTATTTGTTGGGGATCATTGAGGGGGACAAATAAATACTACCTCTCTTCCCCAGGGAGCAAGGCTGATGGAAGTCCAAATATGATCTCTATTCCACACAAAGCTAATATTTCAGAATGTGGCCTACATTTGTATACAAATGTGTTTCTTAATACTGAATTCTGGAATTAGACCAGTTTCCTCACAAAGTCATAACTGTATGGATTAAGGCAACTTTCTGCACAGACATCACAAACCAAAGGGCTGGAATCTGTGGCTGGAGCTGAACAGACTGCCCGCTCACTGTGGGCAGGGCCTTCCTAAGAGAATGGACAGCCTAGAGGAAAGGGTTTTCATACTCACTTTCTCCTTCTGGACTCACCAGTCACCTACAGGCATTTAGGAGATCGTGAATGAGGGGGTGGAGAGAGGCCAGGAGTGTTTTACTAATGAGGTTCCCTCTGCATCAAAGGAAATATCAGGATGGCCAATAAGCATCTCTCACCACTCACATTTCCTGGTTTTTTGCACCTTAATCCATTGGGTTTAACTATTAAATCTTTGGTCAGCCAAAGTTAGAGCCATGCCACTGGGAAAGGGAAGTAGGGGTCTCTCAGGATGACCCTTCCCCTGAGGCTGCTCTGCAAATACTAGTCACTGCTCCATTGAGTACCTACTAGGACCACTAGTAGGCAGTATAGATTTTACACCCAAAAGGCTCTAAAATAGGTCATAACAATAACCAATTAAATTAACTCCTCTAAGGCCACTCTGTATTCAAGGCTGAAGTTCACTTATATGTTACTTCACCTCCCAAATGTATACAACCACGAATCCAGAAGGGCCTATCAGAGGTTCTTCAAAGAGAACAAATGACAAGTCATAAAAATACAATCCTCTTCTTATTATCAAATTCCCAGGGAGAAATGAAACTTGTAAACTTAATTCCCCTTCCAAGCTGTATCCATTAAATTCTAGTAGAAAGCAGATGGCATGCTCAAACTGGGCAATAGAGAAGAGTTTAATAAAAGAATTGTTTACACCAGTGGAGACAGGGTATAGGGAAACAAAGAAGGATGGACAATGTTGTGGGGTTATCAAGAGGGAGTACTTGACAACACCCTGGGTCTTAAGGGGCACAAGGAGGGAGAGATCCTCAAATTCTGGAGAAAGTAATTGTATGGAGAGGGCTACCTTAAATAGAGGGAGGAAAGTTAACTCGTGGTGATCTGGGAAGGAACAAAGGGAATAAACACCCTGACCTAGTTTTCCTCTTATCCTACTGGTGCTTTCCAATGGTTGAGTTCAGTGGGGAGTCAGAGGGCCAGGTGCCTGCACAGGCTCTGGGGCACAAAGTGTACAGAGTGATCTGGGGGAGCAAGCAGAAAAGAACCAGCTCGTAAATCCAAGTGTAAGAAAAAGTGCTAAGGAAATAAAGTCCAAAATCTAATTCTGTTGCCCTTGTGTTGTAAAATGCCAAAGAAATTTAAGTGCAAAATCCATTCTGTTTAACTTAATATTCTGCTCAGTCTCAGCTAGAGTCATTGCTCAGTGCTTGGCAGAGTTGGGTTTCTTTGAAAAGCTGCAGGCTGAGCTATCTCCTTCTGCAATGGCTCTAGATCCTTCAGGGCCTCAGAAGTTGTATTTATTTAATGCCAAATGTTTGTTTTGTGAGCTACACTTTTAAAGAGACCAAATGATAACTAGGCACATCAGATGGTATCAGCTCTAGGCACACACACAGTAACTTTTGAAATGAGCCAATCCCTAGTCCCTAGAACAGTTGTACAAGACAAAATAATATTTCCAGAATCCAGAACCCAGGATTTCATCTACCCAAATATTATTTGTCGAAGACCACAGTATTAGCTCAAAGATATCTAAGTGAAGACAGAGAAAATATTCTTTTTTTTTTCATTTTTGTTAATGTATTTATTTTAAACTTCATTCTTTGGAAAATCTCTGAACATTAAAATATCTAAATTTTGAAGCCTTCCCAGAAGACAAAACTGGATCTAGTGTTGGGAGTATGAAAAAGAAGGATTTTGACTTAAAAAAAAAGTTAGAGATCTTTATCCATTAAGAAATAAGAGATGACCTAAGAAGGATTCCACATTGGTAGATGTTCCAAATGATAATTCTAAGATTTCTTCCAATTAGAACATTTTCTAATGTTTGGTTCTTTCTTGGTTTCTTTGATCACTCTTTTCTCTGTACTCCTACAGATTTTATCTACCCAAAACATAAATTGACTTTATGTTTCTCAACTGCCTATCAGATAAAATATTCTTGATCTAGCTTTGCTGTAATGCCAGTCTATGCCAGTTGGTCCAGAATTCATAAACTCAGATGGGAGAAATCAGTAAAAGCTTAGTTTTTCCTTTAGGCCTATATAGGGAGATATCCACCTCTGTGTGCCATGTCTTCCAGATCTTGCATTCGAGAACTGGCTGCTGTTTTTCAAAGTTTAGAAATTTTTAATGGTGGAAGCTTCAGACAGAAAATCTTATTTGAGGAGCCCCTCTTTTCCATCCCATAGTCAAAGCCTCTTAGTTTTGCATTTCTTCTTTGTACTGTTTATCTGTGCCTGACATTGAAAATCTAAACCTAGACACTTACTAGTGTAGTGTGGCACAGGCAAAACTCAGATATAGCATGAGATAAATCCTTTCAGCATACTAGAAGCAAATTTCTGTCTCCTGTCTTATTTTAGGGCCTCTGTATAAAAAGAGTGCTTTCTACAGTTGAACTTTGTCTCAGCCACACATGCCTAGGAAGCTACACCTGTGTAGTCCAAGGTCTTGCAGCAGGATCCTGCCTCCAGAACTTGCCAAGTCAGCTATACATCAATCTTTAGATGAAGCCCACAACCCCACATTCCTTATGTCTGTCATCCTGTTCATTAGTCCTAGTGCATGTAGCACTGCCCCCCAAAGAAGGAGCCACTGTAAGCTCTGATCACCAACAAGTGAAAAAATACCATGAGGCTTAAGGCTTAAAGTCTTTCAGGCCAGGGCAGAAACAAACAAACAAACAAACAAAAACCAATTGGATAATTGTACATTTCAAGATAGTCTGATAATATTTCTACATGTGGTCAAAGTTAAAAAACTGAAGCCATAGATCATAGCTACCCCAGAAACCTCAGTCACTCCTGGTGTATGTCAGTCCCTAAATATTAATTATCTTTTCTGTTACAAAGACCCTGGCCCCATGTACCAGATATTTCCTCCCTTAGAAATAAAAACAGGCCTCCTTACCCACCATAGGGTAAATCTTATGTCCTGACCTGGAACAATAAAGAGTATAATCTTGTGGTGAGTTTGGTTCCCAAGAAAAGGAGAGGGGAAGGTGCCAGATAACACATGTTCAGTTTCTCCTTCTGTGGCGACCAGGAAAATGCAGTGCTTACATTTTCTGCAGCAGGGAGCGTAACTGACTGACTGCCCCAATTTCTGCCCTTTCTGGAGCCAACTCTGCAATTGCTCTGAAGCACCTAGGGCTGCTCCCACACCGTGACTGAGCAAGGCTCAGGGACTAATGCCACTCATTCCTCAGACTTTTTTAGTGGGCAACCTACATGTGAGGGCCCCATTGACCTTGCCAAACCTCTCAGAATGACACCTCAGTCTGAGAATTTTACTGATTCTCCTTAGCAGGTATCAGACCTGCATTGCATTATGAAGGCTCTCTCCTGCCTTCCCTGGCCCCCTTCCCTTCATCCTTCTTGGGCATTTCCTTCAATAAACCTCTTGTGTGTCTAATCCCATCTTGCATCAGCTTTACAGAGGACTTGAGCTGGCATACCTTCCAAACTCAACGATTTTTTAGGTAATTCTGCCCATCTCCCCTAGACTGAGTGAGGGGGAGGAGAGAGAGAAGACTGTGAAGCTAAAAAAATATCTCTTTACACGGAATATGACATCAGGATTGGGAAATAAGCTGCACGCTGTCTGGCTTCATTACAAGAAGTTAGGGAAACTAGAGTATATCCCGTCTTTTGTCTGTTTAAAGTGTGGCTACATCCAAATATGTCTTAAAGAAGTTGCCAGGAACAGAATATTAAACAGGCCCTTTATATGGCCTCATATGGCTTTTCATTGTGGTGAGAAAATATAGCTGATTGATTTAACTATTTGAATAAAAATTAAATGTCAAGTATTTAGTTTTTAAATTTCAAGTAATTGCTGTTGTGTCTTACAAAAACTGTGACCTCTTGATTCTTTCTTTTTAGTGCATATCAGTTTGGTTAAAATTGTCAGCATCCATTCAGTTGCTCAGCCTAGAAATTTTGATTCAGCTTTCTTTATGGTCCATAGTTAATCAATCATCAAGGGCTTTAGAATGTACTCTTCAAAGATATCCAGAATCTATTTCCTCCTTTCTGATAATGTTCTTGTCATCAAATTTGACCTGCTTAAATAGCCTTGTTATTAACTCTCTTCAGTCTCTTCATTATTCCAATTGATTCTTTTTTTCTAATCTATAAACCAAACTATATTACTTTCCTGCTTAGAAATTACTTTCCATTACCAGTAAGATGAGGTTAAAACTTCTTATCATGATGCAAAAAGTTCTTGATAATCTGACCCCAGCTTCTCTTTTGAGAATCATGCCAGTGAAACTTCCCTTCTTCATGTCCCCTATTCTAGTCACACAACATAATTGGATGCTCCTTATATTTATTTGTTAGCTCTTTCACTTTTTTTGTGTGTGATTGTGAATGTTTTTCTTTAGGCCTTGAGTGTTATTTCTTCTTCCCACTTTCCTTTATCTAATGACTTCCTCCACATTTTTTGAAGCCTGGCTTAAAATCACCTCTTCTAAAAAGACCTCCAAGGTTTCCCAGGCAGAAGTAATCATCTCTAATATTTGCTCTTAAGATGTTGTATATATAGATCTACCATGGCACTTTTCAATCATGTTTTAATTTTTTTCCCCATGTGTCTTTGTCCTTTTTGATTGTAAACTCCAATGAGGCTAGGCAATTCTGGTTGGCATATAATAAATATTGCCGAATTTAGTAAAAATTTCAAGGCATTATAGAAAAGAGGTCTAGGAATAATCAACATTAAAATGTATTTCTCCTTTAATATATTTATTTCTGTTCAATAAATAGTAAAATTTCTAGATATAAATTAAAGTAGCAGAACCTTGCTACAAACTACTTTTCAATATCATGAAATTTTAAAGATTTTGGTTTTCATCAAAAGGGCTGTATGTAATATTCAGAATTACTTAAATTATATTATTGCACCCAAGTGTCTCTTACATCTTTTAGCTTCAAAGAAAAGTTTTAGCTTAGGATATAGTGAAGTCATACATCGAAAACTGATTGCATATTTTATATGGTTTTTTTTTGTTTGTTTTACTATCAACAATCAGCAGCAAAAATAACCATAACTTACTTAGCAAAAAGAACCTAAATGTAGCAAATACTAAAAATGTATATAGAGCTGATAAATCAGACATATATATAATATAAGCAACATTTATGAAACATTCATACTGAGTACAGATTCATTTTAGCAACCTCTTAGTTGTTCTTATTGAACAAAGGGAGAAGATGTATGACCTTTTTGGTTCTCAGTTTCCTTAGTTGTAAAATAAAGGGGTGGTCTAGACTCATTCATTTATTCAGAATGCTTACGTGCCAGATGTTAGTGTTGGGAATATTAATACAAAGGTGAACAAGATAGATAGAGCTCCTGTCTTCTACTGATTTAAAAGACTTAAGTGAATTTAAAATTCTTTTTTCTTTAGAATTTCATAAACATGACATTATGGTACAAATTAGCTGAGATGGATAATGAAATATTCATATTTTCTTTTTTATTCAGAACCGTATTTTACTGATGTTTATATGATTAAACATTCTCATTGGAAGACAAGTTTTAATGGTTGAATTGTAATAAACATATTGTCACTATTTTGAATAGTAATTGGCCCTTGACTTTTTTTTTGGCCCTTGACTTTAAACAACAGAAAATTGGTTGATGTATTGACCACACACAGACTAGGGTTTAGTCCGACATATGCATTTTAATTCCCAGAGAATTAAACTAACTAACTAACTCCCTTATAGAGAGTTCACTTTGCACACCAACTCTTATTCAATTCTAGATTGGCATTATTGTCTATAGCCTTGCATATGACTTAGTAATGGAGACTGGACATTTTTCTGTTGCTTTAAATGTTGTACAGAGGGGACAACTGATTCAAAAATATGAATTATTTAGCCCATTTTAAAATGGACAATGGATGATGAATAAGGAGGACAAAAAATAAGCAAATATCCACTGTTTTAGTAAATCTGCCCCATGGAAGTTTTAGGAATTACCCAGAATGACATAAAGACACTAAGAGGAAGATAATGATTTTTGAATCCATATTATAAATGATTTTCATTTCAATTGCTAATTATGTATTTGTTAATACCATGAGAGATGTTTTCACTATCACACTCTGATCATATCCAAAGGACTAGTCTTTAGAATCAGAAAACCTTCCACTGTACTTTTAAAAACATGATCCCAATATGTTGCAGCCATATTATATTCCTCCTAAGTGAAACAACTCAAAGATAAAGAAAGGGGGCTTCCCTGGTGGCACAGTGGTTGAGAGTCCGCCTGCTGATGCAGGGGACACGGGTTCGTGCCCCGGTCCAGGAAGATCCCACATGCCATGGAGCGGCTGGGCCCGTGAGCCATGGCCGCTGAGCCTGCGCGTCCAGAGCCTGTGCTCTGCAATGGGAGAGGCCACAACAGTGAGAGGGCCACGTACCAAAAAAAAAAATAAAAAAAAATAAAAAATAAAAAATAAAAAAATAAAAAATAAAAAAAGATAAAGAAAGGATCTTTCAGCTCACTTTTCCATTTAAAGATTAGAAAACTGTAATATTCCTTAGTGTAACAAGAATGATATTTTCATGGTATTAAACCAAAATGGATTTTTTCCCTGTAGTTTTATGGCTCTCATATGAAGAGCCATGCCTGGATATTCAGATTATGCTACTATTCTTTAGCTTAGAGAAGATACCTCTTCTATAATTGAGGCTGGGAACTGGGGGTTAATGGCTCCTGGGAAGGAATTACATATAATGGAGGAGAAGTCTTTGCCAGGGAGAAAACAGAAATGGAATACTCTCCTTTTCTGAACATGTGAATTTAGGGAAGGACAAGAAAGAAAGAAAAGATGTGGTAAAGAAGTCCAATTTTTAAGCCCTCATTTTTCTCCTCTTGGGAATAGAACCCAGTGTGTGTGTGGTGGAAGCATCCATGCATGTGTGGAATAATCTGAATACATCAGAGAGTCAAGTAAACACAAGCCCAGGAGAGACTGCAAAATTCAGAGAGAATCTCATATTTGACCCTATTAAATATGGCAAGGGTGAAAGCACAAGTATGGTAAAAGGAGTTGGCTAGTGGATGACACAAGGCAGCATTCTTGACTTCACAGGTATGAACGGGTATGTGAGGGGATTAAGAAATTTCCTTATCCTCTGGTGAGGAGATGTGGAGAGACCGATACTGTCAATGGTCCATCAGAGGCCCAAAGTTGAGACAAAGAGGTCTCTGTGTGAGGGACCTCATGACCAGAGTCACAGATCTAAGACCACAAACTCCCGTGGTGGATGTCATCATGATGCTTCAATAGAAACGTCACACAATAGTAGGCATCAGTTCAAGAATTAGACCAGTCACATCACAGCAGAAACTAGAAAGGATCCAGAGGACACTGCAGAGATGCAAGATCACTTTCGCCATAACACCACGAGGCCCTAGTAATCCCACACACTATATAGGAGTGGATCCAGGAGAGGGAGAATATCCCAATAACTACTGCTACATAATAAACCAAACAATGGTGTAAAACAACCTTTTTATTATGCTCATGGATTTTGTAATCAGGAATTTGGACAAAGCATAGTAAGGATCATTTTTTTCCACCACATAATGTATGAATCTAGGAACACTCACTGGCTGAGAGTGATTCGATGCCTGGGGCTGGAATCATCGGGAGGTGTCTTCACTCACATGTCTGGAGGCTGATGCTGGCTGTTGGTTAAGACCTTGCTGGGGCAGCCAGCCAGAGTACTTCCACATGGTCCCTACACGTGGTCTGGTTTTCAAAATATGGAAGCCTCAGAGTAGTTGGACTCCTTACCTGGTAGCTTAGGGTTCTAAAAGCGAGTGTCCCAGTGGACAAGATGGCAGCTACATCACTTTTAATGAACTAGCTTTGGATGTCACATAGCATCACTCTGGCCATACTCCCTTGTTTGGAGCAATCACAAGCTTACTTAGATTTGAGGCGAAGGAACTTTGACCCCATTTCTTCTTTCTTTCTCTTTTATTTTTTACTTTTTAAATCATGTTTTAATTTATGTATATGGCTTTTTACATTTAATTGGGAAATATTTGAATTATACAAAATAATATATTTAATGCATATACAAAGTAAATTACATATTTGTCACTTAGATGTGTAAAGTAACTGAAATATATAAAGTTACACATAATCAGTATGTATAGTAATAATATAAACACTGTAAGTACAATATCTAACTTTAAGGTTTTTTCCCTCAGGTCTTATTCTTTTGTTTAGAACATATTCCTCTCTTTTTTCATTTTGCTTGACTCTCTGTGTTGGCTTCTACGCATTAGATAAAACGCCACCTCTCCCAGTCTTAAAGGAGTGGCCTTGAGTAGGAGATCAATCTTCTTGTTTAATCCTGCTCTAGCTCTCTGTTGTCTCTCAAACATCTGTGATTGTTCAAGCAGCCTATTTTATTTTTCATGGCTCCCAGTAGTTGAGGGTGTGCTAAGACCTGTCAGTGTTGCAAAGGGGAGGATCTCAGTCAGTACCTAGATTCAGATTGTTTGGAAGCCATACCTGCAGGCAGCAGCTTTTAAAGTATGCTAATATATACAGTCCTATGGGACCACACGCATAAGCCCCACTGGCCACCAGTGGCAGGCAACATAGAGGTGTCCCCGGTGGCAGCCACAAAAGCTGGGGCACCAGACATGTGTGAAAGCTCCTCTTTGGGAGATACTGGCACTCTGGAGCATGGAAAAAGGGAGAGAGAGCACAAAGATGGCAGCCACCAGTCTCTGTCACCAGACCATGGCCCCCAAATCAGATGCCTGCCCCTCAGGACACCCCAAGGCAAGCAAATGAGCTTCTCCCACACAAAGTCTGGGCGCATCATGATCAGCCACTTATTCACTTGGGCCCTGGTATATGTGAGTCCAAGCATGTGAGCCATTTTCTGAGCCATTTCTCAAATTACTATAGTTTTGTGGTCTCATGGACATGAACCCCCATGGTTTTCAAAGCTAGATCCTTTGGAAGCTTGTTTCCCGGGTACAGGTCTTAAAAGGACTATGAGTCCCTTTAAGCTGCGCAGGGCATGGGGTTATGGTGGATTGTATCCCAGCTTCTCCTACCCACTTTGATGTGGGTCTTCTTTCTTTCAACCAGGGCCATCTCTCACTCAGCCATTTTCTATGTTTTTTTCAGAGGAAGCTGTTCCATATGTAGCTGTAGCCTGGGTGTGTTCATGAGAGGAGGGGAGTTCAGGATCCTCTTCTGTTGCCATCTTGAACTGGAACTTTAGACCCTTTTCCTTCCTTCCTCCCTCCCTCCCTCCCTTTTCCTCTCTCCCTCTCTCTCTCTTTCTTTAATTTTTTTTAACAGTTTGACGTGTAGTTGATTTACAATGTTGTATTAGTTTCTGGCATACAGCAAAGCGATTCAGTTATACATATATATTCTTTTTCATACTCTTTTATATTATGGTTTATTACAGGATAGTGAATATAGTTCCCTGTGCTATACAATAAGTCCTTGTTGTTTATCTATTTTATATGTAGTAGCATGTATCTCTGTGTATCTGTGTCCCACACTCCTAATTTATCCCTCCTCCCACTTGCCCTTTGGTAATCATAAGTTTGTTTCCTATATCTGTGAGTGTGTTTCTGTTTTGTAAATAAGTTCATTAGTATCATATTTTAGATACCACAAATCAATGACATCATATGGCATTTGTCTTTCTCTTTCTGGCTTTTTTCACTTAGTATGATAATCTCTAGGTCCATCCATGTTGCTGCAAATGGCAGCATCTATCTATCTATCTATCGATGGACATTTAGGTTGCTTCCATGTCTTGGCTATTGTAAATAGTGCTGCTATGAACATTGGGGTACATGTATCTTTTCAAATTATAGTTTTGTCTGCATATATGATGAGGAATGGGATTACAGGATCATATGACAACTCTATTTTTGATTTTTTGAGGAACCTCCATTGTGTTTTCCATAGTAGCTGCACCAATTTACATTCCCACCAATAGTGTAAAATGGTTCCCTTTTCTCCACACCCTCTCCAGCATTGTTGTTTGTAGACTTCTTAATGACAGCCATTCTTTCTGGTGTGAGGTGGAACCTCATTGTAGTTTTGATTTGCATTTTGCTAATAATTAGCGATGTTGAACGTCTTTTCATGTGCCTATTGGTCATCTGTATGTCTTCTTTGGAGAAATTAGATCCCATTTCTTGATGGAAGGTGGCAAGGTCACATTGTAGAAGAGAAAGTGGGATAGGAGATATTGTTCTGGTAGTCTTTGGAAAGTACAGGGAGAATCCCTGAACTGTATTTACTTGAAAGGGAGTGTTATACACGAAAAGGAGACTAGTTAAACTCGAAATGACTGAGATGATATTAATTGGTATAAATTTCCCTGTTACCCAGTGGAATGTGGTTCATTGAAAAGATTAGATATGTTTTCTTTTTCACATATTGTAGTAATAGGTATTTATTTTGTAATCCCACTATGTTAGCCTATAAACCACTATATTCTCTGTCTATGACATTTTGATAGCTAGCCTGTGCTGTCTCCAGTGCCTAATATCAATTTCAACTGTCCATGAACAAACATTTCTCTCTTGACCTATAGTTAGTCTTTTGAATACCTCCAAATGATGATTGCCTATTTCTTGGGGGTGCTCAAAAGTTCTTCACCTTAAGTAACAGTCTGTGATGTCTTTGAGAATACATGTCTCTTCCAACTGTCAGCAAATTCTTCAGATTAAACAGCCTTTTGTTCACTTTTAAAAATGATTTCCTTCCTTTTTAGTCCTCAAGTGATTTTTCCTCACGTCCCTTTTGCCCCCAGTCCCGGGTGAATTTTGCATATGCTATCTTGTCTATTTACTAAATTAGACTTTCTAATTGTCCCCCAATTTGTTGAAAAAATATATCCCGTCATGGCAACAGAAACACACAGAAGCATAAACTATTTATTATGTTTGGGAAAATATATAGCTATTACAGAGTGACTAAAATGGGGCATTCTGCAAAGAAATTTTCCTTTGTAAGAGTTTGGGATGGAGTGGGGAGTCAAGTACTCAAATGGGAATCTACCCATGATGCAGGTAGATGCAATTCTCTGAAAGTTAGAGATGATTTCTGTAACTGAAACCCTAAAAATGGTGAGAGTGCCAGAGTGTCAGTGCCTGAGGAAAGAGCTAGTGCCTCCTCAGGCCAGAGAGGAAGGAAAGCCAAGAACCTGCCTGCCCCTCTGGTCATTTTGCCTAAGCTGAGAGACATTCCAAACATAGGTAATTTTATTTTATTTTATTTTTTAACATCTTTATTGGAGTACAATTGCTTTACAATGGTGTGTTAGTTTCTGCTTTATAACAAAGTGAATCAGCTATATATATATATAGATATATATCTATATATCTCTCTCTCTATATATATATCCCCATATCTCCTCCCTCTTGCATCTCCCTCCCACCCTCCCTATCCCACCCCTCTAGGTGGTCACAAAGCACCGAGCTGATCTCCCTGTGCTATGTGGCTGCTTCCCACTAGCTATCTATTTTACATTTGGTAGTATATATAAGTCTATGCCACTCTCTCACTTGGTCCCAGCTTACCCTTCCCACTCCCTCTGTCCTCAAGTCCATTCTCTACATCGGTGTCTTTATTCCTGTCCTGCCCCTCGGTTCTTCAGAACCATTTTTTTTTTTTAGATTCCATATACATGTGTTAGCATACGGTATTTGTTTTTCTTTCCGACTTACTTCACTCTGTATGACAGACTCTAGATCCATCCACCTCACTACAAATAATTCAATTTTGTTTCTTTTTATGGCCGAGTAGTATTCCATTGTATATATGTACCACATCTTCTTATTCCATTCATCTGTCTATGGACACTTAGGTTGCTTCCATGTCCTGGCTATTGTAAATAGAGCTGCAATGAACATTGTGGTAAATGACTCTTTTTGAATTATAGTTTTCTCAGGGTATATGCCCAGTAGTGGGATTGCTGGATCGTATGGTAGTTCTACTGTTAGTTTTTTAAGGAACCTCCATACTGTTCTCCATAGTGGCTGTATCAGTTTACATTCCCACCAACAGTGCAAGAGAGTTCCCTTTTCTCCACACCCTCTCCAGCTTTATTGTTTGTAGATTTTTTGATGATGGCCATTCTGACGGGTGTGAGGTGATACCTCATTGTAGTTTTGATTTGCATTTCTCTAATGATTAGTGATGTTGAGCATTCTTTCATGTGTTTGTTGGCAATCTGTATATCTTCTTTGGAGAAATGTCTGTTTAGGTCTTCTGCCCATTTTTGGATTGGGTTGTTTGTTTTTTTGATATTGAGCTGCATGAGCTGCTTGTAAATTTTAGCCTTCCACAAATTCCTACCCTCCTCTAGAAATTGTAATAATAAACAAAACACACAGGACATGTTCTATTTAAATATATTTACCACAAGATTTATAGAATAGTCATTCACATTAAAATTTAAAATAACAAGCATTAGGTCAGAAAATGACATGCAGATACTAAGCCAATTGCTTAGCTATTTAAAATTGCCTACAGGCAGTTCACGGAAGGCTATCTTGACATGCTGCTACAATTCTCTATTATGTTTATTGTATGCTATCACACATAATATTCTGTTCTATGTGGATGTAGTTGAAAGGGCTTTAGACATAAGACTGTGTTTTTGTCATAATTTTGCTATTAAATAAGTTATTTCTCCTTTTTTGGGTTGTTATGTTCCTCATGTTAAATAATTAAACAATGTGTTAGATAAAATAATTTCAAAGTTTCTATCCAGTGTTGTCAATCTATTCATTTCTCTTATTTTAAGGAGGTGATGAAGAATAAAAAAGAAACTATAGTTTAATTTTGCACAAAGTGATTATCCCGAATCACATATGTTGGTCGCATCCTGACATTTATGAAGGAATTATGTTAAAGAGATTTTGACTATTTCTTATCTGTATAACTTTAAATGGATTTTGTAGAATCTTGATGAAATTACTGAGGTATTTTCATTATAAAGGTGGAAACATATTTCTGTACAATAACATAGCACTTCAAATAAATTTATAAATACCACAAATGAATAAATGTAAAAAATTATCCTTGAACTTCAGGCATATGACATCATTTAATTTTGTCATATGATAGAAATGCCTCATTTCTATTCATGTAGGAGAATAGAAAAATAAACTAGTGGAGACAGTAGAATACTTTGGAGAAAAAATAGTCAATTTAACTGCAAATAACTAGAAAGATTATTGATAGGTGTGAAAAAAAAAGAAATATTTACCTCAGTTTGATGATTATTGTGAAAGGTAGTGTATTTGTTTTAGGAAAAGGTGTCTAAATAACTTTTCTTCAGATTGAAAGTGTATTACCTTTAATTGTGACTTAAATGTTTTGTGATATTTGATTACATTTGAGATTTTACTTAATATGAAATTACATAAACCAATAGCTGAGCATAATTAAAGCACATGATCTTTGAAACCACTAAAACATTAATTGTTTTTACAGGATGCAGACTAGAAGTAGATTTGCAATATTTTCCTTTGGCAGAACAGAATTCCATTAGAGGTAGTTTATATATTTTTAAACTAGAGATTATTTATCCCCAAACTATATTGTATGTAAAACTGTAATTTATGATAGATTTAAAAATTGATTAGAATGATGCTTGTGGGCCCAATTCCCTTGGCCATTTAGTTCTCTTCCTTTTTTCACCCAAATAGACTCCTTACACACCCCAGAACCCTGGGCTACAGGAAAGCAGTTTGAAAAATCAATACCTTATTGTATAAAGTAATTCTATATTAGTACATAAATGACAACACTAACTTGTGACAACATGACCAATATTTAAGATTGATAGACGTTATTATTGAAATTTCTTCGTTTATATATATAAAATTCAAATGATTGTTGCCTTATTAATAGATATTTAATCTTTATGTCTCAAAGAGATTGGCATATGAAAGAAAGGTAGTCAAGTTTAAAACGGTGTTCCAGATCACCTGGGAAGAATTAAATGAACTAGAGAGTTTATATGTAAGAAATCAATGGGTACCCTCAAACAAATGAAATAAAGTATTGCTTGTAAGTTTGTTCAAATTGCTACATTAAAATGCTGGCTAGAGTCAGATGTTTGTGAAAAACACAGTACTATTGATTTATGAAATAGTAAGAAACATACTTTGTTTTAGGTTATTTTTATTGAGTCTTTTCACTTTTGAAAGATTTAAAATGACTGGAGTGTCAGATCTGGATGGTTCTCTGGATGTTAATGAACTGTTCACATTTACTCAGATGAGGTTAGCAGTGGCTGGAAATCTCTCCAGCACATTTTATGGCATTTATGTAGTAATGTGCTTGTCTTTGTAGAATATTTGCCACTGAGCATCTTCCTGAGAAGCAGTCAATAAATATTTGACTGACAGGACACAGAGCTACTAAGCTAACAGATGTTTTTGTTGGCAGTCTCAATATAGCAAAAGCAGAGTTACTTGTCATTGTTTATGGGCTATCCTATCTTCCTCAATTTTCTGTCACCCTTAGTCATAAACACTGTACCATTTCCTCTGAGTATGTAATCTCAGATTCACCTCACCTTTTTCTCATCTCATATTTCAGTCATCAGCAAATCAAGAATAGTTACTGTTTCCCTACTCCACAAAACCATAACCATATTTTTGAACCAAAACCTCCATTCCTTTGACTCTGAACTGGATATACATGTGGGAAACTGGGCAAAAAGCCTTTTGATTTTCAGATTAGCTTCTGTTTTTCTAGAAAGGGAGAAACAGCATCACCAGCTAACTGTAACAATAATCTTGCCCTTGGTAATGACATGACACTGGACATCATTCATTCTTGAAAACCTTCAGGGTAGTTTCATGTTATAGAAATTACCCAAGCCCCTGAGAAGTTCTCAGGTAGACACTTCTATTTGTGAGCCAATGGTATAATCACATCATACCAGGAACTGCTAGAGAAAAATCAAGCATGGTCTCTCACTTCAGGGATTTATAGATAGTTGGGGAGGCAGTGCTGTGCTGTGGTTAAGAACATAGATTCTAGAGCCAGACTGCCTGAGTTCAAGTCTCTCTTCTGTCACTGTGCAACTTTGGGCAAGTTAGTTAACTTTTCTACCCCTCGATTTCTGTATGTCTTGAATGAGGATTATGAAAATCACAACCTCATAGAGTTGTGAGAATTAAATGAGCTAATATAGGTAAAAGACTTTGTGTCTGTAAGCTCTCTGTGCTTGCTGTTATCATTAGTTGGCAGGGCACTTTGTTTCCCCATTTCTTACTTCTCCATTTTGGACTTATTGAATTGAACTCCAAAAATAATACTGTGGAAAATGCCTCTCCCAGTATTTACTTGCGCCAATTGATATGCTTGTGTGTGTGTGTGTGTGTGTTGCATATGAAAGAAAAGGAGCTGATAATGAAGCCAGTATTTGATATCTGTTTCCAATCAGGCAGATGAACTGGGTTTGAATGGCCATGTTTAAAGACTGATAGAACTAAGAAAGATACGGGAAGATGCCAGGCAAGAGGTGGTGGTCAGGAGTTGAGATAACTCTCAAGCAGGACTTTGTGAACAGCAAACAGAGTTACTTCAGAGTGTTTCAGAAGAAGCTCTTTATTATATAAATAAAGTTCAACTTTATTGATTTACAGTCACTTATTCCACTTCACTCTAGTCTACTTGCCTAGTTCAAGTCAAGTCAATAAAAGTGCCCTTTTAACACTGGGCACTTAAACAAACAAAGAAACCCGTTTAGTAGGTGCAGGCCTCAAACAGGAAAAGCTAAGAATGAATAGTTTTCTAGGCCCCATTCTCCCATTGCTGGCTCCAGAGCTGATCCTGAGTAATAAGGTATTCTGTCCCTGGGCAGAGATTAGCTGGGGTAGCTCTGGTGTGAATGGCTCCCCCTGGACCATGGTTGAGTGGCCTGGATCCACATCTTCCTAGTCCTAGGAGAGTTGGAGAAGGGTCCATTCTGATGTATGGGTAATACCACCTGTAGCAACCCACTTGGTGAATAGAGCTCAGACCTTTTGGAGCTTTTTCCCTTATTGCCTTCCTAAGAACTTCTGTCAGAGCAGAATCAGAATCTCGCTAGTTCCTGTTTCCCAAGCCTGTCACAATGAGCTTATGTCTCATTGGTTTATTTCCCCCTAGTACGCAGACAGAGAAGAGGGACCTCAACTACTTTAATAAATCAGAATACAATAGACTCTTTTTATTCGTTGCAGTTATCTAGGCATTTTCAGGAACACTGAATTAGGGAATAGGAATCATTGCCCCAAGGGAAATACAGGGTGAGGTGCCTGTGAGCCTCTGGTCACATTTTCATCAACCAATCAATATGTAACCTTCTTTTATGTGTGTTTCTGTTTAAAAAAAAAAACATTTAATATATTGTTGTTGATTCATTAACAGAGAACTCACAGCCAACAGCACTGTAACTCCTGCCTAAAGGAAGTTTATCTAGCACGTGTATTTTCTTCATAAGACATATCACAGCCTTCCTGTGCTTAGTTAGGAACACTAGACAGCTCTTCAGCACTATGCTTGGGGCCATTTTAAACAACAAAATCACCAACAGAAGCACAATAGTGTGAAAAATGTGGCACTAAACATTCTTGAAAAGGACACATTTAAAAGGATACTGTTTACACTATGAGAATTAAAACAAGAAGGCAGAGGATCTCTGACTTCCACTGGGAATGTGCATGGATGACAAATTTTTCACCACTCTGAGTATCTCCATGTTGGAGGATTACCTTGAAAGTACCATATGTATTGATTTGGGGGCTACAAATAAATTTTAGCGAGTAGGCAAATTCTCAAATACATAATCTGCAAATAATGATGATTTAGTGTATTCTTTGGGCTGGGTCATATTGATGGGTACAAAGTTATTTTGATTCAAGAAACTTTTTGATTCTAAATATGCGTACTACTTGAATCTTAAGCATTTTAAATGGCTTTGGCTCCTATTTTTTACCAAGGGCAGAAAAACTACCTGCAGAAATTGCCATATGCAGATTGAAACCTGCCTCATTAAAAAAATAAATAAATCCCAATTCCCAAACTTAAATTATCCTCCCCGCCCAAATAACTTTAACAAATCTTGTCTGTAGTCTGACATAGAATTAGGAAAGAGTCTTTTTCCTTTTTCCCTGCAGTGCTCTGTCCTGGTTGCCTCTTCATGCAGCAGCCTTCGCTCATTCCCCATTGGTCATAACGGATGGTGGTGGGACTGGTCTGGGAGGCTTCTCCAGGTGCCTCACAGGCAGGAAGCATGGATACAGAAGGCCCAGAACAGGAAATTGAGGAGCAGATATAGGGAGTAACTAATTTCTGGATAATTGTAAGGACTTTTCGAATGCCCCAAAATAACTGGGGACATTTTTAGGGGTGCCATTTTTTGGTTAATGAAGCTTGTGGAGAGTTGTGTCATGATAATTTAAACTTTAAAAGGATATGTGGCCTTGTTTGGTAGGCCTGTGAATTTATGGGCACTCGGATTACAAAATTCTGATTAAAATACCATGGAAATCTGTGTAATAAAATATCCATCATTTATTGAATACCTACTGTATGCTGTGCACACCTCAAGATGTTTACATGCATTATTTTATATAATAATGGAATTACTACTTCCGTTTTGTAGATGAGAAAATGTAGGCTAGAGAAATTAATAAATATGCTTAAGCTAGAAACTTAGAAAACAAGAGTTCAAAGTTTTGTCTATCTGGCTTCAAATTCCACACTCTTTCCAGTTTACATTTCCTCAAATATCATGTAAGAGGGTGATCAAGTAGAAGTTTGTAGTGGGAAGATTTTCCAAAAGTTGGTTAAGATATGGAAGAAATGTAGATGTAAGGTGATAATCCTTTACAATTCCCTCCATTCCAAGGAAAAGATTCTTTCTAGTGCCACATGACGGTCATTAATATACATCAACCTTTAACAGTGGTACACATAGGAGATTGACTGTCATGAAAATGATAGTATTGATCTTTTGAGAATACTGGAGCACCTTTTAGTAAAGACTGAAATTTGAAAAAAAGACTTACATTTTATAAATTCACTGAACTTATTTTGAGCCTTACTGAACTTTAGAAAAATAATTTGAATTTTTATCAATCCAAAATATGTAGGGTTAAAAATCACACAGTTTAAAAGTTTATGATAAAGTACAGCAGTTTTCTGCCTCACTCCTCTCTACTCCAGATCCTGCCTCTTCAAGGGAAACTGCATGCCCTTCTTTCTATTTTCTATAATTTCCTTCATATGTCTAAAGAAGCTGCTTCTAATGCTAGCTATTAATTTATTGATTTTAGATATCTACTGGCTCTTATTATTAAAGATTGACTTTACTTATGTAACACTTCTCCTTCCCACTGCCTCTCAATGTAATTTTATCATTATTTTTGGTTTTCACTATCCTATCAATATTTACAACATTTAAAAAATACATTTTATTTATTTATTTTTTATACAGCAGGCTCTTATTAGTTATCTATTTTAGACATTTTAGTATATATATGTCAATCCCAATCTCCCAATTCATCCCACCACCACCACCCCCAATATTCACAACATTTTGACTGTTGAATTGTATATACCATGCCTTGTACCATGATTATGTTTCATGTCTTTTGCAATAATTTTTTGACATCTCTCATTTGCTGTCTCTACCCTCCTGTTCTCTTTGTTCTTATGGAAGTGTATTTTTTCATTCTTTCCTGTCAGTTTTGAGGGGCTTGGGAGTGGATATAAAACCACGTTAAAGTGAAATTTCCATTTTATTATTCCTTTATGGCACTGTTGGACTGGAAACATGGCTTACAGAACTTTACCTGTAGGTGTGAGTAAAGGTGTGAGTAAAAGTCAGAGCTCATTTCTGTCCTTAAGAAATGAGTGAGGAAACATATCACTTCCCTCTTTGAGACAGTCTCTGAGGCACCAGTGCACTTTTTAGATTCTGGAATTTGGCATTTTCTTGGTGTTTTGTTGACTATTTAAAATTTAAAACTTTTTTCCTAATCATTTTGAGTTAATTTGTTTTGTATTAAAGAAAACCCCACATTACTGACTGTGTTGTTTATATTTTAATAGGAGAATTCAGCCCATTTACATTTAGTGTAAAATGTGAATGTATATTACATTTACATAATAGTGTATTACATTTACAAAGTAGTGTATTATCTTTTGTTTGTTCTATGTTAAGATGACCATTTCTTTAATTGTATTCTTCCCTTTTCCTCTTTATTTTTGCAGACTTGTTGAAGTTATTTTTCATTCCCTATTTTCCTCTTGTTAATAATTCTTCTGTGTGTTTTCATATCACATTAATTTCCATACCACATTTCTAATGAGATATGTCTTTACTATTATATGAAAACAAAATACTAATGATCTTCTCCCCCATGCTTTATTTCTCCCTGCTTTCCCTCCAATAAGATGATATATTTAAAATGCTTTTACCTTTTCTCTCTATAGCACCTACATTTTGCTGAAAAGATTTGTGACTTTTAAGGCAGCTATTAAGTTTTCTTTTTTAAATGTCTCATTTATATTACACATTCACTTTATCCACTTAGATTTAATGATAATGTATTGAAAAGCTCATATCCTTCTGTTCTTCCCTTCCTCCTTAACTTTCTCCAACTGTTTTGACTCATTTGTTGCTTAGTTTCTCTAACCCTTTCTTCAGATATGGCATGTGGGTTATATATTGTCTGAATCCTCAAATATCTGAAATACTTTCCTTTCACTCTGACAGGTAATTAACATCTTGGCTAATTTAAGATACGTGGTTTGCTGTTTTAACATCAGTTGTCTGTCGATATTATTCTATTGTTTTCAAACTTCTAGAGTTGTAGGGGAGGAGTCTGATATTAGTCTGATTCTTTTGCTGTTTTTTCCCCTTTTGCCTTTTGAAGTAACTTGTTCTTCCACGAGAATTTATAAAGTTTTCTCTTTACCCTTGTGTGTTAGTTTCCTGCAGTTGCTGTAGCAACTTACCTAGAACTGGGTGGTTTAAACAACAGAAATTTATTCTTCAGAGTTCTGGAGGTCAGAAGTTTGAGATAAATATCACAGGACTGAAATCAAGGAACTGGCAGGCCCACACTCTCTCTGGAAGCTCTAGCAGAATTCATTCCTTGCCTGTTCCAGTTTCTGAATATGTTACAAACATTTACTCTAAATGTTTAGCAGATCTCCAGAATAGATAAGCAATAGAGAGCATTGAGATACATCTTGTTTTCCAGTTTCTGGTGGCTGCCAACCTTCCTTGTTTTGTAGCTGCATCACTCCAATCCCTGCCTCTGGTCACACTGTCTTGTTCTCTTCTGTCTGTACGTAATATATATCTGCCTCTTTCTTATAAGGATACTTATGATGGCATTTAGGGCCTAGCCAAATAATCCAAAATAAATTCACCTTCTCAAGATCCTTAATTTCATCACATCTGCAGACTTTACCATAAAAGACAATATTCACAGGTTCTAGGGATTAGGACTTGATATTTTTGTGAGGGCATTGTTCAGAATATTCCACCTTAAAATTCCAACATTATTGCCAGGTATCCCTAGTGTGTATCTTTTAAAATCTTTGTGAATCTCAGTAAGGACCTTAAATTGGTGGATTCAAATTTTTCTTAAAACCAGACAGATTTTGCTTTATAATGTAAATAATTTTTCCTTTGTTATTTACTTTTTTCTTCTGAAATTTTATAATTTATTTATTAAATATCCTAGATCATCATCCATTTTTCTTTTCTTTCCCTCATGATTACCTTTTCTTTGTACATTTTCTCCCTTTTGAGATATTTCTTCCTCTGGATCTTTGAATACACTAATTTGCTTCTCAATAGTAACCATTCTTCATTTCAATTAAATTAGTTAATTTTCAATTAAAATATACAGCTTTGTAATTTACAGAAATATTCTTCTTAATGTAGTTAAATCATAAGTGCTTTAATTATTTTTGGTTGCTGTCTGTCTGCTCTAGTAGTTTTAGTGTTCTACTTGTTCTTTCTCTTTCCTCTTCTTTTTATATTTATTGTTATTTATTTAACTATTTACTTACTTGCCTTGCCTTAGGTGTATTGTTCTTTTATTATTTTTTTTCCCTTGGGGCTTACATTAAACTGCCAGGGTATCTCAGAGGGGGCAAACCCTGTCAGGAGAGCTGGGAAGTAGTCACTGCTACTATGTTGTCATTTCTTCACATCTACTAATTTTTGATTGTGTGCTAAGCATTCTAAGATATATTTTCAAATGTTTGAATGAATTTTTGACTTTTCTCTTCTTTCTTTAGAAGTATTGGGTTTTGAGCTGGCAGGCAGGTAATTTACTGCTGAATCAACTTTATTCTTTAGAGCTTATTTTTAGCTAGAGTAGCCCTACTCCTATCATATGGCCTTTCTATGAAGTGTCAACTGAGACCCTGGGTTGTTTAGTAAGTCCTCTTCACTCTGGCTGCTCAGAATTTCTATTTTGCAAGCAATTTGCAACTACCAGGATATCCATTTTGTTTTACAAATCCGTAGTGGTTGTTCTCTATCAGACCTTCCCCAGTCTCACTATGTGCATGCACAGCTTTAGGATTTAGCGAAAGTATTGGATGATCCTTATGTAGATTTATGAGATCTTTCTCTATGCAGCTTCCTTGTCTACAATATCCAGTTCCACAAACTTTAGCCTCCTTAGCAGCTCCCAACTTTGATCTCTACCTCCTCAGTTCAGTGATATTGTGCTCTGCTTGACTTCCTCTCCCTGCGTTGTAATCTGGAAAATCTTCCCTGGGGCAGAAACTCAGGGCATTTATGGGACTTACCTTGTGTATTTCCTTTCTTAGGGATCAGAGTTCAGTGCTGCCTTTTGACCAAGCTCTGTAAATACTGTTTTATATATTTTGTCTAGTTTTACAGTCATTTACTATGGGAAGAGTAGTCTGGTACTGGTTACTTTATTATATTTAAAATCAGAAATTCTCTCACTGTGAACATGGGAGAGGGAAAGGGGGAGGGGCAAGATAAGGTAGGGGATTAAGAGGTACAAACTACTATGTATAAAATAAATAAGTTGCAAAGATATATTGTACAGCACCGAAAATAGAGCCAATATTTTAGAATAACTTTAAATGGAATATAATCTACAAAAATATTGAATCACTATGTTGTACACCTGAAACTAATATAATATTTTAAATCAACCATACTTCAATTTAAAAAACAACAGAGAAAACAAACAAACACAAAAAAGGCATTTCAAATGCAGTATATCCACCCGCCCCCCCAAAAAAAAGAAAATTCATGGTTTTCCCTCCCTAAATCTGGTCTACTTATACAAGTCAAAAATTTAGAAATTATCTTTGATATCTCTTCTTCCTCATCTCCCACATCCAGTGAATCATCAAGATCCTTGAATATCTCTTGAATTTATACCTCTTTCCATCTCCACTAATCATCTGGTAGACTAAGATACATGTTGAAATAGCCTCCCAACTGATTTACTTAACTCTTGCCTCCTTCTCTCCCTATCTTCTCATTGTAGGCCTACTAATCTGGTGTAAAGTCAAACTTGATCATGTTTGTCTCCTCCTCACCTCCTGATAGGATCCAATGGATTTTATTTGGCTGTATGGTGTGGTAAAACTCCTTAACATGGCCTTATATCACAGTATGGTCTGTTCTCTACCTACCATTCCAAGTTTGTGGATGATCTCATTTACCTTATTCTCTTTACTTCATTCCATGAGACTTAGCTCATGCTGTTCCCTTTCTAGGAATGGTCTTTCATTTATTCATTTGGTTAACTTCCTTTCACCTTTAGGCATCAGTCCAGTTCTCTCTTCTCTAGGGAAAATTTTCTAATCTCTTTGACTATATCACATTCTTCAATTAATATGCTCAAAAAAAATTATATAAATCAGTTGAAGTTTCACATTTGTGTGATTTTTTTTTGATTAATGTCTTTATCCTTTACTAGAGTAAATGTCATGAGAGCTATTTTGTTGATAATGTTACCGCCCATACTTAGCAATAGAGATGAAAAAAATTTAAAAAGGTGAAATGGAGGCGATCAAGGAACAGTGGCTGATTGAATAAGCAGATCTGCTCAAAATGAATAATGTAGTATCCATAGATACATTGCTGTCCATAACTCTTATCACTATGAGAATTGCAGGCATAATTTCCATCAGAAATACAAAGTTCTTATCTATATCAATTACATAAATATCACAACTCCAATCTCCAAATTGAATGAAAACCCCTTTTCTGTGAATTCTGTTTATATCAAATTGTAATGAATATTTAAAATTTTATTGCTGTTTCTAGAATCTAAAGTCTCAAAGGTATGTGTAAAAAGTGTTTCTAAGATCATGCAAGTGTTAAATATACACATAAAATTAATAATATCTAGAGTTCTATTCAACATTTGTATACTATGATTCTATGCACTTATATTAACTTAGGCTAGGTTCCTTTATGCCAGGCACTATTTTAAGTGCTTTACAAGATTAACTTATTTAATTTTCAGAACAACATTATGAGGGAGGTATTATTATTATCCCAATTTTATAGATGAAGAAACAGAGGTACATATATGTTAAATAATTTCTAATGCTCAATAATAAAATCAGTATTCAAACTCTGGCTTTTTGACTTTAGAAAGTTTAATATTTGCTAGATCCTCTTTGTGTGGCCTCCAACATCTAGCCAGTTACTTGAAAGCCATAAGAACTTGAGGGTAAAAGTTTGTTGTTTCTATATGACAAAGTATTTTTTTAATGTCTAGTCCACTCTGGGTTTTAAAAATCTGCAACTCCTTTTTCATCTCAGCAAAGAAGCAGGTGATGAAAGTGAGTACGTATATGAAGACAGGGATAGGTACCGTGTTAACACTCTCAAAGAGGTATTTCTCTCACCTCATAGTTTCCCTGTAGAAAATAGTGTTAATTGCAAAATATTTGTGGAAGTTGTGGAATCACGTGAATTTAAGGATTTCAGTGTGACTCATTAGATTGAATGAGAGAAGCCAGAAAATTAGTTAAAGATACTCAATTTGGTAAATGATCTGTCATAGGATTTGATTTAAAAAATCCTTTTAAGCAGAGTATAGATTTTTGTAGGTTTGGCAAGGTGTCAAAACTTATGAAATATTTGGAGGTCTCAGTTCAGCAGTGGCCTCAAAATAGATTCTCTTTAATGAAAGTTAAACATTGAAAGGCAGAATTGAAACACAGCCTGCCTTAATCTTTTCACAAAATTGCCAGATTGCCAGATGATGCTTAATTGGAAGCTCAAAAAATAATTATGAGCAACCTAATCAGGAAAAAATCTATTTGGTCTAAATCTCTAGAGAAGGAGGTTGCACAGACAGTAAACAGTAAACTGGAGACATTTAAAAATTAATTAGATGGTGAAAAACAAAACACAACAAAACCAGCCCCTCCCAACAAAATCAGGCATAAAAACAACAACAAAAGATAGAAAACAGCTGTTTAACTTAATATATCACCACATTATTTTTGAGAAAGTTAGAGTTTATCCAGCTAAGAAGTTGTGAATAATGAAAAAGTAGCTCAGAGTGCTTCTAAATAATAAGGTCGCTCTGAAATTAGCAGTGGCTGCTAAAAGTCTTTAATTAATATCTATGATACATTTGCTCTATTTAAGAATTAGAGCTTGGAATGCCATGAGTCCAATTTTGTTACTGCTTGAGGGAGAGGAAAAGTATGGTCAGTGAACTAGAAATCTTGTTCTGGAAATTCAGAGTTGCATTGATTTCTTATAACAACCATCTTAACCCTTGGGTATATTTTATTAGAAGAACAGAGAAGTTCCAGGGATTCTTTAGCACTGTACTACCCAATACAAATGGATATTTAAAGTCAAATTTAAACAAATTAAATTTAAATAAAATTAGAAAATTCCTCATTTGCATTAGCCACATTTTAATTAATAGCCACTTGTGGTTAGTGGCTACCATGTTGGACAGAACAGTCATAGATATTGAACATTCCCATCATCCCAGAAAGTTCTATTGCAGAGTACTACTTTCGAGCATTTATACTTGGCCATCTCAGCACTGTTTTCAATCTCCTTGGTCCTATTCAATCTGTCTGAAGCCTGTAGGTTCTATTAGTTTTCCACGTGGACATACTGTAATAGAAATACCTTTCACTATTCACTTCTCAAAACTCAATTTCCTAATCTGTGGAGAGTAAGACAATTTATAGGGTTTTTATAAGAATTAATGTAAAATAACATAAGAAAACTGTTTGGCATATAGTAGGTTCTCAATAAACACTAATTTGCATTCTCTACAATGCAGTAATTTTTTCAATGATAATAGATCATTATTCTTGGAAAATTAGGAGAAGATTATAGGAGAAATCTATATACTCTGAATTTAGAGAAAGCTTGTTCTGACCTCTATATGACTCTCCTCTATTATTCTTTTGTCTTTTTATTTTTTTCTTGTCCTGCCACACTACTTCTTAGTGAGTATACTCAAGTACCTAGTCATTATGCCCTCCTTAGGTCATGGCTTCTGTACTTGTCCATTTATCATCTAAATTGGACAAGGGAGTAATAAGCAATGTCTAAGCAGCTCACCTGTGTGCCAATGCCTCCATTATATAATAGTAATTTCCTCTTCCTAATGATCAAGTTCAGTTACCTCTATAACTTGGTGACTTCTTGCCTGTTTGTCCTTTGTCTTATGAAGAATACGGTACTAAGCAGATGGCCATAGCTTAAAGTTCAATGAGATTTGTGTCATTTCCCCTGGTAGAAGAATTTCTCTTTTAGGAGTCAGGACTTCTCAACCCATAGAGCTCAGAATTGTGTGGCAGGAAGCAAAAATTCCCCAAGTGGCTCCCTGGGAGGGATATAAGTGAGACTATCTCCTTTTTACCCCTTGGTCCTCAGAGCCATGCATTTATCTCTTGGGAACACAGTGTCATTATATGTATGTAGATGTGTATGGGTATGTGCATCTTGTGTTCTGGAGAAGGGTGCCTTGTTCTTATAGGATATTTTCTCTGACATGGTGCTATAGCTATACCCTCAGTAGGCTTTTCTTTGCTCTATCAGGTTGGGAGGTTCTAGGTGGTGCAGTGTATGAGAGGACACCTGAATCCCAAGTTCATGTGCTTACTGCTGCACCCCCATTGGTCTGATGTGATTTTGTGTGGGATTCATGTTGATGGATTAAATACTCTTTAAGTTACTAGATAATGGTACAGGCTAAGGCCCTATGGGAAGGAAAGGGAAACCTGTATCTTAATCTATGCCTATAGCAGACCAAATAAATCGTTGCCCTTCCCAGGGTAGAAGGGGTCAACTTGCCACCAAGTATTTCCCTGGTCTCCTTGAAATCCTCTGTCTTGTACCCTTAGCCTTTAAGTGTTTTTTAATCTCTCTCAGTTATTTATTATCTTTTCTTCTAAAGCATTATCTCCAACAATAACCACCCAATTCCATTATCATTACAATTGTACTATTTCTCTAATATTTCTCAAACTCCTGGTGAATTCCATATGCTAGTACATCTCCTTCCACCACAGACCATCCCAGTTCACCACTAGTCAAGGTTTTCATATTTGTCTTTCTATGCTTCTGGGAACTGTTTATATTCTACCTATCCCCAGACACAGGTTCCACTCTGCCAGCCATCCAGCAGGCAGTTAGCTCCAGAATTCACTGACTATTGCAAGTCGTATTCCCTGGGAGGCCAACTCTGAGATGGAATTATTGTGAAGGAAGTTTACTAGGAACTGCTCTCGGAATTAACATGTGTGGATAAGGTTGCCAGATTTAGCAAGTAAAAATATAGGATGCCCAGTTTAATTTAAATTTCTGGCAAGCAATGAATACTTTTTAATTAAAAATGAAGTACTTGGAACATAATTATCTGAAATTCAAATTTAATTGAGTGTCCTGTATTTTGGGTGACAAACCTATGTGTGGAGAAAGGGGGGGAAGTGGGAGTGGACACAGAGAGAAGTTGGACTGCTAGTCAACAACAACCAAGGCCTCAGCTGACTCTTTAGGGAACTGAAACTGGGATGGCTCTTTAGCCTTACCCCAGGTTGAGGAACAGAGGCTGGATTTCTATATCCTTGCATTGACCAGTCATGGGGTGCAAACTGTAGAGGGGAAAGAATCATGACCTTGGGGAAGGCAACTCTCTTCAGCTGAGATTACCTTGCTGCAAGTGTTGTCAGCCAGCTGCACTCCCAGCAGCCAGGGGAATACAGTTCTGAAGGGAGTACCTGGGGGGATATATCAGGGGATATATTTTAATCATCATCATTATAATTAACATTCTCATTTGTATCTCCTCTCATGTAAATTCTCTGAATGTTATGTGGCAGCTCACATTGATAACAAGGCCTTCAGTGACCGTTCCCTAAACAGGGTCTTTGTCACTGCTAAAGGCTCTAGGTGAAAGCCATCTCTCAGAGTAAGGCCCTTGCTCTCAGTTTCTGACACCCTTGCTCTCTCTTCCCAAACTCTATGGCAATCCATCCTCAGATCAAGGTCTTGTCACTGCTCTGAAAACCAGGTAGGAACCCTTGCTCAGAACAAGCCTTCTCTGTGGGCTTGGATGCTGGTTCCTGTGTTCTTTCCTCTGATACCAGTGGAGGTCAAGACTCTTCATCAAGGCTAACCAGTCCTTCTGTGTTCTTGACTTCATCTTGCCCTCTATCTTCTGGGACCTTAATCCATTTGTTTTTCCCTCTCTCCTGTATTTTTAAGTTCTTCTCTTCAGCTTTCAAGAATTCAAGTCTCATATACTAAAGGTATTCTCTCCTGACCCATACATATTTTTCCTTAGCTTCAATTTAGTCAATCCTCTTCCTTTCACCCTTTAAAAGAGTAATCTATACTTGCTATCTATTCCTCTTCATGTTCTCTACTTGTTGGCATTTGGCTTTCACCTACACTTACCTACTGAGAGAAAGGCTTTTTGTTTCTTCAATTGCCTAAGCCAATGGCCATTCTTTTAGCTTTTCTTTTGCTAGAACTCTCATTTGAAACCATAGTTTAATTCCTCCTTCTGGAAGTCTTTACTACGTTGACTTGACAACTCTGCAGTCTCCTGGTTCTCTTCATTTCTGAGGACTTCTCCATCTCTACTTTATCCCTTTGATCCTTAAATGTTAGTGTTTTATATTTTATTCCAGTTGTCTTAGGGTTCCATATGTTCTTCCTGAACAATAGTATTTCCTCTGTAGTTTCAGCTATATTCTTTGTGCTCATTACTCTTGATTTTATTTCTTCCAACCAGAATCTTTTCCCGGAGTTTCAAGTTTGCATATGCAAGTCTTCAAAGGTTATCTCCATTTGGATGTTCTAAAGATGCCTCAAAGGCAATATAAACAACAAAATTGCGTAAACTAGGTCCCCTTCCTCATATAAGTTGATGGCACTCAGACACCCAAGCTTGAGTTCTTAGAGGTATCTCTAACTCCTTTCTCTCACTTTAAAAAAAATAATAAACTGTCTCATCCTGATAGTTTCAATCTTAAACATTTATGAGCTTCTCCCTTTCATCAGTCTAACTTTTTCATGTTCTCCTTCTATAGGACTGCTAGAGTCATTTGAGCTACAAAGCTAATGCCAACCATGTCAGTCTTCTGATTAAAATCCTTTATTGGCTCTCCATCAACTATAATTTAAGGTCCAACATAAAGCTTTCACTCTGAGACTGGACATACCTTCCTTCCATAAATAATTACAAAATATATACTGGACAATATATATGCTGCAACAATTTTTGGACATTGGTCAAACAGTTGGCACAATACTGAAAAAGGGGAAACAAACAAGATGAGCCTACAGTCATCCCAGCTTTCTGCCAGGCACTTTCTGGACTACAGTGTGGAGAGGGGTATTTTGAACAGAGGACAGTGGTATCATTGAGTTGAGCAGACAGAATTGTCCAGGAAGCTTGAGGCATCTTGAATTTGTGGAGCCGAATAACAAGGAGGTAGTAGCTGCTTGGAGAAAGAATGTTAGAAATTTGTTTAGGAATCCCCTTGAGTTTGTTGCTAAATACTAAGTTGTGCATATGTATGAAGAAACTACTGGAGGCCAGGCAACAAATAGCTAGGAAGCTGTAAGTTGAAAAGTTCCAGAATTCACACACAGTTGGGAGACATTTGAGTTTTAATCAGTTAGAATAAAGAGTCTTTCTTGAACACCTGGGCCTTCAGAGAGACTTCGGAAGGGTCATGCCTTAGTAGTGCAGCTAAATTGTCAGTATTTCTCAACTGACATTCTATGGAAAATAATTTGAATAACTATTTTCTTGTTTCTTTCAAGGTTTATACAATACCATTCTAAAGACATTAGCTATAAATTAATTCATTATGTACAATGTTGCCTTAGGCACTAGGGTTTAATTTTCTTGTAGAACCCTCATTGAGAAGTATTTTATATCCACTCCTCAGAACTTGAAAACAAACTTCAAAAGTATCAAGAAAGTTAACTGCCTGTTATACCAAAATCTAATGTCCAACAATGTGAAACACACACACACAATATCTATCAATGAATCAAAAATTACCAGACTTATGAGGAAGGAAATTGTGACCATAGCTAGGGGAAAAATCAGTCTATAGCAATATACACAATAATCATGGAAATGATGAAATTGACAAGTGACATTAAATGTTTCTTATGGATATTATAAATATACTTAAGGATTTAAAAGAAAACATAAACAAAATTTTGGCTATATTCCCTGTGCTGTACATTACCTCCTTATATTTTATTTATTTTATACCTATTAGTTTGTACCTCTTAATCGTCTCCCCCTATCTTGCCCCACCCCCACCCCCTCTCCACTGGTAACCACTAGTTTGTTCTCTGTATCTGTGAGTCTGTTTCCGTTTTGTTACATTCACTCACTTGTTTTCTTTTTTAGATTTTACATGTAAGTGAAAAATACACTATTTGTCTTTCTCTGTCCAACATTTATAATCTGTAAAAATTTCGAATCAGTATGTTGTGCACCTGAAACCAATGTAATATTGTAAATTAACTATACTTCAATATAAAAAATGGTTAAAAAAGTAAAAACAGAAAACATGTACATAATGAGAAGAGATATGGAAGTTATAAAATGAAGTAAGTGGAAATTTTAGGGGTAAAAAATAAAATATGAAAATAATTCACTGGATTGGCATTATAGCAGGTGAGACACTGCAGAAGAGAATATCAGTGAACTTGAATATGTTGATATAGAGAGTATGGAAAACGAAGCCTAGGGAGAGAAGAAAACTAACAAATGTATAATCTCAGTGACTTTTGGGATAATTCCAGGGAGTCTGTCAAACATGTAATTGGAGTCCCAGGAGAAAGGAAGAGCAGGATAAAACTTATTTAAAGTCCAAGGCAGTTCATATGTCTCACTATGCATTCAATGATTTGTCTTTGGCCTGTCTTCAAGTTTCAAATCTAAACCAATTCCTGACATTTGTTTTTCTCTTCAGGTCACTGAATGACTCACAGTTTATCACACATACCATGCTATTTCTTACCTCTATATCTTTATTAATTCTGATGTCTCTGCCTAGAATGCTCTTAACTCTTACTCTTGAGTAATCTAACTCATATTTCTATTTAAAGTCTCAACCCACGAGTCATCTCCAAGAAGTCTTCTTGCCACTATTCCTTCGTTTCGCACCCAACCAGATATAGTTGTACTCTTTGATGCTTCCAAAACACCTTTGCATTCCCTACTGCTGCAATAAGACATTATATTACAGAGATCTGTTTTTGTGTGTTTATTCTACTAGAAGGAATATATCTAATTCATATTTCTGTCTCCAGCACTTAGTACAAGGATTGGCACTAGATCAGCTGAAGAATGAATAAGTGATGACTTCATTGATCTGACTTTGGATCTGAATTTGATATTTTCATACACATATTGTTAAAAATAATAAGAATACAATTTCCTTTAAGTCTCATTTAGTATAGCTTACTTTTTTATTTGAAAACCAAAATATATTATCTTACAGTTAATGAGTCTAAGTTTAAAGTCAGAATATAATATCTTGGTAACTTATTTTATATATGTATATACACATAAATGTTATACATATAATATTAATAAATATAACATTGTTAATAAATATAACACTTGTTAACAAAGCTTCAGTAAGTCTAGAATTCAAGATGAAGAATTATGGAATTTATAATTTAAATACTTTCAAATTTTAATATGTCCAAAGAGCTTGAGATTCTGTTGTAAATGATAGATAATGTCTGAGAGAAACAAACATTTATGTTCCATGGCTAGAGAAATGTAGTTTAACAGTGGATTGTACATTTGTACTTTGACTAGATAAAGAAAAAAGTGAGGCTTGGAAGAGTAACATTTAGAAAAACCTCTTCTGAAATAATGAATCCACATCAACTATGTTAATTTTAAAGTTTTGTATAACCTTTGTAGTTGAACAGTTAATGGGGACTGAGTGTAATGAACATTTTTGTGGAGACAGGAAGAAAACAGTAAAGTAAGCAGTAGAATCCTCTTTATTCTATTTTAAAATCTGTGCTCTAAAGAAGAAAACATTGTTTTAAAAACTTTTGATTTGGAGCACTTGATTCTAGGAGGAACAAATTGGTGCTGGAAGCTCTGGGATAAAAGGCTGGAGGGAAACTGCTATAATCTGTGCTCAGCAGTTAGTATAGTTAAGAGCAAGATTTCCCACCTGACTGCACCATTCTAAATATTGTATTAAGTCAGTTACTTAAGGGTATTTTAGAGAACACGTTAATGGACAGTCTTGTTATATTATATTACATGTAGCAATTGCACTGTGCTGAATGGCTCTATCTGAGAGAAATTTTGAAAACCTGAGCCAACTCAGAGAAAAAGAGAGTTAAAAACTTGTTTTTAAATATGAAGGTGACAAGCCATGAAAGTTTAGCTTGTTTTATTAAAATATACTCATTAAATTAAATTAATTGAATTAATTAAATTAAAATTGCTTACAAATAAACTCTTAAAATATGTTCACCCTTAGCTTTGCCTTTCTCATATTTTGTTAATTATGGTTTATGCCTATTATGTCCTATATCAGTCTTGAGTTTTGAGGGATATTTCCAAAAGAGGTTAAGCCACCTTTATTTAAATGTTTTTAAAATCTCTTTTTAAAATTTCTTTTTAATTTCAATTTTTTAAATTTTTCTTGGAATATAGTTGATTTACAATGTTGTGTTAGTTTCAGCTGTACAGCAAAGTGAATCAGTTACACATATACATATATCCACTATTCTTATTTTTAGATTCTTTTCCCATATAGGCCATTACAGAGTATTGAGTAGAGTTTCCTGTGCTATACAGCAGGTTCTTATTAGTTATCTATTTTATATATAGTAGTGTGTATATGTCAGTCCCAATCTCCCAATTTATCCCTCTCCCCCTTTATCCCTTGGTAACCATAAGTTTGTTTTCTACATCCATGAATCTACTTTTATTTTGTAAATAAGTTCATTTTTACCCTTTTTCTTAGATTCCACATATAAGCGATATCATATGATATTTGTCTTTCTGTGTCTGACTTACTTCACGCAGTATGACAATCTCTAGGTCCATCCATGTTGCTGCAAATGATATTATTTTGTTCTTTGTTATGGCTGAGTAATATTCCATTGTATATATGTACCACATCTTTTTTTTTTTTAAACATCTTTATTGGGGTATAATTGCTTTACAATGGTGTGTTAGTTTCTGCTTTATAACAAAGTGAATCAGTTATACATATACATATGTTCCCATATCTCTTCCCTCTTGTGTCTCCCTCCCTCCCACCCTCCCTATCCCACCCCTCCAGGTGGTCACAAAGCACGGAGCCGATATCCCTGTGCCATGCAGCTGCTTCCCACTAGCTATCTACCTTACATTTGTTAGTGTGTATATGTCCATGACTCTCTCTCGCCCTGTCACAGCTCACCCTTCCCCCTCCCCATATCCTCAAGTCCATTCTCCAGTAGGTCTGTGTCTTTATTCCTGTCTTACCCCTAGGTTCTTCATGACATTTTTTTTTTCTTCTTAAATTCCATATATATGTGTTAGCATACGGTATTTGTCTTTTTCTTTCTGACTTACTTCACTCTGTATGACAGACTCTAGGTCTATCCACCTCATTACAAATAGCTCAATTTCGTTTCTTTTTATGGCTGAGTAATATTCCATTGTATATATATGCCACACCTTCTTTATCCATTCATCTGATGATGGGCACTTAGGTTGTTTCCATCTCCGGGCTATTGTATATAGAGCTTCAATGAACATTTTGGTACATGACTCTTTTTGAATTTTGGTTTTCTCAGGGTATATGCCCAGTAGTGGGATTGCTGGGTCATATGGTAGTTCTATTTGTAGTTTTTTAAGGAACCTCCATACTGTTCTCCATAGTGGCTGAACCAATTCACATTCCCACCAGCAGTGCAAGAGTGTTCCCTTTTCTCCACACCCTCTCCAGCATTTATTGTTTCTAGATTTTTTGATGATGGCCATTCTGACTGGTGTGAGATGATATCTCATTGTAGTTTTGATTTGCATTTCTCTAATGATTAATGATGTTGAGCATTCTTTCATGTGTTTGTTGGCAGTCTGTATATCTTCTTTGGAGAAATGTCTATTTAGGTCTTCTGCCCATTTTTGGATTGGGTTGTTTGTTTTTTTGTTATTGAGCTGCATGAGCTGCTTGTAAATTTTAGAGATTAATCCTTTGTCAGTTGCTTCATTTGCAAATATTTTCTCCCATTCTGAGGGTTGTGTTTTGGTCTTGTTTAGGGTTTCCTTTGCTGTGCAAAAGCTTTTAAGTTTCATTAGGTCCCATTTGTTTATTTTTGTTTTTATTTCCATTACTCTAGGAGGTGGGTCAGAAAGGATCTTGCTGTGATTTATGTCATAGAGTGTTCTGCCTATGTTTTCCTCTAAGAGTTTGATAGTTTCTGGCCTTACATTTAGGTCTTTAATCCATTTTGAGCTTATTTTTGTGTATGGTGTTAGGGAGTGATCTAATCTCATTCTTTTACATGTATCTGTCCAGTTTTCCCAGCACCACTTATTGAAGAGGCTGTCCTTTCTTCACTGTACATTCCTGCCACCTTTATCAAAGATAAGGTGTCCATATATGCATGGGTTTATCTCTGGGCTTTCTATCCTGTTCCATTGATCTATCTTTCTATTTTTGTGCCAGTACCATACTGTCTTGATTACTCTAGCTTTGTAGTATAGTCTGAAGTCAGGGAGCCTGATTCCTCCAGCTCCTTTTTTTATTCTCAAGATTGCTTTGGCTATTCGGGGTCTTTTGTGTTTCCATACAAATTGCGAAATTTTTTGTTCTAGTTCTGTGAAAAATGCCAGTGGTAGTTTGATAGGGATCGCATTGAATCTATAGATTGCTTTGGGTAGTAGAGTCATTTTCACAATGTTGATTCTTCCAATCCAAGAACATGGTATATCTCTCCATCTATTTGTATCATCTTTAATTTCTTTCATCAGTGTCTTATAATTTTCTGCATACAGGTCTTTTGTCTCCTTAGGTGGGTTTATTCCTAGATATTTTATTCTTTTTGTTGCAATGGTAAATGGGAGTGTTTTCTTGATTTCACTTTCAGATTTTTCATCATTAGTATATAGGAATGCCAGAGATTTCTGTGCATTAATTTTGTATCCTGCTACTTTACCAAATTCATTGATTAGCTCTAGTAGTTTTCTGGTAGCATCTTTAGGATTCTCTATGTATAGTATCATGTCTTCTGCAAACGGTGACAGCTTTACTTCTTCTTTTCCAATTTGGATTCCTTTTATTTCCTTTTCTTCTCTGATTGCTGTGGCTAAAACTTCCAAAACTATGTTGAATACGAGTGGTGAGAGTGGGCAACCTTGTCTTGTTCCTGATCTTAGTGGAAATGCTTTCAGTATTTCACCATTGAGGATGATGTTGGCTGTGGGCTTGTCATATATGGCCTTTATTATGTTGAGGAAAGTTCCCTCTATGCCTACTTTCTGCAGGGTTTTTATCATAAATGGGTGTTGAATTTTGTCAAAAGCTTTCTCTGCATCTATTGAGATGATCATATGTTTTTTCTCCTTGAATTTGTTAATATGGTTTATCACATTGATAGATTTGCGTATATTGAAGAATCCTTGCATTCCTGGAATAAACCCCACTTGATCATGGTGTATGATCCTTTTAATGTGCTGTTGGATTCTGTTTGCTAGTATTTTGTTGAGAATTTTTGCATCTATGTTCATCAGTGATATTGGCCTGTAGTTTTCTTTCTTTGTGACATCTTTGTCTGGTTTTGGTATCAGGGTGATGGTGGCCTCGTAGAATGAGTTTGGGAGTGTTCCTCCCTCTGCTATATCACATCTTCTTTATCCATTCCTCTGTTGATGGATACTTAGGTCGTTTCCATGTACCTGTGATCACCTAATCTATGACAAAGGAGGCAAGAATATACAATGGAGAAAAGACAGTCTCTTCAATAAGTGATGCTGGGAAAACTGAACAGCTACATGTAAATGAATGAAATTAGAATACTCCCTAACACCATGCACAAAAATAAATTCAAAATGGATTAAAAACATAAATGTAAGGCCGGACACTATAAAACTCTTAGAGGAAAACATAGGCAGAACACTCTTTGACATAAATCACAGCAAGATCTTTTTTGATCCACCTCCTAGAGTAATGAAAATAAGGCACCTTTAAATTCCACTTAGTACTAGTTCAACAGATTGTTAATCCCCCTTTTTCTTATTTTCCTTTATAAAACCATTAGTTACCCTTTTTCATTGATACCTAATACATATCTTTTAGCTCAGCTCCAGTAAAATCTGTTATCTACTCTTTATATGTGAATCTTTGTCTTGAACTATGTAGCAGACTGCTTAATCATATCAGATTTGGAATTCTACTGTCTGGGTTTAAATTGCTGTCCTACCACTTGCTAGATAGGGGCAAGTTAGATATCCTTTTTAAGTTTCTGTTTCCTCATCTACGAAATGAGGGTTGTAAAAGCACATAGTGTATAGGAATTTTTGAGATTTAAATAAGATAATATAGGTAAATGTAAATATAGGTAAGGTATCTGACACATAATAAGTACTCAATACATTTCATTCTTTGTTGATATTGTTACTAGTATTGCCTGTGTTTTGCAGGTTTTCTGAGATTTCTGTATTCTGTTTCTTGTTGGAGCTTTGCAATTGTGCTATACTAATAGTGGTTTAAGAGAAGTGACTGTCTGTTTGGATTACCATGCACTACCACTCTTTTTAATACAATGCTCCAATTGACTATAATGATCTCCTACTATTGCCTCCTTCTAGTAATTTTAATAATGCCTGGCTACTTAAGACTATGAAAAAATACATACCCATAAAGATTGCCTGTTCCATTTCCCAGTCTTAGCACAAGCAGTATAACCTACTTGGTCCTGCAATTCTGTAGTCACTGACATAAGAGAATCTACTTGAATGCATTTCAGAGCAAAAAGATTCTTTGGACCACACTACTTACCATAAGATATTGAATAGCCCCTAGATGGCTGTGTGAGAATAGTAGATTTTTCCTGAAATCAAGTTGCAGATATGGAGTACAGACAGAAAATACTTACTTTTCAAGGTTGTGGTCAGAAATAGAGTACATACTCTTAGGACATAGGTGGAAGTAAGTGTGTCCTGATAAGCACCCACCTGATGAGGCAAAGGATATGTTCACAGGTGAATCCAGTTTACCTGGAGAAGGGTTGAAGCTGAGAAGACTGAAAGACAATTGGTGTTTTCAGGATTTAAGCTCATTGAGTAATATAAAATTGTGAACTTTTAAATTACATTTTCCTTACGTAGTTTGAGGTCTGAGATTTCTAAAACTGTTAAAAAAGTCTGGGCTTTTAGGTGACATAAAGTAAAAGATTGCAAGTAGAGAGAAAGGCCTATGGATCCTAAGATCTTATCTTTGAAGGAGAAATTTTCTCTATTATCTTAATTGGTGACAGCCAAACTTTAATGAAAGCATTGTGAATGGATCAGAAATTCTGTTGCAGACTGTTCTGGTGGAGACTTTTCATTATTTATATTTCACATTATTGGAATACAGTTATACATTCTTATGCTTTTAAGAATTTTATTGAAGTACTTGATTCACTGATGACCTGGATCTTTTCGGGAGTGACTTAGCACCACAACTGCTCAGCAGTATTTTGACTCTACTTTTCTTTTAGCTTATATAAGAGTTTTGCCTGCAGAACTTTTAGAAATAAAATTATTCTTGCTGTATCAATTTTATTTTATTGCTAATGAAATTGCATATAGAATAATTTACATGAATTACAGCCATTGTCTACTTCTTTAAGAAATTCATTCTATTCTAGGCTTTATAGGCTTTTTTGCTCGTGTCAATGGCAATATATTGATTATTCATTTGTTAGTCAAGATTATATGCTGTTATCTATGAAATACTCTTTCTCTTTGTTTTATGTTTTCTTTAAAATTATTTGTTTTTATCAAAACAGTATGGGTATGCTAAAAATTCCAGTAGTACAGAAAAGCTTATAATGAAAAGCTCCATCCTTTATACTCCCTTGTCAGAAACTATCATTTTTCAACTGTTATTATTAGATCTTTTGGTGGATAATCCCATGCATCTAAATAATAAGGTATTTCTTGAAATATCAACTTTGGAAATATCAACTCTATTGCCTCTACTATGAAAGATAAGTATTTTAACTCATATTTTTCAGTCCCTTCCTGCTCTCTCAATCATTGTCCTTGGTATTATTAATTATCTTTTATTAGTTCCTTTTATAACTGTAAGCATTATTTATCAACTTACATTTATTATTCCATCAAATTCAGACAGTGACTCTTCTTGGTTTTGCACTAATATAAGACATGGTTATTAGCACCCTTACCATTCCTCTTCTAATTTTGCCATCTATAATTTTACTTTCACATTATTATTATTGATAATATTTATATTTGGTTCTGCAAGCATAATGGGGTCTTTCATTGTTAATCTATAGGTTGACTTGAGGTAAATACTTTGCTTCTGCAAGCATAATGGGGTCTTTGTTAATCTATAGGTTGACTTGAGGTAAATACCCTATGCTTTACCTAATCCTTATCCATGTAAATTTTTCATGTGTTATCTATATATAAATAAATATCTCAGGATTTTTTATACATTGATTCTACATAAATTTTATTATTTTAATATTTTTAGTTTCAGAATCAAGGGGTGTGCTGGAATTCTCTTCCTAAAGGTCCACTGTTAAGATTTCATTGTTAGAAAAAGAATATTAGCAAAATTAAGGTCAACTGGATTAGTTTTTCTAACCCTTCATAAATTGCTGTAAGTCATGCCACATTGTAATTTGCTTCATATTTGAACCATGAGTTTTCCATAAAATGTATTTTTGTGTTGTTTTTTATGGCATTCTTTATGAGGAATTTCTTCTTGGAGCCCACTGACTTCCTCTTCTAATTTGGACTGGTTATTTCCTAGACTTGCTGCACAACTGTCATCTCGGCACTTCATTCTATTGGAATCCTGGGAGAGCTCACTGTTTTTCATATCCCAAGTCTTCCTTCTTATTTTCCACTCTTATTTAAGTGTACATTTTTAACTGGATATCCTGGAAAGAATAGTGAATTAATGTTTTAAGTTCTTGAATATCTGTAAATATCTTTGATTTGGATTCACATTTGATTTATAATTTGCCATGGCATAGAAATAAGGTTATGTTATAATTTCACGTAGAAATTGGAAACTTTGCTCCACTGTCATTTAGCATCTTGATAATGAGAAATCTGAGCCCATATGATTTTTGTTGATGCTTTAAAAATTTAATTAATTTAACTAAGTAATTAATTGCATTTTCAGCATGATTTATTTGATAATAATTTTGTTTTATTGTTAGTCTAAGTCCATTTAATTTGTATATAAATTTATAAATTAAATTTATATTCTATACTTTGGGGTATTGATATAGCATTTAACAACAATTTAAAAATGATTTGGTTAAAAATATTTGGATGGCACTGAATTTGTTCCTATGGCAAGTATTAAGTTGTATAAAACCTGCTTCCTGACCTAGAGAAATTATTGTGATTATGGTTATTTTATATAATGTTCATACTACTTAAAATCACCTGTAATTTAAGAATTTTTAGAGTACAAATTATTATCCTATATTTTTTAAATTTAAAAGGAAAATTCAACTAATATTTTCAAAATATACAATTCTCACATCTAGAAGATTAGTGGTGATAAGAAAACAGAGGATAATATTTAGATATAGCTTTTTATAAGCATCAACTAAGGTAAAAATATATCTATTACTATAACATCATGTTATATCATTTAATAGGTATAGGCTTTAGAGCCAAGTAGACAGTGGGTTGAAACAAAAACTCTTTTCTTTATTGTCTGTGTAAACCTTAAAAGTTATTATTTTTAAGCTCCTGTTTTCTTATCTATTAAGCAAGTCATTCCTGCCCATGGAGTTGTAAGCCTGTATGAGATATATAAAGCCTGGCTTATTGTTGGCACCAATGTAACCTAAGCATTTTATATACATTCTCTTTGTAAACATTATTCTTTTTCAACAGCTTCTCACGGTAGATATTATTATCAGGTAGTCCAAATTGTTGGCATTCGTTTATTCGGATTATTTCCTTATTGTCCGTCCTTTTAATGTCTTTTAGATCTGTAGTGACAACACTTCTTTCAAAACTGATATTGGTAATTTGCATTTTCTCTGTATTTTTCTGGATCAGTATAGCCAGGGGTTGATAAACTTTGTTGATCTTTTCAATTTTTGGCATTTTAAGTTTTCTCAGTTGTCAGTTTCCTGTTTCTTTGATTTCTACCCTTACTTTTGTTTTTTTTTCCACCTTCTTTTTATTCTTGGTTTACTATTCTTTTTCTAGTTTCTTCTAGTGGAAGTTTAAGCCATTAGATTCAAATCTTTTCCATTTTCTAATATAAGCACTTAAAGTTAAACATTTCCCTATATGCATGGCTTCGTTTGCATCCCACATATTTTATAGACTGTATTTTCATTATCACTCAGGTCATAGACAGGATATACTTTGTCTTGAAACATATTTTGTCTGATGTTAATAAAACATTACCTCAGGCTTTTCATGCTCACTGTTGGCCTGGTATGTTTCCCATCTATTTACTTTAAGTGCATCTGTTCTTTATTTTTAAAGTTCATGTATGCAAGAGCCAGCATTTAGTTGGGCTTTGCTTTTTTAAAAAAAAATCCTATTTGACAATTTAGTTCTATTAATTGGCACATGTAGTCCATTAACATTTAATGTAATTATTGGTTTTGTTGGATTTATTCTATCAATTCTTTCTTTGTTTTCTCTTTGTCACCTCTGTTTGGGTTCCTCTGCTCTTCCTTTCAGTTTTTGATTAATCAAATACTTTTTAAAATTCCATTTTTAATTTAGTTATTGGCATTTTGGCCATACCTTCCTGAATTACTTTTTAAGTGTTTGTTCTAGGAATTACAATATATATTCTTAACTTTGCACACTGTACTTAAAATTAGTATTTTACTCTTTTATGTAAAATGTAAGGTTAAGGTGGATCCTCAAAAAGAAAAGCAGCGTGCCTTTAGAATCTGAAGAGCATGCCATGCAAATCATTGCTTTTAAACAATAATACTTTTAAGGGCATGGTGGTCGTAAAACAGCTTCAGAGGCAGCTCAAGGTAGAGGGGGGATCATTCTGGCTAGATTTGTGGATGTGGTTTTCGTCTGATAGAGTGGACCACAAAATGTTTCTAAGGCAATTGCACTGTTGGAAACATAAACAACTTGGACAAATAAGAATGGAGTTAGTTAAAAATAAAATAAAACAATGAAAAGAGGCCCTTGAACCTATAACTATATTGGGTAGAAAGCAGGTTGGTATACATACTGTCTGCTTCATAATTTTGTCTAGGTTAGTTGTGAATAGAGCAATTAATTAAAATTAATTCTGAGAATGTCTTATATTTCACTTGATGAACTTTACAATATTAAGGCACATTTTAAACCCTAATAATTTTACCATTTAAAGTAGACCACACAGAATAAGACATTGATTAATTCACTTGCAGAGAAACTGTTCCAATTTCCTTAATAAGTGTTTCTACTAAATCTTTACTAACAAGGTCTATAAATAAATAATGATGGACACACTAGCTATGATTATGAACATCAGAGCATGCATTTTAAAGGTTTCAGAATTGTCTATTAATATTTTCTAATTTTGGTTGTTTAGAATCCTACTTTTTCAGAGCCTACTAATGAGACACTTAATGAGCAGCAAAGCTGTCACATCTTCTTGTGAAGATTAGAACTACTCATTAATACACTAAAATTAAAAAGGAAATAGTTATCTATGGATTACTAGTTATAAAACAGATTCTTTATTTCAATGAAAATGTTCACTGCCTCTTTGGGATACATCTAAAACATTTGCTGAAATCATTTTTTTTCTCCTGGTGGTGACAGCCAGACTGTTGGAGTTTATGACATGTAATTTTCCAGACACTCTTTAAAAAGAGTGCTCAATAATATCATTTGGACATGGATTAAGACATGTGCAGATGCTGATACACTGCTCAAAGCTGCATAACAAATAAGATACCCACAAAAGTGTTCTTTGGCAATTCATATTGTTGAAAGATGGTCAATTATCTATGTGAAATGATAAAGTGTAAGCAATAGTATAATGAAAAAAAAAATGATATCTATGTTCTGTCTCCTTGTGTGCAGAATAACCTAAAGAACTTAGGCAATCTCTATGGGTAATTCAGACTAAACAATATTTTTGATTTGAAAAATATATATTTCCAAGTAGTTTGAATCATGGAGAATGCCTCAAGTTTTCTCATTATGTAGAATGTGTGTATTAGAGTGTGTAGGATGTGCTTGCTTGTGTGTCTCTGTGTGCATCACATGGACCAGCTCCAGAAGGAATTTTGTAATGTGTGTCACTTACCTTGAATTTGGCCTCACCATCAGAATCTTGACTCTAATTGTCAACAGACACAATCCAAGGATATATATTAGGGTCTTTCAGCCTTGGCCCAATTGACATTTGAGGCTTTATTGTTCTGGGCTACCTTGTGAATTCTAGGATGTTTCACAGCATCCTTGACCTCTACTCACTAGATACCTTGGTGGTGACAACCAAGTGGAAAGTTCTCAGATATTGCTGAATGTTCCATGTGAGGGGTGGGAAGGTGTCAAAATCACCCCTGGTTGAGAACCACTGGTCTATATTTAACCTTGCTCTTATGATCTGCACTTTCTGGAACGGTGTATAAGGACAGTTAACCACTAAAAAGAACCATTGTACTTTAACTTGTATCTAATCAAAAAGTTAATTGGAATCTAGAAGATGATGTAAAATAATTCCTTCAAGTCTATACCTTCAAGTTCTATTTCCATCAAGTTCTCTTTTGGTATATATACAGTCAGCCTCAATGTGTGGCTAAAAAATTATTCCATAATTCTGTTGTAGTCAAAGCTGAGGACCCTTTCCTGGTTCCATGCTAAAAAGAATATGTTGGATTCTCACTTTCTTCAGATTGGAGAACCTTAAAACAAACACAACTTGGCCTTTTTAATATCAGTTGCGCATCTTTCCACTGCTTATATGTAATTTTGTGCTGAATGAACCACTTTTCATCAGGGATGAAGATAGGTAAGCTTGAAGAGAATGAAGGGGTTAGTAAAACCTATCATTCCACATGTGAATAATAGTTAATAGAAGCCTTCTTTACTTTTACAGGCTAGGTCAGGATTCAGCAAAATTTTTCTGTAAAGAGCCGGATAGTAAATATTTAAGTATTTGTAGGCCATATAGTCTCTTTTGCAACTTCTCAACTCTGCTTCTGTAGTGCAAAGCATCCACTGACAATATGTAAAAAAAAAATGGACATGGCTGTGTACCAATAAATCTTTATTTTCCCAACAGGTTGTAATGGGATTTGGCCTGTGGGCCTAAGTTTGCCGACCCCTGTCCTAGAACACCAGCAATAGTTTTCATCTTGCTTTGTGTTCTTCCTTTATCTTACATCTCTGCCCTCCATGGCAATCACTATTAAGATTTCTGTTTCTACTTTCTATTTTGTTATAAATAGATGTGTATCATTCATTTGCTTTTTAAAAATAAAGTCTTATGACCATTGTATGTATGATAAATAATATATTGTCTAATTTCCATTGGTTTTGAGCTTTGTAAAATTGTATTATACCCTTATACGGGTTACTGTGAAAACATGGTAAATTATGAAAACATTTTTAAGAGTTGTTATTGTTGAAGATACAAATTATTTAGTAGTGATTGTCCTCCTACATCTCTGCATTTAGCTTCTTTTTGTTATTCACGTCAGCTTAATTTTAATCCATTAAGAAAGATTGAATAGTTTTTAATAAGTATATTGGAAGAAACAATAACCAGAATGTAATAGGATGGATTTTTTTTAGCATAAGCTAATAAGCTCATTTCAAAATGCAATCAATTATACAAAAAAGTTCATCTATAATTAGACAGATATACAAAGTTACATTTTGATTCTTTTCTTGCTCCCATTGTATCCCAGTCATAAGTTAGGTCTTCTTTAACCATTTCAGTTCAGTTATGAAGCATAAATTTAAAGAATGATATGTTACTACAGTAAATTGAAAGAATTAAGAGTGAATTGATAGCTGATTATCTTACTGGAATTCAATTCACTCATATGATACTCCAATATCGAAACGGTGAGAGAAAGGAAAAACCCAAAGGATCGAATCCTGTCTCTCTTTTTTCTTTGTCTCTAGAGTTATTCAGCTTTTCATCTTTCACTCATGCTCCTATGTCCCCTAGCAGAAAGTGCCTCTGTTTAGCACCAAATCAAGCTCATGGGTAGCAGCTGAGGCCACTGAAGTTGATTTTTGGGAAACTGAATATTCAGAACCGAGTAACATTGAGCACAAGAACATAAATCTACCCCATGCATTTATTGTCAAAATACAACATATAACTTCTGTTTAGTTATAACCAACTGCAAAGAGCCATACAACTAATGGTCAGATGTTAGGCATTACAAAAGCAAAAACTTATAAATCAAATGTAATGGATGTGGAAAATATGGGACCACAATGGTGTGCTAAAACTCTCTGAATGACAACTTTAAATAACTTCTCTAAATTTGCCTGTTGCCATAGGGTTAATAACAGCTTCATAACTATGGATGGGTAATTTTACAGCCTTTTCACATTCTTTTGGCAGCATTTGATGTGATTTTTGTTTTAGGGCTCTGATCTCCTGGCTGTGAATAAGTAATGTGAATGCATAAAGAGATTGCAACAAAAGTATGAAATAGCATGTGACAAATTGGAAGTTTCATTGGGGAAGGGTTGGGAGGTCATGCAGATTGTTAATGAATCTAAAAATAGTTTTCATTCAGCTAAAATTCACTCCTTGATTTACTTGTTTTCTAAAAGAGCACAATGTATAATCATTTCTTAAGATTTGATTTTTTAAAATATTAGTCTTAGAAGAAGAAAGATAATTTACATCCTTGGGTCTAATTCTGAAATATTTCCAGGCTACCTCGGAGACAAAGAAAAATTTTGCAGTGCTCTTTAAAAAAAGAAAATCTGCTTTTTACTTTCTTTTTTCTTCTTTCTTTTCAGCAAGAATGGGGTCAAGTATATAGCTATCTGTAATGTGACTTGAGGACATATGAAAAGTACTCTTTGGTCATAAAATTCCTTCTTTATCAGTTGACAAATCTTTGATGTTCTATAGTTAGGAGTTACTTGCTTTAGTTTTTGACATCTAGTACCCTGGAACTGAAACCATTAAGTAGTCTTTTATAAAAATGAGCAATTAGCTTATCATATTATGTGAGTTAGCTTTTAGAGCAATAATCATGGCTAATTTGTATTGAGTACTTTATCATGTTCCAGGTATTCATGTCTTATCTCAATTGGTCCTCACTTTAATATTATGAATGTGTTCATTATATTATTCCCATTTTGCAGGTAGGGAAAACTGAGGCTCAAAGAGGTAAATAATATTGTTCAAGGTCAGAGAACTAATGAGAGACAATACTGAGGGTCTAATTCAGGTCTCTGATTCCAGTATTTGTGCTCTTAAATGCTATACTGTGATGTTAGGGAACGAGGGAAAGAAAAAATAAAAAAACACTAGGCACTGATGGAAGCACTGCAGTGGGTGAAGGTCAGGAAGGGACAGAAGAGTATGCTAGAAGGTGATCCTGACCTCTTCATTGTTTCTTTTTTTTTTTTTTCTGGAAAGGCTGATGCAAGAGCAAGCATGAAATGATGGCTCAGCTATTGTAGGTAGTACAGGGTTTTGTAAACTATAAATTAGAACTGAATAGGTCATGAAGTCAATTTAGTAGATTATGAGCAGCATTTTAGGGTAGGAGCTGGCACAATCTTAGGAGATTTTATTAAAATATGTCATAACCCATGTTATGGGAGTTAAATAATGTTAAGGACCAAGGCTCAGAAAAAGAGAATTTCCCAAAGTGTTTACTCAAAAGTATGTGATAACATATGGAAAATAGTAGATATTGGCGAGGTCTTCTCAACATCCATACCACTCCTCCCCCATTACATAGCAGTGTGCATTTTGGGGAATTTATCATAGCTTCAGGGGCAGAAACTGATTAATTTGAGCAATTCATTGTAACTCTCCCTAGCATTCCCATCAAAATTGTTTCAGGCTTCCAGGCCTAATTCAAGAAGCTAAAAAAAAAAAGATTCCCTAGAGGAAGAGTTATGTGGGCAGCATGTTAATAAAATAAAATAGAAAGAATAGAAAATATTAGAGTGCATTGCAGGAATTCCTAGCAAGAACAGGGCACATTAGAATTTATGCTGTGGCCACTTGTGAATTGTTGTGAGACGGAAATTAGTGTAAAGGATGTTATAAATGCAACATACTAGCTAGAAAGAGCTTTGGTCTTTTGCTCATTGGTGCTTTATCTGAATTTGTGCCATATAATAATAATAGCTACTAATGCCAATAAAGCCCTTACCATATGCCAGGGACTGGCAATAATACACTTACCTTTAAATAAGTGGTTTTTATTATTAGAAGAAGGAGGATGATTAAGTGAAAAATACAAAGGCATCTTCATGTTCAACTGTTGGGTATGTTGAGAAAATGTTGACAATTGTCAAGGTTTGGTCAGAAAACCACAACCAGTATGAGTGATATAGAATAAAAGATTTATTATAGGATTTATTATTATTTATTATATAATATGAGACCTAATGGATATGTCTACCCAAGGACTCTTGAGTCTGGTGTTGGATCTAATGTTGCTATGGGTCAGCCAGGCTGGCTGTTGGGAAGGAGAGTAGAACATGAAATGGATAAGAGTAGGGACATATTGGAACCTAGTCTTTCTCTTGTCATCTCCAACCCGAAGAGATGATGTGGGTGACCTTCAGTAGAAGCTGGCACCCTTTGCCAAAGAGCTACACACACACCTGGCCCAGCTTATAGAGAAGCATAAAGAGGAAATTCCCTGGAAGCTGGAAATTCTGTGAGCCTGCTCTCTCCTACCGGTAAGGTGAGCTTGCAGCAGATCAGCAATAAGGTACATGAGCTGCTGTATTGCCTGACACCCCTACACTGACCTTCAAAAGGGAAAAAAAAAAAGGAAGGAGGGAAGGAGAGAAGGAAGGAAAGGAGGAAGGGAGGAAAGGAGGGAGGGAAAGGAAGGGGAGAGAAGGGAATAGAAGTATTGTTTCCTCACTTCCATTTTCAAATGCCATGCAAATTTCTATTGTGGCCAATCTCAGTTGTAGCCATACAAGAAGGAGATTCTAGGATAATGTAGTTCCAACTTGGCTAAATTGATACAGTCCAATGCCACCATAGTTCTAGTCAGTAAACTTTGATTTCTTATAAGCTACATTTTCAAGAGACAAAATTAAGGGCAAGACTTGAAAATGAATATTATTTCAAATGTGATTTTCTCAAAGTATAAAATTCAATGAAAATGACAAACCTGTGTGTTACAGGTCATTATATTTTTGTACACAAAAGCTTTCTCTCTTGTTTTTGTGTATCTATTGTAGGTTTTTGATGTGTGGTTATCTTGGGGTTCATATATGTTGATCTATAATTATATCTATTTGTTTTAAACAGGTAGTCATTTAAGTTCAAACACATTCTATCAATAAAAGATCTGCATTTTTTACTCCCCTTCTCCACATTTTGTGTTTTTGATGTTGTATTTTATATCTTCATGTTTATCCCTTTCCTGTAGTTATAGTGGATTTTATAATTTTTTGTCTTTTAATTTCATACTGTCTTATTCAAGTGGTTGATCCTCAGCCTTTACTATATATTCACCTTTACTAGTGGGATTTTTTCCTTTCCCACTATATTCTTACTTCTTGTTATAGCCTTTTCTTTTCTACTTAGAGAAGAAGACTTTTTAACATTTCTTTTAGGGTAGGTGTAGTATTGATGAACTCTTAGTTTTTGCTTGTCTGAGAAGTTCTCTATCTCTCCTTCAATTCTAAATGATAACCTTACTGGGTAAAGTATCCCAGGTTGCAGGTTTTCCCTTTCAGCACTTTAAAGGTGTCATGCCAGTCCCATCTGGCCTGCAAAGTTTATGCAGAAAAATCAGCTGATAGCCTTATGGGGTGTACCTCTGTATATGTTTCTTTGTTTTCTCTTGCTGCCTTTAGACTTCTCTCTTTAACTTTTGCCATTTTAATTATGGTATGTCTTGGTGTGGTTCTTGTTTGGGACCCTCTGTTCTTCCTGTACTTGGATATCTGTTTCCTTCTTCAGATTTGGGAAGTTTTAAGCCTTAATTTCATAAAATACATTTTGACCCCTTTCTCTTCTCCTTCTGGGACCCATATAATGCAAATGTTGGTATGCCTGATGTTGTCCCAGAGATTCCTTAAACTTTTCTCATTAAAAAATTTTTTTTTGCTGCTCACATTGGGTGATTTCCATTATTCTATCTTCAGGATCACTTGTGTGTTCTTCTGTATCACCTAGTCTGCTGTTAATTCCTTCTAATGTGTTTTTTATTTCAGTTATTGTATTCTTCAGTTCTGTTTCTTTTCTATATTTCTAATTCCTTGTTAAAATTCTCACTGTGTTCCTTTATTCTTTTCCCTGAGTCAGTTAGCATTCTTATTACTAATGCTTTGAATTCTTTGGTAAATTGGTAAATTGTTTATTTCTTTTTCCTTAGCTGTTTCCTCAGGGATTTTCTCTTGCTCTTTCAATTGAAACAAATTCCTTTGTCTTCTTATTTTGCTTATCTTTGTCTCTTATGAAATTAGGTGAAACAGTTACCTATTGTGGTCTTGAAGGATGTCCTCATATAGGAGCATCCCTATACAGTCTGTTCATGCCCAGTGGCTATGGTGGGAGAGCTGGATCTGATGTGAATACAATTCATGTGTTTCCTCAGAGTGCTGGCAGCTATCACTCTGGTAGGAGGCAAGGCTGGAGATGGAGGGGCTAAGGCCAGAGCCAGGTGAGGGCTTTTCCTCTGCTCAGTAGCTGTCACCACCCTATCAGGGGCATGGTTGGGCCCCGGGTTGCTGGAGCAGAAGCCCAGAGGATCGGGTCTGAGCTGGCTCCATTCCCTTTAAGTATGTACTCTCGCTTCTCCCAGCATCAGCACCCTCGCCCAGAAGGGAATAGTGCTGGAGCAAGGGGGGCTGGTGTGGGTGCTCAGCGTGAGTCTGGGTGCAGGCTGTGGTGGTCTGCTTCTGATGTGCTGCCCGTGTATGTGCCAGTATGTGGCTCGAACTGCTCACTCCTCAGGGAGGATCTCCACCCATGTAATCCCCTTCCTCTTCTGAGTCTCCTCCCAGGGGCACAGGTCCCAACCAGATCGCTTCTCTTCCCTTCCTACCCAATTCCATGTGGCTCTTTCTTACAGCTTTTGTTGTTCAGGATTCTTTCTGCCAGGCTCCAGTTAATTTTCAGTGAGAATTGTTGCACATGTAGATGTATTTTTGATATGTTCAGGGGAGAAGGTGAGTTCTGTGTCCTACTCTGCCATCTTGATCTCCTCTGAGAAATTCTTAGTAGAGACAAATTTGCTTGTAATTGTGTGCCATAAGACAAATGTCTCATCAAGATGCTGAAAAATATTCTTTCAGTAGATATGGGTGAGGTATTTGGGATTTTTGGTGATTAAACAACTTACAGGTTAAAGCTACATTGTTTATTAATAACCCACTATCCTCTCAAATATGCACAGTTGCAGAATATTTAGAAGTAATACTTATTACATGAAAAACAGCTGGTGTAGATTTTATGCTACAAGTTGATGATAGTACCAGTTTTGCATGTTACAAAATTTTAGACCAGAGTTATATGGCAAGATGATTTTATGAAGTTTTGCTATGGTTAAATTTAATCCACCCACAACTGGATGAGACATATCTATAGAATTAGGAAAATGTAGTACTGTTGATTAATATAAAACAAGGTGGAAAAACTGTAAAGGAATCAGAAGTTTGCGGAGTAGTAAGTATAACTGGAAAATACAGTGGAGTTATTTTACAATATCAGAAGCCACCAGTGTCAGTGTTGTTTGTCATATCTACATGACATATTTCAACAAATCAGATATACCTGAGATAATAAGAAAAAATTACTGTTACAGTGAGATTTATAAGTAATGTTCAGAGCTATTTTTTCTCAGCATTGTGACTTTTAATGACAATTTGAAAAAAGTACAATTAGCGATATTATTACATTTCAGTTCTCTATTTCAAACTTTTAATTGTCACTTCCAAGAGAGATATCTGAAAGATTAAGAGAAACATTTAAATAAAAGATGTACTTGATTTTCAAAGTCCTGAACAAATAATTGAGTTAAACTTAGTGTCTGAAGATATAAATGAAGTATTACAGCATAGTTCTTTATTTACACTGAAGAATGATCACAGACTTTAATTTTACCATAAATTTCAGTTAGCTTGAAGAATTTTCTTGTTATTAGGACATACTGCTATTAATACCATTCACAATGACCTGTTTGTGTAAATTAGGATTTTCAACCATGGCCTTCATTAAAAACAAAAGAAATAAGCTCATTAGTGAATCAGATCAGCATGTATCCCTATCTGTGTGTGTTCCACATTGGATCGAACTAATAAACAGAAAAGCATATCCATGATATTCAGTAAAATCACTCCAATATGAAATTTTTTGTTGTGTTGTATTTAAATATTAAGACAATTCTATTAGATGTTAACTTTGTTACATTCTTACTTTATAACATATAGTTAGTTATGTGTTTTGTTTTGTTTTTGGTGAACTTTTGGGGGGTGTGTGTGTGTGTGTGTGTGTGTGTGTGTGTATTTTATCCATGTATATATTTTTAAAAGTAAATTGTGTCTCTTTTACCAGAGGGCAACAAGTAAATCGGCAAAAAGCAATATAATGAGGGAAGAAAATAGAGGCATAAAAATGTATGGTGAGCTTATTGTGGCTAAATTAAGATTTGTGCAGAGATGGATGCAGTAGTGGAACAATGAAGAAAGGGAAATGACCACGACTGAGGTCTGAAGTTGTATCAGGAGGATGTTCCACAATGAGAGTCTCCCAGTGCTACGGTGCACTCCTTGACTCCTTGTCTGGAACACAGCCAGGTCTGCTGTAGAGATAGCAAGCCCCCTGTGTTAAACAGAATTGGCAGTGAGTATATGGCTGTTTCTGTAGGAAATTGGAGAGTCTTACCATTCTGCCTTCTCTGTTTTAAAAAATTAAATCTGGTAAAATGGATGGAGAAGGAAGCACATACTACTTTTAATATTCTCTGTTCCACAGGGTGTGAGAAGTTCAAGAAGATCCAGAAAATCACTATAACACATTTTTTTGCAGCAATGCTTGCTTATTATGCCAAGAGTTTATTTACCTAAGGTAAATGGGAAGGGTATTGGCTCGAGAGTCAGGATTAAGGATCAAGATCTTTCTCCATCTTTAACCATGCGATCTCTAACTCATTCAGTAATGGATTGGTAAGGTTAAGGCTAAAATAATGATAAGAGAAATAGAGATGGAGATGGAGATAGAGATGAGAGAGACAGAGAGACAGAGACAAGAGACAGAGTGATTGAAAGAGAGATACCTAAAGTACAGGACTTAAGTAACATAGGATAGGGATTTGTGTTTCTCTCATGTAACAGTACAGACATGTAAATATATGGTACAGGTAGGGAAGTAGCTCTGATCCAGGAGATCCTCCAGGGGCAAGATCCTTCCATCTTATTGGTCCATTATCTCCTACGGTGCTGTCCTCCTCCAAAGATTGAATCCGGCACCACATCTGCCTTGCAGCCTGCAGAAAGAGAGAGGGTGTAAGAAGGATATGGACTTTAATGATGTGATCTGGAGGTTGTACAGCTCAATTCCACTCACTACCTGGTGGCCAAAACTTACTCTAATGGAAATATAGTCTCTAGCCTGGGTGCCTTGTGCCTTGCTAAGCTTTGAGTGGTTCTATTAAAACTAAGGAGAATGAAGGAACATTCAGGAAAGCTCAGTATGTGCCACTAGTAAGAAAATAAATACGTACTCAGTCAGGATCAGTGTCAGTTTCTTTACCTATGAAATGGGGATAAAATCTTATTTCAGAGTGTTATTCTGAGAAATATGTAACACATATATTAGAAAAGTGCTTTATAACTGTAAAATACTAAGCTATTATTTTTATTTCTACTAATTATTGATACTAGTATTCATAAGACATGTACACGTAATAACCTATGTGCTTGTTCTTTTATATGGTAGTCCATCTTGCTTCTTAATTATAGATTTCTTAATGGCAGAGTCTCAATTTAAGTTGCCATGTATGAGACCTAACTCAATGTCATAGAAATAATAAAACTTTATGGGTTAATATTACTTATTGAAATATTGCAAGTTTAAAGTTCTTTGAGTACTTAAGTGCCTATGTAACCTGAGAAATAAGTGAATAAATTAACCTTGACTCCATGTGGAAAAGCAGCTCACGAAATCTGATTTGCCTATTCCTATTTGCCTTTGCCCGATAGATTAATTGAACATTTAGAAGGCTTCATAAAATGTGTCAGTTAATTTCCTTTTAATTTTATTCATTTCTTTGGGGATGTAGGAAAATAAAATGTTTGGCTATGCAGTTTCCAAATATTCCCTTCTGGGGCATGCTTCGTCATGTTTATTTCTATAAGACTATGCATTGAATGCACCCTATTAAAAATATTTTATTGGCCATTTGAACATACTATTATTTTAGAAGTGCCTCGTAGGATCTTTTGCTTTTTTCCATTATTATCTCAGCCTTTTTATTGGTTCCAAAGAATTTTTTATATATTGTTTTTCCCCCAATCTTTGTTGAGGTATGCTTGATAAATAAAAATTGTATATACTTAAGGTATACAATGTGATGTTTTAATATATGTATAGTTTGTGAAATTATTACCACAATTGAGCTAATTAACATATCCATCACCTCACATAGATACCATTATTACTTTTTTTCTTTCTTGGTGTGTTGAGAACACTTAAGATCTATTCTCTTAACAAATGTCAAGTATATAATACAGTATCGTGAACTATAGTCACCATGCTGCACGTTAAATTTCCAGAAGTTATTCATCCTGCATAACTGAAACTTTGTAGTCTTTGACCAACATCTTTCCATTTGCCCCAACTTCTAGGCCCTGGCAACCACCGTTCTACTGTCCATTTTTGTGAGTTTGAGATTTTTAGATTCCACATATAAGTGAAATCATTCAGTATTTGTCTTCTGGCATCTGGCTTACTTCACCTAGCGTAATGTCCTCCAAGTTCATCTATGTTGTTGCAAATGACAGACTTTCTGTCTTTTTTTTTTTAAGGCTGAATAATATTTCATTGTATATATCATATTTAAAAATATCCATTCACCCATCTATGGACACTAGGTTGTTCATAGAGTTTGACTATTGTGAGTCATGCTGCAATGAACATAAGAGTGCAAATATTTCTTTGAGATACTGATTTTATTTCCTTTGGATATTTTCCCAGAAGTGGGATTGCTGGGTGATATGGTAGTTCTATTTTTAATTTTTTTGAGGAAATTTCATACTGTTTTTGATAATAGCTGTGCCAATTTTCATTCTTATGAACATTGCACAGACCTTCCCTTTTCCCCACATCCTTGCTAACACTTATGTCTTGTCTTTGATAAAGCCATCTTAACAGGTTTGAGGGGATATCTCATGGTGGTTTTGATTTGCATATCTCTGATGATTAGTGCTGCTGAGCGGCTTTTCATATACCTGTCGGACATTTTATATCTTCTTTAGAGAAATGTCTTTTCAGGTCCTTTGCCTATTTTTTAAATGAGTTATTTGTTTTTTTGCTATTGAGTTAACTCCCTTATTTATTTTGGATATTAGCCCCATATCAAATGTATGCTTTACAAATATTTTCTTCCATTTCATAGTCTGTCTCTTCACTCTGTTGATTGTTTCCTTTGCTGTACAGAAACTTTTTAGTTTTATATAATCCCATATTTGTATTTTTGCTATTGTTTCCTGTGCTTTCTGGGTCATATCCAAAAAATTCATTGCCCAGACTAATGTCTAGAAGCTTTTTTCCCTATGTTTTCCTCCAGTAGTGTTACAGTTTCAGGTGTTACGTTTAAGTCTTTAATACATTTTGAGTTAATTTTTGTATTTGATGTGAGATAAGGGTCCAATTTCTTTATTCTATATGTAGATATGCAATTTTTCCAACACAATTTGTTGAAGAGACTATTGTTTCCCATCGTGTGTTCTTGGCTTCCTTGTTGAATATCAGTTAGTTGAGTGTCAATGCTTAGATTTATTTCTGCACTCTCTATCTGTTCCATTTGTCTATATGTCTGTTTTGATGCCAGAACCATACTGTTTTGATTACTGTAGCTTTGTAATATATTTTGAAACCAGGAAGTGTGATGCATACAGCTTTGTTCTCTTTTACCAGGACTGCTTTGGCTATTCAAAGTCTTTTGTAGTTCCATACAAATATTAGTATTGCTTTTTCTAATTCTTGTGAAAAATGCCATTGGAATTTTGATAGGGATTGCATTAAATCTGTAGTTTTGGGTCATATGGGCATTTTAATAATATTAATTCTTCTAATCCATGAACATAGGATATATTTTCATTTACTGTGTCTTCTTCAATTCTTTCTTCAATTTCGTGTAGTTTTCAGTGCACAGATCTTTCACCTCCTTGCTTGAATTTATTTGTAAGTATTTTATTATTTCTGGTGCTATAGTAGATGGGATTGTTTACGTTAATTTCTCTTTCTGATAGTTCATGTTAGTATGTAGAAATGCTATTGAATTTTAGATGTTGACTTTGTATCCTGTAAATTTACTGAATTTGTTTATTAATTCTAACACTTTTTTGATGGAGTCTCTGTGGTTTTCTATGTATCATGTCATCTGCAAGCAGAGACAATTTTACTTCTTTCCTAATTTGGATGCCTTTTACTTCTTTTTCTTGCCCAGTTGCTCTTGCTAAGACTTCCAGTACTATGTTGACTAGGAGTGGTGAGAGTGGGCACCATTGTCTTGTTCTTGATCTTAGAGGAAAACATTTCAATTTTTCACCATTAAGTGTGATGTTTGCTGTGGGCTTGTCATATATGGCCTTTATTATGTTGGAGTACATTCCTTTTATATCCATTTTTGGGAAGCTTTTATAGTGAAAGGATGCTGCTTTTTGTCAAATGCTCTGTTTTCATTTATTAAGATGATGATATGATTCTTACCCTTCATTCTGTTAATGTGGCGCATTACATTTACTGATTTGCATATGTTGAACTATCCTTGTATCCCAGGGATAAATCCTATTTGATTATGGTGTATGATCCTTTTAATATGTTTTTGAATTGGTTTGCTAGTGTTTTGTTGAGGATTTTTGCATCTGAGTTCATTTGGGATTTTGGCCTGTAATTTTTTTTTTTCCCCTTTTCAGTGCCCTTGTCTGGTTTTGGTATCAGTGTTATGCTGGTTGTGTAAAATGAGTTTGGAAGTGTTCTCTCCTTTTCAGTTTTTTTGGAAGAATTTGAGAAGGATTGGCATTAATTCTTCTTTAAGTGTTTGCTGGAATTCACCAATGAAATCACCTGATCCTGGGCTTTTCTTTGTTAGAAAGGTTTTTGATTCCTGAGTCAGTCTCCTTCTACTGGTCTCTTCAGATTTTCTATTTCTTCTTGAAATAGAAGTCTGAGCAGGTTGTATGTTCCTAGGAATTTCTATATTATCCAATTTGTTGGCATATGGTTGTTCATAGTAGTCTGTAATGATTGTTTGTATTTGGCTTCTGTCATCATATAGTGACCTTTTGACTTAAAGTCTGTTTTGTCTGATGTAAGCATAGCCAGCTCTGCTCCTTTTTGGTTACCATTTGCATGGACTATCTTTTTCCATCCCTTCACTTTTATCCTATGTGCATCCTTAAACCTAATGTGAGTCTCTTGTAGGCAGTATATTTTGGGGGTTTTGTTGTTGTTTTTTAAATCTATTCAGTCACTATGTGTTTTGATTGGAGAATTTAATCCATTTACATTTAAAGTAATTATTGATAGGTAAGGACTTACTATTGTCACTTTATTTTCTGCTTTTTAATTCTTTTATTCCTTTCTTCTCTTGTTGTCTTCCTTCGTGATTTGATGATTTTTTTTTTTTTTTTTGGTAGTTGTATGGTTTGATTCCTTTCTTTTTATCTTTTGTGAATCTACTAGAAGTTTTTGCTTTGTGGATATCATGATACTTATATAAAACATCTTATAGGTATAATAATCAAGTGTAAGCTGACAACAATTTAACTTCAACTGTATACAAAAATTCTACATTTTTACTTCTCCCCCTCCCACATTTTATGTTACTGATATCACAATTTATATCTACTCACAGCATCCAGGTGCAGAATTCTACAGAGAGCTGCCATTTCTACTAACCACCTCATGTATTCCACTAAGGGGCATACCCACAAACTTTGTAGATGTAACAACTATAGCTAGAGCTTTTAAATTTATGTAGCATGCCTAGGCTCTTGACACTTTCAAAATAAGATGATAACATCAAGAAGGAATATAGATAGCATATGCAGTAGGCTTTAGCTGCCTTCTATCTAATCAGCCATGCTGATCCTCTCAGCATTCTGGTTGGGGTATGAAAGGAGTGGGCTTCTTGGTCAGTGTTCCTTACAGCTGTGGAAGCTGGGCATTTACTATGCTGTCACTTTCTTTGTGGGAGAAATTGTGGGCTGAGAGGCCTCTCTTGGCACTGAGCTGCCACCTTGGGAGAGGGCTGCTATAGATAAAGTGAAACTGTTTTTCTTATCCTCTTTGATGCATCTATTTTCAGACATTTTTTGCTCCAGTGGCGTTCTGGGAACTTACCACTGGACTTCCAAGCTCGCACAAAGGTATTCTGATCCCTAAGTGTTTGTTAAAATCAGTGTTTCTCTGGGTAGGGAAAGAAGGCTGAAAAAATCCTATTCTATGACCTTGTTGATGTCACTCTCTATTTTGCTAATAAAATCTTATAGCTGCCTACTAACTGACATTGAAGATCATGTTTGTGGTGATGGAAAAATTTCCATGATAATAATTACCCACTGAATACTTTCTATATACCAGGCACTCTGCTAAGCATGATCTATGCATTATTATTAAGTATTGGAACCCATGTTCTTAAGTACAGTGATATATAATGATGAATAAGGTGTGCAAAGATGATTTTTTCTGTAACTAGGGCATTGAATTCCATTCAGGGTCAATAGCCAAATAATAGTTCATTTCATGCTTACTATGGACCCCCTTGGAAAAATCCACATTGTAACAGCCATTGTGAAAGATGAAGTAGAACTGTTCAGTTGCATGCATAAAACTATTGGATATTTTTTCTGAAACAAGTTTTTGAGTAAGTTTAACTCTTGGGTTTCAGGTGAAAATATAATAATGAGATGGGTCCTTTCTGTGCTTCAAGGGAGAGAGTAGAAACAAGAAGCAAGTTTATGCCCTCTTCTGGTAAAAGATCTCATATAAATTAGGAATAATAAAATATCTGTTAAGATAAACATTCTTCTAAAAAGCTTTAATAATTGCTTTTTCAACATGTTAAATGATTTTAAGCTTTGTAGTTTATTGAAAGGAGTGATCATCTTTTTTTGTTTTGTTTTGTTTTGTTTTTTGCGTTATGCAGGCCTCTCACTGTTGTGGCCTCTCCCGCTGCAGAGCACAGGCTCTGGACGCACAGGCTCAGCGGCCATGGCTCACGGGCCCAGCCGCTCCACAGCATGTGGGATCTTCCCGGACCGGGGCACGAACCTGTGTCCCCTGCATCGCCAGGAGGACTCTCAACCACTGCACCACCAGGGAAGCCCGAGGAATGATCATCTTTTAATGGCTGGTTGCGATTATCAAATTTGAAAAACATTAGTATAATCAATGGGCAACATTATGATATGTATGCAAGTGAAACACTTTTGTCTCATTTGCAATTTGCAGCAGAAATTTATGGAGAAAATTTTGCAGCTCTTTTATGAAATGGAAATAAATAGCATTACAAATGACATACATAAAGGGCTGACTCATTGCAGTAATGAGGCTCTGACTCTAGAAATTTGTTATTCAAAGTATACAATGTGACTTCAGGAAAAAAAAATTGGCAAGTGGTAATACGTCAGATTTTCCAACTTTAGGTTGGATTTTGAACTAGATTAGGCATGGGAAGGGAAGTCTGATGTTATGCTTTTTCACTGACATCATTGCCTTCAGGAGTGTGGTAGGTTAACTGATGGTGTAAGGGGCAAAGATGAGCTTGTAGCACCAGTAATGATAATCTCTTCTTTTGGTGAACTCTGCAACCACTACCTGTACTCACAGGAATCAGAGATGCCATATTAGATGAGAATGCATAAGATTGCCACATAGCTAGTAGAGAAATGAAAACAACAAAAGTAAAGAATGGTTGGACTAGCAAAGGTGCTATGAAATCTTAATGTTTAAATTTGTGCTTTCTCTTCCTTTTCTGGCTGTTTTCTTTACTTTTAAATTCATTTAGCATGCCTGTGCTCTTGATACTTTTTTAAAAAGATGAGAGCATCAGGAAGGCTTGGTATATGGTAAAATCTTATCTTCAAATAATATAGGAGTGTGTGTGTGTATGTGTGTGTATTTTTTAACTATTATGAGAGTAATAGTTGGAAATGGCAAGGGAAAATAAGAAGGATACCTAGCCCACTTCTAGGTCCTGTGGCATGTGGAATTATGAGAGAAAAAAACCTGCTTTACCTCCAGGACTTAAAAAGAAACAGTGTCATTAGGGAATAGTCAGGATTCCCTTAGGCCAAAAAGATGAAAAAATATTAAGAAAAAGGCTGAAGGCATAGGATATATATATATAGAAAGTTCATATTGTCAGATGGCCTTTGAAAAAAAGTATGCTAATTTACTCGGTCATCAGCAGAGTGGATTCTACTTCCCTATTCTCTCACTTGCCATGGGTATTCTTACTTTTTAGTCTTTTCCAGTTTGCTAGATAAAACCTACTAGCTTGCTGTCTTAAATTTTATTAATTTTATTGGTGAAATTAATAGCTCTTTTAAATGGCTATAGACATTTTACATTTTTAATATGAGTCAAATAATTATCTTTGTAATACTAGTTTAAACAAAGTAAAATTATTGAATTTGCTCACCATTCTCTCCCATTGTGTTTTTAAAGTTAAGGTGTCCATTGCTTTATTTTCATACTTGTATTAAGTTATAAGCTCCTTAAAAAGATGTCTTATGAAGTTATATGAATTATGTTATTGAAGTCTTTAATAGTGTATTATTCAGCCCAAACACTCAACATTTTTGTTAAATGAAAAAATAAGTGAAGATCTGAGGTTAAATCTGGCCAAAAGTCATTGGAGGTAAATAGATATTTAGTGACATGTGCTGGATATTTTGCTTTGTTAAACTGGTTTCCTTTAAAGGTTTATTGCATCAATCTCTGCTTTACCATATCCAGAAACATGTCTCATGGATTTATAGCCTTTTTCACTGAAGTGAGATCAATTTTTGTTTTATTGAGGACACTTTTGTTCTTTAGGGCAATAATATTCATTTTTAACAGAGCACTTCATTTAAACTTGAAACTTGGTACCATAAAGGACCCAGGCCCCTTCCCCCTGCCACACCCACTCACTGTATTTTTCAGGTTAGTGATTTGTGTGAATAGGCTCTGAGAGTGAATCAATGTTTTCATCAGTCTGGAATTCATGAGGCAGACTAAGAAAAATAAAGATCAAGGACTGATTTATTTGACAGCCTGTGGGAAGGTTCATAATTCTCATCAATGATGTTCACACTAAAATGGTTTATGTATCTAATGAAATGGACCCTTGTCTTCTACCCATTCTAATTCCCTTTAAAATTACCTATTACCTGATATTTCATTGCAACATCCTAAAATTTTTCTTGTTAGTTTTTCTTTCATTATTTTTTCCTTAAAAGTCTCTATTCTGTTGTTATCTCTTGATGTAACATTTAAGTCTTACTTAACATGTATTGTTGAGGTTGAGTCAAATAGGGAAATATAGTAGGAGAAAGAAAAAATACACATATTCCAAAAGGTCATAATAAACTATTCTTTACTGATATTCAACTAGATGCTGTAGCATAACTTTGCTTGTTACTTCAGAAACGTGTTTATACTTCTTGACATAACATTGCCCTTTCCTTTGGTACTCCCTGGGAAATGTCTTCAAGTAGTAAAAGGATTTGAAAGTCATTTAGTTTCTCCCAAATTATTTCTCTTCTCATTACGTGTTAAGAATAAAAATTGTATATATTTACAAATAAAATATATCCAAATGTTCCAGTATCCTCATCATCAATTTTGTCATTAATTAATTCACTTAAGAAAAAATGACTGACATATATACTATGTGTCAAATAATACATAGATGCAAATATGTAGATATTGGCCTGCACAGAGTGTCTGGCACCTAGTTGGGAAGGAGAGAGTGCAACGTAAATGCTATGAAGGAGATAAGCTTGGAATGCTATGGGAATGCTTGGGAAAATCATTCAGTGTCTATAGGATGTGTGCCTTTGGAAGAACATCCTGGAAGAGACTGTGGGATTTGAGTCTTGGAGTTACAAGGAGGAGTTAATAAGGAGAATGGGATGGGACTGGAGATGGTGGTTGTTGGAAGAGAAAAAAAAAATGTCAAGAGAAAAGAACAAGCTGTGGGAAAGAAAGCAGATTGCTTTTACAAAAGGAATTTGGCAAGATTAGATCACAGCATTGAAGGGTGACTGTGAGGAAAGATGATTTGTAAGAGACAGTAAGAGCTAAATCATGAAAGATCTTCTATGTTACGCTGAGGAGTATGGCACTTAAGGTCAAAAAATAGGGGAGTGACATGAGCAATTTGCATTTTATTAAGATGGCTTTGTAATGGAAGAATTTATAAAGACTAAGATAAATACATTTAATTATTTGAACATAAAAAGACTGCAGGTCCAAAATAAAAAAGATTAAAATTAAGAAGCAAGCTAAACTGGTACAACTATTTATAATATATGTGACAAAGGTTAATTGTTTTAGTATTTAAAGGGTTCATTCAAATTGGGAACAACAGCACTAAGAAGATACTCGTAGATAAAACAGTGTGACACTAACAGACAATTAGGAAATAAAATAGGCTAACAATCTTATCTGTATGCAAATTAAAACAACAGGGAAATCTCATTCTTTGCTTGTCAAATTAAGATATTTTTGAAAAAAGAATGACAATCAGACTACCCAATGCTGACAAAAATATGGAGTGAAAGGAGTTTTCATGCATTGATGGTGGGAGCATAAATTAATATAATCTTTGTGGATACAATTGTATTTTGAGTTTGCAAATTGCCCACATTTAGTGACCCAGGAATCCCTCATCTTGGGATTTTACCTGAGGAAGTAATCTGAAGTACAGAATGAGGTGGTCTTACTTGATGCTTAAATGAGATAATTCATTTGAAACACTGGTATATAAGCACAAAATGAATATTATTATTATCATTATTATTATTGGCACAAATATGGGCCATAAAATATGTTCAAAAGTCACTTCCAGTAACAGTCATTTAGAATATTGTGGTACAGAGAATAACAAAATTTTAATTTTTTTCACCACAGTGTATTATTTTAAAACAGGTCTCAGGAAATCATTTGACAATCAAGACCAAAAAAAAAAAAATACCCATCTTGAGACATCTTTGTATCCAGAAGGATCCTTTTAGATGATCATAAGTAATGTTGCACTTGACCATTAGTGACGAATGATACAAGTTTGAAGAGAAACTTGAAATTAAAAAAAAAAAAAAAATTCAGGCTAGCATTTAACCAGAGAAAGGAGAATGGTAAAGCAGACTCTGGAACAAATATGTGCTGTTATCTGAAATTATCTCAAAATGGGAGAATTAAGGTAAAACTTGAGTCAATTTTTCTTACGGCCAGGAGGTTGTAACCTAGCTGGAAGCAGGAAAGTAGAAAGCAAAATTATAAGTGAATGATGGAAAATGGCTTAAATTATACTTTCGGAAACTGCATGTAGTCCAAGATTTGTGACAAGTTTTTTTTTTTTTTTTTCTATTTGAAATAACTTTCTTAGGCTTGGAACTGCATAATGAATCAGACTAACTCAAACCACCCAGCAACTAGCAATTGACATTTAGTAAAATATACACAGTTGCAAGTTTCAAGACTAATATTTCTTTTGAAATGCGTTTGTCCTAAAGAACTGTGATGTGCACAGCATGTTACATCCGCTAAAGTGGAAGAGAGAAATTGAACTGTTAGATTGGCTCCCACCTATGCACTTACCAGAAAAGCACACACCTGCCTCATTTGTTAGAACTTAATTGCTGCCACCATGATGTTATTGTGAACTTGAAATGCACCCAGGATGGAGTGGGTGCTCTTCTGAGTCCCCTCCTTCCCACCCACCCCCCTTTTCCCTTATCCTCCTTCCCTTTCTCCCTCCTTCCCTTCCTCCTCTCCTACCTTCAAAATTTCAACTTAGATTCCTGGCTTAGCTGACCTGGCTCTGAGTCAGTCTTTGCTTAGGAAGAGTTTGAGAGCCTAGGATGGTTATGGGTACCCCCAAGGATGTATGATATATACCTTGATACCATGCATCATTATTCTTGTGAAGTGAGCATAAGCTTTAGAGTGAGATGGTTCTAGTTGATTCCCAGTTCCACTGCTTATTAACTGTGTGGTATTCTACAAGTCACCGAATTTCACTGAGCTTCAGTTTTCTTAATTACAAGTTGGTTTCCATAAGACCCAGTTTGCAAGGCTGTGGTAAAGTTTTGTCATACAATAATGTTTAATATTTGGTGCCAAATATAATTATAACCCCAAATAAACAAAAATATCTTGGATTTTATTAGAGAAGATTTGATGGATGCATAGATTAAAAAATGATTATCAACCTTTCTTGTCACCATGGTAGATGGCTCAGATAACAGTCACAGAAACTCACTCCTAAGGTGTAAACATAATTTTGGAAATTCCTACCTCTAAGTGTATACCATCCTTTTATCTTCCATTTAGGAAAGCATATCATAGAAAATTATAGTTTCAATATTCCAGAAATAACCTTGAAAGTGACCCAACTTATTTTTAAAGAGTCTGTAAATTTTTTGTCATTAAAACTGTACACTGTTATTAAAATTATTTAAGACAACCATACAACTGACCATTGGTGAATCACTAACCTGTTGAAAGAAACCTAGTGGTTGAGAAGTACTTGACTTGAAGATGTCTTCAGATCCCTATTTGTAGCCTTATTCCATAAAACATCATCCTGACTGCCTCTGATTGAAGAGAAGAACAGCAAAAATTTTGAGATGTAGATTTTTTAAGGAATATCTAAAGGCAGAGAGGGAGCTTTTATAGTTCAAAGAAGACAGATAAGAAGGTGACGGCAATAGTAAGATTAAATACCTAGAAGTTACTTTTTAAGGTGCCGATTGTTTCAGCTTTCTATCACCAGATTATTTACAAGAGAAATAAAAGGAGAGTGAGATAAAGAGGAAGCAGAAGACTTACTCATATTAAGTATGTTTAAATTTTAAAAGTCGGTAAGAATAGAAATTCTGAAAACTTCCTTATAATTTTATTCACTTTTGCCACCAGATGTGAAAAGAAAGCAAAAAAGCAATGTCACTTTTACTACAAATTAGTTTCATCTTTGTCCTTATAGATAGATAACAGCAGATGTTTACGGCTTATGCTGTTAAAATAAACTAAAAGACTGTGTCTAGGACACGTCCCTACATCTCCTTTGTCTTTTCTTCTCATCTGCTACTTGAAGGGATGAATCAGTTGATATAAGGTAGCTTGCTGTAATATTCAATGTTTCTATGAATATAAATGATCAGAAGGACTTCCTGCAGCTACACAACCATCTAATCACAAATAAGAATCTACAATTTCCTACAAAGACACAGAGAATCAATGTGTTTGAATGAAGGAGCAGTGGACTGGCTCCATCAACACAAATGGGGTGAGTCACTTAAACTCTCAGTAATTAGACCTTCCTTGTCTAGAGAACAGGGTGTTCATGAAAGTTGAAAGAGATGAAACATGTGAAAACACTTTTCAAATCAGGAAACTGTAGAATTGTAATCCAATTAGGGGAAATAGAGCAGTGCAATAATTATAAATCTCAAGAATTAAATAAACAAGGATGGCAACAACAGTATTTTTACCTGTCATCTAATTTTAACTTGAAATGAGCAATAGATGCTTCTTTATTAATAAGCAGTGTATCATTACCTTCAGGCTTATTGCTCCCTTATATAACTAGGAGGTTGCTGCAAGCATTTAATATGGAGAAATGGAAAACAATTCTGCCAGTGAGAATTTTTTCCATTAGAATATTCAGTTGTGATGCAAATAAAGTTTTCAAAGTTATTCATTTGTTAGTTACACATAGGAGTATTATATTCCGTGTTCATATGAAACATACTACTGACTCATCTGTAAAGGTCAGTACTGAGATAGCCTCCCCCTCCCCATGTCCCCCCCACCCCGTTCTTTCCTCCCTTCCTTTCCTTCCTCCCTCCCTTCCTTCCTTTCTTCCTTCCCCTATTCCCACCTCCTTCCTCTCTTCACTCTTTGTTCCCATCTAACCCCCACCCACTACCCTTCCCACCACCCACCCCTGTTTCTTAAACTTAGACATCACAGAACGATCTTTCATTATCTCTTTTCTTTTCTCTACATAATCTCTCTCTCGGCAGACAACCTTATCTATGATACGACTTTTACAATCAATGTGCAGGAAATTTCCACTTTTATATGCCCAATTCTAGCCTCTCTTCCAAACTCCAGTACCATCTTTCCAATTACCTGTTTGTTGTATCTAACTATATTGAGTACTACCTTAAACTCACAGTGGATCTGTTATTTCCTCCCAAACCTGCTCTTTCCTTTCGAATCCTTATTTCTGTTAGTGGTGACTAACCTCCCTACACATAGGCTCCAAACCTTGGTATCATCTTTGAGTCCTTCCCCTCTCTCGCTCAAAATTTTAATATTTATTTGTTCTTCGCCGTTTCCAGGATCATTATAGAGTTTACTTTATTTCTTACCTGTATTATTGGGGTACTTCTTAGCTGGTTTCTCTATCCCCGCACTCTCCTCTAATTCACCTTATATGTTATTGCCAGATAAACCCTAGAATCTAGAATCATAGACCCCAAAATTAGAAACAGACCTTAAAGTGATTGGTCCAATCAACTGGATACTCTTTAGTTCTCTCTAAATACCAAGCTAACTCTATGCTTAGGTAACTCTACTGCTCGCCTTAGTCAGTCTTTAAAAATAACTTGGGCTTCCCTGGTGGCGCAGTGGTTGGGAGTCTGCCTGCCGATGCAGGGGACATGGGTTCGTGCCCCGGTCCAGGAAGATCCCACATTCCGCGGAGCGGCTGGGCCCGTGAGCCATGGCCGCTGAGCCTGCGCGTCCGGAGCCTGTGCTCCACAACGGGAGAGACCACAGCAGTGAGATGTCCGCGAACCGCAACAAAACAAAACAAAACAAAACAAAAAACCAACAAAAAGAAACTTAGCTACTTTGAAGTATTTTTTCTCTCCCTCTCCTCCTCCTTTTCTTTGTCTTCCTCCTCCTCCTCTTCTTTCTCCTCCATCTTCTTCATTTGAGCTGAAATCCTTCTCCCATTTTTGCCTTAAGTCTGTCCCATGAAGCCATACAGAATGTCTAATCCCTCTACTGTAAGTCTGGATTTCAAGATTCATAGGTAGTTATTCTGTGTCAAAGTATAAAAGCTCTCCATTGGGTTAGGGTTTAGAAGCTGTCAACAGCACTGTTATTTTTGGTTCTTTTGTTGTTGTTGTTTTGGCGGCACGCGGGCCTCACCGTTGTGGCCTCTCCCTTTGCGGAGCACAGGCTCCAGACGCGCAGGCTCAACGGCCATGGCCCACCGGCCCAGCCGCTCCGCAGCATGCGGGATCCCCCCGGACCGGGGCACGAACCCGCGTCCCCCGCATCGGCAGGCGGACTCCCAACCACTGCACCACCAGGGAAGCCCAGCACTGTTATTTTTTATCATGCTTGTTGCAAACTTCTGCAGAAAGAAGATAGGCAAATGTGACAGCCGTCTCGGAACCCAAAGCTGTCCTGCCTGTTTAAATTCTAATTTTTTTTTTTTTTTTGGGAGAAAAAGGCAGAACTTTAAGGCCAGGAACTTTAAAAACATGCATTATGAATTCATATATGTCTGATGTGATTAAAAAGTATAATTGGAGAAACATTTATCTCCTATATTAGTCATGCTTTATTGTATGTCATAATTAATTAAAACATGTTCCATAATTCTTAAAAAATACAAGTTTAGATTTTAGATACCCATAAAAATATCTTAATCACAAGAGAGTCTTTATCTTTACACTAAGTGGCAGACAAATACAGCAGAGAAATTTGTCATTTAATACAGAGAACAGATCATATCCAAATTTAATTTCATTTTAGACTTCAGTGTAACCTGATTAATTAGCAAATATGTGCTTCATATAGCTCCCTAGGTCATAAGTGTCCTGGATCTCATGTTTCTTTTTATAAGCAGAAAGGAAAAGAATTATAATATAGAAACTGAATAAATAAAATAACCTTTATATCCAAATGATTTCCTTTTCATAGTTTTCCTCTAATCAAGGCTAACTATGTTCTTAAGTGGAAAATTCAATTTCTGATTTTATATTTCTTCTTTTTTCTAGGTGGAACAGTCTTCATTCCTTCAACCATCATTCCTGTTATATAGTTTCAAGATCCTTTGTTGCCCTGATTATTTTCCTCGGAAAAAGACTCATTTTGTTTATAACCATTTTAGCAGATGCTGCTGGTAAATCCCTCCAGATTCCTTAGGAACTTATAGTTCCCATTCATAACAGGTGTCCTAAGGCAAGCACCTGCAATTCCCAGATACGGGCTTTCTCTGTCTAGTACTTCCTAAGTCTCCTCCAATATCATCTACTTGACTCAAATCCTAGTCTTATGGTTTGCTTCTGGGGAAACATAACCCAGATCACCCCTTTATTGCTGCACCGCGTGGCATGCAGGATCTTAGTTCCCTGACCAGGGATCCACCCATGCCCCCTGTCGTGGAAGCATGGAGTCTTAACCACTGGATCGCCAGGGAAGTCCCCAGATCACCCCTCTTAAAATATCCTACTGTGTACTTTGCAATCAAACATAGTGTTTTCTTTACTTGAATCTCGAGAGGCAGGCAATATTAAGATATCAAAGAGCTTTGGGTAAGCCATGTTACGATTTTTTTTTTTAACTTGACTGTAAAGACAAGGCAAAATTATTTAAGGGTTTTCCAGCAATGGAATGGTAAGAGCAGATGTGCTTTGTGGAGGCTGGATTTGAGAAAGGCAAGACTTCGGCTGGATATCAACTTAGAAGTGTGCTCCTGTGGTCTAGGCAAGAAATGGTGGCTGATTTTGATGATAGAAGCACTTAATAACTACAAAGCAAAGGGTGTGGTTTTGAGAGACATGGAGTAGAATTGACAAAACTTGGTTACTGGTATTAAGTAGGTGTTGAAGGTGAGGGAGTAACTGGATAAATGTTGGTGTTTTTCTTCTTAAGGAAAGAGAAAGTTTGGGGAATCAGGAGAGAAGCTCTTGTTTTTAACATGCTGTATTTGAGATCTGTGTGTGAGCCTGGAAAAGCCTATGCTGTTTTAGAGGGAATGTAAATAAAACATGTTTATGAAGCTGATATATAACTTTCATTTTATTTGTTCCAAAGTGTCTTCCACTTTCTCTCTATAGCATCTGTCATCTGTATCATTTTTACATTAGCAGTGTTTGATATTTTCCTGTTACTAAAAATTATATCAGGATGTAACTATTTGGACAAATTTCCATTTGCATATCAGTTTATACCTCTTAGGTCCCCGAAGACTAGGTAGAGCATCAACAAATGTGAAGCTTGTATCTGTAAGACTTTTTTTTTTTCATTTTCAATGACTTTATTGAGAACATTTTGCAAATTAGATTTTACCATTTAACATTTTACAGTTAGAAATTTTATCTGCTACTACATAAGTTGCAAACTTTTCAAAACATTACAGAATGTTTGAAATTTCTTTGGATTTTTTGGATTTCTTTGGATTTTTCTGTTCCTTGTTCAGCTCCTGAGATATATATATATTTTAAGTTATTTATTGGAGTATAGTTGCTTTACAGTGTTAGTTTCTGCTGTACAGAAAAGTGAACAAGCTATATGTATACATATATCCCCTCCTTTTTGGATTTCTTTCCCATTTAGGTCACCAAAGAGCACTGAGTAGAGTTCCATGTGCTATACAGTAGGTTCTCATTAGTTATCTGTTCTATAGATAGTAGTGTATATGTGTCAATCCCAATCTCCCAGTTCATCAAACCTCCCTTTCCTCTCTTGGTGTCCATATGTTTGTTCCCTACATCTGTGTCTCTATTTCTGGTTTGCGAATAGGTTCATCTGTACCATTTTTCTAGATTCCACATATATGCGTTAATATGTGATATTTGTTTTTCTCTTTCTGACTTACTTCACTCTGTATGACAGTCTCTAGGTCCATCCATGTCTCTGCAAATGGCACAATTTCATTCCTTCCTATGGATGAGTAATATTCCATTGTATATATGTACAACTTCTTTACGCATTCCTCTGTTGATGGACATTTAGGCTGCTGTCATGTCCTGGCTATTGTAAATAGTGCTGCAATGAACGTTGGGGTGCATGTATCTTTTTGAATTATGGTTTTCTTCGGGCATAAGCCCAGAAGTGGGATTGCTGGGTCATATGGTAGTTCTATTTTTAGTGTTTTACAGACCTCCATACTGTTCTCCATAGTGGCTGTATCAATTTACATTCCCACCAACAGTGTAAGAGGGTTCCCTTTTCTCCACACCCTCTCCAGCATTTATTATATGTAGATTTTTTGATGATGGCCATTCTGACTGGTGTGAGGTGATACCTCACTGTAGTTTTGATTTACATTTCGCCAATAATTAGTGATGTTGAGCATCTTTACATGTGCCTCTTGGCCATCTGTATGTCTTCTTTGGAGAAATGTCTATTTAGGTCTTCCACCCATGTTTTGATTGGGTAGTTTTTTTTTTTTTTGATATTGAGCTGCAGGAGCTCTTTGTATATTTTGGAGATTAATCCCTTGTCAGTTGCTTTGTTTGCAGATATTTTCTCCCATTCTGAGGGTTGTCCTTTTGTCTTGTTTATGCTTTCCTTTGCTATGCAAAAGCTTTTAAGTTTAATTAGGTCAATGAATTTGGTAAAGTTGCAGGGTAGAAAATTAATACACAGAAATCTCTTGCATTCTTATACACTAACAACAAAAAACCAGAGAGAGAAACTATGGAAACAATCCCATTTACCCCTGCAACAAAAAGAATAAAATACCTAGGAATAAACCTACCTAAGGAGACAAAAGACCTGTACTCAGAAAACTATGAGATGCTGAGGAGAGAAATCAAAGATGACACAAACAGATGGAGAGATATACCATGTTCTTGGATTGGAAGAATCAACGTTGTGAAAATGACTCTGCTACCCAAAGCAATCTACAGATTCAATGCAATCCCTATCAAACTACCACTGGCATTTTTCACAGAAATAGAACAAGAAATCTCACAATTTGTATGGAAACACAAAAGACCCCGAATAGCCAAAGCAATCTTGAGAACGAAAAACGGAGCTGGAGGAATAAGTCTCCTGGACTTCAGACTATACTACAAAGCTACAGTAATCAAGACAATATGGTACTGGCACAAAAACAGAAATATAGATCAATGGAACAGGGTAGAAAGCCCAGAGATAAACCCATGCACATATGGTCACCTTATCTTTGATAAAGGATGCAAGAGTATACAGTGGAGAAAAGACAGCCTCTTCAATACGTGGTGATGGGAAAACTGGACAGCTACATGTAAAAGAATGAAATTAGAACACTCCCTAACACCATACACAAAAATAAGCTCAAAATGGATTAAAGACCTAAATGTAAGGCCAGAGAGTATTAAACTCTTAGAGGAAAACATAGGCAGAACACTCCGTGATATAAATCACAGCAAGATCCTTTTTGGCCCACCTCCTAGAGAAATGGAAATAAAAACAAAAATAAACAAATGGGACCTAATGAAACTTAAAAGCTTTTCATAGCAAAGGAAACCATAAACAAGAGGAAAAGACAACCCTCAGAATGGGAGAAAATATTTGCAAACGAAGCAACTGACAAAGGATTAATCTCCAAAATTTACAAGCAGCTCATGCAGGTCAATATCAAAAAAAAACAAACAACCCAATCTAGAAATGGGCAGAAGACCTAAATAGACATTTCTCCCAAGAAGATATACAGATTGCCAACAAACACATAAAAGAATGCTCAACATCATTAATCACTAGAGAAATGCAAAGCAAACTACAATGAGATATCATCTCACACCAGTTAGAATGACCATCATCAAAAAATCTACAAACAATAAATGCTGGAGAGGTTGTGGAGAAAAGGGAACCCTCTTGCAATGTTGGTGGGAATGTACATTGATACAGCCACTATGGAGAATAGTATGGAAGTTCCTTAAAAAACTAAAAATAGAACTACCATAAGACCCAGCAATCCCACTACTGGGCATATACCCTAAGAAAACCATAGTTCAAAAAGAGTCATGTACAACAATGTTCATTGCAGCTCTATTTACAATAGCCAGGACATGGAAGCAACCTAAGGGTCCATCAACAGATGAATGGATAAAGATGTGGCACATATATACAATGCAATATTACTCAGCCATAAAAGGAAACAAAATTGAGTTATTTGTAGTGAGGTGGATGGACCTAGAGACTGTCATACAGAGTGCAGTAAGTCAGAAAGAGAAAAACAAATACTGTATGCTAGCACATATATATGGAATCTAAGAAAAAAAAATGGTTCTAAGGAACCTAGGGGCAAGACGGGAATAAAGCTGCAGACCTACTAGAGAATGGACTTGAGGTTATGGGGAGGGGGAAGGGTAAGCTGGGAGAAAGTGAGAGAGTGGCATGGACATATATATACACTACCAAATGTAAAATAGATACCTAGTGGGAAGCAGCCACATAGCACAGGGAGATCAGCTCGGTGCTTTGTGACCACCCAGAGGGGTGGGATAGGGAGGGTGAGAGGGAGGGAGACACAAGAGGGAAGAGATATGGAGATATATGTATATGTATAACTGTTTCACTTTGTTTTAAAGAAGAAACTAACACACCATTGTAAAGCAATTTTACTCCAATAAAGATGTTAAAAAAAGACAACAATAGATGGATAAATTATTTTCTATGATAGGTGCCGATGTGTTTGGAAAAAATGAAGGAATAAATCAGGGCAAGCAGAATGGGAGGACGGTGGTAAAGATGGGAGTAGGGAGAGAGCAGTTAGTAGTGTTAAGATAGGTCTGCTTGAAAAATTGAGGTCCGAGCAAATGTTTGTAGGAGGTAAGGGTATTTGTTACCTAAGAGTACATTTAGAGGAAGAGTGTTCCAGCCAGAGCAATCAGCTAGAGCAAAGGCCCTAAGATGGGAATAGACCTGGGATAGCCAAGAAACAGCAAGGAGGTCAGTGGGCTGGAACAGGGTGTGCATGGGGGAACCAGGGTGTCAGTTGATATGGGGTCTTATAGATATTGTAAGAACGTTAGCTTTTACTATGAGTGAGATGGGAAAATGGCTAAGAGCAGAGCAAAGATATTTTCTGATTTATATTTTCAAAGGCTCACACAGGCTTCTTTACTAAGGATAGACAATAGATGGTCTAGTGTGGAAGCAGAGACCCCTTAGGAGGCTTTTACAACTGCCGAGGTGAGAGATGATGGGCCCCTGAGTCAGCATCATAGTGATGGAAGCAATGAGAAGTGGCTGGACTCTAAACATATTTTGAATGTAGAGTCAAAAGTATTTGCTGTTGGTTTTGCCTGTGAAATGTGAGAAACAGAAAAGTCAAAAGTGACTTTAAGTTTCTTAGGCTGAGCAAGTAGTAGGATGGAGTTTCTTTTTACCAAACAGGGAATACTATAGAACAGTAGGTTTTGGGGGTGGGCTGAAAGATCAAGAGTTCAATTGTTGCTATGCTAAGTATGAGCTACTTATTAAATAACCAAGTGGTTAAAAATAGAGTAATGCTGAGTATATGAATATGATAACCCACACTCTAGTTTTTTCCTCATCATTTATTCATTTTGTTTTGTACCAAATAAATGGCAGTATATTTATAGCAGAAGCTCAAGGCAATATCCTTATAAACCTGACTCAGTGAGACTAGGTGTGCTGAAAGTTAATTTACAAAAGGCAGACTGGAGGACCTCACAGAGAATAATTCATATTAATAGAAGAGGCAAAGGAAACAAACTTGACCCAACAGCAAATTGCAGAATTGGCCCAATAGCAGAATTGGCCCCAGAGTGACAATTCCAGCCACAGAATGGTGTCCATCTCTCAGATTTGTTCCAAGTCCAACTTCTTCCCTCCTTACTTCCTTCCGTGGTAGGCTCATTTTTGAATATTATGAGAGTGAGGGTTGTGAATAAAAAGTTAAAGGATTACTTCCACTAAAGTATCTGTAAGGTATTAGGGCAGAAGAGATTATTATGTTGGTTCATTTGTGACAGATTGTTATGGGTGAGAAAAGGGATCCATTTCTACTCACATTAGTATAGAATACTGAGTAGCTTTTGTACCTTGGTATTCACTATATCAGCACCAGCAGCGAAGGCCATAATAGGAAGTGCCAGCAGTGTCAAGTACGGGGGACCTGAGAACCGTGGTACCCAGTGGAAGTGGTAGCTGAGTCTAGAAAAATGATGGTGCCCAGTCACAAGGTAGATGTTATGTACTGAATGTTAGTGTCTGCCTCAAATTAATATATGGTATCCTAAACCCCAATGAGGTGGGGTTTTGGGAGGTATTTAGGTCTTGGGGGTGCAGCCCTCACGAATAGGATTAGTGTTCTTATAAGAAGAGAAACAGAGACATGATCTATCTCTCCACCGTGGGAGGACACAATTAGAAAATGACAGTCTTTAAAACCGGAAGACGGCCTTCACCAAGAATTCAAGCATGCTAACACCCTGATCTCAGACTTCCAGCCCCTAGAACTGTGAGAAATAATAGTTTGTTATTTAAGCCACCCGTTTTATGGCACCTTGTTGTAGGAGTCCAAACAGACTAAGGCAGTAGATCCCCAGAATTGTAGAAGATTCACAGCAGTACTGAGGGTATGTGAATGTATGTGTGTGTGTGTGTGTGTGTGTGTGTGTGTGTGTGTGTGTGGACTATGCAGACTGTTGGGTACAAAATAGCAGATGGGTTTGAGAACCAGAGAAATATAAGTTTTTTCTATCAAAGTGATTTGATTTTGGTCTCAGTCGGGGATGGTCTAAAAGAGTGAGTTTACATCACTTTTCGCAAAAAAGATACCATATTTTTGGTCACCTTGGTTATTTAGCATAGGATGCTACTGAAACAAAAATTGTGAGCCTCATTTCTGAATGTGCCTTTGGGAAAGAGTTATTAGGAAAGAAGTATTAATGAGGTTCTACTTTGTGTAAGTGACTACTATAGATGCTTTATATAAGCTATTTCATGATACAAGCTACCATTGACTCAGTGAGTCCTGGACTTATATTGTAGAAGGAAGGACTTGATTATAAAGATGATGATGATGATGATGACAGCAACTATTTTACAGAGGAATTTCTAAGGCATATACAGTTTGTTTTACATACATTATGCTATTTAATCCTTACAGCAATACTATTAGATCGACATCATTACACACATTTTACAAATGAGGAAACTGAGAATCAGATAGGTTAAGAAGTTTGCACAGTTACATGGTTAAGCTGCAAAATGTTTCTTCAAATCTAGACCTTTCTGACTTTGAAGTCCACATTCTAAACCCTTAAGACAGCTGTTGTTTCAATAATGCTACACAAACGATCCCAGAATTCAGAGACTTTCAATTACAAATATTTATTTTTCTCAACCTTGTATCTGTGGGCCTGCTGGGGCAGCTCTGCTTCAGGCTTTAGGTCAGTAGAGTTTGACTCCAGCTTTGGGTAGGGTTCATGTTTGCTCATGTATCTCATTTTGGGTGTACTAGGAGTGTACTTTCATCACGGCCATCAGAGGTGTCCAGGTGACCACATATAGTCATCCCTGGTAATCCTGGGGTTGTGGGGTGATTGGTTCCAGGACCCCCTTCAGATAGCAAACTCCAGGGATGCTCAAGTTGCTTAGTTGGCCCTCCATATTGCATCTGTCGATTCAACCAACCGCAGACTGTAAACATAGTGCTTGAAATGTGGTTGGTTGAATCAAGGGATGTGGAACCCGTGGATATGGAGGACCCACTGTACAGTTTTTTCTGCTTGTGTCACATCCACAGACATTTCAAAGAAAGTCACACGGTCAAGCCAAATGTCACAGGGAGTGAGGAAGCATGCCCACAGTGGGGAGGACTGTAAAATTACATAGCTAAAGGAATAGACTGATGATTTTATAATACAGAAGGAGCAAAGAATTGAGATCAATAATCCAGTTTACCACAGTACTACATCACACTACTTTCCTGTTGAAAGGAAATTTATCACTGCTTCAAAAGAGTCATTCTAACTATATTATCCACTGATAGTGTTTTGAAAGTGTTATCTTTCTAAATGAAGAGCTGCATCACACAAAATATTAGATCTTAATACATGCTTGAAAAGGTTACTGATGAAAGTAGCCTAGTTAACTGGCAAATACAAAGACATATTTTCTACTTCTATTACTTATATGCGTTTCTCTGTGAATAAGACTAAATTACATTTTAACATTATCATTGGTGTTCAAGTTGGATCTCTTTATAGTTTCTGGACTTACTCCTCACCCACTCCCCATAATTGCTAATTTCATGTACATATGAATGTTTCTATAACACTGAGCTTTACCTTGTAAGCTTTTTCTATATGATAAGAAAGCAACTGTTTAATTCATCAAAATCAGAAAAACAATATGATCCAACAAATTATTTTGCCTCATACATACTAAACAGTATTTTTATTGATTGAGGCTTCTATTTTTCATCTCATGTGGTTATTATGACTTCACATAGACAATGCTTTTAGTTTATGGAGATTCTGCAATTCAGTACTGCTGGTACATCATTTAACTTCCAAGTTCTATGATTCTGCAATCTTCTAGGAAGTAAGTTTAGTAACTCTGAATTATTGTTTATTTCAACCCTGCCAGATGGAAGTACATTCATCAACATTCAACTGGACTCTGAGGTTCTTTTCTTGAAAAATCTTCCAGCTGAGTCCCTAAATGTTTGTAGAACCTTCCAAATAAATCCAAAAGCATTTTAAAGGAGAGTTGTAGCACGGATTTTTGTTCTTTATTTGTATCTTTGGCTTTGTAAGGGGTCCTTTTCAAGAGTGCACCATGGTGGAGCTAGAGGTAGTTACAATAGAAGATAGTTTCTTGCAGAGAGAAAGCTTAGTTTAGACATTTCACTTCTTTAACATTTCTTTCCAACCTTCTATCAAAAGCATCCATTGGGGGGGTGGCTGTTAAAGTACATGAGGAATATGCTGTGAAAGACTGTCCACCTTTGATAGCTGAGAGCAAAAGTCAGTCAAAGATGACCTTTTTTCCTATTATGTAGCTCAGCTGAGGAACTTGCTTTTTGAACTTGGGCAACTTAGCTTCTTCAACCATACAGTCCTCTCAATAGCCCGTATATGACAGCCCAGCAGGTGAATTATTTGCTTCTCATTGTAAAAACCTGCAAAGTTCACCATGCAAAACACTCACAGTTAGTGGTGTGACACTCGCCTCCAAAAATTGGACAGCAGTCCTAGGGGCCAGGAAACAGGTCTTCTGTTCATTCTCTTTGAACCTGAGGACAGACTGGTTTAACTGTGCTCCTCCTGAGTGCTGGGCTCTGAGCCAAGGGCTCTGTGTATCAGCCTTGTGAAGCAGGTAGTATTCTTAGACCCATTTTATAGGTAAGGAATCTGAGACTTAGAGAAATTACAATTTTCTCAAGGTCACACAACTATGAAGTGGAGGAATGAGGCTTTTGACTCTAAAATATGTTCATAACCACTACAACCTTCCTGCCCCTGTCTCGCTGTAGTTCGCATTGGAAACACATCATACACGGGCAAGAGGCCATCAAAAGTGATTAAATGTCTTAATTTTAAAACCTTTTATATATAATTGTGTGTGTATGTGTGTGTGTGTTTCTGTACCAGAACTAATTTGAGAAAAAGTGTAAAGCTTTCCTAATTCCCCGAAATGTTGTTTCAAGAACAAAGGTCTGGAAGAAACAGGGGCATGGCCTAGAAATAAATAGCTTGTAGAAGCAAACCACTTGGATTCATATCCAGATTCCACCTTCCTAGATGACTGATCTTTGGAAAAATCACCTTATGTATCAGAGACTCATCTTCCTCCTCTGTAAAGTGGAAATATGTATATCCTCTCTTCGTGAGGAGTCAGTGAGATAATACATGCTATAATATAGGCCTAATAATTGTGGGACTCTGCCAGTGTTAAGTGACTTCCATTTTCTTTAATAAAGTATGCCCTGTGTGTGTGTGTGTGTGTGTGTGTGTGTGTGTGTGTGTGTAGAAGAAAGAGGAACTGTTTATCCCATCGTTTTGACTAGAATGTCAATTTGACTTTTATAAAATATTTTATAACAAATGATTCCTGGTGGAGTTGATCAGTGACCCATATTAAGAATAGAAAAACAGTGGAGAAAAATGTTTACACCATTGCTTAATAGAATTTTTCATGGACCACAATTATATTAGTTATACATTGATACTTATGAGATTCTAATATGATTGCCTTATAGTAGACCTCTTATTTGCCAAATTTACCTCACTTGAGTTTTTTTAAAAGGTATCATTGTTATAAGTTGTTTATTTTTTCACTAGGTAAAAGAACAACTCTTTTATATAAAATTTTATATTGGGAAAGAGCAATAATGATACTAAATAAAACTATAGCCTTTTCCGTGTACTTGACACTGCTAAGCATTGTGGCTTTTTTGATATTTCCAAAAGAAAGAAAAAATCAACTCTAACTTAAATTAGAAAACTACATATTAGCAAATGCATATAGTTATCTAGAGCTAGTCTAAAATTATAAAAACTACATGATAGTATTTTTAATTTGTTTGGGCACACATTATATCAGCATTTCTTGTAAAGAACATGTCCTTTCTCAATAAAAACCAATAGTTTTGTGAGTCAAAGACTTAAATCCTTTCTAGAGTATTGTTCATTTGACTCTTAGAAAGTGGAGTAATGTGTTGGGCCATAGAAAATGCTATAGATGGTTGAGGACTGAGATGCATTTGGCAGAATAATTTTGGCACCCATATTATTCACTAAGCAGTCATAAATGACTGAAAGAATTGAAAGAAAGACTCTAAGGTGTCTGCTATTCTAGGTGATGGGAATTGTTGAGAAGGGGATGAAGAGGTCCTTTTATGGACCTTATATGTAGCCAAATCAACTTTCACAGGTTTTCTCCTCCGTTTAATTATGGGGCTGACATTACATCTTCTATCTGCATAAAGGTTGTACAGGAGACTGTGATGCAACTATCTACATTATATTTTTTGCTTTATTTTAATAATACAGAGGTCTCACCTCATGTTTAAATAATAGGAATTAGCATCTAACCATGATTTTAGTTAATCTGAAAAGTTTCTCTGTATGCTAAAAGAAAAAAAAAAGAAACACTTTTCTTAAAATTCCCAAGACTGATTCATATACTGGACAGGTCATTTAATTTGGCATATTTCATTGACCTTGACAAAATAAACCTTCAAATACCACTAAAAATCCTTAGCACTGGGCAGCTCTTCAGGGATTCAGGGTTTAGGACTTATTTAATTTTTGGCAAGAGTTTCTAACATGTCAGCTGAACAGATTTTCCATTCTGTGTTTTTGATCTCATAAAATCAGATTGCCCATAGCTGTGTTTTTGATCCCATAATTTCTTCTTTCACATTTATAGCTGTTTCCTGGTGAGGTTTGGGTATCTGTCTGTTGCACCTGATTAATGGGCACTTGGGCTGACCTCAGAAAGGACAGAGTGAAATTTCATAGAGCACTTTGGCATGTCTCTCTCCACCATTTCTCATAGACTCTGGACGTAAATAATTTGTTAGGCACAGAATGTGCAGAAATATGAAGAGGAGTGGCTGATGAGATAGTGAGTCAGGAGACATTATTATGTGCGGGCATCTGATGGAAGATTTAGGATGCCAAAGAGTTTAGTGTTGATCTGATAACAGGGAAGAAGTCCTTGAGTAAGGGAATAGTGTAATGAAAACTACATTTTATAAGAAGACCTTGATAGAGTGTCTTGGATAAGCTAACATGGGAAAAAAGTAGGAAGCAATTACAAGTTATTATAGTATGGACAGGAGATAATGAGGTTTTTAATGATTATTTTAAGATTTCTCTGCTTAAGTAGAATATGATTAAGGGTAGAAATAATATTCTTTTCTAAATTTTTGAACAACTGGAAAACATAAAGATTTAGATAGTCTTGAAAAAATTGAAATAATGAGTTTAAGGTTGTACTAATTTTCACCTTCCATTTTCCATATGCTATACCTCTGTCTGTCTTGATTATACAGTTTCTGCCCTGAATTGAATGATGTAGAAGTAATTTTAGGTCTCTATAATTAAACATTTTTACTTGAAAGAGAAGTTTTACGCTAAATCCATAGTAATACCTATCTATTTGTGTCTGTTTCTTTCACTAAAAATGGTTTAACATAGCATATAATTAATCTTTACCAACAAAAATACAAACTATAAAATTTTGAAATATGAATTTTATCCAGTTATACATTCATCATCATCTATTTGCTCATTCATTCAGCAAATATTTATATTCTTAAGAACTTGTAATTAGCATTTATCCAGCATTTCAGGGTGACTTTGAAAGGTAGATCCGTGTGGGTTTTGATCTTGTACTTCTGAGTTCCTCTTAGGATCCACTACTTCAAAATTCTCCCTGATAGTCTTAGATAAGACAACTGCAACCATATATACCACCTAGATTATACCCAGAAATTGAAATAGATTAAAAACTAACTCAAAAAAATACGTTAAGTTTTGTTATCTCAAATGGTGGTATGTTTCTCTATTTCTTGCTAAACAGAGGTATATGTTCACTAAAGAAGAACGGTAAAACCCAGTCTACCTCTATTATTTCATATCAACTCTCTAGACCTGAGCTAATTTACTAGCCACTAACTAAACGTAGCTAGTCTGAATTGAGATGTGCTATATCTATAAAATACAGGACAGATTCTTAAGATTAGTACAAAAGAAAAAGTGTAAAATATTTCATTAATAGTTTTTGTATTGATTACATCCTTTTTTTTTTTTTTTGGCTGCACCCTGTGGCTTGTGGGATTTCAGTTCCTCCACCAGGGATTGAACCCAGGCTCCAGGTCCTCTGCAGTGAAAGTGCAGAGTCCTAACCACTGGACCACCAGGGAATTTCCTGATTACATCTTGAAATAATATTTTTGAAATAGTGAGTTAAATAGATATATTATTTAAATTATGTCATTTGTTTATTTTTTAACATAGCTACTAGAAAAGCTAAAGTTCAACATGTAGCTCACATATTTTTACATGACGGCACTACTCTAGATTAAATATTCTTGCGAATAGTTCTACAGATGAGTAGGCCTATGAAAATTCTGTTTGCCAGATTTTCTTTGGCTCTGTCCACAGTAAAATGCCACATTTGTTGGAGTCCACATCTATTCTACTAAAATACTACACTAGTGATTCCCCATATCATTAGATTATAGAGTAGAAGCATCTGTTTGAAGTTAGTACAAATGTGTATTTCTGTGAACACGAAACAGAAAAAAATGATAGGAAGGAGAGGCAGCTATTCCCACTTTTTAAGAAGAATCACTGATTCATTTCTAATTGGCATTGCTTGCTCTGTCTTGCCAGCTCTGTCTCAGTGCAATGCATTTGAGATGATTATCCTTGAGGATGGTTCAATCTGCTAAATGTCATCACATTTCACTAAATTCAGTGAATCTTGAGCAAGGTACTTTGATCTACATAATCTCAGTAATAAAAAACCTGAGGCCCAAGAGAGGAAAATCTTCCTCTTCTTTCTTTTACTTTTTTCGACCCCAAATTTATTCCAGTTGCTTTCACCTGATGAGATACATGTTGGAGCAGTCAATGCTTTCCCAGGGTAGACGAGTTGTCAACTCAGCCTCCACCTTTGTCCCAGACTATAACAACACAGGCAAGTATTGTAGGAAGGTTGAACTGACCTCAATGACACCAGCCTTAAAAGGGAAACATGGCAACTTTTATTGAATATCTACTATGTGCCAGGCACTGAGGGCTATTTACACACCTTCTGTCAATTAATCCCTATTCCAAGCTCATGAGAATGTTTAATATAATAAAATAATATTTTTAATATTCCCATTTTATAGCAACCCCCCTCCCCCAAATATCAGATTCCCTAACTAGCAGTGATGGATCCTAGATTGGAAATCAGCTATCTTTAAGTCCATTCATGATTTTTCAAGTTATTATTTAGCTAAGAATGCATCCTCTGTTTCATTAGTTATTTGTCATCAATAAATTTATTAATAGACCCTCTTTAGGGTTTATTTATTATTTGCACTTCTTCCCCAACAATAAATAAGTTAGGATAAAAAAACAGATTATCTTACCTTATACTGTCTCACAATTACTTTTTAAGTGACATTACTTATAATTTATTCACATTTCACTAAATAGACTTCAGGATTGATTTTTACTTATCCTGAACAATTTCTGGTCATTTGTAAACTGTTACTTCTTTAAAAATAATGCCTGGGACTTCCCTGGTGGTCTAGTGGTTAAGACTGAGTGCTTCCAATGCAGGGGACATGGATTTGATCCCTGGTCGGGGAACTAAGATCCCACATGCTGCAGAGCAGCCAAAAAATAAAAACGAAAAATAATGCCTAACTGGTATATACGTTTTTAACTACATGCCAGGAACAGTTTTCAACACTTTATATATATATATGTCTTCTCATTTAATTATCTGCCAAATCCTATGATATAGATACTATTATTATCCCCATTTTACAAATATTGGAGGTTAATGACTACTAAGTAGAAGAGCCAGAATCAAGACCAGGCAACCTACTTCCAGAGTTTACATGTTAACTTCTATGTTATTCTGCTATTTTCTAATTAACAGGTTACCTACTCTTTACAGTTCTCTCTTCAGAAATACTTCAATTTATTGCCAGTTTCCATTTCCCAGGAAGAATAATAGAACCAATCAGAGAAACATTGTGGAACATGAACTGAATTTAAGTAGTTAAATTTTGAAACAGAAGCAAATATTTAGATTATTTTTAATGTTTCCTTCTGCATCTATATTTTGTGAATTACATATATTCTTTAGTATAAGTATTCAATAAGAATTCAAATTCAATTCAAATTTACCTAGTATTGACTTAAATTAATGTTAAAACTATTGAGGAATTCTTGTACATTGCCAGTGGTTGGTATTTGCATTGTTCTCTGGGTTTCGCATCTTTCAGATCAAAAGACAGAATAGAATACAGTAGTGGAAAGACAGAATCCCCAGGCCCAGTCTCTGCCAAGCCTGAACACATCAGTGACAGTGTTGTGACAAAAGTCTCATCTAAACCACTAAGATGTTTCAGTATTAAAGTTGAAAACACCAAATGGGAAGGAAAATGACAAGATATTCTGAGCTTAGACAGTATATAAAGGCTTCTCAAGGTGAATGAGGCAAGCTGAATTTTCAGCTCTTTTTAAAGATGTCTTCTGTACAGTATTTGCAGAGGTATCACACACAATCTTCATTCAGTTGACCGGTTTTGCTTAGTTTGAACGAGTTCTTTTATCTACTTTAATTCCTTTGACTAGTTGACGTTCAAAATGTGCATCAGATCAGATGTATCTTTGAGCAGAGATTTCTCTTTACTTTCATAAAATGTACCTCAAAGTTTATTAAAGGCTTGCAGTGGCATTAAGAACTTTGTTCTCAAAATGAACAGTAAATTGCACAGAAAATGGTCTTTAATTTTTCTGATCTAATTTTGGAAGTAATTTCCTGAGTATTTTCCCCATTGTTCTGAGAATATGTGGAAAGTGGTGCAGAATTTAACAGATGAAAGGATTTAATGTAAAGCCTATTTCCTTAAAGTTTCTGTGCTTTGAAATGTCTTAACATTAACATTACAGCTATTTTTTATTTTGAAGTGTTATGTATGAAATTTTAATTCAAATGTAACAGTCCTCTAATTTGAGTTTCTTTCTATTGTGAGTGTGCGTTTGAAGAAAGTAAAGGCAAAGCAGCTTAAAGTATATATTGCGCTGAAATTTGGTTGTTATATTGGTAATGACAATCAGCTTCTGTATTTGTCAGAGAATTGAAGGTTTAATTGCCAAGTTGTGATTCAAACAATTCTTCAGGTTTTATAACATTTATACTGGTTTTTGCCTGTTCCTGGAGTTCAGGTTGTCTCTCCTATTCAGTTTCAGTCCCCACTAAACACATTTGGGAGTGTATATGTTATCAGGCATCTATAATCTCTCTACATTTGTGCACCTGCAAAGCAAGATCATAGAACAAGCTTAACTACCTAAAAACAGTAAGGAAGCATTCAATCTATAGACTAGAGGTGCTATACCATCATTCTACTAAATTCCAAAACTTCAAAATATCTGTGCAAATAAGCAAACACCTCAACAAAATATCATAATGAAATTACTGCATTTTTTTCTCTTTTCTTTCCCTGCTGAAGACTCCCATGTCACTTGGTTTAAAATTTTCCAATTTCGGCCTTCTGCACCTTGATATATCCTTTGCAATGACCTGGAAAGCACAGTATGATCTGACCCCTGCCTACCTCTTAGAACGTATCTCTGTGATTCCCCCACTGCTCTCTCTGTCAACACATTGACCCTCTTTCTGTTCTGACTGAGGGTCTTGGCATTGGTTATTCTTTCTAGCCCAAATATTTTCTCTTAGATCTTCTCATGCCTAAGTCCTTCTTACCATTCAGGTTTCAGCTCAAATATTACTTTCTCAGGGAAGTATTATCTCTCTACTCACTTTGAAGTAACTGCCATCCCTACCCTAAGTCACTTTAAATGATCTTGTTTATTTCCTTATTTTCTTTCTTCTCTCATTATATTCAGTTCCATGAGATCAAGAATCTTATAATTTTTGTTAATCCTTATATTTCCTTATACTTCCTGGCATATGGTAGGTACTAGGAAGTGGATAAATGGATAGAATAGGCACAACAAAACTTACACTTTACATAGTGGCTGGATGGATCTGCTTTGTCTTTGTGCAGGATTTGTGTAAAGGTTGTAAAATAGCTTTCATCAGAGGAGACAAAAGGACTGCATTCATTAGTGAATGAGGAGCTAACAAGTCTTTTTTTTTTTTAAGATATATATTTTTTTAAATTGGGGTACAGTTGTTATACAATGATGTGTTAGTTTCTACTGTACAGCGAAGTGGAGTTCCCTGTGCTATACAGCAGGACAAGTCTTCTTAAATAAAAATTTACAAACAGTTCTAAGGCAAAAGGAGACAACATTAGTCACGTGGTAGCACCTCTGAAGATTAAAGATGAAATGAAATTAGACTAATTGCATGAAGGAGTTTCTTTGTTTGACGGTAATCATTATTTGGAATCACCTACACCCCAAATCTATCTTACTAGATTTCAGGAAGAGAAAGACAATTACTTGGGCACAAATCTATTTTCTTCCTTTCTTACTGTAAAGCTTCAGTGCTTTTGGTTTGATAAATTGTCTAAACTACCTGGCTGGCTTGAAGGGAAAGTTATGTTTTTACATTTATATTAAACAAAAAACTTGGGCTTTAAAAATAAATCATCATATCTGATGGTACTGCCTCTCTTTCATTTGTTTGCTATCAAGTGTGAGTTAAAGGTTACATGCAGAACAATCCCAGGAGAGCAATTTACACTTCAGGTAGCAGCAAAGCCCTGTAACCAATAACCATCACAAACAGAGGAGCTGTCAAAGACCAAATTTATTGCTCCCATCCCCAGAGTCCTTTTGTTTTCAGAAGACACTGAAATATGTTCTCTTTTCTTAGCCCACAAGAATTTCAAAGGTGTCCTTTGACCTGTCTTTTGGCACCATACAATAAATATAGAAAATTCCCCAACACTGCCTTAAGATCACATATTGGAGAAAAGAGAGTGGGCACACAGATGTTATACTGAATGACAATAACTTTATTGTCTTAACACTTTTAAAATTTGGTGCAGGGTGTGGACTCAGCATAACTTTTGGTAGGCAGTGTTTCCTCATTATAAGCCTTCCCTAGGAAAATAATATAAACTGTGCCTAACTCACTCTGCCATTCCTGGCTTGGTGCTAGTGTCTCCCAGGGCCTGTTATTACTATGTACATTTAAGTTCATGATGAATTTTTTCTAGCCTTTTCTTCAAAGTTTTACCTTTCTAGTCTTTCCAAGTGACTATAATAATATTCAACTTTCTAGCTGTGTGACTTTTAAAATTCCTTTAATTTTTCTGGACCTAAATATTCTCATTTGTAGAATATTGCCACTGAAGGCATTATCTGGGATCTTTCCCAGCATTAAAATATAAAGTTAAAGTAATCAAGGAACTTCTCCACATGAGTCAGCTCCTTCTGACAAGATACTAGTAATATTAATATATGTAACCTGCATGTCACTTTTCATTCAGAAAGAATTGGATTAACTGTTTTTTGATAACTTCTATGAGCAGTTTTTACTAAATCAAAGAAGGCATTCAGGGGCTTCCCTGGTGGCGCAGTGGTTGAGAGTCCGCCTGCCGATGCAGGGGACACAGGTTCGTGCCCCGGTCCGGGAAGATCCCACATACCGCGGAGCGGCTGGGCCCGTGAGCCATGGCCGCTGAGCCTGCGCGTCCGGAGCCTGTGCTCCACAACGGGAGAGGCCACAACAGTGAGAGGCCCGCATACCGCCAAAAAAAAAAAAAAGGCATTCAGGATAAAAGCATTATAAATGTAACAAGGATTCTAGCTTGAGCACAAGCTGGTCTTTCAATATGGCAAACAGCAGTGAGGACAGGGGCCGAAGTGGGAGACATTAGATTACATTAACTGAGGAAGTGAGATGATCCTTTACAAAGAACTGGCCTTGACGAAATCCATCAGGGAAATAAACTTTTCCCAGGAGCAAAAGTTTTGGCAGCAGAGGAGAGAGCCTATTCTGAAGATAGTTGCAAATTTTTATTTGAAGGCATTCCTGATCCATGGACCTATGTCTCTGTATTAAGAATAAAAAGTGCTGTGATGAAAAATAGACTTGTTTTACTAAAATATGTAGACTACTGGGGCATGGCCCTCCAACTTGTCCCCACCAGCAAAGCATAACAAAGAGGGTGGTGTTACTCCCTCCCCTCTATTACCATAGCAGCGGACCTTGAGGGCCTCATATATTGATCGTGTTTTCCAGCAAGAGGCAACAGAGAAGGAATAACACCAAGTGAGAATGGATTTCCTTGTGAGAATATGGAAGACATCTCCTAGGAATTCCTCAAATACAGCTGGGGGAAACTTCAATGGGTTGATGTTCAGCCTTGGCCAATAATCTCAGAACCAGTGAAAATTTCAGTTGTTGCCATTAATTGGACCTCATTTGAACACTGTAGAAGCTCAGGGTACTAATATATACATGAAGCCCGCTTGCCCAAAACCAGGAGGTATGAATTTAATGCAATCATGTATGTTCAAAACTTACCAATAGGTATTCAGATCTTTGGAGAAAATTTTTAAATTTCCATCATTTAAATATTAAGTTTTCAGCCAACAAAAATTGGCTTTTAGCAATAATTGCATAAATGATTGCCCAAAGCAGTATGGCATCTAAAATATACAAAGATCAGGGCTTCCCTGGTGGCGCAGTGGTTGAGAGTCCGCCTGCCAATGCAGGGGACACAGGTTTGTGTCCCGGTCTGGGAAGATCCCACATGCCGCAGAGTGGCTGGGCCCGTGAGCCATGGCCGCTGAGCCTGCGTGTCCAGAGCCTGTGCTCCACAACGGGAGAAGCCACAACAGTGAGAGGCCCGCATACCGCAAAAAAAAAATAAATAAAATATATGAAGATCAGTCATGAAATATATATTAGAGCAGATGGCTATGAGGAGAGCCAATCAGACAGAATAATAAACAATACAAATTTAAAAATTCATAGTTAATTAAAGAAGATTAAGGGTGCTTAAAGGGGACGTAAAGACCTAGGGAGCTTCTCAAACAAAGGTTTAGTATGTTGGTGCTATACCATGCTCTCCTCTCCAACGTGGTGCTAGTGAAAGGACAGTGATGTACAGAATAGATGAAAAGACTTCATTAGAATTCTATCTTTGATAACCCAAATCCCTTGGTTCAACATACAGGGGCAGAGTGTCATAAATTCTTGTGTAGTTTGGTCTGGGTATTCGTCTCTTTTATTCTGCTCTATGCATTTGGATCCCATTAACTTCTAAAAGGACTTTCATGCACAGATGATAATAAGCACATTTAAGGGGCACAGTGACTTAGTGTACTTTATAGTCTTCAACTCTGGGAAACACTGCTTTAGAGAATGTTAATTCTCAAGGGCTTTGCCTTTAGCAGGTATTCTTCAATCAATATTTGTAGAATGAATGAAAAATGTTGTTTGGAGAGAAAAACAAATTGTTTCCCCTTAGATTTAAAAGTATTTTACACTTATATTTCAAGGGTCACCTGCTAAATCTTATCCATTTTTCAAGATGCACCTCAAATTAACATTTATATTCATCATCTATTCATTTATTTATTCAAATAGTCAATATTTATTGAATACCTATAGGGTTCTAGCTGTTTTGTTTGATACTGATTAATAAAACATAGTCTTTAAACTTGATGGATTCACTGTTTAGAGAGGAAACTAAATATGTAAATCATTTACGTAGTACAATGAGATAATTACTATAATAAAAATATGTACACATTCTAGGTGAGCATGAAAGAAGAAATTCTATCTCTGCTTAATTGGGGTGAAAGGAAAGAAAGTATCATGAAAGGAATCAGAGAAGATAACTCCTGAGCTGAATCTAAAATACAGCTTTGCAACCATGAGCTGCAGACCACATCTACCCATGTCTGCTTCTGTATATAAAGTTTTATAAGAAAGCTGTACCTATTCATTTAACGCAAAGTATATGCCTACTTTCATGCTCCATGACAACAAAATTGAGTAGTCGTAACCGTGACAGTATGGCTGACAAAGCCAAAAATGTTTACTCTCTGGTCCTTTATAGAAAAAGTTTGCTGACATATGGTCTAAAAAGGTTGGTTTTGCTTGGGCCAAGATTAGACAAAGTAGTATGTCCGGAGGCTTGGAGACATGATGAGAGAACATGGGTGATTAGAATAAAGATTAAGTGTTCAGGAGACAGTAAGTAGATCATTTTGTGAAGTGAAGGTGTCACAAAAGAAGCAGAGGAATAAAGATAGAAGGGTCATTTGAATCAAAATTATAGAAGATTTTAAATGTTGGTGACACTCTTTAAACTTTCTAGGGAGAGCATAGCACTGATCTGGGGAATGTTTATAGTTCTCTAACTCAGCCTTTAGTGAGAAGATTCCATACATGAGAGTAGTTTCAAAAGAGATTTGTGCTCAGGAAAAAGAGCAATAAAGTGATATTCTTTAGTCGTTGACTCATCTTTGGGATTATGCATTTTTAGAATGTCATGTGACAGGTATGGAAAGATAGGCCTGGGGTTGCCTGTCAATATGGGAAGAGTTTCTAGCCAAGGAAAATCCATATGAGAACCAGAGTAAAGGAGGCATCATCTAGGGTACTTTAATTGGCCAAGTCTGGGCAAAGTCATCCTTGTGGTTTAAACGTGAGCCAGGTCAGTTCATCATATAAGAGTTTAGGGGCGGGCTTCCTTGGTGGCGCAGTGGTTGGGAGTCTGCCTGCCGATGCAGGGGACACGGGTTCGTGTCCCGGTCCGGTAGGATACCACATGCCGTGGAGCGGCTGGGCCCATGAGCCATGGCCGCTGAGCCTGCGCATCCGGAGCCTGTGCTCCACAATGGGAGAGACCACAACAGTGAGAGGACTGTGTAAAAAGAGTTTAGGGGCAAAGCTTTGACAAGATATACATTTGAGGATATAGGATTTGGGGGTCCTAGATCTTGCCTACCTGTCACCACTTTTCACTTCAGAGACATAAAAATAACAGAGGAGGCACAGAGATGTGTGCTTTCAACCCCCTCCTCCCCATACAAATGGTGCCTGAGTCCAGAAGAATGGCTCTAAAACCAATTAGTTCACCAGAATCAACTGGAGGGCTTCTAAAAAGTGTACACTCCTGGGCTATACCCCAGACCTGATTCAAAATTTCTGAGTATGGATCCCTGAAATGTTTACCTTTCCAAAAGCCCCTTAGATGATTCTTATGACTTAACCATTTTGATACAACATTTGGGAACCACTGATCCCCAAGACAGTGTCTATACAGCATCACATAGTCGACACTTGTGTCTTTTTCACACAACGCTAGAGTTTTGCTATGTATATGCTCAGTCACGTGACTAATGGAAAGTCTAAAGAAATAGCTTGATAACCAGTATAAGAGCCACTGGAAACTTTAATTAGGGAGCGATAGGAACTTGGGAGTGATATGTTCTATGACTATTATTAATATGGCAGAGCTATGTAGGTGGATTAGTGAGAACAAATGATTATGCATAGATTCAAGTCATAGAGTTGGAATTAATTTTAACCTCATTTTAATTTAACCTTTTATATATATAAGATTTCTTCCACAAATTTCCTAACTGATGGCTGTTAGGGAAAAATCTAAATCCTTTTAGGAAACCTCACTGCTACTTGTGGAAGACGATGACACTCTTAGATATAATGACAGAAGTATCTTTCTTATCCCAAGCCAAAATGTGCCCCTGTATTTTCCACTCAATGATTGTAATTTATACATCCTTGAAAGAAATCAATGTCTTCCATTTTAATTTACTTCTTATGCTTCTCCTCAGCCTTTTCTTTTCCAATCTAAAATGCCTAGTTTTCTGAGCAAAGAGTATGATTTTCAAATTTCTTATCACTTGGTCCATGACCTTTTGAACATACTTTAGAGCAATATTTCCCAAAGAATGCCCTTTGTGATACTATTTCTGAGAGCTCCATCTTTAAAAAGGAGTCCCGTGGTCAAATTCATTGCTGAAAGACTGAAAACCATACCTTCTTAGAGCTTCACAATGCACACTAGCACAAGCATTTTCCAAGGGAAACTTCATGAAAGAAAACTGTTTTTAAAATGGCATATGTTTAATCTGGTATTTTTCAAACTCATTTGATCACAATAGCCTTACTTTCTAATAATGTAGTAATACTCCATTGAACACATTGCAATAAGGACTGCTGTGTGTTGTGACATTCCTCTTTAAATGTCAGGTAAAGGTAAAAAATGCAACATTCCAAATGTCACCTTATCTCTGCTGAGTTCAGACTTTCTCTTTTTTTAGATGTGAACACTCTGTTCTTCTTTGGAAATGTTCTTTCTTTGGAAATGTTCCCATGACTACATCAGCATTTTTGAGTATTTGTATTATCCTATTGATTCACTGAAATTCTGGTCAACTAATGTCATTAAGGCTTTTCACATTAAATGCTGTCAAATTAGGTCATTCTTAGCCTTCCCTCTACTTGATAAAATAAATAAATGAGAAAACATATTCTTATTAAAATTTGATTCATTTAACCCCAGAATTTCATTTCTGGGAAATAATTTTAAATCTTGATTTGGTGAACTGATGCTCTCAGGGATATTTCATCTGAAATATGTCTTCTACACTTTCATATCAGTCTAGGTCTAAGTTTTAAGTCATGTAGGACTTTCATTTCTCTTAGACATGGATTTGTTTTTTATAGCACTCTTTGGCTATAGTTGCTTAACTAGCTGTATGTCCACTTAACTACAAATTCTTGGTTCTCATTTCTCTACTTTACTCACAATAGAATGTGGAAGACTTCCTAATGCCTGGCTGAAGTTGATGCACTAATTCCATATCACTCAATTCTAGCCTTTGAGGGGAGTGGCTTTTCTGTATTGTATTCCATGGAACCCCAGCCCTTTGGCTTTCATCCTTTTTTGGTATTCTTGACAGAGATTCCAAGTATTATGTCTGGTCTAGTAGAAGGGATTAACATTTTGTCTTGCTTTATTACTACTCTATGTTTAGTGTCCGTGATGATGTAACATGATGATGTGGAGAGATTTTTTCATGTATACTTTTTCCATTCAAGTAATGACATATGTTGATTTTAAAAAGAGACAACAGACACAGTGTTCGTTGGAATTCTAAGTGTGAGCTCTGCTAGTAAACATTTTGAATCGATTTGTGTGAGGTGTGTGTTAAGACACTCTGAAAATGAAAGTCACTATATCTAATTTTAAATAACTATAGAATTGACAACCCAAATTTCTCTCTCTCCCTCTCTCATCAATAGAACTAGTAGTAGGAAGAGTAGGGGCCAAAATTTACTTGTGATGGAACCTTTCTCTCTAAAGACATGCTACAAAACAAGAAGCATCATTGGAATTCTTTCTGACCTTTAGTTTCCCATGTGACAATGAAGAGTACAAAGGTTGGTACTCTTTGCACTTACAAGAACCACTTGATCTCTGGGCCTTAAAGTTGCACTTAGTTCTAGGTGAATATGACCCCAAACTATTTTACTTATGGCAAAAATTATCTTTTAAGGTCACTGCTGACCACTCAATATACTTTGGAAAGATACCTATGACCTACTCTCAAAAGGTATAATATCTGCTCCATTGTCAGATGCAGAAGTTATCTTTCCACTCTCCCCAGTCATCTTACATTACCAGTGAGTGAATATGATGAGAAGAAAATGGTGACGAAAAATGCTGTTGTTTAAATTAAAGAAAAATCCACTTAAACTTCTCTAAACAGAAGCAAATTATAGGCTTTCAAGCTGAGACATAACCTGTTTATTTATCAGCTTAAACTGAAATCCACATGGAAGATGGAAAGGTCCTTGAGGATTTTGAGTAAAAGTCATCTTCTCATAAGGTGATTCCTTATAATCTTTTCATTAACTCTGTCTCCCAACATTACTAAGGATTTTTCTTTTAGAAGGAGTAGAATTTTAAAAAATTGAATATTACTCTGAGCATCCGTAGGTATCAGCTGCTTTTAAATATCATTCCTTAAATAGAGAACAGGATATAAATCTCTATTATTGGAATCAATGAATACATGCTATTAAATATGGCTGATTTTTAAAGATGGAGTTCTGGTAATGTTTTCAGGAATGTTTTGTGAGATGATTCACTGACATAGGTAATTAAGAGCTAAAAGGAGAAGAAACAGAAGAGTTGAAGGTGTGAGGAGTAATAGATGTGTTTGATCCCCAGCCTGTAAAGGTGAGCAGTGACTCAGCTTTAAGTGGTATTTGACTCTGTGTTTTTCTTTTAGTGATCCTGACTTATTTTATGCTGAAGAACACATCCATCCATCTTTGCCGTCATGCAACTGGAATCTAGCCATGCAGAGCAAAGTATACAGTTTAAGAATAATTGATCAGAATATGATTCAGCATTACTGCAGCTATAAAGTAGACAGCAAAATGCATTGATTTTGATGAAAACAGATGTAATAATTATAATTATTGCAAGTGATTGTTGTCTCAGAGCAGCATGTTTATGATAGATTAGATGTTGCAATAAGCAGAGACATTGGCTTGATCTTGAAGACTGTATAAATGATTAATCTGATACTGATTCATAAAAGAGCAGTATTGTATAGTGAGGATGACTTTTCATTAAGTTGAAATGTAAAACGGATCAAGATAAAATATAATCATGGAAACTACCTTGCTAATTATGAGCAAGGAGGATCAGGAAGTAATATCCGAATGGCTTACCTTTTATTTTTTAAAAAAAAAATTTTGTGACTAACCTTTTAAAGACTGAAAATAGATTGCATTATTGGTTATCCATATATAAAATAATCTAGAGAGCAAAATTTTTAAAAAATAGTTTGTTGGGAAGTGCAAGTGTAATAGTGTTATACAATGAACTTGAGATCTGTTCTGTAACCATTATACTAGGACCTTCCATAAGCTGGAGATAGGTCTTGAATCAAAGGTGGATGGAATGTTAATGTAGTTTTTCCATAAATGCTTACTTTTCAATGAAAAAAGATAACTTGAAAGGTCATAAAGACAGGTTTGTGAAGAACAGAAACTTTAAAGCAGTTCTAGGGGAAAGGGCCTATATTCCTTGGTTATTTTTTTTCTGGATTTTTCTGTTCTTCACCTTCATATATGCAAATTTAAGTCAATTTTATTTATCAGTATCTTTCAAAAGGAGAAATTTATTATATAAAATAGTATACAGAAAAAGATTGGGGAATAAAACATATAAATTTTAAAGAATAAGATTTTTCAATTAATTTTGTGATATGTATACTCAAATAAAATAAATGAGTATGCTAATGCAAATATGTTAACTTTCATCAATATACACTGTTTTTACTCTGGCAATCTCCAGTAACTTCTAGTCTATCCAACTAAGCATGTTGAGGACAGTGATTTTCTGAATGATTTTGTGTCCTTCAAGATTTGTAGCACAGATTCTAAAGACTATTTACTATGTCTCTAAGACTAGGCATACAGGTGGTATCCAATAGGTACTTTTTGGGGACTGATTCATTAAAAAGGGATTAGTAGAATGCCTCCTTAGCTTGCTATTATTCCATTAATTTGTATTACTGTATTTCAGGAATAAAATGGCATTTTTTATTCTTTAAAAATCAATTTTTTTCAATAATTCATGTTGGCTCTCTCCACATTTGATTAGAATCGATTTGAGATTCCTCTATCCTTGGGAGAGAAGTAATAGGAACACCATAGAAAATCATAAAATTTAGGGTAGCTCTAACATGATTTTTGGGTTTTGCTTTTGCTTGAGAACAGATTACACAGATTTTATGGATCCATGCAAACTATTTCTTTCAGTTATTCCTTCTTCCTTTATTCATTAAGTCAGCTCTTTACTAGGCACTTCTATGGGCCAGGCATGCAGTAAACATGAGATTTTTCAAGTAAGCCGTGAATCCAGAACCACTACAGAAGAGCGTGTGCTCTCCAGAACATTGATGAAGGGTCTTAAGGGAACTGAAACCGTAGAGAAGAGCCTAACACTGTGACCCAGGAGCAAGAGGCAAAGAAATTGTATCAAGTTAGATATCTCATGGGCATGAAGCTCACCAAGGTCATGAAGGGGTGGTTCGTTTTTTTTACATTGCAGCCATCACATTTTCCAGTTTCCAGACCATCACACGTGGTTAATTTTGCCTGAAGTGCTTGTTTCCCCTCTTCTTCCAAATAACTCCACATCATGCTTGTGTCTCAGCCTGAGTTCCATATCTTCAGGGAGACCTTCATTGACCCCCTAGCCTAGCTTAGACTAAATTAAGTCCTCTTGATATATGGAAATATCACCCTTTATTTCTTTTTTCTTTTCAATTTTACTACAATCATTCCATTTCTGAATGTTTGATGTCAATTTTTCTTGCTCCATTTTCCTTTTTTTAAAAAGACTATTAACTAGGATAGACTAGATTATGTTATACTAACAATTAATTTCACAGTCTCAGGTACATAATACAAAGAAGATGTATTTCTTGCTTGTGCTTTGTTTTTAGTGCCGGTCAGAAGTGTGTTCAGCTTTACACAATCATTCAGAGACTCAGGACAGTCGAGGCAGGCTCCACCAAATATTGCAGACAAACCTACTAGAACAGTGTTGTAGTTTTTTTTTAATTTATTTTTTGTTTGGTTTATTTGTTTGTTGAGTTTATTTTGTTTGTTTGCTTATTTTTGGTTGCTTGATCCAGGGACTAGTTCAAGGTCTTGTCATTATCCACTGGCTGGATCTAGTCACATAATCCTGTTCAACTGGAATGGGATTGAGAAATGTAATTCTCCTTGTGCCCTGAAGGGAGAAGAACCTGATATTGGTGAATGAAAGCAATCATCTTTGATTTGAAATCCCTAAAAAAAACAATGGTGAGAAGGAAATGATGTCCCAAATTAGGACCAAAATTGAGAGAGAATTTTTAGCTATTCTAATTAGCTCTGGTCCAATTATACCATGTACTACTAAAAGGATTTGCCTTGGGGATTGCTAATTCATTTTCAGCGGTTATTAAGTAATTGTTTGGAGTAGAAGAAGGTTAAGAGAAATTGAGAGGGGCAAACATAATCCCTTTTCTAAAAATTTGTATGAAATGGAGTTCATAAACTATAAACTGATGGATTATTGCAGGGGTTGTTTATGGAAAGTTGCAGAAACTGTGGTCCACAGACAGGTGCTTGTCTGCAGAACGTTACTGCTCCACGTGATAAGTAGAGAAATAGAGAGAAGCATTTCGAAACTTTTGCAGACATTTGTCAGGGAATTTTACATCTATCAAATCTAATAATAATTTTAAAATATTAAAATAACTAAAAACACACTTGCATTTTGTGTCTGCTTTTTATGTGATTTCATTATTCTAGCCAATCATTTTTTATTGTATTTTACAAAAGTTTCAGTCCATGATAGATGGAAAAAGAAAAAAAAAAAAACAGACTGTTTCATCACCACAGATGATTTATGAAGCACTGGTTTGAGCACTTACTGAAGGATATGAAGGAAAGTGATCACTGGGAATTAGCCTGTGTTGATACACTAAGATAAGCAACTAATATCAGTCCACACATATTTTTCTTTTCAATAAATGATCTAGTAATGTTGGAGAAACACAGTACATTTAGTGTATATGGATTTTGGCACATTGACAAGTTTCTCACTTTTTTGGAAAAGTCATTGAAATATGGGCTAGGTACTAACTTTATTAAGTAGGTTATCAGTTAAATCCTCACAACTGAGAGCACTGGTTTACATGTCAGTGTCCGCCTCTCCAGTTGCCTCTCCACTCTTCCTGAACACGACTTCACCTTCGATGGCACATCCAGGTCCTCTCTACATTTGTAATCCCCTATTTTTCTATGGTACTTTTGCAACAGGTCTGAGGTGTGGAGAATGAGAAGTCAAATAAAGTAATTTTTAACATTTAAAGGAAAAGATGGGGGAGACCTATGTAAAGCATACATAATAAAGCATATATACTTCAATGGACAGAATTAACTGTGTAATTTGACTATCAAAATAATGAAAATAATCTTAGATTGCCTTATTAGGAGATGTATTGACCTATTAATTTATATGCTAACTTTCTGCCAAACTGGATTGTCAGTTTGCTATCCATATATCTTTAAAAATATCAAACTATTGAAGTAGGTTCAGTACATTTTATTACATATTGTAGTATTGTAAGAGGTAGGTCTAAAATTTGTTTCTGAGCTATCCAGTAACCAGAACAAAGAGAAAAGTAAGAATTATGAATAAGATAAAAGTAAAGCTTTTTTCCAGGAAAAACCAAACTTCTTCCCAAAAGCCATATGTAAATTGTGTGATATAGTGGCCAATGTTCACTAATAAATATGTAAAATAAATATAATTTTGAGTTTATATTTCTTTTTCTTGCTGTAGCTCTTTGGTTGTCTGGTTTGAGCAAAATGTAACAAAACACATCTAAAGTAGGTTCTCAAGTTTTAGATTGCCTAAGGATTGTCTGGGGAGAGTCTGACTCAGCAGATCGAGGGTGGGGTTCAGGAATCTGTGTTATTAAAAAACATCTCAGTTGATTCTGATTCCCATGGTCCAGAGACCACAGTTTGAGAAACAGTGATCTAGAGGAGTCCTTGGCAATTTTCCATGTGGGTGGTTTATCACAATTGACCCTTAGATAAGAATGGGGGCTATTTGTGATTCTGCTATTTGGCAAACATCTGGATTGCATTAATCAAATCTTGCTAATTCAGGAGACAGCCATGCAAAATTTGACCTTAAATGCTTCCTCTTAAATGTACTTTAAAAGAAAAAGTAGTTTTGCCCTCCAATGTATTTCTCTGGGCTCTCTGTAATCAATAAATACCATAAATGTAGGATTCTTATGAAAGTGAGAGAGCCTACACAGAAAACTTCACATGGAAAACACTGATATGAAGGATTACCTGAGGAGTTTCCCAGGTAATATGGAAGAATTATTTAAAATATTATCTTAAAGGTCAAATTGACAAATACCTACCACTTAACCATTTAAAAATGAAGTTTTATGCTTTAGATCAGATTATTTAGAATATTTAGTAGTCTTTTATTTATTCTGTAGCATGGTTATATTTTGCAAGAAGTAAATGGGCTAGTGTCTTTTTTTTAACTGTAGCTCAAAGTAATGTGTTTGATAATAGAAAAATAAGTCATGTGCTTTGAAGATTTTAGATCCTTTGGCTGACCTAGCAGTACATGGCAGGGGGTGGGTACTAAATTTCTTAGAATTTGTTTTATTGATCCCCTGATAGGATGTTTGAACTAACCTCAAAAGAAAATATCAGTCACCTTCTTACAAGTCAGGTTAGTATTAAGAATCATAGGATAAGATGAAAAGAGTATGCTTTGTGCAAAAGAAAATCTTTTGAAAGAAATTCTGAAAAGTTACATAAAAAAGAATAGATTTCCTAAATAGTGGAATTTCTTTCAATTTTATTTATAAATATGAAATCAAATAATCCTAAATCCAAGTTAATTCAAGTTTTTAAGGCTCCTGCACGTGGGCCTATTAACTATACCTTTTCTAAAAGTTGCTTTATTTTATGAAACACATTAGCACAGCACACTAGAATCAATGTATTAAATATGGGACAATTGTTTTCCTTATATAAATGTGCTGCCTAAATTGTGATGTCTTGAAGCATTATACGTTTTTACATGAAGTCCAAAATGAAAATCTTATTTTATGGAGATAGAGATTGATAGTTTTTGAACATGAAATCAAAGCGTCTTAGAGACAGAGCAAATCTTTTCACCCTCCTTCTCTGTTGCCTGTTAAACACATGTAAACACATTACCAGCAGCAGCAGTAATAGCAGTAGCCATGCCTCGAGGCAGAAATCCTTCTTACAATATTTCTTTCAGGTTTCATATACCCTTTGATCAGAAGTCTCCAAGATAAAGTTTCAACACTTTATATTACGTCCACTCTCTTGCTATGCATGTCTAATTGTTGCAAAGTTCTGAAGCCAAATTTTGCCTTCCTATAATTTTCCTCCTTACCATTGGGTATGACACAATAAATATGCACCTAGAGCCACATGTTCAATTATTTGAAGATATCTCACATTTTCCCTTAAGTTCTTTCTTCAGGCAGAACATTCCCATTATCTCAAATATTTCTTACACTAAAGAGTTTGCAGATGTGCACTGACTTGTGAATTTGCTTTTCTCCTCTACTGAGTCATTTGCTGATTGTGGACAGGAGCAGCGTCATTTTTATATTTCTATTTCCAATTACAGCATAATGTCTAGAACAGATTAGACAATTAAAAACTTACATCCAGAAGTTTTATTAGAAGAATGAGTCACCACCGAACTTCCTATGGTTTTTCAATATTCCCTTTAAAAGTAGTACCAGGGCTTCCCTGGTGGCACAGTAGTTGAGAGTCCGCCTGCCGATGCAGGGGACACGGGTTCGTGCCCCGGTCCGGGAAGATCCCACATGCAGCGGAGCGGCTGGGCCCGTGAGCCATGGCCGCTGAGCCTGCGCGACCGGAGCCTGTGCTCCGCAACGGGAGAGGCCATAACAGTGAGAGGCCCGCGTACCGCAAAAAAAAAAAAAAAAAAGTAGTACCAAGAACTAAACATGGTACTCTTAAGATTACTGGTCAGTTTGACTGCAGAGTGATTATCACATTTTAGAACTTGGATAATCTGCATTTTAAACAGTACTGGACATAGGTTTCTTTTCATTATATCACTCTGTGGACTAATACTGAGTTTGTAGTCAGTTAAATACAGTAGGATAACTTTTCAGTTGGCTGTTTACTTAACCATTGTCTCCCAATCTGTGTGAATGTAATTGATTTAATCTAAATCTAGGATCTTAAATATTTCCTGTTAAATTTACTATTTTATGAAAAAATTAGTTCTGCAATCAAATTTATTTTTCCTAACTCTGTGTTAGGAATAAATTTGGTAGACTTGCCTTTTTTTTTTTTTTTTTTTTTTTGCGGTACACGGGCCTCTCACTGCTGTGACCTCTCCCGTTGCGGCGGAGCACAGGCTCCGGACGCGCAGGCTCAGCGGCCATGGCTCACGGGCCCAGCTGCTCCGCGGCGTGTGGGATCTTCCCAGACCGGGGCACAAACCCGTGTCCCCTGCATCGGCAGGCGGACTCTCAACCACTGCGCCACCAGGGAAGCCCGGTAGACTTGCCTTTAATGTATCTTCCCAATTGAAAGGACAATAAGACACTAGAACCTTGTTGCAAATTTTCATGTCTATAAATCAACATATTTTAGTGATAATGATCTTTCCACATAACTCTGCTGTTAACCATATAGTTCTTTTGTTCCCTACAGTTATTTCAGGGAAGGCTTTGTCAAAAGATCTGTTAAATCAGTATCTACTCTTTTAAAAAGTGATATTCCAAGCTATTTGTCTTATAATTCTGTCAAAAAAAAAAGGAGATCTGGGACTGGGCTGGTTTTTGGAGATAACTGCTTTCTAAGTATTCATACATTACTCTAGAATTCTTCTAGGGATCCATGCCATTAGTATATTCTTTGGATAATTTTCTCCTTCTTTTTGAAAAACCACTGACAATATCTGTCTTTAATTTTTGGAATCTTTTACATAAGCTGGGACTCCTTTCTCTTCTTCCCGCCTTCCTCCTGCCCCCATAAACTTCCAGTGCAGAGACATTCTATATCTTGTCAGTGTTCTCTGTACTGGGTAACATGAAACATGAAATTGTCAACAAGGAAAGTCTAGAATTTACCAGCTGTTATGGATTTAGAAAAAAAATAACCTTACCAGATACTTGAAGTTCCTTATACCTTATACTTGAAGTTCCTTACACCTTCCCTATTTTGTTATCTATGCAGTTTTGAAATCCATAACTTTGGTATGGCTAGGTACTAGGTAGGCCATATCCCTAATGATGTTTCTTTTACTCTTTCTTCCTAATCTTACCTATTGGTTTCCAATTATGTTTCTGCTCTTAGGTCTGTGGATTTCTTTACAAGTACTTTTCCTTTGACTTGCTTCTCACTATCTGTGTTATAGATCCATTGTTTTTTCCAGACGTATGTTTCATCTCCCACCAGTTTTCACTGGTATCCATGAGATCAACTTATTTCTTTAGATTACATTTTAAATTTTAATTTATGAGACACCCATATTCCAAACTGTTCTAGATATAGACCCTAACCAAACCCATAAGGCCTTGTTTTATTACTTAACTCTTTCCCTGTGAATTATTTAACATCACTTCAATCATTATTATTATCATTATTATTATTTTTTTTTTAGGTACGCGGGCCTCTCACTGTTATGGCCTCTCCCGTTGCGGAGCACAGGCTCCGGACACGCAGGCTCAGCGGCCATGGCTCACGGGCCCAGCCGCTCTGCGGCATGTGGGATCTTCCCAGACCGGGGAACGAACCCGTGTCCCCTGCATCGGCAGGTGGACTCTCAACCACTGCACCACCAGGGAAGCCCAATCATTATTATTTTTATGTTGAATTTATTTTTCATACTGTTAGTTCATTCTTTTCATCTGGGAATTTTTTCCCCTCCCTCATGTCTTAAAAGCTTTCTTTATCATAGCAGGAAATATTCATTACAAACTTTTTTAGATTTCCAGCATTTCCCAATAACCCATAATTTAGGAGTCATAAACCTTAGTCTAGAAAAACCAAATCTTGATCATCATCTCTTAAGTACTTAGATGTTCACTTTCTGTATTTTTTTAAATAACTTTTAATTCTACAGTCATACTTTTCAACTGGCAGAAAATATAAAATCCTTAGATACACCTACACATCTGTATTAGTTATCTATTTCTGTGAAACAAATTAGCCCAAAACATAGCAGCTTAAAAGAATGAGCATTTATTATCTCATAGTTTCTGAGGGTCAGGAGCTTGGAAGCAACTTAATTGGGGTTCTGCATCTGGGTCTGTCAAGAGGTTGCAGCCAACCTGTAGGCTGGGTCGCAATTATCTCAAGGCTCTACTAGGGCTGCAAAGTCACTTCAAAACCCACTCATGTGATTGGTTCCTTGCTAGCTTTTAGATAGAGACTTCAGAGAGAGAGAAAAGGAGAGCCTAAGGGAGAAAGTGCCCAAGATGGAAGCAGCAGTCATCTATAACCTAATCTCAGAAGTGACATATTATTATTTCTGCCATATTCTATTGGTCACACAGAGCATCCCTGGTACAAGGTGGCTGGGGACCACAGCAGGGTGTGAGAAGCAGGAGGTGTAGATCATTGGGGCCATCTTGAAGACTAGTTGCTCCAATGTCTTTCAGTTTCCCATCCAAGCCTTCACATGGGAGCATTCTAGGTTTCTTCTGAAGAAATTATTAATTCCCATGGATGTTAATTAAGTAACGGTAGTGGACGAAGACCTATGGTTAACTTTAGATAAATTATCACTATATTAGCATACTCTGATTAGCTGTATCATATGTTTAAGATGATGATCTAAATTTCTGCACCATAATTTCCAAGTTATTTCATTTCCTAGTTTTCAAAGAATAAGGAGAAGGATTGAGTTTGTTAAATATAGAGAATAGCCACATGGAAGATTAAATCTTCTATATATGGTTTTACCATGTTTAATTCTAGTTCAGAAATTTACCTATATGGAAATATGTAAAATGGTATATGATATAGTGGAGTTAGGTAGTAATGTGTGAAGATAAAGGGGGTACGGAGGCACAAAGGCCATGAATTCATTTTAGTTTTCAAACTGTGCAAAGCAGGGGAGATGAGATGATAAGATATTCTGCTTACCTTCAAGGAGCTAAGAGTAATTATTAGTTTCAGAACAGACTTGAACTTTGACCATCATTCCATTTTCCCCTTCCTACTAGCTTCAGGGTGGATATCCCGTCTGTCAGGGACGTTGTGAAAACCAGTGAGATGATTCTTACTGTGTTGTGATCTTGTAAAAAAAAAACAACAACGTGTTATATAAATGCCTTATTAAAATGGAAAGAGCCTGTCACAGGCACCATAATTATCAGATGTCTCTACACAAAATGTGTATTTTCCCCTCCTGTAACATAAGTATTAAAGTTTCTAATACAATCGCAACTGTGACGAGGCTTTTCTTACAAATATGAACCTAAGTGGCAAAATGGAAGTAATTCTCTGATTAATTCAAACTAGAACCAAACCCTTTCCCCTAATTATCTGTCAAACTGACTCATTCTATCTTTATTCTGGGGGAATTAGTATTTCAGGCAAAAGTGATTTTTGGCTTGCAGAGCCTTAAATAATTTTCAAATATTTAAAATAAGTTTGGAGTAAAATACCATTATCCTTTCGAGAAATAAGAGAGTGAAATTAGAAGCCTTTAAGTTCATACAAGAAAACTGTATAAGATTAAAGAATCCAGGGTAACGTTTTTGTTCTACATTGTATCACTACTAAAATGTCTAATTTCAACCCAAATCTTGAAATTATATGGAAAGAATCCTCACCCCAAAATGGACTGTCATCTATAGTTTTTAAAATGAGATCTTTTATTTATTTTGGGGGATCTTTCATACTATCGTTAGATGCAATAGGCAAGTCGCACAAAAAATATATGCACCAAGACAGAATGATACAACATATTGCAGGTTTGAATTAGGATTAAAGGAAAAATAAATTAAAATTAGCTACAATCAAGTTTATCAACTAAGAAAGAATTGATATATTATTTTCCTTCCTCTGGAGTTGGAGTGCATAGTACAGCCAGGCTGTTGGATTTTTGCTATGCTAAACTCAACCCGAGAACCGGAATTGCAGGATACTTATTGTCTGTCAGTAGACCTGATTAATTCACAAAAGCTTATTATTTATAATACAGGAAAATACAAGATAATCAGCTTGTACAAATTCTTTCTTGCAGTGCTATATCTTTGAATTCTGAACCCTTAAGGAGTAATTTCTGTAAGTGTCTCCTGGTATTTTGTTACTTGCAAATTATGGCTGTATTACTTTAAGAAAATTCAATATCTGGAGATCATTATTTACCAAATACATGGAGGAGAGAAAATTGTTACTATCTGTACTATAAAAAGATTCTGTTTTACAAAATGATGCACTTCATGATTCCTATAAATATGGAGCTTCTCCAGTGCATTTAAGAATGTGAATTGAATAACAGAAATGGGATGTATACAGAATTTTCCAGTCAAACATTTACAGTGGAACAAAAAAAAAAAAAGATTTTTTTTTTAAAGTATAAGACTGTTTCTGATTAATTTGTGATCAGGAAGTGTTTAAACCATTTAACAAAAAATCACAATCCATCTTTGGGAATCTGTTGATCTTTTTCACCAGTAATTTTATTGTAGCTTTCACCAATCAGTGTGATCAAATTTAGTTTTCAGTTCATCTGGGGCTTACTAAATCTCTCTGAATTATATCAGTCAAGATGCTAAATGAGGATATAGAACAACTATGATCTTCTAATGCATCGGTTGCCATGGAAGCTGCTCTTCTGGCCTGATTTGATCAATTTTTTTCAAGCAAGTAATTTGATAAATCTTTCCAAAGGGAAAATGTCATAATGTTCTTCTACCAAATTGAAAGAACCAAATTGTTTCTTTAAATTCAAAATGGTCCCCTCCTAATAACCATGATATTTTTGTCATTTTGTTTACATTCAGCATATACTAAGCCTTGAGTTTGTGTGTTTTTAAAAGTGTATCACTAAAAGTCTTTACTTTAACTTCCTTCTTCTATGTTTACCAAAAAAATGATCTAAAAAATCCAAACCTTTTTTCCGCTGTGGAGCACAGGTTCCGGACGCGCAGGCTCAGTGGCCATGGCTCACGGGCCCAGCCGCTCTGCGGCACTTGGGATCTTCCCGGACCGGGGCACGAACCCGTGTCCCCTGCATCGGCAGGTGGACTCTCAACCACTGCGCCACCAGGGAAGCCCCCCCAAATCTTTTTAATATAAATATTGTGATGTTTTCCTTGAGAAACAGTGGCTAATTGCATCACAGTTAATGAAATGTGTAGGTAAAAATACTCTTAGTGCCAACCACCACTATCATCAAAAGCCTTCATTAAATGCTGCATTTGCATATTAGATTTATCGCAATTAGCAGAAGTGGGATCCTTACTCAGAATCTTTTGACCATCTAGTTCTGATAATCTGCTTCCTGAAATGAAACCGAACAGGAAAGAAAATGTGCCATACTGTTAAATGTTATGTGCAGGAAGGGACCTTTTCAGTTTCCCTAAACCAATCTCAAACTCAAGGCAGCACTTTTATTTATGATTGTAGACATAAGATACAGTGTGCATTTGCATAGTTAACTTTAATGCTGCATGAAAAGTAGGGGCATCGTGAAATTAATTAGGACCTTTACTTTCAGCCATGAGAAAGAAAAGAAGTTACTCTCTAACAATTGCAGGCTGGCCTTTAGGTGGCAGCGTGTATCAAGAAGAGACTGGTTGTGATCTTCGACAACAAAAAGTAAAAAGAAAAAAAAAAAAGATCGGTTTCTTGTCAGAAATGTCTTCTTGCGTCTCTTGCATTTGGTTTCTTCCTCTAATGAATCTCTGAACATACGTGCCCTGTATCACTGAAATCATCAGCATGCATTTTCTTTGGTACAAAACCAATATCTGTTCTTTAATATGTACCTCCGAGTACCCACTATAGTGTTATGAGCCCTGTGGGTGTTAAGAAACATTTTTTTGCCTGACTGACTGTCAATACTGAGTTGGAAGTAAACATCTCAACTGCTCTATCATTTCCTGTTTCTCAAAACTGAAGCACAGAAGTTATCTGGAGAGTATTGGCCAAGATAAGAAGAACAAATACACAGTCACACTGTTTAAAAAATATTCAGAAGTGGCAATCTGTTTTTGAATTCTAGAGAAAAACTCCTGTGAGTTTCTCTCTGTGATATGCTGTTCCATCGGGTTTTGTTGGGAATTAGGCTTTGCCAGATCTGTCCAAACGCTTTGTCATGAATTCAGATATGAAGCCATGTTTATCCCTTTTCATTATAATCGTATATCCATGCTGTACCCACTTTCTTCTTCTGACTGTAATTTTCATAGCAAAATCATAAATATTGAAAAAGTCCCTAAGAATTTTTTCTGATCTTCTTTTCTCCTATCCTAAACAGGAATTATTGGAATTTTGGAAATAATACATGTTTCTAACTACCAATGTCTTTTGTAAAAGAGACAGTAAAGGAATTAGAGCAATCCAAACACTGCAGCTCCAAACCTTGATCAGAGAATTTATTACTTTTTACATAATTATATTCTGTTCATGTCTGATTCAGTTAGAAGTCTTTCCAACAAAGTAGGTTACAGCATCTGGAGCTTTTGATCTCATTTAAGCCTCTGATGTAATAGGGCAAAATGATCACTTCAGAAAGAAAATACAACCCCTCAAAACCCATCTCCCTAATTTCTAATGATACTTTTAACCCTCTGTGTTTGTTGCAGCTGTCACCCTAAGATAACAGCTGGGTTTAGTTCTAAGCTGCAAGCTCAACTATTGCAAAACATTTGACGATCTTCTAATGCTATGTTTGTCAACAATCGCTTATTTCCTTTGCCTACTTTTTTTTTTTTAAGGGCCCTGAAATCAAGCTCATTAATTCAACTTATTAAAAAAAGCAAAACCCTTGCAAAAAAACTATTTAAGATGGCCTTTCCCAGCTATTTGACGTCTATAGCCCTGCTAAGTTGCAAGGGTCTTTTTCTGTCTCCCTGGTCTTTTCAGTGTTTTCAAATTCATAAAAATAAGCTTTTTCCTTGACTCTAATTTGCTCCTTTCTATCTTCAAGCTGTAATGTCCTTCTACCGAGTCTCTTGTGTTTTATCAGATGTCACTTGTTTTTATGCTCTTTATGCCTTATGTACTTTGTACTTTTGTCCTTTTCAAACTACTTTGGATGCTTGTGGGTTTCAGCTCCCTGCCACAAGTGTTCTATTCCTTTGTAAACTTCCTCTTGTGGGCAGAACACAGATCAGCTGCTGTTTAATAAAGCAGGCATCTGATTTCATTCCTTTCACATCCATCAAAATGTCTTTTCCTTGGGCTTCCCTGGTGGCGCAGTGGTTGAGAATCTGCCTGCCGATGCAGGGGACACGGGTTCGAGCCCTGGTCTGGGAAGATCCCACATGCCGCGGAGCAACTGGGCCCGTGAGCCACAACTACTGAGCCTGCGCGTCTGGAGCCTGTGCTCCGCAACAGGAGAGGCCGCGATAGTGAGAGGCCCGCGCACCGCGATGAAGAGTGGCCCCCGCTTGCCGCAACTAGAGAGAGCCCTCGCACAGAAACGAAGACCCAACGCATCCAAAAATAAGTTAATTAATTAATTAATTAAAAAGAAAAGACACATCTTTAAAAAAAAAAAAATGTCTTTTCCTAGAACTGGCATTCTTCCACTATTATTTGGTTAACTTGCTACATACAAGTGATTTTTCATTTCTTGATTGGGGAAAGAAACTCTCAAGGGTGATTTTTTCTTGTTGAATTGGAGAACACCAGCTTTCCTCCTAGGAAAGGGCTTACTTCTCTGCCATTTTGATACCCATCCATCCTCTAGCACCTTGAAGCTACCGACTTTGTGAAAGTTAGTGATTTTTGGAGAAAAATGTCATATATTTAAGTTCATCTTGAGTTAAAAAATAACAAAAGAAAATTATTACATATCCTAAACTGATGAACTACTAAAATTAATTACAGTAATAGCAATTCTAAATGTTCATGTGTATATATTTTTCTTTATTTGGCAGAATCTCAGATTATAGCATTTATATATAAACTCCCATTTCTTTTCTTCCTATCACTGTTAAGAAACAAACAAGAGTCATTTTTCTCATTTTGTGGTTGGGCAAAATAAAGAAAGGCTAAGTGAGCAGAAATATAGTGACAGAGAAGGGAATAAATGTCTCCTGATTCCAAGCCTGCTGCCTCCAGCAGTTTGAAGCTGCTGGCTTCTCTGAAAGTTACTGATATTTGGAGGAAAATGTCACCATTAAAGCACACTATAGCTTCTACTGGACCAAAGGGATTCTCTGCTTACCATGGGAATGCAACACAGTGATGTGTTTTTGAAAAGTCTTGCGGATCTGTAACTGCTAAAAGGAGGCAATTTTCTTTGATTAACATAAGAGTCCATTAACTGATTACAAAATGTTCTTAATAATATAGGAGGCATGAGAATTCCTGGAGGCTTCTCCTGACTGTGCAATCTATTTGGGGGTTCATTACTGAAATACTGTTTAATGCCTAAAATGAGAATATTGAGCATTTTCAAGCAACACCTATTGTAAGTGCTGTGAATAACCAATTTTCTTCCTGAGGAGATCAGCATTATATATAAATATATATATATATATATTTAACCTTTTTTCCTAATTACAATATATGTTCATAAAATAAAAGTTTAGAATATGCAAAGATGCAAAACCAAATTGTCTGTAATTCTCTCACTTTGGTTTAATTATTTTTCAGATTTTTAAGTAAGCATACATAAAGAATTTACAAGAATGGGTTTGTGGGTCTCTCAAGGGAACTCCAACAAAAAGCAGCCTTTCTCCACATCTGAAAAGTTAGAGAGAAAAACCCCAAAGGAGTATAGAGGCAAAAATAATGTTTATTACTAACAGAGGGTAGGCAGAGCAAGTAGCTTTATATCTGTTATAGGCTTGCAATAGGAAATTCTAAGATTATGCAGATTCCCTGTTATAGTGTCTGGTTCTAAACTGGGTTGTGGCCCATGCAAGAATCCTATCCAGGCAAAACTTATAGGCTAGAAGAGAGCAAAGTCTGTGTTCTCTGCAGGAATGCTCCATCTCGAGAGGAAGTGAGTGGAGTTAAGCAGAGCATGTCCAGTTATTTGTTCACATTTACCAACAAATTAACTCACAGGTCCAAGAGAATGTGCATTATACAAATTAGTTTCCCTTAACTGGAAGAACACGTCAGTACGGAGAAGTATTTCTCAACAGCAGGGTCACACAATACCTGTTGGTTTATATTTTGCCCTGTCCCCCCATTTAACCAGGAAACTTGATTTTTTTCTAGATTCTAGGTGAACCTACTGGATTTACATTAGACAAGCATGGTTTTAGGCATATAGCATGAATCAAAACTGGAATTTATTATTATTATTAATTACTATTATTATGTACAAAGAAAAAAACTGAAAAACAATATGAGGGGAAGATTGATGCTACCCCACTTCAAGACATACTATAAAGTGACAGTAGAAAAGAATAAACAAATAGATCAATGGAACAGAGTAGAGAGCCCAGAGATGGACCCACATAAAGGTAGTCAACTGATCTTTGACAAAGAAGCAAAGATAATACAACGGAGAAAAGATAGTCTTCAACAAGTGGTACTGGAGCAACTGGACATGCACATGCAAAAAAAAAATGAATCTAGACATGGAATTTGTACCCGTCTCAAAAATTAATTCAAAATGGATCATAGACCTAAATGTAAAATGAAAAACTATAAAACTCCTAGAAGTTAAAATAGGAGAAAACCTAGATGACCTTAGATTTGTCAATGACTTTTCAGATACAACACCAAAGGTGTGATCCAAAAAGAAAGAATTTGTAAGTTGGATTTCATTAAATTAAGAATTGCTTTGTGAAAGACAACATCAAGAGGATGAAAAGACAAGTCATAGACTGTGAGAAAGTTTGAAAAAGACTGATAAAGCTGATAAAGAACTCTTACCAAAATATACAAAGAACTCTTAAAACTCAACAATAAGAAAACAACTCAATTAAAAAATGGACCAAAGATCTTACTTAAGAGGTCCCTCACCAAAGAAGACATACAGATAGCAAATAAGCATATGAAAAGGTGCTCTGCATCAAATGTCATCAGGGAAATGTAAATTAAAGCAATGAGATACCTCTCACTTCACACCTGTTAGAATAGCTAAAATCAAGAACACCGACAACACCAAATTCTGTTGAGGATGTGGAGTAACAGAAACTCACTTATTGCTGGTAGGAATACAAAATAGTATTATGGTAAATACAGCTACTTTGGAAGATAGTTTTGTGGTTTCTTGCAAAACTAAGCATACAGGCTTCCCTGGTGGCGCAGTGGTTGAGAGTCCGCCTGCCGATGCAGGGGACGCAGGTTTGTGCCCCGGTCCGGGAAGATCCCACATGTCGCGGAGCGGCTGGGCCCGTGAGCCATGGCCACTGAGCCCGTGCGTCCGTAGCCTGTGCTCCGCAACAGGAGAGGCCACAACAGTGAGAGGCCCGCGTACCGCAAAAAAAAAAAAAACTAAGCATACTCTTACCATACGATCCAGCAGTCACATTCCTTGGTATTTACCCAAAGGAGTTGAAAACTTATATTTACATAGAAACCTTCATACATATGTTTATAGCAGCTTTATTCATAATTGCCAAAACTTGGAAGCACCCAAGATGCCCTTCAGTAGGTGAATGGATAAACTGTGGTACATCTAGACAATGGATTATTATTCAGTGCTAAAAAGAAATGAGCTATCAAGACATGGAGGAGCCTTAAATACATATTACTAAGTGAGAGAAACTAATATGAAAAGGCTACATATTGTTTGATTCCAACTACATAACATTTTGGAGAAGACAAAACTATGGAGACATTAAAAAATATCGGTGGTTGTCAGGGGTTAGGAGAGGGGAGGGATAAATAGGCAGAGCATAAAGGATTTTTAGTAATTCATTGAAATGACTGAATATGATACTATAATCGTGGATACATGTCATTATAAATTTGTCCAAACTCATAGAATGTACAATACCAAAATTGAACCATAATGTAAAAAACTATAGACATTGGGTGATGATGTGTCAGTTTAGTTTCATCAGTTGTAACAAACGTACCACTCTGACGAGTGATGTTGATAATGGGGGAGGCTATACATGTTCAGGGGCAGGGGTATATGGGAAACCTTTGTACCTTCTGCTCAATTTTGCTGTGAACCTAAAACTACTCTAAAAAATAAAGTCTACATAATTCTATGCTAAATTGGTTTATTTAACCTCTAAATATTAAAAGTAGAAGTACCTAAATATTGGCTTAAATAATCAAAAAGGACTTAATGGAGGAAGTTGGACTTTGACCCATGAAAGATTGTATACACTTTAGCTGTGGCTCAAAAGGGGAATAGCGTTCAAAGGAATAGCAGTATCAGAGGTTCAGAGAAAATTATGTCAAATTAGAACACTAGTGTAATCCTTGCCTTTCTTCTTAAAGTGGCTTTGGAAAGTATATGTTGAAACTTCAGAGCTGTACTGGGAGAATCCAGTTCAGTACCTTCACCATTATAATAATTCTGCTTTTCTCCCTCTATACTTCAGTCTATCTATATTTTCCTGATCTTTGTAACAAAATAATGAAAATAGTAGGAATTGGAAAATTGAATCTGGATAGTACTAACAATTAGAAGAGTTACCTCTGTGAGAACTTAACTTGAAATCTCATGAAGTGATTATGAATAGCCCTTAACATTCACTTGAACATATTTGTTGTAACCACTAAGTGATAACTCTGGTCTAACGTTTAGGGTTACATTACACAGTAAATAGTAGCTACAGTTACCAAGTATTTCATGCAAGTTAACAATATATAGAGGATGCAGTGAACATTGTTGAAACCAAGAATATCAGCATCTAAAAGAGTTGTTCACCAGGGGCTAGTATAAATTCTATGATAAAGAGGGTCCATTGCACTTTCACACATATAATGATTGTTCTTATAAAATGTTGAATCAACCATAATCATTTATATTTATCAATTTTGATTTCATGGTGCCTTTGATAATAATAGCACATGCAACTGTGGAATTCTTTACCATTTGATATTTGTTTATACTGTGAATAATAACAAAAAACATTACATTAAATGGTCTCTGGAGCAGGAAAGTATTTTCTACTGGAATAAATTCTAGGGGTAGATTTCCGATTCATGAATAGATAGTTGAAAGATTCAGTTAGGATTAGGGTTTTTAGTTATGTTAGCCATTATTTTTTCTCCCTCTTGGGAAAATCTAAAACCCAAGGCAAAGCTAGAATTTATTAGCTTCTATCACATAATCAGTACATTCTTCTTCACATAGTAACTAATCCCAAACCATCAGGGTGTGGATTATACTTTTTTTTAAAAAATGGGTTTCACTTTTTTTTTTTTTTTTTGCGGTACGCGGGCCTCTCACTGTTGTGGCCTCTCCTGTTGCAGACCACAGGCTCCGGACACGCTAGCTCAGTGGCCATGGCTCACAGGCCCAGCCGCTCCACGGCATGTGGGATCTTCCCGGACCGGGGCACGAACCTGTGTCCCCTGCATCGGCAGGTGAACTCTCAACCACTGCGCCACCAGGGAAGCCCTCGGGTTTCACTTTTAAAGTCACTAATATTTAACTTCAAAAAATTCAATTATTATGATCCTATCTTCTGCCTACACAGACAATTTATAAAACCTTTAAAACTCTTTCTTCATTTCTGCTTGATATACCAATAAATGGTATATGTAACATACTCTATCTAATATCTCTATAAAAAGTGTTTCCTTTTGCCTTGTAAAGTATTTTGAACCTAATTGTGATATTTTTAAATAAAACACATGTTTTACCTTAGTCTTCTCCACCCCATGTGTCTTGGCTGTTGTTCGTTTGCTAATGTGATGTTTCTTCTCTGCATCATATCCATTGATTGATTGGATGCTTATGAAATATTTGAATTCAACCTCATTGGATCTATTTTTATCTCACACTGAGCATTCTGTTGGTTAATTTTCTTTAGATAATAGACACATCGATTTAGAGTTTTATGTTATGATAATGTGGTATAATGTAATACATCTTATTAATTTCCTAATAATCATTTTGGCATTGAATAGCTTACTTCTTTAGAATGTATTTATTTATGATATCATTATGGATACATAATGATGCATGACTTTATAAACTTGTATAAAGGTTTACACTTTTCCAAAGAGCCTTACCATAAATTTTTAAAGGCACTGTACAATTAGTTAATGCTGTATGTTTTCTAATAGACAGTAACTTCCTACTGGGAAAATTAAAGGATCAATTCCAGGAAAATCAAAGTTTGATAATCAAGGATTGATAACATAAATTAGCCTCATGATGATACTGAAAGTTATTGTTCTGTGTGGTGCAAGTGTGGTAGAAAAAATGGCAATTGTGTCTCTAGTTGTATATGACATAGAGTTCTTGTAAAAGTTGTCCTTTGGTTTGTAATTGTAGTGCTGTTTCTCTTTCTCTTGATTTACTGTGTATATCATTGCTCAAAACAACAACAGTGAAGCAATCACATTGCCATCAGGCATAAAACTGTGTGATTGACAAGTGAGTCTGCCATTTTGGTTTAGTAACCCTGTTACAACTGTGCCATATTTTTTACAGTTGTGATTCATTAAGTACCCACCTATGGCTCTGCCATTTTTTTCATTATATGTTAGCTTTTGAGTAATTTCTGCCAAGACTAACCCAGTGAGGTTGTTTGGAAGCAATCATTCTTACAGGACTGATGGCTTGGCTTTGTTCTAAGACATTAGTTGGTGACTCTTTTTTTTTGCAATACATGTTTTTATTTTGTTATTGCAATACCTTACATGTATACATTACATACAATACATTACAGGTTTTTTTGCAGTACATTACTCTTGGATGATACCGATGTAGTTTGATTAGAAATCAGGACACTGTCAAATAAAGAAGGATTTCTATGGGGCTGAAATAGAGCATGCTACCCAGGAAGCCTTAAGATAGAGCATAAACTCTTTTGTAACATATTAGAGTGACACTGTGTGAGTCAAAATCATATGTCATATCAAATTTACCAGAAGATAAGGATGTTTGTTGGAATGATAATGTATGAGAACAGTCAGACCAATTCATATTTCTGTCAAATATAAGGTTTTAGAAACTTTCTAAAAATTCTCTAAAGTATACATATCTGCCATACTACTGCCTAGGAATAGAAGAGAGAATGATTTCAAAAGATTTGCCTAAGGTTAGTCACTGAACACATAAGTTAGCGATTAAAACATTTTTAACATTTTACCTTTAGGAAAGATATGTGCGAACTTCCTCATTTTTCAAAGCATCTTTAGATACTGCACAAGATGATTAATTCAGAGCTAGACATTTAACAGCATAATTTAAAGTCATAGAGGAAACCACTGGAATATCTCAAATGAGTAATAATAGGTGGAGGAGAGAGAGGAAGAGAAGAGCAAGGTAAGTGCCCAAATTCCTCATCTCTCATGATGAGGAAACCAGGGAAACTGCCAGGCATTATGAATAAGAGAGACATAGAGGTATATTGTGGTGATGGTAACCAGTAAAATAAATAAAAATAAAAGTGTTGAAATACCTGTTGTAGAAGAATAGAGCTAGAAGGTTAGATCTGGGGAAAGAGACCTTACCTTCTCACTCTTAAAGTCCATATTGTTTGAATTTATTTTTTTGTGTGTATTCTCTGTCTTTAGAAAAGATACTCTCCATTGGTATTTCCATCCTCTGTTCTCCTTGTCTATATGTTTTATAATCACATGCAGCTTTACCCAAATCTCAAACAGCTTATACCTTCACGTTTCTCTATAAGAATGAGCCATCTCATATGATCTCCAAGAGAGTTTTCACTGGGTTTGTGCCTCTGCCAGTCCTCTAGGTAGAACTGCCTACAAAGTGTCTACACTGTCAGATTGAGGGCTTAGTGGAGGAAAACAGTTGTTATAGAATATGGTTCCAAAGGTTAGAACAAAGACCTATATGCAAATATTGGAAGAAGAGAAAAATCAGAGTAAGATAGAAGGAATTCCTTCTGGAGGTACTGAGGACCTGTCACTGGAAGTTTCAACTTAGGATAGGTGCATTAGCTTCATTCATAAGTGGGCAGTGAGACAAAATTGTGGCTGAATTTTCCCTTTTTGGGGTGTAGGGTTTATGCAGGAAATCTTTTTTCTTCTGCTATGTAGAAGAAACTGTAGTGCACAGCCTCTAGGGTAGTATCTCTCCATATATGATCCATATGTATGCTGAATGAGAATCAACCTGGGGTGTTTGGAAATTTATGGGCTCCAGACTATACATGCTGCTTCAGAATCTTTTGAGTCCTGGGAATCTTAACATTTAATAATGTTGGTTCTGGTGTCGACTAAAGTGTGAGAGTCTCTGCATGGAAAGCAGAAACACATACAAAAATTGTTCCAGATAAGTATGTTTCAAGAATGTGGCTCTTATGTGACCATCACAATGTGTGCAATGAAATAGTGTCTGGGGAGAAGATGGTCAATGCCAAGATATTTTTTAAAATTTTGTTCATTTTGTTTTTGTAGTTTTATCTTCTCTCTTCTTCTTATATTATTTTTCTTTCACTTCGTGCTATAGAAATAGTGATGAATGCTGATGAGGCAATAGTTAATCCAACCCCAGACTCTCATTTTCAGGTAATTATTTGAAACCAGAACAGCACTTAACAGCACTGACTTATCTGTCTTGGGAGATTAACTAATTAAAAGCTCAAGCAAGACAGGCTCTGGTTTTTTGTTTTCTTTTCTAAGCTGCTTAAGGGAAAGAAAAGAGAAAAATAAGAATATTTTGCCTTCTGATGTTTTTCTGCCCTCATTTTATATTCGTAAAATATGTAGTGTGTCTGTGATTTCTCTTTTCTGAAAAATAGAATGGCAGATTAATATGAAATGGTGGAGGAGGCACAACTGAAAATGAATCAAATTTATTCAGCCAGAATTATTTAAAAAGATGCAGTAGAAGAGGGCAATGTTTTAGACAAATTACCCAGATGATTGGGGGAAAGCAAATAAAAGTTTTGGGTTTGTTTCATTAACTAGGTATATTTTTTATACTGTGTTAAACCAGTGTACTTTGTGGACTGTAAATTTTAGTCTCAATTATCATTAACCTAATAAGACTGATTAATGAGATATATGCTACAATACAAGTAATCACTTCATTGATTACACAAAAACAAATGCCACTATCTTGTCGCTGATAAGAGAGAGGATATTTTGGTTTGGATCTTTGTTTTTACTTTTATTTTGCTTAAGACAACCATCAAATCAAACCTCAGTATATTTCCCCGGTCTTACACTTGGCCAGGTTAGTACTGAAAATGTGTCTTCTTGAGAGCCCTTGTTGCACTTGGGTGTGCGTTTACTTTTGGAGCTGTGTAGTGATCTATCAAACCATCTTTTTAAAGCAAAATCCATTTCAAACGACAGTACCCTATCTTTAAAAGTTTCCAGTCACCATTTTAAGAAAAGCACAAATACCTGCCATGGGTAGCAGGGTTTTGGCTAAATTTCACACATTATTAATCTTATGATGTTCACTCATAAAGTCTGGGTAGTTTGGTTGCACTTTTCCTTTTCATATGCACTTTTAAACTGTGTAATGTCACTCTGTTCTCCCCTCAGAAGTGGCTGTGATATCGTTTTGTATGAAATGATCCTGTTTATAGTTTTGATGTCATCTTGTTAAATCTGGGAAGTGATTAGGGGGTTCTTTGATTTGAGAAACACATAAAAATCTTGTGACTGTTGCCATTTATGAATTCAGATTCATCCATGTAGATTACATCCCTTTTTCTTTTGAAATGAAAAGACGAGGGCTTTTAACATTATTCTTTAAGACGGTATGTGCTCTTTAGTAGAATCTGAAATGGAACTATAATAAATATTCATCTAATCTACAGGACTTGCACACAGAGTTGATCACCATTTCAATTTCAAGCTTTCATTATCTGCCTCTTGCACTGTCGCTTTGGACTAGCTCATTTTCCCCCCTTTGATAGTGACAACAAAAGAGCGAGACCCTTTTTATAGTTTGTGGTTATGTTTAGGCTTAGTAAAAACATCTTACAAAATTCATTTATTCATGCATGCTTGTCTCATGGGATAAGGTAACCATATCATTTGCTTCAATTCTTTCCTTTTCTTCTTTAAATTTGGAAGCTCTTCTTTTTATTTCTAAATTTTCTTTAGTACATCCAATTCTCTACAGCATTCCTGCGAACAGCTGTGGGTGGTGATGGGGAGATGTTTTGAGATAGTGCTTCTGCATTCTGCATGTCCCCCCAGAGCGGCTTTATAGAACATGGAAAAGTACAGTCTAGCTCTGTGGCAGATGGACTTTCAAATAGCATTCACTGAGATCTTTCCCTTTCATATCAAGAAACACAGCTATATACGCTGCTTAGTATGCTGACATTTCACAGTTGATATCCTCATATATTTTCCCTCTCACTTGATGGCAGGGATGGGGAATTGAGGTGCCCTTTTCAAGCAAAACATGGTTGTTGTTTTTTTTCCCCAGCATCTGTGAATGTTGACTACAACAAATCTATTTGGCTGAATTCTACGTTTTCTAAATTCCTATGTTGTACACCTAATGTAGTGACTACCACCTGTTGGAAAAATGCTAAATTATTCTCTAAGCGTTTGTTAGCATTTAGCTCAATGATTGCTATATTTTAATATATATTTAATTTAGTAATTCTTAAGAGAGTAATTTTTATGCCATCTTTCATTTCTTTTTCCCTCCACTAGTTTGAGTACTTGTGTTTTATTAATTTAAAAATGTACCGAAATTGGCGCCAAAAGAATTCTTGGACAATTCGATGATATCAAATACAGTGTTTAAAAAATTTTGACAGTGAAAAGCATTATCTAGTTTAAATTATGTCCTGTTGTGGTCTCTCCCGTTGTGGAGCACAGGCTCCAGACGTGCAGGCTCAATGGCCATGGCTCACAGGCCCAACTGCTCCGCGGCATGTGGGATCTTCCAGGACTGAGGCACGAACCCATATCCCCTGCATCGGCAGGTGGACTCTCAACCACTGCGCCACCAGGGAAGCCCATGTCCTGTGTTTTGAACTGATTTTTACTTGGTATTCTGGAGCAATTAGATGACCAAGCAACTTTTCCAAATGGAAAAAAAAAAAAAAAGAGTTTTGCCAACGAGATGGGGAATTGCACACATTTTAAGCTTCTTTATAAAAGGCAGTTTCAAATATCAAAAAGTTTCAGCAGAAATATTGCATGTTTATTCTCGGTTCTGCAGTAAATTTGGTTATAGAAAATTTAATACAGTCTGTGTGAAGAGTCTGGAGATAAGTAAGTGTGTTGTTTCCTCTTGGGTAACTCCAAATTGTTTTCTTTAAACTTGTGATTTAGCAGGTAATCCTCTAGGTGAACCTTAACAATTTGGTGGTACAGTAGCACCAGGCCCTCAGAAAACAGCAGGTGATTGGCTAGCTTCCTCACCACTTCCAGCTCTGGGCCTAGGGGAAAAAGACATGTGAATTTTTATGAAGAATTTTAGTGCAGGGTTTATTTAGATTGAAAAGTATCCATGGATGGTCATTAGAGACGTTTTTAAGGGGCTTAGGATCCATTAGTCAGTGGCAGCTTGAAAATTTCATTTGTACAAGTATAACTCTTGGTACTTCCTCTCTTGTTTATTTGAAAGGGAGAGAAATGCTTATGAAAGATTTAAGATTAACCTATGCAAACAGAAAAACTTGTTCTCTGAGAAATAGAAAATAATCTGTGACAGGAAAGGTTCAAAATCAGTGACCCTGACCATTTTGTGGTTGTAGAAAGTGGATTTTGTTAAAAATGAGTGGGCACAGCAGGAACAGGTTATTATTTATAAGAGTGGCTAACAGTTTGAGGGCCACAATTATATGCCAGATGCTGGGTTTGGGCTGAATGCTTCATGTGTATAATCACATTTTATCTGTATAACCCTATAAAGTAGGAACTATTATTTCTCCTGTTATACAGGTGAGAAAATTGAAACTCAGAAAGATAAGTGTGGAAGACAGAAAAATGGCTTCTCCAGATATGTCCCCATCCTAATCCCTGGAACCTGTAGCTATGTTATCTTACTAGGAAAATTACACTTTTCAGATGTGATTAAGATTAAGGACCTTGGGATGGGATGGGGGAGATTATTTTGGCTTATCCATCCTCATCACATAAGTCTTTAAAAGAGGAAGCATCTTTTCTGGTTGTGGTTAAAGATCCAGGTGTGATGATGAAAGAAGGGTCAGAGAGATAAAAAATTGTGGCTTGGAATTTGGAAGAAAGGTGCCATGAGCCAAAGAATGCAGGCATACTCCAGAAATTGGAAAATACGAGGAAACAGATTCTCCCTTAGAGGCTTCAGAAAGTGTCTTAGTCCGTTTAGGCTGCAATAACAGAACCACAGACTAAGTGGCTTATAAATGACAGAAATGTATTTCTCACAGTTATGGAGGCTGGAAGTCCAAGATCAGAGTGCCAGCATGATTGGGTGAGGGCGTGTTCCAGGTCACAGACTTCATGTTATATCCTCACATGGCAGAAGGGTCTAGAGAGCTCTGTGGGGTCTGTTTTATAAGAACACTAGTCCTGTTCATGAGGACTTTGCCTTAATGACCAAAGTGCCTCCCAAAAGCTGCACTTCCTAATTGTATCACACCAGGAATTAGGATTTCAACATATGAATTTTAGGAGGCCACAAACATTCAGACCATAACAGAAAGGAACAGAGCAGGACAAACATCTTGACTTTAGTCCAGTGAGACCCAAGTCAGACTTCTCAGCCCCAGAACTGCAAGATAATAAATCTGTGTTGTTTTTAAGCCACTACATTCATGGTAATTTGTTATAACAACAATAGAAAATTAAGATAATAATAGTATTTTTATCCATAGAAGGTCTGAGAAAGCCTTAGAATACCTAGCAGGGCTGACAGAAGGTATTTCTCTCTCAAGGCCAGTCAGTAAAGACTAGAGGAGGTGACTGCTACTTCAAATGTGAAGACAGCAATTCAAGACTTCAAGAAACATTAAAAAATCAAGGAAATGTGACACCACAAAAGGATCACAATAATTTTCCAGTAGTTTACCACAAAGACATGAATACTGCAATTTATCTGATAAAGAAATAAATATAGCTGCTTCAAGGAAGTTCAATGAAATGCACACACACACACACACACACACACACACATACACACACACACACACAAACCACAGAAGGACAATTCAACAAAATTAGGAAAACAATGCATGAAAAAAATGAGAAGATCAACAAAGAGAGAGAATAGTAAAAAGAGAACCAAATAGAAATCCTGGAGCTGAAGAATACAATGAATGGAGTGAAAGATGCAATAGAGAGCATCAGTAACAGAATGGATCAACCATAAGAAATAATCTGCAAAGTAGAAGACAGGAACTTTGAAATTATCCAGTCACAGGAGAGCAAAGAAAAAAGAATGAAAAAGAGTGAAGAAAGCCTATGTGAGCTATGGATAATGTCAAGATAAGCAATCTGTAAATTAATGAAATCCCAGAAGGAGAAGAAAGGGAAAAGGGGACAGAAAACTTATTTAAAGAAATAGTGACTGAGAACTTCCCAAATCTGGGGATAGGTTTGGACTTCCAACTTCCTGAAGCTTATATGTCCCCAGGCAAATTCAACTTAAAGAGGTCTTCTCCAAGACACACTATAATAAAATTTTCAAAAATCAAAGACAATGAGAATTATAAAAGCAATAAGAGAAAAGAAGCTCGTCACTCACATGGGACTTGCAATAAGTCTATCAGTGGATTTCTCAGCAGAAAGCTTAAAGGACAGGAGAGAGTGGGATTATATATTCAAAGTGCTGAAACAGAAAGAAAAAATCTGTCAACAAAGAATACTTTAGGAAAGTGGTCCTTCAGAAATGAAGGAGAGAGAAATATTTTTCTGGACAAACAAAGCTTGAGGGAATTCATCATTACTAGACTTATATTGCAAGAAATACTGAAAGGAGTTCTTCAAGTTGAAATGAAAGGATGCTAATTGGTAACATGAAAATATACAGCACACTGGTAAAGGTAAGTATATATTCAAATTCAGAATACAGTCAGTCCTTTGTATCTGCAGATTCTGAATCCATGGATGCAAACAAATACAGATAAAAAATATTTGAAAAGGGCTTCCCTGGTGGCACAGTGGTTAAGAATCCACCTGCCAATGAAGGGGACTCGGGTTCAAGCCCTGGTCTGGGAAGATCCCACATGCCACGGAGCAGCTAAACCTGTGCATCACAACTACCAAGTCTGTGCTCTAGAGCCCACGAGCCACAACTACTGAAGCCCACGTGCCTAGAGCCTGTGTTCTGCAACAAGAGAAGCCACCACAATGAGAAGCCCATGCACCTCAAAGAAGAATAGCCCCCGCTCGCTGCAACTACAGAAAGCCTGTGTACAGCAATGGAGACCCAATGCAGCCAAAAATAAAAATAAATAAATAAATTTAGTTTTAAAAAAATTGAAAAAAAATTCCAAAAAGCAAAACTTGAATTTATCATGAGTCAGAAACTACTTACATAGCATTTACATTGTCTTTATAACTATTTACATAGCATTTACATTGTATTAGGTATTATAAGTAATCTAAACATGATTTAAAATATACACGTATACGCATGTTACCTATACATGTGTAGGTTACACACACAGTAACCTACATGTGTGTAGGTTATACGCAAATACTACACCATTTTATCTAAGGGACCTGAGCATCTGTGGATTTGGATATTCGTGGGTGGGGGGAGAGTCCTGGAACCAATCCCTCGTGTATACCAAGGGGCAGTTGTACTCTAATACTGTAATATGGTGGTGTGTTAACCACTTAATTCTAGTAAAAAGGTTAAAGTCCAAAAAATATTAAAAAATAACTATAGCTATAATAATTTGTTAATGAACACTCAACATAAAAGAGGTAAATTGTGACATCAAAAAACATAAAGAAGGGGAGGAGTAACAGAGTAGAATTTTCGTATGCAATCAAAGTTGTTGTTATAAGCATAAAATAAACTGTTATATCTGTAAGGTGTTTTTTGTAAGCCTCATGGTAACCACAAAGCAAAACCTACATTAGATACACAAAAGATGAAGAGATCAAGAGAATAAAAGCATGCCACTATGTAAAATCATCAATTCACAAAGGAAGACAGCAAGAGAGGAAGAAAGGAACAGGGGAACTACAAAACAGCCAAAAACCAATTAATATATAACATTAGTAAGTTCTTATCTATCAGTAATTACTCTAAATGTAAGTAGATTAAATTACAAAAAACATAGAGTGGTTGAATGGATTTAAAAAAAAAAGCCAATTATATGCTGCTTACAAAAGACTAACTTCAGAATTAAGGACAAAGTGAAGAAATGAAAAAAAAATTTATTCCATTCAAATGGTAACCAAGAGAGCAGGGGTAACTATACTTATATCAGACAAAATTAACTTTAAAAAAAGACTGAGACAAAGAAGTTAATTATATAGCAATAAGTGAGTCAAATCATTGAGGCTATAACAATTGTAAATATATATACACTTATCATTAAAGCACATAAACATATTAAGCAAATGCTAACAGATCTGAAGGAAGAAATAGACAATACATTAATACTAAGGAACTTCAAAACACCACTTTCAACAATGAGTAAGTCATTCAGATGGAAAATCAATAAAGGAATGTTGGACTTTAACTATACTTTAAACCAAATGGACCCAACAGATGTATACAGGATATCCCTTCCCACAGCAGCAGAATACACATTCTCATAAAGCACACGGGGAACATCTCCAGGATAAGTCATATGTTAGATCATGAAACAAGTCTTATCATTTAAAAAGACTGAAATCATACCAAGTATTTTTTCTGGCTACAAAAATATGAAACCAGAAATCAATATCAGGAGGAAAACTATAAAATTCACAAACATGTGGAGATTAAACAACACACTCCTGAACAACCAATGGGCCAAAGATGAAACTAAAAAAAGTATACTGAAACAAACAAAAATGGAAAAAAGTTTACCAAAATTATGGGATGCAGCAAAAATTTTAAGAGGGAATTTCATAGGGATGAATGGCTCCATTAAGAAAAAAGATATATTTCAAAGGCACAACCTCACATTACACCTCAAGGAACTAGAAAAACAACAATAAATTAAGCCAAAAGTTAGAAGAAGGAAGGAAATAACAAAGATCAGAGCAAAAATAAATGAAATAGATAGCAGAAAAGCAATAGAAAAGATCAACAAATGTAAGAGTTGTTTTCTTGAAATGGTAAACAAAATGGGCAAACATTTAAACTAACTAAAAAGAGAGAAGACTAAAATAAATAAAACTAGAAATCAACAAGCAGACATTACATTACAGAAATACAAAGGATCATAAGAGACACTATGAACAATTATATGCCAACAAATTAGATAATCTAGAAGAAATGGATAAATTAAAAAAAATACAACCTAGCTAGACTGAGTCATGAATAAACAGAAAATCGGAACAGACGAATTACTAGTAAGGAGACTGAATCAGTAATCAAAATACCTCCCCACAAAAAATTTCCTGAACCAGATGGCATCACTGGTGAATTCTGCCAAACATTTACAGAAGAATTAATGCAGTCCTTCTCAAACTCTTCCCAAAAATTGAAGAGGAGGGAACACTCCCAAACACATCTTATGAGGCCAGAATTATCCTAATACCAAAGCCAGCTAAGGTCACTTCAATTAAAAAAAACTACAGGCCAATATCCCTGATGAACATAGATACAAAACTTCTCAACAAGATACTAGCAAACAAATTTCAATAGCACAAAGGATCATACACCATGATCAAGTGGGATATATCTTTGGGATACAAAGATGGTTCAATATACACAAATTAATAAATTTAATACACCACATTAATAGAGTGAAAACAAAAATCATATGATCACCTCAATAGATGCAGAAAAATCATCCTCTCATGATAAAAAAAAAAACTCTCAACAAATTGGGCATAGAAGGAACATACCTCAATATAATATAGACCATATATAAAAGCCCATAGCTAACATCATATTCAATAGTGAAAGGTTGAAAAAGTTTTTCCTCTAAGATCAGGAACAGGGCAAGAGTGCCCACTCTCGCCACTCCTATTCCAGTACTACTGGAAGTGCTAGCCAGAGCCATCAGGCAGAAAAAGAAATTAAAGGCATCTAAGTCAGAAAGGAAGAAGTAAAATTGTTTCTGCTGGCAGATGACATGATTTTATACATAGAAAACCCTAAAGACTCTGCCAAAAAACTGTTAGAACTAATAAACAAATTCAGTAAGTTGCAGAATAGAAATTTAGCATAAAAAATTAGTTACATTTCTATACACTAAAATGAACTATCTGAAAAAGAAATAAAGAAAAAAATTCCTATTTACAATTGTATCAAAAACAATAAAATACTTAGCAATAAATTTAACCAAGGTGGTAAAAGATCTGTCGACTGAAAACTATAAGACTTTTATGAAAGAAATTGCAGAAGACACAAGCAAATGGGAAGATATCCCACGTTTATGATCAGAAGAATCAATATGTTAAAATGTTCATACTACCCAAAGCAATCTACAGAGTCGGTGGAATCCTTATCATAATTCCAATGACATTTTTCACAGAACTAGAACAAACCATTCTAAAATTTATATGGAAATAACACGTGATGGTGAGACTATGGAGAACAGGTTACCCTTGGGCATTCTTGGTGGGAATGTAAATTGTTAGAGCCCTTATTATTATTATTATTATTATTCAGCCAGTTTTATTCCCAATAGCCAAGACATGGAAACAACAATGTAAGTGTCCATCTACCAATGAATGGATAAAGAAGATGTGGCATGCATATATATACATATGTATATATAGCATGTATATATATATATATATATATATATTTATTTATTTATTTATTTATTTCAGCCATGAAAAAGGAGCACTGCCATTTGTGGAAACATGGATGGAACTTGAGGGTATTACGGTAAATGAAATGTCAGAAAAAGAAAGACAAATTCTGCCTGATCTCAGTTATATGTGGAATCTAAAAAAGCCAAACCCATAGAAACAGAAAGTGGAATGGTTGTTGCCAGGAGCTGGGAGATGGGGAAAATGGGGAGATGGTCGAAGTGTACAATTCCCAGTTATAAGATGAATGGTTCTGGGGATCTGATGTATAGCATGGTGACTGTAGTTAACAATATTATATTATATAGTTGAAAGTTTCTAGGAAAGTAGATCTTGAATGTTCTCACCTCCAAAATAAAATGGTAATTATGTGAGGTCATAGAAGTGTTAACTATTAACTAACTCTATTGTGGTAACTATTTCACAATATATACATGTATCAGATTTTCACACTGAACACCCTAAACTTAACACAATTGTTATATGTCAATTACATTTCAATAAAGCCAAAAAAAGTTAAATAAACAAATAACATTGGTACAAGGGAAAGAAAAACATTTATTGAGTGTCTACTCTATGCCAGGTATGGGGCTAGGTGCTGGATAGGTGGTAGGATATATTGATACATAAAAGAGTCATGGTTCTTGCCTTTTTGAGGTATTCTTTTGTCGAAGACATCAAAAAATACAAAAACAAGGAAATAGATGAACAAATATAATTACAATTGTGATAAGGGTTATGGGGCATACAAATGTATGAATTGTGATAGAATATGATATTAACTGTAACTGACTTTCTTTAAAAGGTTAGAGAAGTTTTCTCTGAAGAGATAATATTTACTTTAAAACTATGTGTAAATTGAGAGGCATAGGAAAACTAGCATTTGGGAAACTAGAGTATTAAGAATAGAAAAAGACATATGCTAGTGTCCAAGGAAGGAAAGAGTTTGTTGGTGTGTTCACAGAACTGAAAGAAGTCTTTAATAGTTGGAAAAGAGTAAGCTAGAGAGAAGACTCGTGATGAGGTTGAAATTGTGAGCCAGATCAGGTAGGGCTTTTATAGGCCATGCATAAGAATTTGGGTTTTACTCTAGTTACTATAAGAAGTCCTAAAAGTGTTCACAGAGCAAGGAAATAACATGAATTGATTTATGCTTTGCGAAAACTGGATGTGCAGAAAGTGGATTGCAAAGGACAAAAGTCGAGGCTCGGGGATGAAGAGAACTGTAATCCATGACACGATAAAGATACCTCTACCCCAGTTTGCACAGGTTTAGTGACTGACTCCTCCTGAAACAGATTCTACATGATTACTGTCTCTAGAAAAAGGAAGAGAGGCTGCGTTACATGTGCATTATCTTTTAGTTAAGATTTCAACTGCCAAAAATATGAGCTCCTTAAATGACTGGATGTAAACAACAAAAATTTCTGTCAGCCTTGATGTCATACTAATTTATCCTTTTGGCATAGGCATTTGTATATTTTTTTCCCAAAATTTGTATTGTGATTTGGGGACAAATATTAATCTAATCTTCAGTTGGAAAGCTAACAGGAAGAACTAACTCTTCAATATCGCAGCTTATATGAGAGTTATTCTAAATATCTTCTTCTGACTCAGTATAATTTATAAAATTCAGGAGAAATAGTCTAGTTTATTAGGTATGAAATTGTATCTGGTACAGATCTAATATCTGTACATATTTCTATTACCTCTGATGATGAACTCATCTTTATATAAGAAGCTCTGTTTTGCTCTAAAGACATTACATGGAATTTAAAAGATGCCAAAAATATAAGTGAATGCAACTTCTAATTTCATTTTGAATTATAAAAAATCACTAGTGCAAAACTCCACAATAATGACAAGCTAAGGCTTTATATATAAGAAAAAAAATCCTTTAAGAAATTAAAAAGCTAATCATCTTACAACATAAACACTTATCCACACTGTTTATATATTATATTCTGCTTGTTAAAGAGATTTTAAGAGTCTGCATTAGTGTGTAGAGTTAGTGCCATGTTGGTGAATTAGAGTTGCTAACTACTTTGTCAACTGTTCATTTTGGTAGATTTTCACCTTGCATCCTAATGTGGTTTTCAAGTCTCATTTTGATGAATTTTATTGTTACATTAGATACACTCTGGTTTTTCCAATCAGTCATGTCCACTTCATCACTGTCAATGTGCTACCATAACATTAAATATGACCAGAGGTAAACATGGTTGAAAGCTATGCCTGTTACTGCTGTTTTACAGTAGTGTAATTTTGTTTTTTATTTCCTTTGATTTTATTCTAATATGGGTTTCAGCAGTATTTGCCTGAAGCCTTTTTCAACTTTTCTTTTTAATTAAAAAGCCTAATTGGGGGTAATAAAAACTTCCAATTAAGCCTTTTAAATAAAAACTGAAAGCTGAAAGTGGCTCTGGTTGCAGATAGAGGCTGGCTCTGACACTTGCATTAGGGCAGGAGTCCATTACTACAATACAATTTGTGGTTTCCAGGTTCAACTTGAGACCTGTGAGTTAGGAGAAGTGGACCTTGAGAGAGATACCCAAGCAGATAATTATACAGTTAAACATCCATTTTCTTTGACGGGGGGCTTTATTTTTGAGGCAGGAAGGATACTGAAGTGGAGCTTGAATCAATCATCATTATGGCAGGCTCATTAGATAAAAATTTCAGTAATATTGCACATTTAATAATAAAAACAAAAGATTTTAGTATTTGAACAAAAAGATAAAATATGCTATCTTATTTCTTTTTCTAATTTAGGTATACAATAATCTAAAAGTTTTGGACTTGCTTTATTTTCTTTCATTTGTTGTACCGGAGAAACATGCTAGGAAAAAGCTTGCAATGAAGCCTAAGGTCACACAATCTATAATTGGACAGATCGGTGTATAATTTGCTGATCCTTGTATATGAATTGAATAATAAAGACTAAAATAAGCTTTTTATATATTCGAAATCTGTAACTATGTGACTCTGGGATTTTCCTGTAAAAAATTTTTATATATTGAACTTAAATTTCTAGCCTGTATCATGATATATGTTTGGGGGCAGGAGGGAAGGGTATGATGGGAGTTGGATTGGGAAGGAGCAATATTTTAGCTTTGCTTGTAATTGGCTCTTAGAGGATTTCATATACTTTGGAAAGGTTAAACACAGGAAACATTCTGTGACTGAATATCTCAGTTAAGTAAAATATTATTTTAAGACAAATTTTAACTATTTTTCTCTATGGTCACCTATTTAAAGTATACCTATTTTTAACAATCAGTCTTATTTGTTTTCTTATACAAGTAGTACCTGTTGCTTACAGAAAATTTGAAATGTATTTAAAAATCAAATTCATATATAACCTTACCTCCAACCACACAACATGTTTGATATATTTCTGTCCAGCTGTTTCTTCTTTTTTTAAATTTTTAATCTATTCTTTCTATACACATTCACATACAAATGGGCAAAGATAAATTTGAGATTGTGTTACTTACAGAGTTGTATTTATTCTTTTTTCACTTAACATTATATATAAGCATTTTCCATTTTTCAAAGACATATATCAATATATTTATCCTAATTTATTTGAACAATCTCCAATTTTTACTTATTTGGGATTGAGAGGCTGACTATCACAGCAGGTCAGAGCATGGGTTTGGAGTCATGCAGTCTGAATTTAATACTTGGCCCCCAAATCCACTAGCTATGTGATGTTAGGCAGTCTCCTTTTCTGAGCTTTTATTTCCTCCTGTAAAATGCAGAAAAGCATAATATGTACCTAAGGGATAGATATGAAGATTATATTGGTTAATCTATGTAAAAGTAAAAGTGCCATGGCACATAGTAAACACTACACACATATTATATAACTTATTGTTCAAATTATTTTCCATTTTCAATAATTTATGAATTTCAAATAATCTAATAATATTTCTACTTGGTTAGATTTGGCAAAATTAGCTCATTCTCTGTTACCATTAGTCCCAGTAGATGTCTCTAGAACGGTTTGTTTAGATCTTCGATTATTCTCAGTAAAGAGCTTGGGAGTTTATTTCCTATGGGGTCACATTTTTATTGTCAGAATTACTCTTAGAATTGTTATATTGTTTTTGGTAGCTATTATAAATAAAATCTTTCTTCATTGCATTTTCAATTGCTTGATATTTGTGTGCTATTGATTTTTTAGATATCCATCCACTAAAAAATTACTACAATTTTAGTAATAATTGAAATGAAATATTACTTTTGAGGCATAAGAGGCATCTTAGTAAAATTGTCTGTTTCCATTTTTTTTGGAATTAATTTTTTAAATTAAATATTTTGATAGATTTTCACTTATCTTACCTGAATATTGTTCTTTTTAGGTGTCTGTTTTTCTTTGAGTGAATTTTGAAATTTTATACCTATTTTCAGGAAATTATCTATTTCATGAATTTCTTCAAATACCTTAACATACAATTTTGCATTTAATTTAAAGGAGAAATCCTTTTACTTGTTATCAGACCCCCTTTTCCATGCTTAATCTTATTTACCAATTATTCAATCTTTTATTCTTGACTAGATTTTCTAGAGATTTATTAGCAATATTATTTTTAAAAGAAAATATAAGTTTTGGATTCATTTTATTGTTTTCCTTTTGTTTCAAATTTACTTTTACTCTTATTTTTAAACTTAATTATTATTATAACTTCTCCAGGACAATGATTAGCTTATTTTTAAAAAGTTAGAGAATGTATTTATCATAAATTTGTCTCTAAGTTTTTCTTTGCTTGCAGTTAGCACATTGTCATACGATTTTCTTTTTTTCACATTTTCTTGTATGTCCTTATATTTCAGAAAAGTGTCTTTTTGACCCTAATATTACATAAATTGTTGTTTTATAATTTTCTCATCATTTGTTCTCTCAGTTATTGGCTATTGTGGCAGTTTACTTTATCTATGAGTCTCCTGTTACACCATGCTCCAGACTGCTGCTAGAAGTATATTTTTAAAGCAATATACTTTCCATAATAGATGTTGTTTAAGGATACAAACTTGGAAATGATAAATAATACTGATAAATAATACAGATAAATAAATACTGAAGACCTAATATACAGCACAGTGATTATAGTCAACAGTACTGTACTATATAACTTCAAGGTTGCTAAGAGATTAGATCTTTTTTCTTAATAAATTTATTTATTTTTGGCTGTGTTGGGTCTTTGTTGCTGCACGCAGGCTTTCTTTAGTTGAGGCAAGAGGGGGCTACTCTTCCTTGCGTGCACAGGCTTCTTATTGCAGTGGCTTCCCTTGTTGTGGAGCATGGGCTCTAGACACACAGCCTTCATTAATTGTGCTATGCCGGCTTCAGTAGTTGTGGTGCGCGGGCTCAGTAGTTGTGGTGTATGGGCTTTGGTGCTCTGTGGCATATGGGATCTTCCCGGACCAATCCTCACCACAAAAAAGAAGTGACAGTTATTTGATGTGATAGAGGTGTTAGGTTTAGCTAATGTTATGGTGGCAAGCATATTGTAAATAGTAAAATTATCAAATTAACACATTGTACACCTTAAACTTACACAGTGTTATATGTCAATTATATCTCAATAAAAAAATAAAAGCAGGGGAATCTTAAGATGGCAGAGGAGTAGGAGGATGTGGAGTTTATCTCTCTTCACAAATGCATCAAGAATACATCTACAGGGGCTTCCCTGGTGGCGCAGTGGTTGAGAGTCCATTTGCTGATGCAGGGGACACAGGTTCATGCCCTGGTCGTGGAAGATCCCACATGCCGTGGAGCCACTGGGCCCGTGAGCCATGGCCGCTGAACCTGCGCATCCGGAGCCTGTGCTCCGCAATGGGAGAGGCCACAACAGTGAGAGGCCCGCGTACTGCAAAAAAAAAAAAAAAAAAAAAGAATACAGATGCAACAATTCTCACAGAGCACTGGCTGAACACTGGCAGAAGACCTTGGACACTGGAAAGGACAGGAAAGATCGCCACTTAACTGGGTAGGATGAAAGAAAGAAGAAGGGAGAAAGAAGAGGAGAGGAAGTGGGACAGGACCTGCGACCCTGGTGGGGAGCTGAGGAAGGGGAGAGGTTCCCATATCCAGGGAAGCCCCCTCACTGACGGGGAAATTATTTGGGACAGAAGGAGAGCATCTGAGGCTGTTGGAGGAGGGTGAAATGGCCCGTCTGTGGCAGACAGGACAGAGTGAGACCTACACAGACTGTGCCACAGCCCTGCACACCCCAGACTGGAACATGTGTCTGCCAGTGTGCACGAGGGCTGGGAGCTGGAACGTGAGGATTTGAGAGCAAACCCAGGGAGAAAACTGCCATTGGCTGTGAGGAGACAGCCTGAGGGGATGGGAGGAAGGAAATCCACAACTGGGAATGCTTATGAAGGAAACCTGGGGTGCCATAGAAGCAAGGCACCACTCTTGAGGGACATGCAGGGGGTGGAGCCAACATTGCAGCCTCTTTCTACCCACGTGCTGGCCCCTGCCCCGCCAGGAGCTAGGAAAGGGCCTTTCCAGGGCTGGCCCTCCATGTGCCTCCTGCTAGGCACTAGAAAAGGTCCCTGCTGAGCCTGGCACACACGTGCCTGCTGCCAGGCACCAGGAAAAGTCCCTACCGGGGCTGACCTTCTTATGCCTGCCTCCTGGTACTAGGAAAGGTTCCCACTGTGGCTGGCCCTCACCTGCCTGCCACCAGGCACTATGTAAGGCCACTGCCAGAGCTGATCCTCTCACAATGGTCGCTGGGTACTAGGAAAGGCTCCCACAAGAGCCGGATCTCTCACGCCCATGGTTGCCAGCTTCCCCACGAACATCCTCACTGGCAGGACTGGATCTCCTGTGGCCACTGAACCCCCTGTGCACCTGTCACTACTGGGGCTCCCACGACCATGGCAGCCATACCACCTCTGTGCCCTACCCTCAATGGGGCAGACCCAAGTGCTCCAGGGCAGCCTCGGGAGCAAACCCCTTTGGGTGTCCCACATACAGAGGTTGCGCTAAGATCACAACTGAGCCCCAGGGGCAGGGCAACTAAGGAAGAAGAATAAAAATCTTTCCGTGCAGCTGCACAAGCTGCAGATTAATTCCCCACGATTTAAACTTTGCATCTATGGAATGGACAACAAGTGTTCCCACAACTGAGACTGGTCTAGCTTTAACGGCTGTGGACTTTGGGGGCAAGTATATGCAGGAGTTGAACCAATCTGAGCTGCCCCACAGTGCCCACAGTGGCCCTATCAGTGCCCTATCTAGAGGTATTGGAGGGCCTCCAGGGTAGGCAGAGGTTGGCTGTGGCTCACGGTGAGGTCAAGGACAATAACAGCTGCAACCCAAGGAAAATATTTTTTTTTAACATCTTTATTGGAGTATATTGCTTTACAGTGTTGTGCTAGTTTCTGCTGTATAACAAAGTAAATCAGCTATATGTATACATATATCCCCACATCCCCTCCCTCTAGTGCCTCCCTCACATCCTCCCTATCCCACCTCTCTAGGTGGTCACAAAGCACTGAGATGACCTCCCTGTGCTATGCAGCTGCTTCTATTATTACTATTATTTTTTATGTTCTGTTTTGTTCTGTTGTTGTTTTACTATTATTTAATTTTTATTTTAAAAATCTTAAATATAGTTTTTATTTTGTTATTTTTTATTTTTACTTTACTTTTCATTATTTTGTGTGTTTTCTTTGTTTTTGTTTTTTTTCTTTGTTCTGTTTTATTTTTAATCTTTTTTGATCATTTTTGGGTGTGTGTTTTATGTTTTCTTAGCTTTGTTTTTTAGTTTGCATTCTGCTTTTGTTTTGTTTCTTATATTTTGTTTCCATTAGTTTTGTTTTTAACTGTTTGATTTCTCTTTGGGGTTCTTTTGTTTGGTTGTTCTCTTGTTTTTTTGTTTTCTTTGTTTTGGTTTCTTTTTTTGTATGTGTGTGTGTTTCTTTGTTAGTTCTTGTTTTTGTTTGGTTTTGTTTTTACAATTTGGGTTTTATTTATCTGTTCCTTGGTCTTCTTTTTTCTTTATTTTTAAATTGTTGTTGTGGCTGTTTGTTTTTGTCTTTGCTATTTGTCTTGGGTTTTGTTTGTCTTTTTTTTCTCCCCTCCCTTTTCTTTGCCACACTGTACAGCTTGTGGAGTCTTGGTTCCCCAGCTGGGGGTCAGGCCTGAACTTCTGGGGTGGGAGCACTGAGTCCAGGACACTAGACTGCCAGAGAATTCCCCACCTCAGGAAATATTAATTGGCAAGAGCTCTCCCAGAAGCCTCCATCTCGACTCCAAGACCTGGCTCCACCCAGCAACCAGCAGGCTCCAGTGCTTGATGCCTCATGCCAAACAACAAGCAAGACAGGAACACAAACCCATTCAGCAGCAGATAGCCTGCCTAAAATCATACTAAGCTCACAGACACCCCAAAAGGCACCACCTGACATGGCCCTGCCCATCAGAGGGACAAGATCCAGCTCCACTCACCAGAGCGCAGGCACCAGTCCCTCCCACCAGGAAGCCTACACAAGCCAGTGGACCAACCTCACCCACTGAGGAAAGACACCAGAAGCAAGAGGAACAACGCCCCAGCAGCCTATGGAAAGGTGACCTCAAACACAGCAAGTTAGAGAAAATGAGAATACAGAAAAATATGTTACAGAGAGGAGCTAGGTAAAAACCCACAAGACCAAATAAATGAAGAGTAAATAGGCAATATACCTGAAAAAGAATTCAGAGTAATGAGAGTAAAGATGATCCAAAATCTCGAAAATAGAATGGAGGCACAGATCGAGAAAGTACAAGAAATGTTTAACAAGGACCTAGAAGAACTAAAGAGGAAACAAACAGTGATTGAACCACACAATAACTGATATTAAAAATACACAAGAAGGAATAAATAGCAGAATAATTGAAGCAGAAGAAGGGATCAGTGAGCTGGAAGATAGAATGGTGGAAATAACTGCTGCAGAGCAGAATAAAGAAAAAAGAATGAAAAGAAATGAGAACAGTCCCAGAGACCTCTGGAACAAGATTAAAACACAGCATTAGAATTATAGGGCTCCCAGAAAAAGAAGAGAAAGAGAAAAGTTCTGAGAAAATATTTGAAGAGATTATAGTTGAAAACTTCCCTAATACAGGAATAGCCACCCAAATCCAGGAAGCACAGAGAGTCCCATATGGGATAAACACAAGGAGAAACAATGCAAAACACATACTAATCAAACTAACAAAAATTAAATACAAAGAAAAAATATTAAAAGCAACAAGGGAAATGCAAAAAATAACCTAGGAGAGAATCTCCATTAGGTTATCAGCTGATTTTTCAGCAGAAACTCTGCAGGCCAGAAGGGAGTGGCAGAATATATATTTAAAGTGATGAAAGGGAAAATCCTACAACCAAGATTACTCTACTCAGCAAGAATCTCATTCAGATTAGACAGAGAAATTAAAACCTTTACAGACAAGCAAAAGTTAAGAGAATTCACACCACCAAATCAGATTTACAACAAATGCTAAAGGAACTTCTCTAGGGGGAAACACAAGAGGAGAAAAAAACCCACAGAAACCAACCCAAAACAATTAAGAAAATGATAATAGGAACATACATATCGATAATTACCTTAAATGTAAATGGATTAAGTGCTCCAATCAAAAGACATAGACTGGCTGAATAGATACAAAAATGAGACCCAGATATATGCTGTCTACAAGAGACCCACTTCAGACCTAGGGACACACAGATTGAAAGTGAGGGGGTGGAAAAAGCTATTCCATGCAAATGGAAATCAAAAGAAAGCTGGAGTAGCAATACTCATATCAGACAAAATAGACTTTAAAATAAAGACTGTTACAAGAGACAAGGAAGGACACTACATAATGATCAAGAGATCAATCCAAGAAGAAAATATATCAATTGTAAATATGTATGCACCCAACGTAGGAGCACCTCAATACATAAGGGAAATCCTAACAGCCATAAAAGGGGAAATCAACAGTAACACAATAATAGTGGGGGGCTTAAACACCCCACTTACACCAATGGAGAGACCATCCAGACAGAAAATTAATAAGAAAATATAAGCCTTAAATGACACATTAAACCACATAGACTTAATTGATATTTATAGGACATTCCATCCAAAAGAAGCAAAATACACTTTATTCTCAACTGCACATGGAACATTCTCCAGGATACATCATGTCTTGGGTCACAAATCTAGCCTCAGTAAATTTAAGAAAATTGAAATTGTATCAAGCATCTTTTCTGATCACAATGCTATGAGATTAGAAATAAATTACAGGAAAAAAAAACTGTAAAAAACACAACACATGGAGGCTAGCAATATGCTACTAAATAACCAAGATCACTAAAGAAATCAAAGAGGAAGTCAAAAAATACCTAGAAACAAATGACAATGAAAACATGATGACACAAAACCTATGGGATGCAGCAAAAGCAGTTCTAAGAGGGAAGTTTATAGCAATATGATCACACCTCAAGAAACAAGAAAAATCTCAAATAAATAACCTAACCTTACACCTAAAGCTACTAGAAAAGGAAGAACAACAACAACAATAGAAACCCAATGTTAGTAGAAGGAAAGAAATCATGAAGATTAGAGCAGAAATAAATGAAATAGAAATGAAGAAAACAATAACAAAGATCAATAAAACTAAAAGCTGGTTCTTTGAGAAGATAAACAAAATTGATAAACATTTAGTCAGACTCATCAAGAAAAAGAGGGAGAGGACTCAAATCAATAAAATCAGAAATGAAAAAGGAGAAATTACAACTGACACTGCAGAAATACAAAGGGTCATGAGAAACTACTACAAGCAACTATATGCTAATAAAATAGACAATGTGGAAGAAATAGACAAATTCTTAGAAAGGTACAACCTTCCAAGACTGAACCAGGAAGAAATAGGAAATATGAACAGACCAATCACAAGTAATGAAATTGAAACTGTGATTAAAAATCTTCCAACAAACAAAAGTCCAGGACCAGATGGCTTCACAGGCAAATCCTGTCAAACATTTAGAGAAGAGAAACACCTATCCTTCTCAAACTCTTCCAAAACATTGCAGAGGGAGGAACACTCCCAAACTCCTTCTATGAGGCCACCATCACCCTGATACAAAAACCAGACAAATATATCACAAAAAAAGAAAACTACAGGCCAATATCACTGATGAACATAGATGCAAAAATCTCCAACAAAATACTAGCAAGCAGAATCCAACAACACATTAAAAGGATCATACACTATGATCAAGTGGGATTTATCCCACAGATGCAAGGATTCTTCAGTATATGCAAATCAATCAATGTGATACACCATATTAACAAATTGAAGAATAAAAGCACATGATCATCTCAATAGGTGTAGAAAAATCTTTCAACAAAATTCAACATGGGAACATACCTCAACATAATAAAGACCATATATGACAAACCCACAGGAAACATCAGTGGTGAAAAACTGAAAGCATTTCATCTAAGATCAGGAATAAGATAAGGGTGTCCACTCTCACCACTATTATTCAACATAGTCTTGGAAGTCCTAGCCACAGCAATCTGAGATGAAAAGGAAATAAAAAGAATTCAAATTGGAAACTAAGAAGTAAAACTGTCACTGTTTGCAGATAACATGATACTATACATAGAGAATCCTAAAGATCCCACCAGAAACCAACTAGAGCTAATCAATGAATTTAGTAAAGTTGCAGAATACAAAACTAATACACATAAATCTTTTGCATTCCTATACACTAACAATGAAAGATCAGAAAGAGAAATTAAGGAAACAATCCTATTTACCCCTGCAAAAATAGAATACAACACCTAGGAATAAACCTAGCTAAGGAGGCAAAGACCTGTACACAGAAAAGTATAAGGTACTGTTGAAAGAAATCAAAGATGACACAAACAGATGGAGAGATATACCATGTTCCTGGATTGGAAGAATCAATATTGTGAAAATGACTATAATACCCAAAGCAGTCTACAGATTCAATGTAATCCCTATCAAATTACCAATGACATTTTTCACAGAACTAGAACAGAAAATTTTACAATTTGTTTGGAAACACAAAAGACCCCAAATAGCCAAAGCAATCTTGAGAAAGAAAAACAGAACTGGAGGAATCAGTCTCCCTGACTCCAGACTGTGGTACTGGAACAAAAATGAGAAATCAAGACAGTGACGTACTGGCACAACAACAGAAAAATAGACCAATGAAACAGGATAGAAAGCCAAGAGATAAACCCTTGCACATATGGTCACCTAATCTATGACAAAGGAGGCAAGAATATGCAATGGAGAAAAGACACTCTCTACAATAAGTGGTGCTGGGCTAACTGGACAGCTATATGTAAAAGAATGAAATTAGAATACTCCCTAACACCATATACAAAAATAAACTCAAAATGTATTAAAGACCTGAATGTAAGGCTACACACCATAAAACTCTTAGAAGAACACATAGGCAAAACACTCTTTGACATAAATCACAGCAAGATCTTTTTTGACCCAACTCCTAGAGTAATGAAAATAACAACAAAAATAATCAAATGAGCCCTAATTAAACTTAAAAGATTTTGCATAACAAAGGAAACCATAAACAAGATGAAAACACAACCCTCAGAACGGGAGAAAATATTTGCAAATGAAACAACAGACAAAGGATTAATCTCCAAAATATACTAACATCTCATGCAGCTCAATATCAAAAAACCAAACAACCAAGCCAAAAATGGGCAGAAGCCCTAAATAAACATTTCTCCAAAGAAGACATACAGAGGGTCAGCAAACACACGAAAAGATGCTCAACATCACTAACTATTAGAGAAATGCAAATCAAAAGTACAATGAGGTATCACCTCATACCAGTCAGAATGGCCATCATTAAAAATCCTACAAACAATAAATGCTGGAGAGGGTGTGGAGAAAAGGGAACCCCCTTGCACTGTTGGTGGGAATGTAAATTAATACATCTACTACAGAGAACAGTATGGAATTTCCTTAAAAAACTAAAAATAGAACTACCCTATGACCTCACAATCCCACTCCTGGGCATATACCCGGAGAATACCATAATTCAAAAATATACATGCACCCCAGTGTTCATTGCCACACTATTTACAATAGCCAGGACATGGAAGCAACCTAAATGTCCGTCAGCAGAGCAATGGATAAAGATGTGGTACATATATACAATGGAATATTACTAGCCATAAAAAGGAATGAATTTGGGTCATTTGTAGAGATGTGGATGGACCCAGAGACTGTCATACAGAGTGAAGTAAGTCAGAAAGAGAAAAACAATTATCATACATTAACACATATGCGTGGAATCTAGAAAAATGGTATAGATGATCTTATTTGCAAAGCAGTAATAGAGACTCAGGCATAGAGAACAAACGTATGGACGCCAAGTGGGGGAAAGAAGGGAGGTGGGATGAATTGGGAGATTGAGATTGACATATATATACTGTTGATACTATGTATAAAATAGATAACTGATGAGAACTTAGTGTATAGTTCAGGGAACTCTACTCAGTACTCTGTGGTGACCTAAATGGGAAGGAAATCCAAAAAAGAGGGGATATATGTATACATATGGCTGATACACTTTGCTGTACATTAGAAACTAACACAACATTGTAAAGCAACTATACTCCAATAAAAATTAATTAATTTAACTGGCTAAATAAATAAATAAAAGAAATATGTTCTGTTTTTCCTCTATTTCATATGCTGTAAAGTTGAAGTTCTTAGAAGATACATCAGGGTCTCTCACCATTCACATTTTAGGATTCCCCTGGGTTACTTACACTCTTACTAAACCTGTCTGGTCACATCCTTTATTATGTATTGCACCCTCTGTGTAACTTGTCCTATATCCCAGTAATAATTGAACCATCTCACTTGGGTGCTCTCAGAGAGTTTTGAAGTCATTTAGATGCCTCACTGACCATATTAAATAGGCATTATTAACCTCCATGTTTGTCTCCTGCAGTTGACTTCAGATAAGCACAGGAAGCAAGTCTTCTTGATTTTTCTATCACTGTTTTATGTAATCATTAAAATATTTCTGTGAACTAGGTGTTATTATCTATTTTTGAAGATGAGAAACTTGAATTCTGGGAACTTAAAAATATTTCTAAAGTCACAGAGCTAGTCAGTAACATAGATAGAATATTAATTTATCCAAATTTATCAATATATCTACTGCACTTATGTTTCACAAGCTTTGACAAAAATATCTCCCGAAGGTCGATTAAAAGTAAGGATGGAGCAGCATCTGTGGGCTTAGTCAGAAATAGTTCAACGCAAGCACATATTCATTTGAAGTACTTTCTTTCATACTAAGCATCATTAGTTTAGTTCTACTGCAAAAATTTATTTATATTTGTTTTAATATAAAGCAATATTTTATTATTCTCCATTAGGAAAATTAATCATCTTTTACCTTGGTTTGATAGTTCTTTGTAGATGCTGTTCTATGATGGATCTATCACTTTATGATTGTTAGGTTGAATTATAAAGAGATCAAGCCACATTTTAAATTCACCACTGAGGTAATTGTTTTTACATTAATCCAGACTTCCATAAAAGTACAGAGACAACAGGTTCGCCCCTTTGGTCACTTGAGAGAACTACTCAGAATGCTGCCAAAAAGGTAGTATGGTACAAAGTTTTGGAGCTATTCTTGGTGGAAATTTCTGTATACTTATATATATCTTATTGAGACATCAAACCATCTTTTTTATATGGTGAACTGAAAGGTTATTTGAACTTTGGCTCTTTTATTGTTCCAGGAAAATTATTGCCAAAGGACATTTTAGTGAAAATAAGATTGTTAATTTTATCATTAATACTGGCTTGAACAACTGGTAGTATGTACTTAAAATCGACTTTCTCTGTCAAATTCTCAAACTTCATTTTCCCTCTAACAATTGTGTTTTGCAGTAAATATACTCATAGTTTTGCACAGTGGTGGTTAAGCATTCAATCTTGGGAGAATATTAAGGATATAAATAAATTAACATCTTTGTCATTATAATTTTTTTCCTCCACAGAAACAAACTTCAGCAATGAATTAGAAGCCTCTGACCACTGCCTTTGTGAAGCCTAGGAAAAATCTGTGTAGTAGAGCAATCCTTTATATTCATCTTTCATGTTTTGTATATAGATGAAAATTCACAGAGTATTTAAATCAGTCCTCTGCTCCCATATTTACCATTTCTATCACCATATTGAACACACAGATGATCTACACGCAATTATTTGAGTTAATTATTCATAGTTCTCAGCATATGATATCATCGCTGCCAAGCGCCTGATTAATTTGATGCCAGCTAACTTTCCGTTGGTTGTGACTGTCATAAATTCGGCTCCATCCATATTCACCTATTTGTTTCCCCAGTCGATAGTGTTCCTTCTTGTAAAACCCGTCAGATAAATTCTTGAAAAGTTGTTCAACAATTATTTTACCATTAATATTTACCATTAAAAATCTACATGTTTTTATAGACATCATCACCAGAAATAGTGTACCATGATCTACATAATTGTTTGTTTTGTTTTGTTTTTTTCCGGTACGCGGGCCTCTCACTGTTGTGGCCTCTCCCGTTGCGGAGCACAGGCTCTGGACGCGCAGGCTCAGCGGCCATGGCTCACGAGCCCAGCCTCTCCGCGGCATGTGCGATCTTCCCGGTCCGGGGCACGAACCCGTGTCCCCTGCATCGGCAGGTGGACTCTCAACCACTGCGCCACCAGGGAAGTCCTACATAATTGTTTTATCACTTTGTATTCTTGCCTAACAAATTGTTTCATTTATGTAGTCAGTATTAAAGACCTGGGACATATGATAAGGCATCAGATTGGCTACTCCTTATCTGAAATCTTCACCCATCTTCTTCTACAACAAGGAGTTTTACTTTCTCAGGTAATTTTGAAGTTGACCTTGAAGGAAACTTCAAGCAACTTTAACTTACTTACTTGATTGTACTTTTCATTTTATTACTCCAAGCCTCTCTCCAGCTTAGCTCTTGGCAGAGCCCTCTGGTGATCTGATTTCAAAATTTTCTTGATTGGATTGTAAATGGCTTTGCAAGGTCCCCCTCTGCATTGTTATTATGCAGGGTTTCACGTAAAATATACAAGATTTGGGCTCATTTGGCCTTCCCCATTAATAAATCAATGCTATAAATAAGCTTGTAAAAATATCTTGCTAGGTTTATATTCACTTACTGCCAATTTGCAAATCGTGGTTGGGTTTGGACTATCATCTTTTTTCCTATTAAATCCATTTGATGGAGCTACAGGGATAAAACCAGAGAATGATTGAATTTATCTCATTATCATGAATATCTCCAAGTCCTAAGCTATTTTTAGTGTTGTACACTTCTTTTTTAAAATAATTAACAAAGTTATTAACCTTTCTGTGGACTTGTTGAGTTATTATACAATAAGCTCATTTCCTCTAGTGAACAACTGGCATTAGAATAATGTGTTCTCCAAGCCATGGTTCTTTTACTTTAAATACACCTTAAATATTGATACCTTTGATTTTCTCATAAGAGTAAGGTACCACATTTTATAGTCTTTCATTACACTTGTAAATATTCTATTAATGTGTTTTGATAGAAAAGCATGGGTAGATAGTTCAGCATGGAAAAAATAGAATTCTGCTAATATGTGCACAAATAGGACAAAACCTTATGTCATCCAATTGCCAGCCTTCATACCCCAGTCTCTCGTCACTCCCCCAAACTTCCACAAGTCATTTTGCCTTTAGTGTTTATTGGGAGATGAGGGATCTTGACTCACCTTTAATTGGGAAAGTCATTCCCATCAAAGTGATTTCTCTGGAATTCTTCATAGCCCTGCCTTGGGTCCCCACTGACCTCTGTGCTGTCTGTTGCTGGATATTCCTGGATATCCCCTCAACAGGATGCTCCTTACTTCACAGCAGAGCTAATAGAGAGGTTTGGACTTCCCTATATTGCCTTCTCCCTTTATTTTCCCCTAACACTTTCAATAAATTAGTGCATAATTGTCAGACTTCACTAAAGTGTTTGAGGGTTTCTGGAGTAATGAGAAGGCAAATACTTTCAAATATAGCTTCCTATGACTGCCTCATTGATGCAAAGGAATACACTTTTCTAATGGGCTGCCCTGAGTCTGATCTGCAGGTCTTATATTTGCTCTCCAGACTTCAGGGCATCCTGATTTCTGTGGCATGAATCTCCATTATTTTAAAGGAAGACCCATGAGGCAAATGTTCCAAAGTAGGACATAACACAAATGTTCAGCTATATAGTCTATTTTAACCTGAGTAATATTTTCAGTAGGACAATCTTCATTATAGACTTTGGTACCCTGAACTCAAGAAAACTGGACCCTATAAATTGCAATATAGTGATATTTCATATGTTGATATTGTTTTCATGGTAGGAAATGTTTGCTAGCTTATAAATTTTAGTAAATCAAATGTTTTGAATATGCTGGAGATGTTTAATACTCAAAGGAATGGTATGATAAATCATTTTGTAAGACAAATAACCAATTTGTAATCAATCTTACTGTGTAGTTTTGGTTTACATATGTCATCTTAAAGTTGGCACTTACATGTATACAATTTTCTGGCTTGTAGTTTGTCAAATACTGGGTATATTGTGTTACTATAAAATAAAATAAAATATCAATGCAAAGTCAGAGTTTTTTCCAATTTTGTGAAATAATGTTTATTCTAAATGGTTATGGGAGTGTGTGTGTGTGTGTGTCTGTGTGTGTGTAGGGGAACACTGGAATTACTCGTAGACTAAATATTACCTTCCATCAATTATTCTCATTACATTGAGTTCTTGGGCAGTGATTATTTATGAGGCATCCCATAAAAGAAGTGGAGGAGCACCATGAATCTAGATCAAATATCCATCTTCCTTCTCTGTCCACAAACCTTACTTGTGTGAGGTCCTGGCTTTGGGGACTGAAGGGCTAGGAAAGAGTACGAAAGAGTGAGAGGACATCAGTGGCCGAGAAAGAGCTCTTTCAAAGGAAGAAAGCATTAGCTTAGCAACTGAGATGTATGAGGGTCCAGTCAAGAAACAGCAAACTCCCTAGGCATTTCAAACAGATCTTCATACCAAAAATGGTCACATAGATGATGAAGATCTAAGAAGCCAATCAAGAGATGGCAAGTCAGTCAAGATATTAGCAACAGGAGAAAATCATTTCCAGCTACGCCTGGGGGAAAGCAGGAGAAAATGTTACCAGTGCTCCCAAACCTGAGCATCTAGATGGGACAGCCACGGTGAGGGATGTCCTATGGGATTGGGGTCTTTAAAAGGATGAGCTGTTTTGAGTGGGCTGGGGCCATGGGGAGATATAGAAATGCCACTCTAGGCTATGGGAAGGAGGACATCAGTGGAAATAAGATTGTTTCTCACTTCCTCTCACCCTACAATCCATTACTTTTCCTTCCATTAGCCAAACCTAGGTGGAAATCAGTTGGCCAGGGTGTCTGGGTCACTTATGGGGTTAGTTCCTCTGATACAGGGAACAGAGCAATGAAGGGCAGAGAATAGATTTGAGAGTAAACAGAAGAATGACCAGAACATGTGATATTAACATTTTTTATTTCTGCTTGGAAATCAAACATCACAGAGATGCAGATGCTTTGTTTGGTTAAGGGGAAACAAACGTAGTAAGAGAACATATGGGGATATGGGAATTGCCAAATGTCTCCAGAGAGTGGATCTAGAAAATGAGTGGTTTGTATCCAAGCCACTGAAACAGAGTGAACCCTAGTGGAGCTATGGAAAAAAATTTGGACTGGGAATGAAATGGAATGTCTAGAATTAACTTAGCATCATCCTAGTTATTTTTTCTTGAACAAATCTTTAACATTTTGGCATCAATTCCATCCATCCTTGGGCTCACAGGGTAGAGGGTGGTGGCTTTCAGTGTTTTTAAACAGTGAAATCCCTTGAAAGCATCATTTCTTGTTAATGGCTCAGGTTTCTCCCTTCCCTTAGACTCCTTTTGTTCCTCCTTCTTCTTTTCCTTTTTCCCTGCTAATGTGCACTTAGAGTCTAATATTTATAAGCTATAAAAGTTTAAATAAAATATCCTCTAAAATATTTCATGGAAGAGTCATATATTTATCAGAAAGTGAATACGCAGAAAATGAAAGCAGTAATAGGATTTATGCATACTTCATTACTGAAAATTTGGCTTAAAAAGGTAGTGATTAGGTTAAGAGGGTAGCAACTATTTCTGGGCTTGTATTGCAAAAACCGAGCTGCTAATGAATAATAACCTTTCTTGAAATTTCATGCTAGAGCTTCATTCTTCTAACCTATTGATTTTTATCATCAATGAAATATAAGTGGTATCGGACACCAGTACCGTATTCCACCAAAGCTGATCAAATACATTTTTTAGTTCATTTGGATACGCAAGGGAGAATGAAGTGGGGTACCCCACTGGAAAGATGGAATAGATAAAGCACAAAACGGAAGTCCTGGGATTTGAAGGAAATCTTTGCGTATTTCAAAATTCACAGCCAGGGAAAGGATGGTTTTAATTTGGGAGAGGGAGGTTGAAGGTGGATATCTTTGTTCTCTCCTCTTTCAACCAACTCTCTACATGTTTTGTCTCTAGACCCGGCAAACACAAATGCTCGGATGAGCTTCTAAGTAGAAATAAAAATGATAATTCTATTTCTTTTTTTGCTATGCAGTCATAATAGGTGGATTTTCATTAAACATGGGAAGATAAAAAATGGCAAATGCACTTTCCCTGAACTCTCTCAATGTTCTATAAACTGTTCAATTAACTGTACTTGTCACTGTCCATATTTTTTCCCATACTCTCTGGACTGAGGTCTCTCTTGTGTCTTGGTCAACATTAAAAAAAGAGGCAATTTATTATTTTTTACTGAACTGGGAATAGCTGGGTAAATAAATACTGCTACTAATCATTCCATTTGCTTCATGAGCTGTTGTTTAAACTTCTAAGGAACCATAACACAGTAGGGACTAAAACTATCTTAAAAGAAAAGTCAGCTAGTAGATAATAAGAATAAAACTTGATTTTTCCCATGCCTCTGTGCACCATATCCAGCCTCCACAAAACAGCCAAGCAAGTAATTCCACCCCACATACCACATAGGGAAAAAAGAGTAATAATAAAAATTTCAAAGGAGGATAAAGAGCTGGTTTAAGAATCTGAGGTATTTCACATAGAGAAATTTGGGTATGAATCCCAGCTCTGTAATATGAGAGTTATGTGACCAGGGGCAAGTTATTTTCTCTCTCTAGACCTTAGTTTCCTCATTTGTAAAATGGGGATAATAATACTTAACTCACAGGTTATTGTAAGGATTGAGATGCTGAATAAAAACCACCAAGAATAGTAAGTGATGCAGGGTAACAGCTCAATAGCTCAATACTGCTGTTATCAATGGAACTGAAGCAAGAAACTTTTCTGTCATTGTTATAGTTAAGGGATTATTTTGCTATAAGACAGCAAAAGTCAAAATAGTGATTTCTTTTTTTATTTCAGAAAATGTGGGTCTAGCTCTGTTTCTATTAAGAGGGAAGTGTGTGTGTGTCAGGGCGGGGTGTGTGTGTGAAAGAGATTGAGAGAGGGCAGTGGGGGGATATACTGGCACAGTGGGTGGTGATGTTGCTGCTTGGGTGTACTTAAATTGATTGCTTTAAAACATTATTTAGTGGCAGTTTAAGGGAAAGAGCAATTGATTTGGAATAAGAAAACTTAGGTTTATGTCTCAGCACTGCCAAATATTGATTGTATTAAACACTTGATTCTTGTAGGTACTCAGCAAATGTTTATTAGGATTAAGGACAAATGATTTCTTAGTCCCTGAGTATTGGGGTTGTATATAAATGCAATAGGCTGCACTATTTGCTTCTTTTAAATATCTTGAAAGAGTGATGAGAACTTGAAAACAAACTTAGTTAGAGTAAGTGTCCATGACTGTGGAACAGATTGAACCTGCTAGAAATGTTACATCTTCCAAAATGTTTTCTTTGCTAACTGGGAGCCACTAATAGGGACCTCATTATTACTGAATAATTTATCCAGGTCAGTGATTATCACTTTTTTGTCTTGGGACACTTTTATAATTTTAAAAATGACTGGGGGTTCCAGAGAACTCTTGTTTATGTGAGTTATATCTATTGATATTGCTGTATAAAAATTTTAAACAGAAATTTACAACTATAATAATCAGACATTATTATAATAATTATAATAATTACATGTTAACATAAAGAATATTTTCATGAAAAAGAACTACATTTTCCAAAACAAAAAAGATTAGTGAGAAGAGTTAAATCCCCAACCCCTTCATTTTTGCAAATCTGATTAATGTCTGGCTTAACAGAAGGCACCTAGATTCTCTGAACTGTTTCTGCATTTGGTCTGTTGAGATGGCATCTATCATGTAGCTTCTGGAAAACACTATATACTTGTCAAATAATGAGAGTGAGAAAAGCAATGGATATCTTAGATTTGTTGTGAAATAAATCTTGACCTGTCTCCTGAAAAGATCTCAGGGACTCTCACACTTTGAGAACCATTGATATTGGTTAACCATTGTTTCTTTCAGCTGTCTTCTTTTAAATTCAGACTCAGAAAGGACTCTACAGTTACTCAACATCATAGGATGAATTGATTAAATTATTGAATTCTGAGTGGGAGAGAGAGCAAGAATGAGAACAATGTAGACTTGAAAGGAATGTGGCTTGAAAAATATGGGAAATGAGAGGTAATGAATCCCAATATCAATTACATTTTGCAGTTTGTAAATTGGCTCCATTACTTAACAGCAGCTTAAATTTGGACCAGTTATTTAATCTTTCTAAGTCTCAGGTTGTCCATCTATAAAAATAGGGATAATAATATTTAATTCATGGTGTTATTGTGATGATTAAATAAGATAATATTTGTGAAACACTTAACTTACTGCCTGACACATAGTAAGTGGCTCACTATTAAGCTATTATTTGTATTGTTATTTTTATTCAGGATTTGACCTGCTTGTAAACATATGTAAATTCTCTCTTCAGGGTTACATGTCTGTGCTGCATTAAATATCTTTGTGCAAAAGATTTCCATATTTACAATAATGTCCTTATGTTAGAATCCTATATGCTGGGGCAAAGTGAGGGTAGCATCGACATATATACACACTACTGAATGTAAAATAGTTAGCTAGTGGGAAGCAGCAGCATAGGACAGGGAGATCAGCTTGGTGCTTTGCGATGACCTAGAGGGGTGGGATAGGGAGGATGGGAGGGAGGCTCAAGAGAGAGGGTATATGGGGACATATGTATGCATATGGCTGATTCACTTTGGTGTACAACAGAAACTAACACAGTACTGTGAAGCAATTATACTCCAATAAAGATCTATTAAAAAAAATCCTATTGGAATTACTGACTCAATAAAACTTTTAAGGCTTTGAATTTATGTGGGGAAATTACTTTCCAAAGGGCTATATCATTACCACTCCTATGAGGAATGTATGAGTGTTCAATAATTTTATGTAGATTCTGAGCCCTGGGACACAGCAGTAAGAAAAATAGAAGAGCTGTATCCTTTGCTGTAGCAGGTAATATAATTTAAATTTTACCAATTGTATAGGTAAGAATTGTAATGTCTATTGAGTACAAACCGTCAACATAAACACTTTGGAGATACAGGTATGGTCTTTTGTATAGACAAGATTTTCCCTAGTGTCTCAGATAGCATTTAATAAAAGTAAATTTAATATATCTTCCTGAACTAAACCGTAGTATTAATGATTTGGTTTTGTTTTGGCTAGTAGACCTTTAAAAGCATTCAGAGTATACTTTATCAACTTATTTATTTTCCATACAGCAGCTAACACTTGGGTAATACATTCTAAGGGCTCTAATTTTATCCTGTTTTTAAATCCTGTTAGAGATAAAGCAAGAATGAGGGCAGTGTGGAAGAGAGAGTTGAAGTAATTAGACTGGTTGAAATTCCAGGATAGACATCACGAGACAGGCTCTCAACTATGACTGTGGTAGTAAGAATATGGAAGAGGGGTTCAAATCGTGTTATGGGCTAAAATGTATTACTTCCCAAATTCATGTGTTGAAGTCCTAAACCCTGGTATCTCAGAATGTGACTGTATTTGGAGATAGGGTTTTTAAAGAGGTAATTAAAAGTAAATGAAGTCATGGGGGTGGGCCCTAATCCGATATGACCTATGTCCATATAAGAAAAGGAGTTAGGACATAGACACATGGAGGCAAGACCATGTGATGACATTGGAAGAAAATGGCTATCTACAAGAAAGTAGTTAAGCCCTAACAGGGAGAAACCCAGAGATGGGAATTTTTGTCTGCTCCCTGTAAAATTAATAACCAGAAATCTCAATTAAACTGAGTTGGAAGACCAGAAGGGAGAGCTCCCACACCGTGTGATGAGAGTAGAGCCCAACAGGAAGAAGAAAGGCTCCTTTCCCTGGCAAGGACTCAGCCAAAAAAGCCATGGACTCTTTGTTTATTGTATCCCTCCCAACTTCCTTGTTCTTCTTATAAAAGTTCTCTCCTTCCCTTGTTATGTGGGGATTGCACATGGCTCACCATGGTTGCAGACCCTGAATTGCAATTCTCTGCTGGCCCCAAATAAACCCAACTTTGCTGGAGAAATATCTGACAGTCTATTTGTTTTCAGTCAACATCCCTTTGTGCTGTGCCCTGGGGGAATAGCCACAGCAAAGGACTGTTTGCTTCTTAGCCACTGCTTCTGTGTTTGCTATAGTCTTGTGGGACTCAGGAATGCTGAGCCCTGTTGCTTATCAGAGATAGGTGATTCAGTGGTCCATCCCTCAGGCAGCAGCCTCAAAAGTTGGGGCTCTACATGTGTGAACCAGTTTTTTCCAGGGAGAAAAAACTGGCAGCTTTTTTTTTTTTTTTTAATTGGAGTAAGCTAGAGGAAGAAGGCAGGGGAAGTATCCACCAGAGCTCCCAGGATCTGGGGAGAGTGCAGTCAACCTTGGCATGTGCTAATTAGAAGTCAGACCCTCAGGCAGCAGCTTGTAAAATTTGCAATCAATTGCCTTCTAGAAAGGAACTTGGAGATGAGGATTTTTGCTTGCCCCCTTTGTGCTGGTCCCTTTGGGGACAGCTCCATTAAGCACTCAAAGGTCTATTAATAACTTCTCCTTGGAACTTCCCTGATGGTCCAGTGGTTAAGACTCCATGCTTCTAATGCAGGGTGTTTGGGGAAATAAGATCCCACATGCAGCATGGCTAATAATAATAACAACAACCTCTCTTTTGTTTGCTATAGTTCCCATGGGACTTGTGTACACAAGCCTCTCTGGCTTTCAGAGCTGGGTGTTTGGGGCTCCTTCCCTCAGGCGGGGCAGTTGATGTTGGGGCACTAGGTGTGTGGTCCAAACACTTCTCTCCTCAGGGAAAGTCGGGAGTTGGGTGTTCCATCCTGATTGTATGGGACTATCCAGGGGTTGGCCAGAGGTTATTCCATACGTAAGAGTCCCTCAGCTAATTTCTGGATTTCTCTCAGAGGGAATTGCTCCATAGGTGGCTGTACACTTGGAGTGTACATGGGAGGGGGGAAAGTCAGAATCTTCTTATGTTGCCATCTTGGTTCAGAGTCCCATCTGTGTTTGTTTGAGTGAACTCTGACTCAGGTTTGTGCTTGACTGTCTGGGTGGATGATAACACTGTCGAACATGTAACTAGGAGGACATCTCTTTGGGCATGTAGTTGTGAAACCACTAGGTGGGGTTTCATGGGGGACACCAAGAAGCTCCTGTTCTTTACGTCTTAGTGCAGAAAGAACTCAGTGAGAGGCACAGTGATAGATAAGAAGTGATTTATTAGAATAGGATGCTTGTGAAGCTTATAAGCAAGCAGGTGAGAGGGTGCTGAGCCCCAAGAACTTAATGGGCTATAGTTTTATAATCAAAGGAGTAGTGGGAAGGGGGAAGAGACCACCTTCTTCCTCACTCTTGAGTGGACATCAAGCTTCCATCATCAACTCCTCCTCCAGGTTGGGCAGGGGAGTTTTCTTGTTCCTACATGGTCAAGCCAGGACTGTCATGGCACTATGGAAAATTATTTCAGGTCTCAGTACAATGAGGGTCTTTCACTTTGAAATGTCACCTTTCCATAAATTATTACTTTTTATGTTTGCAGAGAGCATGTCCTAGGGGTCATTAACTTACTGAACTCACTGTCAGGATATGCGTCTCATGCCACCATTGTTTTATTGCTTTGGGGCATATCTCATGCTTCTGTTGCATGGTTTTGTTGCTAAGCAAGGCTACTTCATTTTGTGGTTAAAACCTGCATTTTTAGGTCATCATTAACTTGAAGGGGTCTGCCATACTGTTTTTTACTTACAATCCTCTAGTGGAATTAACTATTTAATCACCTACTTTGTCCCTTTACTCTGTCCATATCAGTTGTTAGCATAAAGTATGGACTTAAGCCATTCTTTACATTAAAATGTTTCATTAACTAGTTGTTTACAGCACTTGCTCATTCTCACAAGCATCAAAAATTTTATTTGGTCATTTATTTTACAAATGATGTTTCATTTCCCTTTAAAAAATTTAAGTTCACAACCGAAAGGTATTCTTGCAGGATAACTTTTGCTCTTGTTAGCTTTTTTCTGCTAAACTCATTTTTGCAAGTGTGGCAAGCTGATTTGGAATAAATTAAAACTTCCTTGAGTTAGGTTTTATTAAAGTTATAGAACTATGGATAATTAAGTCATGAACAATAAAGTACATGAGATTCTAGAGGAGAAAAAAAATCAATGCATGCAAACATGATTGTTGTTTCTCCTAGAGATACTAAATTCTAGACTGCAAAGACCGCATGTTGTGTACTAAATCTGGAGCTTCTGGTTTAGCTAGTACCCATTAGCAGAGAGACCATAAACAAAGTTAATTTAGGTGATGACTTCAATGTAATAATGTCTTTCTCTTGCGTTTCTGACTTTCTGAACATGGATACCAGATTTTCAAGTATTTTCTTTTTAAAGGAGACTATGTCGACTAAAAAAATACATTCACAACCTAAAAGTTGAGAGTTATGTTTTGTTTGGGAAGAATCTTTAGGAATTCAGGCCCAGGAGGCAGCATCTCAAGTAACCTTGAGAAAACTGCTCCAAGGAGGTGAGTGGGGAGCTAGGATATATAGGAGTTTTGCAACAAAGGTCAGGTAGTTGGAACATCAAAAAATTATTGTTAATTAAAGAAAACTGGAAATCCCAAGTTAAGGAATTTAGCTCTTTTCTATGTATGGGAAGATACAAGAGTTTAGGCTCACTAAAATCATTCCTTTGATGTGTACCTCAGCTATCTGGGGCCAGTATCCTTTGTTATTACATCCTGCATTCCCTCAGGGCTCACCAGTGTGCCTTTGGTGGTGGCTGCATGGCTGCAATCCCTGATTACTATGACATCCTTTGTTTACTGATATGGCAAGCAAATATTCCATTTATCAACTACTATTCATATCACTAGTTTCTTTTCTTTATCAAATCAAGTATAAAAATATTTAATGGTAATTTGGAATTCAGCAAAGAAGTTAAATGGGAAATACTACTTTTCTGAAAAAAAATTTTTAAGGAAGGAATTTTTTCTGAAATATTTGATTATTTTATACTGTTTAACCATTGATTTATTAGTTTATTACTAAGAACTTTTGATGCTGAAACTCAGCTTCTCTGTACACTGGTGCCAAATTGAATCTTGGAGACAGAGTTTTTGGTGAAGTAGAGTTTTATTAGTTTGCCAGGCAAAGGGGGACACAGTGGGCTCCTGTCTCAAAAATGTAGGTATCCCAACTTGGAGAGGATAGTGAGAAGTTTTATAGTAATTGTTCAAAGAGTGCGTGATCAGCTTGTGGACATTTTTCTGACTTGTTGGTGGTGAAGTAAGTAGGAGTCAGCATCATCAACCTTCAGTTTCCAACTGGTTTGGGGTCTACATGCTTGTGGGCAGCATACCACCGTTAATCGTTAACTTCTCTCCATGCCCCAAGGCTGCACTATTGTTTTTCTTGACGGTTTGCTTTTCCTTGGTGTAGCATCCCCTCCCTTCTCTAATTAACAACTGCTTGAATCTGCCCTTTGGAACTCAGGGAAGGTCATGGAGGCTGAATGAAGGCTATTTCTTGTAATCAAAGAAATGGAGGACACAGAAAGTCTTTGTGCCCAGGATCCCCATAGGGCTGTGCTTGGTCTCACTCTCTTCCTTTTCATCTCTCTCCCCCCTCATTATTTTGCATTTGCCTTGCTATTCATTCTTTTGCTAATCTATTTCGTCTCTCCCCCCTCATTATTTTGCATTTGCCTTGCTATTCATTCTTTTGCTAATCTATTTCGAGCCACGAAAGCAATGTTACTGTGTTGATAGCATGTGTTGTACCTAGAGCTGTTTTACCATATGTCTACTTCCTACATTCAAAATGCCTTTGTTATTTTGAGTTATTTATTAATTTCTGAGCTTATGTTACTGTATAGACCTATTTTGATCTCACTTTATTATTCTTCATTGACTATAGATGGCTTTTCCTTCACAAGGATCAAATCTTTCCTGAATATAGAAGAGAAAATATTAAAATGATAACAAGAATAAAACTATTTTAGCTTGGCTAATTCTGACAATAGGAGATGTTGTCATAGACAAAACATTAGAAATTGGAAATACCTGTGGATTTTTCATGTTTTAAGGAGATTCTAGGATGTGAAGGAAAGAAGACTCTGTTGCTGAAAGCAAATTAGGATCATTAATTAAGTCAACGGTTATTTATGGGACACTTACTCTACATCAGTCCATGTTGATGATGTCCCCTGAACAAAAGGGGACAGGTTTTGATCATCTGGATTAGGTTCATGCTTGTGGGGAAACAGAGAGATAATCAATAATAAATTGATAATTAATAAATAAATACTAATTTTAAAATAGATAGTGGTAAGTTTTAAAAAGAAAATTTTAATGGGATGATGTGATAGAAAGGGTCTTTGTGGTCACTTTCCTGAGGAGGCTAGGAAATAACTCTTCAAAATGTAACATTTAAGCATGGAATTGACTGACCAGAAGACAACTATGCAGTGATCTGTGGAAGAACATTTTGAGAGAAGAGAACAGTTTAGTGAAAAGGCCCTAAGTCTGAGGAGGACTTTGGTGCATAGGAAGAGCCAAGAAAAGGTCAGTATGTCAGGAGAGAAGTAGATAGCAGGTGGGAATTTTGGGAGGTGATGTAGACAGAAGATAAGTCTTGTAGGGCTTTGCAAGTATGACTCATAAACCAAATAAGTTTGTAAGTGAGGAGTGGCATTATTTTATTTAATTTATGTTTTCTGACTGCCAAGTGAAGAATACACTAGAAGGGGCCACAAGTAAACTTAGGGAGCCTAGTTTGGAGTCTGTTGCATTGGGCAAACAATGTATAGTTATTTCTCAGACTAGAGTGATAGCAGAAGTTCAGGGATTTGAAATATAATTTCAAGGTAGAGTAGACAAGTCTTGCTGAAAGATTGATAAGGGTATTGAGGGAAAGAGAAGCATAGAAAACATGTCTTGAGTAACTAGGGGAGTCGTGGTGTTATTTTCTCAGATGTAGATGACTGGCAGCAGCCTATCACCTACCCATTCTTCCTTTGTAACTCTCTCAGGCATATTCGTATGGGATCCCATAATTAGTTTTGTGTAGTGAAAAGAGTTGATTTTGAAACATCTAAGCTTTGCCTTTCACCACCTTTGGGCCGTAGTAAATTTACATAGATTTTGTGAAAGCAAATTTCTAATTTGTGATCAAACTAATAAATGAGATCATGAATGTGCATAGCAGAGGACCTGTACATAATAAAAGCACAATTTTAGCTTTAAGTTTTATTTCTTTTTGCTTTATAATAGATTTTATTTTTAAAAATATTTATTGTAGTATGGTTGATTTACAATGTTGTGTTAATTTCAGGTATACAGCAAAGTGAATCAGTTATACATTTATATCTATCCACTTTTTTTTTTTTTTAGATTCTTTTTCCATGTAGGTCATTACAGAGTACTGAGTAGTATTCCCTGTGCTACACAGCAGGTTCTTATTAGTTATGTATTTTTTATATAGTAGTGTGTACATGTCAGTCACAATCCCCCAATTTATCCCTCCCCCCCTTATTCCCTAGTAACCATAAGTTTGTTTTCTACATCCATGACTCTACTTCTGTTTTATAAATAAGTTCATTTGTACTCTATTTTTTTAGGTTCCACATATAAGCAATATCATATGATATATGTGTCTTTCTGTGTCTGAATTACTTCACTCAGTATGACAATCTCTAGGTCCATCCATGTTGCTGCAATGGCATTATTTTGTTCCTTTTTATTTTTTTTTTTGCGGTACGTGGGCCACTCACTGTTGTGGCCTCTCCCATTGTGGAGCACAGGCTCCGGATGCGCAGGCTCAGTGGCCATGGCTCACGGGCCCAGCTGCTCCACGGCATGTGGGATCTTCCCGGATCGGGGCACAAACCCGTGTCCCCTGCATCGGCAGGCGGACTCTCAACCACTGCGCCACCAGGGAAGCCCTATTTTGTTCTTTTTTATGGCTGAGTAATAATCCATTGTATTTCTGGACCACATCTTCTTTATTCATTCCTCTGTTGATGGACATTTAGGTTGCTTCCATGTCCTGGCTATTGTAAACAGTGCTGCAATGAACATTGTGGTGCATGTGTCTTTTTTGAATTATGGTTTTCTCAGGGTCTATGCCTAGGAGTAAGATTGTGGGGTAATATGGTAGTTCTATTTTTAGTTTTTTAAGGAACCTCCATACTTTTCTCCATAGTGGCTGTATCAATTTACATTCCTACCAACAGTGCAAGAGGGTTCACTTTCTACACACCCTCTCCAGCATTTATTGTTTGTAGATTTTTTGATGATGGCCATTTTGATTGGTGTGAGGTGATACCACACTGTAGTTTTGATTTGCATTTTTCTAATAATTAGTGATGTTGAGCATCTTTTCATGTGCTTTTAAGCCATCTGTATGTCTTCTTCAGAGAAATGTCTATTTAGATCTTCCACCCACTTTTTGGTTGTTATTTGTGGTTTTGATATTAAGCTGCATGAGCTGTTTGTATATTTTGGAGATTAATCTCCTGTCATTTGCTTCCAACAAGGGATTAATACTTGCAAATATTTTTCTCCCACTTTGAGAGTTGTCATTTTGTTCTGTTTATGGTTTCTTTTGCTATGCAAAAACTTTTAAGTTTAACTAGATTCCATTTGTTTGTTTTTGTTGTTATTCTCATTACTCTAGGAGGTGGGTCAAAAAACATCTTGCTGCAATTTATGTCAAAGAGTGTTCTACCTATGTTTTACTCTAAGAGTTTTATACTGTCTGACCTAATAGATCTTTAATCCATTCTGAGTTTATTTTCATGTGTGGCATTATAGAGTTCCAATTTCATTCTTTTATACGTAGCTGTCCAGTTTTCCCAGCACTACTTATTGAAGAGACTGTCTTTTCTCCACTGTATATTCTTGCCTCCTTTGTCATAGATTAGGTGACCATGGGCTTTCATGGGCTTTCAGTTATTGTCTTGTTCATCTCTGTTTGTTTGTTCTTTAGTTCTTTAGTTCTTTCATTGTTAGTGTATAGGAATGCAAGAGTTTTCTGTGTATTAATGTTGTATCCTGCAACTTTACCAAATTCATTGATGAGCTCTAGCAGTTTTCTTGTAGCATCTTTAGGATTTTCTATGTATAGTATCATGTCATCTACAAACAGTGACAGTTTTACTTCTTTTCCAGTTTGTATTTCTTTTATTTCTTTTGCTTCTCTGATGCCATGGCTAGGAATTCCAAGACTATGTTGAGTAATAGTGGTGAGAGTGGACAACCTTGTCTTGTTCCTGATCTTAGAGGAAATGCTTTCAGTATTTCATCAGTGATAATGATGTTTCCTGTGGGTTTTTCATATTTAGCCTTTATTATGTTGAGGTAGTCTCCCTCTATGCCTACTTTCTGGAGAGTTTTTATAATAAAAGGGTGTTGAATTTTGTCAAAAGCTTTTTCTGCATATATTGAGATGATCATGTGATTTTTATTCTTCAATTTGTTAATATGGTGTATCACATTGATTGATTTGCATATGTTGAAGAATCTTTGCATTCCTGGGATAAATCCCACTTGATCATGGTGTATGATCCTTTTAATGTCTTATTGGATTCTGTTTGCTAGTATTTTTTTTTGAGGATTTTTGCATCTATGTTCATCAGTGATATTGGTCTGTAATTTCTTTTTTGTGATATCTTTGACTGGTTTTGGTATCAGGGTGATGGTGGCCTCATAGAATGATCTTCCTCTGCAGTTTTTTTGGAAGAGTTTGAGAAGGATAAGTGTTAGTTCTTCTCTAAGTGTTTGAAAGAATTCACCTATGAATCCATCTACTCCTAGATTTTGGTTGTTGGAAAATTTTAATCACAGTTTCAATTTTATTACTTGTGATTGGTCTGTTCATATTTTCTATTTCTTCCTGGTTCAGTCTTGGAAGGTTGTACTTTTCGAATAATTTGTCCATTTCTTCCAGGTTGTCTATTTTATTGGCATGTAATTGCTTGTAGTAGTCTCTTATGATCCTTTGTATTTCTGTAGTGTCAGTTGTAATTTTTCCCTTTTCATTTCTAATTTTATTGATTTGAGTCCTCTCCCTTTTTCTTGATGGTTATGGCTAAAAGTTTATCAATTTTGTTTATCTTCTCAAAGAATCAGCTTTTAGTTTCATTGATCTTTGCTATTGTTTTCTTCATCTCTATTTCATTTATTTCTGCTTTGACTTTTATGATTTCTTTCCCCTACTAAGTTTAGGTTTTGTTTGTTCTTCTTTTTTGCTTTAGGTGGAAGGTTCTCTTGTTTATTTGAGATTTTTCTTGTTTCTTTAGGTGAGATAGTGTTGCTATAAACTTCCCTCCTAGAACTGCTTTTGCTGCATCCCGTAAGTTTTTGGTCATTGTGTTTTCACTGGCATTTGTTTCTAGGTATTTTTTGATTACCTCTTTGATTTCTTCAGTGATCTCTTCGTTATTTAGTAGCATATTGCTTAGTCTCCATGTGTTCTTTTTTTTTACATTTTTTTTCCTGTAATTGATTTCTAATCTCATAACATTGTGGTCAGATATGATTTCAATTTTCTTAAATTTACTGAGGGTTGGTTTGTGACCCAAGATGTAATCTATCCTGGAGAATGTTCTCTGTGCATTTGAGAAGAACGTATATTTTGCTGTTCTATAAATATCAATTAAGTCTATCTAGTTTAATGTGTCATTTAAGACTTGTACTTCCTTATTAATTTTCTGACTGGATGATCTGTCCATTGGTGTAAATAGGGTGTTAAAGTTGCCCACTATTATTGTGTTACTGTTGATTTCCCCTTTATGGCTGTTAAAATATTGCCTTATGTTGGGTGCATACATATTTACAATTGCTATATTTTCTTCTTGGATTGATCTCTTGATCATTATGTAGTATCCTTCCTTGTCTCTTGCAACAGTCTTTATTTTAAAGTCTATTTTTTCTGAGATGAGTATTGCTACTCCAGCTTTCTTTGGATTTCCATTTGCATGGAATATCTTTTTCCATGCCCTCATTTTCAGTCTGTATGTGTCCCTAGGTCTGAAACGGGTCTCTTGTAGACAGCATATATACAGGTCTTATTTTTGTATCCATTCAGCCAGTCTGTGTCTTTGGCTGGGGCACTTAATCCATTTACATTTAAAGTAATTATCGATATGTATGTTCCTCTTACCATTTTCTTTCTTTTTTTTTTTTTTTTTTTTTTTTGCGGTATATGGGAGTTTCACTGTTGTGGCCTCTCCCGTTGTGGAGCAACAGGCTCTGGATGCACACGCTCAGCAGCCATGGCTCACGGGCCCAGCCACTCCGCGGCATGTGGGATCTTCCCGGACCGGGGCGTGAACACATGTCCCCTGCATCAGCAGGCAGACTCTCAACCACTGTGCCACCAGGGAAGCCCCCATTTTCTTAATTGTTTTGGGTTTGTTATTGTAGGTCTTTTTTCTTCCCTTCCTCTTTTGTTGTCTTCTCTTATGTTTCATGCCTAGAAAATTTCCTTTAGCATTTTTTGAAAGGCTGGTTTGGTGGTGATGAATTCTCTTATCTTTGGCTTGTCTGTAAAGTTTTTGATTTCTCCATCGAATGTGAATGAGATCCTTGCTGGGTAGAGTAATCTTGGTTTTTCCTTTTTATCACTTTAAATATACCCTGCCACTCCATTTTGGCCTGCAGTGTTTCTGCTGAAAAATCAGCTGATAACCTTATGGGGATTCCCTTGTATGTTATTTGTTGCTTTTCCCTTGTTGCTTTTAATATTTTTTCCCTGTATTTAATTTTTGTTAGTTTGATTAACATGTGTCTCAGCATGTTCCTCCTTGGGTTTGTCCTGTATGGGACTCTCTGTGCTTCCTGGACTTGGGTGACTATTTCCTTTCTCATGTTAGGGAAGTTTTCAACTATAATTTCTTGAAATATTTTCTCAGGACCTTTCCCCTTTTCTTCTTCTTCTGGGACCCCTATAAGTCAAACGTTGGTGCATTTAATATTGTCCCAGAAGTCTCTGAAACTTTCCTCATTTCTTTTCATTCTTTTTTTTTTAATCTGTTCCATGATGGAGATTTCCACCATCTGTCTTCCACATCACTTATCTATTCTTCTGCCTCAGTTATTCTGCTATTGATTCATTCTAGTGTATTTTTCATTTTAGTTACTGTCTTGTTCATCTCTGTTTGTTTGTTCTTTAGTTCTTCTAGGTCTTTGCTAAACTTTCTTGTATCTTCTGTATCTGTGCTTCCATTCTTTTTCTGAGATCTTGAATCATCTTTACTGTCATTACTCTGAATCTTTTTCAGATAGATTGCTTATCTCCTCTTCATTTAGTTCTTTTTTTAGGTTTTTATCTTGCTCCTTCATCTTCAACGTATTTCTTTGTCATCTCATTTTGTCAGACTTACTGTGTTTGTGGTCTTCTTTCCACAGGCTACAGGATCATACTTCTTCTTGCTTCTGGTGTCTGCTCCCTGGTGGGTGAGCTTTGTCTGGAGGCTTGTGCCATTATCCCCTAGATAGGGGGTTTGATTTGTGTTATGGTGATCATAGCCTGCCCTAGACATTGAGTGGGGCCTCCCCTTTGCTCTGTGATTGTCACTGCCTTGTCAGGGTTGGCATCTGCTCCTTAGTTGTTGGAGTAGAGACCCCCAGATCTGTTTCTTAGCTGTAATTCTGATCTGTAGGGCAAGGTAGGTGGGATTGGAGCATTCTCACCCAGAGAGAAGACACTGAGTATTCCTCCTCTGGAGTTGTTCACCTGTGAATGTGCTTTGTTGTGTCCCTTTTGCCCACAGTGTAAGCTCACAAAGTATACTGTTGTTGGCATTGCTCTCAGTCCTGCCTTAACTGTGGGTATGCTGGCAATCAGCCCTGGTGACTCTCAGGCATTGTTTTCACTGGTGCAGGTCCATTGAGGTCAGGTCCCAGGACTGCAGTAGTCATGCACTTGGACCCACTGTGGGAGCTATGGAGGCAGCTTGAACTCTAGTGTGGCCCAATCCCTGCTTATACAACCCACAGAGCCTACAGTTGCTAAAGCCAGAACCATCTCAGCTGTAAGAGCACTTGTTGGTCTTTCAGATGTTTTGCAAGTGCTTAATTTGGGAAGACATCAGTGGATGTGTAACTTCACAGTTTGTTTAGCTGTGAGGAGAAATTTCAGCACTTCTTCCTTAGTCACACAGCCCCTGGGGCTCAACTGTGGTTTTAGCCACTCTTCTGCACACATTTCCTAGTGGGGGGAGCTATTTGTGTCCTCCTGGGACAGTGGGGCAGGTCCCGGCACTCACTGGCAGATTTCCTATTTGGGGGAGTTATCTGTGTCCTCCTGGGACAGCAGGGCAAGTCCTGATACCCACTGGCAGATTTCCTAGACTGACAAGGAATTCCCAAATTTACTTCTTAAGAAAAAGTGTTTTTCTAGTTTTCAGCTCACAACAATGTGACCATATTAGAAAAACTATTTTGTTCTTCCTACCTTGGATGTTCATGTGTCTTCATTTTTTCTCTTTTTTTTCCTTAAGACATAATTGACACATAACATTGTGTAAGTTTAGAGTGTGCAGTGAAATGATTTGATATATGTATGTATTGTGAAATATTTACCAGAATAACATTGGTTAATACACCCTTTACATCACATAATTATCATTTTGTTATTGTCATGGTGAGAACATTAATATTCTACTCTTATAGCATTTCTCAAGTATTCAGTACAGTATTGTTAATTATAGTCACCATTACCATGAGATCTCCAGACCTTATTCATCTTAAACCTGGAAGTCTGTACTCTTTCACTAACGTCTTTCCATTTCACTCACCCCCTCAGCCCCTGGCAGCCACCATTCTATTGTTTCATGGAGTTTAATGTTTTTCTATCCTGGTACAAGTGAGGTCATGCAGTATTTGTCTTTCTCTGTCTAACTTATTTCACTTAGCATAATGCCTTCAAGGTCTAACCATGACATCATGAATAGAAAGATTTCCTTCTTTTTATGGCTGAATAACATTCCATTGTATACATGTATGCCACATTTTAAAATACATTCATCTATCAAAGGATTCATCAAAGATTGTTTCTGGAAATGTCTTGGCTATTGTGAATAACATTGCAAAGAACCTGGGAGTCCAGATATCTCTTCGAGATAGTAATTTTTATCTTCTTCAATAAATACTCAGAAGTGGGTTTGCTGGATCATATGGTAGTTCTATTTTTAAATTTTTTGAGGAACTTGCATACTGTTTTCCATAGTGGCTGTACCAATTTTCATTCCCACCACCAGTGCACCTGCTGTCAGTGTGCACTATTGTGATTGCTGGGTCTCACTGCAGGTTTATGGTAGTGGAGGCCAGTGATGGCAGCTGTACTTGCTACTGCTTTCTTCAGTGGCAGAAGCAGCTGAGTTTGTCTGCAGAGTAGGTCACTGGGAGTTCTAATTCCTCCAGCTGTGTGACTGCTACTGGTAACCCCTGCTTTTATTTCTTGTTCTTAGCCATCTCTATATGTCTCAGCTTTTCAGATCTCCGAGTGGGGTGAAAGTGAATAAGGAACCTTCTTGCAGTGTGCTGAAAGGCTAAGGAAGCTGGTTGTTCACCCTTCTCTTCCTTTCCCTGTGAGGGGAACTTTTTCTAGCTGGGGAGTTCCTTGTTGGTGCTGAGTGATGTTGGCTTGGGGGATAGGATGATACAGGCAAAATGAAGCTTTCTTCCCTTCTTTGGAAAACTATTCTCAGGTATTTTTTTGTTGTTCTACTCTGTTGCTGATATTTCTTAACTGAGCTCCAGTGCTTCCCCAGAACTGTTTTATGTTTGTGGATAGCTAATTTTTTATCTTTGTTGGAGGACAGAGGCTGGGGTCTCCTTTTTTCTCCATCTTGATGACATCCCTGGTAAATTCTGTGAGTCTTCTTAATTTACTAAAGGAAAATCACCACTCCTAGAAGCAAGAGTAGTAGAGTAGTATCAGCAAATTCAATGAAAATGAGACAGCTGCTCAGTTGGGTGAACTGATGAAAATGCAGCTATGACTCACAATCAGGGTTTACATGTATGTTTGCATACACAAATATTTGAATCATATGTGAAAACAAAGCAATAAATGGGAATAAGAGATATATAAAAAATCTGAATGCTGTTAGAAATGTAATTTCCTATTCTGTTTTTATAGAATATAGAAACAATTAGAATATAGGCATTTAAAAATATAGACACAATATAGAAAATAAGCATTTTCTTACCTTTGTATATGATTTTTAATGTATGTGTGTGATGTTGCATTATATAAACTCATTGTGTGTTATTAATAAGTTCTATAACCACCAGCAGAACTCTAATTTAACTACCAGTATCACAATTTTATGTTATTTAACAAAGTAGGATTGGGCTTTCAGACACTTGTGGACTCACTTGTTCGTGGATTTGCTTTGCTTTTGGCTGCTAATGTAGAGTTTTGATCAGCTATATCCCAGTGGATACGCTCTATATTTTGAGTATATTCTTTTTTGGATTGGGGATTTTGATAACGGTGAATCATAGCTCTGGGCTCATACTTTTTTTCATGGGTGGTGGATAAATTGAATTATTTTTAAAAAGGTAGTAAATGGTATGTTTTTAAAAGTCTGTATAACTTACCTTTAGCTCCTTTTCTATATTTAAATACATTTTAGAGGGAAAAATCAGAGTACCTAATACTTTTAAAGCTAGAATTAAAGTGTATTAAGGCTCTCTCGAATCTTGTTATCTGTCATTCTAAATCCTCTTGAAGTCAGGTATAAAGAATAATAGATATATATTCAGTGAGGTTACTGAAGATTTTTACAAGCTTGAGGATTAGATTTTCAACTATCAGTGTTTAAGCTTCAAGGTGCTGTCAGTTAGCCTTGACAAGGCCAAAATAGGATTTTAATAGTTGTGATTGTGGAGAGGGTGCTTTTTTATTAGATGAGGCAAAGTGCCAATTAAAAGGGTATTGAGATAAAGAAATTGAAACTAGATTAAATTTATACTTTTTCATGGATGATAAGAAAATCCATTTTCGAGTTACATTTCATTGAGGATATATTATCAGAGACAAAGCTGGAATACCTTGCTCACTTAAAAGATTGCCTTTAGTTCTCAAAAGACATGAATTGCCTAATAATCATTTCAAGAGAATTTTTGTATATATAAAACAAGAATATTTTAAATAAAATGCAATGTCAAGACCAAATAATGACAGTTACTTTTAAAGAAGCTGCAATCAGCAATCTTATTTTCCCTTCAGTCCTTCCTAGTGGGTCCCTACCATATAACATTTGCCGTCCTTCAATGAGATTTCTAATCTTTTAAGGAAGTCTGAAAGCTATATTGATATATATCCATAAAAATAAGTACTGTGTATCTTTCCAGCATGACCGTCCTTTTTAAAGGGCAATGCATGGTAAGACTAAGCTGAAGATTTTACAGCAACATTGAAAATTGAGCATGCTTCTATAAAATGCATGTAACACCAAGCTGGAATGTGCTGTCCTGACCAATCTATATAAAGAAAATTATTTCTCTCTGATGGTTACTGCATATTGTAAAGTGGTTGGATAGGTTTTTCACAAATTTAGAAAGCCTTCTTAGGACTTAATGTGTAGGCTTCGTATTAAATAAGAAATTCACTTAAGGAAGACCCAGGAGATTCTCAAAGAGATGCCTCCAGTGAGCTTCAGGCATTGATTTGTGCAGGGCTGCTTCTCACATTGCCACTTAATCTAGTTTGTGTCTAGGTAAGTACCATCAGAGATTTATCTATATGTTTAGTGACAGTTAATGATTCTTCCTGTTTTTTAGGAAAATAACACAACATTGAAAGTTAGCTACTTCCTTCTATCCTCTGTAGTTTTGTATGAGAAATCCGTTGTCATTAGAATGAGTGTTCTCCTGTAAGTAATGCCTCACTTCTCTCTGACTGCTTTCAAGGTTGTTTTCTTCTTTTTTGGGTTTTTTGTTTGTTTGTTTGTTTTGTCTTCATTTTCAGAAGCTTACTTATTCTTTGGGTTTACCCTGTTTTAAGATTCACTTATATTCTTGAATCTTTAGGTTTGTGTCTTTTGCTAAATTTGGGAAACTTTCAGCCATTATTTCTTCAGATACCCTTTCCACCCTACTCTCTTTTTTCTCCTTGCCTTCCTGGGACTCTGATGATACGAATATTGAGTCTTTTTTTATATTCCCATGGGTATCTGAGCCTTTGTTTATTTTTTTTCCAGTCTACTTTCTATTTTTTCATACTGAGCAAGTTCTATTGATCTTTCTTCAAGTTCACTGATTCACTCCTCTGTCACCTCCACTACTATTGAGACCATCCACCAAGTCTACTGTTACTATTATCATATTTTTCAGTTCTATAATTTGCATTTAGTTAATTTTTCCATTTCTTTGCTGAGATTTTGTAACATTTTTTTTCATTTGTTTCAAGAGAATTTATACTTGATTGTGGAAGCATTTTTATGATGGCTGCTTTAAAATCCTTGTTAGATACTTTTTATAACTGATTCATCTTGTCATTAGCATCTGTTGATTGTCTTTTCTCATTCAAGTTGTCTCTTGATTCTTGGCAAGAGGAGTGATTTTTGGTTGTATCCTGGACATTTAATCTATTACGATAGAAAACTCTGGATCTTATTTAAATCTTTTGTTTAGCCAACAATTATCCTATTGTTTAGTACACAGGCTCTGGCTTATTGTTTTGGGCTGTGGTTCCAACAGCAGTTTAATTTGCAATATTATTTTGGTCTCCTTGGTTTATCAGGCACTGATGTGGTAGTTATTGGTCCCTGCTGGTGCTGCCCAAGAAGCCAGAAGAGATTTCCTGAGGCTGGGGTGCAGGTTTCTCTGGGTGGAGAGGAGGAGCCTCAGCCCATAGTGACAATAAGTCTTCCCTGGCCAGGTGGGGTTGTGGTGGGATCCCTCTGGCTAGTGTTGCCCAGTTGCCTTGTATCACTTGATGAAGGAGGAGAGCCTCAGGCTCTGCGTGGAAGGAGAGCCCTTCCCCTGCAACTTACTGTTAGTTGGGTTCCCTATCCATCCCCCTTATAGGTGGTGCTGGTCTCACCTGGTGTTATCAAAAGGACTCCCATTACAATGTGGGGGGAGGAAAGAACCTCCCTTGACTGAATACTATTGCTAGATTGAGAGGAGAATGCATGTGAATTGCTCTCCTCTTCTATTATTTTTCTAGTCCCGGGATTCCAAATCAGTTTGCCTTCCTCTTCTCACCTTCCAGAGTTTTCCTTTGATTGCCTTTTGTGTTATTTCCAGAATTTGTCATTAACCTTAGTGTGGAGAAGCAGAGAGAAATGAGTCTATGCATCTTGTCTGGTTCTCATGTTGCCACCTACCATGGCATGTTGGGAAAAGAAAGGAATTTGAGGTGAAACAGTTTCATCTTGGAATCCTTGTTCAGCCACTAATCTATATGACCTATATGATCTTAGAAAATGTGTTTAACTTCTCTGAGTCTCATTTTCTTTATCTGTAAAATGAAGATAACATTTACTCATTCACTCTTTATTTATTCAACACAGTGTCTGCCCTTGCAATCTTACTCTGATCTGAGCACTGTTCCTGCTACTGGAGATGCAGTAGAGTATAAAAGAGGGATGATCTCTGCTCTCATGACACTTTTTTCTTGTGAGATACTAACATAATCAACAGGAAACCTGAAAATAAGTAATTCCAGAGAATGGTTAAGTTCTATGAGAAAAATAAAACACAGTAACGCTAGAGAATGGCTGCAATGGGTACTTAGATGGGTGTATTACAGATACACAATGAGGGTCTCTCTGAGGAGGTGATGCTTCATTCATTCAGCCCATTGATTTGGCCACATTAATTGAGCTCTTACTAGGTCCTGGGTATACATTTGAACAAAGATCTCAATGATAAGAGAGTCCTGACTATTTGAAAATATTGCGGGATAACCTTCCAGGCTGTGGGGGGAACACTGTCAAAAAAAGCCCTGAGGTGGGAAGAATTTTGACAAGATTGGGGAATAGAGAAGGGTGACCAGTGTAGTTGGAATGTGTAAATGAGGGAGGAGTATTTATAGAAGTGATCTAAAAAGAAAGCAAGAAATTGTTTATGTGGGCGCTCTGGGACTTGAGCTGTTTTACTCTGCCAATAATGAGAAGACTTTAGGGGGTTTAAACAGATAAGCGATACAATCTATGTTTGTTTTACAGTGATTACTCTAGCTGTTTTCTGGAATATAGCAGAGCAAAACTAGAAGCTGGGACACCAGTTAAAAAGCTATTTCAGTAACCCAAGTAAGAAATAATGAAACTTGAGAGGCAGCTATGAATAAAAAAGCAGCTGTAGATTGGAGATATGTTTGCAGTTTGAACAGGCAAGGTTTTCTGAAGGACTGTTTCTGTGAAGTTAAGAAAAATGAGGAATCAGTTCCAGACTTTGGCTGGATGATAGGAGCCATGTGAGACATAAGATGTTTGGGAGAGGAGTTGGGGTCAGAAATAAATATATTTGTTTTGGATAAGTTTTGAAGTGTCTATGAAACACCCATGGAGATGTACTATAAGGAGTAAATATCATGGGGTTTAGGGCTGTATGTTTGAGTATCACAACATCTAGATGATATTTAAGGCAGTAGAAATGCAGGAAATCATCTAGGAGGAAATTACAGAAAGAGAAGGAGCTCAGCTACACCATAATTTAAAAGTCAGGAATAAGAGATGCAACCAGCAGAAAAAAGATCAAGAAGGAGCAAGAGAAGGTGTGGATAAAAATCAGATAATTCAGTGTCAGACAAGCTAGGTGAAGAAAATATTTCAAGAAGGGAGAAGGATCCGGCATACCCTAGCCGTCCAGTGGTTAGGAGTCAGTGCTTGCACTGCAGGGGCATGGGTTGGATCCCTGGTCAGGGAATTAAGATCCCCCATGCTGGGTGGCGTGGACAAAAAAAAGAAGGGAGGAGGGTTCAACTTTGTCAAATGCTTTAGCAAGGTGAATACAAAGAATTGACTGATAAATTTGGTAACTTGGAGGTATTGAATGTCTTTGACAAGAGTTATTTCAGTGGAATAGTCATGGTTATTGTGAAAATCATTTGTATATGAAGTTTGGCATTCTACTAATTTTAGTAACTTTCCCTCCCTCAGTTTCTGCATATGTAAAATGGTTTAATATATAATTTTCTTTTATATATTTGGAGGTAGACCTGTTTTAAGCAAATGCATACTTAACACATACATCCAATTAATGGGTGCTTATTTCCATAAAAAAAAATAAGTTTGATCCAATAAGAATTGCCTCTATACCATAGATATTTAAATAGGCAGACTTGTCTTTAAATACACATGAAGATGTGGGCCAAAAAAAATCTTACTGCAATTTATGTCAAAGAGTGTTCTGCCTATGTTTTCCTCTAAGAGTTTTATAGTGGCCGGCCTTACGTTTAGGTCTTTAATCCATGCTGAGTTTATTTTTGTGTATGGTGTTAGGGAGTGTTCTAATTTCATTCTTTTACATGTAGCTGTCCAATTTTCCCAGCACCTCTTATTGAAGAGGCTGTCTTTTCTCCATTGTATATTCCGGCCTCTTTTTCATAGATTAGGTGACCATAACTGCGTGGGTATCTCTGGGCTTTCTCTCCTGTTCCATGGATCTACATTTCTGTTTTTGTGCCAGTACCATACTGTCTTGATTACTGTAGCCCTGTAGTATAGTGTATAAAATAGATAACTAATGAGAAATCTACTATAAAGCACAGGGAGCTCTATTCAGTTCTCTCTGGTGACCTAAATGGGAAAGAAATCCAAAAAGAGGGGATATATGTGTATGTATAGCTGATTCACTTTGCTGTACAGTAGAAAGTAACACAACATTGTAAAGCAACTATACTCCAATAAAAATTACAAAAAGATATACACATGGAGATATGCCAAAAAGTGCATGATTTTAAAACCAAACCTTGAGCCATACTTTCCAAGGTGACAGATATGAACATTTTAAAAGTGCTTCCAAAGTTTATTTTCAGAGGTTACCTTATTTTTATAATAATCACTACTACTGACATTACCATGGTGACAACCACAATTAAAGTCACAGCAATAATAGCTACCATTTTTAAGGCATGGTACATATCAGGCACTTTGTTTATATTATATTATTAGGGCAGGTGAATAGTGGCCTGGAATGTGAGAGGCTGATGAAGAAAGGATTATGTGCCTTGGTTCAGCATTGATGGATTTACATATGAAAGGTGTGTCACAGGCAAGTCGTTTGCTCTCACTGGGAATTAGCTAACCCTGGGAGGGGCAGTCCCTCTCAGGTCAGCAAGACCCCAGATGTCAAAGCATCAAAATACAGAAAATAAAATTCATGATTAATACATTATTAAGCACTTATTATACACTAGGCAAAACTTTGTCTCATTTATTTCTCATGACAAACCTTAAGGTAGGAATTATGTTTTGATTTTACAAATGAAGAAATTTATGTTGGTTGGTTGTAAGAAAAGTCCCAATAGGTGATGAAATCCTGGCTGGGTCAGTGCACTAAGTAATCACTTAATGGCACTGAACTCTTCCATTCTGCAGCTGCTACATGATGTGTCTGTGAGTGGTGGTGAGAATTAGCACTAGATGGTTTCTGAGGTTTCTCAGTGCCTGGGTTGCTTGGTATAGTCTGATAGGATCTGTAGAAGAGGTGACACAAGGAAGCTCATCTTGACAGCATGTGCAGGAAGCAGTGCTAAGAGGGGGCTCGCCCGGGGGAGAGTCTTCACAGAGACACTGGCTCCTATGTTACAAACAAATGTGGATGAAGGAAGGAAGGAGAATAAATGGAAAGAAATATAAACTGCATGGGAGAGGAGGGGTGAAGTAGCACTTTCAGTGGACCAAAATTTTCATAGACCAAGTTTAATCAGGGGTTTTCCAAATCCAGTCTTTTTCTCGTGGATGTTGAGATTCTAGGGGAATGCAATAAGTTGGGTGGGGAATTATACAGTTTTGTGAGATGACGGAGCTTTAAATTTAGGAAAATTTATTTGAGATGATGTGTGGGGAGAAATGGAATGTGCTTGTAAATTTGCTTCAGAAACCACAGAGACACAGGGACATTGGACCTTTAGAGCTTCAGGACACTGAGGGTCAAAGAAAATAGGGAAGCCTTGGATATCTGAGAAGCACAGAAAGTTGGGATCAAGTAAATGACCCATCTTTCCCATGAGAGACATATAAATGGTTTTAGAATTTAGAGGAATAATATCAAGGTGGTAAAAAGATTTTTCTAAACGTTGCCATTTGATGGGGCAAGGGTTTTGATGAGTTGTCTTACCAGCACCACTTTGGTTTTGTCTGAGAGGCAACTGCACTAAATTAAAGCACAGGTTGGAAGGAGCCTAGCAGTCCCTACTTCAGACTCCTGAGTCTCATTGTCCCTATGGAGGTTTTAAAATCCTTAATTATCACTGTTGCTGTCATTCTGTCTTTAGGACTCAAGGCCACTTTTGGTTCCCCCAATCATACTGTAATGCTTTGTTCTAAGTGTAGTTCACTTTGGTACAGTGAATACAGGACAGATGGAGAGATAAAAGATATGCAAGCACATAGAGAAACGTGCTTTTATTTATGAAAAACAGCAGCCTGAAGTTAACATGGGTATCTTACTGCAAGGACCACAGCTCTCTTCTATTCCACATGACGGCCCTGGGGAAACAAAGTTTGGATTCTCGAACGTAGAAATATTATCTTTTTTTTTTAATATTTATTTTATGCAGGCATCATGGAGAGTTCAGTAAATATATGTCAGGATATAGATGTTCATATTTCTCTCTTTCTTTTTGGTTGCATTAGAAGAGTGCATCTATTTCTTTTCTTCAGTACCTAGTTGTATTTGAAGATTAAGCCAAAGGAAATTTATTTTCCTTTATTCAGACTGAATTTTAAGGGCCATTAAGTGCTATTGTTAAAGAATATGAGAAGAGAGAATTGTTTATTTAGAAACTAGAAAGGAGAAGAGGGCTTGCAGAACAGACAAAAGATTTATTTGGCCTTTCTTTGACAGAAGAAAGTTTATCTATCTATCTATCTATCTATTTATCTATCTATCTATCTATCTATCTCCTCAAGCCATATATACCTTGAGGATGAAAAAATATATATAAAGGAGAGGGTATTCAGAAAGAGTATTTTCTGACGCATAATTGAGCCCAAGAACACTTCCCAAGAAGGAAGCCTGATATCTGGAGAGAGCCAGTTGCAAGGACATGCAGGTGATCAATGAAGAGTCATTGTTGGATTTCTTGACTCCACATGGGAACTGAGCCATTGCAGACTGTTCTATCTTCACTTGAGCAGGCACCTTCCATGGACTGCCCCCTGCTAGAATCTGTCCTAGCAGTTCCTTCTGTCAGTGTCTTCTGACACTGACTCACTTCTTCATAATTCAGGGCTCCATGGCGTTTTTACCCAGCAGGAGAGACACTTGACCTTGCCTTATGACTTGCTTTATTCCTGTTTGATTATTTTACTGTTGCCACCTCCCCACCCCCTGCATCTGCCTACCACAAATCCTCAGGACATTTGTCAGCAAAAAATTGGGGGGTTGAAAACTGTGATTCCTAGACACATCATTCTACTTGGGAGACTTGATCTAAATCGCCTTGAGACGTTCTCTGGTGTAGTAAATACAGCCATATTACACTTATATCACCTCATTTAATACTCAGAATTGGGGTAAGCTCAGTTATTTTTTAGGCAAATTTTATAGGAAGAGGAAGCTTTGAGTGTTTACTCAGCTTGCAGAAAGTAGAGCCATGTGAGGAATCCTGTTTAGTCAACTCCAAAGCCAAGTTGTTGATCATTGTTCTTCCTTTTTTGTTTTTTGCCACTTTGTTCCTGTTTCTACAAGCAAAATATCAAGTTAGTATGCATCATCTTTACTTTCAAACAAAGGCCTTCCCCACTGCATTCTGTCTTGCCTCAGTTGACTAATAATAGGAGTGACCCCACTTCATTAAACGACCCTGACTCTCTCATCCATGAATCGGCCTCCTTGCCAGAACAGAATATAAATAACTTAAATACTTAAAAATACGCTTTTGTGCAAGTGCTGTGTAACGCATGGCTTATTCATGACAGCCCAGCCCATTTAAGCCTGGATGTCTTGCTGCAAATATCTGAAGGAGGAGATGAGAAAGGTAAGACAGAGAATATACTTACAAGCTTAGAGATTCAGAAGTCTGAGAATGGTCATAAATGGTTGATTTAGTTCCCTCCTTAATGGACTATTTCTAACTTACCATCCTGTCAGTGAATGACCTAACCCCATCTGAACAAATTTAAGTGTTCCCTATGGAAACGATTTCATATTATTATTATTATTATTTTTTGCAGTATGCGGGCCTCTCACTGTTGTGGCGTCTCCCGTTGCGGAGCACAGGCTCTGGACGCGCAGGCTCAGCGGCCATGGCTCACGGGCCCAGCCGTGGTATGTGGGATCTTCCCAGACCGGGGCATGAACCTGTGTCCCCTGCATTGGCAGGCGTACTCTCAACCACTGTGCCACCAAGGAAGCCCCTCATATTATTTATTTATAGTCTACTTTAGACCTTTTGAAGTCTGTTTCGATGTATATTTAATAAAAATCTTATAATTCTTAATATATTTTGATATTTTATTGTTACAGTTATATCTAACTATCATACTATGTGGCTAAGAATAATATGATTATTTTTTTTCAATCTTGTCTCATGTCTCTCTTTCAATTGTATGATTTGGGCAGTATTAAAAACAAGAGAGCCATGGTATCATCTACCATCAATACTGAAATACTAATTTAAAAATACCTACGTTAGCTATCAATAAACTAGTAAGCGATAAGTTGAAAGTGGTAGTGTCTTCAAAAGTTTGTTAGCATTGCACATTAAGGATAATATGCTGGTTTTGTTCACTATTGTCTGTGTGGTTTGAACTTGAATGTTAAATGTAGCTATGAGAACAGATTGAAATGGACCTTGATCACTTTTGTGAATTTCCGGGAACTTGACTTACAAATAACACCTTCTTGGTAAAGAAGGTTATGGCCTAAAGTAGTGCTGTACATCTGTAGATCTTGGTACATAGTTGAATAATTTACTTGTAAGTGATAGTGCTGCTGGTCAAATAAGCAGTCTCACAATTTGTTAATTTAAAACATACTTAGTCTTGCTTTTAATATAAGTCATATACAATTCATATTTATAGGTTGCATTTAGGATAGTTACTTTTTTTTTTTTTTTTTTTTGGTACGTGGGCCCCTCACTGTTGCGGCCTCTCCCATTGCGGAGCACAGGCTCCTGACGCGCAGGCTCATGGGCCCAGCCGCTCCGCGGCATGTGGGATCTTCCCGGACCGGGGCACGAAGCCGTGTCCCCTGCATCGGCAGGCGGACTCTCAACCACTGCACCACCAGGGAAGCCCCATGGATAGTTACTTTTTTATTCAACATTTTTCTGTTAATTTCCTTTGTTGGTAGAGGAAAAACAAATCTAACTTTTGCTTGCTGGAAGAATCTAGGGTTTTGTCTCTCAATATAAAACTGTCCACGTGTCTGAAGTAGCAGAGTTTTGCTGAAGAAATCACTCTTTAATCAAGAAGGTGCAGTCTGGCCTTTCCTTGAAACAATAGATAAGTAAAAAATAATTGAGTAGAATAGCATGAGCAACATATTTACATAAGATTTTAATCCACAAGTCAGACTAAATCATGATCAGCTCTACTATTTAAGTGGGACAATCGTTTCCTGCAAACTGGGAAATTACTCAGGGAAGGATAAATAGAATGGAGGTTCCTCCCATGTGACCCTCTGCCAGTTTCATGTTTATTCCTCCATCTTTATACTTGCACAGTCTAACACATTTATCCTTCCTACAGGAGTTACTCTGATATGCATTAGACATTAATATGTACATCTGAATGAAGAGTCAGGTTCCAAATTCTAATAAAAACCACTTGTAAAGAATTTCTTCCCGAATTCAAATCTTTAAAACAGCCACAACAGATTAGATTATTTTTAAGGCATGTAAGTTGTGTTTTATTGCTTCTTTTTAAATGTTCAAAATTTACTTCATTAGTTATTTTATAGTGTGTCCTTAATGAATACATTCATATCAGACGAAAGGGAATGAAGCCCGTCACTGAGAAGGCTTTCTAATGAGCCATAGAGAACTGAAATAACTACATATGCATTCCACAAATGGATCATTAATTGGAAAAAGAACCAAAGTGTGAAGATATAATCCTATAGGATGGAACTTAAAACGGGGATATGTTTTAAGGCTTTAGAATTTTTGATTCACTTGTGTGGAGGAAAAAGTGAATGAAAATTCATTTTTCCCTCTAAAATAAAGGTCTTAATATTAAACCATTGTTGTAACCTAATTTTGAGAAAGAAATAATTTTTGAGGTTTTGGTTAATTTAACAAGAACTCTTGTCTTGATCTGATACTTTTTTCCTTGGTTATTTAAGTAGCATGTTTCATGACACTGGTGGCTCTTCTCTCCCACTGCTGGTGCCGCAAGGACAGCTCAAGATGGAACATACTGACCTTAGGAGAAATAAGGACAACTCCAGGCTGCTGTGCCCACTAGAACAAACCTGCTAAGAAGAAGGACCTTCTGTGAACAGGTAATTTATCCTCCACAGGCACAAGGGACAGAGCACGGCTGGGTGGGTGTATTAAGTCAAACCATGCTGCCACCAGCCACCACCAGCTTCCATGGGCCCTGGGAAGAGTAGCCTGGGCTGGGCAAATAGCACTTCTTCCCAGCCCACCAATCCTATCGAGTGTCCTTACTGCCGCCCCTGGTACTTCTGCTCACCTATGGGGGCTTTCGTCCCCAGCCCCCAGAGGGCCTACCAGTTGCTTTGCTCAGGGCAGCCCTCAACAAACAGATGACTCCCACCCCCACAGCTGGGGCTACCTCCAGTCTTCCCCTGTGACTCGTTTCAGAGAAACACAACCTCTCTCTGCTTTGTGAAAACAAACAAAAAAACCCCAAAACCCCAAATGCATATGTGAGTGAAAAGGGGAGTTACTGATATTTACAGTTGGACCACAGTCATAAACCTGGTCTGTCCTGGACTCATTAGAATATATGGCTGTATTAGAGTTCACCAGGGTTCTTTACATATACATTATATACAAAAAGATTTATTATGAAGTATTGACTCATGCGATTATGATCACAGAGGTTGGAAAATCAGTAGAGCCCATGTCCCAGTTCGAGTCCACAGGCTGGAAGCTGCTGTAGAACCATGGAGAGCTGAGATCCCAGTTCGAAAGTCTTCAGGCAGGAGAATTCTCTCTTACTCTGGGAGGACCTGCTTTTTTGTTCTATTTAGACCTTCAACTGACTGGATGAGGCCACTCATGTCATGGAGGGCCATATGCATTAGTTAGTCTACCAATTTAAATGCTAATCTATTCAAAGACATCTCATAGAAACACCCAGATCATGTATGACCAAATATCTGGGCACCCTGTGGCCCAGTCAAGTTGACACATAAAATTAGTAATTGCAGTGGCCACCCAGCTGACTTCAAAGCAGCAGGTAATTTTCTGTCTCATGTTGAACCTCTGTCCAATGTGATTTACACAGTATTTTCTTTTACATTTACTGGAATGAATCTAGTCTCTGCTTGTTCTATACTTGCTCTTAGCTTGGGTCAGAACCTCCCTGGCTCCAACCCCATCATGTTTATTTACCTCTCTCTTGTATGTATTTACTTTTATCATGTCAATTTAAAACGGTGATTTACAAACGATGTTCTGTGAAGGAGTGTGGTGTGGGGGTGGGTAGATAGAGGACTCGAGGCAACAGATAGTTTGTCAAGCATCACATTTGTTTCACCTGTTGTAGCTCTGTTTTGTTGTTGTTTTACTGGTATTTCTTTGGAGTAAGCTTTTATCTGAAGACAGATTAGATGACTAAAATTTATTTGAAAATCACTTTATATTTACCTTAATGAGTCTATAATTTTGTATCAGAGAATCTATGAAACTGCTGAAATTGTATGTAATAATTTTTTTCTTCATACAGATGTATCTTTCTGAGGCGAGGGCACACACATTTCTCATTTATTTAAAGAGGCTTGTAACTCTCAACAAATTAATCACCAATGGTCAAATGTTATGTGTGACATCTTGTATTTTCAAGAAGGGATATGAGTTAGAAATTGCATACAAGGGCTTTGAAAGTATGGATATCTAATAAATCATCTCTTTTGTTTCCATTGGCTCACTAATAAAATGATACTGAAATTATGCAAGGATTCATCAGCACCAGAAAACAAAAGAGAAAAAAAATGCTTTTCCAATCCACATTTAGCTGTTGTCTTTCCTGCCTTCTTGGTGGGGTGGCATATTTGATATATGGAGAAGTAAGTATCTTCCTGCTCAACAGCCTTCTCTGAAACTTGGCTAAATAGAAAAATCATCAAGTCAGACCAAGTTTAAACAGAAACATTTTCAGTTTTCTATTATTGCATAGCAAACATTCCCAATGCTTTAGTGGCTTCAGATAACAGCACTTATTATTTCTCATTGTTCTTTTCGTTGGCTGGGTGGTTCATTACACCACATATTGTCAACTCTTTTTAGTTGGGAGCTTGGCCAGGCCACCTGGGTTCTCCATGTGGTGCCTTATTTTCCAGAGTATTTCCATGTATCCTCTCTCTTCAGGAAAATAACCTGGGATTCCTAAGTTTAGCAGATGCATCCATACATATAAAAATAGAAAAATTCATACCTTAAAACCTTTATTATTAAAGTAGGAAGAAAGAAAATATAATAATTACGAGTTCCATTCAAAATATATATATTTAAATCCAGAAAATAAAAATTAAGGAACATATAGGCATAAATAATAAGGCAAAAGAAAGAATTTAATAATCTGAAAAACTTTCACATGTGATAGATAAATATCAAAAACTGCTTCCTTGAAAACAGGTACGGAAGTTCCTCAAAAAACTAAAAAAATAGTTGCCATGTGATCCAGCAATCCGGCTCCTGAGCATATATCTGGACAAAAGTGTAATTCAAAAAGATACTTGCACTCCTATGTTCATAGAAGCATTATTTGCAATAGCCAGGACATAGAAACAACCTATTTTTATGTCCATCGACAGAAAAATGGATAAAGAAGATATGGGATATATATATATATATATATATATATATATATATATATATATATATATATATACATACATACAATGGAATATTACTCAGCCATAAAAAGGAATGAAATAAAGCCATTTGCAGCAACATGGGTGGACCTAGAGATTATCACAATAAGTCAGTCAAAAAAGAGAAAGACAAATACCATATGATATCACTTATATGTGGAATCTAAAATGTGACACAGATGAACCTATCTATGAAACAGAAACAGACTCACAGACATAGACAACAGACTTGTGGTTGCCAAGGGGGAAGGGAGGTGGGGAGAGATGGACTGGGAGTTTGGGGTTAGCATATGCAAACTATTATATATAGACTGGGTAAACAACAAGGTCCTAGTGTATAGTACAGAAAATTATATTCAATATCCTGTGATAAACCTTAATGGAAAAGAATATAAAAAAGGAATGTATATATATATATAACTGAATCACTTTGCTATACAACAGAAATTAACACAACATTGTAAATCAACTATATACTTCAATTAAAAATAAAGAAGAGGAAATCAACACATATAGAAAGAAGACCATGTGGAGACAGGGAGAAGACAGCCATCTACACGCAAAGGAGAGAGGTCTCAGAAGAAACTAACTCTGCTGACACCTTGCTATCAGACTTCTAGCTTCCAGAACTGTGAGAAAGTAAATTTATGCCATTTAAGCCAAAAAAAAAAACAACCCAAAACCAAAACATGTGATTGGTATGGCACATTGGCAAAATGTGATTGCACATTTGCCTAAATAAAAATTTAAAATCTTTGTAAGTCAACGTATTATAAATAAAAGTTTAAATATGTTTCAGTTATGCAAAGTGAGTTAAGTTCTAGAGATATGCTGAGCAACATTATAATTAACAATGTTTTATTATACACTTAAAGATTTGTTGAAAGTGTAGATCTCATGTTAAATATTCTTACTATAATAAAAAGCAACTTGATAAGGTGTTTTTTTAAAAAAAAACCAAAAAGTGAATACATATTCTCATTAAATAAAGAACCCTTACAAAAAATAATGAAAGAAGTAATAAAAACATAAATAACAAAAACATGAATAGGACATGAACCAACAGAACAATACAAAATTAAATTAAAAATGTGAGTTGTTTAACCTCATAGTTAATTAAAGAAAATTTATACATTTTTCATTTTAAAATATGAAGTGACACAACAAGAGTACAAGTGACACAACATATGTATAGAACAAAATATTTTAAATGATAATATCATTTGATCCAGTAATTTTTCTCCTATAATTAACCCTAAGTAAATAATCATGGATGTGAATTAGAGCATTAGTATTTAATAGCAAACATAAAATATAAACAACCCACATTTACAACATAGAATAATATTGAAGGACCTTAAATCTATATGATGGCAATAATATTCAGGGTGATTAATACTATGTGATTAAGTAGTATATAAAATATTATGCATAGGGCTTCCCTGGTGGCGCAGTGGTTGAGAGTCCGCCTGCCGATGCAGGGGACACGGGTTCGTGCCCCGTTCCGGGAAGATCCCACATGCCGCGGAGCGGCTGGGCTCGTGAGCCATGGCCGCTGAGCCTGCGCGTCCGCAGCCTGTGCTCTGCAATGGGGGAGGCCACAACAGTGAGAGGCCCGCGTACCTCAAAAAAAAAAAAAAAAAAAAAAATTATGCATAGTGTAATCCCAGTAGAAAAAAATCTTAGAATATATATACCAAAATATTAATAATGTTTATTTCTTATTTGTTTCATTATAAATGATTTTTATTTCTCTTTTTAGTGTGATTATCTGTTATTTTCCAAAAGTTTTTAATAATTGTTTTATTTTTGTAATCAGAAGAAAGTTATCCAGTTACTAAATATTATACACAAAAGGTGACCGAACAAGACTAAACATTCTGCTTGCATACACGTATGTGAACACACACACACATGCAAACACACATATCTCCCAGAGTGTAGACCTCTTTGCTTTGCAGCATCAGCTCTTACAGCATTAACTGAATTAATAAGTTTCCAGAGCTATGGCATCTATGGCACAGGTAAAACATTTGGACAATTCTCAGCCTGTATTCCCCAACCACATGAGGCAATGAAGACACTTTTGACTACGTGGTGAAGAGAGATTTGTTCTGCTCTGGGCAAAACTGCTATCTGAGGAATTTTCTTCAGGTCCAGACCTGACAGTTCTCAAGTATTCAGAATCCTATTGGCCTAAAAGATAGTTATTTTTTCACTGGCCCTTCAGTTACTCCTTGAGAACTCTACTAACGATTGATATAAGATTTACAATTTAATATAAGTCAAGAAGAAAGCATCGCTATGTCTGCTTAATATTTACTTATTCATTGATCCTCCTTGTTCTTTCCTTCCTTCCTTCCTCCTTCCCTCTCTCTCTCTATTCTTCTTTTTTTTTCTTTCCTTTTTCTCTTCCACCATCTCCTCTTCTTCTTCCCTCAAGTATCTACCATTCGCCAGGTGTAACACTTTAGTGTTGGCCAGTGATAATCAAACCTCTTTACTTGTCTTCTATGAGCTCAGAGTTACTTGGGGGGATATTAGTAAATAAATTAAATTTGCCATTGAAGTGTTTTGTGTTTTCAGAAATTTTATGAAATAATACTTGCAAGGGCTAAATTGAATAATCCTCATAAAGATTTAGTGAGAAAGATGGTGAGAAGCTTAAATATTTTGATAGAATACCTCAAGTCAGGCAACTTGCCTCACTATATGACAACCCTATTACTATGGAACAAAATCTCTTGGTGAAATGATCAATTTGAAAATTATATTCTATCAAACTGGGATCTTTTTTTCTCCAATATCCTGCTATAGACTGAATGTTTGCATTCCCTTAAAATTCATATGCTGAAACCCAATCCCCAATGTGATGGTTTTAGGAGATGGGAGTTTTGGGAGGTGATTAGGTCTTTGGGACAGAGACCTCATGAGTGGGATTAGTTTCCTTATAAAAGAGATCCTGGAAAGATCCCTTGATCCTTCCCCCATGGGAGGTTATAGCAAAAAGACAGCCACATGAGGAAGTGGGTTTTCACCAGACACTGAATTTGCCAGTACCTTGATCTTGGACTTCCCAGCTTCCAGACTGTGAGAAATAAACTTCTGTCATCTAGAAACTGCCGAATCTATAGTATTTTATTATAGCAGTTCAAAAAAACTAAGACATATCCCTTGAAAGTGTTTTCCAGCATATTCTGACCAGGAATAAACTTTTCTTCTAATTCGCTATTAACTATGTATAGAGGCATCTCCCAGCCCCAATCTCCAACACCTGCAAACTGTTATTTTATTCTCACTGTGTTCTCAAATGTCATCCTTCACAAAATACCTGGATTTTCTACGGTGGTTAGAAAAGTAAACTTGAACTTTGCCCTGTTTTCCTCTGCTTCCCACTATTAATCTCTTTTACCAACTTTTAATTTCTTAAGATTCTGGATGTGAATATATTGACTTGTGAGTTGGGATGAAAAAGTGAAACAAGATTTCAGTTTGTGTGTGGGAATTTTCCCCTAGAGATTAAAAAAGTCAAGGTCATGCTACTGTTCAAAGTTCAGATAGTAATCCACTCATGAATGAAAGATAACCCAGTATTGGTAGACAGGATTCAAGTAGAAGAATGTTCTGATTTATTAAACTTGTCTTTCTAAGCAAGATAAAGTAGTTGAGCTAATAGACAATGCAAGTCTTTTCTTCCTGGGTCTCCAAAGGAAATAATTCTGCAATAAGAGCTTTGGGAGACAGAGAACTATAAAAACAGGTTCCGCTCTGATGGACAGACATTGGGAAAGGGACTATATAATTTTGTACATTGACTGAGGCTAATTCAAAATAGTGGTAATTGCTCTTCTGCTTCCAGTCATGGTGATGCCTGAGACTCAGTGCAATTCCACTGAATCTCCCCCCAGAAGTGAGAGTTCTGGAAGCTGAACTAGGTTCCAGGAGGAGCAATGATCTGGGCTCTAGCTGTGCACTACATTCATCCCAGCGTGTCTTGGAGCCAGGGCTAGGAAAGCAAAGAAGGCAGGCACTGGCATCACTTCTATCTATTACTTTTTGTCAATGTTTCCTATAAATTAACTTTTGCTCTTAAGGGTTGCTTAATTTATTTAATTGTGCAGAGGGTCAAGGGAGAGTTGACATGGGTTATAGAACAATGTTAATAGCTTAAAATGTTTTATATGGTTCCCTTTTGACCTTCTGAGCCTTCCTTCACTAGTGTTTACCTAAGTAGTCATGAAGCCAGGAAGAGATTTCAGGTCCTGATATCCAATAAGAGTTTTTTTGCATCTATATTTGCCTTGCAAGCCAGGCTATTGTTAGATGAATTGTTTAAGGTTCATATCCTTTTAAGCATGGGAGAAATCTTGTATGGTAACCTTGATCATTGTGTTTTAAAAAGGGGAAATTTTGATAAGTAGAAGAGGAAGAAGAAAAGGGGAAAGCTCCCATTCCCAGTCTTGACGGATGGTGGGAAGGAGACAGATGAAAGAGGCATAGTAGCATGTGAAGGGGTCAAATGCAGGGGCCTCAATTTCTATTCTTCAGACTTCAATCCAGAGTGGTAGTGTGCCAGATAAATAAGGATATCACCAAGTACAGAGGGGCAGGTCTTCTTTATGCTCTTGTTTGTGACTCTGGGAAGAAGCTAGATTTGCACTTTGCAGACTGACCTAGGCCACATCACTGAACACTTGCCTGGGGAAAGCTTGACAGAAAACACTGGGCCAGCAAGCATGGCTCTTCAACAGTGGCCATAGGATCGGGTGTCTGTGCTAGAAAGTAGTAGGATCAAAATTAGACCTTAGAACTATCTTCAGTAACACCAGGAGGTAAAGTGAGACCTTCTGTGCCTGAACCCTGAGCAGAAACATGGGTCCAAAAAATGATACAAATAAACTTATTTACAAAACAGAAACAGACTTACAGATATAGAAAACAAATTTACAGTTACCAAAGGGGAAACGTGGCAGGGAGGGACAAATCAGGAGTTTAGGATTAACATACACACACTACTATATACAAGATAGATAACCAACAAGGACCTACTGTATAGCACAGGCAACTCTACTCAATATTCTGTGATAACCTACACGAGAAAAGAATCTGAAATATATGTATAACTGTATCACTTTGTTATACACCTGAAACTAACACAACATTGTGAATCAACTATACTCCAATAAAATTTTTTTTAAAAAGAAACATGGGTCCAACCAAAGAAGAATGAACTAAAAGTTTACCAAGAGTTGACATCTTAGAGGAGCCTGACAATAGGTTGGTAAGGAGTCTGCATTTAAGACTCATAAATTGCTCCCCTCTGCCACCGTCCAGAGTGTGTGAGCAGTGAAACTGCAGGGAAGAAGCAGGAGAGAAGCAGCTGCAGGGAAGTTATCTGTGAGACTGAGCATTTTTATCTAAAAGAATGAACATATCCTGAAGGGCACTTTTTTGATATCAGACTAAACTTTAGGTTAGACTATTTACTCAACAGAAACAATGGGAGACACAGTAGGAAGAATAGATTTGTTATAGAAAAACTAACATACTACATATATAAAAAAGCTTGTTATATAACAAATTTTTAGTTCTTTAGGTTACAGCATGAATAAAAATTGGTGACTGCTTTTTAGATGTAAATTATTGAAGTTAGCCCACAGCTGCCATTTTGAAAAATTGTCTACTTTCTCTTTCAACTTAAAAAATTAAATTCTGATTAAAGTTGAGACAGTTCAAGATATTGAACTGTCTTTTCCTTTGTTCCTCCATTTTTTCCTCATACCTCAACCTGACCCCCTTATGCACTCTCCCATCTTCTCCTTCCAAGATTTTTAGACCTGAATTATGGGAAACCAGGTTTTCAAGATCACAAGGCTTGGCTTGATGAAATTCCATTCAAAGGATGCCAACTGTTGTGAACCTACTATGTTCATATCTTTTTTTTTTTTGTATGCGGGCCTCTCACTGTTGTGGCCTCTACCGTTGCGGAGCACAGGCTCAGCGGACATGGCTCATGGGCCCAGCCACTCCGCGGCATGTGTGATCTTCCCAGACCAGGGCATGAACCCGTGTCCCCTGCATCAGCAGGCGGACTCTCAACCACTGCGCCACCAGGGAAACCCTAAGTTCATATCTTTTAAAATTCTTAAAACATGGGTGCAGGTATTCACATCTGCATTTCTGCATTTGGATCTGCAATTCACTTTTTTTTAAAAAAAAAATGTTTTTAAGACAAGTGTTAAGAAATATTGTTACCTGTCTGAAGTTGTAAAGACCTACTGGTTTTAAAATACTTGTAGCAGTGAGAAAGGTTTATCATTCAGACAATCTGCATCTAGATTTTGCTTCCCCCTTTTTTGTGTCTAATTCTGTGTGGTTCTCTACTATAAAAAAAAAATTTGCCTCTCTAGGTCATGTTTTTTGTTCTGAGATATGCATGTGCTTTGTGGATTCTGTGAATGCAGTGAAATTGCATGCATGTGCTGTATTTTTTCTGGTGAAGATTCATATTTTTCATGAGATTTTTAAAGAGGAATGAGAGTGAACAAATTTGAGAATTCTTGTTCTATCTTTTTATGTCAGTTTTATTTGTCTCATCAACTCCTCATTTCCCCCATTCTCTTCACTCCCTTCTTTCTCCTTCCATAATATGGGTAGGAAATATATTATTTTTTATGGCTTAGTAATATTTCATTGTATATACATACCACATCTTCTTTATCCATTCATCTTTTGAGGGACATTTAGGTTGCTTCCATGTCTTGTAAACAGTATTGAGTTGTTTGGCATTTTTTGATATTGAGCTGCATGAGCTGTTTGTATATTTTGGAGATTAATCCCTTGTTGGTTGTATCATTTGCAAATATTTTCTCCCACTCTGTGGGTTGTCTTTTCATTTTGTTTATGGTTTCCTGTGCTGTGCAAAAGCTTATAAGTTTAATTAGGTCCCATATGTTTACTTTTGTTTTTATTTTCATTACTCTAGAAGGTGGATCCAAAAAGATATTGCTGCTATTTATCTCAGAGAGTGTTCTGTCTATGTTTTCCTCTAAGAGTTATATAGTACCCAGTCTTACATTTAGGGCTTTAATCAATTTTAAGTTTTTTTCTTTTTGTGTATGGTGTTGGAGAATGTTCTAATTTCTTTTTTTTACATGTAGCTGTCCAGTTTTCCCAGCATCACTTATTGTAAAGAGTGCCTTCTCTCCATTGTATACTCTAGCCTCCTTTGTCATAGATTAGGTGACCACAGGTGCATGACCTTATTTCTGGGCTTTCTATCCTGTTCCATTGATCTATATTTCTGAAGTGTGTGTGTGTCTGTGTGTGTGTGTGTATTTGTTTGCCAGTACCATACTGTTTTGATTACTGTAGCTTTGTAGTATAGTCTGAAGTCAGGGAGCCAGATTCCTTCAGCTCCGTTTTTCTTTCTCAAGATTGCTTTGGCTATTCAGGGTCTTTTGTGTTTCTATACAAATTAAAATTTTTTTTGTTCTATTTCTGTGAAAAATGTCATTGGTATTTTGATATGGATTGCATTGAATCTGTAGATTGCCTTGGGTAGTATAGTCATAATAAAACTACTTAAGGAGGAAATATATCTTTATGAATACAGAAAAACTTTGCTTTCTGACTATAACATAAAGGAGAAAAAATGAGAAATTTTATATATCTTTTAAAGAAATAAAGTTGCTTTGTTATGTGTTCCTTGGTTTATTTTATTTAACTATAGGTCCTTAGCTATTTTAAAACAAACAAACAATAAAACCAAAATAAAACCAACAAAAAGAGCAACAAATACCCTTTGGATTCCTTTTGATTTTGAAAAGAAATATAAGAAATTAATTACTATTTTTATGAAATTCTTTTCCAAATGCAAACAACATTTTTTTGAATATTAGAATAATAATTAAAAAAAATTAAATTTTACTTAGAGGGGAATATGTATGTATCCTAAAATCTTACCACCCAGAATGAATCACAATGAGTCTTTTTAGAAAAAAATTCTTTAAGGTATCTTTCATATTAACAACAAATTTAAAATAAATGGGGTCACAATATAATTTATATTTTGTAATCTGTTTGTTTTTCCCATTGAAGAATACATCATGGTCATTTTCCACAAAAAGAGATCTAAACCATCATTTTCAATGCTTATGTAGGTTTTAATTTATATTCATATACCACAATTAATTTTATCTATGTCCTATTAAATGTACCTTGGTTTTTCCTAGTTGTTCACTTTTATAAATAATATATTCATCTGTGGCTTTTTTGTATGTATTTATATTTTTATTTTAGTTTTGAAAATTCATTAAGATGTATTTCAGACATACACAGATATATAAAGGAAAAGGTAGTGGACACCCATACACCCACTACTAAGTTCAAGACTTAAAAGAACACCAGAGAATTGGGTCCCCTAGATGTACTGACACTTCATATAGTTATGTAATTGACTACTTCAGATAAATTTCTAGAGACTGAATTTCAGCATTAAAAGCACAGTGAAGTCATTCTTTTGAATATATTTTATTTATTTGTACTTATTTATTCAATAAGTATTCAGTACCTGTTGAGTGCTGGAGACTATGCTTAGGCCAGGAATAGAGAGACAAAACACACAAGGAGAAGATACTCTTGAGTCAAATAATTTATCAAATAATATGACAAGTAAAATATAGCATGAAAAGTGATGAAATATAACTAAGAATAGTATATAAAAGTAGCACAGGGAAGCTGACCTAACTGAATGGTCATAATAGATATGGAAGAGGAAGTGATTAGATTTGAATTAGTTAAGACACGAAGGTGAACGTGGATAACATTTCAAGTGTAGAGCATCATTTTCAATTCAAGAGTTGGTGCCATTGGGAAATTCAGGTCTGGCTGAAGCATGGAGTTCTTAGAATGGTGAAGGATGGAGGCATAGAAGAAGGCAGAATTTGAGTGTTAGTAATAGAGAAGAGTAGGTAGGACCACTGGTAGCATAAAATGAAAATTTTGTTTTAAAAAGTAGTAATTAACATGGTTGAAGACAGAAAAGAGAAATTTATAGAGGGAGAGACTGAGGACACTGGAAACCCATTAAACTAACTGATGGATGTTAGTATGTTTGCTGTTCTGTTTCTGAGTCATTACTTCATAAATTTTAAACATTTCCTTTTGAAAGTCACTGTAATAAATATTCATTCCTTCAGCTCATATCTAGGATGTAGCTTGCAAAGAGAAGTTGTCTCCCTTTGATATCCCTTCCCTTCTAGCTGTGTGTGTCAGGAGGCAACACCAGGTGCCATGCTTCCTGTCTAGACATTCTCTGTATTCATCTTGATTGTACAGAGCTCGGTGATGTGACTAGTGGGACTAGTAAAATTATTAGGTCTCTTTTCACTAAAAAATAAAGCATCCATGATCATCCTAAAGGAGTAAATTGGCACACAATAGCAAGTTGTTCATGTTATAGGCAATTTACTTTCAAGTTTTATCTAAAGGAATCATACTTCTTATGACAAGTTCTGTATAAAATGTCTTGCATTTCAGGATAATGTTGTTGACCACCAATGAAGACAGTAAAAATTGAGAGTGTGTGCCAAATAATCTTCCATAATAGTAGACTCGTGCTTTCTTCGTTTGGCCTTTGATTGCTTAGACGTTATGGGCTGCACTATACTGGAACAGCGTGAAACGTCCAGGACCTTCTGAGTCTTAGCAACTGCTTGAAGCTTTTTTTTTTTTTTTTGTAAATGCTGCTTATATTTTAATATAATATTATGGTGTATTCAAATTATCTTGATTATTTTATTTTTTAATTTTTATTATTTTTTAACATCTTTATTGGAGTATAATTGCTTTATGATAGTGTGTTACTTTCTGCTGTATAACAAAGTGAATCAGCTATACGTACACTTATAACCACATATTCCCTCCTTCTTGCATCTCCCTCCCACCCTCCCTATCCCACCCCTCTAGGTGGTCAAAAAGCACGGGAGCTGATCTGCCAGTGCTATGCAGATGCTTCCCACTAGCTATCTATTTTACATTTGGTAGTGTGTTTATGTCAATGCCACTCTCTCACTTCGTCCCAGCTTCCCTTTCCCCTTCCCTGTGTCCTTAAGTCCATTCTCTACATCTGTGTCTTTATTCCTGTCCTGCCCTTAGGTTCTTCAGAACAATTTTTTTTTCTTTTTTAGATTCCATATATATATATATATATATATATATATATATATATATATATATATATATATATATGTTAGCATATGGTATTTGTTTTTTGACTCGCAACACTCTTGGCAACTGCGCTTTGGACTTACAGCAGTAATGTTGGTTCATGTGGATAATGGAAGCAGTTTTCTGCCTCTGTGGTAGTAAATGGTCTTAAATGAACTTTGTTCAAACAATTTTTCCTTATAGAACCATTGACACTGTTTTTGACCTTGTACAGAACTCATTCTCCACTGCAGAAATGGTCACTGCTGGTTAGAGAGATAAAATTACTTAGCTATCATACACGACTGGCATAACCTGAACCATGAAAATTGAAGAAAAGGAATTTTTTAAAAATCACTTTCTTTCCTTGCTTTGTAGAATTATTGTTTCCTCTATTTTTATGCTCGAGAACAGCTTGTTTTGAGATTCATATTACCCAAGTAATTGCCTTTCTAATTTCCTTTGGGGATTATTAAACTGCCTAATATACTAAATCGTTTAGTGTCATTTTTATATGTTTTGACTTTTAGGTATTTAGAATTCTAATGAGGGATTTCAGTTGTTCTAATTTACCCTGAAAATAAATAAAACTAATTTTGAATTTTAAGCAGCGCTTACTTAAGAAATGAAATATTGCAATAAGTATAAAGCTTTAATTTCATGTTTTAAAAATTAATTTATTTGTTAAATGTATGTGTGTGTGCATATGTGTGTGCATATTTGTATTTAACAAAGGCTATGATAGTGACATACTTGAAATATTACAGAAAAATTCAGGAATTTGGAGGAAACATTTGAACCTATGGAACATTTAATTTTGTAGAAAAACCTTACATGAAACTAAGCAAACAGTAAACTCATTGAAAATGATAAAGTTAGAAGTAAATTTGCTAAAAGGATCATTTTAAAAATCTAGGAGCATTGCTGGAATATTGTTCAGATATATTTTAGGAGCTCATTCTAATTATCTTCTTTATGCGGAAAATATTAAGATTTATATGCATTCAGATCTTTTAAGTTATATTAAAAATTAACCTCAATTAGAAAATTTATTCTAAATATTATGTACCTCTCATATGCAAAGTACCATAATAGACATTCCAAGTAATATTTATTTTTTTTATTTCACAAATATATATTGAGCATTTATTGTGAGTCTTTGGAAGCTTTTCAGCAGGGTAAAAACTAAATCCCTTAAATTTATTAGGAAGGCCTGTGGTAAACTGGGGTGATTGATGGGAGAGTGAAATAAAACTGATTTAGAGGTAATTCAATAGCCAAAGAATGGAGTACAAAGGACCTAGACCAAAGTCATGGCAATGGGAATAAAAATAAAGAAATGGATTGAAAATTATTTTTTAAAAGTTGATTGAGTGTTTGTAAGTGAGATTGGTCAAAGAAAGAGAGAAACGAAAGAACATTCAAGAAGTTTAGTTTGTGTCATTAAATGAACAAAAATGAAATGGCTTGAAATAGTAAATCCAGAAGGGCAGATGGTCAGTAAAGAAAGACTAAGCTTTTGATTCTAAAAAATATGGAGGTGATGGTAGAGACTTCCAATCAAAGGTGTTGATTGGCATTTGGGGCTATGCAGAGGAGTAGGTAGATTAATATAATGGCCAGGGCATCATCTAGCTGGATAGAGAAAGATATAGGGCAGGAAAATTGAAGTTTTTCTCCCAGGTTCCTATTGTTGAGATTGAAATAAGTGAATTTTGAGTTAAACATCCTATATTCAAGAACTATATCATAACTATTAGCACATTGTGGTAAATATCTAGGAACTTAGTAAGGTGGTCAAGGTTTAGTACTTTATACACACATAAATGCTCATATACAAATAATCACATGAATTGGGTACCAATGACGAACCTTTCATTTTTCTATGATTTATTTTGGTATCTACTTATATCTCTGGAGTAGCATGATACAACTGCAGATATCAGGTGAAGTTTTATCCTACCTAGATGGCAAATTTTGTGCCATCCTAGAGTTTAGGTTAAGCACTTGCCCTTTCTGGGCTCCTTGAGCTTACGTAGTAAAAACTGATTCACAAAAGAAGAAAAAAAATTCTTTTGCTTTTCTTGAGAGTGGAGCAAATGGAATTGTCTAAGTAGAGACTAAGTTCTTGGAGAGACTGGGAAGAGCTGGATGGAAAGGGATAGAGAAATGAGTATGTTTATATTAATTTCTCCAGAGGTGGGAGGGAAACTTCCCCAAGAATAGAGAAATGAGACCTCACTGCTCTGAGTAGATTTCTACAGAATAGGGAGTTGCAGCTATAAAATTACCTGTCAGAAGAGCTGCCTCATCCATGTCTCTTGATTGAATCCTCAGCTCAGGGCTATCTCAACTATGTTTGCTTTGGTAACCATGTCAACCAGACTCAGGGCATAGAGCCCTATTCTTTCTCTTCTCAATCTTATTGTGTTCTTCATATTCCAGGGGTCCCCAGCAATGCAAAGACTAAATCACCCTAGTCTCCCCTTTAACAGGATGTAATGGTAATGATAAATTTCAGGAAAACAGTTGGAAAAGGAAATGAAAAAAGGGGCAAAATAAAGAAGAGTGATAGTCCTTTGTGAGGAAGGGTGAGATTTAGAAATTAAAATCTGGCAAGAGCAATACCCAGAAGTCCTTACAACAAGCACCAAAAATATCTGTCACCTGGGTAAAAGGGTCTTTAAATGCTAAACTGGCTCTTAGGAAGAATATCCTTATCTTAGTATGGAATTAATGTCAGGAGCAGATTACTGGAAGAGAAATTCAGGGAGAGCAACCAAGATAGAAAGACAGAAGAGATTTTAGTCTCTGATACGGAAGCAAGGAGTGATGTGGAAGCTGGGAACCAGTCTGAATCTTTAAAACTCCCAGTACATTGGCTTTCTTGCAAATTTTGAAGCAGCCATTAATTAGAGACCCAATATCTCTGTCTTCTGGATGTGTGCAAAAAAATGCTACAGTCGGGCTTCCCTGGTGGCGCAGTGGTTGAGAGTCTGCCTGCCGATGCAGGGGACATGGGTTCGTGCCCCGGTCCGGGAAGATCTCACATGCGGTGGAGCGGCTGGGCCTGTGGGCCATGGCCGCTGAGCCTGCGCGTCCAGAGCCTGTGCTCTGCAACGGGAGAGGCCACAAAAGTGAGAGGCCCGCGTACCGCAAAAAAAAAAAAAAAAGCTACAGTACATATTAGAAGTTTTAGAATGAGTTAATAACGTTTGAATGGAGGAAAATTCTAATTAAGGTTTAGGAAGTTTAAGATAAATTTCTTCTGGCAGACATGTGTATGTAAACACTAGCCCCAGAGCTCAGAGTCAGCTCTCTCTTTTGGTGAAGACACTACCCTTTTAATAACAATTAAGAGATTCATAGCTGAGTCTTTATTTTCTTTATGTATCTCTTCCTCTCATTAAGTGAAGCATGATGTAAAATGACAGTCTGAGGCTAGAAATCTTGTCTCCAGAAAACAGAAAAAATACTATCCACAAAGATGTTTGTGCTGTCAGGATAACGGTGCCCTCCATGGCAATGAATATTTGAGAGTTTGGTTGTTAGGGTCACATCATCGGGATTTCTTTTTATCCTTGCTAATACCTGACACTTCTGCTTCTCTGCAGTCACACTACCAGTTATAGATGTGGAGAGGAACCCAGCATAGGAATTTTTGGAAGTGATTTCAAAAATTACCTCAATGACTTAATTATTTACTTTTAGAAGAAACTTCAGTGTAATTTTTAGAAAGGTTGTTGGTGGCTGTGGACTTCACCCACCGGCAGAATAGGCTACTTTCACCATATCTTCTTTCTAATTTTTAGAGAGTACTTGGAGACTGGCTACAGAGTGTCATTCCTGGTCAAGCACAGGTAAGTGTTGTCTGGGTCAAAAACAAGGAAAACCCAGAGAAGACCAAAGTTGACTAGAATTAAAGATTTATGCAGATTCTTTGCATGACCTTGACATAAGGATGGGAACTGTTTGATGTAACTGACCTGAGGCATAGGATGGGTAAAGATGCAGGTCCTGTGAATAGAAACACAGATTGAGGAAAAGTGGCCTTCTCCTTCTAGTATCATTTGTCTCCAAGCAAAAAAAAAAAAAAAACTACCACCTTTCTACTGATAAAATTTACTGTCTCTTACTTTCTTAGATTACATGTCTTTATACTATTATGGTACCTACTAAATCAAACGGTTAGGACTTTGAAAGCAAAGGATATCAGTAACCAAGCAGAATGATACTATTGAAATTTATTTCAAAATTTGCGTACTGTAAAATTTACTTGTTTGGTTTCCAGTTCTTTGAATTTCAATAAAAATCATACTCAAGATACACAACAGTTCCCTCACTCTAAAGTCCCACTCATGCTGTCCCTTTGCAGTAAAACTGTCTGCTTACTCCTAACCCAGGCAACTGATATATTTGTTAACTTTCTATATAAATAGACACTTCCAGTTAGTAAATTTTTGAATCTTGTTTCTTTCACTTAGTATAATGAATCTGAGATTCATCCATATCAATAGCCTTTTCCTTTCTATTCCTGAGTAGTGTTCTACTTTATGGATGTATCACAGTTGATTCACTCACAAGTTGAAAGACATTGGGTAGTGTGGTAGGCAGGATTTGAGCTCCCCTGATCTTTGCCCCCTGGCATTATGCTGGTGAATACGTTATGTTACATGGCAAAAGGGAATTATGTTTGAAGATGGAATCATGGCTACAGATTTCAGGTGAAAATAAGGTTGGTAACCAGCTGACACTAACATAAGGTGATTATCATGGTGAGTCCAATGTAATAACAGGTAATTAAAAGTCCATAAGTATCAAAGAGATGCAATGTGAGAGGATTTGTTGCACCCTGTTGTTGGATTTGAAGGTAAAGGAAGGGAGATGTGAGCTAAGGAATGTGGCAGCCCCTAGAAGCTGATAACAGTCCTCAAATAATAACCCACAGGAGAGCAGGAATCTCAGTCCTACAACTGCAATCAACTGAATACTTCCAACAGTTTAATTAAGTAAGGACATAGATTTTCCCGTAGAACCTGTAGAAAATAACTCAGTTTTATCAACATCTCAACTTTGGTTTTAGGAGATTCTGAGAAGAAACTAAGCTGCGTCTGCTGGACTTTTGACCTGTGGAAACCATGAGGTATTACGTTTGTGTTGCTTAATGTGGCTACTTTTGTGGCAGTTTTCTATGACAGCAACAGAGAAATAATATGGTAGTAATATGGCTAGTTTGGAACAATTATGCAAAAAGCTGTTATAAAACCTAAATATAGATTTTTTTTTTTTTTTTTTTTTTTTTGCGGTACGCGGGCCTCTCACCGCTGTGGCCTCTCCCGCTGCGGAGCACAGGCTCCGGACACACAGGCCCAGCGGCCATGGCTCACGGGCCCAGCCGCTCCGCGGCATGTGGGATCCTCCCGGACCGGGGCACAAACCCGCGTCCCCTGCATCGGCAGGCGGACTCTCAACCACTGCGCCACCAGGGAAGCCCTAGATATTTTTGTTTAAACATGTTTTCATTTATCCCGGGTAATATCTACGAGTGTCACAATTAATTCTCATTCTTTAGGATAGTTAGGTTCTGTAAAGTCACCTTCAACCCTGAATTAACTAGTAATGGGACAGTTGATCCTAGGGGAAATACAGGGTTAAGTTCCTGTGAGCCACTGATTGCAATGAGTTTTTTGTCAACTGATCATTACATAACCTTGTTTTATATGTGTTTTCTGTTTAAAAGCACCTTAATTAATATATATTGATTTATTAACATTGAACATGTGGTCAACAGCACTATAACTCATGGCTGAATGAAACTTATCTTACATATGCATTTTCTCTATAAGGCATATTGCAACCTTCTTGTGTTTAGAAACATCAGACAGCACTTAAGTATTACACACCTGGAGGTCATTTTAAACAGCAAAATCACTAACAAAAAGCAAAAAAATGCAAAACAATGAAAATGCCCCACAACAAAATAGATCGAGAAAAGGACACATTTACCATATGAGAGTTAAACAAGAAGCCAGAGCATTGCCTTCTTCAAGCTCAGCTGGGAACATGCATGTTGGTTGAGTCCAATTTGTCACTGATCACAAAAGCCCCCACAAGTATTGATTTGGGGATTACAAGTAAATTTCAGCAAATGGGTAAATTCACAAATACAAAATCTGTGAGGAATGAGGATTGATTGTATTATAGGATCATATGGTGAGTGTATGTTTACCTTTGTAATAAAATGCCAAAATATTTTCCAAAGTCACTGTACCATTTTGCATTCTCACTGAAAGTTCCAGCTGTCCACTCCCCCACAGCAATTAATAGTGTCAATTCTTCTGATTTTAGCTATTGTAATAGATATATAGTGGTATCTCGTTGTTGTTGTAATTTACATTTTCCTAATTATTAATGATAACAAGCCTCTTTTCATCTATTTATTTGTCATCCTTATGTCTTGTTTGCTGAAAATATTTCTGTTCCAATATTTTGCTCATTTATTAAAAACTGGGTTGTGTTATTTTCTATTGTTGAGATTTTAGAGTTATTTCTATATTCTCGATATAAACCTTTTGTGAGATATGTGATATGCAAATATTCCTTCTAGTATGTGGATTGCCTCTTCATTCTTTCAAACGTATCTGGCAAAGCCAATGCTTTAGATTTTATTTTTAGCATCTTTATTGCAGTATAATTGCTTTACAATGGTGTGTTAGTTTCTGCTTTATAACAAAGTGAATCAGTTATACATATACATATATCCCCATATCTCTTCCCTCTTGGGTCTCCCTCCCTCCCACCCTCCCTATCCAACCCCTCTAGGGGGTCACAAAACACAAAACTGATCTCCCTGTGCTATGCGGCTGCTTCCCATTAGCTATCTATTTTACACTTGGTAGTGTATATGTCCATGCCACTCTCTCACTTTGTTCTAGCTTACCCTTACCCTTCCTGATATCCTCAAGTCCATTCTCTAGTAGGCCTGCGTCTTTATTCCCATCTTGCTGTTAGATTCTTCATGACTATATTTTTTGGTTTTTTAAATTACATATATATGTGTTAGCATATGGTATTTGTTTTACTCTTTCTGACTTACTTCACTCTGTATGACAGACTCTAGATCCATCCATCTCACTACAAACAACTCAATTTCGTTTCTTTTTATGGCTGAGTAATATTCCTTTGTATATATGTGCCACATCTTCTTTATCCATTCATCTGTTGATGGACCCTTAGGTTGCTTCCATGTCCTGGCTATTGTAAATAGAGCTGCATTGAACACTGTGGTACATGACGCTTTTTGAATTATGATTTTCTCAGGGTATATACCCAGTAGTGAGATTGCTGGGTCATATGGTAGTTCTATTGTTAGTTTTTAAGGAACCTCCGTATTGTTCTCCATAGTGGTTGTATCAGTTTACATTCCCAGCAACAGTGCAAGAGGTGTTAGGGAGTGTTCTAATTTCATACTTTTACATGTACCTGTCCAGTTTTTCCAGCACCACTTATTGAAGAGGCTGTCTTCTCTCCACTGTATATTCTTGCCTCCTTTATCAAAGACAAGGTGACCATATGTGTGTGGGTTTATCTCGGGGCTTTCTATCCTGTTCCATTATCTATCTTTCTGTTTTTTGTGCCAGTACCATACTGTCTTGATTACTGTAGCTTTGTAGTATAGTCTGAAGTCAGGGAGCCTGACTCCTCTGGCTCCGTTTTTCTTTTTCAACATTGCTTTGGCTATTAGGGGTCTCTTGTGTTTCCATACAAATTGTGAGTTTTTTTCTTCTAGTTCTGTGAAAAATGCCAGTGGTAGTTTGATAGGGATTGCATTGAATCTATAGATTGTTTTGGGTAGTACAGTCATTTTCACAATGTTGATTCTTCCAATCCAAGAATATGGTATATCTCTCCATCTGTTTGTATCAGTTTAATTTGTTTCATCAGTGTCTTATAATTTTCTGCATACAGGTCTTTTGTCTCCTTAGGTAGGTTTATTCCTAAATATTTAATTCTTTTTGTTGCAATGGTAAATGGGAGTGTTTTCTTAATTTCACTTTCAGATCTTTTATCATTAGTGTATAGGAATGCAAGAGATTTCTATGCATTAATTTTGTATACTGCTACTTTACCAAATTCATTGATTAGCTCTAGTAGTTTTCTGGTAGCATCTTTAGGATTCTCTATGTATAGTATCATGTCATCTGCAAACAGTCACAGCTTTACTTCTTCTTTTCCAATTTGGATTCCTTTTATTTATTTTTCTTCTCTGATTGCTGTGGCTAAAACTTCCAAAACTATGTTGAATAATAGTGGTGAGAGTGGGCAACCTTGTCTTGTTCTGAATCTTAGTGTAAATGGTTTTAGTTTTTCACCATTGAGGACAATGTTGGCTGTGGGTTTGTCATATATGGCCTTTTTATGTTGAGGTAAGTACCCTTTATGCCTATCTTCTGGAGGGTTTTTACCATAAATGGGTGTTGAATTTTGTCCAAAGTTTTCTCTGCATCTATTGAGATGATCATATGGTTTTTCTCCTTCAGTTTGTTAATACGGTGCATCACATTGATTGATTTGTGTATATTGAAGAATCCTTCCATTCCTGGGATAAACCCTACTTGATAATGGTGTATGATCCTTTTAATGTGCTGTTGGATTCTGTTTGCTAGTATTTTATTGAGGATTTTTGCGTCTATGTTCATCAGTGATATTGGCCTGTAGTTTTCTTTCTTTTTGACATCTTTGTCTGGTTTTGGTATCAGGGTGATGTGGGCCTCAGAGAATGAGTATGGGAGTGTTCCTCCCTCTGCTATATTTTGGATGTTTGAGAAGGATAGGTGTTAGCTCTTCTCTAAATGTTTGATAGAACTCCCCTGTGAAGCCATCTAGTCCTGGGTTTTTTTTGTTGGAAGATTTTTAATCACAGTTTCAATTTCAGTGCTTGTGATTGGTCTGTTCATATTTTCGATTTCTTCCTGGTGCAGTCTCAGAAATTTGTTCTTTTCTAAGAATTTGTCCATTTCTTCCAGGTTGTCCATTTTATTGGCATAGCGTTGCTTGTAGTAATCTCTCATGATCCTTTGTATTTCTGCAGTGTCAGTTGTTACTTCTCCTTTTTCATTTCTAATTCTATTGATTTGAGTCTTCTCCCATTTTTTCTTAGTGAGTCTGACTAATGGTTTATCAATTTTGTTTGTCTTCTCAAAGAACCAGTTTTAATTTTTAGGATCTTTGCTATCGTTTCCTTCATTTCTTTTTCATTTATTTCTGATTTGATATTCATGATTTTTTTCCTTCTGCTAACTTTGGGGGTTTTTTTGTTCTTCTTTCTCTAATTGCTTTAGGTGTAAGGTCAGGTTGTTTATTTGAGCTGTTTCTTGTTTCTTAAGGTAGGACTGTATTGCTATAAACTTCCCTCTTAGAACTACTTCTGCTGCATCCCATAGGTTTTGGATTGTTGTGTTTTCACTGTCATTTGTTCCTTGGTATTTTTTGATTTCCTCTTTGATTTCCTTTGTGATGTCTTGATTATTAAGTAGTGTGTTGTTTAGCCTCCATGTGTTTGTATTTTTTACAGATTTTTTCCTGTATTTGATATCTAGTCTCATAGCCTTGTGGTCAGAAAAGTTACTTTATACAATTTCAGTTTTATTAAATTTATCAAGGCTTGAACTGTGACCCAAGATATGATCTATCCTAGAGAATGTTCCATGAGCACTTGAGAAGAAAGTGTATTCTGTTGTTTTTGAATGGAATATCCTATAAATATCAATTAAGTCAATCTCATTTAATGTATCATTCAAAGCTTGTGTGTCCTTTTTTATTTTCATTTTGGATGATCTGTCCATTGGTGAAAGTGGGGTGTTAAAGTCCCCTACTATGGTTGTGCTACTGTCGATTTCCCCTTTAATGGCTGTTAGTATTGTTGATTTCCCCTTTTATGGCTGTTAGTATTTGCCTTATGTATTGAGGTGCTCCTATGTTGGGTGCATACATATTTATAATTGATATATTTTCTTCTTGGATTGATCCCTTGATCACTATGTAGTGTCCTTCTTTGCCTCTTATAATAGTCTGTGTTTTAAAGTCTATTTTGTCTGATATGGGAATTGCTACTCAAGCTTTCTTTTGATATTCATTTTCATGGAATATCTTTTTCCATCCCCTCACTTTCAGTCTGTATGTGTCCCTAGGTCTGAAGTGGTTCTCTTGTAGACACCATATATATGGGTTTTGATTCTGTATCCATTCAGCCAGTCTATGTCTTTTGGTTGGAGCATTTAATGCATTTACATTTAAGGTAATTATCAATATGTATGTTCCTATTACCATTTTCTTAATTGTTTTGGGTTTGTTGTTGTATGTCTTTTCCTTCTCTTGTGTTTCCTGCCTAGAGAAGTTCCTTTAGCATTTGTTGTAAAGCTGGTTTGGTGGTGCTGAATTCTCTTACTTTTGCTTGTCTGTAAAGGTTTTAATTTCTCCATCAAATCTGAATGAAATCCTTGGTCAGTAGATTAATCTTGGTTGTAGGTTTTTCCCCTTCATCACTTTAAATGTGTCTTGCCACTCAATTCTGACTTGCAGAGTTTCTGCTGAAAGATCAGCTGTTAACCTTATGGGGATTCCCTTGTGTGTTATTTGTGTTTTTTCCTTGCTGCTTTTAATATATATTTTTTGTATTTCATTTTTGATAGTTTGATTAATATTTGTCTTGGCGTGTTTCTCCTTGGATTTATCCTGTATGGGACTCTTTTTGCTTCCTGGACTTGATTTACTATTTCCTTTCCCATATTGTGGAAGTTTTCAACTATAATCTCTTCAAATATTTTCTCAGTCCCTTTCTTTATCTCTTCTTCTTCTGGGACCCCTATAATTCGAATGTTGGTGCATTTAATGTTGTCCCAGATGTCTCTGAGACTGTCCTCAATTCTTTTCATTCTTTTGTCTTTATTCTGCTCTGCAGTAGTTATTTCCACTACTTTATCTTCCTAGTCACTTATCCGTTCTTTTGCCTCAGTTATTCTGCTATTGATCCCTTCTAGAGAATTTTTAATTTTATTTATTGTGTTGTTCATCACTGTTTGTTTGCTCTTTAGTTCTTCTAGGTCCTTGTTAAACGTTTCTTGTATTTTCTCCATTGTATTTCCAAGATTTGGGGTCATCTTTACTATCATTATTCTGAATTCTTTTTCAGGTAGACTGCCTATTTCCTCTTCATGTGTTAGGTCTGGTGGGTTTTTACCTTGCTCCATCATCTGCTGTGTGTTTCTCTGTCTTCTTATTTTGCTTAACTTACTGTGTTTGGGGTCTCCTTTTCGCAGGCTGCAGGTTCGTAGTTCCTGTTGTTTTTTGTGTCTGTCCCCCGTGGCTAAGGTTGGTTCAGTGGTTGTGTAGGGTTCCTGGTGGAGGGGGCTAGTGCCTGTGTTGTGGTGGATGAGGCTGGATCTTGTCTTTCTGGTGGGCAGATCCACGTCTGGTGGTGTGTTCTGGGGTGTCTGTGGCCTTATGATTTTAGGCCATCTCTGCTAATGGGTGGGGTTGTGTTCCTATCTTGCTAGTTGTTTGGCATAGGATGTCCAGCATTGTAGCTTGCTGGTCGTTGAGTGGAGCTGGGTCTTGGGGTTGAGATGGAGATCTCTGGGAGAATTTTGCCATTTTTAAATTACATGGAGCTGGGAGGTCTCTTGTGGACTGATGTCCTGAAATTGGCTCCCTCATCTCAGAGGCACAGCCCTGATGCCTGGCTGAGCACCAAGAGCCTCTCATCCACACAGATCAGAATAAAAGGGAGAAAAAGAAAGAAAGAAAGAAAGAAGAAAATAAAATTAAATAAAATAATGCTATTAAAGTAAAAAATAATTATTAAAAGAAATTTTAAAAGTAATAAAAAAAAGAAAGACGGAATGAAAGAAGAGAGAAACCAAACCAAAAAACAAATCCACCAATGATAACAGGCCCTAAAATCTATACTAAAAAAACAAAAAACGGACAGATGGAACCCTAGGACCAATGGTAAAAGCAAAGCTATACAGACAAAATCACACACAGAAGCATACACATACACACTCACAAAAAGAGAAAAAGGGAAAAATATATATATATATTGTTGCTTCCAAAGTCCACCTCCTCAGTTGGGGATGATTCATTGTCTATTCATGTATTGCACAGATGTAGGGTACATCAAGTTGATTGTGGAGATTTAATCCCCTGCTCCTGAGGCTGCTGGGAGAAATTTCCCTTTCTCTTCTCTGTTCACACAGCTCCTGGGGTTCAGCTTTGGATTTGACCCTGCCTCTGCGTATAGGTCACCTGAGGGCGTCTGTTCTTCACTCAGATAGGACGGGGTTAAAGGAGCAGCTGATTCGGGGCTTCACCTCACTCAGGCCGGGGGCAGGGAGGGGTGCGGTTGCGGGGCGAGTCTGCGGCGGCAGAGCCCGGCGAGACGTTGCACCAGCCTGAGGCGCGCCATGTGCTCTCCCGGGGAAGTTGTCCCTGGATCATGGGACCCTGGCAATGGCCGGCTTCACTGGCTTCCGGGAGGGGAGGTGTGGAGAGTGACCTGCGCTTGCACACAGACAGCAGCCTTAGCGTCTCATGCAGGTCTCTGGCGTCTGAGCTGATAGCCGCGGCTCGCGCCCGTCTCTGGAGCTCCTTTAAGCAGCACTCTTAATCCCCTCTCCTCGCGCACCAGGAAACAAAGAGGAAAGAAAAAGTCTCTTGAGTCTTCGGCAGCTCCAGACTTTTTCCCGGACCCCGTCCTGGCGAACCGTGCCACACCAGCCCCCTTCAGGCTGTGTTCACGCCGCCAACCCCAGTCCTCTCCCTGCGATCCGACTGAAGCCCGAGCCTCAGATCCCAGCCCCTGCCCGTCCCAGT